>NC_047086.1:203679923-204929923 GCF_902459505.1 Geotrypetes seraphini | reverse complement strand
TTTCTGCCCTGTATCCATCCCACTCCTTCCATCCCTATGTACCATCTCCTCCCTCCCTCCCTCTCCCCTTCTCTTTTCCTACCCCTCACATCCCTGTGCATCATGTCCTCCCTCTCTCTCCCCTTCCCCTCCATCCCTGTGTACCATCTCCTCCCTCTCTTTCCCTCTCCTATGGTCTGACATCTTTCTTCCCCCTCTGATGGTCTGGGATCTTTATCCTCTCCTTCCCATAGTCTGGCATCTCTCTCTCCTCCTCCCTTTCCCTTCTCCCCACCCCCTTTGTGGTCTGGCATCTCTCTGTCTTTCCCTTCTCTTCCCTCCTCCTTCCTTTCCCTGGTTTGACATCTCTCTCTTCTTCCCCCCACCCCCTTCCCCATCCAGTGGTCTGACATCTCTCTCCTTCCCTTCCCCTCTTCCCTTGGTCTGGTATGTCTATCTATCCCTTCCCTTTCTTTCCCTGGAGGTCTAGGGCATCTTTCCTTCCATTTCCTTCCTATCCCTGCGGTCCAGCATCTTTCTTACCCCCCTCCCCCTGACCCGGAAGCCTTTTCTCTGCAGAGAGAATGCTCCAGATCACTGAAGGCAATGAGACCTAGACCCAGAGTGTGACATACAATTTGCAGCATGCCCTATTTGTTCTTCCCCTCTCCACCACTTTTTTATATTTTTTAAGCAAGGAGGAGTCACGTGATGTGTTGAGCCGAGCAGGACGTGTCTTGCTCGAGCTCCGGGGCCCTACGATCCTCCCCGCTTAGCCTAACCTCACTTAGCGTCTGCTTCAGAGTTCTGGAGCTTGGATTGATGTATGGACAGGTTTGTCCAGCATGCTAGCCCAGCGATGAGTGGGAGGACCACCAGAAAGGACAAGAATAAAGAACCGTGGCCTCCCAAACCTGACTCCAAGATGGCGGCAGCGGAGTCGGGATCCGCGCTGCCTCTTTCTGAAGCCCACATTGAGGCCCTATCGGTGTCAGTGGTTCATGCGCTGGACTCGCGCTTTGAGAGCCTGTCGGGGCAGCTCACTTCCTTAGAAGCATTACTTACTGAGACCACTTGGCGCACGGGAGGGCTAGAGACGCGGGTGGCGCTGGTGGAGGAAGCGCACACGACATCGGCAGCAGACCTCCTCTTCCTCAAGAACCAATTACAGCGCCAGGCGGAGAAAATCGAGGATCTGGAGAACCAGTCGCGGCGAGATAACCTTCAGCTGATCGGTTTGCCAGAGACGGTGCCTGATTCTCGCCTTTTGCCTTTTGCATAAGCTGAGAGATTGGAGAAACTGGGACTCTTTTCCCTGGAGAAGAGGAGACTTAGAGGGGATATGATAGAGACTTACAAGATCATGAAGTGCATAGAGAGAGTGGAGAGGGACAGATTCTTCAAACTTTCAAAAAATAAAAGAACAAGAGGGCATTCGGAAAAATTGAAAGGGGACAGATTCAAATGAATGCTAGGAGGTTCTTCTTCACCCAACATGTGGAGGACACCTGGAATGCGCTTCCTTATAGGGCAAAGTATGGTACTGGGGTTCAAGAAAGGATTGGACAATTTCCTGCTGGAAAAGGGGATAGAGGGGTATAGATAGAGGATTACTGCACAGGTCCTGGACCTGTTGGGCCGCCGCCTGAGCGGACTGCTGGGCACGATGGACCTCAGGTCTCACCCAGTGGAAGCATTGCTTATGTTCTTGAATCTTGGCTCAATACCGAACTCCCCTTACCGGATGGAATGGGGCCCTTGCGTTTGGATCGGGCACACCGCTTGGGCAGGCGCTCTGAGGACCATACCCGCGCCCGAGTCTTCAAGGTGCATAATTTCGCACACAAGGCTGAGCTGATGTGCGTATACAAACAGCGGCACAACACCCTTACCTATGAGGGAACGCAGCTCCGGATTTTCCAAGATTATTCGCCGGCTTTACAAGAACGACGGAGGCGTTTCTCCAGGGTGTGCTCTGCCCTATTTGACTGCAAGCAGCGCTTTATGTTACAATACCTGGCACATCTGAGGATCTAGACCAGCGCCGGGTGGAAGAGTTATGCTACTGTGGAAGACGCTCAAGCCTTTTTGGACTTGCTGCCTGCTGAACCGGGTCGCTCTTCGGCGCCCTGACTATGTTGGCTGAGGGCACTTTGACCCCTGTGGTGACTCTATTTGGGGCCTGTTGGCTCTTTGCCTGAAGTGTGATAGTAGCCTATTTCATGGGGATTTTGACCCCTGTTTTGTTGTTTGTTCCTCATTTAGTGTGATAGTGGGGTTTGGGAATTGAATGCCTGGCTGTGTGTGGATGGTTGAGCATGGGTACCTCCTCAGCAGTACTTCAGATTTGGTTTGAATGGTAGGGGGTGTTTTAGGAATAAAGGTACGGGATTGTATGTATGAGGTTTGGCCTTGGGGGGTGACTGATTGGGAGGGATGGGGGCTAATTATTAGTTTGGCCTTTTGGTGGTCTATTGTAAATTTTTGACTCCCAGTGTCTCTGTTTCCTACTTTCTCTGGGGTGGCTTACTGTCTTTGGGAGTTGGTTGATCTGGAGGGTGAATGAGTGTTGTGGCTGGTTGGGTCTGTGTGTGTGTGTGTGTATAATTTTCTATCTTGAGCCTGTTTGGGGTTGGGGACTGCTGGGTGGGGCGGGGCGTCTGGGGCCCTGCTCACATCAGATCGTGACTTCCTCTCTCGGTCCCGCTTTTGTGGGATGGGGTGTGAGTTTGTGTTGGGAGTATGGGAAATATGACTCTGGGGGGGGGGAAGTTTGGGGAGGGAAGGATTTGGTTATGGGGGGGGTGGGTGAGTCTTACTCTCACTGATTATTTGGTTTAGTTTCTGGGGTTCCAGGTATTTGCTGTTCTGCTTACTCCCTATGGGGAGTCCGGGACTCCATTTTTGCTCCTTCTTTCTGTGGGATACTTCTATACCACTTGTTTGGGGAGACGGCCTCTTGGCTGTCCCCCCTTTCTTATTTAGTGTCCTGGTATATTATGGGATTGATGGCCCTGGGGGAGGCTGGGCTCCTGGGGTCTTGATTTTGTGGTATTCTTTTCTTCTGGGCTATTTTCTTCCTTTTCTCTGAAAGACGTAATTTTACCTTTTAGGCTAACCTCATGGAATGTTGGGGGCATCACATCACCGATTAAGCGGTCTAAAATCTTAGCAGCTCTCCAGTGTCACCACATAGGTATTTCTTGTTTACAAGAAACTCGTCTAACGGATGCGGAACATCTTAAGTTACATCATTCGTGGGTTAAGGAGGTTTATTTTGCTTCCTCTCCTGGGCGTCATGGTGGTGTAGCGGTGTTAATACAGAGATCTTCACCCCTAGGAGTTCAGGTTCTTGATAAATCCCTGGATGATCAGCATTTACTTTTGCGTATCTTGCTGGGGGACAGGAGTTATCTGTTGCTGGTGGTTTAAGGGCCCAATTCGTTTGAATCCTCTTTTTTACGGGGCTTGGTTGCTCTCCACTCCCGGTATTCTGGTGATCCTTTGCTCCTGGTGGGTGATTTTAACTTGCTCTGTGATCCCGACTCTGATAAATCGGGTACTTTGTCTTCTTCGTTAGGGGCTCGGGGTCGTCTTCTTGTTGATCTTTGTGACACTCTTTCCGTGGTGGATCCTTGGCGCCTATTACATCCTGAGGTTTGGGACTATACACATCTCTCTCGTGCTCATAATACTTGGTCTCGAATTGGTTATATTTTTGTATCTTCGGGCCTGTTTCCATCAGTGTCATCTGCGGAGATTGGCCCGCTGACTATCTCTGATCATACTCCAATTTGGATCGATATACACTTAGACCCGGCTTATACGCGTTCTTCTTCCTGGCATTTTCCTTTTTACTTGGCACAAGATGTAGAGTTCCAAACTTTTTTGGGGACCCAATGGGAAAATTATTTACAACATAATGAACAGCATCAGGAGGATCCCATCTTGGGAAGCTGCCAAGCCAATGCTCCAAGGTCATATTATTTCTTTTCTTTGTGCCAGACATAAACGTATTAATTGTAGTATCATTACTTTGGAGCGCACCCTTGGTGCTGCTAAACGTGCCTTTCATACCGCCCCCTCTCCTGCAGCTCGGGAGCACTATCTGTCCACTCAGGCTGCGCTTAATTCGTTGCTTCACTCTCATTCTCTGAAGTGGGCAGCTTATTATAAACATTGGTTTCATAGGTTTGGAAATAGACCTGGGCGATTACTGGCGCATTTTGTGGATGTAAAGATGGGCCGTAAACCGATACTGACGCTTTGGACTCCTGGGGTGGGGGGGGGGGGGGGTCGGGTGACAAAAACAGCACAGGTGGCAGCGACTCTTTCTGATTTCTGTTCTCAACTTTATGCTGCACCTGATGAGATTCTGGAGGAATTTATTTTGGATTATCTGCAATCGTCTGGGATGCCGCGTCTGGCTGAGGAAGTAGTGACTCGTCTTAATGATCCCTTTCAGGAACTGGAATTGCAGATGGCCATTAAGTCTCTCTGCATGGGTAAGGCCCCTGGCCCGGATGGCTTCTCAGTTGAGTTTTACCGTATTCTTTCTCCCCATATTTCTTGTCCCTTGCTCGACTATTATAATACGGCTATAGTTAGGGGCTCTTTTCCTCATTATGTTAACGAGACCCTCGTCACCTTGTTGTTAAAACCTGGCAAGGTGGCTGACGACCCAGAGTCGTATCGCCCGATTTCTTTACTCAGTGTTGATTTAAAATTGTTTTCCCATATGCTGGCCAATCGTCTTGCTCCACATCTCCCATCCGTTATTCATGAGGACCAATTGGGCTTTGTACGGGGTCGCCAATCAGTCCGAAATGTGCGTAAGGTTCTCTTTGCTTTGGCACATTGTCAGGATTCCGGAATTGCTTCGCTGTTTGTTAGTCTGGATGCCTCTAAAGCTTTTGATAGTGTTAATTGGTCCTTTTTGTTTCGTATGCTTGAGTATGTGGGGCTGGGAGGGCTTTATCTTCGGGCGGTGCGTTCTTTATATTCTAACCCGAGGGCATCCCTGCTGGTATATGGCATCCGTACGGATTCTTTTACCATTTTTGGGGGTATTCGCCAGGAATGTCTCCTTTCTCCGCTGCTCTTTTTACTCTTTTTGGAACCGTTACTCTGTACTTTACGCCTCTTTGATGAGGTGCGAGGCCTCCGAGTTGCAGGGGAGTCTTTGAATACATTGGCTTTTGCGGACGATATGTTTTTGATCCTGATGGATCCTGAGGTTTCATTGCCACTTGCGTTGGATCTCATTTCGGAATTTGGCTTTCATTCCAGCCTCTCCTTGAATCTCGACAAGTCCATGGCTTTGCCTTCCTGTTTAGTAGTCCGTACTGCTTGGAGGGGCCCTTTTCCTTTAAGGTGAGCGGAGTCCGAGTTAAAATACTAAGTGGTCCGTATCCCTCTTGATCTTTCCCGCCTTTACTCTCTGAATGTGGAACCTTTATTTTCCGCATTTGGGACCCGGCTGCAGTTATGGAGGGGTCTTCCGCTTTCATTGTTGGGCCGGGTGAGCATTTGTAATATGCTTGTTGTTCCGCAGTGGTTGTACGTCTTTCAGGTTCTTCCTCTTTATCTGTCTCCCCATGATGAGAAGCGGCTTGAGCGTATGGTTCAGCGGTTTCTCTGGATGGGAAAATGTGCTCGACTTACCTATAGGAGAGCGGCCTCCCCTTGGTATAAGGGAGGATTGGGGTTGTTAAATCTTTGTTTCTTGACGATTGCTTGTGGAATGCGTCATATGAACGATCTTTTTTGCGGCACCTCCACATTTACTAATATTTCTTTAGAACTTTCTTGTTTTACCACTGTTCACTTTAGTGCTTTTCTTCACTCTACTTTACTCTCTAAATGGGGGCCTACAACCAGTGCATTGTTGCACTGTCCGCTTCGGCGGGTCTGGCACTGGATTTGTAAATTTCAGTCCCTCAGCTCTACTATCTCTCCCTTTTTACCGATACGCTTTAATGCAAATTTTCCCCCTGGGGTAGATAATGCTAGTTTTGTGTGCTGGGAAGCAAAGGGGATTCACTACTTGTTTCATCTAGTTGATGATGAGGGTCGGATAAAACCTTTCGACCTGCTCTGAGAGGAATTTGCTCTTCCTCCTATGGATGTCTTTGCCTATCTACAGATCCACCATTATATTTCCTCTCTGACTTGTAGCCATCTTTTGACTTCCTGTCGGGAGTTATTGACTACAGCATTTACATTTGGTTCTCAACAGCCCGTACCCTTAAAATTTCACCATAGACATTTGAAAGACGAATCCCCTTTGCTTGTTATATTAGATTACGGGATGCTTGGGCTCGTGATTTAAATGTAGAATTGTCTGAGGATGTGCTATTGAATGCTATAAAAACGTTACCACATTATAGCAAATATACTGTATTTTGGGAACAACATTATAAATTGGTTCTCCGTTTGTATATATCTCCTTGGCGAGCTCATCTGGTGGGGCTCCGTCCAAATGCAGATTGTCAGCGCTGTAAAGCCCCTGACGCTGGTCTAGGCCACATGTTCTGGACTTGTCCTTCAGTACAAGCCTTTTGGGACTCTATTTTTCTATTTGTGTGGACCCTATCTGGAACATTACTGTACAGCGCTCAATTTTGGTGTTGTTTGGAGCCTCCCTACACTTCCATTCCTGTCGACTGGGGGCATCAGCATTCCTCCGTTGGGCTGTTTTGATAGCAATAAAGTGTATCATGATCAAGTGGCTGGAGGTGGAGGCTCCTGACTATTCACTCTGGCACTGGCACCTGATCACGCTCCTATCTTGGGAGCGTAGAGGAGTGCAAAATATTTCTTCCTTGCCTGGCCGGGCCTTCCAACGCATTTGGGAACCCTTTTGGACCCCTAGTCGCCTCTTGAACTGTTAGCCCAATTACATCTATACCTCTGCTTTGTTTAGTGTTCCTTTTGTCTTGGACAGTCCTGTTCCTTTGTATAGAGTACTTTTTGCTGTATCAGTGTGAGGGGATGGGGAGGGGAGGTTGGGAGGTGGGGTGGATTTGGGGGGTGGATTGGGTTGATCAAGGGTGAATTTTTGAGCTGACCTTGTTTCACTTTGTACTTCTGGTTTTGGCTGTTTTGTTGTGCTCAATAAAATATATTTGACAATATTTTTTAAGCAATGCAATCCTACCCTTTCTCCCTTTTGTATTCAGTGTAGTGGTTTATGTGATTTGTCTAAGAGTGTATTTGTGTATATAATACCCCCTATTTTATAGTTTTTTTAATTTTTACAATTGTATGATGTAAACCGCTTAGGAATGTAGAGCAGTATATCAAGCATTAATAAATCTTTAAACTTGTTTAGTTCACTGACACTGACGAAGGCCGAAGAGTTACAAAAGCACTTGGTGAGCAAGCACAGGATCCCGCAGGTGGGGGTAGGAGGATTCCAGAGAGGTGTGTGGTGGGGGGGGAGGGAGATGGAGAGGCAACAGGACTCTGGATAGGTGCACAGGGAGGTTGGGGGGGGAAGAGGTAACAGGACTGTGCGTAAGGGAGGTTGGGTTGGGTTAGGAGGAGGACTCCAGATAGGTTGAGCTGCTGTAGGGTTACTTGATGTTCAGTTTTCCTGGACAAAAGTTGTTACATTGAAAAGCCATCTGGACTTCCGACAGAGTCCTCAAAAAGAGGACATGTCTGGGGATTATAATATAGACAAAATTTACAAAAGCCCTGTGCTTACACTACATGTGAATACAGTAAGATAAAACAACATACCTTGGAGGTCAACCTTCAGCTAGTAATAACAGTGGGATTGGAACCTCGGTACCCAGTATACTCCCCACTAGGTTTCTCTACCTCCCTCTAGCCCCATGTTGGAACCTGCGTGTGTTTTTAGTTCATGTAGCATGTCTGTATCTAGGGAAAAAAAGACCACTAGTATTCCTTTGAAAGGCTTTATTCCACCATTACCATAAAATACTTGACTCATCACTATAAAAATGTGACTCAACACGGGTTGTGTTTTGGCTATAAAGCCTATTTCAGGAGTTTAAGTTGGATGACTTAAAACTGAAATATACCAAATGGCTAGTGTCTCATGAAAGTAAAACTCGGCAAAAAAAATAAATGAAATGAGCCATGTTGAGATAAAAACATATGTGACCCTGAAGCAGGCTCTTGAAAGAGAGATTATTAAACATATGGAAGAGCATCTTCAATATGACATCCAAATTCAAGTTTGAATGTTTTGTGGAATACGCAAAATATCCTGTTGTGAATATGACCATTTTCGAAACAGAAAAATGTCCTTTTGTTTTGAAAATGGCCATGTTTCAGATGTGCTTATCATCAGTGCATCTAACTTTTTGAGCCATTAAAAGAAAAACACACAGAACAAACTTGGCATGTAAGAGGGGCCAGAATATTTAGTAGATTAGCCACACGGACATCCCAGAAGAATAGTGGGGCACTGCAGTGAACTTCACATAAAAAGGCCCAGATATACATCTCACTATAACCCCCTTATACCACCTCTTCTACATAGCTGTGCTAGCGGCTGCCATGTGGCAACAGCCCCGAAGCCCATAGAGATTTAAAGGGCTTTGGGGCCTTGCGGCTTTGTAGAAGGGGATAGTGTATGGGGAGTCCTCCAAAACCCACCCAAAACATATTGAACCCAACACCAATAGCCCTTATGCCTTGCAAGTATAACCTATATGTAAGTACAGTGGGATTTATGTTTGGCTTTTGGAAGATATATTTTATTTTTATTTTATTTAGCTTTATTTACATCCCATCATACCTTTTCAGTTCAATATGGTGTACAATAATAGAGGAGTACATTGAGATTACAGTGAGAAATGGCATGCATAGAGATTACAGCATTAATTTGGAGCGAGAACATACAGAGATTACAGCATAGCGATGGCCACATTAAATTAGAGTGAGAGCATACAACTGTACATAGTGCTGCTTTTAATTAGCTTGACTGGGAACAGCTGTGAGAAATATTATGAGACACTCAAGGTTGTTTAAAGATATTAGAAAAAGCCATGGGGTTAGTATGGTTTTGACCAATCGGGGAATTGCTAGTGAGAATTATGGTGAATTCTTATGCCCATCTCTTAATAAGGACTCATTGTTTTGTGTGAGGTTGTTCCTGGACATATTCTCTCTTTTTACCATTGTGCAACCTCCTACTTTTAATTAGAGCATCCTGTTTAAGAGGTTAGAACAGTTACCACATAACAGCACAAAGTTAGAACAGCACAAAGTTAGAGTAGCACAAATTTAGAGAGAGAGCATATACACCGAGGGGGTGGGTGGTGCATGCAGGAGGAGAGAAGAGCGGGGTTTATGCTATCAAGTAAATTTGTAAAATAAGTGGGTTTTTAGTGCTTTTCTGAATGAGTGGTAAGACAGGGCGTGTAGAAGAAGGTCACTTTGGGTGTTGTTCCAGATTCCTGCTTGAAAGAATAGTGTCCTGTCGAGGAATTTCTTGTAGTGGCATCCCTTTGGAGTCGGGCATGTGAATAGTAAAGTTTTGCGGGATAGGCGAGGTTTATCCTGTAAGGCAGGGGCGTCCATCCTGTGGTCCGAGGGCCGCATGCGGCCCAGTAAAGTATTTTGTGTGGCCCCGGTCGAGGGCGATGCACTGTTTTCCTCTGCTGCCCCTGAGTGTTTACCGTCATGCTGGCTCCCTCCTCTGTCTTGCTGCAGCGTTTGCACGTTTGTGCGGCCCCAGAAACATTTTTTTTGGCCAATGCGGCCCAGGGAAGCCAAAAGGTTGGACACCCCTGCTGTAAGGTGAAGTGACTCAGGAGGTAGTTGGGGGCTGTGCCGAATAATGTTTTGTAGCATATTCCACCATAAGTGTAGTGGTTAGAGTGGGATATGGGCCTGCATCCCGTTCTCTATGGTTGACTACACCGCCCACTAGGCTACTCCAGGAACCTACTAGCTGCTCTACTAGGACTGGCCATAACATCTGAAGCTATCATACAGGCAGGTATGCACTGTTTCATTCACAACTTTGTGGGGTGGAAGGGAAGGGGGTCAATGACCACTGGGGGAGTGTGGGAGGGTCATGCCTTCATCTCTCCAGTGGTTATCTGGTCAGTTTTGGGTACCTTTTTTGCACTTATTTGTTGTTAAAACAGGTCTAGCCCCAAATGTCCAAATTGTTCCCTGGATGTTTTCTAAAAGATATGATTATTGCAGAAAGACGTCCAAATCATAAGCCCACCCTAGTTCTGCTTAAACCACACCCCCTTGAGATTTTGACACACTGCCATAGAAACCTGTCTACAAAATGGTTTTTGAAAATGGTGACTTGGAAAGAAACCGTGGATTGAAGACAATGTTTTATTTTTATTTCCAGTTTATGAATTATTTTTAATCTCATTCATTGTTTTGCCACTTGTTTTGTTTTGTTCTATTTCTATCATTTAAATTTCTCCAGAATTCTATTGTTCAACGGTTCCTCCCTTCTGCATCTATTCCTTTCTCTCCTCTCTTCTACCTTCCAAAGTACTTTAGATCAATTTAGTCTTGTTAGAATGTTTATTTTCTTATTTTTTCCTCTATCTCTATTTTCACTTCTTTATTACTCTCCAGGTACTTTAGTTAGATTGTGAGCCTTCAGGACAGTAAGGGAATTTCTAAGTACCTTTCTTACTTATAATTTTAATGTATATTTTCTGTAAACCGCTTAGAACCTAACGGATTAGCGGTATATAAGAAATAAATTACATTACATTAACGAGAACGACATCCACCTGCCCTTTTATACTACTTTATGGACCCCATGATATCTGAAATGTTATGGTACCTAATGAGCAAAAATACCAGTCAGTGGATAGTTCAGTGAATTACTATGCCAGATATAGCCAGTGCTAGGAGCTGCTAAGAACATTTATTCTCTCCCAGAACAGATGGTGCAAGAGGTTATCACTCATTAGTGATGGGCAGTTAACAAGATTAGTAAGTGTTATGTTATTAATCAGATTCAGTATCATGTGTACGAATGAACTAGCCATGTGTGTATTTTTCTGGGTTTTGTAACAATTTTTGAGGTAGACTGTAAAGCTTTGTTAAGTTTGTTTCTCAGACAGAGAATCTATTTGCTAAATTCCTGTCTCTCAGTGTTGACAAAAATAGAACACTTTCACATACTGCTATGATGACTGGTTATGAATGGATGGGAATCAAGAGACCTTGAAATGGACTGTTCTGGGTTGTGCAGAGATTCTGGTTACCAGCCGATGCTTGGTATGAAATTTTAACTTACTCCAGAGCTGAGTATGGCTGGCTTTTTTTTTCTTTTTTTTTGGGGGGGGGGATGGGGGGTGTCTATTTTGGCCTCATCAGTGCCTCTAAATCTCTCATCCCCCACCCCTTTTACAAAACCACAAAAACGGTTTTTAGCGCCAGCTGGTGTGAACATAAGAATTGCCGCTGCTGGGTCAGACCAGTGGTCCATCATGCCCAGCAGTCTGCTCCCACGGCAGCCCTTAGGTCAAAGACCAGTGTCCTAACTGAGTCTAGCCTTACCTGCTTACGTTCTGGTTCAGCAGGAACTTGTCTAACTTTGTCTTGAATCCCTGGAGGGTGCTGAATGCTCTGTGCTGCTCCTGATACTCATAGAGTTCCTGTGAGCATCGGGAGTAGAGCATTCAGCGTGCTGGCCTGTGCTAAAAACTGCTTCCGCGGTTTTGTAAAAGGGGGTGTTTATTTTTCTTCCTGTGAATGCAAAGGCATTATGGAAGTGTTGAAAGTGGTTTATTTGACTGAATAACTTGCCCAGATAATTCTGCTTGCACTTTTGTTATTTCTGTTTCACAACTGGGAATATTTCTGTTTTAATTTCACTGTTTCACTTTGTGGGTTGGTTTGGGGATATTCTTCTTTCCTTTTTGAAGGATCCTCGAGCCCTTCTGGGTGATGCCCCTCTTTCCTGGCTGAGGAGCTTCCAGGTCTGTCCCTTCACCCTCTAGCCAAAACACAACTCTGCTGAATCAAGTCAGGTTTTTTTTAATGGTGATGGTGGTATAAAATGTTTTGAAGGAATACCACTGGTCTGTTGTTTTTTCCTCCACTGTTTTGTTTGTTGACTGATCTGATGCTTCATCTGTTTGTTTGTTGCATGTCTGTATCTGACACATATTATTGGGAGAACTTCTCCTGTCTGATATACAGTAGTGAATTACCTGTTAAAAAAGTAAGTGGGGAAAGCATGCAGAGCATGACTCATGGAACTTTTTCCATCTCATGTGTTGGACTATGCTAAATTTGGTCCCATGATGTTAAATATTTGGAGTATTATTCTGCTTCCAGGCAGACAATCTTGATCCCTTCTGTATGATTTATTTCCAATATCTGCTGAGTTGGAAAGAAAGGTTCCACAGTATCGTATAATGAATAATCTAATTTCTTTTTCTTTCAAAGAAATGCCAATTTCTCTGCCAATTCAGTGCACAGATGCTGGGAGTTCTGAGCAGTCTGAAAATGCCTTCCTCAGACCACAGGGAAAGAAGGCTCTAAATGGTGAGCTTCCTGTCTCAACAGTCCCTACACTACCTGACTCCATGTTTGCCAGAAACCAGAAGCAAGCCACTGAGACACTGCCCAGTTTTGATATCAAGTTTCCACCTAACACAGAAAACTACAGTTTTTTAAACAGTGAAGAGAAGGCAGAGTTGGCTATGATGAGCCTTTATGGCCTGGATTATGCCATGCAAAAGAACAGGCCCAATCTGGACCATGATCTTTTCTTTGGCAAGTCTGTTATGCCACCCTCCAATGGAGATGGGGAATCACCAGGCACATGCAAGATGCGAGATTGGCTGTTCCTGAACCTGGCAGATGGCAAATCCTTAATAAATCTGTATGACCTTTATGAAGATCCTCCTGGCTTACCACTGGAGACCGCAGTCACACACAATTGTATGCCTGCAGAGAGGAATTCCCCTGTTACTGTACGAGGACCCACAAAGGTAAGTGGATGTACTGCAGAATTGTCAAGTTATCATAAGCTTTTTGGAGTTATAACCCTGGGTTTCCAGATCCTATTTACTATGCATTCTGCAAGACATCTGTCATTCAGCTATATCAAGATAGGAACTGGAAAAGCAAGACTGGATCTAGAGATCAAGATCATGTACAGCATTCCGTTAGTTGTTTAATACCTTAAATATTAAAGGGGTGGAATATGATATACTGCTTTTTCTGTATGTTTACAATCAAAGTGGTTTACATATTTTAGATAGGTACTAATTTTGTACCTGGATCAATCAAGTGTTAAGTGACTTGCCCAAAATCACAAGGAGCTGCAGTGGGACTTGAACTCACAAACTCAGGGTGCTGAGACAAGCTGCACTAACCACTAGGCCAGGGGTGTCAAAGTCCCTCCTCGAGGGCTGAAATCCAGTCGGGTTTTCAGGATTTCTCCAATGAATATGCATGAGATCTATTTGCATGCACTGCTTTCATTATATGCTAATAGATCTCATGCATATTCATTGGAGAAATCCTGAAAACCCAACTGGATTGCGGCCCTCGAGGAGGGACTTTGACACCCCTGCACTAGGCCATGAACCCTAATTCTTCAGGTGAATGCCTTCTGTCTAGAGCAGGGTTGTTTAATATCAGTCCTCAAATGCCGCAATCCAGTCAGGTTTTCAGGATTTCTCCAGTGAATTTGCATAAGATCTATTTGCATGCACTGCTTCCATTGTATGCAAATAAATCTTGTGCATATTCATTTGGAAAATCCTGAAAATCCGACCTGGCGAGGGCTGAGGTTGGACACCCCCGGCCTCGAGTGCTAAACTAGCCCAAGTTTTCAGGATATCTCTAATAAATATGCATGAGATAGATCTGCCTACAATAGAGGTAGTATCCATACAGACCTATCTCATGCATGTTTATTCAACCTGTCCTGAATTCCTGCATCAGAACCAGTACATGGGGTTCTGGGAATGGGACCAACCAACCATGGGGAAACCAAAGGGATCAATTGGTCAGCTACCCAGGGAATACCCAACCACCACAAATGCAGTGTCCATCCTGGTTTCTTGGTACCCTTAGGCAAAACAGCAATCACATCTCTATAGATACACTTCAGCAACGTAGTGAGAATTTACCAAACCGTCGCTATTAAATGTCATAAGCCAGGGCAGTGAAATGGTATACGTAGGACAGAAATAATGTTACAGAAAGAAAAACATATGCTTTAGCAGAGAACAAGTACTTAATACACATTAGGTAGCCTTTGTAAACAAATACATTAGAAATTAAACTTTAGATATACTGTGGTCATAAGTATTATGCACCTTAGTTGGGTTTTTTTTTTTGGGGGGAGGGCATGGGAGGGGAGCAGAAACAGCCTGCTACTCAGTTCCAAATGCAGCTGTGACTGATGACTCTAGTATCTACTTTAGGCTCAGGCCCCCTCCGACCTTCAATGCCCCATTAAATAGCTGACAGAAATGCAGAAACCCTGCCAGTCAGAGAAATTCAGAGTCTGAGTCTCTCACTTCCTTCTTGTGTTGCTGCAGTAATTGGAAGCCGGCATCGTGCATCCAGCTGCCAATTCCAGGACTCCGGGAGTATGCTCAGATCTTGTGTGAACTAAGCATTCTAAAAAGTTCCAGTATTGGTGGCTGGACGCACGCAACTGACTTCCACTTACAGCAGTAGCACAGGTGAGTGGCTTGGACCCTAAACATCTTTGACTGGCAGGACTGTGGCATCCCCATTGGTAAAGGTATTTTTAACCTGCTGACTGGGGAAGGGAGGAGGGAATGTTCACCCCCTCAGCCCACCCCTGGAGTCCCCTCAAAACTGGAATGCTGGCTGTGGATCAGACTGACCTTTCTGAACAGTTTAATGTAGATGGGAAACACTTCAGTCTCTTCCTTATGGCTCTAGAGGACTGCTGATTAACAGGCTAGTAGCCCCTGCACTGTTACTCCTTACTTTTCTCCCTTAGTCCAAATAATTAGGAGCTAAGGCTGTGGTGGTCCCAGGATGGGGATCCCCATCTATTTATCCTCTACATCCTACTTTGCTAGAACCCTTCTAGAGGAAGATCTGAAATTTTATACTTCTGTGACCTTCCCCCCCCCAAAAAAAAAAAAAATGTCCTTGTTTGGGTAGTGGGAGGAAGGATTTTCAGGGAGGCCACTAAACTAAGGAGGTTGGAATTCCCCAGCCTGGTGGGTGGTTTTGGAAAGAGCCAATCCAAAGGGTCTATGTTTATGAGCACATGTATCTCCTACTTAGGTTGATGTATCTGATCTTTTGCATCACTGCTTTCTGCTCATTCAGAACTGGATGAAGTCACATCATTTCAACCTGAATTTGGAAAAACTAAAATGATATGGTTGGGCCTTCCCTCTTGTCTTCCATTTCTCAGTAATTTTACTGTCTAAAATCACACTTTCACTATCGTATCATCTTTACAGATGCTGGGCGTAGTAAGGGTGAGTGGTGCCTGGGGCAGTGGCGCCCCTCCCCCACAGCCCACACGCCCCCTTCCCTTTCCTCATACCATTTTAACTTCTCTGGCGTGAGCAGCATGCCCACACCGGTGTTGGCTTGCTCTTTGACATCACTTCTAAAGCGCGGGTCCCAGAAGTGACATCAGAGAGCGCGCCAATGATGACGCGGGCAGCAACATCATACCAGGAAAGTTAAAAAGGTACAGGGAAGGCAAGGGGCTCATGTGCGCAGTAAGGAGAAGAGCGGGGTAGGAGGAGTGGTGCCGCCCCCTTAGCAAGATGGTGCCTATGGCGGACCGCCCTCCTTTCCTATGCCACCGGATGTAACTTTGTACTCAAATCTTAGCATGGAGTAGCAGATTGGCCAGTTGGTTAAAAAGATCTTTTATGTTTTAAGAAAATTGCAAAGCGTTAGAAACTATTTTTTTGACTGATTATTTCCAGAGAATTTTTTTGTATGGTGCCCGAGGAAAAAAAAAAGGATAGAAAACTCTCATGTGTAGTAAAGTAGATAACAATTATTATGTGTTTTTAAAATTGTAAGCCACTTAAGGCTTCTTTTATAAAGCAGCAGTAGAGTGTTTTACTATGGGCCTGCAAGGTAAATTCTTTGACACTCATTCAATTCCTATGAGTGTCAGAGTATTTACCTCATCAGCCTATGGTAAAATGCTCTACCACTGCTTGATAAAAGGAGTCCTAAGTGTTAGTTGGGGTATACATTAAAAAAAACAACAAAAAAACCCCTGTTGTACTATGTCAGACTAAAGGTCTGAGGATTATGTATATGGTAGGGACCTGCCTCCCCTCCTTTAGATTCAGGACCTATCCAAACCTGTAGTACCTGTTAAATGGCTGGTGGGAATGCTGAAGCCCAGCCAGAGAAAGAGATTCACTGCCCGAGCCATGCTTCTCCTTCTCATACTACAGCAGTATAGGGAACATTGGCAGCATGCCTCCAGCCACCGATGCTAGGATTCCTCACATGTGCTCAGTTCTTGCTTACAAAAAAATTACTAGCAGGTTGATTCCTTACCCCTGTCTTTCTACTGGCCTTAAAAGAGAGTGCTGGTTCAGGGACTCCACCTCTATACTTTTTGGCATTCCTAGGCAAGACTCTTATTACTGCAGGGAGTTAGGGGCACAGAAACCCCCTACCAGTAGTCTTTTTTTAATTTTTTAATGTAGAAAGCACAGCTCAGGAGGAGGGGAAGTAAATAGTTTTATGCATGAGATGTATCATTTTGCTACTATGTGATTTTCTTATCAAGTTACTCTAATGTGCGCAAGAGCAGAAAGAACTTATTTAGGAGTCCATATGAATTTGAAGGCATATTTGTTCAGAAATTTCTTTTTACAGCATTAGAGTAAGAATATTTTGTCACATATTTATATTTAATTATATTTTATCTTTATCATAAGAAAATAAGAACTGCCATCTCCGGATCAGACCTTAGGTCCATCAAGTCCAGTGATCTGCTCACGCGGAGGCCCATCCAGGTGTAACCTGGCGAAAACTTAATCACCTGTATCCTTCTATGCATCTTTCGAGGAGATGTGCATCTAACTTGCTCTTAAATCCTAGAACGGTGGGTTCTGCAGCAATCTCCACCGGGAGAGCGTTCCAGGCGTCCACCACTCGCTGTGTGAAGTAGAACTTCCTGGCATTTGTCCTGGGCTTGTCCCCCCTCAGTTTCAGTCCATGACCTCTTGTCCACATTTGACATCATAAATAACTTTTTATCCTGCTCTATCTTGTCGATTCCTTTTATTATTTTAAAAGTCTCAATCAGATCCCCTCGCAGTCTCCTCTTCTCACTGGAGAACAGTCCCAGTTTTCTAAGTCGTTCTTTGTAGTTCAAGTTCTCCATACCTTTTACCAGCTTCGTTGCTCGCCTCTGCACCCTCTCCAGCAGCTTTATATCCTTCTTTAGGTAGAGAGACCAATGTTGGACACAGTATTCCAATTATGGTCTGACCATTGCTCTTTAAAGCGGCATTATGACCCTCTCCGATCTACTTGTGATTCCCTTCTTTATCATACCCAACATTCTATTTGCTTTCTTTGCTGCCGCCGCACATTGGGCTGACGGTTTCAGGGACCTATCTATCAGTACCCTAGGTCCTTTTCTTGTTCGTTCTTACCCAGGGTTGCACCTGACAAGCTATACTCGTGCTCCTTGTTCTTTCTGCCCAAATGCATTTCCTTGCATTTTTCCACATTAAACGTCATCTGCCATTTCTCTGCCCATCTCTCTAACTGACTCAGATCTCTCTGTAGTTCCTAGCTGTCCTTTTGTGATCTGATTGCCCGACATAACTTCGTGTCATCTGCAAACTTGACGATTTCACTGGACGTTCCTTCTTCTAGGTCGTTGATGAAGATATTAAATAAGATGGGCCCAAGAACCGAGCCCTGGGGCACACCGCTAGTCACTTTCTCCCAGTCTGAGAGCTTCTCATTTATACCCACCCTCTGCTTTCTGTTTTCCAGCCATTTGCCTATCCACCTTAGAATGTCTCCCTTTATTCCGTGGCATTATAATTTCCTGAAAAGTCTTTCGTGTGGAACTTTGTTGAATGCTTTCTGGAAGTCCAAGTATATTATGTCCACTAGCTCCCCGTTATCGATTTGTTTGTTTACTGTTTCAAATAATTGTAGTAAATTCGTCAAGCATGACTTCCCTTTCCTGAAGCCATGTTGACTGGCTTTCATCAGGTCATGTGTATCCAAGTGCCGGACTATGCTATCTTTAATCAGTGCTTCAACCATCTTTCCAGGGACAGACGTAAGACTCACCGGTCTGTAGTTGCCCGGTTCTCCTCTTGATCCTTTTTTGAAAATTGGGGTAACGTTTGCTATCTTCCAGTCGTCCGGTATCTGTCCAGTTCTAATTGACAGGTTAGCAAGGTTTTGCAGTAGTTCTCCGATTTCTACCTTCAGTTTCTTTAATACTCTCGGGTGAATTCCATCCGGTCCAGGGGATTTGTCACTTTTAAGTTTGTCGAACTGTTAGTATATCTGGTTCAAATCCACTTCTACTGTGGTGAGGCTGTCCTCTATTTCTCCCTTGAACACTTTCACTGTTTCAGGTACTGATGTAATGTCTTCCTTCGTAAAGACAGACGCAAAGAAGGAGTTTAGTCTTTCTGCAATTTGTCTTCTTTGATGTACCCTTTTCTTCCCTGGTCGTCCAGAACCGGTTTGGTAGTCTGCAGAATATAAGAATAAATAGTGTATTGCACTGTATTGTATTAATAAATATTCAATATATATCAGTACAAGCTGAATATTTTAAATAAATATATCTACACAAAAAAAATATTCATCTACTAATCAACATCAGAGATTATGGGGTCCTTTTATCAAGGCGTGGTAGGGGTTTAATGTGCGGAATACCGCACGTTAAACCACCTGCCGTGCTAGTCATTAATACCTCCATTGACGAGGTTTAGTTTTTTGGCTTGCCACGGGGGTTAGCGCATGATGAAATGTCTGACTCGCTAACCCCCCTTGCGCACCTTGATAAAAGGAGCCCTATATATGCCACGTTCCCTTAAATGGAGAAAAGACCTCAGTGTTTCTCAGGAGCATACCTGGGAATCTTTCTTTGGCAAGTGTTGAGTTACCACAGAGAAATACATCCTTGGTCTCAGAAAAACTCTGTGTGTATATCTTACTATAATCAGTATCAGAGTTATAAAATAGATTTTCAAATACATAGGAAACAACCACTTATCTCAAGTAGACACTTTGGCCTCTGATATTGCAAAAATCACCACAGTTCACAGTTGAAACCAAGTGCTGATTTACCACACTCGGAAAAATAATTCAAATTTCCTTCCTAGATTTCCTGACAGGCCCTTTTTCGCATAGTTGCTGCATCAGGGGAATATTCTAAACAAAGAGCTACCGCTTCAAAGATTCTCTCCAAAAGTCTGAGGTCTTTTCTCCGTTTAAGGCAGGGGTCTCAAAGTCCCTTCTTGAGGGCCACAATCCAGTCGGGTTTTCAGGATTTCCCCAATGAATATGCATGAGATCTATGTGCATGCACTGCTTTCAATGCATATTCATTGGGGAAATCCTGAAAACCCAACTGGATTGCAGCTCTCAAGGAGGGACTTTGACATCCCTGGTTTAAGGGAACGTGGCACATATAATCTATGATGTTGATTAGTAGATGAATATTTTTTGTGTGTGGATTAATAAATACTCTACATATCTCTGGGTAGGCATAGTATAGAAGTGTGCATGACCCCTTCCCCATAACTAGAAACTGTAAAACTACTGTACATTTGCTGTTTGGCAAAAAAGGTTAGATGTCCCTAGTTTACAGTGAATATGTATTCACTGCAAGATTTGTGTGTGAAATCAGTAACAAAAATCAAAATTTCCAAGTCCAGTGACACTGTTTGTTCCTGTTGATAAGTATTGGCAATCCTACAGAAAGGCAAAGTTATAATCTGTGGCTTAACAAGATTCATCTGTTTTTATAATTCCTGTTTCTTTCTTTATTTTTTTCTCCCTCTCCAACCCTTCTCCCCCAAGATCGCATGGTGTGTGGCAGAGGACTGCCCACCACTCGACCATGGTGGAAGGCTAAGCTCCGACCTCAGCCTCAGCTCCCAGACCTGTGACTTCTGCCAGGCTATCTTCCCAGGAGGAGCAGCCACCCAGGGGGACTACCTGAGGCATCTCACGGACCATGTTGAACCACACTGAATAACTGTTTGCTTGGTTTCCTAAATGTAAGGGGTGAAGGCGGAGGAATCTGCTCTTTCTGCCAGTTTTGCCCATCATCACTTCTGCAAATCAGAAGGTCTGTGTTCTTCCTCCTCCTCCTCCTCCTAGCTCATACTAATCCTGAGATTCTTCTTTATTAGTTCAATTCAAGTACTGAAAAGAACCGCAGTATGTCTGTTTAATCCAGTGGTCTCCAACGCATGGCCCTTGGGCTGCATGTACTCCAGAAGTCTTCCACTGTGGCCATCAAATAGTTGGCTGAAATGCTATTCAAATCCTGTAAATGTGTTAATTTCAATCTTGCCTACTTGGATAGTGCATTAAATATTTTAAAAAAGGATTGCTGTAGGTTGGGTGTATACATAGGTTGCTGTAGGGCAGGCATAGGACCTTCTGTGTTTGCACCAAATGTAAAGTCATAGGAGAGGTCAAAGGTCGACAAATGTAGCTCATTAATGATATTTGCTACAGTTGATAAACCACAGTTAAGCGTGTTTAAATATTTATTTAATTTTTTAAATTTATAGCCCAACTATATCTAGGCGTGTTACAGAATAAAACATACATAAATTAATACATAGACGTAATCTACAAATGACAACATTCAAATCCACATTCATCCTTTATCTTTAATCACAATAATATAAACAATGAAACCTTCCCTAATAGTTGCACTGCTTGGTCTTATTATATAAACATATGGAGGGGCATAATCGAAAGAAACATCTAAATCCGTTTTGGGCCTAAGTCGCTAGTTGCCCAAAGTCGGCAGTGTCTAAAGTTCATTCTTTAAAAATATACGCCCAAAATATTTTGTTTCTTTTGGAGTTGTCCAGCTGTTTGATCACCCAGACCGCTAAGTCATCTATCTTTATACCCCATTCTCGTCTAAAAATTAATCCAAGTCAAAAACGCCTAGAAAAGGACCTTTTGGACATGGGAGGGGCTAGCAAAGTAATGGACTGGACACCTAGACATGGCGACAGAGTAGTGGCACTTACAGGGCACTGCTGCAAACTTCACAAAAAGAGTGCCACATAAACATCTCACCACAACTCCCTTATAGGTCATGATGAGCCCCCCAAAACCTACTAGACCCACCTGTCTACCACCCCAATAGTCCTCACGGTTGCAGGTGGCACCTATATGGCAGTACAGTAGGGTTTGGGGGGTGCACATGTTACATCATAAATGCAGTGGTTAGAGAGGCTTATGGGCCTGGGTCCTCCTCTCTATGGTTCACTACTTCCCCCCCATACTTAAGCCACCTCTGTGCTGCTCTACTAGGCTTTGTTATGCCAGGTGCTGATGTTCTGGAGGCAGGTATGCACATTTTTATTATGATTTTTATGGTGTTATGGAGGGGGCAGTGTGTGGGGGTCTGTACTTTGTGTCTGCGGTGCTTATCTGGCCACTTTGAATACCTTTTTGGCACTTAGACCTGGTTTTACATGGCCTAAGTCACAACGTACAAGTTCCGTCCAGGCAGCCTCATTAAACTTTTGTTATACTTGCAGTACGACCAAATCCTGCCCTCACCACTCCGTACAGCAGCACTGAAAAGGCCTAAGTCGTTTTTAGATATGTCTAAAACCTGGTTTTATTGGCACTTGGATGACTTGTCTTACTGATCGTCCAAGTGCCGATTTAGGCCGGTTTTTAGATGTATTTCCTTTTCGATTATGGCAACATATTCTGTAATCTTATATTTCTGCTTTGATCAGTTAATTTAGCATAAAAATGCTTGTACAAATAAATGAGTTTTAAGAAATCTACGAAACTGTTTACTGTTCTTACACAATTATATGCTACCTGGCAACTTATTTCATAGACCTAAAATAGCCTCTGATAATGCAGAATGACTTGTTACATCATAATGTATGGTATCCACAACCAATTGCATGGTTGTCTCAGATCTTAAACTTCTACCTGGTTTATATACATGGTACCTGAGCATACAATCTCTCAAGAATCATCATCAGCACTTTATATTGCACCCTCCATATAACTGGTAACCAATGTAGCTGTTTTAAAATTGGAGTCATAGAGGTATACCGATGTACTCCCGTCACAACCCTCATTTTGAATTATTTGAAATGTGCGTAACTTCTTGCAATTCCTAAATATATCCTATTTGTGTTGTAGAATCAATATTTCATATTTAATAATCACTTGATATACTAACTGTGAACAATCTCTTAAGTGTGTTTCTCAGGTGTCTCATTAATGGAATTTGCTACCATTGACAATCCAAAATAAACTGAGTTTTAAAAATATATCCTTGAAGTATTATAGAATCAATAATTGTTAATGTTAAATACTGTCTGAAAAAGCAAGTTAGGGTGTTTTACAAAATTAGTAGTACTGTATATGTAAGTTTGAAATCATTTGGTGGCCCTCAGAACTTTCTGATATTTACATTGTGGCCCTTTACATAAAAAAGGTTGGAGACTACTGGTGTAATCTCTATAATGATCCTTGATTCTCAAGAGGGAATATTTGTCTTCTTTTCTTGCATAATCTGGGCTCATGGTTTCATAAAGCTATAATTAAAAGCATCTTTATCCAGAAGATAGTATGGATGAATAATACATTTCATTGTCTTTAATGATTTTAAATTGTTGATATTGTATTGTACTTTAATATGTAATGTTCCCTCAGATTTAAGAGTTTTTTTTTTCTGTTGTTATCCGCCTAGTACTCTTTCCAAAATTACATTAAATTACATTAGGGATTTCTATTCCGTCATTACCTTGCAGTTCAAGGTGGATTACAAAAGAATTATCAAGGATGTATTACAAAAAGATCTTACCAAAAAGATATCTGGTCATTTTCAAAGAGAGTAAGAAATGAGTATGGCTAGTTGTTTTGGATAGGTGGCTTTAGTGAGAGGTGGTATTTGAAACTTGTGGTGTTATATCTTTTTCAGGGATTTCTTGAAGAGTATGGTCTTTATTTCTTTTCTAAAAGTTCTGTAGTCTAGGGATGCTGTCAGTAGATTGGCGATATGGTTGTCTAGTTTGGCTGCTTGAGTAGCCAGGAGGCCATCATATAGTTTTTTCCGTTTGACCTCCTTAATTGGGGGGTATGAGAATGGGGTGTGAGTTTTCCTTTGTCTGGTTGAGGTGTTATGGATGAGGCAGTTGTTCAGGTAGTTTGGGCTGTCTCCGTATAAAGTCTTAAATAGTAGACAGTAGAATTTAAATTGTATTCTTGCTGGGATTGGAAGCCAATGCGATTTGAGATATGTGGAATAGGTGGAATATAAGCTGTATATAGAACAGTATATGAGTATATATTATAGTCGCGTAGCAAGGGGGGAGGTTCGCCCTGGGTGCACGCTCCAAGGGGGTGCACAGCCAGCCGGGTCCGGAAGCTCGTTGCTGAAAACGACACCTCAGCATGGCTGCCGTATTTATTCCAGAGCATAAATACGGCAGCTGCGCTGAAGTGCACAAAGGTCCCGCGATAACAACTACTGCTGCCGCTGCTTTGGAAGAGATAAGTGATCGCGGGACCTTGCCACAACTCCCTGCGTCTGCCGGCCCAGCCCCCCTCCGATGTCACTTACCTCTTCCAGAGCAGAGACAGCAGTAGTCGTCATCGCGGGACCTTGCTGATTTCGATGGAGAGAGAAAGAAGCATAGTAGGGTGGTTGAAGGAGAAAAAGGGGGTCAGGGTGGTATGAAAGCGTGGTGAAGGGTGAGGAAGGGGGGTCAGGGTGGTATGGAAGCATGGTGAAGGGTGAGATAGGGGGTCAGGGTAGTATGGAAGTGTGGTGAAGGGTGAGAAAGTGGGTCAGGGTGATATGGAAGCATGGTGAAGGGTGAGAAAGGGGACAGATGCTGATGGAAGTGGGGGGAAGGGAGAGGAGAGAGTGAAATGCCAGACCATGGGGGTGTGGGAGAGATGGAAGGGGTAGGCATAAAGTTTCTGGAAGGTGAATAGGAGATAAGATGCCATATAGAAGGGGCAGAGAGATGGTAGACAGTGGATGAAAGGAAGAGAGTGACAAGAAGATGAGGAAAGCAGAAACCAGAGAAGACAAGGTAGAAAAAATTATATATATATTTTTTTGCTTTAGGGGAGATGCATTGCTGTTTCTGTGGTGTTGCATTGTATGCAGAGTCCAGCTTCTTGGTGCTTCAGTTTAATCTTTGTCTACATATTTTTATTCTATCTCCCCATTTACAAAACTGTAGAGCGTTTTTTAGCGTTGGCATCTGAGCTGTTACCACCATGGCTAAAAACCACACTACAGTTTTGTAAAAGGGGGAGGGGTTAGGTTGTGATTACATATTCCATATTAGGCGAAGGTGTTTCCTGTGTTCTGTGTGTTCTAAAGATGTGGTTTTCTGTTAGGATTGACTGTGTAGGATTGATCTGTACTAGTCTGGCTTGTTTAGTTTTACAATGGATTTATTGACGTACTGCTCACTGCAGTATGTAAGATGCTGCCTTTTCCTAGGTTTACTCTTGTGAGACGTGTGGACTGTTACTAAAAATCATGTTTTTCATACAGATGGGGGGGGAGGGGTGTCAAAAAATGATGGGCCCCAGGTGCCACATATGCTAGGTATGCCACTGGAGAATAGGCTGCCTGCTTGTCCTGGGATAATACAGGTATTCCAGTATTGAACTCTCAGTATTGAACATTTCTTTTTTTCCTTGTTGAGAAAACAGTACAGTACTGAACTTTTTTTTACCCTGAGATTATTACTGTACACCACTGTATTGTTCAATAAATACACTGTTATCCCACCAAAATTTCAAGTTTCAATATTAATAATAGTGGCCGTTTCCAAAAAACGTGAATAACATTTGAAAAGTTATTCACGGTTTTAATCACAAAACCGCCGGCTGTTACAAAAAAACGCGAATAACATATAAAAAGTTTTTCATCCACTGCGAATACGGAGGGAGAAGTGTAAAGCATTTTCCCTATCTGTCCTGGCAGGCTCATAGTCTATGTAATGTACCTGGGACAATGGAAGATTGAGCAGCATGGTGTTTGAACCCACAACCTCAGGGTGCTGAGGCTGTAGCGCTAACTACTGCACCACCATCTCTAATAGAAGTATCAAGGGCAAACATTTTTGTTTTCTGTGTTATCTGTAGCCATTTTCATTTCATTTTGTTTAGGGTTGTTTTTTTAAAAAAATTGTTTATTCTGGGGCAGTGTCATTAATAGTGCATAACTATAAAAATAACCTAATGGTTAGCTACGTGGGCTGAGAACCAAGGGAACTGGGTATGAGTCCCACTATGGCTCCTAGTGACCCCCTCTATTGCCTCAGGTACAAATCTTGCCCCCTCATTTATGAGCCCACTAGGGACAGAGAAAGCACCTGTATACAGTATGGAAACCACTTTGGTGGTATCACAGAAAGATAGTATAGCAAATACATGACCCTTACTCCATACCCTTTTTTCAATGCATGTCCCTAGTGCCTATGTTACCCTTATAAAGTAGGCTTAAAGCATAGCTGTCTTTTTTTTAAACATTTTTAAAAATTTATTTTGACAAACAGAGGTATCAAAAAACATACACAATCTAACATAGTAAAAAAACCCCAACAAAACCCCATATCCAACATGTACAATACATAGTTATTTTTAACAAAGACCAAAGTTCAATCCTCTTTATATATTGACCAAAAAAATCTAATAGAGCTTAGTGTGTGGTGCAGTGGTTAGAACTACAGCCCCAGAACCTTGGGTTATGGGTTCAAATCCTGCACTGCTCCATGTGACCTTGGGAAAGTCACTTAATCCCCCAGTGCCCCAGGTCCCTTAGATAGAGTGTGAGCCCACCAGGACAGATAGGGGAAAATACTTGAGTATCTAAATAATTTGTAATCCGCATAGAATTGTAGGATATGCATAATATAAATAATTAAATAAAATAATAAAAGCTCCTTCTCTTAACTGCAGCAATTCCTTCATACTTCTCATTGTGACATACAGTATTCCATCATGCATTCATAGACAAGACTGTGCTGTCTTTCCACTCTGACAATATACAACGCATAGTTATGACCATAGTAAATCAAATAGGTTAGTCTACCCCCTATGTAATAACCCCCCCTTTTACAAAACCGCAAAAGTGGTTTTTAGCACTGGCTGGTGCACTGAATGCTCTATGCTTCCAACACTGAGCGTTCCTATGAGAGTCAGGAGCAGTACAAAACCACTTCTGCGATTTTGTAAAAAGGGGGGGGGGAGAAATGAGATAAAGTGACTGATCCCAAGACAACAACCTTATATTGAACTCAGTGCAACTTCCTAACACATTTAGAATTCTATTCCATATTAGTACCCCAAATGGTTTTGAATCCATACAGACAAACAGCATATGAAATAAAGTTCCCATAGCAGACTCACAAGACCAGCATTTATTAGAATCACAAAGACTGCCCTCTCTAAGCTGAGTGAGAGTCCTCCAACTGCATTGCTGCCAGTGGAGGGGTGATATTTCAATATCATGCTTTCAATCGGACAGGAAAGTTCCATGATGTAAGGTTACCATAAGGTTGCAGAAAAAGGAGGACAGATTGAGACATCTGTTTTTTATTTTCATTGCTTGCAATGGAAATAAAACCCAGATGTCTCTATCTGTCTTCCTTACTTCCATTGCTTTCAATGAAAGTAAAACCCAGATGTCTCACCTTACTTCCATTGCTTTCAATGAAAGTAAAACCCAGATGTCTCACCTTACTTCTATTGCTTTTAATGGAAGTAAAGTCCAGATGCCTCACCTGGTCCAATGTTTTTTTTTTTAATTTATAATTTTAATAATTACAATATCAAACGATACCAAGAGAAAAAAAGGAATCTTCCACAAGTTTTACTGTATTCAAACCTTCATACACAATTCCTTTCCAAGCCCACAACAAAGGGGAGACATGATACTATTTCAAATAGACAAAATTATAATGAAAGAACTAAAGAAATGATTCACAACTCACGATTCATCCTTGCGAATCCAAGCCATTTCTTACTCTATATTGGATCTTGATTATATCCTCGTATTTCTCAGTAGTGAAACTAAAAAACCACTTTATTATTAAACTCACTTCTGTTCTCTAGCACTCAAAAATTGTTGCAATTGAATGGGATCACCTGGTCCAATGGTTAAGCTGGCCCTGCCTCTGAAATACAAATACAATACAGTGCTCCATCACTTTTTTCATTGTGACCACAAAACAAGTTAGGAAACATATACACTGAAAATGTGATATGTCTGTTGGTATCTTCTTGTAAGCCAGTGGCTAGTGTTGTCATACCAGTAAAACATGTTTGCCCATAAATGAATACTAAGATTACATTAACATCATAACAAACTGCCAATCCAAAAGCTCCTATGCTTTGAAACAATCCTTCTGTTTGTATTCAAATAGATCAAACAATTGCTCCTTAGCAGCTGTTCTCCAACACTAAATGGCACTATTTCATCAAATATTCACCTTCAATTAGGATTAATGAAGGCAAGGTAATTGCTATTTCTTCTCTTGACTATTTGTAATGTGACGCCTGCTACAAAGCAGGTAGAAAGCCACCTGGCTGTACTGTAGATTAGGAGGCCTCAACTTGAAGGCAGTGAGGGGACGATGCACAGAGCTCCAGGCAACCCAGCAACAAAAGCCAGGCTGGGAGCATTTTTCTTTTGCCGGGCTATGCTCAGCACAATAGCATGCAAATCATATGCACGCTGTTTGTGCTGAGTAGCCCAGTGCTGGAGAAGGATTGTATGTGTGCTGTGGACCCGCCAGAAGAGCAAACAAATTGATTCTGGGAGAGATCAAACCAGCTATGTCACTCAAAACCCAAATGATGACATTGCGACTGTCTTATTTTGATCACACCTTCAGAAGAGAAAGATAATTAGAGAAGGGCATAATGTTTGGGAACACTGATGGAACCAGGCGAAGAGGGCGACCTGCAATCAGATGGCTGGACATTTGAAAACAACCATGGGGATGACACTGGAGGACCTTACTGGCCTAGCACAAAACCAAGCTCTTTTTAGATCTGTAATTCATCAAGTTGCTAGGACTCAAACATGAGTCAGTTGTATTAGCTAACTAGCCCGGTGAAAGAGGAGAGATACTGTGCCTGGCACCTGATCAGAAGAGCAAAATAATTGGCACAGCTCCTCCCCCCATCCCTCCTGCCAAAACAGGCTCTCTCTGCTCCTTCCTTCCCTCTTGACTCCTGCTCTCCTGGTGCCGCTCAGCTGATCGGGGCTTCCCCTGCCAGTTCAGTTCATTGCGGCTCTGGAGCCACGATCAGCTGAACTGGCAGGGGAAACACCGATCGCCTGAGCCGGCCCTGCTCTTTGGTACCGCTCCCTTCCTTCCTCCTGTTCTCCGGTGCCACTCAGCTGTTCGGGGCTTCCATGGAGCAAGATCAGCTGAACCAACAGAGCGAGCAGGGCTGCCAGCACAGCAGTGGTTAGTTTTTAAAAATTTTTAACCTCTACTGTTATTCATGTATTGTGTGAGTGTGTGTCCCGTGTCTATGTTAGACACAGGACATACACTCATACAACACATGCACAACAGCTAACAGCAGCTCCAGGCCTGCTGTAAAAATAATTCCCTGTTATGAGGTGGGTGGTTCCTTCTCTTCCCTTTTGAGCATTACAAGAAGTGCTCATTTAAATACTAATAAGCTCCTTGTAATGCATTTACCTAGTGTTCTCAGAGGCTGCTACCAGGATCAGTAAAAGCTCCTGAAAATCCTTTGAGCATAGGAGGCAGAGCTTCCTTGCAAGCAAGACTGGCTTTAACCAGTCTTACTTTGAAGGAAAGCTTCTGAGCATCAGGGCCTGAATGTAGACCCAAGAGGTTTTAGTACTGGAAAGAAGTCAACTGGGGGGCAGTAAGTGCAGAATCCTTGAAGCTGTTATATTGGGGAGGAGTGAATTTGGAGCACGGAGTGTGGGACCCATGAGATTGTAGTACTGGTTGTAGATATTAACTGAAAGATCCATGAATGAAAAGACAGCTTGGGATGAGTGTGAAGCCCATGAGGAATAACTCATCTTTGGGTAACAATGTGTGGGACTCATGAGCAGAGTGCCTGGTTCCTGCAGTTTAATGGACAGCTTTTGCAGTGGAAATGCAGTTCCTCATCAAACTGCAAGAAACAGATCCACAGGCAGCAGTTGCTAGGCCAACCACATGTTGGTAAACCTTGAACAACTCCCATCAACCTGCCCTGCCCTGGTTGTCTGGCAATAGGAACAATGCTTCAGAGTGCATTCTCTGCTTCTGCCAACCAGGACATGATTCAAAGTATGAGGAACAAGACACTGGGTCAAATCTCACACAGCTGACAGGAAATGATCAGGAATGTAGGCACCCAGACCCACAAAATCTAAGAGTGCCTGTTAGGATTTCATTAGGTAAGGTTCAGGCAAGCAAAGTCTTCAAGGTAAGCCCAGAAGAGCAAGGTCCAGGGGAACATAGGAAGTATGATTCAGGGGGAAAGTCCCCTAATTCTTACAGCTTCTCCATTGCACCAGATCTTTGAGAATGGATGGATAACTAAATCACCACATCTCCAGCATTCCACAGCTTCTGTTGTTCTCCTTGATGTGGGTCAGAATTAATGTGGAGGCAAAGAAGACACCTGCCATGAGCACCTACTTATGAGGACCCTCTTGCACCCTGGGTATAAAACAGCATGTATTTAAGTAAACCATAATTCTAAACTGCCTTACTGTCCCAATATAGCTGTTCTAACTGCTTAATTCTATATATAATTGTTCTTAACTGTTTAAATATCCTATATATAGGTTAAATCACCTAATCTGTATACAACTCTATATTGCTTCTTTATCCTTTATATCATTTTATATTCTGTAATTATCCTAATGTTGCTGTTTGTCATTTTAATTCAGTGAGTGCATTAGTGCGGGATGAAATTTATCTAGAAATGACTGGCAAAAACCCCCAAACTGGCTGTTTTTCGGTGAGAATTGAGCAGGTTTCCTCTGAAGGGGTCTGACACTTTGATTGTAAGAATAGAGAGCCAATATATCAAATCCCGTTCTCTTTCTCTTATATTACAAATTATAATGAGTTCAGTTTCTGAGATAAACACAGCACAACAGGAGAAAGGATTTGAAATTATGTGACTATCTGAGTGACACTCATGCTATATTGGGAGTTGGAAAATGGTGACATGCAAAGACATGTATGGAAACTTTCTCATAAGTATATCAAAATGCAATATTAATGTTTAAAATAATATATATTAGCTAATGGATGTGGGTGTCAGATACTGGGCTCTTTAAGGAAGCGATGTGTGTGTGTTGTGGGGGAGGTGAGAGAGACTAAGGCATGAGCATGATGTACTCAACCAATGACTTTTATTTTTATTTGCTGCACAGGAGAACAAGCCAGTTCAGTAACTTGTGCACAGTAACCTGCTCACACATTTCAAATGCACTGTCAATGTGAACATCATTTCTTAGTTTTAGATGAAAGAGGAAGGAGATAAAACAGCAAATAAAGATTTGCATAGTCCATCCAGTATGCCCATCAAGTCATTCTTGTTTAAAAACTGGTTGGCAATTTGCCATTATGTCAACCACATATAGATAGTTAAATATAATGATTATTTCTGGCAGAATTCTGCAGAACTGTGAAGAATTCTGTTCAAACCTTCCATCCTGTTGCTGTCCCCTTCTTCCCCACGTGGGTCTGGCCTCTCTTCCTCTGACCAACCCCCCCTCCCCCAGTGAGATCAGACATACCTGCGGGCCTCCCAAGGAAGATGCAATGAAACCAGCCAGCCGACTGGCAGAGGCAGCACTGTGAACAAGCTGCTTGTGGCCAAACCCGCCAGGGCCTTCTCTCTACCGCACCACTTCCTGTAGATAGATGACGTGGCAGAGGGAAGGCCCTGGCAGGGTCAACCGCAAGCAGCCTATTCATAGTGCTGCCTCTGCCAGCTGCCACTGCTCTGGGAGATCAGTCAGTCGGAGAGCGAAAGGACAGACCTGCACAGGGGAGGGGGCAGAGGGAACAGGGATGTGGACATGGATGCTAGACCACAATTTGGGGGGAAAGGAGGGAACATGGATGCTAGGCCTGTGGTGGAAGGAGAGGAGGGGACATAGATCCTGGTCTGCAAATAGGGGGAGCAGGGGACATGAATCCTGGACTGCAAGTCGGTGAGGAGGGGGGGTAAATGAGAGAACATGGATCCTGGATTGCAAGTCAGGTGGGGGGAGAGGAGGGGACATGGATCCTAGACTGCAAGTGAGGGGGGGGGAGGAGAGGAGGGGATATGGATTCTGGACTACAAGTCGGGGGGTGGAGATGAGGGAAGATGGATGCTAGACTTGCAGGGGAAGGAGAAGACGGGTGAGGACATGGGTGCTGGACCTGTAAGTAGAGAGAAAAGGGGTTGAGAAGGAAACCCAGACCAGAGAGGGGAGTGAGAAGGAAGAGATGCTTGACCATTGAGAGAGGGAGAGATGTCAGGCCATGGGACGTAGGGAAAGGATTCAGGGTACAAACGAAAGAGGTGATGGTTGGGGTGAGGAGACATGGATGCTTGACCTGCAATTGGGGGCAGGGAGATGGTAGAGAGAGGAAGAGAGAATGACCAGCTGATGGGGAGTCCCCTGCTGCGATCAGCTGATGACAAGCTGTTCTGACAAGGTAGGACAATTGGGTACTATATCCTAACAACTTGCTGTTATGCATTTTTCATGTGGATGTCTTTATATTTGGGAATGTCAAAAAAAGAGAGATGTACTAAGGGTTAAAACGTCTAGATAGTTTATTTAAAAAAAAAAAAAAAAATTAGACATGTGTCAGTTTTGAGAATGGACATTTATACTACTGAATTTCTGGATGTCTTTCTCAAAATATCCAAACTCTGACTTAGACATCCTATAGAAAATGTCTTATTTAACATTAAAGTATTGCTATAATTTTACTTACCCCCACCCCTTTACAAAACCACAATAGCGGATTTTGGTGCCAGAAGGAATGGGGAGGGAGGAAGAGATTCTTAACTAGTGGAGAGAGGGAGAGAGAGATGCCAGATTATGGGGGACAAAAAAGGGGATTAACAGTGCTAGTGAGAGAGGAATGAGTTTTAGAGGGAGAAAGAACAACTGTTGGAGTGAGAGAGGGAACTGAAGAGGCTGGAACCTGAGAAAGGAAAGACAGGAATGAATATCAGGCCTCAGGATAGGAGAATTCTGTGCACAACACTACAAACAAACTTTGCACAATTTTGAAATATTGTGTGCAGAATTTTCAACATTTTTCCATTGAATTCCACCAGGAATAAATTATACACAGTCTTGGGATAATTTTTTATAACCCCTTCCCCCTCCCCCTTCAGCATCTTGGCATCTCTTCCTTCCTTGACCATCCTGACATCATTTCCTTCCTGCTCCCCTCTCTCTTTTCTTCCATGTGCATTTTTCCTTCCTCTTTCCGTCCTATCCAAATGCAGTATATTTCCCACATCCATCTCTTCATACATATTTCCCCTTCTCTCTCCCCTTCTATCCACGTGCAGCATTTTCCTTCTACCTAAATGTAGAATTTATATCCCTTCCCTGCTCTCCTTTCAGCATCTCTTTTCTAGTATCTCCGCTTCTTTTCCCTCTGCTCCCACCCCATCCCATGGGCCCTACAAACTTCCATGTTCACTGGCACTGCTTACATCAGGCTCTCTCCAGCGACTCTGAGGCTTCCTTCCCTCTGCAGTAATGGGAAGCTGCAACAGAAGGAAGAACCCTGAGGCTGGTCAGAGAGAGCATGATGTAAGCAGTGCAGGTAAACACAAATCTGTAGGAGCTGCAGGGCAGGGGGCGAGTGGGAGGCTGGACCTGTAGGAAAGGAGAGAGAGGTGAGGCAATGCCAGACTTATGCAGGAAGAAGAGATCCAGATTATTGGGGAGCAGGGAGGGAGCCAATGAATGCGATTGGGCCCTTTAAGCGTGTAAGCTGGAGAAGAGGTCTAACTGCGTGTGCCATATACTGAATGTATGTGACCTGACACGTCTGATGGTGGGTACCTTGAGACATTGAATCCAAGACCAGTGATTAGTTTGCTTATATAGTACCATTAGGCTGTAGCAAAGGTCAAAGGACATCAAGTTGAAACTGTGTCCTACATGGCTACAGAAAGACAGGGCAGCTTGACAAGGGGTGTCAAACTCAATCACATAAGGGGTTAAAATCTAAAACATAGGCTAAGTCACGGGCCAAACTTTTTATTAAGATACTTAGGGTCCTTTTTAAGGTACGCTAACCGATTTAGCACACGCTAAATGCGCACCTTAATAAAAGGACCCCTTACCCCCTCTTCTATGAAACCGCGCTAGCATTTTTTAGTGTGGGGATTCGCGCTGAATGGCCCGCGCTGCTCCTGACACTCATAGGAACTCAATGAGCGTCGGGAGCAGCCCAGACCATTCAGCATGGCTCTCTGCGCCAAAAACCATTAGCATGGTTTCATAGAAGAGGGGGTTAGTCTTAGTAGAAGTATAGGGTTACAACCTCTCCAATCCCAAGCTGGCTCTTTGATGTAAACAAAATAAATAAAAAAGACTTTTCCTCTTTTCTGCACTAATTCATACCTATTTCAAATCATTTATATTTATGTGCAGCTCTCCCTAAAATGTATTTTCTATATTTTCTGAATTTTTAAATTTATTTTTAAATCAAAGCTTAAATGTCACAAACAGCGAGTCTAGTAAATCGAGCCCTGTTGTCTTTTACATTAAGAAAGGATACATAGCAAGGAAAATCAGATTCATAGTTATTCAGTAAAAGTCAGCCAGGAGATACCCCCCTGTATAACACCCACGCCCAGTTCTCTTCATTTTCCAACGTGGACCAACAGGGAATTGTGAGACAATGTCAAATCAGTATCACAAGACGCATTTATTTGCACGAACTGTAGTAAGATTTATGGAAGACTAATCATTTACATAAACTAATACGTGCCTGTTTTAGTCAGATGCTAGGGAAAACCATAATCTCCTTACCCAAGGTTTGTTATTTTGCCAGTTTATACTAAGAATAGAGACCCAGGCTATGTGAAATACTTTATTAGAAATATAAAAATATAATTCATAAGCCAGCAGTAAATAATAAACTAATTATTTGTTCACAATGTCTCTGAATACATATATGAAACTCAGTACATAGTTCTCACACCACACTTGTTAGATAAATGAGTAAAATTAATTCTTACACTCTAAATAATTCCTTATAATAATAATTACTGATTAGCAGCAACTAAAATATAGCTTATCACCACAAAGACAATAGAATTCTCTCTCTAACCCAGCTGAAAAGACAATATAATTCCTTATTCTCACCACATAGATCAGGCCTGAGCAAAGAATCAGATGAAAGGGAAGACGTCTTCTATTCCTGAAGATAAGAATTCTTTTGGTACAGGAACAAGAGTCCGTTAGCCACTGGAAAAGCTGTAAATTAGGTTGGCAGCAAAGGTTTCCTTTATGTGATGGAATCCAGATGTATAAAAGTCCGGTTTCTCTCTCTCAGGCAGAGAGTCACAAGAGGTAACTTTTCAGGTCTTAATTATTATAGAAGATGTGCAGATAACACCTATGATAAGATGCAAGTTCCCTCACATCCTAGCACAGACTAAATTAATAATTAGGCACATTCCACTTGGTTCATCAGATGACCTCTCCGGACCAATCCAGAAACATAACTTAGATGAATAGCCTTTTTGTATAGAGTCTCGCACAAGCCGAAACAGAGGCGCCTTCATTAGATAAGAACAGTACAGGAGCAATGCCTCCCCTAAGATTCACACAGGCTGAGCATGCAGGCATAGCTGGATGTCCTTGACTAGAATACAGTTCTGGTACATACCCAGAATGCATCAGGCATAGACCGCAAATATGTTTTCTTCTTTCTCTTCTTGCATGGTTTAGGCTGGAATGATTTCTTGTAGATAATGGTTCAGGCTTTATGATATCAGAGAGGCCTAACCTTCAGGTGTGAATAAGGAAACACCCCTACAGAACTAGCTGATGCCACTGAAAGGAGATAAGGCAGTGTATCCTGATAGGGGCAGCCTCGCGGTCCCTCATTGACTGCGCTGAACTTTTTTTCTCTTTTAAATTGCCGCCGCTTTGGGGAGCCAATGGACTGCATAGAGGGTGCAGGGGTGGGCAGCTTATGCTGGTTTCTATGGAAATGAGGGCAGTGGGTTGGGAGCTTTCCTTTCTCCTGGGCTAGCTAGCTGTAAGTGCCTCTGCCTTCCCCCATATTTTTCCCCAGCCTACCGCCCAGGGAGATGGGCTGCGGCTGCTCCATGGCAACCACTGACATCTCCAAGGGAGGTAAGTTAAGGGATCGCTCACTTCCCAGAGAGAACCCGCCCCTTGCCCCCCCAGCCCTGATCGGCAGCTCCCGGGTTTGCCTTTCCTGTTGCCTCTGGCTCTTTCACTTACTTCCTGATCTGATCTTCCGGGCACTGTGGACCTACAGCTGATACAGCATTTGTACCAGTGGGTCAGCCTAAGTACAAAGTTGAAATTGTGTGGTAGGACAAATTTTATTACACCACGGGCCAGATTTTGACATGTCTGCTGTGCATCCTGGACAAAAGTTTAAGTTTAAGGCTTGAGTAGCTGAATATTAAACCTAAACTAAAACTAAAGGAGCTTGAGTCAGTTAACAGTGAAATAAGCATAATACATAAACATAAAAAAATAGAAGTAAACTAAAATTACTTAATTTCCAAAATTTTTAGTAAACAGGAAAGTTTTCAGGGCTTTCTAGAAACATAGAAACATGATGGCAGATAAAGGCCAAATGGCCCATCTAGTCTGCCCATCCGCAGTAACCATTATCTCATAGAAACATGATGGCCTAAACTTCTTAGTACCAGCAGTAGATCATTCCAGAGCTCTGTTAGTTTGAAAATGAAAGAATGACTAAATCTCCTGAAAGTTATGTTTTTAACAACCAAGGGAAGGAAATGTGAGTTTTAATTTTTGAGAACTTCTGGCAAGATGAGATCTATGCACATTCCAATCTAAAAGAACCAGAGTGATAAAGATGCCATAGAATCTTAAATGCACTTGAATTGAATTCTAAGATACACAGGAAGCCAATGTAGTTCACTAAGCAGCGGGGTTACGTGATCAAATTTACTCTTACCGAATATGAGCTTAGCAGCAGTGTTCTGTATCAGCTGGAGTCTCTCTGCAGACTGACCTTTGGAAGACCAGGGTACATTGAGTTACAATAACCCAATCTTGACAGACTGCAGCCTGTTATGCACCACAACTAATGTCTCAACTGTATTTTATTTGGTATTTTGTAATTTTTTGAAAGGCTGAGCCAAAAAGGATTAAAACCACTATGTGAAAGTCAGAATGAGGTTTTATGGGTATTCTATGAAGCAAGGTTAAAGAATAATTACAGCTACTTAAGTAACAGAACACAGGCTTTTGAAAAGCGCAAGAAAAATCTTCATTAGGAGAACCAATCCCCACACCTGTATTATGACTGTCTAATCCCACAGCACTCTGGGATTTGTAGTCCCCTAACCCTCTTCACTTTGAAATCAGCTGCTGTGAGTAAGAACATGCTCCAAGGGGCAAGATGGGGTGTCACATAAAATAATGGTAGAAATGCAGTGGTTGTGGCAGCTATGTTTATTCAATGACAGGTAAAGAAGCAAAGAGCCTGGGATCACATGGAACCAGGAGGGGCTGGGCAGCAGAGAGCCTCTGAACGTTCCATTCAGTTGGGAATTGTTATTGGTTGAGAAGGAAGAGCCCTGGTGAAGCAAACTGAGGAAGAGGGCAGGAAAGAAGCTCCAGGCAATGCCTTGGAAAGAGGGATACTCGGAAACAGAATCAGGAAGGCAGAGAGAACAAAGCCAGGAGACATGAGGGTACATTAAAGGTAAATAGAGAGCCTGGCCTTCAAGTATCTGTATTTGGGAGACGGTTGCCAGGGTAACTCCATGGCACAAAATATAGCTCAGATAGTATGGCTTTGTCCCTCTACCTTTTATGACTAGAAACTAATTTTTTCAAAATGATTGAGGTGCTGAAACCAATGGAACTTACCTCTCCCTGAACACAGTCAATGAGTTTGTTCAATACTGGGTGTGCTGAAGTACCCACAGTGTCCACTTCTGTGCTTGTATGTAGTTCTTATTTCCCTACAAGACAGCAGACATTTTGGCTCACTGAACACTTGGAGGGAAACAGGGGCACACAGAAATATTTGCTGGCCCTTTCTCAGGACTGGTTCTCCATGCCTACCCCTCTTCCAATTCTGTAGCTGTAATTGTTGTATAGTATCTGCTGTCATAGACAAAATTTAATCTAATCTACCAATTTAATTTAAAAACTTATAGTCCTGCGTTTTCAGGCTGATAGTCTGTTCAAGACGGATTGTAATTTACAAAGAAAAACAAATGCCTATGATATAGAAAATTAAATACAAACAAAATAAACCCCCCTTTTTACAAAACTATGAAAGCGTTTTTTAGCACAGGCCAGCACGCTGAATGCTCTGCGCTGCGCCCTATGCTCACAGAACTCTATGAGCATCAGGAGGAGCGCAGAGAATTCAGCACACTGTCTAGCGCTAAAAACAGCTTTCACTGTTTTGTAAGTACAATTATAGCAAGATTTTACACTACATAAGTGGAGGGGCATTTTTGATGCTGCTAAGCTCATAAGTTAGAGTTTGGATGTTTTCAGAAAGATGTCAAGAAATTCAGTAGTAAAAATGTCCATTCTCAAAACTGCAAGTTTCAAGTTTATTTAAATTTTGCTATCCTACCTTTTCAAAGTTTCAAAGTGGCTAACATTCATAAAACATTTGAATGGGGTAAAGACAATTAAGATAGAATAATAAAAAGACATCTAGACGTTTTAACCCTCAGTACTTTAAACTTTTTTTTACATAAAATGCATATTCAGATGTGGCAACCAATGCATATTCAGATGTGGTAACCAATTGTCTGCGCGCGCTTTTGACTATGAACCATTCGCAGCAGGGGAATCCCCATCAGCTGAGCCAGTTTTGGGGATTCCTGCCAGCTCAGCAGATAGGCATTCCCCCTGCCAGAATCAGCTGAACTGGCAGTGAGATTCCTCTCTCCTTCCCTCCCTTCCTTCCTCACAGGTACCGATCCCCCAGCCCCCTCTACAGAGAGCACCAGCACTACACCCTCCTCAACATCCCCCAACATCCCCCCACACCCTCCTGTTGCTCGGCCCCATTGAACCCTAACACCCCACCCCAAACTGTAGCACTCTTGAACCCGTTGCACCCCACCACGACACCCCCCAGAACTCCCGGCACCCCACCGCGGCACTCACTGAACCCCTGGCACCCCAGTCCGACACCCCCCCTGCAACCCATACCTTCAATGACAATCTGGCGGGAGGAACACCCACTCCCTCCCGCCAGCAGGCTCATCTCTTCATAATGGCAGGCTTTCTCCTTCTTGGTGCATCCTGAGATGCACTGGGAGGGGCCTAAGGCTCTGATTGGCCTAGTTGCCTAAGGATCCTCCCACCTGGGCCAGAGCCTTAAGCTCCTCCCAAGATACACCAAGGGGTGGCGCCATTAAGAAGAGGCGGACGTGCCAGCACGAGGTAGCGGGCATCTCTCCCACTAGATTGTCATTGAAGGTATGGGGTTATACGGGGGTGTTAGGATAGGGTGCCAGGGGTTTGGGGGGTGTCAGGATTCTATGGGGCCTGGTGGCAGGGGGGAGTTGGCATCCCTCCTGCCTATATTTTGTTCCAAAAGTACATGAGGGGTGTGGGGGATGTCAGGAGTGTGGGGTGGTGTCAGGGGATGTTGGATGGGAGGGGTATAGTGTGGGGGCTCTCTGTGGAGGGAGCTGTGGGGACTCTCTGTGGAAGGGGCTGGGGTATCAGTGCCTGTGAAGGAGGAAGAGAGGAATCTCCCTGCCTGTTCAGCTGATTCTGGCAGGGGGAATCCCCATCAGCTGAGCTGGCAGGAATCCACGAAACCGGCTCAGGTGATGGGGATTCCTCTACCACGATCAGCTTATGGGAAGTCTACTGTTTTTCTTTTCACTCCACGGATGGTGGGAGGGGGTCGTGACCACTGAGGGAGTGAGGGGGGTCATGCCTTAAACCCTCCAGTGGTCATTTTGTCAGTTTGGTCATCTTTGGAACACTTAGACACATGTAAAACAGGTCTAAGTAAGTTCATGCTTGGAAGTCCTGGGAAAGCTTTGAGCATTGCTGCAGGATGTCCAGGTTTAAGCTTGCCTGATACCCGCCCATAACACACCTCCCAACACGCCCCTTTAGACTATGGATGTTCAGCAGCTTGGAAGTCCTGCTGGACATCCAGAAAGTTGGTTTCGATTACTGGAACTTGGGCGTCCTGGCTATTAGGATGTCCAATTGCCGAGTTAGGCTGATTTTTGGACGTTTAAATGTTTTGATTATGAGCCTAATAGGAAAAAATTAGATAAATTAATAATTAACATAGTATAAAAAATTAAAATAAAAGCCCAATATTATAGGTATGGGTCATATATAAAATATATTGACTTTCTGTGCTACAACTAAAGTGGTTTACATATTATATACAGGTGCTTTCTTTGACCCTAGTGGGCTCAAAATCTATGCTTCTGCACCTAGGGCAATGGAGGGTTAAGGGCTCCTATTAAAATTGCTGTACAGGTTTCTATTGCGGGTTGGCGAGGTAAATGTTCCAACCCTCATAGGAACACTATGAGTGTTGGAGCATTTACCTCGCCGGCCCATAGTAAAAATCTCTACTGCAGCTTTGTAAAAGACAGTGTAAGTGATTTGTCCAGGATCACAAACAGCTGCAGTGCAAATCAAACCGAGTTTTCCTGGTTTCGGCCTACTGCTGAAGGCTAATGATTGTGCTAAAACCTACAGTACAGAACTCCATAGTGGAACAATACAGAAAGCTAGCTAATAAGGTATGCTCAAAGCTAATTATATTCAAATTTTATGTGTAGTTAAATCAACTTTGAAATCAAAAGCAGGGGTAGTGAAATGCCTGGCGCATGCATTCAAGGTTTTCATGGTAAGCGAGGCTCTTGTGCACATGTCCAGGCTAAATCGGAAGTGCAGGCACATATCTGTGCTGTTCCTCCGTGATTTTAAATATGAGCTTTTTAAAAATTATTTGCATGTTAAGGCTTATATTCAAGTGCATATAAATAGGTGTCACTGTGTACCCTCACTTTTGGTTCTGCTTGGATTGACACGTTTTTCAGTATCAATGCTTAAACTTTTGCAGGCTTCCTTTCCTTTACAAAAGAGAACAAAACCTGCATTTTAATGTGCCAAATTGACAAGAAATCTCCTGAAAACCTTTAATGCCACCACCGACCTGGAGGCAAATTTTCAGTGTTAAGGGCAGCATTTGCTTCTGCGCTGCCGACTGACCTTGTTAACATCCGTTTGAATGCATTTAAATACAATTTTCAGCCATCTTAGGCATGCATGTTAAAACTTGCGCTAGTCTTTTGAACATTCCTCAAATATTAACGTGTGTGTTAGTTTGTCGCTAACTGCCTTTAACGGTAGCATTAGCATCAGCCCCTTAGCTCTCCCGGTTTCAGCCTACTGCTCTAACTATTAGGCTACTCCTCCACTACATAAGAACAATCTTAGCATAAATGAATTGCAATTGGACTTTAAATAAAAATAATCCCAAGACTAATTAAAATGACAATGCAACATTCAACACTATTGATCATCCCCCTCATCGTTGCACAGCTCTCTGAAACTGGAATCCAAGACATTGTGTTATGATGGTTTATCTCCTTCCTGAATAATAGATCCGAAAGCGTACTGCTCAACAATGCGCTATCAAAACAGAAAATGATCAAATACGGTGTTCCGCAGGGGGCTCTGATATCCCCCCTCTATTATTCAATCTCTACATTAGACCTGTCCTAGACCTAGCTTACAAATACTAAATACAGACTCACTCCTTCACAGATGACATCCAACTATACCTACAACTAGGAGAAAACTGGGATACTCAAAACATGAAACTCCTAAACTGCCTCTCAGAAATAAAAAACTGGATGTCCATCAACAAATTGTAACTAAACGCTTCCAAAATGGAACTCTTTGGATTCGCAAAGAATGTTGCAACTGCGTCCGTCCCTTGATGCACTGGGACTTGACTACCATAACTGCAAAAGACCAAGTATGCAGCCTAAGAATACTCCTAGACTCCAACCTATCGCTCATAAGAACATAAGAACATAAGAAGCGCCATCTCCGGATCAGACCTTCGGTCCATCAAGTCCGGCGATCCGCACACGCGGAGGCCCTGCCAGGTATACACCTGGTTTATTTTATAGCCAACCATACTTTATATGCCTCTCTCAAGGAGATATGCATCTAGTTTGCTTTTGAAGCCTAGGACTGTCGATTCTGCAATAATCTCCCCTGGGAGAGTATTCCAGATGCCAACCACTCTCTGTGTGAAGCAGAACTTTCTGACATTAGTCCTGAACTTGTCCCCCCTTAGCTTCATTTCATGTCCTCTTGTCCGTGTCAAATTGGACAATGTAAATAATCTTCTCTGCTCTATTTTGTCGATTCCTTTCAGTATTTTGAAGGTTTCGATCATATCCCCACGCAGTCTCCTTTTCTCAAGGGAGAACAATCCCAGTGTTTTAAGTCGATCCTCATATACCAGTTTCTCCATACCCTTCACTAGTTTGGTTGCTCGTCTCTGCACCCTCTCCAGCAGTTTTATATCCTTCTTTAGGTAGGGAGACCAATGTTGGACACAGTATTCCAAGTGGGGTCTGACCATTGCCCTATAAAGCGGCATTATAACTTTCTCCGATCTACTCGAGATTCCTTTCTTTATCATGCCCAACATTCTATTTGCCTTCTTTGCCGCTGCCGCGCATTGTGCTGACGGCTTCAGGGTCCTATCTATCAGTACACCCAGATCCCTTTCTTGTACACTTTTTCCCAGACTTGCACCTGACATTCTGTACTCGTATTCCTTATTCTTACTGCCTAAATGCATTACCTTGCATTTCTCCACGTTGAACTTCATCTGCCATTTCTCCGCCCATTTTTCTAACCGACACAAATCGCTCTGGAGTTCCTCACTATCCTCCTGCGATCTGATTGCCCGGCAGAGTTTTGTGTCATCTGCAAACTTGATGATCTCACTGGATGTTCCGTTTTCCAAGTCATTGATATAAATATTAAAAAGGATCGGTCCAAGTACTGAGCCCTGGGGTACACCACTAGTCACTATCTCCCAGTCGGAGAACTTCCCATTTATGCCCACTCTCTGCTTCCTGTTATCCAGCCATTTGCCTATCCATCTTTGTATATCTCCCTCTATGCCATGGCTTTGTAGTTTCCTGAGAAGTCTTTCGTGTGGAACTTTGTCGAACGCTTTCTGGAAGTCCAAGTATATTATGTCCACCGGCTTTCCACTATCAATTTGCTCGTTCACGGTCTCAAAGAATTGGAGTAAATTCGTCAAACACGATTTCCCTTTCCTGAATCCATGTTGACTGGGTTTCATCAAGTCGTGTGTGTCCAAGTGCTGAACTATGCTATCCTTGATCAGTGATTCAATCATCTTGCCTGGGACAGACGTAAGACTCACAGGTCTATAATTGCCCGGTTCTCCTCTCGATCCTTTTTTGAAAATTGGCGTGACGTTCGCTTTCTTCCAGTCGTCTATCAGGTAGTATCTTCCTCATTTTACTACCTAAAACAATTCCAAAAAAATAAGAGTCTGACTTCACCCAACTACTTTATGCCTTAGTACTCTCCCGCATGGATTACTGCAATGAGCTATTCAATGGTCTTATGGCAAAGAGTGTACAACATCTCTAGCATGTACAAAACGTGGCAATCAGACTTCTAAAAAAACCTCCATGCCAGCGACCCTGTCTCCCAGGCTCTATTTGCGGCTCACTGGCTGCCCGTAGCCAAACATTGTGTCTTCAAGGGCCTGATGCTAGCGTTCAAATCATTGCACGACATGGCGCTGGGCTACGTGATGACTAAGCTCCCTCCATAAGTGCCAAACAGGTCCTTCTGCTCTCAGGTTGAAATACACCTTAAAACAGAGGATCATGCCCTTCAACTGCAAACCGCCAAATGACATTCCTACTCCCACTTCATACTGAGCCACTGGAATCAAACAAGGACACGGGGGAGAGGCAGGAAAGGAATTTTAGGGATATAGAAATGAAGAGAGAAAAATAACAGAAGATGGATGCCACTCAAGGATTGGGGAACAGAGTAGAAGATGAATGGATCTGGTGGGGGGGGGGGGGGCAGAGCAGAAGATGGATGGGTCTAGGAGGTGGGGGAAGCAGAAAACAGAAAAGAGAGAGGGTGATTGAGAGGGAAAGATGGTGGCACATGGGGAAAGGAAGAAAGGAAAATTGGTCATAGAGACAGGAGAGGGAGATGCATAGGGGAGAGAAAGACAAGAGGGAGACATGTTGGATATGGTGGTGAAGAGGGAACAGAGGGACAGATTGAAGAGGATTGCAAAGGGAAGAATGATGGACATAGTGATAGAGGGAAAGATATGGCATTGTGCTGGAGAGGGGTGAAAGAAAGAGAAATGGGCTTGTGGCTGGTGGGCAGTGGTGAAAAATGCTGCACATGATCCAGGGGATGAGAGAGAGAGAAATGTTGGATGTGACAATAGAGGGGGTGGTAGAGATGCCTGGATCTCTGAAGACAGATGGACAATGAGAGAGAGAGAGGGAGCCTTGTTGCCAATAAGGGTGGAGGAGAGAGGAAGAAAAGTTGGAGTCATGGAGGGGCAGAGAGAGATGTTGGTTGGGGAAGGGAATGAGATACGGAGGAGAAGAAGCATGCAGGAGGCAGAAATAAATAAATACTGAATGCACAGTCAGAAGGAAGTGCAACCACAGACTCATGAAATCATCAGACAGCAAAGGTAGGAAAAATTATTTTATTTTCAATTTAGTGATCGAAATATGTCAGTTTTGAGAATTTATATCTGCTGTCTATATTTTGCACTATATTTGTCTATTTTTCTATAGTTTTTACTGAGGTGACATTGTATATTTTAAAATCATCTGCCTTGACCTCTTTGAACCCCCTGAATCAGTTTTTCAACTTCTTCAAGCCAAGTACCCCCTAAGTCTAATAAATATTAACTGAGTACCCTTGCCCAAGCTCCGCCCCAGACCTGTCCAGGTTCTGCACAGACCCACCCAAGCTCCACCCCTGACTCCACCCCCATAATAATAGTACTAATTGTAATGCAATTTCTTCCATCCATTTTTCATATATACACAATATAATCTTAATACATAATGGTAACCACAAAATTAAAAAACACAAAGTATACTGTATGCAGAGAAAATGTTAATTATCATTTATTTCTAGGGCATGAGCTGTGCAGACCATTACTTTTTTTAATTTACACTATGCCAGATTGAAATTGCACTAGAGGAAATCATGTGAGAAATCATTAAATATCACTACTACTATTAATTATTTCTAGAGTGCTATCAGACGCATGCAGCGCTGCACAGATCACATTATTTGTATGCTGATTTTACATCTTTAATTTATTTTATTTTTATTTCTTATTTACCACCCAACCAGTAGTTCTGGGCGGTTCACAACAGGAAAATACTGAGACATTTCAGCACATGGTACAGTTTCATAGAACACACTATCTACGTACAATCTAAAATTATATAATAAAAGTAATACAATTGTTAAAAACATTCAAGTACAATATTAAAAATTATTAAAAAATTAAAACATACTATGACAATAAGAATAGAAACAAAAGACTTCATTTAAATATATCAAATATCAAAATTAATATTCTTATTTGTCAAATAAATAGGTATTTAATGATTTCCTAAATGTGAAGTAAGAATTAGATTGAACAATCATCGGACGTAGCCAGGAGTTCATCTTCCCAGCTTGATTCTCCAAAGTCCTGTCTAAAAAGGTCTTAAAACGACAGGTCTTTGGAGTAGGAAAGATGAACTTTCCAGAATTTCTAGTTCCTTTTGTTGAGTAAGAAAGAAGAGCTTAATCTAAACAGTTTAGCATGAAAATAATCACCAAACATCTCATCCCCAACAGGAAGCAAGACTTTACAGCTTTATCTATATTGCCTAGTAGAGAACAAGTTCAACTAACACATATGTAACAGGCAGACAGGATTTGTCCACCAGGTGGCACTGAACCCAATGCAATGGTACAGGGATTTTCTGGTGACTAAAAACTGCAAGTGTCCAAAAGCCACATCCATTATTAACACAGCAAATGGTATGTACTCAATACAGATTCCCATGAAAAGAAATAATAGCTGGTAAAGATAGAAGACACTCAACTTGAAATGCTTGCATTTTTTTTTCCTCTTTAAAGCATATACAGAGCTGGAATTTAGGCAGAACATGGGTGGAGTTTACAAGCATACATGTAGATTATACAATATGCTAATCTGCACATATACTTAAAAATTAAAGGGATAGACATTTACACCTGCTCCAGAGCAGTTGTAAATGTTCATGCCTGAAAGGTAGGAACAATTTCTGCCACTTACACTATTACTTTATAAAGCAGGGGTGCCCACACTTTTTTGGCTTGAGAGCTATTTTTAAAATGATCAAGTCAAAATGATCTACCAACAATAAAATTTTAAAAAACACAAAGCACATTGTACGCAGAGAAAATGTTAATTATAATTTATATGCGGGTTTTTTTTCAAAGAGGTCAAGGCAGATGACTTTAAAATATACATCACCTCAGTAACAACTATACAAAAATAGACAAATATACCCCCTCCCCTTATACTAAACCGTGATAGCAGTTTTTAACGCAGGGAACTGCGCTGAATGCCCCACAATTCTCCTGACACTCATAAGCTCCCTGTGCTAAAAAACGCTATTGCGGTTTAGAAAAAGGGGGACATACTGCAAAATAAAGACAGCAGATATAAATTCTCAAAATTGACACATTTTGATCACTAAATTGAAAATAAAATCATTTTACCTACCTTTGTTGTCTGGTGATTTCATGAGTCTCTGGTTGCACTTCCTTCTGACTGTGCATCCAATATTTCTTCCCTTCTTTCTGCCTCCTGCATGCTTCCTCTCCTCCAGACCTCATTTCATTCACCAACCAACATCTCTCTCTGTCCCTCCATGAGTCCAACTTTTTCTTCCTCTCTTCCTGCTTGCCTCCTGCCACCAGACACACTCCATTCCCTTCCCCAACTTTTTATTCCTCTCTCCCTGCCCCCTCCTCCCCTTTCTTTCTTTCTCTGTCTCTGCCCCTTCTTTCTTTCTGTCTTTCTTTCTCTCTCCCTGCCCCCTCTTTCTTTCTTTATATCTGTCTGTCTTTCTCCCTTGTCTCTCTCCAGAGAAGGCAGCACTGTTAGTTGGTCATTGGAGGAACAGCAGCCTGTTTAGTTCCAGGAAGCATGAAGCTCTGTGTCTTTCTTTCTCTCTCTCTCCCTGCCCCCCCAAGCTACCATATTTCTTTCTCTCTCCCTGCCCCTCTCCCCAGCCACCTTCACCACAGATTTCTCCCTGCTTCCACGGTTTCATGAGGCAGCCTTTGGTAGGTCGGCCCACATCGCATCATCGAAGCGGGCTGGCCTACCAAAGGCCCCAAGGCTGCCTCATGAAACCGTGGCTAAACTACTGCTTAGGGGCAGCTGAGTGCTGAAGTTAAAAGCACACAGAGCTGCCGCTAGCCTAAAAAGAGGAAACATTTGCTGGAGAGGGAAGGGAGAAGAGGTACTCCTGGACAAGAGAGGGGAAGGGGGTACTGCTGGACAGGGGAGAAGGGAAAGGGAAGGGAAGAGAGTTACTGTTGGATAAGGGGAGGAGGAAAGGGAGAAGGGGTACTGCTGGACAGGGGAGGAGGAAATTAGGAAGGAAACAGCTGGCAGGGAGATTAGAGGATGGGAAGGAGTCAGGATGGAATATAGAGATTAGATGAGGGAAAGGGGAAAGACAGAGGAATGAGAAAGTAGAGAGAGATTGATGCTGGGAAAGGGGTCAGATGAGAAATAAGGGGAGAGGGACAAAGATGCTAGATCTGGTGTCGGAGAGATAAAAATGAAGAGAGCAGAATGAATCATGTAAAAAGAAGAGAAGGGGCACAGGCTCAATGGAAAGGGAAGAGGGGCATAGAAAGAAGGCAGATACCGTATGGAAGGGTGAGAGTACAGACAGTGGATGGAAGGGGCAGATGCTGGATTGAAGAGACAGAGGGCAGACGCTGGATGGAAGAGAGTGAAAAGACGATGAAAGCAGAAACCAGAGATTTTGGAACGCTGGGAAAGAAGTTGAAGCAGATAGGAGCCCAGGTGGTCTTTTCGTCAATTCTTCCAGTAAGAAACAAAGGCAGAGCTAGAGAAGAGCGTATTCGAAGGACCAACGAATGGCTCCGAGGATGGTGCATAGAAATGAACTTTGGATTCCTAAACCACGGCGAGACGCTCCAGGGACTACAAGGACCAGACGGACTCCACCTAACCAGAAGAGGGAGAAACGTATTTGGACATCGACTGGCCCGCCTACTCCACAGGGCTTTAAACTAGGTAAGTCGGGGGAGGGTACATACTTATATCCCAGAGCAGTAAGAAACCACCCTAAGGAGGCAAGTCGCACTCACACTACCAAGTCTAAGGTAAGTACCAATGATACCCATGATAAGTCAGGGAGAAATATCACTGAATTTTTAGGAGCCACACTAACTAATAAAGTAAACTCTTCACAGATATGGAGGGCTATGTATACTAATGCACACAGCTTGGGTAATAAGATTCTAGAATTAGAGACTGAGATAACAAACGCCGATCTTGATGTGATAGCGATATCCGAAACCTGGTTCATGGAATCGCATGGGTGGGATATGGTTATACCAGGGTACAACCTACTTCGTTGCGACCGAGAGGGTAAATTGGGAGGAGGAGTAGCGCTATACACTAAGGAAAGCATCAAAACCACCAGAATCACAGATGTTAGATACACCGGGGAATCCATCTGGATGAATCTGGCCAGAGGGAATGAAAAGTGCCTATACCTTGGTGTGATATATAGACCTCCCAGGCAACAGGAAGATAAAGACATGGAATTAATCGAGGACATAGAGAATATCACACTGCGCGGGGACTCAGTAATGCTAGGAGACTTCAACATGCCAGATGCAGATTGGAACACACTCTCCGCGACTACGGGTAGCAGCAAAAGAATATTAAACTCCATAAAAGGTGCACGCCTCAAGCAATTGGTATTGGAGCCCACCAGGGACCAGGCGTTACTAGACCTAGTCCTCACCAATGGAGATAGTGTCATGGAAGTCTCAGTAGGAGACACACTGGCTTCCAGCGACCATAATATGGTATGGCTCAACCTCAGGAAAGGATTCCCAAAAACAAACACAGCAACAAGAATTCTCAAATTTAGAGGCGCAGACTTCAACTGCATGGCAGATTTCATCCAACAGGAACTACATAAACAAGCACAAACTGACAATGTGGAGGATATGTGGTCGTCTCTGAAGTCCATACTACATGAAGCAACAGACCGATACATAAAGACAGTAAGTAAACGCAGGAGAAACAAAAGACCCCAATGGTTCAGTAAAGAAATTTCAGACCTAGTTAAACAGAAAAAAGACGCATTTATCGCCCTCAAACATTTAGGCAGAGAGGGGGCAAAAGAGGACTATCTAGACAGATCCAAAGCTGTCAAAACAGCAGTCAGAGAGGCCAAACTCCGAATGGAGGAAGAGCTAGCACGGAAAATCAAGAAAGGGGATAAATCCTTCTTCAGCTATATCAGGAGCAGGAAAAGAAACAAAGATGGGATAGTACGCCTGAAGCAATCGGACGGTAACTTTGCTGAATCAGACTCTGAGAAGGCAGAATTACTGAACCAATACTTCTGCTCAGTGTTCACCTGCGAAGCGCCGGGAGCTGGTCCACAGCTTCAGACGGGAGATAACCGGAAAGACCCGTTTCATGATTTCGAATTCACGCCCAGCAGTGTCTACAACGAACTATCAAGACTCAAAGTAAACAAAGCCATGGGACCGGATAACCTACACCCCAGAATGCTTAGGGAGTTAAGGGAAGTCCTGGCAGAACCATTATCTGTTCTTTTCAATCTTTCCCTAAGCACAGGAAAGGTCCCCTTGGACTGGAAAACTGCCAACGTAATCCCACTCAACAAAAAGGGTTGCAGGACAGAGACAGCAAACTACAGACCAGTGAGTCTCACGTCTATAGTGTGTAAACTCATGGAAACACTGATCAAACAGCATATTGACACAATCCTGGACGAAGAAAATCTCCGTGATCCACACCAACACGGGTTCACCAGGGGTAGATCCTGCCAATCTAATCTGATTAGCTTTTTTGACTGGGTTACCAGACAACTGGACGCCGGAGAGTCACTGGACGTGGTATATTTGGACTTCAGTAAAGCATTTGATAGCGTCCCTCATCGAAGATTACTGAACAAACTGAAATCGATAGGATTAGGAGACATTCTAACTACATGGGTTGGGGATTGGCTGAGCGGCAGAATTCAGAAGGTGGTGGTAAACGGTACCCCATCCAAAGCGTCGGACGTAATCAGTGGAGTGCCGCAGGGATCAGTCCTGGGCCCGATTCTATTCAACTTATTCATAAGAGATATGACGCAAGGACTTAGAGGAAGGGTATCACTGTTCGCCGACGACGCCAAACTTTGCAACATAGTAGGCAGAAGCTTATTACCTGATAATATGACACACGACCTACTGCTACTGGAACAATGGTCAAACACTTGGCAGCTAGGCTTCAATGCTAAAAAATGCAAGATAATGCACCTGGGCAAGAGAAACCCGTGTAGAACTTATGTACTAAATGGTGAGACCTTGGTTAGGACCACGGAGGAACGCGATCTAGGAGTAATCATTAGCGAGGACATGAAAGTTGCCACTCAAGTGGAGAAGGCTTCCTCCAGGGCAAGACAAATGATGGGATGTATCCGCAGAAGTTTCGTCAGTAGGAGACCTGAAGTTATGATGCCGTTGTACAGAGCCATGGTGAGGCCTCACTTAGAATACTGTGTTCAGTTTTGGAGACCACACTACAGAAAGGACGTGCTGAGGATCGAGTCGGTTCAGAGAACTGCCACCAGGATGGTAATGGGACTCAAGGATCTCACGTATGAAGAAAGACTAAAGAAATTGCGGTTGTACTCACTTGAGGAAAGAAGAGAACGGGGAGATATGATTGAAACGTATAAGTACATCACGGGATACATCGAGTCAGAAGATGATATCTTCGGGCTAGTGGGACCCTCGACCACCAGAGGACATCCGCTGAAAATCAGGGGAGGGAAGTTTCATGGCGACTCCAGGAAGTACTTCTTCACTGAAAGAGTGGTGGATCACTGGAACAGACTCCCACTCCAGGTGATAAAGGCCAGCAGCGTGACGGATTTTAAGAAAAAATGGGATACTCACGTGGGATCTTTAAGGGAGTAAATTCAGGGGAGGGGATACCTGGAATGGGCAGACTTGGTGGGCTATAGCCCTTTTCTGCCGCTTTTTTTTCTATGTTTTCTATGTTCTATGTTTCTAAAGGTAGAAAAAATAATTTTATTTCTGGCTTGTGATTAGAATATATCAGATTTGAAATATGTATCCTGCTAGAGCTGATGTTAGACATAACTGAGGAGTGCAAAGCCCGGGCAGTGCTTCTTTAGCTTCCAGCTGGCTTAGGGCTCTCTCTGACCAGGGGGCAGTTGCCCTAGTTGCACTCTTATAATACCATTCCTGTCATGTGTGACTGCGGTATTCTGTTAGCATGATATTTGTGTAGCATTCTGTAATAATTTGGCTTATTCAGTTTTCTTGATAGTAGAGGGGATATATGTGAAGGGGAGGGGAGACGGGGTTTTGTTGATCCTTGCCCTGTATTATTTGTATTTATAAAATGACAATTGTACAGAATATTGTTTCTTTTTATACTTTAATAAAATATGTTTAATATAAAATCATAACTATTTGAGGCTTGTGCAAATGGGATCAGATGGTTTGTGGGACCGAGCTCGTGGGGATGGGGTGGCAATGGGTTTTTAAAAAATTTCAGTCTTAGTAGTTTGCTGATCCACAAAATAATTATTTTATTTCCGCCAGTCCATAGGTGTAAAAAGGTTGAAGAACACTAAAGTAAAACATTCGATTATCCCTGCAGGACATCTAAGTCCAAGCCACATCCTGCTCAAATACCACCCTGATCACTCCTCCAGATACGCCCCTTTCAGCTCTGGGCACACAACAGCATTCAGAGGCATAAGAAGTTCCATTACACACCCAGAAAGTTGGTTTGGTTATCGGCACTTGGATGTCCTGTCTATTAGGACGTCAAAGTGCTGACTTTAGGCGGGATTTCAAATGTTTTAAAGTTTTGATTATGAGCCCCCCCAGTCCTTTTATAAAACAACACATCCATAAGAGGAGCAGCATCACTCAGGGGTTTGCTCATCTAAATGGCAACACCTACCCATGTGTTATTTTATTTTCTATCCCGTCCTCTCCAAATAGCTCAGAACGGGATACAGGCTAACATCAATAATAATAAAACCCTAAGTGCGCATGTGCACTTAGGGTTTCGTGATCCCTGCTGCTGTGTTTCCTGTTCCCTGGCCAAATTCTATTATAGAACACGGCAGCAGGGAACACTCCATAGCTTCCCCCTCCCACCCTCACTCACCAACCGCTGCCGACACCTTCAAAGGAGCCCGGTGAGATTTGCGGCTGGCTGTAGCAAACTTTGCAGGCCACACAGCACCTCGGTAGCACGTTTCCTTTGACGTACACGATTGCGTCAGAGGGAACGTGCTATTGAGGTGCAGAGCGGCATGCGAGGTTCGCAAAAGCCGGCTGCGATCCTCACCAGGCTGCAAATGACCATGTTGGACCGGAGGAGCAGGTAAGGGGTGCTGCTGGACTTGGGGAGCAGGGAAGAGAGATAGGGGGAGCAGGGAAGAGGTGCTACTGGACTTGGGGAGCAGGGAAGAGGTGCTGCTTGACCGGGGTAGCAGGGAAGAGGGACAGGGGGAGCAGGGAAGAGGGAAAGGGGGAGCACAGAAGAGATGCTGCTGGACCGAGGGAGCAGGGAAGAGGGACAGGGGGAGCACGTAAGAGGTGCTGCTGCACAGGGAAGTGGGGTGGGGGAGGGAAATGCTGCTGCTGCTGCACAGGGAAGTGGGGTGGGGAGGGAAATGCTGCTGGTGAGAAAAGGGGGCTGAAAGGGAAAATATGGGGAGAAGGGGGCTGGTGGGGTAAAAATGGGTTTGGAGCTGGAGCTGGGGCTGAAAATAGGGGACATGTGAGGGAAGGACGCTTTACTAGCACCCGTTAATGTAACGGGCTTAAACACTAGTACATAATAATCAGTTAACAGGTTACAATTTGTCATAGTTATAGTACAGGTTTTTTCCAGTTAAGCTCAATTGCCCCCTCAATGACTAGTGTAAACTCTAGGTCCAAACAAGTATTCAGTGGACACTTAAGCCTATCCTGGAGCAGTTAAATGCTGATATTCAGGTTTTATAATGTTTATATATCATGGTTGGCCCTGCCACTAGGAAGATTAAGCATCAATCTAGGATGGAAGCGCAGCATCAGCAATACAGCAGTGGTGGGCTTTTGAGCATTCACCTGTGCTCAAAGCTGACTGTGTCCCAACCCAACCAACAGGAAGTTTACATCAGAGGGGGCACGATGCTGCAAGCCTGGAGTATATATGGTTACTTAAAAGCCCTGCACTGTGTTTACTGATTGGGCATATAAGACGGAGGTAGGGTTATGGCAGTGTTGACAGGGGGAAAGGATGAAGAATAGTTGCTAGACATGGCAGTGGAACAGAGGGAAAAAGAGATGCTGGACATGATGGTGGAGGGAAGAAGAGAAGGAGAAGCTAGACACCTGTGGACATGGGGAAAAGATAACGCTAGATACCTAGGGGTGTAGAGAAAAGGAAATGCTAGTCCTTGGTGGGAGGGGGGAGGGAGAGGCGTAATGGGAAGTGAGGATTCTCGATTGAGGAGATAGTAGAGATAGTGGACTATATGGCTGAAGGTTTTCCTAGGGCTGACCTTGATGCATATATTGTCATAGTAACATTAGAAATATATGCATATTTTTCTGGTCTGCACAAATGACATCAACAACACAAATCCTGGAAAACTGTGCATGCTATGGATCTACACAAGTAAACAGTGGTTTAATTTATTTTGGATAAATTTCTGGAGGCAAAGTCCATAAAAAAAACAAGGAATAGAACAGAATTCTCCAAACAACAGTTGTTTCATTTTAGGCATTATTAAGGTAAACCTGGGGAAAACCACTGTGGGTCAGGGATGTTCACTAAAGATGCATGCAGGATTATAGAATGGGAGGATCCATACCTAATTTACACCTGAGGATTTATACCAGGTTTCAGTTGGTGTAAATCCTCATGCCTAAAGTTGGGCACGGATCCGAGCACTACATGCTGTTCTATAAACTGTGCCTAATTCAGAGCGCTGTTTATAGAAAAGTACTCAATGTACATTTCTTTCAGCATCCTAATTTGGGCATCATTTACTAAATCTACTCCATATTGAGTTGCCATCATAATATAGGTACAACATACATGCCTAAATTTCTTGTTAACCTAGGCGCCCTGTTATAAAATTACCTTACACATCTCTTTGGAGGAAAAATCCTGCCCGCTTAAATCGCTTTGAAAATCAGCCGGCTAGTACTTACAACTTCTCGTTTACTTTGTACAGATCTTACTTTTTTATGGACTTTGCCTCCAGAAACTTACTTGTTCAGGCATAAATTGTACCAATCCATCTGCCATTTTCTTGGCAAGTATTCAAATTTACATTTAGCAATGAGATAGGGAGGTAGGATTCAGGATACATGCAATCTTTTTCTGGTTTTGGCAAGATGGTAATAAGTGCTTGATTAGCTAAATCTGGAAAGCTGACAATTTTATAGCCTGATGATAGCATGCCATTAGGGGACTCTCTCACTGATACTGCAACCCTAGCCCTCCTCCTGAAAACAGCACCATAGAGCACTCCCTCCCCCAGTAGCACTGGGGAACTCTTGAGCACCACAAGTTTCAAAATTGGATAAAAACTCAAAAAATAATAAAATCTTCTCAAATCAGATCAGAAAGACACCTTCCAGCTCACCTGCGGAAGGAAAAACTGAAGAGAGGCAGTACAGCCCAGTGAGAAAGGAGTCAGAGCTGAAGAAAAAGTATTGATTCCTTCTGCAAAGGCTCACAATTTAGGGGACTTAACTCACTTGTCAGGACTCATATACTTTGTGTAACAGAAATTTGATTAACTGCTTAAGGAAGCCCATAAAAGTGGAGTACAAAACAAACCACAAAACATTAGAAAAGAACTCCATTAGTTTAAAGTAAAGTCAAGATAAAAGACATCATCTAACTGCCATACCTTTAGATCCCGGCTCATAATCCCAAACACAGAACTAAGCAGACCCTATAACCTAACACAAGAGCCAATTAAGTACCTAAAAAGACATCCTGAAAAAGGTAAGTCTTAAGGGACTTCTTAAAAGTAAGCAAGGAGAATTCAAGAAGTAATTGAGTCAGAAGCTGGTTCCAAAAGCATGGGGCTAACCACATTAAACACAGAATTTTTAAAACAGTGAAAGAAACTCGGCAAAGGTATGGAATGACCAATTGACCTTGTTGAGCACACCAAAGGGTCTGTGAGGGAGTATAAGGAAACAGATACTGGAATAAGAATAAAGGGGAGCCTGTATTAAGGAATATGTACGAGGGGGTGCTGAAAAGTTCTCAGTCCAACCAACTTCCTAAATTGTGAGCATTATTTTGCCACTGTAGCTGAAAAGAGTGTTATTTTACTTTGCAAAGTGCCAATGTACAGAATCATAATGCTATGTTTTGACATTGTTTCAGATCATTGATTGAACCATGTCAACGAAAAGTGAGGAATTTTCAAGTGTGGAACACCGAGTTGTCATGAAGTTCCTATTCCTGCAGAAGAAAACTCCAAAGGAAGTCCATGAATGTATGATGCAACCATTGAGTGACAAATGTTCATCATACTCCACAATGAAGAAGTGGTGTGCAAACTTTCAGAGTGGAGCTTTCAAGACCAAAGATGCAGTAAGGTCTGGGAGGCCTCAAATGATGTTGGCTCCTGAAATTGTTGACTATGTCCATGACTTGAATTTGGCAGATTGGCAAATATCAGCTAAAACAAGTGCTGAGACACTATAGATATCCAGGGAACATGTTGGGTGTATAATCCACAAGCTGGGTATGTAGAAGCTGTCAGCTAAATGGATGCCCATATGTTTGAATGCTGATGAGAAACAACATTGAGTGGATACTTTCAAGTTGATTTTGCAGCATTTTCAGCGAAATGGTGCTAACATTTTGGAACAACTTGTTACTGTTGATGAAACATGGTTACACCACTATGATCCTGAGACAAACCAACAATCCATGCAATGGTGGCACTCAGGTTTTCCAAAGCCAAGGAAATTCAAGACCCAAAAGTCAGCAGGAAAAGTCATGGTCACAGTGTTTTGGGATCAGGAAGGTATTGTAATGACTAACTATTTTCCAAGGGGCCAAACAGTTAATGCAGAACACTGTTGTAACTTGCTGTGCCAATTAAAGGAGGCATTGAGAGAAAAAAGGAGAGGGAAGCTGCAAAAAGTTCTCTTTTTGCAAGACGATATACCTGCTCACAAGGTTAGCAAAATGATGATGTTTCAGTGCATAAACCATCCAAGTTTCAAGTTTTATTAAAATTTTTATACCGCTCAAACTTCTAAGCGGTGTACAAATAAGAATTTTTTTTTTCAAAAAATGACAAAAGAGTAGGTTAAAACTTTATAAAAATAGACCTCATGGGGAGTTAGTAAGACAAAGAATACACAAACTTTCTACAAACAGGGACAAGAGGGAAAAATGGGAAGATCTATAATAATCAGAGGAAAGTGAACATAAAGCACAGTTACTTACCGTAACAAGTGTTATCCAGGGACAGCAGGCAGATATTCTCACATATGGGTGATGTCATCCACCGAGCCCGGATGCGGACAGTTTCGCAAGCAGACCAGCTTATAGAACTTTAGAAAGTTCACGACTGTCACACCGCGTATGCGCGAGTGCATTCCCGCCCAGTGCAGGGCGCACGTCTCCTCAGTTCAGATAGCTAGCAGAGAAGCCAACCAGAGGAGTTGGGTGGGTTGTGAGAATAGCTGTCTGCTGTCCCTGGATAACACCTGTGAGCGGACTGCTGGGCATGATGGACCACTGGTCTGATCCAGCAGTGGCAATTCTTATGTTCTTATGTACAGTCCAGAGTATGAAGAGCTGATTCTCCAGGGTGAGAATGAGGCTTTGGAAAAAACATTGGAAGTACAATGGATTGATTGAGATGAAATTCCGAGATCACTTTAGGTAAGAATTTAGGATGAGTACGGAGGATCACTTTGTCATGATGGAATACTGTAAAAGGTGGATCCGATACCAAAGCTTCAAGCTCACTGACTCTGTGAGCAGACGTGAGAGCAATGAGAAAAAACACTTTCCAAGTGAGATATTTGGGATGAGCTGACACCATTGGTTCAAAAAGAGTCTTCATCAATTGAGCAAGAACAACATTGAGATACCAAACCACTAGAGGCGATTTGAGAGGTGGTTTGAATTGAAAAGTCCCTTCATAAATCTGGAAACCACAGGATGGACATATAGGGGTTTCCCATCAATAGGCTGATGAAAAGCAGCAATTGCACTGAGATGGACTCGAATGGATGTGGATTTGAGGCCTGATTGTGATAAGTGGAACAGGTAATCCAAAACTGAAGACAAGGAGGTAGATTGCGGCTCCTTGTGATGAATGGTGCACAAAGCAGAAAATCTAGTCCATTTCTGGTGGTAACATTGCCTAGTGGTAGGCTTCCTGGAAGCCTCTAGAATGTCCCATACAGATTGTAGAGTGGCAGTTAGGTTGAGAGATACCAAGCTGTCAGGTGTAGAGACTGCAGGTTGGGATGAAGTAGAGACCCCTGACTCTGTGTAAGCAGAGAGGGCATAACTGGTAGAAGTAGAAGCTCCCTGCTGCTGAGTTGAAGTAGAAGGGAGAACCAAGTTGCCTGGGCCACCGAGAAGCTATCAGAATCAAGGTGGCATGTTCCTGTTTGAGTTTGACAAGTGTCTTGAGAATGAGAGGGAACGGAGGGAACGCATAGAGAAACTGATTCGTCCATTCCAGGAGAAAAGCATCTGCCTACGGTCGGTGAGGGGAGTATATCCTAGAGCAGAACTGAGGCAGTTTGTTGTTGTGGGGAGACGGGAAGAGATCTGAGGAGTTCCCCACTGAGAAAAAATGTGACGAAGAGGCGAGGAATTGAGTGTCCATTCGTGAGGTTGTAGAAGACGATTCAATTTGTCTGCTGGACCAATGGCCTTGAGTAAGGAGAATCGAGATGAGCCCCACAAGCGTAGGTCCGATGAGGGGGTGTTTGAAACAGTAAACCTCTGGAGAGTTTGGAAGAGAGCATCCACCAGAGGAGAGACTGTCTCAACGAAGGAGTCACTCTGATGTGTTGAAAGAGTAGGTCGAAAGCCTGATCCCAATGACATGCAAGGGTCCACTGAGGGATTTTGAGGTGAAGTCTGGCAAAAGGAGACACGTGAACTGTACAGGCCATGTGACCTAGGAGAGCCATCATGTGTCTTGCTAAAATTGTAGCCAATGAAGACACTTTGTGGCAGAGATGAATAAGAGCATCCTGAGGTTGTTGAGGAAGGAATGCTCTGAGTCGGACAGTATCCAGGACAGCTCCAATGAACTGTAAAGTCTGAGAGGGCTGTAGCTGGGACTTTGAGAAAGTTGATTTTGAACCCCAAACTGGATTTGTAGACCAGGTGATTGTTAATCAGTATGAAAAAGTAGGGCCTTCATTTTCTGCATATTCAGTTGTATTTTATTAGCCTGAAGACCATCAGCAATGGTAATAAGGCTAGAGTTTAGTGCAGAGAGCGACTGACTGTCACAGGTATAAGGAACAGTTAGAATTTGAAAATCATCTGCATGCATATAGAGAATCAACCCCAGGGTATGAATCAGTGTTGCTAGTGGAGCCATACCATGTGGAGGAGAGAATGGGTGAGAATAAACCACATCCTCCAAAACTTTGTATGATCTATCGTACAAATATGACTGATACCACTACAGCGCTGTGACACCTATAATATGTAAGTGATCAGTAAGGAGACAGTGATCCACCAAATCAAATGCTGCTGACAAATCCAAAGATAAATCTGGGTGAAGATGAACTATGAAGCCGCGACTGGAGAAGAGAATGCAGTTGGGCCTTTGATGCATTGGACAACTAAATCTCCTAGTACAAGAACGAATACTTTTCAAGTTCTACTGCATGCTTTTTCAAAGTCCTAAATGGCGATGGACCAACCTACTTGAACAATTGCCTAACTCAGAACAACTCATCCAGACTGAGGAGAACGCAGACACCCTTTACTCACCCCCCAATTAAAGGCATACAGCACAAGAAAATGCATGATGAGCTACTGACCACGCAAGCAGTGAAACTAGACAGCCACCTCTCCAACTTACTGATCCCAGCACCAAACTACAAAACCTTCAGAAGAGAAATAAAAGCCATGCTATTCACGAAATTTATCAAGACAGATTCATGATATAACTGATCACCTCATTCTTTCCCCAGTCCCTTAACATTCTAACCCAGTGTTCTTCAACCACCGGTCCATGGACCGGTGCTGGTCCATAGAAATTTCCTGCCGATCCATAGGGCCGGCATGTGCATCAGGCCCAAAACTGTGTTCTTCAACTGCCGGTCCGCGGTGCGATCGATGCGTTGTTAATGTGTGTGCATATATGAAAAATGAATGGAAAAAATAGTGTTACAATTAGGACTATGGGGGCAGGGTCTAGGGTGGAGATTGGGTAGAGATGGGCGGGGTCTGGCCCACGACTTAGCCCAGTGTTCTTCAACCGCCGGTCTGCGAACTGATGCCAGTCCACAAAATAATTCTTTTATTTCTGCGGGTCCATAGGTGTAAAAAGGTTGAAGAGCACTGTTCTAACCAAATAGCCATCTTGTAATCTTACTGGATATGACCAGAACACCTCTTTTTGTAATCTGTCTAGAACTGCAAGATATTGGAGGAATAAAAGACACCAATGTAATGTAATCTCACCTGATGGAAAGTCATTGATTTTGCATGATCAAACATCTTAGGAGATTGGGATTATCAATTAAATTTTCAAAAGCAATATTGGATACTAGTATTTTAGCCCGTTACATTAACGGATGCTAGAGTAGACATCTATTTTGGGGTTGTTTTTTTTCTTTGTCTCTTTCTCCTTGGATGCTGTCTGTCTATCATTCTTTCTGTCTGTGTCTCTCCCTGGCCCCCTGTCTATCTTTCTTTCTGTCTCCGTATTTCTCTGTTGTGCCATGCCTGCCTGTCTCTCAGTGGCCCCCTTCCTATGTCCATACTGTCCCATCCTATGTCCTTAGTGCCCTCAGTGCCTTCTATGTCCTTAGTACCCCAGTTCTTCCTTCCCATGTCCTTAGTGCCCCCAGTGCATCCGTCCTGTGTCCTTAGTGCCCCCAGTGCCTCCTTCCCGTGTCCTTAGTGCCCCCAGTGCCTCTGTCCTGTGTCCTTAGTGCCCCTTTCTATGTCCTTAGTGGCCCCCAGTGCCTCCTTCCTATGTCCCCCTCACTGCCTTCCAGACTTTGACCCAACCCCACCCCCGAAGCCAGCCTGCCTGCCTCCCTCCCATCCCCCTGTGTAGTAGACCCAATGAGCAGCATCTTTAAATTTGTACCCCCCTCCCATCCCCCCCTGTGCAGTAGAACCGGTGATCAGCCTGTTTCCACCCCGCCCCCGTGCATCTGACCCCACTGACCCTCCCATCCGCCCCTCCCACAGCGAGATGACCTCGGCGTTTCGTTTCCGGCTCCGGGTAGGTTTGTCGGCTGCGCCTCTGCCCGGGTTGGGGGGGAGGGAAGGAGGCGGCCAACTTAAAAGCCGGAAGGGTTGGCTTTTGATGTGAGCGGCACAGTTGCTTGGACCTTAAAATGTTTTCCGGGTTTGCGGAGAGGCGGCGACCCAGCCGCCGCTCCGCCGGCGCGAGCACCTCTTCTACCCAGCGCAAGCGCCTCTTCCACCCTGCATTCTTGTGCCACAGCCAACATCTGACTCGGGCCGCCGCGGTCGACATCCGTCTCGGGGGGGGGAGGAAGAGAGAGAGCGGAGAGGTGGCAACGGCAAAATTACTGTAATGGAGCACTGTAAACCGCGCATGCGCACTTACTATGTGGCGCTACAGCTCACGGAAAACCAGTGCACACATAGGAAGTGCGCATGCGCGGCCTAGCGTTTTATTATATTAGATACTCATTTACCTTTCAGTGCTTGTACCTGCAAGGTTTAAATGAAGACATCAAATCAGTGGGGTACATAGTATATTTGACACCCAGGGCTGATCATTTTTTAACACCTCCCTCCTCTATATAAAAAATATATATTTAATAATAACCCACGAGTCACACAAGGGTGCACCTAGGAAAAGGCAGCATCTTAAATGTTGCAATGAGCATTAGAACATCAATACACCCATTGTAAAACTAAACAAGCCAGATTAAAACTGATCAAACCTGCACAATCAATGCCAACAGAAAACCATGTCCTTTTCATACACACAGAACACAGTATGGAATAAGTAATCACAAATTACCGCCCCCCCCCCCCCTTTTACAAAACCGTGCAAGAGGTTTTTAGTGTCGGCTGGCGCGCTGAATGCTCTGCGCTGCTCCATCATTTATTGGAACTCTATGACTGTCGGAGCAGTGCAGAGCATTCTGCACACCTTCTGGCACTAAAAGCCTCGTGTGGTTTTGTGAAAAGGGGGTGGGTTGGTAATAATAGAAGTACGTAGACAAAACTGAACCGACAAGAAGCCAGACTCTGCATACAATGCAACACCACAGAAACAGTGTCATATGTTCCCTAATACTGAGCAAAATATAAAAGGCCTCTTTTATGAAGCTGAGCTAGCGAGTGCTGCATGGAAAAAGCCCTTTAAATCACTATGTGCTTCGGGGCATTTACTGTGGCAGCCCATGCTAATCGTTTTCATAAAAGAGGCCCAAAGTTAGCAGATATAAAATTGAAAAAATTGAAAAATAACAATCACAACTTTACAAATTAACAAATAGAAATAAAACAAAAAATGGTAAATAAGAAAACACCATTTTATTGGACTAATCTATTTTTCAATTAGCTTTCAGAGGCTAAAACCTCCTTCTTCAGGTCAGTACAGTAAACTACTGTTATGGAATCCTGTCCTGACCTGAGGAAGGTGGCTTTGGTCCAATAAATATATTACCTTATTTCCATTTATGAACATTTATCAATACAGCTACAATACTACCTTATTCTAAAATAGTGTCTTGCAAATTATCCGGAACCATGGCATGTTAAACAGTGGGCCACAGCTGGAGAGCACCCAGAAGTTTGCGGACGTCAACACACTGATATCTGCGAATGCACAAAGGCCCTGCAGACAGGCCTTTAGCCACCAGTGGCGAGGGTGGGGGTTAGGGTGTGCTCATCAGGAGAGGCATGGAGAGGAGAAGTGCCAGGGAGGAGGAGATGCGCCGGTTGACTGTCTTCAGGATGTGCTTTTCTCCATGAGAGGAACACTCTATAGGCAGTCAGCTGGTGCTGGCACCTGGCAGCACATCTGCAATCTTGCTGCAGCACAGTTTTGAATTCACTGTTCTAAAGCAACAAAAATATTTTTTTCTACCTTTTGTTGTTTATGGTTTAATCATCTTCCTTTCACTTCTTTTCACTCCATCCAGCATCTGTCCTCTCTCTTCCTTCCATGCAGCATCTGCCCTCTCTCTCTGTCCCTTCCATCCAGCCTTTGCCCTCTTTCTCTGCCCCTTCCATTCACTGTCCATCCTCTGTGTCTTGGTCTGGCATCTGTCTCCTTCCCTTCACTTCCCTCCCCTGTGACTTGGCATCTCTCTCCTCTCCTTCCCTTCCAATCTCTCCATCACCCTCCATGCTTTGGCATCTCCTCTCCTTCCCTTCTCTCCCTCCTTTCCCCCCCGGTCTGGCATCTTCCCTTCCTTCCATGCCCTGGCATCTCTCCCCCGCCCTCCATGCTCTGGCATCTCCTTTACTTCCTTCAGTTCCCTCCCTCCCTTCCTTCCTTCTCTATGGTCTGGCATCTTTCATTCCTCTCTTCTCCCTTCCCTTTCCCTCCCTCTCCCCTATCAAGTGCATTTCTCTCCCCCTCCACTCTTCTCCCCCCTTTTCCCTTTCCTATCACTCTCTTTGTCACCCCCTCTCTCCCATCAGCAGTGTAGCCTTCACAACTTGCTGCTCTTGCCGGCTTTGGGCCTTCTTCTCTGCTGGGTCCCGCCTACTTCCTGTTTTGCCTGACACTGGCAAAACAGAAAATTGTGAAGGCTGCTGCTGCGGGGAAAAAGTTCCTAGACCGATACTGGCCCTCGGAGCATCCCCTTATGGGTTGCACCCTGTATGGACCCCCCCCTTGGTATGCCACTGCATCAAATAGCTATCCCTCCTCTGGGATATGGTTTTCTTTGATAGGCGGGCTATTGGTCTATAGCAGATATGAAAGTTTGTATATATTTAGTTTAGAACACCATATGCCTCACTGGTTTGAATTATATTATGAGATCTTTTGACTGGATATGAAAAACATGTTACTGTTACCTAGCCCCTCATGACTCGGTAAAGCTGTAGTCAAACATGCCGTCCTTATGCCACGCCACAAAAATCCCTTGATGAACTCTATCAGTCCTTCCAATTATACCCCGTCTTTCTCCTCCCCTTCTTATCCAAGCTACTTGAATGTGCTGCTCACCATTGTCTTGACTTTCTCTTATCTCGATCTATAATTGATCCGCTTCAATTAGGCTTTCGTCCTCTTCATCCTAAAGAAACTGCCATTATGAAAAAAAATAGTTTCAATTATGGTCAATGAGAGCAAAAAGTCAAATTTCACCAAGTAATAACAAGCTTTTATTAATCATGACAGGGGTTGCCATACAGAATATTACCAGCAATTGGAAAAATTACAATAGGCTTAACTACACATTTTGGTGGAATTCATTATGTCATATTTATAAAATGGAGAGGTCAATTGCAATACAAAAAGGAAATTTTAATAATTTTAAAAAAATTGGGGGGGCCATTAAATTATTGTTGTAATGATTAGACATCATTTTCCAATGAAAGTACATTTATACATAAGGGGAGGGGGGAGGGTACAAAGTTTTTTTAAAGATCTTATTATAGATATGAGTACAATTTGTATATGATGCTTTGAATCAAATTACTTGTGGAAAGTGTGGGTGGGGAGGGAATAAATGTATTTATGTACAATCATAATTGAATGAATATCAAGTGATATGTAAAAGTTTAATATGATGTAATATTGTGCACTTGTTGTAAAATGGAAAAATGAATAAAGAATTTGAAAAAAAAAATTAAAAAAAATTATGGTCTATAAATCTATGAAACAGACAATTTTTTGGACTTTTAAGGTTGTAGATTTTAGTAAGGTTGTAGTACTATTGTTGGTCTTTATAAAATAGGCACCCTGAGCAAACTCCATTTTGAAAAGCTGGATTCTTTGATGCAGGTTTTATGCTGGAAGGAGTAGATGAATTATGAAGACCTTACACAGAAGGTAGCAGCAGAGTTCCGATTAGAAATAAGATAAAAGAATAAAACAGCATAAAAATATTCTTTGCAACCTACTAATTTCTGATGAAATTGATGTTTATAAGTCTCTGCGTTTAGAGTGAGTGAAGTCCTGAAGTCTCTGGCTATTCTAGGGAGGGTGTCAATCTGGTCAAGATGATTCTGCAGGGATAAGGCAGAGAGAACGAGGTTTGAATTAGCATGCCGGGATTTCCTCAGTCAGCGGCAGGGAACGATTTGAAAGCATGCAGTCAGGATTTTCTAGCTGCCTGTTTTAGAACTTGCCATAGCTTTGTACGACCCACAGCGGCTTGCCCAGTACCTCCTGTCTCCTCTCTCTTTCAGGGCAGAGCCAGCACAGAATACACACGCTGGAAAAGGGAGGGAAAAAAGAGCGGGAATCGAATAGCTTCTGGTACAGCGCATCTTTTCCCTCCGCCCTACCTCCCATGGCATCTCGCTTCCTGGAAGCAGCATCGCGCGACAACTGAATCGCCGGAATCGGCGCATCCTCTTCGTCTCTTCAATCAAGGCCAGTGCAACCTGTTTCCTCGCGCACCTCTTTCCAATTTGTGGTGTTTCAGCCTCCGCCACTCACCTCCAGGTGCAGCTACAGCTGCAGCAGCACGACGAGGCAGGGGGTCAGGCATCCCGCAGGCTGAGCTCGCGCCGGTCCTCGCACTGCCACGCGCTGATTGGAAGCAGAGCACAGGGAGAGAGGAGATGGAAGTGAAGCGGAGCCACTGCAGAGCCTGAGACCGGCGCCAGGACTGAGCTGAGAGATACCGGTCAAAGGGAGGCGAAACGGGAGAAACATAGGCCTGCAACGACCAAGTGAGGTACCGAGAGAAGCGAAGAGCAGCCCGTGGCAGCCATGCCTGCGGGCAGCACAGAGCCCGAAATCGTCCTCAGCTACCAGGTACCTCACTGTTTTTCCTTTTTCCAGTCCTTTATTGCATTAAAAGGGAAAGGAAGCCTTTAAATGTCAGTCAGTCAGAGGGAGAGGGTAGGTTGCCTTAAAAAAATAGACGGTATACATAGGTTGAGATTTGAGGAATCAGAGATGGAGGTCTGTGATTCCTACTGTGGTTGTGATGGACTTGCAGCGCCTAAATTGGACAGCAAATCATGCAGCTAAAAATGAAGGCGATAGGTTATCACATGGTGTGTCATTATGCTTCTTTCCTCTTGTCAAATGTCACCTTGCTTTGAGGTCGCAGAAGAAAAAGTGACAGTCTGCATACTGTCAAGATGAACACTGACAGCAGCAGTGCCGGCTGCACGTTGCAGGATATCAAAAATAAACTGGAGGCAGCTGCTGCTCGAGGACTGAGTCATTGTTTTTATGTTTTGCCCCGGTTTATACATTAATGGCTATAGATTATGCAGGAAGGGTTGTTGGGATACATCACTGCAAACCAATAGGTCGAGGTGGTGAACAGATTAATAAGAAGTGGGAACTGGAAGCTCAGAAGCAAGCAGAGGTGAATGAGGCAAAGTCTAAGAGTGGGGAAGGGGTAAAACGCGGATCTAAAACCGCATGTCCTTAAAAATCCACGCCACTTGTAGTTTCTGGCTCTGACAGACCTCGATGACAATTTAGCTCTGACGGATCCGTCTCAGCATAGGGAGGGGAAAGTATTAGGATCCGTCAGCCTAAAATGTCATTAAGGTCTGTCAGAGCCAGAAACTAGTGCTGGAGAGGCTCTAAAACAAATTCTTTAAACCGGTTTCCTGCAGCCCCAGTAAATTAAAAAATCTGAGGTCCAAGGCTCTAACAGACCTCTATGACATTTTAGCACTGACGGATCCTAATACTTTTCCCTCCCTATGCTGACATGGATCCGTCAGCGCTAAATTGTCATTGAGGTCTGTCAAGCCAGAAACTATCTATAAGTGTCACGGACCTCAGATTTTTAAGGACGTGCGGTTTTAGATCCGCAAGGTCCGTCAGGTCCGTGTTTTACCCCTTCCCTTAAGAGTGTGTGTGGAGGAGTAACTTAATGGTCAGAGAAGCAGGTTGTGAAATCTCATTCTGCTACTTGTGACCTTGGGCCACTCACTTAATGTTCAACAACAATTGTAAGCTGATTTGGACAGAGAAATAATTATACCTGTTTGGATTTAGCTCACACCTTGAGTAATAGCTCAAAGTGGGCTACATTCAGATCACATGGGTATTTTCCTATTCTCAGACGGCTTCCAATCTAAGGGCCCCTTTTACAAAGCCACCATAGCAATTCTGTGGCAAAAGCACTGAAATTCATAGGAACTGAATGGGCTTTGGTGCATTTGTTGCTGGAGAATTGCTACCATGGCTTTGTAAAAGGGTCCCTAAGTTTGTACTGGAGGCAATGTAGGGCTAAGTGACTTGCCTAAGGTCATGAAGAACACCAGTGGAATTTTAAACAAGGCTTCCCTGCTTGTCAGTCTGTTGCTCTAACCACTTGGCTACTCTTCCACTCTGGTCACTGGATATGTAACTTGGATTTGGAAAAAGCCAGATAATTGTGCATGAAAGAAGAGTGGGGCTTAGGTGTGATAGTATGTGATGACAAAGTGGCTAAAAGGTTGAAAAGATGAGATCTCATTTAGAATATTATGTGCAATTCTGGAGACCGCACCTTCAAAAAGATATAAACAGGATGGAGTCGGTTCAGAGGAAGGCTTCTAAAATGGTTGGTCGTCTTCATCATACGGAATATGGGGGACAGCCTTAAAGATCTCAATATGTATACTTTTGAGGAAAGGTGGCAGAGGAGAGATAATGATAGAACATTTAAATATTATGTTCTGGAATGAGAAGGCATGGGATGAAGTTAAGAGGTGATAGGGTCAGGAGTAATCTAAGGAGATACAGTACTTTTTTTTACAGAAAGGGTGGTACCTGTAAATGTATGGAATAGTCTCCCAGTAGAGGTGGTGGAGAAAAAGACTATGGGCCTCTTTTATTAAAACTGTGCTAGCAGTTTCTAGCGCGGGGAACCATGCTACTCCCGATGCTCATAGAGTTCCTATGAGCGTCGGGAGTAGTTCGGGCCATTCAGTGCAGCCCTCTGCGCTAAAAACTGCTAGCGCAGTTTAATAGAAGAGGGGGGTATGTTTGAATTCAAGAAAGCATGGGACAGGGAAAGGAGGAGATAGTAGGTGCTGCGGATGGGCAGACTGGATGGGCCATTAAGCCTTTATCTGCCATCATGTTTCTATGTAATAAATTGAATATTCTGTATATATTTTTGTCCTTCCTAACACACACATAGGGTCCCTTTTACAAAGTCATGGTAGTGATGCTGCTTTAGTAAATGCCCATAGGAACTGAATGAGTTTCAGTGTATTTACTGTGGCAGTATTGCTACTGTGGCTTTGTAAAAGGGGCCCATAGTATTATGATTGATAAAGAGCTGATAGAATTGATGCTTCTTAGTGAAGATATTCTCAACTTGCAGTTTAATTATTGGAGTGGACAGAATTCCAGGTTTCTAGTTATCACAGCATTTACATTTTGTATGGTACTCAGGTGTACACATCCATAGGTCACACCCTTTAATCAGGCATTATTGTTTAACTCAGTGGTCCCCAACCTTTTTTGCATCAGGGATTGGTTTCATGCAGGACAATTTTTCCAGGGACCCGGGGGTGGGGGTGGGGGGTGGCAGAATTTTAGCGCATAGTTAAACTACACAAAGCATACTCCTTTTCCCCTCCCAGGGTGCATTTCTCCCACCATCTGTACTACCACATCCAACATTTCTCCCTCTCTCATCACCCGGACCATGTGCAGCATTTTTCACTCCTTCCTACCAGCCCCATATCCAACATTTCTCCTTATGCCATCTCTCTCCAACACCATGCCACATCTCTCCCTCCATTGCCTCCACCACCATATCCAACATTCCTCCCTCCCAACATGCTGCCGGTGGCTAACCCGGAAACCTTCCCTCTGCACAACATTTTTTCCCTTCCAAAGTCTGATCCTAGTATTCTTCCCACCTTCTCCACCTCCTTGAGGCCCCTCTTGCATCCCTTTCCATTCATCCTACTGTTCCCTCTCCTCCACCATATCCAACATTTCTCCCTCTCATCTCTCTCTCTTCCCCATGCATCTTTACCTCAGTCCTCTCTCAATAATTCTCTCTCTCTCTCCCTATGCCCAACTATTCTTCTTTCTTCATTTTCCCATGTGCACCATCTGACATTATTTTTCACTTTAGAAGCACAGCTAATAAAAAAGTAACCCAGACCTCAACTGCTCCTTGTCCTGAAGAAGTGTCAAGTGAGGATCTGCTAAAGGGAAGAAAACCTCCATTAGAATATCTTACCTACTAGCATTCAAACTTGGGAAAAGTTGCCTTTCAGTTAAACCAGGGGGTCCTAACCACCGGGCCATGGACCAGTGAAGGGCCACTCTGAAATTTTTATTTTATTCACATTACAGGCAGTCCTTGGGTTCTGGCCAGCTCCCTCCTTCCAGCCATAATTATCTTCACAAAGCCATGAGCAGCAGCTCCTACACGCTTCCTGTGACTGACTCAGAAGGCTTCCCTCTAGGTTGTCTAGGGAAGGACATGAGAGGAGGTGCATTGGGACACAGAATGAAGGGAGAACAAACTTTGGACAAAACTTTGAAAAGAAGGAAGGGGGCATGAACTTGGGACATCGAATGGAAGAATGGATGGAGGAAAAGAGATGCTGAGGTGGAGGAGAGAATAGAAAGGGAGACTTATTGGGTATGGATGTCTGAGTGATAGGGAAAGAGAGTTACAACTCATGGATGAGTCAACCTTTAATCAGGCTCTATTGTTTAACTGAAAGGCAACTAAACAAAAAAGCAGTTTCTAACTGCTTAACTGAAATCCTTTGCAAAAAATATGTTCTGTAGGGCAGTGGTTCCCAACCCTGTCCTGGAGGACCACCAGGCCAATCGGGTTTTCAGGATAGCCCTAATGAATATACATGGAGCAGATTTGCATGCCTCTCACTTCCATTATATGCAAATCTCTCTCTTGCATATTCATTAGGGCTAGCCTGAAACTTCGATTGGCCTGGTGGTCTTCCAGGACTGGGTTGGGAACCACTGCTGTAGGGCTATTATTTTCCTATATGTATCACACGTGCGAAATTCAAGCTGGGATGTTTTTGCTTTAAGGTACTATCCGGTTTAGCCTTAAATATATAACCGACCTCTTCTCCTTCTCAACCAATAGATATAAGAGAAGCGCACACCTGAAGTTCGTCTCCCCACCGGTTAGAGGATGTAAATTTAAAAAACACCATCAACATCTCCTCTCTTATCAAGTAGCATTATGGGGCAAAGACTTGGAAAAACTAATTATGCACGCAAATAACTATGGTGAATTTAGGAAACACCTAAAAACATACCTGTTCCTGAAGTACCTAAGTAGCTGATCTGCACAATCTCTCCCATCACAATCTCCCATTTCAATCTCTCCCATAACAACTGATCTCTTAAACTGTTAACCGCTAATCTCCAACTATGTAAGTTCCACTCAATTTGTAGCAGCTTTCTAACCATTGTAAACTGCATAGAACTTCACGGTACTGTGGTATATAAACTGTTATTATTATTATTAATATTATTAAACTAACTAGCGTTTAAGCCCATTACATTAACAGGTGCTAAAGTAGATGTTTTTTTTTTTTTGTCTCTCTTTCTTCTTGGACGCTGTCTGTCTGTCATTCTTTCTGTCTGTGTCTCTCTCTGGCCCCCCTGTCTATCCGTCTTTCTTTCTGTCTCTGTCTCCCTGGCCCCCTGCCTGCCCATATTTCTCTGTTGCGCCATGCCTGCCTGTCTCTCCATGGCCCCCTTCCTATGTCTATAGTGTCCGATCCTATGTCCTTAATGCCCTCAGTGCCTCCTTCCTATGTCCTTAGTGCCCCCAGTTCCGCCTTCCTATGTCCTTAGTGCTACATCCTATGTCCTTAGTGCCCTCAATGCCTCCTTCCTATGTCCTTAGTGCCCTCAGTGCCTCCTATGTCCTTAGTGCCCTCAGTGCCTCCTAAGTACTTGGTGCCCCTTCCTATGTCCTTAGTGCCCTCAGTGCCTCCTATGTCCTTAGTGCCCTCAGTGCCTCCTATGTCCTTAGTGCCCTCAGTGCCTCCTAAGTACTTAGTGCCCCTTCCTATGTCCTTAGTGCCCTAAGTGCCTCCTATGTCCTTAGTGCCCTCAGTACCTCCTAAGTCCTTAGTGCCCCTTCCTATGTCCTTAGTGCCTCCTTCCCATGCCCTTAGTACCCTTTCCTATGTTCTTAGTGGCCCCAGTGCCTCCTCCCATGTCCTTAGTGCCCCAGTGCCTCCGTCCTGTGTCCTTAGTGCCCTCAGTGCCCCTTCCTATGTCCTTAGTTGAAATTATAATGAAACAGATGGATTCCTGGATGCAAAAATTTAAACTCAAACTAAACTCTGGCAAAACAAAGTTTTTTGTGGCGACTGCTAGTAATATTTCTTCTGAACCTTCTGTTAGTATAAATTCAACTCAGTGTATAATTCATCCAATGATTAAAATTTTGGGAGTTATTTTAGACCAGCATCTTACAATGCATGCTCAGATAGATGCTGTAGTGCGTAAATGCCACTTCACATTATGGAAATTGCGAACAATTAGATCTTATTTTGAATTTACTGCTTTTAGATTACTGGTTCAATCATTACTACTGAGTCTTTTCGATTATTGTAATATTATCTATCTGACAGTCACCAAGAAAAAATTAGCAAGACTTATTAAAATACAGAATACAGCGGTCAGAATGATTTACGGCCTGAAGAAATTTGATTGCGAATTGCATTGGCTGCCAATGGAGGCCCGGGTATTGTTTAAACTAGGCTGTCTCTGTTACAAGGCTGTTTATGGTACAGCTCCTTCTTACTTAGTCAATAGATTTTTTTTAGCATCATACAGACATAGTAGAAGAACTCATCCTTTGTTTAATTTTCCATCTGTCCAGGGTTGCAGGAGTAAGAAATTTCTAAATCATACTTTGGCATCTCAGGCAGCTCTTCATGACAACAAATTCTGAATATTGTTGCTTACTACCCATTCCTATGGCCATTTTAGAAAACAATTGAAGACCTATCTTTTTTCTAACTATTTGACTGTTTAACGAATCATCTTATTTCATGTAACATGTTTACTTTTATAACTTTTTTTTTTTTTCAATATTTCTTTATTGGTTTTCAAAAAATTACCTTACACTATAAGAGAACATGGTGTTCACAGAAATACATGAATACCAACAATCTTCCGAACTTCACCATCAGCCATAAACCCCCTCCATCCACCCCCCCATCCCACCCTACCCAATTAACCAGAAATTTACAATACAAGACAAGAAATACATTCCCCATTCCAGAAATTAAGTCAGTGTAATAGTCAGGCGTTAAGCAGATGACTTCGAGCTCTAGGGGTCAACGTTAGCCAAAAGGGTTCCCAGCATAGACGAAAAGTCCGACCAAGTGACGTATCCAACGAAGAAATTCGTAGGCGGTCCATGGAAGCCTGCTGTAACATCAAAGTGCGCCAGTGAGATAAAGTAGGGGATTCAGAGGAAATCCAGCAGTGCAGGATCACTTTCTTCCCCATCAACACTGCACGTGCCATAAAGCTCCTAAACCCTCTCGGGGAGGCGGGTTTGAGGCTGTCCAACGTGAACAGCATAACTGGACTAAATGCAAAATTGTAGGTCCACATACTTCGGATATGCCTTTGAAGCTGTTGCCAAAATGTTTGCACCTTCACACAGGTCCAAAACTGATGCCCAAGAGTTGCAGGAGAATGAGAACATTTAAGGCACTGAGCTGAAGTACACATTTTTGCCCGAAACATATAAGAGGGGGAGCGATAGAGACGCAGCAGAAATTTGTAGTTCATTTCAATCAGTAATGCATTAAGCGTCACTCGAGCTGTCGCAGAAATCGCTCTCTTAATCATGGGGGATGTAACCACACAAGCCAGCTCCAAGGACCATTTAGTGGCATAGTTCTCATAGGAAAGCTCGCCCATACTCTCCTGAAGGTGCCGATAATGGAATCTCATCGGGATCAGTACCTGCGCCGACAAACTCAAGGCCTCCGAGATGGACTCCATCCAACGATCAGTAAGAAAATCCTGGGACAAGGTACGTATATATGAAGATAGTTGAAGGTATGAGAGCCAATCGCACGCTCTCCAGCCGTGGTCCCGCTGAAGATCGGCAAAAGGTTTCACGGATCCATCCGAGTTGACCAGTTGAAAAATGTACAAATTGGCATCAGCAGACCATACACTGGTTGGAGTAGGAGTGAGCCCTGAAGGAAATCCCCCATTACCCCGCAGAGGCAAATAAGGAGTTACTTGGGGCGGGATATGGAGTTGATGGCAAAGAAGTTTCCAGACTTGGCGCATGGGTCGCAAGAAGAGATCTCTTGCAGAGGAAGTCCGTGGAGGAAGACTCTGTGCATGGAGCAGGTAGCTAAAATGAAAGGGAGCACAAAGCATAATTTCTTGTCGAGAGGCTGAAAAATAATGAGTCCCACGGAACCAATCGTTAATATGTCTCATCTGGCACGCCTGGGACAACAACCGAAGGCTGCGCAATCCCAAGCCCCCCAGATCTTTAGGACGTGCCATATGTTTCAAGGACATACGTGCCCTCTTTCCATTCCATAAATACTTTTGTAAATATTTTCCAATTAGTTTGTCATGTTTAGCTGGTAACAACACAGGAAGCATCTGAAACATATACAGCCATTGGGGCACCAGAACCATATTATATAATGCTATTTTCCCTAGTAAAGATAAGGGATATACTCTCCAGTTCTCCAATTTGTGTAAGGTGGAGTGGACCAATGGCTCTATATTAAGGGTATACAATGCTGAAAGGTCGGGGGATATAGTAACACCCAAATATACAAGAGTACCTGGGGCCCAGGTCAAGGGAAACGGTCCCCGCCACTGAGACTGAACCTCGGGGGACAATGGCAATACCATTGATTTTTGTTTATTTAATGTCAGGCCCGAGTACATACTGAATTCGTCCAGCAAATCCAACGCTCTCGGGAGAGATACAGTAGGATTTCCCAGAGTCAGCAAGAGATCGTCAGCATAGGCCAGGACCCGTAGTTGCGTGTGTCCCTCCGGTAACCCCTGCAATACATCATCCCTCAAAAGTGTGCGGATAAATGGGTCCAAGTATAAAAGAAATAAGAGAGGGGATAATGGACTGCCTTGTCGGGTACCCCGGGCTATAGAAAAATTAGGTGACCTGGAATTGTTTACCAATACACACGCTGTGGGGTCTGTGTAAAGCAAGTGTACCATGTCTAAAAACCACCCCTCAAACCCCATGTAAGAAAGTACCCTAAAAAGGTAGACCCAGTTCACCTGATCAAAAGCTTTAGCTGCATCTAAGCCCACCAAAACTCCCTGAGTACCAACATCCCGTGAGCGCTGTAGTGCCGTGAGCAGTCTACGAACATTCAAAACCGAGTGTCTGTGAGGTACGAAACCAACTTGTTCAGGGGTAATCAGGGCAGGCAACAGTTCAGCCAATCGGTTAGCTAAAATTTTGTCAAGAATTTTAATATCTACATTAATCAACGAGATAGGTCTATATGATTCAAGATCCGTCCCAGGTTTACCCGGTTTGGGGATCAACGTTATAAATGCATGATTAGCTCCCACCGGAAAGTTTCCCTTTGTTAGCGCCGCAGTGTAATATGCCTCCAATGGGCCACAAAGAGAAGCAGAAAGCAGGCGGTAAAACTCGGGGGAGAACCCGTCAGGGCCCGGGGAAGTGCCACATTTGAGTTGTTTTATCGCCGTTTGAAGTTCCTTGCCCTGAATCGGGCGATTCAGGGCCTGTCTGTCAGGCGAAGTCAAACGAGGAACCCCAGCATCTGTAAGATAATCCTCCACCTCAGGACCCCCCTGGGGGTCTCTAGAAGCATAAAAGTCCCTGTAGTATGTCAAAAAACTATGTGTGATATCAGCAGTGGAGGTCACCTCCCTACCCGAGGGTAGCACAAGGCTGGGAATGTAACGAGGAGAGCGTCGAGGTCTCGTCAGGCCAGCCAGTAGTCGGCCCGATTTATTGCCAAATTTGTAATATTGAAACCTAGAGTAATGGCGGTATTTCAGAGCACGTTCATGCAATAATGTGTTCAATGCAACCTGTGCAGCCACCATAGCTTCCCGGGCTAGGGAAGAAGGGTGTGCAATATATGTACGTTTCAGCCTCCTATACTCTCCCTCTAGATGTAAAATGCCCCTGGAAAGACGCTTTCGCTGTGCCGCTACATAGGAAATAATATCCCCCCTAAGGACCGATTTCGCCGCTTCCCAAAACAAAAGTGGTGTTTCCAGATGTTGAGAATTAAATTCTACATAGTCCTCCCATTTCTGGGCAAGGTATTTTTGGAAGTCAGAACTGGAAGCCAAGTAAGTTGGGAATTTCCAGTTCCCCCCTCCGGTCGAGTCGTCACCCTGCAAAAAATCAATCCAGATTGGGCAATGGTCCGAAACGGACAAAGGGCCCACCTCCGCTGAATGGACCCGAGAAAAAGAAGCAGTAGAAGTCAGGATGTAATCAATTCGTGAAAAAGTGTTGTGAGCCCGAGATTGATGTGTAAAGTCCCTATCAGTGGTATGAAGCAAACGCCATGGATCAATAAGATCCAATGTATCGCAAAGGAAGGGAATACCTCTTGTGGGACTAGAGGTCTGAGAGGAACCCGGACCCGTCCTATCCAGTGTGGTTTAGGTCTCCCAGTAAAATTAACGGGCGTGTCGTGTCCCTGAGCCCCAATGAAACTAAAGATGTGAAAAAAGTGTGTTCGTATTGGTTGGGGGCATAGACTACCAGCAAGTTAAAAGTACATTCGGACATAGTCACTCTACACAATAGAATCCTCCCCATGGAGTCTTGGTAAAGTTGCTCTACCCTCCCCGGAAACCCCCTACGGACTAACAAGGCCACCCCTGCCTTCTTATTCGGTGAAGGTGTGGAAAACACCTGACCCACCCAACCTTTCAGCAATTTAGCATGTTCAGCGTCAGTCAAGCGGGTCTCTTGGAGACATGCCAAATCTGCTCTATGATGCTGAAGGCGCTGTAATATTTTACTTCTCTTTACAGGGGATGTTATTCCACACACATTCCAAGATAATATTCTAAAAGTTCTAGCTCTCATGGATCATAAAGTGAGAACCGCTCTGTCCTTTGCCACAGGAAAACCCTCCCAGGCTCCCAGCCAGGCCCAAGAGGGAAAACATTGTCAAATACACACTCAGAAAACACTCTAGTATTATTGTGGATAGCCACAGTATGCCCTGGAATGGAGAAATACAAAGCTCTGTACAATAGCCCACCCTCCCTCAACCCAATAACTCCCCCTCCCAATGTACCCCCATACATCCCCAAACCCCCCCTCCCCCACTCAAACCCCCAACAGGAAACCTGGCTTGCCAAGAACCTTCCTGGTTCCAGGGAAGCAAAATCACGCTTATGAGGCCGTCAGGGCCCTGTCCTCTCAAACAATTATTTCAACAGGTCCAGAGAGTTAGTATGATAAGTTGAAAAATTTCAAAGGCAAATCTACCATCCTCGCCAGCAAAGTCCCCATCAGGCAATGCAAATCAGGCTGGTGATGAGGAGGACTCCATACTATTAATAAAATCTCCTGCCAGTGCCTCTGAGTCAAACACGTGCCACTTCCCTTGGTGCTGAATTTTTAAAATGGCCGGATAGATGAACATGAAGCGCCGCTTCTTTTCTACCAATTTGGTACAGAGAGGGTAGAAAACTTTGCGCCGGTCTGTTAGAGCAGCTGAGTAGTCCTGTCCAATGCGCACCGGGTGGGTCTCGTACATCAGCGATTCTCTGTTTGCTCTGTACGCCCGAAGTATCTCCACTTTGTGGCGATAATTATGTAACTTCCCGATGATTACCCTAGGGCGCTGGTCTGTCCCAGCTCGGGCGCCCACCCGATGCACTCGTTCAAAGCGGGCTGGTCCCAATGAGGCCGGCATTGGCAGCATACTAGCCAGCCACGATTCCACCACCGAGAGGAGTGCTGATTCCGCTATGGTTTCCGGGAGACCTACAAATCTCAGGTTTCCCCGGCGCGATCGGTTCTCTAAGTCCTCCAATTTGTCCTGACAGGAACGCAATTGAGTAGAGAGCGTAGCCACCTCATTTTCCAATGCCAAAGCCCCGTCCTCTACTGCTGACACCCGGGTCTCCAATTCAGTGACACGTTTAGAATTATCTTCCAGGAGCGTTTCCAGCCTGTTCAACTGAGTGGAAATCAGTTCCATTCGCGGTCCCAGCGCCTGCAAGATTACTTGCTCCAGGTCCGCTAGCGTAGCCGGGGTAAAGGTCGGGCTTGTTGCTCGGGACGCGTCCGCCATTTTGTCTTCGCTCGGTTTTGCTTTTTCCCGATCTTTTTTCGCCGATTTTGAAGCCATCACGATCGGGGATTTAGCCAGAAACTTGTCCATATAAATCTAGCACCAGAGCTGACAGCGGGAGGCAGAAATTACGCGGGTTTATTCTCCGTTTTCAGCGAGAGGAGGAACAGGGCTCAGGAGCCGGTACAGCGTGCTGCCTACCAGCTCACAGCATCACGTGATCTCCTCTTTTATAACTTTTTGTAAACCGCGTTGAACTTCTGGTTACGCGGTCAATAAGCACAATGTTATGTTATCTATGTTATGTTATGTTAGTGCTCCCAGTGCCTCCTTCCTATGTCCCCCTCACTGCCTTCCAGACTTTGTCCCACCCCCATACTCCGAAGCTAGCCTGCCTGCCTGCTTGCCTCCTTCCCATCCCCCTGTGCAGTATAACCCTTGAGCAGCATGTTTCCATTCCCCCCCCCCGTCACTACCGCTGCCTTGCAGCTGACCCCACTGACCCTCCCACCGCGAGATGACCGAAGGGCCTCCCGGCTCCGGCAGCGTCCGCAGCGCTCTGGGTGCGCTGCTTCGCGACCTGCTGCCCTAATTTCCTCTGCTGCGTCTCTGTCTCTGATGATGTCATCAGGGATGCGGCAGAGGAAATCGGTGCGGTGGAGGGCCGCAAGGCAGCGTGTTTGGAGTGCTGCGGACGCTGTTTGAGCCGGGAGGTTTGTGGTCGTCTCGCGGTGGGAGGGTCAACGGGGGTTCGGGTGTCGTGGTGGTGGGGGCGATGACGACGAACTGCCTTAAACGAAGACAGAACCCTAGGCACGCATGCGCACTCTTACCTGCCAGGGACCTACTGATCACGGAACACACAAGTGGGAGTGCGCATGCGCGCTTAGGGTTTTATTATTATAGATGTTAAACACTAAACAAGACTATCCTCAACTACTATCTGTGCCCTAATCTGATCTTATCTTATGCTCTGAAATGCAACCTAAAATACTAATCTAGACTAAAACACGTTTTATATAAAACCCTAACAGAAACTCTACACTATTGCCTAAACCGACTTTGCTGTAAAAGCAGAATACTGAACTAGAAAAGTAAAAGAGAAGGACAATGAAATAATCTACTGAAGCCCAAGTTTTACCTTTTCCTAAGCTTGAATGCTAGCAGATAAGATATTCCAATGGAGTTTTTCTTCCCTTTAGCAGATCCTCACTCAGCACCTCTTCAGGGTGCCACTGGAGCACAAAGCAGTGCACATCTGTCAAGGCATTGATTTGATTCCCTACAGATCTGGTTTGCTGCTGTACAGAATGGTAATCCATTATATCTGTATATATTTGGGTATCTGACCCTGCCGGCTTTTGCATGTTTTGTTTCCCTTGAAAATTAGACCTGTTTGTAGCTTTGAAACTGCCTACTTCTGCTTTTCGGAAGACCAAATTTACAGGACATACAGAAAGGACTGAAATCTGTAAACCTTCTCTGAACAATAGTCACCCATTTCCTAAAGTAAATTTCATTAAAAGGGTTGCATTATGGCTATACGTCGATTAAAAATTTTAATTGCATAATTAATCTGGATAAATTTTCTGTACTCCTTCCATTTCAACATGGTTTTCGATCCAGTCACAGTACAGAAACTCTTCTCATCTCACTGGTTGCGAAGGTTCAACACTTATTAGTCCAAGGGCGTTATGCTATCTTGTTGCAGTTTGACTTTCTGCGGCCTTTGATGTTGTGGATCACGACATCCTTATGCAACTTTTAATCAATATTGGTTTCGATAAATTTGTGTTGAATTGGTTCAGTGGTTTTCGCAAACTACGATCATATCAGGTAGATGTAGACCACAGTTCTTCAACCACCGGTCCACGCAGGGCTGGCGAGATCTACGAATTAAGTTTCCTGTCGAGCATCTCTTCCCCTTTCCCTTCCAGGGCCAGCATTAAGATCAGCTGCGGTACTGCTACAAACAGCCGGCAAAAAGAAAGACAGAAGCCGCGGGACTTTTGCTCTTGCCTGCATCGCTATAGGCTCTGCCGATCTTGATCCCGCCCCCTTCTGAAGTGACTTCCTGTTTTTGAGGGGCAGAATTGAGACCGGCAGAGCTTGTAGCGAATAGCAATTCAGGCAAGAGGAAAGGTCCCGCGGCTTCTGTCTTCATTCTAGCCGTCTGATTTAGCGGGACCATAATTGAAGGTAGGGTAGCTTTGTCTTTGTTTTGCTGCCAAGTTTAGCAGGACCAGGGTCGAAGGCAGGGCTAATAGCAATCGAGTGCTGGAAGAGTGGATCGGGGCCAGCAGCCAAGGGAGGAAATAAGAGATGCTGGATTATGAGGAGAGGGAAAAATGTGATATAGGTGTTGTTGGAAGGGGATGGTAGACCCAGGAGGGGGGGATTGGTGACAGAAGGAAGATGGTGGATCCCCTTGGGGGAGGATAGTTATTGGAACTAGGTGGGAATTGGAAGAATAGGGACACAAAGATAGATGCTGGACCTTGCAGGGGGCAGAGAGACATGGAAAATGCTGAACATGAGGATGGAGTATAAAGACAGAAGTCAGATATTGGACATGGGTAGAGGGAGTAAGGAGACAGAGGGGATATGCTGGACATGGTGAAGGGGGAATAGGGAGACAAAGAGAAGATGCTGAATAAGGAATGGAGGGAGTAGGGTGATGGAAGGTATTTGCTGGATTAAGATGGGGAAAAGAGGAGAGGCACTGGGATGGGGAAAGATGGTGGGTTGGCTGGATGGCTCAGCAACGGGAAGAAAAAAGAACACAGGAAAATGCTGGACATGGAGGTTGTAGGGTGAAGGAAAAAAGCAGACTTGACTGAGTAGGACTTGACGGAGTAGGTGGGAGATGCTGGACACAGGGTGGATGCAGTAAGAAGAAAAAGGAGGTTCTGGATATTGGAATAATAGGTAGAAGACAGGAAGGGACAGAAGTGGCAGATAGATTGAAGACCTTGGAAAGAAATTTAAGAAAAGACAGAAGAAAGCAGAACAAAATGGGCAGATAATAAAGGTAGAAAAAAATAAATTTATTTCTATTTTGTCATTAGAATATATCAGATTTGAACTAAATATCCTGCTAGAGACATAACTGGGGACTGCAAAGCCCAGGCAGTGCTTCTTTAGCTTCTAGCACTCCCCTAACACTATTCCTGTCATATGTGACTGCAGTATTCTGTTAGCATGATATTTCTGTGTAGCATTCTGTAATAATTTGGCTTGTTTAGTTTTCTTGATAGTGGAGGGGATATATGTGAAGGGGAGGGGAGGGGAAACAGGGGTTTTGTTGATCCTTGCTCTGTATATTTGTATTTATAAAATGACAATTGTACAGAATATTGTTTCTTTTTATACTTTAATAAAATATGTTCAATATAAAATCATAACTGAGGCTTGTGTGGATGGAATCAGATGGTTTGCGGGGACCGAACTCGCGGAGACGGGGTGAAAATGTTTTTAAAAATTTCAGTCTTAGTAGTTTGCCGGTCCACAAAATAATTCTTTTATTTCCGCTGGTCCATAGGTGTAAAAAGGTTGAAGAACACTGATGTAGACAATAAATTTTCTTCATCTTGGAGCACAGTCTGTGGAGTTCCTCAGGGGTCTCCCCGATCCCCTGTATTATTTAATTTATATATAACAACTCTAAAATATTTGACTCTATTTTCTTTAGAATCTATCTTTACATATGCTGACAACATTTTTATATTACTGGAAATCGATCCATTGCTTTCAAATTTGCCTGGAGATATTAACTCTTGTGTCTCTAGACTTCTAGAATGGGATTCCTTAATCCGTATGAAATTGAATACTTCTAAAACCAGACTGCTATGGTTTGGTTCCTTACTACACAATCTACCTCAGGATATAGCATTGAAATCAGGAGATTCCTTAATAATTGAATTTTCATCTAGAATCCTTGGTTTTATTTTAGATTCTTCTTTATCTTTAAATAATCAAATCAATAATTTATCTAAAAAGTGCTATTTTAGTTTACGGATATTGAGGAGAGTTCGAGGTTTTTTTCATCAAAATCATTTTGTAGTTTTGGTTCAAGCGATTATTTTGGCACATCTGGATTATGCAAATTTCCTGTATATCGAATTAACCAAATTTAATCTAAAGAGGCTACAACTCATTCAGAACACTGCGGCCAAATTAATTTTTGGAAGACATAAATATGATCATGCCTCTCCATTGTTGAAGTTACTTCATTGGCTTCCTATTTACTGGCAAATTCAATTTAAATGTGCTAATGTAATTTTTTAATTTTACATGGAATTTTTTCACCTTTATTACCTCTATCATTTAACTCTCTTTGGTTTCACACTACCAGGAATACACATAAATTTAAATTGCTTTTCCCTTCTGTTAAAGGGATTAAAACCCTAGGTAAATTCTCACATTCCTTGGTAAAAGTTTGGAACGATCTTCCCTCAACTATCAGAACATCATTATCTCTGTCACTTTTTAAGAAAAATCTGAAAACTTTTCTCTTTCAGAGATTCTTAACTGAGGACTGATCTAATTTATTGAAAAAAAATGTATTACCTTTATTATTATTTTATATTATATTCTTTTAAACTTTGTTAACCGGCTCGAGTCCTTGCTTGAATGATCTGGTATATAAGATGGAAATTAGATTAGATTAGATTAAAAATTGTAATTGTGCGATTAATCACATAAAGCACTTTCTCACATTTCCTTCCCTATAGTGCAACATATACATAACATCCCTTAATTATCCACTCGAATAATACTGTTCTTCAGACCCTCAGAAATGCCACCAGCCACTCAATTATGCTTCATAGTGGTTGGATTTATACATTCAATCCTCACCGGGTCACTTATATTTGAAATATTTTAAAGTAGAATGTCACAAATCTCTCATAAATATAACGCTAATACTTAGCTTAAGTGGTCCATTCTAAGAGATATATCACTGACATGTTTTATCTTGGAAGGGTTTCATCAGGGCTATAATCCCTCTAATAGAACTGGTTTCCCACGACATGACCACTCCAATTGTTTAAAATATTTTCTTCTTTCCTACATCAAATGACTAAGGACCTCAATATTATTTTGGACTCTGATTCCAAATACTCTACAGAGTATTTAGAGGAAATAGGTATATCTAGTCCTTGTATGGAGTCTCTTAAATTGCCAATTAATAGACTTCTTTCTCAAACTTTCAAGCAGAATCTTGAAACACCTTATTGCATTCCTGCTGTACCAGGAAAGCTGGAATCTCGTTACAGGATGATCCAATGCAAGGGCTTCGAGAAATCTCAGTTATCCCATCAATCCCTTCTCATGGAGTCTTCTCTAAAAAGGACCAATCCTGCCAAAGTTTATGCCACTGTCTCTCCTGGAAGAGAGCTCAGGACCATGGACCAAGTTTGGTCGATGTCTGTATCAAAATTCTCTTATGGCAACTAGAGTTTTGAATTACAATTTTGTTTTCATTTCTTATTTCAAGCATTTGCTTGACACATTGCCTGAATATTTAAAATATATTCCTCAACACCATCTTCTAGGGTTTCAGCATGAGATTACCACTCTGACTCAACTCCGCATGCATTTCCTGCAATCTTCCTATGATGCATTTGAGCTTTCCTCAAGGGTCACTGCCTTTTCAGTGGCAATGCACCGGCTTGACTGGCTGAACCCCAATCTTCAAGATCGTATGGCCAACATCCCTTGCCAGGGCAATGAATTGTTTGATGACTCCATCGAGGCAGCTACTAAATGATTGTCTGAACATGAGAAATCATTTGCTTCCATCATTCGTCCTAAGCCTAAGCCTGCTACCTCTAAAGGCTTCAGGCCTCTTCCATCTTACCTTTTTACACAGGCATTTTACACAGAGAGCAGCTCCTTATACATGAGTGCCTCCTAAGAAACAACCACAACAACAGCAGCAAAGGCAGCAAAAATCTCAGACTCCTGATGCGCCTAATGCCTCTCAACCTTTTTGACCATCTAATACAGAACATAACCTCCGTCGTTCTGCCTCTGTCCTCTCCCCTTCCCATTGGAGGTCATTTCCATCATTTTTACCATTGCTGGGAGATAATTACATCAGACTTCTGGGTGCTGTCTATCCTCAATGAAGGATACTCTCTTCGTTTCCTCCAGATTCCACCAGATCTTCCTCCAAAGCAGTATCCTTCCAATTCATCGCAGACCACTCTTCTTCTTCAGGAAGCTCAAACTCTGCTTCGTCTCCGTGCCATCAAGGAAGTTCCCTTGGAACAGCAGAGCTATTTTACTCCTGTTACTTCCTAGTTTTACTCCCGTTACTTCCTAGTTCCGAAGAAGACGGGTGATCTGCACCCTATCTTGTATCTCAGAGTACTCAACAAATTTTTAGTCAAAGAAAAATTCTGCATTCTTATATCCCCTTCTAAATCAGAATGATTGGTTATGTTCTCTAGATCTCAAAGAGGCTTACACTCACATTCCCATTCATCCAGCCTCTCGACAGTTCCTCAGATTTCGGGTGGGAAATCTGCATTTCCAATACAGAGTGCTACCCTTTGGCCTGGCATCATCTCCTAGAGTTTTCACCAAATGCCTAGTTGTAGTAGCAGCAGCTCTGTGGAACCATGGTCTACAGGTGTTCTGTACCTGGACGACTGGCTCATCAAAGATTCAACATCTCAAGGGGTTATTATAGTGACCCAACGGACTGTTTGGTTCCTTCAATGTTTGGGGTTTGAAATCAACTTTCCCAAGTCACAGCTACAGCCCTCTCAAACTCTACAGTTCATCAGAGCTGCCTTGGACACTACAACTCAGAGCAACGTTTTTTTATAATCCAGCACTACACTTTTCTGGGCACTTGTTTATTCCTTTTAATGGTGTCTGTCATAAAATCTTATCTACCACGGACCCGTGAAGAAGGCGTGTTGTCCGAAACACGGACCGTGTTTCAAGTTTCAAGTTTATTTAAATTTAATGGTTCGCTTAAAAATTCTAAGCGAATAACATTACAATAAATATAGGGGTAAAAACAGTTAAGATCATTTTTGTGAATTAAAAAACATATTCGTAACCACTTAACAAAACAGACACTACTGGAGTGGGTGGGAAAAACATGAGGGATAAAAAGTTACAATATTGTTGTGTCCTCATATATAGGCGAAGAGAATTAGATAGGGTAGGATGGAACATTGAGGTTGGGGTACCTGAAGGTAGAAAGTTTTCGAAGCTTATGATGTTGGGTCCCCTGTTTGGTAATAAGGTTGTATATACCATTAAAGTTTGAAATAAACAGTGCCTGCATCTTGTACATAGTCTGCAGTTGTTTTTTGGTTTTTTTATAGGGAAACTATGCATACTAGATTTTTTTTAAAAAGCAAATTACAAAAAAACCTTGTTTTTGCACAGCTTAGTAGTACTGCACAAATCTGTTGGCAAAATCTAGGCTTACATCCAGCTGTGTATTTTTCCCCTCTTTTGTACCTGACTGAGGAAAACACATTATCGCCACGGTCTTTCCTCCCATTCACTTATTGTTAACCTGATCAGATATATCCTTTTACTGGATTCAGGTGACCAATTGTGCTTTCTTTTGTATGTGACTTATAAGATTGTTAAATGTTTAATGATGAAGCTGAAAAGAAGAGGGAGTTGGCAGGAGTCACCAAAGAAAACACCAGGACACCCTGCATTAAACATGCATGTGGCTATTTAAAAATTTTGACTTCAAAATCCCATCAATAAACCAGTGTTCTCTTTCTATTGTTAGCTTTATAGAAGCAGGGTAGATGGTCTAGCTGTACTAAACTTGTTTTATAGAACAGAGCCAGTGCTATGTACCATATTTTTGCTCCATAAGACGCACTCCCCCCCCTAAAGTGGGTGGAAATGTCTGTGCGTCTTTTGGAGCGAATATTACCTTTTTAAATCTTGGTGGTCCAGCGGTGTATCGGCAGGAGTGAGCTTTCCGCACTTCTGTCTGGACCTGCACCGTTCCCTGAATGGCTGCCATCAGTTCTTGAAACATTCAAGATAATGAAGGGAATAAACTTAGTAGATAAAGACAGGTTGTTCACCTTCTCCAAGGTAGAGAGAACAAGAGGGCACTCTCTAAAGTTAAAAGGGGATAGATTCTGTACAAACGTAAGGAAGTTCTTCACCCAGAGTGTGGTAGAAAACTGGAATGCTTTTCCGGAGGCTGTTATAGGGGAAAACATCCTCCAGGTATTCAAGACAAAGTTAAACAAGTTCCTGCTGAACCAGAACGTACGCAGGTAAGGCTAGACTCAGGGCACTGGTCTTTGACCTAAGGGCCGCCATGGGAGCGGACTGCTGGGCATGATGGACCACTCGTCTAACCCAGCAGCGGCAATTCTTATGTTATGTTATGTTATGTTCTTATGACTTGTGAGAACTGATGCATGGATTAATGAGACAAGAGCTAACATGGATTTAGTCAAGAGAAATCTTGTCTCACCAATCTACTACATTTCTTTGAAAGGGTGAATGAACATGTGGATAAAGGTGAGCTGGTCGATATTGTGTATCTGGACTTTCAAAGCATTGACAAAGTATCTCATGAAAGATTTCTGAGGAAGTTAGAAAGTCATGGGATAGGAGGTAATGTCCTATTATGGATTAAGAACTGGTTGTAAGATAGAAAACAGACAGCAGGGTTAAATGGTCATTCTGTAGCGCCTGATAAACTGGTATAGTACTTACGAAGGAAAAATTATGTTCTTACCTGTTAATTTTCTTTCCTTTAGATGCAGCAGATGAATCCAGAGACCAATGGGATAGCACACATCTACCAGCAGGTGGAGATACAGAAACTGATTAACAGGTGGTCCTATTGGCTGGCACGCCTCCTGCATCTTCAGTATTGCTACTTGCCCAAGCATCCGTAACAATCAATATGCTTAGCATATAAAAAACTTCTTTCCCATAACAAATTTCAAAAGGTAATAATACAGAATACAATTATCAATAATAACAGACTTCGAAAGTTGCAAAAGAAAAAACCGACAGTCAATATCCAGAAAGGATGAGGCTCTGGATTCATCTGCTGTATCTAAAGGAAAGAAAATTAACAGGTAAGAACATAATTTTTCCTTCCTTAGCAACAGCAGCAGATGAATCCAGAGACCAATGGATGTAGCAAAGCAATCCTCAATCTGGGTGGAAAGCCGCCTTCGCAACAACCGAAGCAGTAAACGCAGCCTCCGCATGTGCCCCCACATCCAACCGGTAATGCTGAGATAAAGTATTCTTGGAAGACCAAGTAACCGCATGACAAAACTCCTCCAAGGAAAAAAACCTGTGGACTATGTCCAAGTAGCCGCCATTGCTCTGGCTGAATGGTCATGAAGTTCTTTCACCAAGTAAGCGTAAAGAATGTCCTCCTGGACCCTTCAAGCGATGGAGCTTTGGACGCTGCCATACGTTTGTCGTATTCCTTGAAAAAGAGGTGATCTAAATGACTAAAAGTCGTTAGAAACCTATAGATTGCGGAGAATGCTATGCACTTTTTAAAAATGCAGTGATGAAAAGCTTGCCTCCCCATTCCTCCTCCCAGGAAGAAGGAAGGAAAAGTGAGAGCGGTATAAAAGAAAGGATGACACCACCTTAGAAAGAAATTGTGGTACTGTCTGAACTGACACCCCAGAATTTGTAAATCAGAAATCAGAATCCCCGCTGTACAAGGCCTGCAACTCAGAAAACCGCCGAGCTGAAGCCATGGCCACAAGAAACACTGTGTTCAACATCACATCCTTTTAGAGTCTCAAAAGATAAGGTTGAAACGAAGCCTTCTGTAAACTGTGAAGAAGTACCTTAAGACTGTACTCTGGACAGGGCTTCTTAAGAGGTGTAGGAATATACTGTACTCCTTTTAGGAACTGAACAACATGAAGCTGAAAAGTAAGCGAAGAGCAAGATACCTAGCCTTTGTAACAAGCTAAGATTGCCACTTGAAGCTGAAGGGAATTGAACGCTAAGCCCTTGGCAATACCGCTTGTGCCAAAAAAGAAAGAATATAAATCATAGAACTCTGGAAGGGTGCCAATGTTGAGAAGTACCCAAGAAAGGAAAAGCCTCCAAAAGGAAGCATAAGCCACAGGTGAAGACGTCTGTATCGCCTGGAGAAGAGAAGAAATAACCTGCTTCGCATAACTCTTATACGTTAGCCATGACTTTTCAAAAGCTAGGTCGTAATATCAAAGTAGGACGAATATCCATGTTGATTGGACCCTAGGTGAGTAAATCCGGAGATACCAGGAATCTCAACAGTTCGGCCATCGAAATACTCATCAGATCCGCATAGCAAGGATGGCACAGCCAATCTGGAGATTCTCTAATTACTGTGCCATGAAAGCGAGCTTGAGATGGCAAATCCATCCAATCATCAGCCAGGAGAAAACACTTAAAAAGAGAAACTAGAGGCGAGAAAGAAGCAATGCTGCTACCCCCTCCGACTGCCACTCCCTGTGTCTGCTGAAGAAGCTAGGAAGCTTTGAATTTCGAGATGAGGCCATGAGGTCTAGTTCTAGGAGATCTCACCTTTATACAAAGAGCTGGAACACCTGAGCAAATAGTTCCCAATTTCCAGGATGTAGAAGATTTTACTACTACTACTATTTATTATTTCTAAAGCGCTGAAAGGCGAAAACAGTACTGTACCTTTTAACATACAATAGATGGTCCATGCTCAGATTTTGTGGTAAGAAAGTCTATCTAAACCCTTTACCTGTCCTGTAAAATGATGCGCTGACAGAAGAGGAAGATGAGATTCCACCCATTGACAATTTGGTGTCATCCTTTCTTTTATACCGCTCTCACTTTTCCTTCCTTCTTCCTGGGAGGAGGAATAGGGAGGCGAACTTTTCATCACTGCATTTTTTAAAAGTGCGTAGCATTCTCCGCAATCTGTAGGTTTCTAACGACTTTTAGTCATTTAGATCACCTCTTTTTCAAGGGATGCGACAAACATATGGCAGTGTCCAAAGCCTCCATCACTTGAAGGGTCTAGGAGGACATTCTTTACGCTTACTTGGTGGAAGAACTTCATGACCATTCAGCCAGAGCAATGGTGGCTACTTGGACATAGTCCACAGGTTTTTTTCCTTGGAGGAGTTTTGTCATGCGGCTACTTGGTCTTCCAAGAATACTTTATCTCAGCATTACCGGTTGGATGTGGGGGTGCATGCGGAGGCAATGTTAAGTGCTTCGGTTGTTTTGGAGGCGGCATTTGCTTCCCACTCAGATTGAGGATTGCCTTGCTACATCCCATTGGTCTCTGGATTCTTCTGCTGCTGTTGCTAAGGAAGGAAAAATTATGTTCTTTCCTGTTAATTTTCTTTCCTTTAGACGCAGCAGATGAATCCAGAGCCCCACCCTTTCTGGATATTGACTCTTTTGCAACTTTCGAAGTCTGTTATTATTGATAGTTGTATTCTGTATTATTACCTTTTGAAATTTGTTATGGGAAAGAAGTTTTTTATATGCTAAGCATATTGTTGGTTACGGATGCTTGGGCAAGGAGCAATACTGAAGATGCAGGAGGTGTGCCAGCCAATAGGACCACCTGTTAATCAGTTTCTCTATCTTCGCCTGCTGGTAGATGTGTTCTATCCCATTGGTCTCTGGATTCATCTGCTGCATCTAAAGGAAAGAAAATTAATAGGTAAGAACATAATTTTTCCATATCTCATCATGACCAGCAGATGGAGACTGAAACAAAACTGTGGAATAGTACATAAGAAGTACCTTCCCCTATTTCTATCAGTCTTCTTTCAGTCTCAGCAGGTGAGGAGCTGTACCCATCTTCCTTGGTAGGGCTGTTGGAATTTGTTTAGGGATCCGGGTCCCTGTTTTTGGGCCGGATTGAGCTTAGGTGGCCCCTGTTTGCCCAAAAGCATCCGAACAAGCCAATAATTTGGTGTGATCTACCAAATCAAAGGTGCTACTTAGATCAAATTGAAGCACCAGCGTACTGTTACCCTTACTCAGTAGGCTATTTAAATGGTCTAATAATGTAGCCAGCACTGTCTCAGTGCGAAAATAGGTTCTGAAACCTGATTGGGAATCATGCAGTAGGAAATGCTGCTCAAGATATTTAGTGAGCTGAATTTGAACAAGACCCTCCATAATTTTTACAAAAAAGGGAATGGATTCAATAGGTCTGTAGTTAGATAGTAATGAAATGGATTCTTTGATGTTTTTAATTATTGGTGTAACAATTATACAGTGGTACCTCGGTTTACAAGTGCACCGGTTTGCGAGTGTTTTGCAAGATGAGCAAAACATTCGCAAAATCGGTGCCTCGGAAACCGAGCTTGCCTTGATGTACGAGCGTGGCCCCCCCCCCGCCGCCACAATTCAGCATCCCCCATGCACCCATCCAACCACCCGAACACATTGCTTACCCCCATCTGGTACCTGGCACTGCCACCAACGCACAGGACATGCTGGTGCCCGAAGATCTGCCGTCCTTTTTGCTGGGTCTTGAGCATCTGCGCATGCTCAAGGCCTTCGAGTTCCCGCTCTCTCCGAGAATCTCGGGTGCCAGATGGCGGTACGCGATGTGTTTGGGTGGGTGGAGGGTGCGTGGGGGATGCCAGATCGTTGGGGGGGGCGACGTGAGCGGGGGGATGCCGGATCGTGGGGAGGGGGGGATGACGCCGTTGAGGGCCTTCGTGAGTGGGGGGAGCAATGCCGGTTCTCGGGGGGGGGGGGGGGGTAGAGCAGTGCTGCTGGCCTCAGGCGGGTGGGGATGGGTGGGAATGAATCAAGCGAGTTTCCCTTACTTTCTATGGGGAAACTCGCTTTGATATATGAGCAATTTCGTTTACGAGCATGCTTCTGGAACAAATTATGCTCGTAAACCAAGGTTCCACTGTATTAGCTTCCTCATGTGGAAATGTTCCTGCTTCTAAAGAGTCAGATAGCCATTCAAATAATTTCAATTTAAAGCTTAAAGCGGCAACTGCCATAAGGTTAGGAGTGCAGGGATCGAGCAGACAATATGATTTAGTATATTTACAAAATAATTTGGAAAAATCGTCCCATTCTGGATAGTTAAATGTAGACCAATGTAAATCTGCAAGAACTTCTTCTTCTATTATACTAAGATGATAGCCAAAAATTTCTGAGCAAAGTAAGCAAGACGATCTTAAACTAGAAAGTTTAGAACAGAAGAAATTCGGTAGTTCATCAGCAGAAGGCAGAGGCAACCTTGAAGATTGTATTTTTTTAGTTACATTAAACACACTATTGACTAAGTGGAACAATTTTTTTTACGTTGGTACTAGTATTCCCTACTATATCTGAACAGTATGCTCTTCGTTTCTCTCTAGTAGTGATTTATAATTTCTAACTTCCTTCCTGCAATTTTCTTTATTCTGTAACTGATTTTGATTTTAGCCATTTCTTCTCATAACGGCGTACTGTTCGTTTCATTTCTAATAACTCTGCATCATACCATTTTTTAGAATCATCTGCTCGTCTCTTTACAACATGTTTAGGTGCGATTTCATCTAAAATAGTGTTACATAAGGTTTTCCAATTAGATGGAAATTCATGGATATTGTCTTCCGGTAATAGATCGACTCGTTTCCAGAATTCAAGTGGGTTAAGTGATTTTCTGATAAGCAAGCACAGTTACTTACCGTAACAGTTGTTATCCAGGGACAGCAGGCAGATATTCTCAACATGTGGGTGACGTCATCCATGGAGCCCTGCAGCGGACAGCCTAGCAAGCAGACGTGCTTGAAGAACTTTGAAAAAGTTTGCAAATGCTGCACCACACATGAACGAGTGCCTTCCCGCCCAAATCAGGGTGCGTGTCTCCTCAGCGTGTCATCAGTTCAGATAGCTAGCTAAGAAACCAACCAGGGGAGGTGGGTGGGTTGTGAGAATATCTGCCTGCTGTCCCTGGATAACAACTGTTACGGTAAGTAACTGTGCTTTTACCCAGGACAAGCAGGCAGCATATTCTCAACATGTGGGTGACCTCCAAGCTAACCAGAATGGGATGGTGGGAGTGTTTGGCAATTTAGGAAAATAAATGTAAAATAGACTGGCCAAAATGGCCGTCCCTTCTGGAGAAAGTATCCAGACAATAATGAGAGGTGAAAGTATGAACTGAGTACCTAGTGGCAGCCTTGCAGATTTTCTCTATAGGAGTTGATCTGAGGAAAGCTACAGATGCTACCATTGCTCTAACTCTGTGGCCCTTGACTCGACCCTGCAAAGGGAGACCAGGCTAAGCATAGCAGAAAGAAATGCAAGCAGCCATCCAGTTGGAGATGGTTCTCTTTGAAACAGGATGCCCCAACTTATTTGGATCGAAGGAGATGAAAAGTTGAGGAGCAGTTCTGTGAGGTTGAGTGCATTGCAAGTAGAAGGCCAAAGCACGTTTACAGTCCAGAGTATGAAGCGCTATTTCTCCAGGATGAGAATGAGGCTTTGGAAAAAACACTGGTAGAACAATGGATTAATTGAGATGAATTTCTGAAACCACTTTAGGTAAGAATTTAGGATGTGTACGGAGGACCACCTTGTCATGATGGAAAACTGTGAAAGGTGGATCAGCAACTAAAGCTTGTAACTCACTGTCTTTGAGCTGATGTGAGGGCAATGAGAAACACAACTTTCCAAGTGAGATATTTGAGATGAGCTGAATCTATTGGTTCAAAAGGAGGCTTCATCAAGTGAGTAAGAACAAGATTGAGATCCCAGACCACCAGAGGCGGTTTGAGCAGTGGTTTGATATTGAAAAGTCCTTTCATAAACTTGGAAACCACAGGATGAGCAGAGAGAGGTTTCCCTTCAATAGGATGATGGAAAGCAGCAATTGCACTGAGATGGACTCTAATAGATGTAGACCTGAGGCCAGAATGAGATAAGTGCAGTAGATAATCTAAAACCGTAGACAGGGATGTAGATATCGGTTGCATATGATTAGTAGAACACCAAGCAGAAAATTGAGTCCATTTCTGGTTGTAACACTGCCTAGTGGACGGCTTCCTGGAAGCCTCTAAAATGTCCTGTACAGATTGAGAGAACTGTAGAGTAACAGTTAGGTTGAGAGGTACCAAGCAAGATTGTTGGCGGTATATAAGAATAAAGTTATTATTATTATTATTATTATTATTATTAAGTGTAGCGACTGCAGTTTGGGATGAAGTAGAGACCCCTGACTGTGTAAGCAGAGAGGGAAATACTGGTAGAAGTAGAGGCTCCCTGGTGCTGAGTTGTCTGGGCCACCGAGGAGCTATCAGAATCATGGTGGCATGTTCCCTCTTTAGTTTGACTAGAGTCTTGAGAATCAGAGGGAATGGAGGAAAAGCATAGAGAAACTGATTTGTCCATTCCAGAAGAAAAGCGTCTGCCTCGAGGCACAGAAGAGAGTATATCCTAGAGTAGAACCGAGGCAGCTTATTGTTTTGGGGGGGACGCAAAGAGGTCTATCTGAAGCATAGACTTGATGTAGAGGGGAGGAATTGAGTGTCCAAATATCTTGTTTATGTGATTTTTCTTTTAAATTATATTGCTTAGTCCATCCCAGTGAAAAATAATAAATGAAGTGATCCGACCAAGGTGTCGGTGACTACCTATCATCCCTTAGCAGGATTTTTGGGTGGTCAGAGGAGCATGTCGGCAAAGAGGCGTTCGTGGTGTGCCTTTTTCAGAGGGATGAGCTAACAGAGCTGATTCAGCAGGTCTCCTCGGTGCTGCGTTTTGAGGAAGTGCCACCAGAGACTCCACGTGTGGGAGACCCTCTTTTTAGGGGGATCTGCACTGCTTCCCGCTCTTTTCTTATGCATCAGGATATTATCCCAGGACAAGCAGGCAGATATTCTTGACTGATGGGTGACGGCACCGACGGAGCCCCGGTACGGAAAATTTTAGAGTGATTGCACTCTAAGAACTTGGAAAGTTCTGGTAGGCCGCACCGCACACGCGCGAGTGCCTTCCCGCCCGACAGAGGCGCGCGGTCCCCAGTTTCTTAGTTTCCGCGGAGCTAAGAAGACGCGTTTCTTTCAACGGCTGTTGAAAGTTCTTTTTCTACTTAATATCGCCTTCCTGCTCGCGTAAACCCTTTTGGAAATTTTATTTCCGTTATTTCTTTTCTTTTCTTAAAAAAAAAAAAAAACAACTTAATTTTTTCTTCAGTTTTCGGTTAGCCCCGGCGGGGCCTATTGCCATCATCGAGGCCTCGGCCTTCGATTTGGCAGAAGCCGTATTCACTTTCATGCCCCCTCAACCCGGGTTTAAAAAGTGCCAGCGGTGCGCTCGACCAATTTCACTGACAGACCCACACAACTGGTGTCTGCAGTGTCTTGGTCCTGACCATCGAGCGTCTACCTGCACCCGCTGTGCGACTTTAAAAAAGAGAACACTTAAAAACCGCCAGATACAGCAGCAGTTATTGTTCGGCGCCGAAATGTCTGATTCCGCACCACCGGCACCGACGTCGGCTCCATCTCAGTCGGCACCTACTTCGTCGACACCGCGTGATACCGTGCCGGCGTCGCACCCCGCAGGTAAGCCGGCTAAGAAGCCTTCCCCGTTGGAGCGTCCTCCGGTCTCAGTAGCAGCGAGTCCAATCCTGCCGACCACGAGGCGCCCACGGAAGCGCTCCGCTCCGATTGAGGTGAGTCCCTCGACATCGGGTTCCTCTTCGGAGTGTAGAGCGGCACCCAAGGTACCGCAGAAGAAAAAAGCGGTACCAGTGCCTTCATTGGACGAGCGCATTGCCGCAGTCCTGCAGGTCCAGCTAAAGGAGCAACTCCAACAGCTACTCCCTGCTCTTTTGACTCCGAGCCTTCCAGTCCCGGTCCGGTCTGAGCCGCCGGTACCGACGGTGCAGCAGCTCCCTTTATCGGCATCCACTTTGTCGGTACCGGGGCACATCACTTCTTCGGTATCAATGCCAATCTTGGCACCGGAACCGAGACACCAGGCTGTTCAAACATCGGCACCGGCACAACCCTTAACATCTCCCGGTACCGGTTCACAGAGGTCTGGTAAGTCGACTCATAAAACTCGACACCTAGAACCCTCCACACCGGAGTCATGAGACCGCAGTTTTCAGGTGAGGGACCCTGATCTGTGGGGTGATTCAGAAGAGCCTTTCCTCTCTGAAGGAGAATGTTCATCAGGGGACGAGGATCCTTCTGGTTTTGATCCATCTTCCAAACCTGATGCGACTTCTTTCACCTCTTTTCTTAAAGAGATGTGTGACTCTTTATCTATTCCCTTGGAGGCTGAATCCAAAAAATCCAAGGCATTTTTAGATGCTCTTGACTTTGACCAGCCTCCAAGGGAATTTCTCAAGCTGCCTCTCCATGACATTTTAAGAGAGACATTTTACAAAAATCTAAAGACACCCTTGACCATTCCAGGAGCTCCCCGTAAACTGGACTCCTTATATAAGGTTATACCAATTCCAGGCTTTGATAAGCCTCAACTCCCCCATGAGTCTTTATTAGTAGAGTCTACTTTAAAGAAATCCACGGGGGCTAGTGTATATGCTTCTGTCCCTCCTGGCAGAGAAGGTAAGGCCATGGATAAGTTTGGCAAAAGGCTGTATCAAAATGCAATGCTAGCGAACAGGTCAGGAAACTATGCTTTCCATTTTTCCTTTTATCTTAAGCATCTTATTCAAAGTTTATCATCTTTTGAGAAATATCTCCCTGACCATAAGAAATCAGCCTTTCGCCAAACTTCTTCATCGCTCTTGCAACTGCGCAAGTTCATGGTCAGATCAATCTATGACACTTTTGAGCTGACCTCTAGAGCCACGGCTATGTCAGTGGCTATGCGACGACTGGCCTGGCTCAGAGTGTCCGAACTCGATGTCAATCACCAAGATCGACTGGCCAATGCACCTTGCTTAGGGGATGAACTGTTCGGAGAATCCATGGACTCTACTACTCAGAAACTTTCAGCTCATGAGACTCGATGGGATACTCTCCTTAAGACAAAGAAGAAGACCCCACCTTCTAGGCCTTTTCGTCAACAATCGGCCTACCAACGAAGGTTTGTGGCTCGTCCCTTACCTCAAACACAGCAACAACCCAGGCGTCAGAGGCAGCAACAGAGGCAACCTGCTCGACCTGCCCAGCAGCAACAGCAAGTGAAACCTCCTCCTTCTCAAAAGTCAACTCAGCCCTTTTGACTTGGTTCTCCGGGACATAGCCAATCTTCCTCCTTCTACTCATCTTCCACAGCCCATAGGAGGACGCCTTATACATTTCATAAGCCGTTGGGAAATCATCACCTCGGACCTGTGGGTTCTCAACATCATCTGCCACGGCTACTCTCTCAACTTTCAGACACCTCCTGCCCAAAGTCTGCCAAGAGAGTCTGCTTTCAACACTCCTCGGTCTTCCCTCCTTCTTCAAGAGGTTCAATCCCTCCTCCTTCTGAACGCTATAGAGGAAGTTCCTCTAGATCAGACAGGGCAGGGATTCTACTCCCGTTATTTTCTAGTCCCCAAAAAGACAGGAGATCTAAGACCCATTCTAGATCTTCGCGATCTAAACAAATGCTTGGTCAAGGAGAAATTCAAAATGCTTTCTCTGGCCACTCTTTACCCTCTTCTTAATCAAGGTGACTGGCTATGTTCCCTCGATCTCAAAGAAGCATACACTCATATACCGGTCAATCTGGCCTCCAGACAGTACCTACGCTTCATGATCAATCGTTGTCATTACCAATACAAGGTGCTGCCCTTCGGTCTTGCCTCCTCTCCAAGAGTGTTCACCAAATGTCTGATTGTGGTGGCTGCCTTTCTACGATCTCACCACCTTCAGGTCTTTCCTTACCTGGACGACTGGTTAATCAAGGCCAATTCATCTCGGACTGTTCTCCTGGCCACCAACCAAACCATCATGTTTCTTCAACTTCTGGGGTTCGAGATCAATCTACCCAAATCTCATCTCATCCCCACTCAGAGACTTCAATTCATCGGAGCTGTCTTAAACACAGTCCTCATGAGAGCGTTCCTGCCATCCAACCGTCTTCAAACGCTTCAATCTCTGTGTCAGCAGGTGCTTCTACAACTTTCCATCTCTGCCAAGCAAATGATGATACTCTTGGGTCACATGGCCTCCACAGTTCATGTCACACCCTTCGCACGTCTTCACCTGCGCACTCCTCAATGGACCCTAGCTACCCAGTGGTCCCAAGCGATGGATCCTTGCTCATGTCACATATCTGTCACATCATCTCTTCGTCAGTCTCTACAATGGTGGTTGATATCCTCAAATCTATCCAGAGGTCTTCTGCTCCATCTACCTCCTCATCAACTAGTCATCACCACCGACGCCTCCCCTTATGCCTGGGGAGCTCATTTGAACGAGTTCCAAACTCAAGGCCTTTGGACAGCCCAGGAAAAGAAGCATCACATCAATTTCCTGGAACTCAGAGCGATGTTTTATGCCCTCAAGGCCTTCCAACATCTTCTCTTCCCTCAAGTTCTCCTGCTGTGCACAGACAATCAAGTTGCGATGTACTACATCAACAAGCAGGGTGGGACGGGCTCTCGCCTCTTGTGCCAGGAAGCCCAGAAGATCTGGACTTGGGCCATAAATCACCATCTATTCCTGAAAGCTATCTACATTCAGGGAGAAAAGAATTCCTTAGCGGACAAGCTCAGCAGAATTCTCCAGCCTCACGAGTGGACACTCGATCCTTTCACTCTACAGTTCATCTTCGCTCAATGGGGCACTCCTCAGATAGACCTCTTTGCAGCTCCTCACAATCACCAGCTGCCCCTATTCTGCTCCAGACTCTACTCTCCTCACCGTCTGGCAGCGGATGCATTTCTCCTCGACTGGTCCAATCTGTTACTGTACGCTTTCCCTCCTCTGCCTCTCATGTTGAGAACCTTGTTCAAGCCCAAGAGGGAACGAGCCACCATGATTCTGATTGCTCCGAGGTGGCCCAGGCAACATTGGTTCTCCCTTCTACTTCAACTCAGTTCCAGGGAACCTTTTCTTCTTCCACTGTTTCCTTCTCTGCTTACACAGCATCAGGAGACCCTTCTACATCCCAACCTCCAGTCTCTGCACCTGACAGCTTGGTATCTCTCGGGCTGACTTCTCATGATACTCTTTTGTCTCAGCCCGTTCGTTCCATTCTAGATGCCTCCAAGAAACCAGCCACTCTGCGATGTTACCATCAGAAGTGGACAAGATTTTCTTCCTGGTGTCTTCTTCACCATCTTGATCCCACTTCCCTGGCAGTGGAGACATTGTTGGATTATTTGCTTTCTTTGTCTGCCTCTGGCCTTAAGTCTTGTTCCATCAGAGTCCATCTCAGTGCTATTGCTGCCTTCCATGAGCCGGTTCATGGAAAACTTCTCTCAGCTCATCCCCTGGTGTCCAGGTTCATGCGAGGTCTTTTCAATGTGAAACCACCTCTTAAAGACCCTCCTGTTATCTGGGATCTCAATGTGGTTCTTTCCGCCTTAATGAAGCCTCCATTTGAACCTTTGGCTACCACTCCTTTCAAGTTTCTCACTTGGAAGGTACTTTTCCTTATTGCTCTTACCTCTGCCAGGAGGGTCAGTGAGCTACATGCACTAGTTGCAGATCCACCTTTTACGGTCTTTCATCATGACAAGGTGGTTCTGCGTACACATCCAAAGTTTCTCCCTAAGGTTGTCTCTGAATTCCATCTCAACCAATCCATTGTTCTGCCTGTCTTCTTTCCGAAACCTCACTCTCATTCTGGGGAACAGGCTCTGCATACTTTGGAGTGTAAAAGGGCTCTAGCTTACTATCTAGAGCGTACGAAACCCCACAGATCAGTTCCCCAACTCTTTCTGTCCTTTGATCCGAATAAATTGGGACGTCCTGTTTCTAAACGTACGTTGTCTAATTGGCTGGCAGCATGCATTTCATTCTGTTATGCTCAGACCGGACTGACACTGGAAGGTTCTGTCACGGCCCATAGAGTCCGAGCGATGGCAGCATCTGTAGCTTTCCTCCGTTGCACTCCTATTGAGGAAATCTGCAAGGCTGCTACTTGGTCCTCAGTTCATACTTTTACATCTCATTATTGTCTGGATGCATTCTCCAGACGGGATGGACACTTCGGCCAATCTGTTTTGCAAAATTTGTTTTCCTAATGGCCAACCTTCCCTCCATCCCTCTTTTTGTTAGCTTGGAGGTCACCCATCAGTCAAGAATATGCTGCCTGCTTGTCCTGGGATAAAGCACAGTTACTTACCGTAACAGGTGTTATCCAGGGACAGCAGGCAGATATTCTTGCGTCCCTCCCACCTCCCTGGGTTGGCTTCTTAGCTGGCTTATCCTAACTGGGGACCGTGCGCCTCTGTCGGGCGGGAAGGCACTCGCGCGTGTGCGGTGCAGCCTACCAGAACTTTCCAAGTTCTTAGAGTGCAATCACTCTAAAATTGTCCGTACCGGGGCTCCGTCGGTGCCGTCACCCATCAGTCAAGAATATCTGCCTGCTGTCCCTGGATAACACCTGTTACGGTAAGTAACTGTGCTTTCGGGATCTTGTACTGGTGCAGTGGAATACACCGGAGGTGCCGTTTCAATTGGCGCGTGTCATGGCTTGTTTGTATCCCATCCCAGAGGGGGATAGGGCTACTTTGAAGTCGCCAGTGGTGGATGCGGTGGTCTCCGCGATTGCTAAACAGTATACCGTGCCTGTGGAAGGCAGTTCTGGTCTTATGGGACTCTGAGGAGCGTAAGTTGGAGATCATTCTTAAACAGAATTTTGATGTCTGTGCCTTGGGGGTCCAGGCAGCTATTTGTGGTGAGCTGGTGGCTTGCGCCGTGTTTCGGTGGGCCGAGAGTGTCCTGGATCGTGAGTCTGATGACACAGATTCACCAGACCACCAAAACCTGCCATTTCTTTCTCTATATCACCAAAATCCAACCCTTCCTCTCTGAGCACACTACCAACTCACATGGGTATGGCGGTATATAAAAATAAACTATTATTATTATTATTATTATTAAAACCATTAATGACACCTTTATCACCTCTTGCCTAGACTACTGCAACCTGCTTCTTGTTGGTCTTCTGTTTAACCACCTCTCTCCTCTTCAATCTGTTCAAAATGCTGCTGCATGACTTATATTTTGCCTGTGTTGCTATGCTCATATTACTCCTCTCCTCAAGTCACTTCATTGGCTCCCTACCATCTCCGCATACAGTTCAAACTCCTGTAGTTCCTCAATATCTCTCCTCCCCGGGAACTCTGCTACATTACATTAGGGATTTCTATTCCACCATTACCTTGCGGTTCAAGGTGCATTACAAATGGTTTGTCCGGAGATTAGAAGTATTTAGGGAGTAGTTTGTACATTTCTTTGAGTTGTTAAGGATTACATCTGAATTGTCATGATATTAGAAGCTCTTATGTAGTAGTTGCAGGTGATGTTTGGGACATTTCTGATTGTATTAGTTCGGTTTTATGTGTTTTATGAATAGAAGGGATTTTATTTCTTTTTTTAAGGTTTTGTAGTCTGTGGTCATGGTCAATAGGTTGTAGAGTTGTGGGTTGAGTTTTGCAGCTCAAGTGGCTAGGAGGTTGTCGTACAGTTTTTTCTTTTGACGTTTTTGGTTGGAGGGTGTGTGAATGGTGCGTGGGTTCTCCTATGTCTGGTTGAGGTGGATTGAAGTAGTCGATTGTTTCAATAGGCTGGGCTGTCTCCGTTTATTGCTTTAAATAGTAGGCAGTAAAATTTGAAGTTTATTCTCGCTTGTATTGGGAGCCAATGTGAGTCGTGATATGCCTCTGTGATGTGGTCGTATTTCTTCAGTGAGTAGACCAGTCTTAGGGCTGTGTTTTGTATTGTTTGTAATTGTTTTATCATGGTTGCTGTGCATGGAAGATATAATATGTTGCAGTAGTCTAGTAGACCTAGGATTAGGGATTATACCAAGAGTTGGAATTGTTATCTGTCGAAGAATTTTCTGATTTGCCTCAGGTTTCTCATGACTGTGAATGATTTTTTTTTATTATTGTATTGTTGATTTGTGGCTGCATTGTACAGCCTCTGTCTATTAGGCCTCTGCCTATTGGGTTGTTGACCTGGTGCATCCTGGGTTGTGCCAGGGAGGGGCCTAAGGTTTAAAGCCCTTCATAGACAAATTTAACATCCTCAGTGAACACCAATCAGGCTTCAGGAAAGGACACAGCACAGAAACAGTCATAGCTTCCATATTTAACCATCTCTATGATCTTTTCAGCAAAGGCAATAGCACTCTGATTCTTCAACTAGACCTTAGCTGTGCATTCGACCTAGTAGACCACGAAATCATCTTACTTTGCCTAGATGCAATGGGGCTCTCGGGAAAGGTAAAGAAATGGTTCCAAGAATTCCTAACAAACAGATCCTACCGAGTAGCCAGCAATGGAAATTACTCCAACCCATGGAAAAACCCATCGGGGGTGTCCCAAGGCTCCCCACTATCACCCACACTGTTCAACATCTACATCTCCTTAGGTCATCTACTACAAAAATTAAACTTAAAGCATTATATATACGCAGACGATATATCCATCCTAATCCCCTTAAATGACATCACAAATGGAATTATAGATAACCTCTCACACACAATGATAGAAATTGAAAAATGGACTACCGACTTCAAACTGAAACTAAACACAGAAAAGATAAAAGTCTTTTTGGCAAGCCCCAATGACCACAAATACCCAATCTCCAAAACCATAAAAATACTGGGTATCACTCTAGGTACACATTTAACCATGGCTAACCACACAAGCTTACTGGTGAAGAAATGCTTTTACACGCTGTGGGAACTAAGGACTATAAAAAATACTTCCTTTAGATTACTGGTGCAGTCGCTGATCATATCTATCCTGGACTACTGCACCATCGTCTACCTTTGTATCCCCAAAAAAACAGTACAAAAATTAAGAATAGTGCAAAACACTGCAGTTCGCTTAATCTTTGGACTGAGGAAAAAAAGACCATATTAGCCCCTACTACAAAAAATTGCACTGGTTGCCAATGGAGGTGCGAATACTGTTCAAGTTTGCATGTATCTGTTTCAAACAGGTCTGGGGACTAGCACCTTCCTACCTTCTACCACACTTCATGCTACACAACCACACACGAACAACCAGAAACCGAAACATCTTTACATACCCAAAGATCACAGGCCGCAAATATAAATCCTTTCTGGACAGAACCTTCATGTTCCAAGCAAGCAGACAGCAATCCTGGCTGGGAAACTACATAAATAAAGCCAGGTAGACCTACGGCGCATTCCGAAAATCAATTAAAACCGTTCTATTTGATAAATTCATCGCCCAAACAGATGGCCTTCACTCACTATGATATTTCCCCTTTGCAAACCTGATGTAATTTCTCATATAACTCCTATTTCTTATGTAACATTTCTCTTCTTGCATTCTGTAATTCGCTGATTGTCCAGCCTTCTTTCAATGTGAACCGCCTAGAAGTCATTTGACTATGGCGGTATAGAAAAATAAAGTTATTATTTTTATTATTATAGGATAGGAAAGGTGAATGATTTATGAAAATACATTTTGTTTTAGTGAATGTGCCAGAGTTTAGAGTGAGAGACATAGAAGTGAGGGATACATATATACCATATGTGTTGGGGGAAGGGGACAGAGAGGGCATGCTGAATCTATGTGTATGTGGGGGAAGGCAGCAGAGAGGACATACTAGATCTGTGTGGTGGGTATAAGTTAGGTGGGAAAAGGACAAGCAGACTTGGGGGAGGGGTATGAATAAGGTGATCATATGTCCCGTTTTGAACGGGACCGTCCCTTTTTCAGATCCCCTGTCTCGTTGTCCCCATGCACAGCTTCAGGACGCCGAAATGTCCCATTTTCGGTGACGGCGTCCCAAAGCTGTGTGTGGGGACAACGGGACAGACGATCGCGGGAGAATGGGATCTCTCCCTGCTTCCCTGCCCGCCGCTGCAACAACAGCTGGAAAGGCATGTCTAAGCACCGGCCCAGAAGCCTTCTCCTTGATGTCAATTCTGACATCAGAGAGGAAGTTCCGGGACAGCCAATCGCTGCCTGTCTGGCCCGTAACTTCCTCTCCGATATAGAATTGACGTTGGGGAAAAGGCTTCTGGGCCAGCGCCTGGACATGCCTTTCCTGTGGTTGTTGCAGTGGGCAGGAAGTAGCAGCATGTGGCGGCGGCGGACCGGGGGGAGGAGCAGAAGAATTGGTGGTAGGCTTCGGAGGGGGGGAAGGCAGGCTTTGGAGGGAGGGAGACAGACAGGCAGGCTGTTGGTTGCTGAGCTTTCTCATATTCGGCGAAGGGGGTGGGACAAAGGCTGGAAGGCAGTGAGGGGGAGGCAGGCAGGCAGGCTGGCTTTGGCAAGGGAGGGAGGCAGGCTGGCTGGCTTGCTTCAGGGGAGGGGGTGGGACAAAGGCTGGAAGGCAGTGAGGAGGATATAGTAAGGAGGGAGGGAGGGAGGAAGGAAGGAGAGAAAGAGGCAGAGAGAGGGGGGGTTTTAAGCAGAAGAAAGACTAGAGAGAGAAAGACCTGGATCAAAGGGGAAAGACAGGAGGCAGATGCAGGACTATGGGAAGCGCAGACAGAGGGGGAGAGACCCTGAGGAAGAGCAGAGAGAGGCAAGATCATAACAGAGGAGGGAGAGAGAGGGAGACCTGGTACAAAGGAGAACTGACACTGGATCTGGGGGCACTAAGGACATAGGAAGGAGGCACTGGGGACACTAAGGACATGGGAAGGGGCACTAAGGACATAGGAAGGAAGCACTGAGGGCACTAAGGACATAGGAAGGGGCACTAAGGACATAGGAAGGAGGCATTGGGGGCACTAAGGACATAGGAAGGAGGCACTGAGGGTACTAAGGACATAGGAAGGGGCACTAAGGACATAGGAAGGAGGCACTGGGGGCACTAAGGACACAGGAAGGGGCACTAAGGACATAGGAAGGAGGCACTGGGGGCACTAAGGACATAGGAAGGAAGGAGGGAGGGAATAGAAAGGGACAATTGGGCCTGAGTGCAGAAAGAAAGAAATGAAAGAAAGGATGCACAGTTAGAAGGAAACACAACCGGAGACTCATGAAATCACTAGACAGCAAAGGTAGGAAAAATTATTTTATTTTCAATTTAGTGATCAAAATGTGTCAGTTTTGAGAATTTATATCTGCTGTCTATATTTTGCACTATATTTGTATATTTTTCTATGGCTACTGAGGTGACATTGCATATTTTAAAGTCATCTGCCTTGACCTCTTTGAAAAATAAAACAAATATAAATGATAATTAACATTTTCTCTGCGTATAGTTTGCTTTGTGTTTTTTAAAATTTTGTTTACCATTATGAATTAATAAGATATTATGCATACATGAAAAATGAAAGGAATACATTTGGAGTGGGATTAGGGGGCGGGGCTAAGGTAGAATTGGGGTGGAGCTAGGGCAATTGACAATTAATAGATGTCCCATTTGATGAGAAAAAATAAATGGTCATATTAGGTATGAATGAGGCAGCAAAGTGTTTATGTGTGTCAGGACAAAGACTTGTTGGCTGGAGAGGGGGTGGGTCAACTTACGCGGCCTCAACTTACATGGGTCATACCAATTTTGGCCATTTTTAGTCCCAAAACTGCCCTCAACTTATTGTCAACTTATACATGAGATCGACTTATATTTGAGTATATATGGTAATCTGATTGGCCAATAGTGGTTTCATACATCTCATAAAGCAGAAGTATTATGTAAAGTTCTGATTCTTAGTTCTTTTGCTTTGTTTTCATAGTATTTCTTGGCATTCTTTCTTTTTATCTTATAGATTTCATTTCTATATGTATACTTTTTGAATCGATGTATAGAACATTATGGCAGATAAGGGGTCAATGTACTAATGGTTTATTTCCCATTTTTGTCTCTGAGAACAAGTGGGGAAAGCGGAAAAGTGGGGAATACTGTATTTTCCTATCCATATGTATGTGTATACATATATGTGCATTGAGGCATTTGTGGAGAATAGTTTGTGGACAGGAGGAAGTTTATGGACTGTTGGGGCAGTTGTACAGGAGTAGATTTTGGGAGTGTGGATGATTTGAAGGGGGAGTAGTTTTGCAGTTGGTAATAGTTTGTGGGAGGGTAGGGCATTGCAGGGTAAGGATGTTAGGAGTGAGACAGTTAACAAGTTGGTGGGGCAGTTTCATGGGGGTAGCTTTTATGGGTATTGTAGCTTGAGGAGTGGTGAGGCAGGTGCTTTAGGGAGTTTTTAGAGGTGGGACAATTCGTAGAGTGATGGGTCAGTGGTAGGAGCAGTTTGTGAGGTGGTGAGATGTGCTGGGATAGTGGGGTAATTGCAAGGGACAGTTTTTTTGGGTTTGCCAGTTTGTGGGGTGACAGGTCAATTGTGGGATAGTGACATTGTTGGGGTATTTGCAGGGGCTTTTCCAGTTTGAGGAGTGTTAGAGCAGTTGTGGGGATAGGTTTTGGGTTGAAGAAGTTTGTGGGTTTGCAGGGACATGGTGGGATGGTACTTTCTGAGGATGGGATAGTTTGAGGGCTGATGAAGCAGTTGTATGGTGGTACAATTTGAGGTCAGAGCTGGGATGATAGGGCAACTGAAGGAGTAGCTTTTGGGGGTAAGAGTAGTTGGGTGGGGGTCGGACCAGTTGCAGTGAAGGGTAGTTTTAGGGAGAGGTCAGCCAGTTTGAAAAGAGGATTCTATAACTACTATGTTTCATTGTATGAACAAGCTGGAACTCCTCCCATAGAAATGCATTGGGCTGGGGTTTGTTTTTGTTTTTTTTGGGGGGAGGGAGCTTATTTCTCTGGAACTCCGATTTAGCCTATTTTTGAATTGATGCATCTTTTTACTGATTTTTCCCACATGTCAAGTTTTATCTGATTCTTTCAGATTTTCAGTTACTGTTTCCCCAAATGAACAGGAATTCCTTGACCTTTTCTGTATAACTCCTTCCAGCTTCCATTGGATTGGAAAGAATACAAGTGATTTATACATCTGGTCCCTAGTTTTCTCATTTGTTTTTTGGAATAACATACTTTCTCCTCTCCTACCTTTGCTCTGTTACATATGGCTTGATGGTAGAGGAGGGAACTTTACATAATTGCATGGTAATTGACAGCAGGAAAAGACCATCCAGCCCATCTAGTCTGCCAAGCCTGAGGATGCATCTTAGCTGCCAGCCACATAGTGTGACCACCTGTATGATTTTTTTTCCATATCTTAAACTGTCTTTTTTTGGTTGCCTTCATTGTACCTAAATATATAAGATCCCATGCCTAAGCTCAAAGTTCTGTGGTAAACTTGTTTAGATAGTTCCCATAATGTCTGGTCTCCAGGATCACCTGTATAGCCTTCATGACTGCTAGAACTTTGAGTTATTACACAAATTGCATTAAATTTAACACTTCTTAGTGAGAATGAGAAGCAACTAGAAAGCCTATGAAGTTAACACCTCTGCGACAGTATGGGGGTAGAAATAGGAAGACCATTATGTAATTGAATTCATGGACTTTTCCAGATAGAATCATTCATCACAGATTGCCTCTTAACTTCTTTGGTAATCTCTAACCACTTTTATTTATATTATTTTTTTGCTTTCTTCAGACTCTGTTTTCAAAACATCCATAAAGTGCAGATTTTGTCCTCATCTATCATTTTCCCTTCCTTGAGCTTACTACTAAAAAGGCATGACCTAAATTTAAATCCCGTTTCCCTTAGGTACACCATAAAGGAGAATCTTTGGAAGCCAGTGTTCAGGCATATGGATGGCATGACCTTTGCATCAGCTGTGCAGTTGTAGGTGCCTCGACACTGGGCAAGTCAGCTCTTTTCAGTACATTAGAGTTTGGAACCTGATCTTGCCACTTAATTGCTGAAAGCTGCTGTAAATATCTTGGATGCAGGCTTGTCAGGTTTTTTTTTAACACGTTATATAGGATTATAGTTTCTATGAAATAGAGGCATAGAGTCAACAACACCACATGGTACAACATACCAATTTAATCTAGTCACTGAATACTTGTTGGGATGTTAATATCTTGTTTCTGTCTTTGTTTTATCTTTTCTATCTTTTTTATCTTTACCTTTATTTTTTTTTTCAGGTACTTTAGCTAGATTGTGAGCCTTCGGGACAGTTAGAGAACTTCCAAGTACCTATCTTTATTTATTTTTACTTTATTTGTATCTTTAATGCATCTTTACTGTAAACCGCTTTGAACCTCACGGTATAGCGGTATACAAGAAATAAAATTAAAGCATTGTCTTGGTTGTTGTAGTGATGTGCTGATACCAAAAATTTTTTAATAATCTCTGAACATTTAGATACCGACCGAATGCAATATGCAACATTGGCATCAGGCATATTATCATTAGCAACTGTACTTTCTAGATACATAAAGGTATTAACATATTTAAGGAGTTTTCTGCTGACTAAAACTTCAGGGAAAAATGCTTGAGTACCTGAACAAATTCATGTAAACTGTTCTGAGCTCCCCTGGGAGAACAGTATAGAAAACGAACTAAACTGATATCATTACCTAAATTTTATTTATCCAGTGGCTAATAAAGAATAGATGTTTTCTGTTATAACTGAAAAATACCAAAAAAATGTACTTCCTCCATGCATCAGGACATGGTTTGATGATGCATTCACAAAACAGTTGGGGATAATTACTTTCCTTTCCTTTCTTTTCTAGAATATGTTCCTATTAGGCACCCTCATGATGCATAGTCATAGCACTCTCTCCCATACTGGCTGTCTCATTCCTGCTAGAAAGTAATGTGGAGGGAGGAGCTTCTGTCTGGCAGAATGCCTCATTATTCAAATTAAAATTTTTCAGAACCCATCTGATGGTAGAACCTATTTTTTAAGAGATCTTGATTGAAGAACAGAATTTGTGGATTTTATTGTTTTATGTCCATGTTCTAAGTTTATTATGTTGGAATAACATTAAGAAACCTGAAGTCAAGAATGACTGAACACAAATTTAATTTGAAGAGAATGAAATGCAACGAGCAGTTGGTTGAATATTGTTTGCATCTGCAATGCTTTGTGATTGATACAGATCTATTATGGAAAAAGGATGAAGATCATTTAAGGGGGTTGCAACAAAGAGAATCCCGTTGGATAAGCGGCTGAATACCATAAGGCTTTCAGTCCAGAGTCACATCCACCTGGTTGCCGCATTCAAGAAGAACTGTAAACTGCTAGACAGGGATTCCCCATTTCGCCAATTGGCTATATCGGAGACCTTCCGCTTCAATTCCAAAACTCCACGGCTTCATTCAAATGGGGAATCCCTGTCTGGCAGTTTTTTACAGTTCTTCTTGAACTATCGGATGCAGCAACCTGGTGAATGTGACTCCAGACTATAAGCTAAGTACTGATTTATTTGTGGTATTGTGCATGCTTGTCTGTGCTTTATTATTGTTTTGGAAATATTGAAGCTTTGAACTACTGAACTATTGAAGGAAAAGGATTGTACTTGTGGTAGATGTTATTGGGAGTTTTTTTTATACCCATGAAGCATATCTGAGGTCTCTTTCTCCTATTTTTTTCCTTTCTTCTTTTGTTGTTGGTTTTTTTTATATTTTTATTAAGAAGTCAACAAGAGAAACAGGAATAACACAATGAACAAATATGCAAACAAAAATAATAATACAATGGCTGCCAACAGTAGCAGATATGATACAGGGAATGCATAACAAGAGGATGAGCCCAACGACACCCACCGGACATATGCCCAAAAGCAGGATTCACACAGAGCCAGAAGGTTGTGGGCTCCCTCGGCAGAACAGGAACACTGTGCAAAAGAAAAAGTCAAAATACCCCCCACATATGAGGGGCTAACAACAGAGTCATCTCGATTCTCCCCGCCGTCCCCTTGTATTTTCCATTTTTTAAAACGAAGAAAAGAAAAATCCTATCCTTACCAGCCCCCCGCCCAGAAGACACCAAGCACACCACACTACACAAACCAAACAGTCAGACAAACCACAAGCACTCTCTCCATTCAATCTCCCTCCCCCCTTCCCCTTTCATTACGGGAGACTAGAGGTAACTGCAGGAACACCTTCTTGTTGGTTTTTGTAATGCTGCACTGTTTGATGCAACTTATATATGAGCAGGCGAGCTAGGTCTAGTCCATTAATGTGGGTGTATATTTCTATAGAATTGGATTTGAAAACGTACTTGCTCTCCTGATCCTGGTAATTAAAATCACCCATTATTATACTGTTACCCAATTTGCCATCTTCCCTAATCTCTGTAAACAAAGCTGGCAACCCAAGAAATCCCTAGATTTCAGCCAGGGAATAAAAGAACCTACCTTGTCTCTGGGGAGAGAGCCAGAAACAGTAACACTCAGCTAAAGCCAAAAGCTGCAGGAAATAAAAACATTCCTGCACCAAAGGCTTATTTATCTTTATCTGAGACAATCTACAGATTCCACATCTGCTGCTCTAGTTACAAAGGAAAGGGGGGGGGAAGGGGTAGAAAAATCATTGAAGGATAAGCTATGTTAGAACACTGTGAGGCAGGCAGGAAAAACTCTTTTGCTTCAGCCAATGAAAACCTCTGTTTCACCTGGGAACCTCATTAAACAGGTGGGGGAATGGAAAGTGGAGGAGACGGGCTCCACTGCACACGGGAAACTGAAGCAGGAGGGCAGCTTGCTTAAGTCACCTCTTTTGTCTCTTTTTTAACCTCATTATATTGTACATCGTTTAGACACTTGTTTGATAGATGGTATATCAAAAATGCCCAGTTCCTCCTGCCAGAACCTGCTGCAACCCCCTTCCCCCATTCTGCTCGTACCCACTGCAACGATCATGGCAGGAGGGATGCCCAGTCCCTCCTGCCATGATCCCCCCCCTAAACAATTGCCAGCAGGAGAGCTGCCCTATCTCTCCTGCCGGACACCCCCCGAAAGTTCACCGGCAGGAGGGATGCCCAGTCCCTCCTACTGGACACCCTTCCCAATGGTAGCCCACCTGGTCCCCCATAACCTTTTTTAGATGACCAGCCACAGGTTCTTCCTGAATCCAGCCAGCAAGCCTGCCTTCACTGGAATGACGGGCCTGCCTGTTCCTGGTGCATCTTGGGTTGTACTGGGAAGGGGCCTAAGGCCCTGATTAGCCCAGGTGCTTAAGGCTCCTCCTGTAGGATAAGTAGCTCAGTCATGGTCATGTTTAGTTTAAGTGGCAGTGAGATTCAGTCATGGTCATGTTTAGTTTAAGTGGCAATGAGATCCAGGCAGCAATGTTATTTAGGCAGGCTGAGAAACGGGCCTGGATTCCTGTAGAGATTTCTGATGTAGAGAGGTACAAGTGATATTGAAATCCATAGGAAGAGATCAGAGCACCAAGGGAATGAGTATAGATGGAGAAAAGGATAGATCCCAGGACAGAGTCCTGGGGTATACCGATGGATAGCAGTGGAGGAGAATCCAGCACGGCATACACTAAAGATACGATATGAGAGATAGAAAGAGAACCTGGAAAAAACAGTCTTGAAATCCAAGTGAGGACAGGGTATCAAGGAGAAGGCAGCAGATAGATTGAGAAGGATGAGGATAGAATGGAGATCTTTGGATCTTGCCAGGAACAGATCATTGGAGTCTTTAGCAAGGAATTTCTGTAGAGTGCAGGGAGCAAAACCCTGATTGGAGAGGGTCGAGAATAGCTAGGGATGACAGAAAGTCAAGGCAATGGCGGTAAGCAGCACATTCAAGTAGTTTGGATAAGAGAGGAAGAAGGGAGATGCAGCGATAGTTGGAAGGGCAGACAGGGTCCAGTGAAGGTTTTTTTGAGGAGTGATGTAACTTCAGGATGTTTGAAGACATCAGGGACAGTTGTATTGGAAAGTGATAGTTTGAGAATGTGACAGATGGAAGGAGTGGCAGTAGGAGAGCTGGTGCTGAATAGACTGGTGGGAATCAGATCAGAGGAGCAGGTTGTGAGTTTGGAGGAGGAAAGAAAATGTGTGTTTTCCTCTTCAGTGATTTCAGGAAAGGAAGAAATAGCAACAGGGGCCTACTTTGTCTTCAGGCTACATGTTTACCTTTCACTACTGTTTAGAACAGTGGTTCCCAACCCTGTCCTGGAGGACCACCAGGCCAATCTGGTTTTCAGGCTAGTCCTAATGAATATGCATGAGAGAGATTTGCATATAATGGACGTGACAGGCATGCAAATCTGCTCCATGCATATTCATTATGGCTAGCCTGAAAACCTGATTGGTCTGGTGGTCCTCCAGGACAGGGTTGGGAAACACAGCTCCAAAACAGAGTGTCAGTTTGGGTAAGCAGTTCTGCACAATCTATTCTTTACTTAAAGCCAACTTTCCCTCCAAACCTGTGAAGTTTTGCCAGGCTCCTGTATATTCAGCGTTCAGCCTCTTCTAGAGACTTGATCCTGTCAGCTTGGGAGTCCACATGTGAGAATATTATACCCGCATGTCCTCTGAAAAGCAAAGATACCTGAAGAGGTGTTCTTCGAGAACAGTATATTCTCACAACCCACCTACCTTCCCTAGTTGACTTCTTAGCTTTGTTACTGAACTGATAGTCCCGCAAGCCAACATTGGGCAGGAAGGCACTGGCACATTTGTGAAATGGACACAGCCTAAAGCTTTAAAGTGACAGTGCACTGGACAGTGCCCATTTACGTTCTGTGAATGATGTTACCCACATGTGAGAATATATGCCTGCTGTCCTTGGAGAATACCTTCTACAGGTAATATCTTTGCTTTTTCCCTACCTGTTCCGAAGAGTGTGCACTATTTATGACACAGGAAAAAAATTGAAATTTGGGATTTTTCTTGGCTATTGTATCTGGTTAAAATAAGCATGAAACAATGTGGGTAATGTCATTTCAAATAAACGTACATCTCTAGTGGATGCTTCTTTAAGTTTGTCTGGCTGTCAGGACCTATTTATTTGCTTTTACTACAGCTGCTCTTGCAATCCCCAGAAGCTGCTGCCCCAGGCAACCACATAGTCTGTTTAATGGCTAAGCTGGCCTTGCAGGTTGATTTGAATCAGCTTTGCCACTGTTGCTGCACACAGATGGACTCTAACTTATTATGCACCTTCTTAAGGCATCCTCTGGAAGTGGGGATAATTTGGGTTTGTTAGGATAAAAAAATATGAAGACTAATTTATTTTCAGAGTATCTATCCCCAGTATTAGGCGGCTTACAAATTAACATTCATAATTAAAATCTAATATACAATTATAACATAAAATGTTACTATTAAGATAACCATTAAAACATAAAAAAACAGTAATGCCATAAGTAGCTTTCCAAATTATAAGTCTTTAATCACAACATCATTTTAAATTGAACTCTTTCATTTAAAAGGTTGTACAATCAAAACCTTTTGTTTTTCTATTCTTAATTACTTTCCAGGATGATGACCTGAGTGACTCAGGTTTCCTCCAAGACTAAATTCTGTAGTGTTATTTAAGCAGAAAAAGGGATCATTTTTGCAATTGCAATCCATCTTTAATTTTCTCAAATCTTCCTCCTTGTGACTATCTACATCTTTACAATCGAGTAAAACAAAGAAATCAGTGTTTTATGGTTTATTTAGGGGTCCTTTTACTAAAGCGCGCTAGTGCATCATAGAGCGTGCTAAATGCTAACACATGGCAATACATCCATATAATGGACGCACTAGTACGCCTTAGTAAATGGACCCCTTAATTTGTTATACTGCCTTCGTGTGCCTTAGTTATTTAGGGGTCATCATTTAGGAGTGTAGTTATCAACACGTACTTCTGTTAAGACTGATTATTTTACCTCTTAAACACTGTACTTGATCCAAATTTCAGATCTGAAGATAAATTCAAGCAATATTATTAAAACTTAGGGCCTGTTTTACAAAGCCGCACGGTAACAGCCCCAAAGCCCTTTAAATCTCTATGGGCTTCGGGGCTTTTACTGCAGCGGCCCGCGCTAAACAGCTTCATAAAAGAGGCCTTTAGTTATTGTCTTTTGTTTGATGAATAGTTAATAGATTTTGATGGGATAAATTGACAAATTTTTCTATCATTCCCAGGTTTTTGTTTTACTGCAAATATAAATTTGCCTTCATGTTAGAATACTGCTAATAAAGATGCTGAATATAAATGTTGCTAGTACTAACTTGTGGTGATTTACCCTCTTGTTCACTTTACCTTTATCAGAATACATTTCATTGACTGCCATTGTCTGAGTTCTGAGGCTTAATAATTTTCTTAGTTTATGAGATTTCTCTCCTTTACAGATATACAGATACTACTAGCTAGTTGGCTTACAGATCTGTGTGGAATAATGTCAAAAGTCTTAATGAAGTCTATATAAGCCAAATCCATTGCTTCTCCCTGATTCATTTCTTTGGTGACTTTTTCAAAGAAGTCAATCAAGTTTGTTTGACAAGATCTTCTCTTGTCTCCCCTCCACCCCATCCTCTCCGTAAATTCCTGTTGGCTAGAATCCTTTAACATACTTCAAAGTATGATACTCTCCTTTTCTTTAATAGTGTTCCATCATAGCTTTTCTCCCTACACAAGTTAGACCCAGGCATCTCAAATCTGACCTGGTAACCCCACAACTAGACATATTTTCAGGATATTGTTATTATTGTCATGATTGCTACCGCACATACTGAAGCACAGGAGTAGCCTGCTGGCTAAAGAAGTAGTCTTAGAACCAGGGTTCTAGGGTTCAAATCCCAGTGCTGCTCCTTGTAGTTTGGGGAAAATCACTTAACTATCCATTATCTTGGTACAAATTTAAGATTATAAGCTCTTCAAGGACAGGAACATACCTATTGTACCGCAGTGTAACTTGCCTTGTACTATTAAGAGAAGCAGAGCTAAATCCAGGTCCCCCAGATAAATTCATTGCTGTACAGACATACACAAGGAATAATTGTACAAATTATTTTTTGCATTGATAAGTAGGATTGGGTCAGACAAACAAGTAGGTGGTCTCATCCAGCAGCACTGGCCAGGTCAGAACACCTCTCCCAGAGCTCAGAACTAGGTATAAAGTTCTAGTTCTAATTCAAGTTCAATTTATTTGATATACCATATAAACAGAACTTTAATCTAAGTGGTTTACAATAAAATTAGGGGGGGGGGAGATGTTATAAAATAATAATAAAAACAAATTACAGTACAATAACAAACTACATAGCATGACCAATGAAATAGAAAAGGGTTGGAATTATTAAAATGTATGGAATTAGAATGTATGGAATTATTAAAATATTTATCAAAGGCAAAAAGGGAAGGGAGAACACAAAAGGGTAGTAGGGAAAAAAAAATTTCTATATAATATCTGTGTTGTACAATCTAAAATTCTAGAGCCAATGAAAATAGGCTATGAAGTTCATGATGCTGTAGATCCGAATTCCAAATTCAAAAGATAGGCTTTTAATTGAGATTTAACATAACATAAAATTTTATTTGTATACTGCAATACACTGTGAAGTTTGATGCGGTTAACAGGAGTTAACTGAAAAATCTGAGGGATTGTATGGTCCTAAGGTACAATGGAAGAGTGTTCCACAGAGTAGGTTTCATAACGGAGAAACAAGAGTTCCTGTGAATGTCTAGAAATATTTGTCTGAAAAGAAGGAATAATTAGAAGATGTTGCTGAGTTGAATGAAGTGTCCTTTAAGGAGAATAAGGAACATGAAAACTGGATAAGAATAAAGGGAGACCTGAGGACTGAATCTGGAAGGAAAGAATATTAAGTATAAAAGAGATTTTATAAAATATTGGGAGCACGTGTTCAGACTTATAAAGAGGGTGGTCAAACTTAGAGTGATGGTACGAGAGGCAACGTGCAGTACTTTTGGATGAGCTGGAGTCGACGGAGTTGATAGTGTGGAAGACCAATAAGAAGAGAGTTATAATAGTCAAGTTCAGAGAAAATTAAAGAGTGCAAAAGAATGCGCAGAGTTTTCCTATTAAGAAGAGGTCAGTTAGAATGCAGGTGATGACAAACATGGAAAGAAAAAGATACTACTTTAGATATATGAGAGTGAAAAGACAAACCCCCTCTTTTACAGAGGCATAGCATGGGTTTTAGCACTGGCAGGGGCAGTAACTGCTCCAATGCCGTTTTAGCTCCAACGCCATTTTAGCTGCTGTTGCTAGTGCTGAAACCCACGCTATGCCTTTGCAAAAGAGGGGGAAAGTGTTGTCCACAATAACTCCAAGAATTTTGGTGGAAGTGGTGTATGAGAGAGCTGTGTACCTTTCATTGTGAAGCATGGAGGACAAAGTACTGGTGTTACAGGAGAAAAACTTGAGTAGCCTTTCCTACATGCAGCGGTCTTTTCAGCTTTCTTTTTTCTGTTTAGCCAAATGATGGTAAACAAAGCTCTTCTGATGACAGTGTTATTCTCTGTCAAATTCTCTATTATTTTTTTGTTATGTAATTTTTTTTTCAAGGCTACTTGACTCCTTGCCTAAAATATGGCAGAAAAATCCAAAATGTTGACATTTATTTCAAGAACATACGCTGGCTTTTACTAAACTGTTAGAGTTTCAATTCTACCGCAGGCCAATGAGGTAAATTCTCTGATGCTCCTATGATCATTGGAGCATTTACCTCGCCGGCCCACGATAGAAACCGCAGCTTTGCAAAAGAAGCCCTTAATTTGCTTGGGTGCTGAACATAACCAGAGTGAATGAAGGTTGAGTGGAAGGTGACAGAGGGTTGTGATCAATGGAGATCGCTCTGAAGAAAGGGACGTTACCAGTGGTGTGCCTCAAGGTTCTGTTCTTGGGCCTGCTATTTTTAAGATTTTTAACATTTTTATAAACGATATTACTGAAGGGCTGTCGGGTAAGATATGCATCTTGGCAGATGATACCAAAATCTGCAATAGAGTAGACATGCCGGATGGTGTGAATAACATGAAGAAAGACCTGGCAAAGCTTAAAGAATGGCCTGAAGTTTGGCAGCTAAAATTTAATGCTAAGAAATGCAAGGTCATGCATTTGGGCTGCAAAAACCTGAGGGAACAGTACAGTTTAGGGGGTGAAGAACTTATGTGCATGACAGAAGAGCGGGACTTGGGAGTGATTGTATGTGATGATTTTAAGGTGGCCAAACAGGTTGAAAAGGTAACGGCGAAAGCTAGAAGGATGCTAGGTTGCATAGGGAGAGGTATGGCCAGTAGGAAAAAAGAGGTATTGATGTCCCTGTATAAGACTTTGGTGAGACCTCATTTAGAATATTGTGTACAATTCTGGAGGCCACATCTTCAAAAAGATATAAAAAGGATGGAGTCTGTTTTTATTTTGTTATTTTAAATTATTAATGGTATTGTTAATGGAATTTTTATCATATTGCTCTTTTTTATATATTGTATAATCGCTTAGAAATTAGATAAGTGATTAAATCAAATTTTAATAAAATCTTGAAACATTGAAACTTCAGAGGAAGGCTACTAAAATGATGTGTTGTTTTCATCATGGGGACAGATTTAAAGATCTCAATCTGTATACTTGGGAGGAAAGGTGGGAGAGGGGAGATATGATAGATTACATTACATTACATTATATTAGTGATTTCTATTCCACCATTACCTTGCGATTCAAGGCGGATTACATAAGATTTATCAGGAGTTACCAGAATTGTAACTTTACATAAGAATTGTCATAGGAATTACATAGGAGTTATATAAGAATTGTCGGGAACTTGAGGCGATACATGTTGGGTAATTAGAAACATTTTAGATTTGAAAGGGGTAGTGGGTGTGGTGGGTGGAGATTGGGAAGGAAGTGGTTGTGTTAAATAGGTTTTATGTATTTTTTGAAGAATATGGTTTTAGTTTCTTTTTTGAAGGTTTTGTAGTCTGTGGTCGAGGACAACAGATTGGTGATTTGTCTGTCTAGTTTTGCTGCTTTCGAGGTCATTAAATTGTCATATAGTTTTCTTCGTTTGACATTTTTGGTTGGTGGGTGTGTAAATAGTGAATGGGTTCTCCTATGTCTGGTTGAGGTGGATTGAGTTAGTCGGTTGTTCCAGTAGGATGGGCTTTCTCCATTAATAGCTTTGAAAAGTAGGCAGTAGAATTTGAAGTATATTCTTGCTTGTATTGGGAGCCAGTGTGAGTCGTGGTATGCTTTTGTGATGTGGTCATATATTTTTAATGAGTAGATGAATCTTAAGGCTGTATTTTGTATTGTTTGTAATTGCTATATCATGGTCGCTGGGCAAGGGAGGTATAGTATATTGCAGTAGTCAATTAGTCCAAGGATAAGAGATTATACCAAAAGTTGGAATTGTTTCTTGTCGAAGAATTTTCGGATTTGTCTTAAGTTTCTCATAGTCACGAATGATGCTTTTATTACTTTGTTGATTTGAGGTTGCATGGTACATCCTCTGTCAATCAGTACTCCAAGAAGTTTTAGTGTGGGTTGAATGGGGTATGAAATTGAGTTTATTGCTATGTTTGTTAAGATTGGGGTTTTGCTGTTTTGTAGGAGGATGAGATTTGTTTTGTCAGGGTTGAGTTTTAGTTTGTGTTCAGTCATCCATGTTGCTACTGTTTCGAGTGTTTTGTGTATTGTGCCTGTTATAGTGGGTTCTGGGTGGTCGAAGGGGAGGAGAATGGTGATGTCATCTGCGTGGCTGTATGAGATTATGCCATGTTTGTCTCGGCAGGAGCTGAGGGAGGCTATGTATAGGTTGAATAGTGTGGGAGATAGAGGTGATCCCTGGGGAACTCCGCAAGGGTTGGACCATGGTTCTTATTTTTCTTTAATTGTTTTTACCCTGTAGGTTCTGGATTGTAGGAAGCCTTTAAACCATGAGAGAACCTTGCCTGAGATTCCTATGGACTCTAGCATTTGTAGGAGGATGTTATGGTCTACCAGATAGAAGGCTGCAGAGAGGTCTAGCATGATTTTCATGCCTGTACTGAGATGTTGTCTAGCTGTGTCCATTAGTGTTCCTAGTAGAGTCTTAGTGCTGTAGTTGGTTCTGAAGCCAGACTGTGTGGGGTGGAGTAAGTTGTGGTTTTCTAGGAATGAGGTTAAGGTTTTGGCTACTAGGCCTTCCATCAGCTTGACGTACAATGGGATTGAGGCTATGGATCTGTAGTTGGATGGTTGGTCCGTTGTTCCTTGGGGTCTTTTAGTATCGGAGTTATGATTTCACTGATACCTGCATAATGTAAATGCATATGAGTCAAGTCTTTCATTTGAAAGGAAACTCTGCAATGAGAGGGCATAGGATAAAGTTAAGAGGTGATAAGCTCCGGAGTAATCTAAGGAAATACTTTTTTACAGATAGGGAGGTAGATGCGTGGAACAGTCTCCTGGAAGGGGTGGTGGAAACAGAGACTGTGTTTGAATTCAAGAGGGCCTGGGATAGGCACGTGGGATCTCTGAGAGAGAGAAAGAGATAATGGTTACTGCGGATGGGCAGACTAGATGGGCCATTTGGGCTTTATTTGCCATCATGTTTCTATGTTTCTATGAAGGCATTTGCTTGTATGCCATTTACCCCCTGATTCTAAGGGACCCATTTACCAAACTGCAGTAAAAAGTGTCCTCATTGTATCCTCAGGTGGGTTTTTCTTGCATGCTGAGGCCATTTTTACTGCTTCAGTAAAATGGCCCAAAATCCTATTTTCTGTATTAATGGCTATTATCCCAGGATAAGCAGGCAGCATATTTTTACGAATGGGTGACATCACCGACAGAGCCCTTGTACAGACTACTTCAAAAGTGCATCACCACTTTAAAACTTTAGAAAGTTTGCGATAGCCCGCACCGCGCATGCGCGAGTGCCTTCCCGCCTGATGTAGGCGCGCAGTCCCTTCAGTTTCTTAGTCTCCGCGGAGTTAAAAAGTCGTGTCTCAACGGCCGTTGAGGTATTTTTGTCTTTCGCTGCCTTCCCGCTCTCACAGAGAGTGACTTTTAGTCACTTTATTCTTTATTCTTTCTTATTTTATTTTTTCTTCGCTAGTAAAGAAAACAAAACTCAAAAACGTCAAACTTCATTTTTTCCCTGTTGCAGGTTCTGGCCTCTCATACCACCTTGTACTCTGATTTCAATTTTACTGACACCATCTTTCCGTCGATGTCACGCCTTCAGATGGGGTTTAAAAAGTGCAGTCATTGTGCTCGGCCCATTTCGGTTACAGATCCGCACCGCTGGTGTCTCCAGTGCCTAGTGCCTGAGCACCTCTCAGAGACTTGTACCTGGTGTTCTTCTCTTCAGAAACGGATATTAAAAAATCATCTCCTCCAACAGAAAATTCTATTCGGTGCCGCTATGGAACTAGAGCCGGCACAGTTAACAACTCCCTCGGTGCCGACCAAGACGACACCACAGTTTTCGACGCCAGTGGAGTCTTTCCTGGTGTCGCAATCTTCTATAGGTAAGCTGGCTAAGAAGCCTCCCCCTACCGACTCCGGGATTAAGGTCAAACAGGCATTGAGTCAAGTCATGCCAACCTTAAAGAAGTCCCGTAAGCGCCCGGTACCAATCTCGGTGAGTGCCTTGACATCGGCCTCCTCATTGCCGGACCGGAGCACAGCACCAGCAGTACCGGCTAAAAAGCAAATGGTACCGGTGCTCTCTTTGAAGCAAAAAAATAGACAATTTGCTTCAGGAGGAATTGGGTGAATATTTTCACATGCTCGTTCCATCCCAACTCATGCCACTCTCGACACCGCTTCCTCAAGCCCCTTCGACACCGGCTTTTCCAATGACAGTTCAGTCTCAGCCTGTAGCAGTACCGATTGAACAACATACTACTTCGGTATGCAGGCCTTTGACGAGGGATTCAATATCCCTTCCACAACAGCAACTGTCTTCTGCTCAGTCTTCTTTTGAGGCAACATCGGTGCGGTCTCGCAAGGCCTCTTGCAAGCTCAAGAATCTAGAGCCCTCGACACCGAGTCTCCAGCAACTTCTTCCTTCTGTTCAAGATTCAGACTTGTTGGGAGATTCGGACCAGGAGTCACTTACATCTGATGAGGAGGACTCAGATACTTCAGTTTCTCCTCAGCATCCCACTGAAACTCCTGCATTTACAGAAAGATCAACTTTCTTCAGATTTCTCCAGGAAGATGGCTGAGGACCTCTTCATTCTTTACAAGCTGATTCTAAGTACAGTAAACAATTCTTGGAAACTTTGGACTATGAACATCCTCCCAAGGAGATGCTGCGGCTTCCTCTTCACGACATCTTACGTGAGACCTTTTATAAAAACCTGGAGACCCCGCTTTCCATCCCTGTGGCTTCTAGAAAGCTGAACTCATTATAAAAGGTAGTTCCTATACCAGGTTTTGACAAACCACAACTTTCTCATGAGTCCCTTGTAGTTGAGTCAACCTTGAAGAAGTCTACAGGTAGTAGTGTTTATGCTTCTGTTCCTCCTACCAGAGAGGGTAAAACGATGGATAAATTTTGGAAGCGCCTCTTCCAAAATGCCATGCTAGCAAACTAAGCAGGGAATTCTATTTTTCCTGCTACCTTAAACATCTGGTAAAGCAATTTTTATCTTTCCAAAAATATATACCCTCAAGAAAAACTCCAGCTTTTCAAAGTCTTGTGGCTTCTATTTTACAACTGAGAAAATATATAGTTCACTCAGCCTATGATACATTCGAACTTAACTCACGAGCAGCAGCCATGTCAGTGGCTATGCATCGTCTTGCCTGGCTCAGAGTCTCTGAGCTTGACGTTAACCATCAGGACCGTTTAGCTAATGCTTCATACTTGGGGGATGAACTTTTTGGAGCATCTATGGATACCGCTACCCAAAAATTATCCACCCATGAAACCAGGTGGGATGTCTTAGTCAAACCTAAGAAAAAGCCTCAGCCAGCTTGTGCTTTCAAGCCTGGTTCTTCTTATCAGCGCAGATTTCCTGCCAAGCCTGATTCGCCGGCTCCTCAGCCTAGGAAGCAAAAACAACATCAACGTCAACAACAACCTAAACAACAGGCTGATCAGCTGAAACCCTCGCAGCCTTTTTGACAAGTTCCTCAAGAGCATAGCCACAGTTCAAATTCTTTAGCAGTTGCCTCAGCCCATCAGAGGACAACTTCAACATTACATCACTCATTAGGAATTATCATGACCAATCTCTGGGTATTTTCCATCATTTGTCAGGGTTACACTCTCCATTTCCACCATCTGCTTCCAAACCATCCTCCAGAAGAGTTTGTTTTAAACCCTACACAGTCCTCCCTTCTTCTCCAGCAGGTTCAATCCCTTCTGCTGCTGAATGCCATTGAGGAAGTTCCCCTTTCTCAGCAGGGGCAGGGATTCTACTCCCATTACTTCTTGGTTCCCAAGAAGACGGGAGGACTGCGACCCATTTTGGATCTCAGAGCTCTTAACAAATTTCTAGTCAAGGAGAAATTCCATATGCTCTCCCTGGCTCTTCTTTATCCTTTCCTGGATCAAAACGACTGGCTATGCTTTCTAGATCTCAAGGAAACCTATACCTATATACCAATTCATCGCGTCGACGTCCATGCACTTCCATATGTCTCGAGCCATGGCCTCTACTTTTAGTGTGTTGTGGCTCGACAAAGTTTGTGGGACACTGCAGTAGATGGTATTTACTGATGGTTTAGCACACAGTTTATACACACTATCTTTCCCTGTCTACAATGATACCCAGATCCTTTTCTTGGGCGCTAACCCCCAAGGTGGACCCTAGCATCCGGTAACTGTGATTCAAGTTATTCTTCCCAATGTGCATCACTTTGCATTCGTCCACATTAAATTTCAACTGCCATCCTTGCATACTACTCCTGACCTCCACTCAAAGATACAACTTTTCTCTGCTTCCAAAGGTCAATCTTCAAATTGGTACAAGTATATGCAGGCAAAATCATATCCTTTCCTCGTCGAATCCATCTCTAAATGGGATCCGATGTTGCAATCCCCTATTACCGAGCAATTATGGTTGGCGTTATGGCCCAGATTATTTAAATCCCTTCACTCAGCCTCTCATAGACAAACAGCTCTTTTCCTCTATCATAGAGCCTTCTGGACTCCTCTTAAATCAGCCAAAATAATGAAGTCCTCAGTTAACTCTTGCTGGTCTTGCAAAGCATCTGAAGGCTCCTTGCGGCATATGCTCTATGATTGCCCCCATTTGCAGATTTACTGGAATTCGATCTGGCACACGATTTCTAAAATTTTCTCTATCACTGATCCTTTCTCATTTGATATTTTGATTCTGGGTTCCTCGGCACTCACTGCCCATCTATCTGTGTATCATGACCGCCTTTTTACCCTTTTATTAATTCTAGCCATTCAACTTATTTTACATAATTGGAAAGATTTTACGAAATTAGATTATAACCAATGGTGGAATTCAATGTGCCTCCACAATAAATTTGAACGACATATGGCTGACCGCCATAAATCTAGAGCGACTTTTGATAAAACTTGGTCGATTCTGGCAAACATCAGCACTTAGACCCTTGACCATAAACCGGATCATTTACCTATAGTATTCTGGTTTGATCTTTCCTTTATTTTCTCTTTATTTTATTTCATACTATTTTGTCATTGTCTGCTGATGATATACAGTCACATGTGTACTGTTTTAGCGTGGACTATATTGTATCTTATCTCTCTCGATTTACTCCCTTCACTATCCCATACGAAGCTTGTTCCTCGTTCTTATAGGCTTTTATGATGTGCATACTAACATGATTGATATACTGTTTACTGTTCATTTATCTTGTTATTGCCACTTCTTATTATGTAATTGGATATACTGGATGGGTGTCATCACCCGGTTTATAACCTGTGCTTCCTTGGAAGCTCTTCTTTTTGTACTTCAGGTTTTTTTTATGTTTTCCAAAAACCAATAAAAATTTTTTTGAACTGGAAATTTCAACTGCCACTTGGACGCTCAGTCTTCCAATTTCCTAAGGTCTAGGAATATTTACTGCTTTTACCATTTGTTTTAGCAAAGAGTTCCAGAGCTTAACTTTATGGTGAGTGTTTTAAATGTGCAACTATGGACATGCCTCAAAATACAAATATTTTAGACTGAGATACTACAACTGACTCAACAAATACTGCAAGCGAATTATCCAAAAAAGCTGAATATTGTTTGTTTATATCTTAAACCATATGGAGTGAAAAAGGACATTCATAGATTTGCAGCCTCTTTTTTACAGCAAGTAAATTGGCAGTAGCAAAAGAATGGAAACAACCCAACTTGTCTCTTGTATCAGTAGTCTTAGGAATGTTGGATTAATATCAGATGACAAAATTAATTCCTATTTGGAATGGACATATTGTTCAATTTCACAAAATATAGGACATTTATCAAGACTGGAAAGCACTAGATGGCATATGCTCTATGACTTGCTTAAAAATATGCAGTTAGTGATTTAAGGTATATTTGGCATAGACAGAATGGTTAATTTGTTAGATCTGCCTGAACTAAATATGTTTAGTCAGTGGCGTACCTAGCATATGTGACACCCTTGCCCATCATTTTTTGACACCCCCTCATCTATATGAAAAATATGATTTTTAGTAACACCCACATATCGCACAAGAGTGTACCTAGGAAAAGGTAGCACATTAAACACTGCAGTGAGCACTAGAACATCAACACATACATTGTAAAACTAAACAAGCCAGATCCCGCACAGTCAATGCCAACTGAAAACCATGTCCTTTTCATATACACAGAACAGAGATATACCCTCGCCCAATATGGAATAATCACAAACTAAAAATAGAAATATGTAGACAAAAGTTAAATTGAACCGCCAAGAAACCAGACTCTGCATACAATTCAATACCACAACACCAAAACAGTGACACATGTTCCCTAATACGGTGCAAAATATAAAGACAGTAGATGTAAATTTGAAAAAACTGATACATAACAATTACCACTTTACAAATTAACAAATAGTGTAGGAAGATTTATGGTAGATACTAATCAGTTACATAACAAATTACGTCTCTGATAATGTTGTATAGGGAAAACCATAAACTCTGATCCAGGTCCAAATTTCTTGGTCTATTTATACGACACAAGACACAGGCTAATGAGAAATATCTTTATTATGAAAATAGAAAAATATAATTCACAAGCCAGCTGTTATATCTAAATATTGTACACAAAATATCTGATTACATAAATGAAACTCAGTACATAATTATCCCAATACAATTGTTAGAAACTAAGTAATACTACTTGTTACACACACACTAAACAATTCCTTATAATAATAATAATCCCTGATTAGCAAATGATTACTGTATCACCAAGGTAACTTTACGAACCTTGTCCTCTATCACAATTGGATCCTTATCTAACCCAGCTGATAAGACCGTAAATTCTGTATGCTCACCCTTAATCAGGCCTCCGGCACAAATGAGGCGAAATGGAAACTTTTCTTGTTAGCTGTAGGCGATGCAGGAAATCCTTGTTAAAGGTACACGTGTTGGTCAGTCCTTGGTAAGGCTATAATTCATCGGCTGACAAGTTCCTTTTAGTGCTGAATTCAGAGCTGTTTAAAAGTCCGAATTACTCTCTCTTAGGCAGAGAGTCACACGAGGTAACTTACAGGTCTAATTATTAAAAGAAAAGGTTACGTGCAGAACACCTGTGGGAAGATGTGAGCTCCCCCCCATCTCAACACAGACTAAATAATTAATTAGCACCTTCTCACTTGGATCTCATCAGATGGCTTCCTCGGACCAATCCAGAAACAGAACTTAGATGAATAGCCTTTCTGTGTAAAGTATCATAGAGGCTGGAAGACCAAGGGCCGTTAGACAGATAAGAACAGATAGGAGAATATCTTCTACAAGATTCACACAGTCCTATAATGAAGACACAGATAGATGTCCTTGAATAGTATAACATTCTGGTACATACCCTTAATGCATCAGGCAGAAACAGCAAAGCTGTGTACTTCTTTCTTCTTGCAATTCATGCTGGAAAGATTTCTTGAGACAATGGTTCAGGCTTTGATGACATCATAGAGGCCTAACCTTCAGGTGTGAATACGGAAATACCCCTACAGTCAATGAGAAATAAGAAAAAAAACATTTTATTAGACTAATCCATTTTTCAATTAGCTTTCAGAGGCCAAATCTTTCTTCAGAACAGTACAGTATACTGTTTTTATGGTATCCTGTCCTGACCTGAGGAAAGGGGCGTAGTCCAAAAAAATTGCCTTATTTCCATTTCCTATTTATAAACTTTTATCAATACAGTTACAATACTACTTGATTCTAAGTAAAGCAACAAAAAAATCTTTCTACCTTTTGTTGTTTCTGCTTTAATCATCTCTTCGCTCTCTTCTTTCTGTGCAGCGTTTGTCCTCTCTCCCTTCCATGCAACTTCTGCCCTCTCTTTGCCCCTTCCACCCAGCTTCTGTCCTCTCTCTCTACCCCTTCCATCCACTGTCCACCCTCTCTCTCTCTTCCATATGGTATCTTCCCTCTTTCTATGTCCCTTCAATAAACTGTATATCTTGTGCCCCTTCTCTCCTTTGCACATGATTCATTTCAGCTTCACCCCCCTCTCCATTTTTATGTCTCCACCCCCTCCCCTATGCTTTGGCATCTCTGTCTTCTCCTTTCCTTCTTTCCTACTCCACACCATGGTCTGGTATCTATCTCCTTCCCTTTCCTTCCCCATGCCCTGGCATCTCTCTTCCTCCATGCTCTGGCACCTCCTCTCCCTGTGGTCTGGCATTTGTCTCCTTAGTTTCCCTTCCCTCCCCCCCAAGACCTGGCATTTCTCTCCTCTCTTTCCAACTACCCCTCCCCCTCCATTATCTGGCATCTCCTCTTCTTCCTTTCTCTCCCTCCCTCCATCCTTTCCCCTGGTCTTGCATCTGTCTCCTTCCCTCCCCCCATGCCCTGGCATCTCTCCCTCCCCCTCCATGGTCTGGTATCTCCTTTCCCTCCCTCCCATGGACTTGGCATCTCTGGTTCCTCTTCCTTGTCTTCCTTCTCCCTCCTTCCCTCTGTCTTCCCAATTGGGTGCTGCAGCAGCAGCATTTCTTTCCCCCCCCTTCCCTGTGCAGCAGTAACATTTCTCTTCCCTGCCCTGTGCTGCAACAGCATTTCTGGCCGGTTCCTTGCTGCAGCTGGTTTTCTATTCAAAGCCGTGGGTGTCAATACCTTACGCAGTCTGCGGCTGCATCGGAAGCCTTCTCTCTGATGTCATGACATCAGAGGGAACGCTTCCAATGCAGCCGTGGATCATGCGAGGAGCCGACGCCCGTGGCTTTGAGCAGGGGAGCCGGCCAGAAGCTAAACACCTGCCAGAGGGAGCACAAGCTGGGCCGTGAACACCCCTGTTTACAGTTTACTGCCACTGCTGCTGGTTAAGGAAAGCAGCAGCAGTAGAATAGGGAGGGTGGCTGGCTGTGCATCCCCTTGGGGCTTGCACCTGGATCGGACCCACCCCCCTGCCTTCCTTGGTACGCCACTGTGTTTACTAGACATTCAGAGGATAGAATTGATTTGATTGTTGTAAACTGTTCATCTATTAACATATGCATTTGTGTGTTCATGTAATGTATGTTTGTATTTGTCTGTGCATGCTTGCATATGTGTGAGTGAATATTGCCTATGTGTCTCTCTGCATTCCTGGGCATGTTAGTATGTATGTATGATTGAATTAAAATGTATCGTATTGAGTACTATTAAACTGGTATAATATTTCAATGATAACTAAATCCATAAAACCAGTTTAACATATATTCATTCAGTGGATCCTCAGATGGCTAATTACTACTACTATTAATTATTTCTATAGTGTTACCAGATGTACACAGCGCTGTCCAGAGTCACATTTCATCTACTCAAAATATTGACAAATTCCTCATTAATCCAATTTTGAAGTTCTCTTGTACTTTCTTTTAACTGTCTTTGTTTAGTCCCCCTTTTACAAAGCTGTGCAGCCAAGTGCTGCGTGGCAAATGTTCCAAAGCCCATTCAATTCCTGTGGGCGTCTAGCATTTACCGCGCTAGCTTGTGCTGACGGCTTCAATAAAAGAGGGGGTTAATATTTATATATTCACTAAAATGCACTTACAGTAGTACCTTGTATTACGAGCATAATCCGTTCCAGGAGCATGCTCATAATCCAAAATGCTCGTTTATCAAAGCGAGTTTCCCCATAGGAAATAATGGAAACTCGCTTTGATACGTTCCCACCTCCCCACCAAGGCCAGCAGCGCTGCTCCCCCCCCCCCCGAGAACCAGCATTGCTCCCCCCGAAGGCCCTGCGATCCCACCCCCCACCGAGGCCAGCAGCGCTGCTCCCCCCCCCCATGAGAACCAGCATTGCTCCCCCCGAAGGCCCCGCGATCCGACACCCTCCCCCCCGTGATCCGGCACCCCCCCGCCACCATCGGGCACCCCCCGCCGCCATCGGACACCCTCCCCGCCACCATCGGGCACTCCCCGCCGCGACCTGAAGTCCCCCAGAGCCCTCTTCTTACTTTAATGTAGCACCGGCATGTCGGCCTCCTCTTCTGTGCTGGCCTTGAGCATGTGCGCATGCTCAAGGCCTGCGAGTTCACGTTCTCTCCGAGATCGGAGGGGTGACCGATGGCGGCGGGGGGGGGGTGCCCGATGGCGGTGGGGGGTGCTAGATCGCGGGGGGGAGGGTGCCGGTTTGTGGGGGGACGGCGCTCGCAAATTGAGGTGTGCTCGGTTTCTGAGGCACCGATTTTGCAAATGTTTTGCTCGTCTTGCAAAACACTCGCAAACCGGTGCACTCGTAAACCGAGGTACCACTGTACCTGTAAATGTATTCTCTTGGCCCCCTTCCCCATATTTTATAAGGGTCAAGGTACCAACTTCAAAAATATATTTAAAAAAAATCTGATTATATAAAAAACCATTCACAAGGATTCCACTTAAACATAATTCTAGTTTATTCCTGAACCTGCGGGTAGTCAATCCCTTCCCTGGGGTTACAGTTAGGTTCCCTAACCTATAAAATCCTAAAATCACTAATTTTTAGTCCCCAGTGTACCTCCCCTGGACCATTTTTGGTGCTAAATTCGCTGCTGTGGCGGCAGCATGGATTTCCCAATTTGAAAATAAAAGCCTTTATCTGACTCAAAACACCTTGATTTTTCTTAAAAACAGATGTGATGGACTCCTCAGGCCAGGATATCTTGGATTCTTGTCAAGTTTGTGGTAAATGGCTGTCTGGGGTTCATTTGTGTTCCACATGCCATGCGGCACATGAGGGAGGGGTGGGAGTCACTGATTTAGCCTTCTCTGGTCCGAGGGCCAGGAATAAAGTCCAGATTTGAACTGGGGAGCAATACAAGCGCTTCCCTGGTGAAGCTAGTAAAGAGCTCATGAGCATCCACAGGGACATCTGAATATTCTAGTTAGGGGGTTCCCCCTGAATTCATCAATATGATATTTGAAGCTTTCATGATTAACAAGGGGTGAATGGAACTCTCGATGATCGTGGCCCTGCTGGTGCTGGGGGTTCATTCCCCTTCAAGAGCGCATTTCCCTTCAACAGTTCCATGTACAAGATGGGGAAGTTCAGCCTGAGGAAGACTGGGATGAAATGAGCTCTATTTCAGCGCCTTTACTCTTCCACTCAGGGTCCTCTGTAGCAGGAGATGCTGCTTTTCTCTAGGGGGGGGGGGGCTGGATCTGGATCTGGTGGAGACCCCTAATCTTGGGAAGGACCCGATTGTATGCAGGCTGTTTTAAACCTTCAGCGCTTTTGAAGGTGATAACGGAATCCCTTCAGAAATTAAAGATAGAGAATCCATAGTCCTCTGGTACACAGTGCTTGCTTATGAGCAGCCCAAAGGCACAGACCTTCTGTTTTCCCTCTCATCAAGACATTACAAAAATGCTGATGGACCATTGGGAAGTCCTAGAGGAGCCTCTTTGGGTGGCCAAAGCCATGGCAAAGCTCTATCCGATGGATGCTGAGTTTAACTAGCTCTTTGGATTCACTGGCAACGCAGATTACAAAGTGTACCTCTCTTTCCAGTGAAAGCAATGTGGTATTAAAGGATGCCCAGGACTACAGGCAGGATTTTGTTCATAAGGAGCTTTTTGAGGCCATGGCCGCAGGTTTGAAAGAAGCTGTGTCGTCGTCTTTTGTTGCCTGGACTTGCCATTCCAAGTTGTGCCACAATCCAGAGACTATTGTCGGGAAGGATCTCCAGTTTTTAATGTCTTGAATGGATTATGTAGCTGATGCTCTGTATGACCTTTTTAGAGTCGTGAGCAAAACGTCTGCCCTTTTCTTTTTTGTCCGCAGGATGCTATTGATCAGACAGTGGGAGTTGGATTCTTCCTCTAAGGCGACCTTGAGTAAATGACCATTTAAGGGACATTTCTCTTTGGGAAAGGTCTGGATGATCTTACGGCCAGCATGCAGGATTGTAAGCCAAAGACTTTACTGGACAGCAGACTTCAAGCACCTAGGGGGCCGGGTTGCTATAATTTTTGGACCTCCAGATATTGCCAGTTCTCAGGGTGGCCTTCAGGTTGGAGTTCCAGACAAAGATATTATTATTTTTTTTTTGGGGGGGGGCAGGATGAAGGATCCTGCTCCATTAGCAGTTATGATTCCAAGCCATCAGCTTCCACACATCAGCAGGAGGTTGTCGACCTATTTAGGAGCTTGGATGGAGATAAACACAGGTCGCTGGGTGCTGGACATTATATTGGGGGGGGGGGGAGGGGGTACAAGCTTGAGTTTGTTCATCCTGTCCCAGACCATTTTCCAGACTTTCCAGCTAGGAGGCCGGTAAAAGCGACCAAAGTCCGAGCAACAGTGCAAAGGTTGCTGGAGCTAGAAGTTCCCCTTGCAATTTGTGCAAAACTCTGCTGTGTGACTCATCTTCTACCAACCTTGGTACGCTCATGTCACCCCTCTCCCTATGTCACTTCACTGGCTCCCTATCTGCCATCGCATACAGTTCAAGATCTTATTGCTGACCTATAAGTGTGTTCATTCTGCTGCCCCTTAATATCTCTCCTCGCTTCTCTCTCCTTATACACCGCCCAGAGAACTCCGTTCTTCAGATAAGACCCTCTTAACGTTACCCTTCTCCTCCACTGCCAACTCCAGACTTCGTTCCTTTCATCTAGCTGCCCCCTATGCCTGGAATAAATTACCCGAGTTTGTCCGTCAAGCCCCTTCCCTTCCCTTGTTTAAAAGCAGACTGAAAACCCACCTTTTTGATATAGCTTTCAATCATTAACCCTACTCCTCTGCCCTCCAACCCATCCAGTTGATAAGCTCTTTCGAGCAGGGACTGTTTTCTTACTCTTTGTGACTCTGTACAACGCTGCGTATGTCTGGTAACGCTATAGAAATAATTAATAGTAGTAGTAGTAGTAGGAAGAGAGAGAGAAGGGGCAGGATTCTGGATGGCAGTGGGGGTGGAGAGAAAGAAGGGGGCAGGATACTGGATGGAAATAGGGTAGAGAGAGAGAAGGGGCAGATGCTGATGGAAATGGGGTGGAGGGAAACAGAAATAAGGGAGCAGACACTGGATGGAAGTGGAGAGGAGAGAAGGGTTAGGGCAAATGCTGATAGAAATGGGAGAGAGAAGGGGCTGAACACAGGATGGAAGTTGGGTGGAAAGAGAGAAAAGGGACAAATGCAGATGGAAGTGAAGTGGAGGGAGAAAGAAGAGGCAAACATTGTATGGAAGTGGGTGGAGAGAGAGAGAAGGGGCAAATGGATGGAAGTGGGCTGGAGGGAGAGAAAGGGCAAATGCTGGATGGAAGTGAGTAGGAGAGGAGAAAATGCTGGATGGAAGTAGTGAAGAGATGGTGCAAACGCTGGATGGAAGGGGTAGAGAAAGAGAGCACATGCTAACTATCTTATTCTCCACAACCAGCATGTGTTCTCTTTCTTTACCCCTTCCATCCAGCGTCTGCGCCATCTCTTCCCCACTTCCTCCAGCCAGATGGACAGATATTCTCCACCCTTTTTGTAAATTCCATTGGGTTGTAAAGAAGAAAAAGGCACCATTAGCATTATTTAAAATGATAGGAGCTGATATGTGAAGACACTTATCTGGGGCTGTTAACTGGATAAGTACTGACAAGAATATTTGGCAGCACTATCCATAGAGCATTGCTAAATATGTCCTTTGACTGCCTCAGCAGTATCCAAACAGTGCCAAGATGATTGTGGGTGGAGCTGGAGATTATTTAGATCAGTGTCTCACAAACTTTGTCAAGCCGTGGCACACTAAACATCGTGGCCAAGGCTCAAAGCATCCGGAATTGCGCAGACATTGATGTGATGACATCATGTGCATTCACAAAGGCCCTCCAGATGGGCCCTGAGCTGCTAGGGGGTGCTGGAAGGAAAGATGCACGGAGAGAAAGAGGCACTGATGCCGGCAGACTGCCTACAGGATGTGCTTCTTGCTGCAAGAGACAAGTCCTGTAGGCAGTCAGCTGGCGCCTCTCCTCCTCCCTGGCGTCTTGTGGCACACCTGGTATCTCGGGTGGCATTCTAGTGTGCAATGGCACACAGTTGCGATACACCGATTTAGACCAATAACCAGATAATCTGGATAAAGTTAGAAAGGCAAAAAATCTGTCTTAACTTACAGCTATAGACTAAATAGAAACATGAATGCAGATAAAGGCTGCCCATCCAAAGCATCCACTATCTCCTCCTCTCCCTAAGAGATCCCATGTACCTGTCCCATGCTTTCTTGAACTCGGTCTTTGTCACCACCACCTCTGCTGGGAGACTATTCCACACATCTACCACCCTTTCTGTAAAAAAAAGTATTTCCTTAGATTACTTCTGAGCTGTCACCTCTTAACTTTATCATATGCCCTCTCACTCTGGAGTTTCCTTTCAAATGAAATAGACTCGCCTCATGTGCATTTATGCCATGTAGATATTTAAACATCTCTATCATATCTCCCTGGTCTCGCCTTTCCTCCAAAGTATACATATTGAGATCTTTAAGTCTGTCCCCATATGTCTTATGATGAAGTCCACCGACCAATTTAGTAGCCTGCCTCTTGTTGTGTCCTGGGGTCTGCAAGGATCAATATGGCAAACCTGTACTAGGCGGCACTATGAAACACTAGGCACACTTCCCAAAATGGGGAAAACCCTACATGGGGTGCTGGCTCTGAATAGTAGCCACACCACTTTTATAGACCATCCCAGAACATTACATACACGGCATAGAGGCAGATGGTTTGGTTTAAAAAAATAATTATTTTTATTACATAAGCCACCCCTCTTTTTTGGTTGCTATACAATGAGTAACCTACCTCACTAACACAGTCACGCTTTAGTTTTCCATGTTCCAGGGCCGTGAGATGGCTCTCTTGAACAAATTGTATCACACAAAAAAAACCACAAGTCCCACAGGGTTGCTGCAAAATAACAATGACAAAGCTAGAGTTGTAAAACGTGTCTCATGAACGTCTGTTGCTAGTGACTCTAGAACACTACATTAATGTGGAGAAAAAAGCCTCAAAACTCGATTGGCAGCACTATACATCAAGGCTGCCTAATTATTATCACAAGCGATAAAACTCCACATTATAATGCCTCAAAAGGTCACAAAACAAAAACAGCTGCCCATGTGTATCAGCAAAACACTTATCTGGGAGGCCGCAGACTGCTGAGAACTTTTCCCTCTTTTCAAACAATTCTTCACTGAGAGTTTCAGGACACCAGTGAAGGATTGTTTGAAAGGAGAGAAGAGTTCTCAGCAGTCTGTGACTTCCCAGATAAGTGTTTTGCTTGTGCACATGGGTGGCTGTCTATGCTTTATGACCTTTTGAGACATTGTAATGTGGAGGTTTTTTTTTGCTTGTTTTACTTGATGTAAATTGCTGCCAATCGAGTTTTGAGGCGTTTTCCTCCATGCTAATCTAGTTTTCTGGGATCACTAGCAACGGCCGTTCATGAGACATGTTTTACAGCTCTAGTTTTGTCTCTTGAACAAATGCAATATCTATGGGCTTTTCCTTGAACCAGTTCAATATCTTTTTTCTTTTAATGGGTGAGTGTAACCCAAAGCAGCTACTTTAAAGTTAACCATAGGATGCCATACCAAAAAGATTTACAAGCAGTACATAGTAGGGTTAATAGACGTCTGGATTTCCCTGGATGGTTTTTCAAAACCTGGCACTTTGTCAGGGTTTTGAAAAGCTAGCAACGAGCAAAGGGACAGCATCTGCACATGTGCGGATGCAATGCGGTGATGTTGCGCACATGCATGTAACGTCATTGCGTCACAACAGTGCATGCGCAGATGCCGTTCCAATGAGCAAACGGGTTGAAGGGACAGGACTGGGGGGGTGGAATGGGGCATGACTCAGGCAAGATGGGGTGGGCCTGGGGTGGGGCCATGGGTCCGGATTTTCGTTCCCGAAAATCTGGTAACCCTAGTACGTAGTACAGCCAAACAATCCACAGAACCTCCAGCTAGGTCCCTGAATCTAATCCTTATAGAAGATTCCCAGTTAACAACATATGGAAAGTGGATTTTTTGTATGTTTATGTTTATTTGTACAGTATTTATATACTGCTCTGTGTTATAACATCAGTGCGGTGTACATCAATTAAAAAAGGAAAAGAATGCGCTCCCTTCCTCCCCTAATCACTCATACCACCCCACACCAGACCCATTTATCCACATATAGACTCCTTCCCCTCCCCCTCCCAAAAATCACCTCTCCTCTCCTATAGCCCTCCCTCATTCCCCTGCAACTGTAATAAAGATGATAAATGGGCAAGTTTCTCTTGATGTGACAGGAATCGTAGGTAACTAAAAAGATTTATTCAAATGACATATCCAAATTTAAAAACATAATCATCAAAAGTCTATATATCAAAAATTACACAAATCAGTAATTGCTCATAAAGATGGTTACATATCTTGGACCCAACACAGTCCGTGCTTCGGCATCTTTTCCTTCATAAGGGTCCTTTAAAGGAATCAAATGAAAAGTTTTAAAAAAGCTGTGATAATGGACAGTTTGCATTCACTGATCTTGTACTCTTCATATGTTACCCACATCAACATCATGTCACCCATATTATCACCATCTGATCTTTTGACATCCCGCATGTTTAAGGGACACACAATATTCGGTGTCATTACTGTTATTTATTGGTCACATCAAGGTCACTTATCCATTATTTGAGCACTGCCCATTATCACATCTTTTTACTATTTTAAATTATTGTCATTTGATTCCTTTTAAAGGACCCCTGCCAAAGGCAAAGACGCCGAAACATAGACCATGTTGGGTCTGAGATATGTAATCATCGTTATGAACAATTAGTGGTTTGTGTAACTTCTGATATATAGACTTTTGATGATTATATATGTTTTTAAATTTGGATATGTCATTTGAATAAATCTTTTTAGTTACCTACAGTTCCTGTCATATCCAGAGACTTTTGTTCCATTTTGTTTTGTTTTGGACTCGCCTGCTTTGTTGGAACATAAGTCCTTCTTTTTTCTTTTCACGGTTGAGTCTCTCTTGGGCCCCGCATCCAGCCCTAATCTGATATTGGTCTCTTCAAATATATCCCCGGATCACAATCAGACATGGAGGTAATAATTATAATTATCTTGTCAATGTAGAGCATCACCTAAAAGTCTAGGCCTAGCAGTATTAAAGTGATGCTCTCACCTGAAACAAGCAGTCATGATTGCCCATTGCTTTGCTAACTTGTCATCAGTGAAGCTCTTATCTTGTTGTTAGAAGCCTGCTGGGAATGATTAGTGCCTATTGGAGCTGAGTTCTTTATCAGTGAAGCTCCCAGGCTATTCAGACAGCACATCTGGCCAGACTGACTGGGGCTGTCTGGGATTTGAACTTTCATACATAAATATCTTGGGGGGGGGGGAAGGTTCATTCTGTAAAACCTAGATGTAACCTTATGGTTTGAAATATGTAACATCCTCACATTCTAGGAACATATACCATTCTGTGACCATTCTTTTTGTGTATGAAAGGTAAACATTTTGTGCGAATATTGCTATAAAGGAAGGCCCCTTAATGAGGCTTATTGTTCATCTGTGGAGCAAACGTGCGTGCTGCCCAGAGCCCCTCACATAGAATAAGCTCCTGGCCTGACCGTTTGTGAGTGGCTGAGGGATGCAGGCACAGGCACCCACAGTGATGTATTGTTTTCCTTTCTTTTTTTCTGTAAATAAATAAAATACTATACTTATTCTTAAAAAAACTAGTGTGTGATTTCTATTTTACAATAGAGACAGTAGGTAAAAACTGTTTTGTTCTGGCTTGTTATAACAGTTACAGCTAAACAAAACAGTTACTTTGTTTTATTTATTTAAAACATTTCTAATCCACCTTTGTCCAAGGTAGCTGACAGTATCATATACATAATTCAGGTCTGAGCATCTTAAAAAGTCATATACATCAGTAAAAACCATAACATTATATCATCATTCTGAACCTATAGATTACTTCTCAGCCATTCATCTATTACCACTACTTCACAATAAAGCAAAACAAATCTAATTACCTGCAAAAGAAGATGACATTCGGAACTTATGATCTCAAATATGCTGATAGTTCTGAAATTTTTTCTCCTGGGATCAGCCAGGGGCACAAATAAAAAGAGGTATACCAAAGACCATTGCCATCTTTACCCTCTATCCAATATATATAAGGGAATATCCCGATAGAGCAGAGATCAAACATGGCTGAGTTTTCAAGCCAATGACACAGCCACTCATGCAGGGTAACATCCATATTAATTTGGGAAATCAGCAGTTCAAGGCTCCCTACTGAACAGTGGTGTATAATCTCTATTATCCCCCAGTTGAAAGTCCAAAGATCTGAATACAGTGCATTCTAGTAGCCATCCTCTGTTCCAGAAACTAACATAGATAGAAATGAGTATCAGAAGAACTTTATGCATTCGCTGTTCCCGTACCTTCCATATTTATACTGTCCAGTTACTTTAGAGATGCTGCTTCATCTGGCAAAAGCAGTGATTTTCCCAGCCTTCCATTTGTGAATATGTGCTGGGTATAAATGAGCAAAGTGAATCCCTTTGTGGTATAGAGCTGTGTACAGAGGGACCATCTCCTTTCTCTGCAAAAGAGCTCAGAATAATTGTTAAACAACAAAAGTTTCTGTCCTTCATATTCTAACTTATTCAGCTTCCAGTAAGCCTCTTCTTCCAACCAGTTTACATGCATTGTTATTGCAGTGAGCGGTCTGTTGTTGCTCTCCAGCCATTTCCCAATACGGTGTGCTCTTTCACAAATAGAGACTAGGGAACCTTTTCCAATGCCCAGACAATTCAAAAGCCATGTGGAGAAAAAATGGTAAAGTTTGGATGCCTGTATAGTTTCTGGCAGGCCTACTACTCTGAGGTTATTTCTCTGATATCTATTCTCTTGCTCCTCAAGCCTATTGGTTAGGGAAGACTTGTTTTTGTAAATCTTCTATCTGCATGTTCGTTCTTTGGGCCTCATCTTCTTGGTTGGAGATCCTTTGTTCAGTTTCTCTCAGCCTTTGCAAGTGAGCATCAAATTTCTCAATCTCATTTGCTGCAGACTGGAGTTTATTCAGTCTGTTGTCAAGTTCTGCTGTGACTGAGTGGGAGATATCTTGATCTCACTTGCCTACCGAAGCTGCTTGTGTTGCCACTGTCATCAGGTCTTCTGCTATCTTGGATACGCTGGTCTAAGTGCTTTGCTGAGTTTTCACTGGCATACCTTGTGCCTCAACATCTGGGCACCACTGCCGAGCTTCTACTCCTTTCAGAATGTCAATAAGGTTAAAAATCCGAGGAACTGATGACAGTTACAGGGTATATTAGCTGAATTTTTGTGAGCTGCACACGGAGCCCTTCTTCAGTATGCCCTTCTGAGTAGTATGCATCACATGACACCCCCTGCCTCCCCAGCTTTTAATAAACTTAGTTTCTCCGGAACTTGGTTATGGACAGTGAAAAAATGTACTGTTACTTTAAATTTTAGCAATGCCTATATCACGTGCTTGCCAGTACCTTACTACTTGACATGTGCTCACTGGACCTGCAGTTCTTAGTTTTCCACAAAGCTGAGAAGCAGTCTTTCAGAGTTCTCAGCATGTGAAACTTTTGCCTTTTTGGGTGCCTTCCCTTTATTTTTTTCATTTTTTTGTCATTAGCTGTTTCCTTTTTTCCCCCCATTTAATCAAAGTTTTATTGACTTTTTTCAATTTTTTGTGTTTGAGCCTTGGGGCCCTTCATAGTCTTTATCCATTCTTGGAGCCTCAAACCATTTTCAGGTTGAATTTTACTCAATCTCCATGGGCCATTGAACTCTTTGACTCTTTGATCTTTGATGTCCAAAGCGCCTAGTGGCTTCAGTGCACTCAATGTAATAGGACCATTTTAGGCACTGATCTGCACAACTTCTGTGTCTAGTGTCTTGGTGTTGACCATCGAGGCATTTCTTGCACCCTCTGCTCTTGCATGCAGAAGTGGTCACTTAAAGCCCAGAAACTTCAGTTTGATAAGTTTTTCAGTACCACTTCAGGGACATCGACCAGCCTGGGGATTTTGATCCTAATACTCAATCTCAATCTATTTTGACATCAACACCTGCACCGCCTGTGTCGACGCAGCGCAGGGACTCCACATCTTGTCGGTAAGGCTGGCATTGGGAGAGCCTCATAAGAGAGTTAAGAAGCACAAACATGTCTCCTGTACCAGACATGCCTCAGCAGCTTCCCCAGCCTTGATGCAATCCAAGTGTTGATGCAAAGACTGATCACCATGTCTTCAACTAGTGTCTCCTCATAGATATCCCTTGGCATCAAGGTCCTCGACACCTCAACACCCAGTACAACAAGTACCCACTGTACCTTTGCCAATATTGGTACCGGCGCCATCGATACAAGATACAAGTGTTTGCTCCAACAAGAGCTTGCTGGGCTACTGCAGACGCAGCCTGTACAAGCTCCTGCACCATCTCTATCAGATTCAGCTTGTTCCGAGGATGTCATTGCATCACTCCAGGCACTGCTCTAAGACCCTTTGGTATCGTGCCTTGAAGGTGCTGGATGCATACATCATCTTCCAGGGAGTGTAGTATGCCTGTTTCTCCTTGATACTCCTAGTGTGTTCTCGACACTCATCTTGACGCTCCACTCAGTGCTCTCCTTCACGATCTCCTAAAGAGATTATTTTGATGAAACTGAATCTGATATGTCACCATGTTCCTGTGATGACCTTCCTAAATTCTCTGCAGATTAATCTTATGGGATACTGTCTGGTCCTTTTCCACCTCTTCCACTTTGCAGATCTCCACTTGAAAGCTTATCTTTCACAAACTTTGTGCAACAAATGGGACAAAAACTCCCTATCAACATGGAGTCTGAGGAGGAGCCTCAAACAGAGTTAATGGAAGCCTTAAACTAAGAAGAATGTCCTAAAGAGAGCATGAAAGTTCCGCTCCATAATCTGTTTATGTTTATTAAAAACTTTATATACCGCGTAATAGCCAAAAAGGATCCAAGTGGTTTACAATGTAGAATCTCACTGGCTACCAATAAGAGCAAGAATACAATTCAAACTCTACTGTCTCATTTTCAAAGTAACCCACGGCACGGCACCTAGTTACCTAAACAACCGCTTTCACTACTACCTCTCACCCAGAAGAAGGAGAACGCAGAACATCTTCACCTTCCCACCTCTCAACGGAACTCGTCGTAAGAAACTTTACGACAACCTTCTAGGGACACAGGCAGCTAAAATCGACTCTGACATCTCAGAATTACTGATCAAAACAACAGACATAAAAGATTTCCGTAAAGAAATAAAAACACTATTGTTCAAAAAATATCTCCCATCACTCTAACCTCCTCCCAACGAGTTCCCAATCAACGCCTTCAGAAATACCCACCTATAGTATCTCCTTGTCTGTGATTTAGAATGTACTGTAAATCTTCTACACTACACCTGATTTAACTTGATTCAATCGATATATATTATCTCCTGTGATATGTATTATCTTCTGTGACATGTATTATCCTCTGTGTTATGTATCATTCTGTTAAATTGTTGTATCATAATTCTTTACTGTTCCTGTAATTTACTCTTATCCTGTAATGTAATTCTACTGGAATTGCCCAGACATCTTCTATATTGTAATCCGCCTAGAACCGCAAGGCACAGGCGGAATAGAAATCCCTAATGTAATGTAATGTAATGTAATTCAAAACAAATTTTGAAAAGAACTTCATTCAAAAATAGAAAAGAAAAGAAAAGAAGAAAAAGTGGTTGGGTTGTTGGTTTTTTTTTAATACATAAAAATTCTATAACAATCAAATTATCAATAATAAAAATTAACTAATTAATACAAACTGAAAATTTTATTATAGCTGCATAAATACAGATTGCAGTCCCAAACTCGTTCCTTCAATTTAAAAAAGCCAATTGGAAAAAATGTGCTTTTAGATGTCTTTTAAAATTTATAAACAATTCTTCTCAGTTCTATAAGCAGATTGTTCCATAACCGTGGAACTAAATAAAAAAATGTGCAATCTCTAGTTGAGGCAAGATGGGCCTTTGAGATATGGGGAACAGCTACCCTATTATCATTCAAAGATCTTAATAAACGCCTCAGTGCATAAAATAACACCAAGTTATAAAGATATGATGGTTGTAACTGAAATAATTCTCGATGTGTCAACATCAAAATCTTAAATTTGATCCTAAATTCCATTGGCAACCAATAGAATTTCAAATACAGAGGTGTCACATGACCACGAATGTATGCATGGCCTAATAATCGAATCACTGTCTCCCAGTTTTCTTTAAGAACTGGGAGACAGCTGTTATTGTACCAGTTGCTCCTTGGAAGCTAGACTCCCTCTGTAGAATACAGGTTTGTCCTGGGTTTGATAAACCTCAATTTCAACACCAGTCTCTTGTGGTTGAGTCTGCCATGAAGTGTGCTAATAGCTCTTGCTCATGTGCTAAAACTCCACTGGACAGAAAACCTAGAACCCTGGACAGATTTAGCAAGTGAATATTTCAGGCATCTATGTTTGCAAATAGAATACTGGACTACAATTTCTATCTGACCTTTTATTTGAAGTCTTTAGTAAAACAAATACTAAACTTTGAACACCTCCCCTTGGACCAACACAAGTTGTTTCTTGTTAAGAAGTTGTTAGTAACCAGAAAATACATGGTCAAAGCCACTTTTGATGCATTTGAAGTCACTTTAAGAACCTCTTCAGTGGCTATTGCAATGCGCAGACTTGTTTGACTCTAAATATCTGATTTGGAGACTTGAGATATCTCGCTGATATTCCATGTAAGGGTGTGATTGGGCTGAGTAGTCATTAACCATCACTCCATCTATCCCCAGGCACCTCTAGTCTTCCTCTTTCACCAGCCACTGTTAAACACACGATCAGCACTCACACTATGTTAAACTCATGACCAGGTCCCTCCAGACACTTCCTGGTCACCACCGGGTCCCCCCCCATTGGCCCTCCAGGTCTTTGGGCAGCTTCTAGTACCATTACTGGTTTGTCTATTTGTTGCCACCGGCCCTGCCGGTCCCTTCACCGGTCACTCTCTAGTCACCTTTGGCCAATGCTCTCTGGGTCTACAAGCTGCTTCCTACTTGGTCTTCTGACAGCTCCTGGTACCATTACCAGTCTCTCCGCTGGTCACTCACCAGTCCCCATCAGCCTAGGACTTCAAACTCTTCTAGCAGCTTTCTTCTTTCTATCCACTGGATCACTCTAGGGCCACCACCTGTCACCTGAATTACCAGCCTTTTGGGTGCCCACCAGTCCAGGATACTCTTCACTGGTCCCTCCAGTCACTCCAAGCTTTGCTGGGCAGTCTGGCTATTCCACTGGATACATGCCCTGAGGACACTACAGTCAGTTGCTCAGTCGTCTCCTCCCAGACACACGCCCTGAGGACACTGCTTTCAGTCACTCAGTCGTCTCCTCCCAGACACACGCCCTGAGAACACTGCTTTTAGTTGCTCAGTTGTCTTCTCCTGGTCTAGCAGTGGATCCAGCACTTGGTTAAGGTTTCCCACTAGTATCGGGGCCAGTGGCCGGTCCCAGGGCTATTCTTACCAAGGATTGAAAGAAAGCATGTTCATAAACATTTGAACTAACAAGTTGAAACTGCATGTACTAAGAGTCACTTACAAAAGCAAGCGATTTGGCCTGAGACAATAAACCTTTACTAATCAGTACTGCAACTCCATCTTTTTTACACACTATGGATGAACAATATATTTAGCCCACCCAACCTGCCTTCAATTTCATATGTTCAACATCTGACAGTTTGGTCTCCTGGAGACACACAAAGTCTACTGTCTGTTGACGTAAATGAGATAGCAATTTAGTCCGTTTTACAGGAGAATTTACATCCAAGACATTCCAAGATACCGCCCGTACAGAGGAAGCTACTTTAGCCTCTCTCATCCACAAAATAAGTAGACTAGAAGGCAGAAAACTAACCAAAAAAGCACCCGGGTGCCCAGCCTTCATCACAAGTGTCATTCATACCAGCATACCACTAGGAAATAAAACACCATCAGCATCCATACATACGTAGTCGCTCTCCCCCCACCAAACACATTCCCAACCTTCCAAAACCTTGCTCTTCCCACAACTGTACCTTTCCCCCAAAAAACCACCCCCAACCCAATGCCCCCAAAATTCTCCCCGACAGAACACCCCCATCAATTTCCAAGGTGCAATAGCCCCAAAGGAAAGTAGGGAACCATGTGAATATAGTCAACGAGAGACCCCCTGGGCCTCCATCCATATTACACTTCCATGGCAAAAGTAAAAAACCAAGATAAAATAATAAAGAGGAAACAAAATCCCATGAATCAAATGGTCCACCAGTCCATTATCAAGAGAGTACCTAGAAAAAGTCTGGAACCAACTGATCAAAATCACAACTCTCACAAGTTCTGAGAGGGCTCTTCCAAGGTAGTCGTCAACCAGGCTTGGACTGATATAAAAACCCGCCAGCTGCCCTCTATATTAATTTTGAGTTGGGCCGTGCAAAGAAGCATGAAACTCATTTTGTGCTCCACCAGCTTTGTGTAGACCTAATGGTACGCCCGTCAGAGGTCAGACAAGGCCTGGAAAATCCGGAAGGGAAATTCTTGTAGTGAAGATCCGCTTGCTTCAATTTATACCGATGGAGGAGCTCTGCTTTCTGCTTGTAACTATAGAATTGTGCAATTATCAGCCAGAGCTGCAATCTTCCTTCACACTTCCGACCCAAGCGGTGAGCACGCTCAATCTGATATGGCCGTCCTTCCGGCGATGATGGAAACTGTTTCAGCAACCATTCCTCCAAAACTGAAGTTAGTTGAGCATCGGAGAGAGTTTCTGGGAATCCCACAAACCGTAAATTATCACAGTGTGTCTGTTTTTGAGATTGTCAGTCTTTTCAAGTGTGACATTAGAGAAGAAACGTCTTTTTGAGAGATCTAGCTTTTTAATTGCATGTGACTTCACTACCAGCTCCAAATCCAGCTGTATTGTCGGTTCCCTGACGCAGCCACGAAACGTGCACGTCGGAACCAGTCACTATTCAAAGCTAAGTTTATTCAAAGCTAAACTATAAAACTCATGGAAGTATTTATACTCTCAGCATAGCTTTTTAGCTAGCATATTCAAAGATACTTTACATTTAAAATCCTTTTTGAACACTGCAATGATTGGTAGGTGAGGCCGAGTTTTCAGCCTTCATGTCTCTGAGAAGAGTTCTAAACAAAAATTAGCTCCTCTAAGCTAAGCTGGAGTCCTCCAGCTTCAGACCTGCCAGTGGGAGGGGGACTATTTCACTAGCACATTTTCAATAATGAAGGACAGGCAAGCTCTGCAGGACTCCAGGTAACTTGCCTGCCCCTGGTGACTGAAAACACAACATTGAATTACCACCTCCCATTGGCAGCAATGCAGTTAGAGGATTCCTGCTCAGCTTAGAGGAAACAGTGGACTTGTATATATGTAGTTTTCGCTCTTTTTAAATAAATCAGAACTATATTTCCATACATTTGCTGGAGGTAAAACAAGAATTTGAGTGAGATAGCAACCCATAGAAAACTATTAAAATTATGGTGTACATACAAGATGGTTGAAATTTCTGTTTATCTAACCCTTTATATATTTCTCCATAATCCTGGATACCTGAGCACAGATTGTACTTAAGAGCTTATGTGTGGGCCGAGCTGTTTGATATCCAGATTGTTTTGTAACTTGGTATGCTTCATCAGTTCTCTGCGTCAGAGAGGAAGGAATTCAAAGCAGACTGTTGAGAAAGGCAGGTCAATACTCTGGCTATTGAAAAGGAACACATCATCTGTAGTGATAATAACACAACTTCTGTCATCTTAGCTCTGTGCTATGACCTTGTACAACAGAAACAAAGGGCATTGCCTTGAAGATTCATGAAAAAAAAAAAAATAATCCTTCAGATCTAAAACAGAAGGATGTATTTGTGGTCAATGAAAAAAAACTTGGATGACAGAGGGCTGCATTGTATTTACAAATGCATACCAAGAGGGCAATTTTATTAATGGTTACCTAGGTAGGAAGGCCATGTAGGTACCTAGTTTGAGACTATTTTATAAAGACACATAAGGTACCTATGGAGCTCATTTTCAAATCACTTGGTCACACAAAGTACCGTAGTAACCTATGCCACTCTTTCCTCCCCCTCGCAGCTTGTCAGTATCATACTCTCTCTCTCTCTCTTTCCATTCAGGATATCTATAGCACTTTTCTCCAACCAGTCCCTAAGTCCATCATCTATACCAGTGTTTCGCAACCTGTGGGGGTATGCGGGCTGACCGCCGATTCCTCCCTGCCACCGCCCGCCAGCTCCATTTAATTACCCCCGCCGCTGCCGCAACTCCAGGAAGGGAAGGGCCAGGCACGCTGATGGCCCACAAGCCTTCCCCCAAGATCAATTCTGACGTTGGAGAGAAGGTCTGGGCCAGCCAATCACTGCTTGGTTGGTCTGGACCTTCTCTCCAACGTCAGAATTGATGGGGGGGGGGGAAGGCTTGTGGGCCAATGGTGCGCAATCACTGCACGTGTCTGACCCTTCCCAGAGTTGTGGGGGGGGGGGAGGCAGGTGGACTGGGGAAGGAGGAATCGGCGGTGGGTCGGCTTGGGGGCAGACAGGCTTCGGTGCAGGTTGGCTTCGGGGGAGGGAGGAAGGGGGCACTAACTTGGGACATAGGAAGGAGAGAGGGAGGGAATAGAAATGGATAATTGTTGGGCCTGAGTGTGAGTGAGAGGGAAAGAGATGGTGCACATGGGAAAAGGAAGAGGAAAATTGGGCATAGAGAGGAGTGAGGTAGAGATGAATGGGGAATAGAAGGATGAGAGGGAGAAATGTTGGATATGGTGGTAGAGAGGGAACAGAAGGATGGAGGGATAGATTGAAGGGGATGCAAGGGGGGTATGTTGGGCATAGTGATGGAGGGAGAGATGTGGCATGGTATTGGAGAGGGGTGATAAGGAGAAATGGGCAGTGGTGAAAATTGATCTGGGAATGAGAGAGGAAGGAAAGTTAGACTCATGGAGGTACAGAGAGAGATGTTGATTGGGGAATGGAATGAGGTCTGGAGGAGAAGAAGCATGCAGGAGGCAGAAAGATAGAAAGGAAAAAGAAAAGAAAAAAGAAAGAAAAATATTGGATGCACAGTCAGAAGGAAGTGCAACCACAGCCTCATGAAATCACCAGACAACAAAGGTAGGAAAAATGATTTTATTATCAATTTAGTGATCAAAATGTGTCAGTTTTGAGAATTTATATCTGCTGTCTATATTTGTCTATTTTTCTATAGTTGTTACTGAGATGACATTGCATATTTTAAAGTCATCTGCTTTGACCTCTTTGAATAAAACCTGAAAATAAACGATAATTAATATTTTCTCTGCGTAGTGTGTTTTGCATTTTTTAATTTTGTGGTTACCATTATGTATTAATAAGTTTATATTGTGTGTATATGAAAATGGATGGAAGAAATTGCATTACAATTAGTATTATTATTATGGGAGTGGAGTCAGGGGTGGAGTTTGGGCGGGGGTACTCAGTTGGTTTTTGTTAGGTTTAGGGGGGTACTTGGCTTAAAAAGGTTGAGAAACATTGATCTACACCACACTTTTTTCCTTCAGTTTTTTTCACTTCCTCCTAATTTCTTTTTTTTCCTTGCTCCTCCTTGTCCTCTTGCCCTTAATGTTTTATATTTGAGAGCAGGGAGTTTAATAGCTCTCTTTTCTCATCCACTCCATAAATCTTTTTTAGCCTGTTTTGCTTCTCATTTCCCCTTGACCCAGACTTTTATTTCCCTGCACTCCCCAGCAAACTTCAATGCACTTTTTCATAACCAGTTGCTGTTTGATGCAGATTTAGCTCATCCATCCCTGCATTGCTTCTCACTTCTCATTCTCTTGTACAAGTGAGATTTCCTTTCATTGGTAGGTTTAACTCATCTTCAATTTGTGACTCCCTATTGAACGCAGGCATGGATCATTTCCCTGCTCTGCTTTCCCTGGCTCCAGGTACATTCTTTTTTTCTGGGATTGCTTCCCCATCCCTTTTTGTACTGCAGCACTTCCTCTGGTACTCACAGATTCCAGGCCAAAGACCACCTTCTGCCTGTAGAGATTACATGAGATTTTTTGCTTCATGTTCACCCTGAGCTCTGGAATAGAGAATGACACAGGGACACATTTGCCCCCATCCCCACGGGATCTACATCCCTGCTCCATCCCTGCAAGCTCTATCCTCATCTGCACAAGTGTTTGAGGCCTCAGAGATTACATGTCAAGTGGGAAAACATATTCTAACAGCCCAGAAGTATGTGATTATACTAAGCCCCTATGTGTGGGCTGCCTACATGATATTGCTGTAGGCCAAGGAACAATCATCCAGCTCAGGAAGCCTGATTGAGATCTGGGAGATAACTGCAAAGTTTTACTAAAAGACAAGAACAATGATTTAGCAGTTAAACATGAGGAATACCAGGGAGCCAAACTATGAAACACAGTTTGTGAGACAATATGTCCCTTCTCCCCTTCCCTCCAACTTTGTCAATGATCTCCTGCCATCTCTTCCTACTGCTGATGCTGTACTGCTTTTTTAGGCTCAAATGGCCCAATGTCCATTTCTACCTCCTCTGGGATATAATGGGGAATAATATTTTTTATTTTTGTGAGGAATTGGAAAAGTACCACTCTCCATTCCCCTTCAGTTCGATCTCTGACTGTAGCCCCTCTCAATACCAGAGCTGCCAAGAGACAGTAGATTTTAAAAGAGAGGTTTCCAGTTCATGGAATCCCTTTCTTCTACAACCTCTTTCCATTTCTTCATCCTTCTAATGAAATACCTTATTTATCCCTGTGACTACAAGGTTGGAAGAAAAGAGCAGATACCCAAAACTGACCCACCTCAGTTAACAATATAATACATTCCTACCAAGTGCTCAATTGTGGGGACTAGCTGATAGATTCGAACCATGCATCCAAAAATCTGAAAATTATCTTTTCTTTACTTGTTCTTGATTTTTTTTTCTTCCTATATTCACCTCTCCTGCCATTTCCATCCCTCTACCCTGATCCTCTCTCATCTCAGTACCCTTTTCCCAGTCCCATGCTTTTTGAACTCAATAGAGTTCCTCTTCCTGTCCTCATCTCTGTTTTTCTTTCTTCAGCCCATTCCTCACCTCCTAAAGGCCCACCCCCCAAAACTACTTCCACTGCAACTGTCCCACCTCAAGACTATCCCATATCCAAAAGCTAATCCCTTCAAGTGTCCTGCTACCTTGGAAACTGCTTGCAATCTTAAAATCTATAGCCTTACAACTGCTCTACCCACAAAACTAACTCCCCACTACCCTGTAAATTTTCCCATTCCCAGAAGTAAACCCCTGCAACTGTCCGACCGCACTACAAATTGCCTCACTCTCAAACACTATCCTTCTGCAACTGTCCTATCACACTGTAAATTGTTGTCATCCTGATGCATGTTGGTAACAAAAATCTTATACACGAATACAGGATGTCCGGTGCAATACTTGGAGAGACCCCCCCAGGAAAGAGACTTGGGAGTACTGGTCGACAAGTCAATGAAACTGTCCGCGCAATGTGCAGCGGCGATGAAAAGGGCGAACAGAATACTAGGAATGATTAAGAAGTGGATCATGAACAAATCGGATAAGGTTATCATGCCGCTGTACCGGGCCATAGTACGCCCTCATCTGGAATACTGCAATCAGCACTGGTTGCTGTACATGAAGGAGGACACAGTACTACTCGAAAGGGTCCAGAGAAGAGCGACTAAAATGGTTAAGGGGCTGGAGGAGTTGCCATACAGTGAGAGATTAGAGAAACTGGGCTTCTTCTCCCTTGAAAAGAGGGGACATGATCGAAACATTCAAGATAATGAAGGGAATAGACATGGTATATAAAGACAGGTTGTTCACCCTCTCCAAGGTAGAGAGAACGAGAGGATACTCTCTAAAGTTAAAAGGGGATAGATGCCATACAAACGTAAGGAAGTTCTTATTCACCCAGAGAGTGGTAGAAAATTGGAATGCTCTTCCGGAGGCTGTTAAAGGGGAAAACACCCTCCAGAGATTCAAGACAAAGTTAGACAAGTTCCTGCTGAACCAGAACGTACGCAGGTAAGGCTAGTCTCAGTTAGGGCACTGATCTTTGACCTAAGGAACACCACATGAGCAGACTGCTGGGCACAATGGACCACTGGTCTGACCCAGTAGCGGCAATTCTTATGTTCTTATCACTAAGCATTTCAACTGCCCTGTCAGTCTGCAGACTATCCCTGCTACCGCACTGCCACTCTGCAAACTGCCCCACCTCCCAAAACTACCCCCTTCAACTACTCTACCACCCCTCAAACTGCTCCTTCTCTTCAAAATCTACTCACAATCTGCTCCACCCCCACAGCTATCCCCACAGGCAAAAGCACATGCAGGACACCATACAGTATATACAACAGAGACACATACATGCAAATAAATAACAAAATTCCCTGAGATATACTGCATTTAAGTTATTCAGATATTTATTTCATTTCCTTTATTGTTATTTTTACTTTGCAGTTTATTGACTAATATATATACAGGTACATGGATCCTTTATCCAAAATTCTGAAAACCGAAAAGCTCTAAAAACCAAAATTTGATGTAAACTGGAAGTAGTTACCATATTTTCCGCTCCATAAGACGCACTTTTCCCTTCCAAAAAGATGATGGAAAAGTGGGCTTGTCTTATGGAGCGAATACAATTTTTTAAACACCTCCCCCCAACCCCAGTACCTTTTTTAAAATGCCGGTGGTCCAGCTTTCTGCATTCTTGCTGGATGGCTGCTCTTTTGTTGCTGCAGAGTGGTGAATATGGCAGGAACGCAAGCTTTTCGCTTCCTGCCTGGTCCCATGCCGCTCTGTGAATGGCTTGCGAATCGTGACAACTGATAGCAGCCATTCACAGAGTGGCATGGGACCAGATAGGAAGCAAAAAGTTTGCGCTCCTGCCTTATTCGCCACTCTGCAGCAACAAAGGAGGCAGCTGTCCAGCAGGAGCGTCGAAAGCTCCTGTCAAGACCGCACTGGATCACCGGCATTTAAAAAAAGGTATGGGGCGGGGGACTGCGGGCTGCCTACCACTAGATGCACTGGGAAAAACCAAGAAAAAAATTCTGAACCAAATTTTTTTTCTTGGTTTTTCCTCCTCTACATATAGGTGCGTCTTATAGACCGAAAAATACAGTAATTTCTCTGACATGACACATGCTGAAACCAATGCAGGTCCATGCGTTTTTCCTGATTTCTGTGCAATTCAGATCAGAGGGCTGGAAAGTGGAGAGCTGCAGATTTCAGGGTTGCAGTGAAAAGTAGAAACGGTCAGAGAGCTGGGAAATGGCAAAGAGAGATGTAGATTCCACTCAGAGCAGTGAGAAGCAGAAAAGGAAGCGCTTATCTCTATCAATAGCACAGAAATTTGAGATATTGAAGAAGGTTGATCATGGTATGTCTGTACATTAGCTGACTGAAGAATGTGGTGTAGGACCAACAACAACCATATATGACTTAAAGAAACAGAAAGATAAGTTGTTGAAGTTTTATAGTGAGAGTGATGACCAGAAATCAATGAAAAACATTGCTTAGGGCAAAAAAATGAAGATTTAGATTGTGTGCTGATTGAGTGGGTTCAGCAAAGAAGGCATGAATGCATGCCATTGACTGGTTTGATGATAACAAAGCAAGCCAAAAAATACCATCAAGATCTAAACATTGATGGTGAGTGTAATTAATATTCGGAAGATTAGCTGCAGAAATTAAAGAAGCGCCATGGTGTTAAATATCTCAAAATTCTGCTGATTACAAGGCAGCTGAAAGTTATATTGTTGAATTTGCTAAGAGAATATCTGATGGAAACCTTGATCCTGAACAAATTTACAATGTTGATGAAATAACTCTCTACTGGCACTATGTTTCTAGAAAAACACTGACAACAGCTGATGAACGAGCACTATCTGGTTTTAAGGACAAAGAAACAGAGAAACATGATGACAGAAAAAGGCCAAATGGCCCATCCAGTCTGCCCATCTGCAGTAACCATTATGGCTTCCTCTCTCTGAGAGATCCCTCGTGCCTATCCCAGGCTTTCTTGAAATTGAACAGTCTTTGTCTCCACCACCTCTACCGGGAGACTGTTCCATGCATCTACCACCCTTTCTGTAAAAAAGTATTTCCTTAGATTATTCCTGAGCCTATCACCTCTTAACTTCATCCTATGCCCTCTCATTCCACAGCTTCCTTTCAAATGAAAGAGACTCTACTCATGCGCATTTAGGCCATATAGGTATTTAAACATCTCTATCATATCTCCTCTCTCCTGCCTTTCCTCCAGAGTATACAGATTGAGATCTTTAAGTCTGTTCCCATAAGCCTTATAATGAAGACCACAGACCACTTTAGTAGCCTTCCTCCTGGCCCTTCCCTTCCTGCAGTTGCAGCTGCGGTGGGTGGAGAAGTAGGGAAAGAACCTAGGCTCTGCGATCGCCTCTCCCATTGTCCCCACGCATAGTTTTGGGACACTGTCTCTGAAAACGGGACATTTCAGTGTCCTGAAGCTGTGCGTGGGGACAACGGGACAGGGGATCTAAAAACGGGACGGTCCCGTTCAAAACGGGACAGATGGTCTCATTAATCATATAGCATTAGCTAAAACAGTGAAGTCAGCCTCACTATACCAGACCTCCCCAATTTACTCATGCAGAATGAAGTCAAGTTGAATCTATAATTCTTAAGTGGGATCATAGCGACCATGATGTTGATCGGTCAATTTTTCCAGTTCAACCAAGGATGTCAACTTCAAGCGCCAATCCGGAAGTGTTGATCCACTTGATTGCTTCCATTTAAGTGCTATGGCATATTTATCAGCCGTAAAGCAAAGTCTCTTAAAGTGCACTTGCTAGTGGTACCCTCTTCTATTATGTAACACCAACAAACACACCCAAGGGTTCAACAGAATAGGTGTGCCCAGGCCCAATCCCATAGTCTGAATAACTGAAGACTAAAAACGCTGGATCAACCCACAGGTTCACCATATATGGTAAAAAGTTTCTTTCTCTAGGAAACACCACCAAAATACATCAGTGGTGGTACCAGGAAATGATCAGGGGTGTAATACCACCATGTGAGAACTTTATCAGCATTTTTTTTGATCAACACACAAAGAGAAGATTTAGAAACTTAAAGAAACACATTTCTACTCACAACGAGTAAACTCAATACCCATATCTAATTCCCAGGATAATAATAATAATAATAATAACAGTTTATATACCGCAGTACCGTGAAGTTCTATGCGGTTTACAATGGTTAGAAAGCTGCTACAAATTGAGTGGAACTTACATAGTTGGAGATTAGCGGCTAACAGTTTAAGAGATCAGTTGTTATGGGAGAGATTGAAATGGGAGATTGTGATGGGAGAGATTGTGCAGATCAGCTACCTAGGTACTTCAGGAACAGGTATGTTTTTAGGTGTTATTTGCGTGCATAATTAGTTTTTCCAGGTCTTTGCCCCATAATGCTACTTGATAAGAGAGGAGATGTTGATGGTGTTTTTCAAATTTACATTTTCTAACCGGTGGGGAGACGAACTTCAGGTGTGCGCTTCTTTTATATCTATTGGTTGAGAAGGAGAAGAGGTCAGTTATATATTTAGGGGCTAAACCGGATAGTACCTTAAAGCAAAAACATCCCAGCTTGAATTGCGCACGTGCGATACATATAGGAAAAAAATAGCCCTACAGAACATATTTTTTGCAAAGGATTTCAGTTAAGCAGTTAGAAACTGTTTTTTTGTTTAGTTGCCTTTCAGTTAAACAATAGAGCCTGATTAAAGGTTGACTCATCCATGAGTTGTAACTGACATTATTTTTCACTTTAGAAGCACAGCTAATAAAAAAGTAACCCAGACCTCAACTGCTCCTTGTCCTGAAGAAGTGTCAAGTGAGGATCTGCTAAAGGGAAGAAAACCTCCATTAGAATATCTTACCTACTAGCATTCAAACTTGGGAAAAGTTGCCTTTCAGTTAAACAAGGGGGTCCTAACCACCGGGCCATGGACCAGTGAAGGGCCACTCTGAAATTTTTATTTTATTCACATTACAGGCAGTCCTTGGGTTCTGGCCAGCTCCCTCCTTCCAGCCATAATTCTCTTCACAAAGCCATGAGCAGCAGCTCCTACACGCTTCCTGTGACTGACTCAGAAGGCTTCCCTCTAGGTTGTCTAGGGAAGGACATGAGAGGAGGTGCATTGGGACACAGAATGAAGGGAGAACTAACTTTGGACAAAACTTTGGAAAGAAGGAAGGAAGGGGGCATGAACTTGGGACATCGAATGGAAGAATGGAGGGAGGAAAAGAGATGCTGAGATGGAGGAGAGAATAGAAAGGGAGACTTATTGGATATGGATGTCTGAGTGATAGGGAAAGAGAGATGGTGCACATGGGGAAATGAAGAAAGAAAAATAGTTGGGCATAGGGAGAGAGAGAGAATTATTGGGAGAGGACTGAGGTAAAGATGCATGGGGAAGAGAGAGAGATGAGAGGGAGAAATGTTGGATATGGTGGAGGAGAGGGAACAGTAGGATGAATGGAAAGGGATGCAAGAGGGGCCTCAAGGAGGTGGAGAAGGTAGGAAGAATACTAGGATCAGACTTTGGAAGGGAAAAAATGTTGTGCAGAGGGAAGGTTTCCGGGTTAGCCACCGGCAGCATGTTGGGAGGGAGGAATGTTGGATATGGTGGTGGAGGCAATGGAGGGAGAGATGTGGCATGGTGTTGGAGAGAGATGGCATAAGGAGAAATATTGGGTATGGGGCTGGTAGGAAGGAGTGAAAGATGCTGCACATGGTCCGGGTGATGAGAGAGGGAGAAATGTTGGATGTGGTAGTACAGATGGTGGGAGAAATGCACCCTGGGAGGGGAAAAGGAGTATGCTTTGTGTAGTTTAACTATGCGCTAAAATTCTGCCACCCCCCACCCCCACCCCCGGGTCCCTGGAAAAATTGTCCTGCATGAAACCAATCCCTGATGCAAAAAAGGTTGGGGACCACTGAGTCAAACAATAATGCCTGATTAAAGGGTGTGACCTATGGATGTACACCTGAGTACCATACAAAATGTAAATATTGTGATAACTAGAAACCTGGAATTCTGTCCACTCCAATAATTAAACTGCAAGTTGAGAATATCTTCACTAAGAAGCATCAATTCTATCAGCTCTTTATCAATCATAATATTATGGGCCCCTTTTACAAAGCCACAGTAGCAACACTGCCACAGTAAATACACTGAAACTCATTCAGTTCCTATGGGCATTTACTAAAGCAGCATCACTACCATGACTTTGTAAAAGGGACCCTATGTGTGTGTTAGGAAGGACAAAAATATATACAGTATATTAAATTTATTATATAGAAACATGATGGCAGATAAAGGCTAAATGGCCCATCCAGTCTGCCCATCCGCAGCATCCACTATCTCCTCCTTTCCCTGTCCCATGCTTTCTTGAATTCAAACATACCCCCTTCTTCTATTAAACTGCGCTAGCAGTTTTCAGCGCAGAGGGCTGTGCTGAATGGCCCGCCCTACTCCCGATGCTCATAGTAACTCTATGAGCATCGGGAGCAGCATCTACTATAATAAAATGCTAACCGCGCATGCGCTGTTACCTGCGTGATCCTTGAGTCGCAGGTCCGTTGCCGGCAGGAGTGTGCATGCGTGCATACAAAGGTCACTCTCTCATAGACCCCAAGGTGATGTGCGGTCTTGCCAGCTCCCTTACACTTCACGCCCGGCCGAAGTTTATTTTTAAGTTTAAAAGCTGCGGCGTCAGCTCTTTTCACGAGCCGCACCTGCGTTGGAGAAGGCTTCCGACGCAGGCGGCAATCGTGAGAGGAGCCGCGGCGGCACCTTTAAACTTAAAAATAAACTCCAGGAAGGGACTAAGGGAGCTGACCAGACCGCATGAAGGGAAGGGAAGGGGGGCGGCAAGGGACTAAGGGAGCAGGCCAGACTGCAGGAAGGGAAGGGGTAGGGGAAAATGCTACTGTTGATGCACAGGGACTTGGAGGGGGAGGGAAATACTGCTGCTACTGCTGCTGCTGCCCAGAGAAGTGGAGGGGGAGGGAAATACTGCTGCTGCTGCACAGGGTAGTGGGGTGGGGGGAGGGAAATGCTGCTGCACAGGGAAATGGAGGGAGAGGGAATGCTGCTTCAGCTTCTGCACAGAGTAGTGGGTTGAGGGAAATGCTGCTGCACAGGGAAATGGAGGGGGAGGGAAATACTGCTGCTGCTGTTGCACAAGGAAGTGGGATGGGGAGAGAAATGCTGCTGCACAGGGAAATGGAGGGGGAGGGAATGCTGCTGTGGCTGCTGCACAGGAAAGTGGGTGGGAGGGAAATGCTGTTGCTGCTGTACAGGGAACTGGGGTGAGGGGAGGGAAATGCTGCTGCACAGGGAAATGGAGGGGGAGGGCCACAGGGGCAGGAAGAGAGACAGAAAGACAGACAGACAAACAAAGGGGGCCAGGGAGAGAGACAGAAAAAAAGAAAGAAAGACAGATAGCGGGAGGGAGAGAGACAGAAAGAAAGATAGACAGACATATAATCTAGCACCCGTTAATGTAACAGGCTAAAAGACTAGTAAATTTATATTTTGTAAAAAAAACTCAGTTACTAAAGAATCTAGAATCTATACAATAAGGAGATAGGACCCTTCAATTTGTCTAAGACAATACACACATTTTCAAGTTTTTCAGTATCATCAGGATCCTCCTGTAACCATCCTTGACTGGCAATATAATGTTTAATTTGTAATAGGGAAATAACCAGGCAGTAACTGATACAAATTACACAACTCCTCAAAAGCGACCATTTCACCCACATCCAAAAACTGACGGAACCTAAGTAAACCCTGTTGTTCCCAGTGTAAAAATACCACCCCTTCCCTGCCTGCCTGGAAAGTGGGTTCAAATCTAATCAAAGATAAAGAAGAAATGCCTGCTGGCCCTCTATACTTCTTTTTCACTTTGTGCCAAAGTCTCAACAAGTGTTGATCATAAAGGTTAGCAAGAAGACCACCCTTCAAAAGTTTTCCAATATGGGACACCCAAAGCAGGTGTTGTAATGGAATAGTCGGGGAACATATTTGTTGTAAAAAAAAAAACACCATAAGGTTTAAAAGGGGAAAACGCTCATTCAAACAATTGCTTGAGTTGGGCAGCCCAGTAATACTACACCAAATTTGGCAGCCCTCTACCTCCCCATTCTGTAATCTGCCACAAAATAGATTTAGCTAATCTTGGGGAATTAATTTGTAAATTAATCAGTGTGTGGGAGTGTGTGGTGCAGTGATTAGAGCTTCAGCCTTAGCACCCTGAGGTTATGGGTTCAAATCCTGCACTGTTCCTTGTGATCCTTAATCCCTATTGCCCATCGGGACAGTTAGGGAATAATGCTTGAGTACCTGAATAATTTGCAATCTGCATAGAATTGTAGGACCTGACTTTCCCTGTGCCAGGTCCCAGACATGTGGCCACCACCACGATGACTCTCTTCAACCCCCTGGGCCCTTATCTGCTCTCCCCAGCTCCTCTGCGCCCCCTTGTTACTTGTGCACGTTACTCGCGTGCCAGGCCTACTACCCGGCCTCTCTCCTTCGGTGCATGCGCTGCCCTCCCACGTATGTGCTGTTGTTCTCTTCGGCTCCCTCCTCCTAGTGGCCTGTAAAAAAGATGATTGCTGTGCCACCAGGGAGCCAGACCTGCCTACTTCTCCCAATGGCCAACAAGCAACAATAACAACCATCACAACCACCAGGAGGAGTCAGCGGCCTGTCACTAATCTGGCCTTGAGTTGAAGAGTCTGGGATGGATTGTGAACTTTTGAAAGAGTCAGCTGGTTCTGACAGTCCCTGGAATATCCGGGGGTCTTATTCAACACGTCAGAAGGCTGAGTCTTTCTTTCAAAAGCATTCAAACAGAAGCTTTGTGATCAGATTACAGACCTGTTGGCCAAGCTTGGCATTACTTTCAAGTCTTGGATCATTAGTGGCCACAATAGAGGTGGTGCCCTGGGCAGAGGTACACATGCACCCCTTATAGAACGCCTTGTTGTCTTGCTGGTTGCCTCAGAGAGACTCCGTGCAAGTTTTACTCCCCTGGACAGCGGCATCCAAATGCAGTATGAGCTGGTAGTTCCATCCACAGTAGAGATTGACACGGTGACTGAACACTGTGATAAACAACAGTGGACTGCCTTTTAACCACAGGGACAGGAAAAAATTGGGCTGTTTATCACTGGAATGGGAACAGGCCTCTTACTGCCCTGTGGGAGCAATAAAAGGTCTTGCTCCCCCAGTAAAAAACAAAATTTGCACCCAGATTGACATCTCCATGAGTCCATAAGCCCCCCCCATGTGAGTCGGCACACCTAAATGTTCCTCCTCAATTCCCCTCTAGTCCCTCACCTGTTTTACCTTTAGCCTCAGCCGCCATGGAGAACAATCTTCAAAGGCCTGCACCAAGGCCTTCACTCTGCTGATGTAACTTTTGGTTTCGTGAAACTGGAAGTTACATCAGCGAGGGACTCATAAGAGGGAAGACTTCAGTGCACTGCATTCTCAACACATTGTACAAGCTGAGGGAGTAAAATAGCATGCTTGTATTTTATTTTCAAATGTTCTTGTACATGAATTACTTTGCTCCTTTTTGGCCTTCAGCAGAAAAAACAGGAGCAGAGTTGATAGACAGTTTAGGTACCCACTCTCATCCTGGTGTGGTAAGTAACCATTCTGGTAGGGTAAGTAACCATTCCATTTCTGAGTCTGAGGTAAGCACTCACATTACAGACAGTACTGTAAGGGACAAAATAGCTCAAACGGGAAAATTTCCATGCAGACCGGGCAAAATAGAGTATGGAGGGCTATGTACGTCAATGCCCGCAGTTTAGGCAATAAAATTCTGGAATTGGAGACGGAAATGAGGAACGCCGACCTAGACGTGATGGCAATATCTGAAAGCTGGTTCTTGGATTCCCATAGATGGGATATGTCTATACCAGGATATAACTTGCTCCGTCGAGACAGAGAAGGTAAAACCAGAGGAGGGGTAGCACTATACATCAAGGAGGACATCAAAGTTACCAGGATCACAGGTGTCAAGTACACCGTGAAATCACTCAGGTTGAACCTGGCCAGGGGAAATGACAAATGCCTGTATCTTGGCGTTGTATACAGACCTCCAAGACAACAGGACAACATAGACAAAGAATTAATCGAAGACTTCGAGACCATCACTCTGTGTGGAGACATTGTACTGCTGCAGGACTTCAATATGCCTGATGTAGACTGGAACAAACTTTCTGCTACAACCAGAGGCAGCAGAAGGTTACTAAACTCCATACGGGAAGCACGACTCAAATAGATGGTATATGAGCCCACCAGGGATCAGGCGATCCTGGACCTGATACTCACCAATGGAGATAGTGTCACAGAGGTATCGGTAGGTGATGCGTTGGTCTCCAGTGACCACAACATGGTATGGTTTCCCCTCAGGAAGAGATTCACTAAGTCAAACACTTCAACAAAGGTCCTCAACTTTAAGGGCACTAACTTCACGAGCATGGGAGATTTTGTCTATGAGGCGCTGCAAAACCAAGGCACGACAGAAAGTGTGGAGGTACTGTAGTCAGCTCTGAAATCTACCCTACAGGAAGCAACCAACCTCTATATAAAGACCGTGAGTAAATGGAGGAGAAGTGATAAACCCCAGTGGTTCTCTGCGGAGATCTCGGAACTCGTAAAACAGAAGAAAAGAGCATTTGTATCCTACAAACAATCACGATGACTGGAAGCTAAGGAAACCTATCTGGTGAAATCTAGGACTGTTAAAGCAGCAGTCAGATATGCCAAACTCCGGATGGAAGAAAATTTGGCTAAGAATATTAAAAAAGGGGATAAATCCTTCTTCAGGTATGTTAGTGACAGAAAAAAGAACACAGACGGAATAGTGCACCTAAGGAAACCCGATGGTAACTATGTAGAATCGGACTCCGATAAAGCCGAACTACTCAATGAATACTTCTGCTCGGTCTTTACCTGTGAGGCACTAGGTTCCGGTCCACAGCTGCAGACAAGGGAAAGCTCAGAAGACCCGTTCCGGAACTTTGAATTTACCGCCAGCAGCGTCTACCAAGAACTATCAAGGCTCAAGGTGAACAGAGCCATGGGACCGGATAAACTACACGCCAGAATGCTTAGGAAATTGAAAGATGTCCTGGCGGAGCCGTTAGCTGCGCTCTTCAATCTTTCCCTAATCACGGGAAAAGTCACATTGGACTGGAAAACAGCTGACATCATTCTGCTCCACAAAAAGGGTTGCAGGTCAGAGACTTAAAACTACAGACCGGTCAGTCTCACATCAATAATGTGTAAACTTATGGAAACATTGATTCAACACAAATTAGATGCGATTCTAAACGAAGGGGGGCTGAGGTATGCCCACCATCACGGTTTTACAAAGGGAAGGTCCTGTCAATCCAATCTAATTAGCTTCTTTGGCTGGGTAATGAAAAAGCTAGATAAGGGAGAGTCCCTGGATGTCGTGTATTTGGACTTCAGTAAGGCTTTTGATAGTGTCCCACACCGTAGGTTATTGAACAAGATGAGTTCGTTGGGATTAGGAGAAACATTGACTGCATGGATTAAAGACTGGCTCAGTGGCAGACTTCAAAGGGTTGTGGTAAATGGTCGGAAGTGATCAGTGGAGTACCGCAGGGCTCGGTCTTGGGTCCAATCCTATTTAATATCTTTGTACAGGACCTGCCTCAGGGACTTCGAGGCAAAATTGCGTTATTTGCCAATGACGCTAAACTGTGCAACGTAGTGAGCAGAGTAACCGTTCCCGACACTATGACGCAGGACCTACTTGTACTGGAAAAATGGTCTAATATTTGGCAACTGAGTTTTAATGCCAAAAAGTACAAAGTTATGCACCTTGGTAGTGGAAACCCATGCAGAACTTACACCCTAAATGGTGAGACCTTAGTAAGAACTGTTGCAGAACGGGACCTGGGAGTAATCATTAGTGAAGATATGAAGACTGCCAATCAAGTGGAGAAAGCTTCATCCAAGGCTAGACAAATGCTGGGTTGCATCCAAAGAAGTTTTGTCAGCCGAAAGCCTGAAGTTATAATGCCGTTGTACAGGTCCATGGTGAGACCCCATCTGGAATATTGTGTTCAATTTTGGAGGCCACACTATTGAAAGGATGTGCTGAGAATGGAATCAGTTCAGTGAATAGCCATTAGGATGGTCTCAGGACTCAAGGATCTCCCATATGAAGAATGCCTAGGTAAGTTGCAGCTATACACTCTCAAGGAATGCAGAGAGAGGGGTGACAAGATAGAGATGTTCAAATATGTTATAGGCCGTATTGAGCTAGAAGAAGACATTTTTTTCCTCACAGGACCTACGACTACAAGAGGGCATCCGTTAAAAATCAAGGATGGGAGATTTCATGGTGACATCAGGAAGTATTTCTTCACCGAAAGGGTGGTTGATCGTTGAAATGATCTACCACTTCAGGTAGTTGAGGCCAACAACGTGCTCGATTTTAAGAAAAAATGGGACAAACATGTGGGATCACTTCGAGGGAGTGTTTAGGGGGGAGGGTTATTCGAGTGGGCAGACTTGTTGGGCCAATGGCCCTTTTCTGCTGTCATACTCTATGTTTCTATATGTAAAAGGTAGCTAACTTACTCCCTTTTACTAAGCCGTGGTAGAGGTTTCAACCGTAGTCCGGGGTGCTAAACGCTCCGACACTTCTCCAAAGCCCGTTGGAATAGCGTCGGAGCATTTAGCGCTCCGGGCCACAGTAGAAACCGCTATAATGGCTTAGTAAAAAGAGGGTAGTTTTTTAAATTGGCTTAATCAGTGCTGATAATTGAACATGCCATTAAAAAACAATTAAAAAAAACATTAAAAATGTAATTAGCCAGTAGGTGTCTAAATGGAAGTGCACCTAAGGATTCAATGTTTACCGGTGCAATTCTATAAATAGCGCCTAGTGGATGACTGACTGACAACCATGAGTTAGACATCATTTATAGAATTGGGGTCACAATGCATTGTGGTTGCTAATATTCAAAGGGAAAATTGTAATATACCCAGCCTAAGAATGCTTGTGTACAGTGCAAACGTATAGGCTTTGATTCTATTTACCGGTAATTGATACGGATTAAGACAGAGCTATTAACTATGGGGCTCATAATTTTAAAAAAAAAAAAAAAAACGTCTAAAAAGTGGCCTAAATGGGTACTTGGACGATCAAAAAGCCTGATCGTCCAAGTACCCATAATCAAAGCTGGTTTTAGACGTATCTAAACGCATAGAGCCAAAAGAAGCGTTTTTAGAGGAGGGGAAAGGGCGGAAGGTGGGCCGACCTAGACCTAGGCGTACTGCAGGTATAGCCAAAACTTTAGGCGGGTTGCCTAGTCGGCACTTATACGTTTTGACTTAGTCTAACTCAAAACAGGTATAAGTGCTGGAAAAGGGGCCACTGAGCTGATCCCTGCAGCTCAGCGGCCCCAGCAACCTGCCTATCGCTGCAGGAGAGATGGCTCATCTCTCCTGCCACGATGGTGATCGCCCACCCCCCTCAGAACCACGTCACTTCGGGGTACGGGGAGGGGGGTGGGGGTGGGGGAGTCGTGGGGGGGTCGGCGGGGGGGGGGATAGGGGGTTAGGGGGATTCTTGTGTCGAGGGCAGGAGGGCTTGGGCTCCCTCCTGCCCGGATCGTTGTAAAGGGGGGATTCTGTAACCGGTGTTGTTTTTGGCAGACACCGGTTACAGAATCCAGCTTTTAGGCAAAGGACTGGCTCCTCCTTCGCCTAAAAGTTCTTGTTTTGGGCGTTTGGGAGTTAGGCTTTTTTTAGGTTGATTATATGGCATTAGTGTAGTCGTAGTGGTGGTCTGGGTGTTTAAACAACTGAACGTAGAGGCAGGCCATTATTTTAAAAAAACCTCCTTTTGGACGTTTTTTTGATAATGGACATTTTCCCTGCGTCTACTTTCAACGTTTAAGCCTTAGGCCAAAAGGGGACTTAGACTTTTTTTTTTATTATGCCCCTCCAAGTGTTCTTAAATATTCAACAATTATGGTATCTATTACTTTTTTTTTTTCACAGAGACCAGATGAAGAGGCAGTTGTTGATCAGGGTGGTACCAGTACTGTGCTTAATATTCACTATGAGAAAGAAGAGTTGGAAGGTAAGATCTGATAAAAAAGAGACACTGACTGCTATGAAGTATCAGCAACAAGTTCCTGAGGACGCCAAATACAGGCTGGGACCATCCTTCTTTTACCCCAATTCCATCTATGAATTTGTTGCAGTTTCTCTTAAGAGAGGCAGAAATTTCATAGATGCAATGAATGCATAAGAACATACGAATAGCCTTACTGGGTCAGACCAATGGTCCAACAAGCCCAGTAAACCTGTTCTCACAGTGGCCAATCCAGGTCACTAGTACCTGGCCAAAACCCAAAGAGTAGCAACATTCCATGCTACTGATCCAGGGCAAGCAGAGACTTCCCCCATGTCTTAATAACAGACTATGGACTTTTCCTCCAGGAATTTGTCCAAACCTTTCTTAAAACCTGCTATGCCATCCGCCTTTACCACAACCTCTGGCAATGCGTGCCAGAGCTTAATTATTGGCTAAATTTTATAAGGAATGACAACTGATTTTATTTCATTGATCTGTAAACATACACATCCAGGGGGGAGGACGGAGGGGGAAGGGAGTTACATTGGAATTTGATTCAGGGAATTTATGGAGAATTTCTTGAAGATTTTTATTTTATTTGAATATTAAGTGGGAGGGTGGGGGAAAATATAATTGTGCATTAATGTCTGAAAAGTTTATTGTGCTTTTCTTGTAATATTATATGTATATGAACTACTTGTTGCACAATTGTAGTTTGAAAATTCAATAAAGATATACAAAAAAAACCCAACAACTATTTCCTCCTATTGGTTTTAAAAGTATTTCCCTTTAATTTCATAGTGTCCCTTAGTCTTTGTAATTTTTGACGGAGTAAAAAAATGGATTCACTTGCACCAGTTCTATTCCACTCAGGATTTTGTAGGCTTCAATCATTTCTCCCCTTAGCCTTCTCTTTTCCAAGCTAAACAACCCTAACCTTTCTAATCTTTCCTCATACGAGAGTTCCATCCCCTTTATCATCTTGGTCGCTCTTCTTTGAACCTTTTCTAGTGCTGCTATATCTTTCTTGAGACCAGAATTGAACGCAATACTCCAGGTGAGGGCGCACCATGGAGTAATACAGAGGCATTATAATATACTTAGTCTTGTTAACCATTCCTTTTTTAATAATTCCTAGCATCTTGTTTGCTTTTTTGGCCGCCGCCACACATTGGGCAGAAGGTTTCATTGTATTGTCTACAATGAAACCCAGATCCCTTTTTTGGGCGCTGACCCCCAAGATGGACCCTAGCATCCAGTTATCCCAGGACAAGCAGGCAGCATATTCTTAACGCATGGGTGACGTCACCGACGGAGCCCCGGTACGGACCTTTTTAACTAGAAAGTTCTAGTTTGCCGCACCGCGCATGCGCGAGTGCCTTCCCGCCCGACGGAGGAGAGCATGGTCCCCAGTTTCTTCGTTTCCGCGGAGCGAAGAAGACGCATGTGTTTTCAACGGCCGTTGAAAAACTACTTTTTGCCTTCCTGCTCGCGTATTTTCTCACTTTTTTCCTTTTTTCTTATCGGATTCCCTTTATTTTTGTTTTCAAAAAAAAACAAACAAAAAAAACTCGTTGAGTTTTCTTTATTTTTTCAGGCCGGCCCCAGCGGGGCCTGTTGCCACCATACAGGCCTCCGGATTCAATTTTACGGAGGCCGTGTTTCCCTTCATGCCCCCTCAACCGGGTTTTAAGAAGTGCCAGCGGTGTGCACGCCCGATCTCCCTCACCGACCCACACAATTGGTGCCTCCAGTGCTTGGGTCCAGAGCATCGGGCTGACACCTGCACCCGCTGTGCTACGCTTAAAAAGCGTACTTTGAAAAATCGGCAGATCCAGCAAAATATTTTGTTTGGTACCGGATCTGCTATGGAACCGGCTGCGACGTCGACGGCACCACAAAAGTTGGCACCGACGACATCGACACCACTGGACCCTTCCTCAGGGTCGTTGGGCCCAGGTAAGCCGGCTAAGAAGCCTCCCTCTTCCCTTGAGCGCCCTCCGGCCACGGTTGCGACACCGGTCCTCTAGGCGCCGCACCGGCCCCGCAAACGCTCCGCTCCGATCTCAGTGAGTGCCTCATCTTTGGCCTCCTCATCGCCGGAGCGTAGAGCGGCACCTTTGGTACCGAAGAAGAAAAAAGCGGTACCGGTGCCTCCCCTGGACGACCGCATCGCGGCCATACTCCAAACACAGTTACAGGAGCAGCTGCAACAACAGCTCCAACAACTGTTGCCGGCGTTGCTGGCACCGCACCTTCCGGTACAGGACCGGTCCGAGCCTCACACTGTCCCATCGGTGTCGACCCCCTCGGTACCGATTAATACTTCCATGCCGGTGCTCTTGGCAGAAACACCTACAGTACGTACCCGTGATGCTGCCGATCCTGTCCGGTCCCAGGAACGACATCGGTCTTCCTCACCCGGTACCGCCTCGGTGCGCTCAGGCAAAGCTCTTTCAAAGACCCGCCATGCCGAGCCCTCCACACCGATGTCCAAACGTACGCTCCCCAACGTTAGGGACCCAGATTTGTGGGAAGACTCCCCTCACGGTACCGAGGAGGACGCTTCATCAACCGATGAAGAACCCTCCATGACCGACACCGTCTCCAAACCAGAGCAATCCTCTTTCTCCAAATTCCTTAGGGAGATGTCAGCAGCTCTTTCCATTCCCTTGGAGTCCGACTCTAAAAAGTCTCAGGCTTTCCTCGATGCCCTAGACTTTGAGCAACCTCCCAAAGAATTTCTGAAGTTGCCCGTCCACGACATCATTCGGGAAACTTTCTATAAAAACTGGGAAGCTCCCCTCACGGTTCCTGGAGCCCCTCGTAAATTGGATAGCTTATACCGGGTTATTCCAATCCCAGGGTTTGATAAACCTCAATTGCCCCATGAGTCCCTCCTGGTGGAATCTACTTTGAAAAAATTTCAGGGTTCCAGTGTATATGCCTCCACCCCTCCTGACAGAGAGGGAAAAACCATGGATAAATTTGGTAAGCGCCTTTTCCAAAATGCCATGTTAGCCAATAGAGCCAACAACTACACCTTCCACTTCTCCTTCTACATGAAGCATCTGGTGCAACAGCTCTCCTCCTTACAGAAATACCTTCCTGAACGTAAGGTCCCTCTTTTCCAGCAACATACTTCCAGCCTCCTCCAACTCAGGAAATTCATGGTTCGCTCCATCTACGACTCATTTGAGCTGACCTCTCGCGCATCTGCCCTGGCGGTGGCCATGCGACGTTTGGCATGGCTGAGAGTCTCTGACCTGGACATTAACCACCAGGACCGCTTGGCTAACGCACCTTGTCTGGGTGATGAACTCTTCGGAGAGTCCCTGGACTCAACAACCCTCAACTCTCAGCACATGAGACCAGGTGGGACACTCTGATTAAACCTAAAAAGAAGACTCCACCTGCTCGCACCTACAGACAGCAGTCTTCATACCAGCGCAGGTTCTTGGCCAGACCTCTCAACCCGCCTCAACAGCAGCCTCGCCGACCTCGTCAACAGCATCAATCTCAGGCTCGCTCACAGTCTCACCAACCTGCCAAGCCTCTCCCTCCGTCAAAACCATCTCAGCCCTTTTGACTTTTTCCTCCAGGGCATAGCCAGTCTCCCATCATCATTGCCTCTTCCTCAGCCTATCGGAGGTCGCCTCCAAATCTTCCTCAGCCGTTGGGAGGTCATCACATCAGACCAATGGGTCCTCAACATCATTCGCCACGGCTACTCTCTCAACTTCCAGACTCTTCCACCAGACAATCCTCCCGTAGAGTCTGCTTCTCACTCTTCCCAAACCCCCCTCCTCCTGAGGGAGGTCCAATCCCTCCTTCTTCTCAATGCCATCGAAGAGGTGCCTCCGGACCAAAGGGGTCAGGGATTCTACTCCCGCTACTTCCTGGTTCCCAAGAAGACAGGAGACCTTCGTCCCATCCTCGATCTCAGGGACCTCAACAAGTGTCTGGTCAAGGAGAAGTTCAGAATGCTCTCCCTTGCCACGCTTTACCCTCTTCTCTCTCAACACGACTGGCTATGTTCCCTGGACCTCAAAGAGGCCTACACTCACATCCCAATCAATCTGACTTCATGTCGCTACCTACGGTTTCAGATACAGCACCTCACTATCAGTACAAAGTGCTACCTTTTGGCCTCGCTTCATCGCCCAGGGTGTTCACCAAGTGCCTTATTGTGGTGGCGGCCTTCCTCAGGTCTCACAACCTCCAGGTGTTCCCCTACTTGGACGATTGGTTGGTGAAAGCACCTACGTCTCCACTGGTGCTACAAGCCACTCATCACACCATCTCTTTCCTCCATCTCCTGGGGTTCGAGATCAACTACCCCAAGTCGCATCTGCTTCCCACACAGTGACTTCAGTTCATTGGAGCAGTTCTCGACACCACACTAATGAGGGTGTTTCTCCCCTCTGACCGTCAACGGACCCTGCTCCACCTCTGTCGTCAGGTGCTCCTTCATCACTCCATTCCTGCCCGACAGATGATGGTCCTCCTGGGCCACATGGCCTCGACGGGCCATGTGCTTCCTCTGGCACGACTCCACCTCAGGACACCTCAATGGACTCTTGCCAACCAATGGTCACAGACCACGGATCTTCTTTCTCATCCCATCTCTGTGACATCGTCTCTTCAGCAATCTCTTCAATGGTGGTTGAACTCCTCAAATCTTTCCAGGGGTCTACTCTTTCATCTACCCCCTCACTCCATGATCATAACCACGGATGCCTCCCCCTATGCGTGGGGAGCTCACCTGGGAGATCTACGCACCCAGGGACTCTGGACCCCTCAGGAGCGTCAACATCACATCAATTTCCTGGAACTCAGAGCCATGTTCTATGCTCTCAAGGCCTTCCAGCACCTCCTCTGCCCTCAGGTCCTTCTCCTGTGCACAGACAATCAAGTCGCCATGTACTACATAAACAAGCAAGGCGGCACCGGATCTCGCCTCCTTTGTCAGGAGGCTCTCAGCATCTGGACCTGGGCCACGGCCCGCAATCTCTTCCTCAAGGCTGTCTATATCCAGGGCGAACAGAACTCCCTGGCCGACAATCTCAGCCGCATCCTTCAACCTCACGAGTGGACTCTGGACCCTTCAACACTCCACTCCATCTTTGCTCGCTGGGCACTCCGCAGGTGGACCTCTTTGCAGCGCCTCACAACCATCAGCTACCCCAGTTCTGTTCCAGACTCTTCTCTCCTCATCGTCTGACCCCAGATGCATTCCTGCTCGACTGGACGGATCGGTTCCTCTATGCCTTTCCTCCACTACCTCTGATGTTGCGGACGTTATCCAAACTCCGCAGGGACAGGGCCACCATGATTCTCATCGCTCCTCGGTGGCCTCGCCAACACTGGTTCTCCCTCCTGCTTCAGCTCAGCTCCAGGGAGCCCATTCCTCTTCCTGTGTTTCCTACTCTACTTACGCAGCAACGTCAGTCTCTACTGCATCCCAATCTGTCTTCGCTCCACCTGACAGCTTGGTTTCTCTCGGGCTGACCTCTCCAGAGAATCTGTCTCAGCCTGTCCGTCGCATTTTGGATGCCTCCAGGAAACTGGCCACCCTCCAATGTTACCATCAGAAGTGGACCAGGTTCTCCTCTTGGTGTCTACTGCGTCATCACGATCCCACCTCATTAGCGGTGGAAACTGTACTGGACTATTTGCTCTCTCTGTCCGATGCTGGCCTCAAGTCTACCTCAATCAGAGTCCACCTCAGTGCCATCACTGCGTTTCATGAGCCTATCCTCGGAAAACCTCTCACGGCTCATCCACTGGTTTCCCGGTTCATGAGAGGCCTCTTCAATGTCAAACCACCTCTGAAGCCTCCTCCTGTCGTCTGGGACCTGAATGTGGTTTTATCAGCCCTCATGAAACCCCCTTTTGAGCCTCTTGCCACAACTTCGCTCAAACTTCTAACATGGAAGGTGCTTTTCCTCATTGCCATCACCTCTGCCAGGAGGGTTAGTGAGCTGCATGCACTGGTCGCCGATCCACCGTTCACTGTTTTTCACCATGACAAGGTGGTTCTGCGTACCCATCCTAAATTCCTTCCCAAGGTGGTCTCGGCTTTTCACCTCAACCAGTCCATTGTGTTGCCTGTCTTTTTCCCTAAACCCCATTCTCATCCTGGGGAACAGGCGTTGCACACGCTGGATTGTAAGCGTGCCCTTGCATACTACCTTGACCATACCAGGGCTCACCGCTCGTCCCCTCAGCTCTTTCTGACCTTCGATCCTAACCGTCTAGGTCGTCCTGTCTCTAAACGGACGCTTTCCAATTGGCTTGCTGCCTGTATTGCGTTCTGTTATGCTCGGGTCGGTCTCTCACTGGAAGGTGCTGTCACGGCCCACAGGGTCAGAGCTATGGCTGCTTCTGTGGCTTTCCTCCGTTCCACGCCCATCGAGGAAATCTGCAAGGCTGCCACTTGGTCCTCAGTTCACACGTTCACTACTCACTACTGTCTGGATGCCTTCTCCAGACGGGATGGACACTTCGGCCAATCTGTGTTACAAAATTTATTTTCCTAATGGCCAACCATCCCTCCTCCCTCTCTGTTAGCTTGGAGGTCACCCATGCGTTAAGAATATGCTGTCTGCTTGTCCTGGGATAAAGCACAGTTACTTACCGTAACAGGTGTTATCCAGGGACAGCAGGCAGATATTCTTACGTCCCACCCTCCTCCCCGGGTTGGCTTCTTAGCTGGCTTATCTTAACTGGGGACCACGCTCTCCTCCGTCGGGCGGGAAGGCACTCGCGCATGCGCGGTGCGGCCAACTAGAACTTTCTAGTTAAAAAGGTCCGTACCGGGGCTCCGTCGGTGACGTCACCCATGCGTTAAGAATATCTGCCTGCTGTCCCTGGATAACACCTGTTACGGTAAGTAACTGTGCTTAACTGTAATTCGGGTTATTCTTCCCAATGTGCATCATTTTGCATTTGTCCACATTAAATTTCATCTGCCACTTGGATGCCCAATCTTCCAATTTCCTAAGGTCTGCCTGTAATTTTTCACAATCCGCATGCATTTTAACAACTTTGAACAGTTTAGTATCATCTGAAAATTTAATTACCTCACTTGTCATTCAGATTTCCAGATCATTTATAAATAAGTTAAATAGCACCGGTCCCAGTACAGACCCCTGCGGCACTCCACCTTCAAGGTCGCCCTCTTTGGAGCACTGCTGCACCTACGAGGTCAGATCCTTCTGTCTCGGTGCCGATGCTTGAAGACATGCTCAAGTCCATCTTGACCACTCAGATATCCTCCATCATGGCTCAACTGGTTCTGTCCTCGACTCTGCCTCGGGTAGACCAGTCTGAGACCCAACCGGATCTTCCAGTCCTCGTGTCTCGAGGCAGGTCTCGGGCATCGAAGCGGTTGTCCTCCAGTGATTCTTCACCTGAGTTGCCTCGTTCGAAGCATCGCTCGAAGCATTCGAGGCATCTTGCTTCCAAGCTTCGTCATGAGTCCTCTGTAGTGCACTCTTCTCTGGACACCGAGACTTCTCTGCCTCATTCTTCCACCTCGAAGCACAAATCTCCCCTGCACTCTGTCTCGACCCGAAGTCCATTCAGGTCGAGGACTCCTCCTTCAAAGCCAGCTCTCCGAGACTCTTCTCCTCCAGCTTCGACTCATTCTGTGCCTCGCACTCCGGGTGCATCACCTTTGCGGAGTCTGAAGCGTAGACATTCTATGACTCCACCCCACGTGGACAGTGCAGCTTCGTCTGAACCAGTCTCTCAATACTCTAGGGAGGCTTCCCCTTCCTACTCGGTGGCTCCAAAGTCTCGTAGTCCTTCCCCAGATGAAGCCTCTGATTCCAAGTCCACTTCCTTTGCCAAGTTTGTGTTTGACATGGGACAAGCTCTCAAACTGGACCTCCATTCGGACTCCAAATATACTCCTGAATATTTGGCAGATATGGAACTTTCTCATCCACCGAAAGAGTCTTTGAGATTGTCTATGACTCCAGTTCTTAAACAGACCTTTGTTTGTAATATGGAAACGCTATTCCATCTAAGATGGAATCTCGTTATTGGACTGTTCCCTGTAAGGGGTTTGAGAAATCCCAACTCTCTCATCAATCCTTGGTGGTGGAATCTTTGATGAAAGCCCATCTTTCCAAGATCTATGCTGCAGTCCCTCCAGGCAGGGAGGGTCGTACTGTGGACAAGTTTGGTCGCCGTTTATACCAAAACTCTATGTTGGCCAAAAGAGTTCTCAACTATAATTACACTTTCACTAATTATTTCAACCATTTTCTCAAATTGTTGCCTTCTTTTTATCCTGATATTTCCAAGACACGTCTTTCTGAGTTCAAGCAAATCCTCAAGACTCTTTCTCAGTTGAGACTTTTCATGCTGCAAGCCTCATATGATGCTTTCGAATTGTCTTCCCGAGTCTCTGCTTTTGCTGTAGCCGTGCATAGGCTAGCGTGGCTCCGTATTGTTGACATGGATCCCAATCTCCAGGATAGTTTGGCAAACCTGCCTTGCCTTGTCAAGGGAATGAGTTATTTGATGACTCTATTGAAGCAGCCACTAAGCGTCTCTCAGAGCATGAACGCTCGTTTGCTTCTCTCATTCGCCCTAAATCCAAGACTCCACCAGCTAGGGCGTATAAACAGACTCCAAGTCGTTACCCTCAGAAAACGACTCCTGCTTTTTCCAGGCCTCCATTTCGCCGTCCTCAACAGCAGCAACATCAACAGAAGTCACAAACTTCTGCTGCCACCAAGCCAGCTCAGTCTTTTTGATGATCTCAGCTTGAGCATTCCAATCTCCCTATTTCAGAATTCTCCTCTTCCCATAGGGGGTCGTCTGTCCACTTTTTATCACCAGTGGGAGCTCATCACCTCAGATCTCTGGGTTCTTACCATCCTGTGAGAGGGATACTCTCTTTGTTTGCTTCAGGTACCTCCAGATCACCCTCAAAGAGAGTGTCCTTCCAATCAGTCGCAACTTCCCCTTCTTCTTCGCCTTCGAGCTATGGAGAAAATTCCTCTGTCCCAGCGGAACTTGGGGTTCTATTACCACTATTTTCTGGTTCCGAAGAAGACGGGGGATTTGCGACCTATTATGGACCTCAGAGCTCTCAACAAATTCCAAGTCAAAGAGAAGTTCCGGATGCTCTCTTTGCCGACCTTGTATTCCCTGATGGATCAGGGAGATTGGATGTGCTTGCTGAATCTCAAGGAGGCTTATACTCATATCCCCATTTATCCAGCCTTTCGCAAGTACCTCAGAATTCAAAGTGGGGGATCTTCATCTGCAGTACAGAGTTCTTCCTTTCGGCTTGGCCTCATCCCCCAGAGTGTTCACGAAATGTCTGGTGATTGTAGCTGCTTCTTTTCGTACCCAGGGTCTTCAAGTTTTTCCATACCTGGATGACTGGCTCATCAAGGCCCCCTCTCTTTCAGGGGTTATTTCAGTGACCCAACAGACTATTATATTCCTACAAAGTCTGGGGTTCCAGATAAACTTTCCCAAGTCTCAGTTAACCCCATCTCAATCTCTCCAGTTCATTGGGGCGACTCTGAATACTGTCCACCTGAGAGCATATCTTCCTCAACCACGTCAAGATACCCTCATTCAACTTTGTCATCAGGTCTCTCGTCTTCCCTCGGGTTTAGAAAATTACTCAAAACTCACCTATTCCATGGACAAGACCCCTAACGCCCCTCTTCAATGAATCGTAACCTCCTCCTTCTCCCTCCACCATACTACCCAGCCTACCCACCCCAACCCTCTCCCCCTGACTTACTCGTCCCTTCTCTCTCTAACCTCAACTACTTCGTTGCTTCCAACTTTGTTCAATTGTTGTGAACCACTTGTAATTTTTGATAAACAAATGTGAACCACCTAGAACTCCCTGGGTATGGCGGTATACAAAAATAAAGTTATTATTTTTATTATTATTTCTGCACGGCAAATGATGATTCTGCTCGGTCACATGGCTTCTACAGTTCATGTGACTCCTTTTGCCAGACTTCACTTTCGCATTCCTCAGTGGACCCTGGCATCTCAATGGCAACAAGCCACGGACCTGCCATCTCAACAAATTACAATAATTCCTTTGTTGCAGAAGTCTCTCCATTGGTGGATGCTCTCTTCCAATCTTTCCAGAGGTTTGCTGTGCCACAATCTCCCTCATCAGAAAGTTCTCACAACCGATTCATCCGCCTATGCCTGGGGAGCCAATGTCAACGGTCTCCATATTCAAGGTCTATGGACTCCAACAGACCGTCAGTGTCACATCAATCTGTTGGAACTCAGAGTGATTTTCAATGCTCTCAAAGCTTTTCAGCATCTCCTCCTCGACATGGTGGTACTTGTTCGGACAGACAACCAAGTGGCCATGTATTATGTCAACAAACAGGGAGGTACGGGATCTCACTCCCTTTGTCAGAAAGCTCTGAAGCTGTGGCAATGGGCAATTCATCACAACATCTTTCTCAGAGCTGTCTATATTCAAGGTCAACACAACTGTCTGGCGGACAAATTGAGTCGCCTTCTCCAGCCTCACGAATGGACAATCAATTCTCCCACACTCCGTCAGGTTTTTGCTCGCTGGGGGACCCCGCAGATAGATCTCTTTGTGTCCCCCCTCAACTACAAGCTGCCTCGATTTTGCTCCCGGATATACTCTCCTCAGTGTCTCGAGCAGATGCCTTCCCTCCATTTCCGCTGATTCTCAGGACTCTTGTCAAACTCAAGTCGACATGTGCCACCATGATTCTAATAGCTCCTCGGTGGTCCAGACAACTGTGGTACTCCCTTCTACTTCAACTCAGCACCAGGGAGCCTTTGCTTCTACCAGTTTTTCCCTCTCTTCTCACTCAGAGTCAAGGGTCTTTGCTACATCCCAACCTACAGTCTCTACACTTAACAGCTTGGTACCTTTCAACCTAACAGACTCTCTACAGTTTTCTTAGTCTGTACAGGATATTTTGGTAGCTTCCAGGAAGCCGTCCACTCGGCAGTGTTACAGCCAGAAATGGACTAGATTTTCTACTTGGTGTTCTACCCGTCGGCTGGAGCCAATGTCTACCTCCTTGGCTTCTGTTCTGGACTATTTACTTCACTTATCGCAATCTGGACTTCAGTCTACATCTATTCAAGTCCATCTCAGTGCGATTGCTGCTTTTCATCAGCCTCTTGATGGGAAACCTCTCTCTGCACATCCGGTGGTTTCCAGATTTATGAAAGGTCTCTTTAATGTTCATCCACCACTTAAACCGCTTCCAGTGGTCTGGGATCTCAATGTTGTGCTAGCTCAACTGATGAAACCTCCATTTGAACCAATTGATAAAGCTCACCTCAAGTATCTCACTTGGAAAGCAGTGTTCCTGATTGCCCTCATATCTGCTCGATGAGTCAGTGAGTTGCAAGCTCTGGTTGCGGACCCACCTTTCACCACCCTGACAAAGTGGTCCTCCGTACTCATCCAAAATTATTACCTAAGGTTGTTTCAGAATTTCATCTCAATCAATCTATTGTTCTGCCAGTATTTTTTCCAAAGCCGCATTCTCATCCTGGAGAAGTGGCGCTTCATACTTTGGACTGTAAACGTGCCTTGGCTTTCTACCTGCAACGCACTCAACCTCACAGAACAACTCCTCAACTTTTCATCTCCTTTGATCAGAATAGGTTGGGACGTCCTGTCTCGAAGCGAACCATTTCCAACTGGATGGCTGCTTGCATCTCTTTTTGCTATACTCAGGCTGGTCTTCCTCTGCAGGGTCGAGTCATGGACCACAAAGTTCGAGCCATGGCGGCGTCTGTAGCTTTCCTCAGATCAACTCCTATTGAGGAAATCTGTAAGGCTACCACTTGGTCCTCGGTTCATACTCTCATTACTGTTTGGATACTTTATCCAGGAGGGATGGCCATTTTGGCCAATCTGTTTTGCAAAATCTTTTTTCTTAATCTGCCAACTCTCCCCCCACCCCTTTTTACTCAGCTTGGAGGTCACCCATGCGTGAGAATATGCTGCCTGCTTGTCCTGGGATAAAGCACAGTTACTTATCATAACAGTTGTTATCCAGGGACAGCAGGCAGATATTCTCACAACCCTCCCACCTCACCTGGTTGGCTTCTTAGCTAGGTATCTGAACTGAGGATCCTCACAGGAGACGCGCCCCCTAATTCGGGCGGGAAGGCACACGCGCATGCACGGTGCAGCACTCGAAAGCTCAAAGATCTTCAAGCAAGTTTGCTTTCGAGGCTGTCCGCTGTGGGGCTCCGTCGGTGACGTCACCCATGTGTGAGAATATCTGCCTGCTGTCCCTGGATAACAACTGTTACGGTAAGTAACTGTGCTCTACCCTCCAATCCTCGGGTATTACAGGTGATTTTAGCAACAGGTTACAGATCACTGACAGCAGGTCATGTTTGAGTTCGGGGTGTATACCAACCGGTCCAGGTGATTTATCACTTTATAACTTGTCAATTTGGCTTAGTATATCTTTCATATTCACAGAGATTTTTTTCAGTTCCTCCACATCATCACCCTTGAAAACCATTTCTGGTTCAGGTAGATCTCTTAAATCTTCTTCCATAAAGACCGTAGCAAAGAATTCATTCAGTCTTTCTGCTATGACCTTATCCTCCCTGATCGCCCCTTTTGCTCCTTGATCATCCAATGGTCCCACAGATTCCATCACAGGTTTTCTGCCTCTGATGTACCTAAAAAAAATTGTTATGAGTTTTTGCCTCTTTTGCAAGTTTCTCTTCATATACTTTCTTAGCTGTCTTTATCAGTGCTTTGCATCTAACTTGCCTGTGCTTGTGTTTCTTCTTATTTACTTCATTCGTATCCTTTTTCCATTCTTTAAAGGATGTGTTTTTGGCTCTAATAGCCTCTTTCACTTCACCTTTTAACCACGCCAGCTCACGTTTCCTCTTCTTTCAACCTTTGCTGATACGTGAAATATATCTGGTCTAGGCTTCCACAATGGTATTTTTAAATAACATCCATGCCTGGTTTACAGTTCTAACCGTTGCAACTGATCCTTTTAGCTTCTTTTTAACCATTTTCCTAATTTTATCATTGTCGCCCTTTTGAAAATTAAACGCCTCTACAGTAGATTTCTTTTGTGATGTCACTCTCAGTATCAGCTCAAATTTGATCACGTTATGATCAGTGTTTCCCAGCAGACCCAATACTATGTCTTGCATTACACTAAGAACTAAATCTAAAATAGCACCTTCTCTTGTCGGTTCCCGGACTAGTTGCTCCAAGAAGCAGTCATTTATGACATCTAGGAATTTTACCTCTTTAGCACTACACAATGTAATATTTAACCAGTCAATGTTGGGGTTCAACTTGCTGCGGTGTCCAGGTGGTGAAGCACCGGTTGGTGATGCTTCGGGAATAGCCTAGACCAGGGGTGGGCAACTCTGGTCCTCAAGAGCTAGAATCCAGTTGGGTTTTCAGGATTTCCTCAGTGAATATGCATTGAAAGCAGTGCATGCAAATAGATCTCATGCGTATTCATTGGGGAAATCCTGAAAACCCGACTGGATTCTGGCCCTCGAGGACCGGAGTTGTCCATCCCTGGCCTAGACCCTGTTGGCAGCTAAGTTCATTGTTATTTTTTCTGCTCTTTAAGTATTGAGGAAACTGTTGGTGATTTCGTGTTGATGTGCAGAATCGTCAATACAAAGTGTTTTTGATGTTGGCGTGCCTTTTCATACGGGTGGTTTTCTTTGAGGGCTGCTGTAGTGCCTGTTTTTCCACCACTGATGATCCACCACACATGTGCAACCCTTATTTCTTTCTAAAATAAGTGGAGTTTTTTGCCACATGAAGCTCAACTGAGGCTTTTTCTCCACTTTCTTTCAATGTTTTGAGTGATTGGGTTGTGTGAGAGAGCTTGTGTGAGTGGGGGTGGGTTCTGTGGCCTTGCAATGTCTCAGGGGTCCCCGTTTTTTCCATTTAGAACATAATTTTGTTTTGTAGTAATTCTATATGTCCATTTCCATAGTGGTTGTGTAATTGAAATCACCCATTATTATACTGTTCTCCATATCTCCAGCTTTCCTAATCTCTGAAAACATTTATTCATCTGTCTGCTCATTTTGTCCCGGGGGATGGTAGTATAACCCTACCTTTCTATTCCTTCCCTTCACATATGGAATTTCTATCCATAAGGATTCCACACTATCTATGCATGCAGGATGTTTATTTTATTTGATTCAATTCCCTCTTTAACATATAGCACAACCTCCCCGCCAATTTGATCTACTCTATCCTTGCAATATAATTTGTACCCAGGTAACCAGTGTCCCATTGATTGTCCTCCTTCCACCAGTTCTCCGAGATGCCTAATATATCTATCTCAAGGTAAAAAAAGAAAAACTGCAGACAAATGTACAAGGATGCAGGCTAAATTTATTATAGAAAAACTATCAATGCGGTTAATATTACAACTTTAAAACAAGCCAAAGGACCCGACACGGTACGTGTTTCGGTTAACACGCCTTCATCAGGGGTCCTAATAAACCAAAATGGAAAAACTCAGAATATACATAAGAAATAAAAAATATATGTGAATATGTGAACATGTGACAATGGTGTGTACACAAACTATCACAAATCGTAAAGCAGGAACAAACTTAAAAACAAGAAAACAGGCCACATTGACGTGATGTGTGAAGTGTATCATGCAAAAATAAGTGTTATAGATGATGAATTCTATAAAAAATGTGAAGGTGAGTATACTAGAAGAAGAACATCAAAATGCAGATAATAAACTAACAAAATGCAAAATGCAGATAATAAACTAACACAGAAAGAGAAAAAAGGCAAAAGAATAATAGAACAAAGGAAAAATAAACCTACCCAGGTTGATAAGGTATCAAATAAAACCGCAAACAAAAACTGTAAAAACAAAACTAAATTAATATTACCCTATTAAAATGACACAGACATCAAATTCATATGGAAATGATGAGGGCACATTTGACATACATAGCAAAAAAAATTTGAGGACAAGTGAACCTAGGACAATTGAAAACAACGAGGGGGCATAACGCTAGCAATGGTTCAAATAGTGGAGATACCAGATGATAACTGAATAAATGAACCAAGATTGGATTAATGTGAATGCTAGCAAAAATGCTGGCATTATAGGACGAGGGAAGGAAAATCAGGGACTAATATATATGAAAATGTGTAGCTAAACTACGATTAAAAATGCAAAAATGCTTGTGCTATACATTAAAACAGGAACACCAACCCAGAAGGGGTAACAAAAGTGGCAACACAGAACCCATAAAAAAGCAAACGGAACAGAGGTGAAACTGTGAAGTAAAAAAAACATAGGAGGGGAAAAAAATATATTAATAAAGCTAATGAAGCACTAATTAAATCTAAAGCTTATCTTAGCCTGTACAAGTAGAAGTCGATAACCGAAGAACAGTCTCTGTGTGAACTGCTCCGTAGCCAAAAAAAGACACCGCGGGAAGAGGTAGCTTATAAAGGCTGGGTTTATAATGTGAGGTCAGGGGACGTGTGCTACGGAAGTATGTGCAATTACGTAATGGCCTAGAAAGACAATGTAGGCTATAGAATGTGCCTGCCAGAGGCTCAAAATATATGAAAAAAGTGGGCAATAGCGTAATCACCGGTGGGAACGATGATAAGGAAAGGCAAACCAGCTTGAAGGCTAAAAAAAAAAAAAAAAAATGTGTGAAAAGGACATATCCTGTCATTGGCTGGAAATAGAAACCTCTCCTGGTCTAATCTAATTGAATCCAAATTTTATAAACAGGCAGTTCTTGGGTTAATAACGGGTTCTGTTTTTTAAACTGTTCTTTTTTTTTTCTTCTATTTTTTCTTTATTGAATTTTCAAATTATTAACAAGATATCCTTGCTTAAGAAAAACAAGCAAAAAGAATTACAGCATTAATTCAAATCACAAAGGTAACAAAAATTAAACTTTCTTAGACCACAATCTAATCATAGAAGAGATCCGGAAAATAGTGAAGAGAAACTAATAACAATAATGGTAAAAAGGAATTGGCTTAACAGAGAATTCCCATTAAACAAATAAATGTTCACTTAAACACTAACAGTAGACAACTTCTTCATCATATCAAGAAATGCACGCAAGTGTTCAGGAACAAAAAAAACATATTTAACTCCAAGATATTTCACTAAACATTTACAGGGATAGGCCAGTAGGAAAGTTGCACCCAGTGTCACTGTTTCAGTTCTCATTGCCAGAAAAAGTTTTTGCCGATCTTGTGTCTGCCTAGCAACATCTGGGTAGATCCAAACTCTTTTCCCCAGAAATGGCAATTGAGAATTTCAAAAGTATAATCGCAAAAGTGCATTTGCGTCCTGCTCCAAAACAAAGGAAATTAATAGAGTGGCTCGCTCTGCGGTAACTGAAACAGAAGATTCAAGTAGTTCTGTAAGATTTAATAGATCCACAACTCATACTCCTTCATCGGGAATGACGCCTATCTCCTTTTTTGAAGGTATATAATATATACGATACGATTAATTGGAGGAATTAAATTAGGTGAGTACTTCAAAATTTCAACAAGGTATTTTGTAAACATTTCTATACGGGGCATTCCCATTGAATATTGAGGATATGCACATTTAACCTTCTGTTATAATTTTCCAATTGTTCTATTTTTCTATTTAGAATAACTTTCTCTTTAACCATCTCTGAAGATAGGGTTTGTAAAGTCAGCAACCTTACTCTTAACCTGATTAAGTTAAGTGTTGAAATGTTCTGTAGTACCTTGGAGTTTTTCATCCAAGGTATTGACAGTACTTACAAGCGTTGCAATTTCTTTTGAAGAGTTGCTAACTGTCATGTTGATCTTTATGAGAGCTTCCCAAATGCTCTCTAATGACACCACTGCCGGTTTTTCAAACTGAGGAGAGATCTCCATGATTTATCCTGCCTCCGGTAGTACTCTTGCGACTACAGCCCCTGCTGCTGGGGTCTTCCTCAAAGATAACATAACACAAGACTCCTCCAGCTCAATCGCAGTAGACACCAGGTGCGGTGGTGGAAATGACATCGGAGGGGAGGGAGTCTTCCAGCCGGGGAACCGCCGGGCACTTTTCTGATGTTACAGGAACCGGCCCCGACGAACTCTAGCATGGAGTGCTGTGAAGGAGTAGATGTTTGAACCACAGGGGGATCAGCTCGAACTATATGAGGAGAGACTGGCAGGGGAAGCAACAAACTTCAAATCGTTCTTCAGATATGTGAAGGGGAAGCAACCGGCAAGGGAAGAAGTGGGGCCATTGGATGATGGAGACAAAAAAGGAGTGGTAAAGGAGGAAAAAGAGATAGCTGACAGGTTAAATAAGTTCTTCATGTCAGTCTTCACGAGGGAGGACACATCCAATATTCCGGAACCGGAAGACATCGTAAATGGGGATCGGGATGAAAAGCTGGTCCAACTAAGCCAAGAGGATGTCCTCAGGCAGATAGATAGACTAAAGAGCGACAAATCGCCAGGTCCGGACGGCATTCACCCAAGGGTACTCAAGGAACTAAGGAACGAAATAGCAGAGCCACTTCGCCAAATATGTAACCTATCCTTAAAAACTGGAGAGATCCCGGAGGATTGGAAAATTGCAAATGTCACGCCCATCTTCAAGAAGGGTTCAAGGGGGGACCCGGGAAACTACAGGCCGGTGAGCTTGACCTCGGTCCCGGGAAAGATGATGGAAGCACTGATTAAGGACAGTATCTGTGAACACATAGAAAACAATGGACAGCTAAAGTCGAGCCAGCACGGCTTCTGCAAGGGTAGGTCATGCCTCACAAACTTATTGTACTTCTTTGAGGGGGTAAACAGCCAGGTGGATAAAGGGGAATCCATTGACATCATTTACCTTGACTTTCAAAAAGCCTTCGACAAGGTACCGCACGAAAGACTGCTTAAAAAGCTGTGGAAACACGGGGTGCAAGGGGAGGTCCACCGATGGATCAAAAACTGGCTGGCAGACAGGAAACAGAGGGTTGGAGTAAAGGGCCATTACTCAGACTGGCATTGGGTCACGAGCGGAGTTCCGCAGGGGTCGGTGCTGGGACCGCTCCTGTTCAATATATTTATTAATGACCTGGAGGCGGGAACAAATTGCGAAGTTATTAAATTTGCGGATGACACCAAACTCTACCGCAGGGTTGAAACCATGGAAGACTGCGAAGATCTGCAAAGGGACCTAACGACGCTAGAAGAATGGGCCAAGAAATGGCAAATGAGCTTTAACGTAGGGAAATGCAAGGTCATGCATGTAGGGAAAAAGAACCCGATGTTCAGCTATAAAATGGGGGGATCACTGCTAGGGGTAAGTAACCTTGAAAGAGACCTGGGAGTGATGGTAGACACATCTTTGAAGGCGTCGGCACAGTGCACCACAGCCTCAAGAAAAGCAAACAAAATGTTGGGTATCATTAAGAAGGGTATCACGACCAGGACAAAGGAGGTCATCCTGCCACTGTATCGTGCAATGGTGCGACCGCATCTGGAGTACTGTGTCCAGTACTGTCGCCGTACCTCAAGAAGGACATGGTGGTACTTGAGGGAGTCCAGAGAAGAGCAACTAAACTGATAAGGGGTATGGAAAACCTCTCATATACTGACAGACTGAAAAAGCTGGGGCTGTTCTCCCTGGAAAAGCGGAGACTTAGAGGAGACATGATAGAAACCTTCAAGATCCTGAAAGGTATAGAAAAGGTAGACAGGGACAGATTTTTCAGATTATGGGGAACCACAAGTACAAGGGGACACTCAGAGAAATTAAAAGGGGACAGATTTAGAACAAATGCCAGAAAGTTCTTTTTCACCCAGAGGGTGGTGGATACTTGGAATGCGCTTCCGGAGGCTGTGATAGGCCGGAGCACGTTACAAGGCTTCAAAGAAGGTTTGGATAGGTTCCTAGAGGATAAAGGAATTGAGGGGTACAGATAGGAGTAGCGGTAGGTTATAGGGATAGTCTGGGACCCTTGCTCGGGCAATGGGCCTGATGGGCCACCGCGGGAGCGGACTGCTGGGCGAGATGGACCTCTGGTCTGCCTCAGCGGAGGCAACTTCTTATGTTCTTATGTCTTATTCCTTTACGTTTAGAATGTGGCATAATTGCCAACAAGGAAAAAGTATCTCTAAAGGAAACAAATTGCTCCCGCTGCAGGTAGAATTCAGAGATGCCAAAGCTATGCTTCCGCCATCTTGAATCTTCTGCCTTTTCTTTTTAAACTGTCCTTAAGTTGAATTTGTATGTAACTTGGTTACTGTACAGCACACACACAGTCTATAAAAACATTAAATAACATTAAACATTAAAGAAACAGTTCTCAAAATAAAGTACCATAGTTTGAATAGAAAGAAAAGATAGGAGGCTTACCCTTAATTTTGTTCTTCATCCATCCTACTGTTCCCTCTCCACCACCACATCCAACATTTATCCCTCTCATCTCTCTCTTCCCCATGCATCTGTACCTTACACCTCTCCCACTACAATGTCCAATATTTCTCTCTCCCTCTCTATGCCCATCCATTCTCCTCTTTCTTCATTTCCCCATGTGTGCCATCTGTCTTTCCTTCTCACTCAGACTTCCATACCTGACAATTCTCCTTTTCTGTTCCTTCTCCCACATCAGCAACTCTTTCCCTCACTCCCTCCATTCTTTCATCCTATATCCCAAGTTCATGCTCCCTCCCTTCTTTCTTGCTTCCTTCCATCCTTTGTATGAAGTTTGTGCTCCCTCCTTTTCTTCTGTGTCCCAATGCGACCCTGCTTCTCCCTTCCTGTACCAATGCACCCTCTCTTCAACCCTTCCTGTCCCAACGCGACCCTTCAACTCCCTTCTGTGTCTCAATGCGACCCTGGTCTTCCTTTCCTCTATTATGTGTCCCAAATGTATGCCTCCCTCCCACAGGTGTTTACCTCCACTGGCCAGCTGCCTCCTCCCAGCTGCACTTCTCTTTGCAAAGCCGCGGCTGTGGTTCCTACATGAGGCCTGTGGTTGACCCGGAAGCCTTTCCTCTGTGTCTGGAGGGCCTCCGAGCATACCTTTAAAAATGGTTTGGACAAACTTATGGGATGGGAGGCCCAAATGGACTATTCTTCTCACTGCAGAAACAGAGACTTTGTCCGTGTTTGGTCTCCCTGTTTGGACGTTTTGCCTCCCAGGAGTCGTAGTTGCATCTTGAACCGATTGCAGCTGTTTCCGGCCCCACCTGTCTGACCTTGGTTACTTCTTTGCACTTGGTTTTGGGGGGAGGGAGCTTTGGGAGGGATTGGGGGAGGGGATGGGGAGGGGTGTCTCTGTAACCCAGGAGGACATCAGAGTCCATTCCTCTTAGGGGGTCCCCTTCTTGTACTCCCCTAAAACTAAGAAAATTTTTGTCTGTTGTTTTAATTTTGTTGTTATGTGGTTCTTTGTAGTTAATAAAACATATTTAAACATAAGAAAGGTTTGGACAAATTCCTGGAGGAATAGTCCATAATCTGTTATTGAGAAAGACACGGGGGAAGCCACTGCTTGCCCTGTATCGGTAGCATGGAATATTGCTACACCTTGGGTTTTGGCCAGGTACTAGTGACCTGGATTGGCCACTGTGAGAACGGGCTACTGGGCTTGATTGACCATTGGTCTGACCCAGTAAGGCTATTCTTATGTTCTTATGGATGCAATGCAACGACATTACACGCATGCTCAGTCACACGCAGTCCTCGGGATCTTCCAAAACCTGGACATACTGCTGTGTTTTGATAATCCCTCTGGACACCCAGACAGTCCATTATAGCAGCTGGTAACCCTATTCAGCACCAGAACGAGATTTACTAACCAGTGGTATTTATGTACTGCAGTTAGTAAATCCCATGCAAAATTACTTGCCTAAAAACTATTAATGCAGCTTAGTGTATACTGTATTGGCCCTTAGGTCAGCGAGGCAAGAATCATATCAGGTAATTAACATTTCATTTTCTTTGAAGTTCAAAGAATGCAGGAGGGATTCTTCTAAAAAATCAAGAATGGCAATTGTTCAAAGTGCAAGAAGAATTTACACAGCAGGAGCAGTTTAACATCATTCATGAAGAATGTCACTGAAAATTATTTTAAGAGCTTTAGAAAAAGCGCAGCTTGCCTTCTCAGATTAGATTTCAGAATCAAATGCATAACGGAACTAAAGCAAAAATTTCCTGCATCCAGTGGAGTGGAAAGTATACAAAGAAAGTAGGCTGGATCAGTTTTTCACTTCATTATACTTTATATCTCAAGCATTACAAAACCTGTCTTAAGACCTGATTATTTTAGTCTTCTTTCCCTAAACTACCCTGCCTTTCTGATGGCTGGCTCGACTCTGTCCCCTGACCCTATCCTGTTTCCCTTAGCTTTTATTTCATTATTGTACCGCCTTTCATTACTCTGTTTTATTTTTAACATTGTAAACTGCCTAGTGGCACTTTGGGTATTCTGGTAATATAATCAAATACCCTCAAATAAATAAATACATAAATACATGAGAGATTAAAGACCTGATTTGTCAGTCTCCTCCAGTTTCTTCTGTCTCTTTCCCACACTCTAGATTTCCCACCCATCCCCAAATTCTACAAAAAGTGCTAAAATTTCACAGCAAAATTGCTTGCATATTTTAATTAATTATTTATTTGGGCTTTATTATCCACCTTTTTGAAGAGATTCACCCAAGGCAGTATACAGCAGGAATAATTCATCATAAAACTTACAATTTTGTTAACATAATAACAGTGATAAAAAGACCAAATATAAACACAAATACAATGAATGAGGTAAAGTCAAAATCAGTAAACTGAAACTTAATAATAGGACTACCATGAAGCAGTGTATAAAATATACTTATTAACAGCACTGAAATTCAAACAAATAAGAGATATATAATACATACTAAAAGGGAGATATAATGCTTATGAAGCATTTAATAAGCACAATATAACAAGCTAATTAGCACTAATAATTGGTTTAACAAGCAATTGGTGCTAATTAAAATCAATTAGAAGCTACATGCACAAATTTAGGTGCAGGTCTTTCAGTGGTGTAGAAAGGGTAGGGGGTGCCCAGGGCAGAGGCGTACTTCCATGCTGCCTCACCCGCCATGCGCTCCTTTCTTCCCAAACCCCCAGAACCATCTGTAGATACATTGCTAGGAGATCATTAGTATTTAAATTTTTGCGAAAGGTTGTTTCAGCTTTCATTGTCAATCAGGAAGTATGTTTGCCTGCTTTTCAGCCGACAGGTTCCATAACTCAGGACTACCTGCTAAAGAAATTGGACATGCACAGGGTGCTCCTACGTTATTTGGAGGTCACTAACGAGTTTCGGATCTCTGACCATCTGTTTGTGCTGACTCATTCAGTTAAGCGGGGTGCTCCTGCTTCTAAGGCCACTATATCCAGATGGATTCGTAAGACCATTTCTCTAGCTTATATTCTGGCAAGGAAAGAGACTCCTGTTTCTGTCAGAGCACATTCTACCAGGAGTGTGGCTTCATCATGGGCCAAACCTCGAGCTGTTCCTCCTGAAGAGATGTGCAGGGCAGCCACGTGGTCTTCGCTTCACACATTTGCCAAGTTGTACAGAGTGGATGTTGCTGCCAGGCAGGATTCGGCCTTCGGGCCCTTGGCGCAGCCAGCCCACCCTTGCTATTTTAAGGGGGACTGCTTTTGTATGTCCCTATTGTCTAGAACAGGGGTGCCCACACTTTATGGGCTTGCGAGCTACTTTTATAATGACTAAATCAAAATGATCTACCAACAATAAAATTTTAAAAAAACACAAAGCACACTGAAAGGCAGAGAAAATGTTAATTATTCATATTCTGGGTTTTTTCAAAGAGGTCACGGCAGATGACTCTATGCAATGTCACCTCAGTAACAAAATGCAAAAATAGACAAATACACCCCCTCCCTTTTTACTAAACCACAATAGTAGGTTTTAGCACAGGGAGTTACGCTGAATGCCTCGTGCTGCTCTCAATGCTCATAGGCTCCCTGCACTAAAAAACGCTATTGCAGTTTAGTAAAAGGGAGCCATAGTGCAAAATATAGACAGCAGATATAAATTCTCAAAACCGACACATTTTGATCACTAAATTGAAAATAAAATCATTTTTCCTACCTTTGCTGTTTGGTGATTTCATGAGTCTCTGGTTGCACTTTCTTCTTCTGACTGTGGATCCAATCTTTCTTCCTTTCTTTCAGCCTACTGTATGTTTCCTCTCCTCCAGACCTCATTCTCTCCCCCAACTTTTTCTTTCTGTCTCCCTGTTCCCCCTTCTTTCTGTCTCCCTGTCTGCCCCCTTTCTTTCTTTCTTTCTCCGTGCCCTCCCCCAAGCCACTCGGTTTGCTGCCACCGCCGTCCCAAGCTTTCCCTGCAGAAGCGTCGCGCTGACCAGCATTCCGCTCCCTGACGTCAATTCTGATGTAGGAGAGGAAGTTCCGGGCCCACAAGGCATTTCTCCTCATTCCATCCAGCCTGAGCCCCATCTCTCCTTGATCCAGCATTTCCCTTCTGTGTCTGTCAGAATTACCATTCCACCTATTTTCCAGCATCACCCTTCTTTGTGTCCATCTCACCTATATCCCTATCTCACCACTTTTTCAGAATCTTCATTTGTCTCTGTCCTTGTCTTTACCCCATGTTCACCATTTGCCCTTTCAATGTCTTTATCTCCCCCCCCACACACTTTTTCAGCATTACTTCTATGTCTCTATTTCACCTCCTCTTCATGTCCCCTCTGTATCTCTATCCTTATTCAGTAGGTCCTGCTTACTCTTTCTCTTCTTTGTGTCACTATCTCCATTTTCAGCTTTCCCCCCTTTTCCTTTGTTAATGCACCCTGTAACCAGAATCTTTCCACCCTCCCTCCACTCCGGCCCAGCCCAGTATGAAATATTTCCTTTTGTTTCCCTCCCCTCTCTCTTTCTCTCTCTCTTCTGCTCCCTCACCCACGAGTCCTGCATCTGGCCCTCTCCCTTCTACCTGCACCTGGCAAAACCCCCCTGCTCCGCGGCTCTCTTAAGCAACTCGTCGCAAGCGGTGATCAAGACAAGCTGCCGACATCGAGGCCTTCCCTCTACGAGTCCCACCTTTGTGGAAAAAGGAAGTTGAAACAAGCGGGACTCGCAGAGGGTAGGCCCTGACGTCAGAAGCTTGTGTCGATCGCTGCTGCTGAGTTGCCGAAGAGAGCTGCGGAGCAGGGGGTGTGGCCGGAAGCAGGTAGAAGGGAGAGGGCTGCTGGAAGAGGTAGAAGTTCCGGAGTATGACACCGACCCGGGCCAGGATGATTTCTTTTTCAGGCTGTTGCTGCCGCCGCCACCACGCCCCCCCCCCCCGAAATGACAAAAACAGCCTAATGCCCGGCATCGGCGTCTTTGACGTCGGGAAGAGGAAGGCTGATAGGCCCGGTAGATCGGGACGGCAACACGAGTCTATCACAGAGCCCGGGATGGGCTCTGCGATCGACTCACGTTGCCTTCCTGAGCTACCGGTTGATTGCGATCGACGCATTGGGCACCCCTGGTCTAGAATGTCTCATCTATTGCACTGGAAAAAGAGATTATGTACTTACCCTGTTAAGCTCTTTTCAAGTAGATAGGTGAGACATTCTAGACTCTCTGCCCTGTCCTTCCTGTGCCTGCTTCTTGGTGACCAGCCAGCCCTTCATGGTTGTGAAGAATCTATACATATGTTCAACTTGTTAGGGAGTAGTTTCTGAGCTGCTTTGAAGCCTGTGTTGGTGGTTAGCGATACTGTTTAGTTGTTTATGAGCAGAACAATAGTTTAGCCTGTGGCTACTGGTGCCTCTACTTCACATGTGTGGGTGCTTTTCTGTTCTTGGGTACTAACTGCTAGAGCACTGCTCTTCAAACGCAGAAAATTTCTGCCGGTCCGTGCAGGGATTGGCGAGATCGAGTCGGCAGTTAAATTTCCTGCTGACTGCAGTTCCTCCCGACTGCCGTTCCTGCTGACTGCGGTTCCTGCCGACTGCTGTTCCTCCCAGCCTTGGGCGATCAAGATAGACTGCCGACGTCGGGGCTTTCCCTCTGTGAGTCTCGCCTGTTCGGATACAGGAAGTTGAAACAAAATAGGCGGGACTCAGAGAGTGAAGGTCCCGACATCGGCAGCCTATCTTGATCGCCGCCCCTGCCGAGTTGCTGAAGAGGGCCGCGGGGAAGGTGAAAGTGGAAGGGAGAGAGCTGCAGGTACAAGGTCAGCGTGTGCAGGAGAAAGATCCTGGGGAGCCTTCGACAGTGGCTGTCTCCCCTCCCAGCAGCTCTCCTACTTGCAAGGACAGTGATTCACCGGCAACTTCCTCTTTCCTCAGAGGCGGCAACGGACCCAAGGCTGCCTAAGTAAATCACTGCTGCAGGCAAGTACTGAGAACTGTTGGAAGGGGAGGAAGCCACTATAGGAGGCTGGGAAGCTGCTGGATAAAGGAGAGCTGCTACTAGACCTGGAGGGAGGTAGAAGGAGAGATGCTGCTGGGAGGGGAGGAGGGAAAGGGATAGGAAGAGAGTTAATGTTGGATAGGGGGAGGAGGGAAGGGAGAAGGAAAAAAGGAAGGAGGGAAGGGAGAAGGAAAAAAGGAAGGAAACAGTTGGCAGGGAGATTACAGGAGGGGGGACGTTGTCCTGCTAGGGGACTTCAACATGCCTGATGTAGACTGGAACACATTCTCAGCAACAACTTGTAGTAGCAGGAGGATATTAACATCCATGAAGGGAGTACAGCTCAAACAAATGGTGCTAGAGCCCACTAGGGCCCAGGCCATCCTGGACCTGGTACTTACGAACGGGGAAAGCGTCACGGAAGTCTCGGTGGGAGAAACGCTGGCAACCAGTGACCATAACATGGTATGGTTCAACCTTAGAAAGGGCTTCCCTAGATCACAAACAAAAACAAAGGTACTCAATTTCCGGGGCACTGACTTCGCAAGCATGGGTGATTTCGTCCATCAGACGCTACAGGCTCAAGAAATAAAGGATGATGTGGAAGCTATGTGGTCAATACTGAAAAAGACACTACACGAAGCAACTAACCGCTACATAAAATCGGTAAACAAACAACAAAGAAAGAGGAAACCCCGTTGGTTCACTGATGAGGTCTCACACCTAGTCAAGGACAAGAAAAGAGCATTTCTTTCATACAAACGCACCGGGGAGAAAGAAGCTAACATTGAATACAAGACAAGGTCTGCAGCGGTCAAAACAGCAGTCAGGGAGGCCAAACTTCGAGTGGAAGAAACTCTAGCAAAGAACATTAAGAAAGGGGACAAATCCGAGAGAAAAACAAGATGGCGCTCGAGCAGGACGCGAGTTGAGGGAGCTCCCGCCGCTTTGGAAGTTTCTTCCTTTATCTGTTTGCTGCATTATCTCTAAATACCTGCGAAATGCCCAAAAGACGGGGAAAGCCGAGGGGCAATCCTCCAGTGGCTCCGGGAACCTCAACGCCGCGGCAGACTGCGATTACAGCGTTCGCAGTCCATCAGACTTCGGCGGGTGTTCCTGTTGCTGTGCAAGGGGAAGTGCACAGCTTAGGCAGCGATATTTCGCTGAGCCCGCGTGGACCACATACTCCCCCTATGCCCGGAGATACTGAGGCGGGACAGACGAGTCTGGAGGACTCACCGATTGGTGAGGAGCGTCTCAAACGCCCAGCTAACCCGGATGTCAGCACGTCGTCATCGACTCAAGTTTTGGAGCCGATGCAGGTGGGGAAACTTTCACCGCTGAGAACGAGTGGTGGTGAGGGTGAGGGAACTCGCGGGTTAACCCGCGTAGAAGGAGCCATTTTCCAACAGGCTGATCTTTCCCCCCTCAAGCCACTTGTGAAACCGGCAGCGGTGACTCTGGATTCAATCTGGACCGCGATAGAAAACCTACATGCGGTATGTACCAACTTTGTCATAAATACTTTAAATCTATCTGCTAAGATAACCCATTTGGAGACCTCTGCCCAACTTCAGAAGGAAGAAATATCTAAATTGGAGAAGACAACCAATGAAACGAAGACTTTGCTTGTTAAACAATCATCTGATAAAATGTTAATAATGAGAAAGATTGAAAATTTGGAAAATCAACAAAGGAATTTAAACCTGAGACTTTTAAATTTTCCAATTGCTAAATATTTTTCTCCTTTAGAATTGTTTAAAAAATTTTTGGTAACAGTGCTGAAAGTTCCAGACTCTAACTTACCCCCTGTACAAAAAATTTATTATTTAAAAAAGATTGCAGAGGATACTCAAGGGGAAAAGACTGAGTTAGATGTCTCTGCTGTATTGGAATCATCTGTGATAGAGGTGCAAGGTCGTGCTACATTGGTAGTTACGCTTGTGTTTCTACAAGATAAGGAAATGTTACTGAAATTATACTTTAAAATGAAACAGGTCTCCTATTTAGGTGAAAAGGTGAATATATTTCCAGATGTATCTAAATGGACTCAATCTCGCAGGAAAGAATTTCTTACATACCGTACAAGAGTGGTTTCTTTAGGGGCAAGTTTTCAGTTAAGGTTTCCTTGTAAGTGTTTTATTTCCTATCAAGGGAATAAGTATATCTTTTTTGAACCGGCCCAATTGGGTTTTTTCCTGGAAGGTAAAGGGCTTCCTACCGTGGCCCAGACTGAAACTGAAGTTGTATAATGAGGTCATAAAATGGTAAGAATGATGTATGTTCGAGCTTAATTTCCTTTTATTATATATTAGTTTTTGATCCTTGACTCCCACAAGGAGGTTTCTTAAGCTTTTCTCTCCTTCACAGGTGGACTATATTTAAGAGATTTTCCTCTTTTTCTTTTTGTGTTATATTCATTTGTTTAACAATGAATTGAAAAGATGTATTCAATATTTCTTGTACAATTTGTATGTAATTATTTGAAAATATAAATAAATATAAATAAAAAAAGAAAGGGGACAAATCCTTCTTCAGGTATATTAGTGACAGGCAGAAGAACACAAACGGGATAGTACGCCTCAGAACAGCAGACGGGAATTATGTGGAAACAGATTCCGAAAAAGCCAAATTACTGAACGATTACTTCTGCTCAGTCTTTACCTGCGAGGCACCTGGACACGGGCCACAGCTGGAAGCAAAGCCAAGCAAGGAAGACCCATTTCAGAATTTTGGGTTCTCACCAGCTGATGTTTACAGCGAACTGTCAAGACTCAAGGTGAGCAAAGCCATGGGACCAGACGAATTGCACCCACGAGTGCTCAGGGAGCTGTGCGATGTCCTGGCGGAACCGTTAACCATGCTCTTCAATCTCTCCCTAAGTATGGGAAGAGTCCCCCTGGACTGGAAGACAGCTAACGTCGTTCCTCTGCACAAAAAGGGTTGCAGAGCGGAGGCTGCGAATTACAGACCAGTGAGTCTCACATCAATAGTGTGTAAACTCATGGAAACATTACTTAAATGCAAATTAGATACAATTTTGGATGAGGGGAATCTAAGGGATCCTAGTCAACATGGATTCACTAAGGGTAGGTCATGCCAATCCAATCTTATCAGCTTCTTTGATTGGGTAACAGGAAAGCTAGACTCGGGAGAGTCTCTAGACATAGTGTACTTGGATTTCAGTAAGGCTTTCGACAGCGTCCCACACCGTAGACTATTAAACAAGATGAAATCGATGGGGTTAGGTGAGACACTAATTGCATGGATCAATGATTGGCTAAGTGGAAGACGTCAGAGGGTGGTGGTCAACGGCACCCTCTCTGAGACATCGGAGGTGACCAGCGGAGTGCCACAGGGCTCGGTCCTGGGTCCACTCCTTTTTAACATATTCATAAGGGACTTGACCCAAGGGCTTCAGGGTAAAGTAACTCTATTCGCTGATGACGCCAAACTATGTAATATAGTAAGTGAAAGCAATCTGCAGGATAGTATGACGCAGGACCTGATTACGTTGGAAAACTGGTCCTCGACATGGCAGCTGGGCTTCAACGCTAAGAAATGTAAGGTTATGCATCTCGGTAGCAGAAATCCATGCAAACCTTACACCTTAAATGGAGAAACACTAGCTAGGACTTCAGAAGAAAGGGACTTGGGAGTAATCATCAGTGCAGACATGAAGGCTGCCAAACAAGTAGAGAAGGCCTCATCCAAAGCAAGGCAACTTATGGGATGTATCAACAGAAGCTTCGTTAGCCGCAAATCTGAAGTCATAATGCCACTGTACAGAACCATGGTGAGACCTCATCTGGAGTACTGTGTACAATTCTGGAGGCCACATTACCGTAAAGACGTGCTTAGAGTTGAGTCGGTTCAGCGAATGGCCACTAGGATGATCTCGGGGCTCAAGGGTCTCTCGTACGAAGAAAGACTAAACAAATTGCAGCTCTACACTCTAGAGGAGCGCAGGGAGAGGGGGGACATGATTGAGACATTTAAATACATCATGGGACGTGTCGAAGTGGAAGAAGACATCTTCTTTCTCAAGGGACCCTCGGTCACAAGGGGGCATCCGTTCAAACTCAGAGGAGGGAAATTCAATAGTGACATAAGGAAGTATTTCTTCACAGAAAGGGTTGTAGATCACTGGAACAAGCTTCCAGAGCAGGTGATCAAGGCCACCAGCGTTATTGACTTTAAGAATAAATGGGATGCCCTAGTAGGATCCTTACGAGAGTCGAGTTAAGGAACTAGGTCATTAGTATTCAGACTTAATGGGGTGGGTCAGTAGAGTGGGCAGACTTGATGGGCTATAGCCCTTTTCTGCCGTCATGTTTCTATGTTTCTATGTTTCTATGAGGGGAAGGGGTCAGGGTGGAATGGAGAGATCAGATGAGGGAAAGGAGAGAGAGAGAGGAATGAGAAAGTAGAGAGAGATTGATGCTGGAAAGGGGTTCAGCAGAGAAATGAGAGAGGGATAAAGATGCTAGATCTGGTGTAGGAGAGATAAAAATGAAGAAAGCAGTGAAGCTGGAATGAATGATGTAAAAAGGAGAAAGGAGGTACAGGCTGGATGGACAGGGGAGAGGGGCATAGAAAGAAGTCAGATACATGTGGAAGGGGGAGAGGGCAGACAGTGGATGGGACGGGCAGATGCTGGATTGAAGAGACAGGGCAGACGCTGGAAGGAAAAGAGTGAAAAGACGATGAAAGCAGAAAACAGAGACAACAAAAGGTAGAAAAAAATAATTTTATTTCTAATTTGTCATTAGAATATATTTGAAATATATATCCTGCTAGAGACATAATTGGGGACTGCAGTATTCTGTTAGCATGATATTTCTGTGTAGCATTCTATAATAACTTGGCTTGTTCAGTTTTCTTGATAGTAGAGGGGATATATGTGAAGGGGAGGGGAGACAGGGGTTTTGTTGGTCCGTGCTCTGTATATTTGTATTTATAAAATCACAATTATTCAGAATATTGTTTCTTTTTATACTTTAATAAAATACGTTCAATATAAAATCATAACTGCGGCTTGTGCAGATGGGATCAGATGGTTTGTGGGGACCGAGCTTGCGGAGACGGGGCGGAAATGTTTTTTTTTTTTAATTTCAGTCTTAATAGTTTGCTGGTCCACAAAATAATTCTTTTATTTCTGCCGGTCCACGGGTGTAAAAAGGTTGAAGAACACTGTGCTAGAGGGTGTTAAGCTATCTGTGAAGTACACTGGATGCAGAGTGAAAAATCTGGAGTGGATTCCTTCTGTAGTCCATGTGAGTATGGGGAAATAACTCTGTTGTCTAGAATGTCTCACCTATCTACTGGAAAAGAGCTTAACAGGGTGAGTACATAATCTCTTTTTCAAAGATTGTACTAAAGTACAATGTTATCAGTGATAGAGTCCTGTCAATCCATCTGCAGGGAATGCCAATCAATGTCACTTTGATCCAAGTATATGCTCCAATGAGAAATGCAGAAGATGAGATTGTAGAATTGTTCTACGAACAACTTCAAAATGTAATAGATCAAACGCCAAAACAAGATCTACTGATCATTATGGGGGACTTCAGTGCAAAAGTAGGAAATACATCTGAAGGATGCAGTAGTGGGAAAGCACTAGTCATAAATATGAGTCAAAAGCTTCAACTTAATAACACTCTTATCCTATTTAGCAATTTCAGTTAGCTCCAATATCCCTTCAGAGTGTTTAGAAAAATCTTATTAACTCTAAATTTCAATCATTGAGCTTGATTTGGCAAATTTTACACATTTTAAACATTTTTCTAGTAGTTAAACCTCAGCAGCTACACCTGAACATAATATTTCATTCAAATTCAGGCTTAATGTAGTTATCCTCTTTATTGGTTTTCCTCCACCATCCTCTCTCTCTCTCTCTATATATATATATACAGTGGTACCTTGGTTTACGAGCATAATTCGTTCCAGAAGCATGCTCGTAAACCAAAATACTCGTATATCAAAGTGAGTTTCCCCATAGGAAACAATAGAAAATCACTTTGATACGTTCCCACCCCCCAAGGCCAGTGGCGCTGCTCCCCCCCCCAAGAACCGGCATTGCTCCCCCCACTCATGAGGGCCCCCCCCGCCAGATCTGCCATCCCCTCCGCTCGCATCTCACCCCCCTCCCCGCCGCGATCCGGCATCCACCCACCCGATCACATTTCTTACCACCGTTTGGCACCGGCACTGGCACCAACGCACAGGACATGCCGGTGCCTGAAGATCTGCCTCCTTCACGCTGGACCTTGAGCATCTGCGCATTCTTAAGGCCTTCGGGTTCCCGTTCTCTCTGAGCAGGCAGAGGGTGCCGGATCGCGGGGGGGGGGGGAGGGTGCTGGATCGCGGGGGTTCGCTCGTAAATCGAGGCACGCTTGGTTTCTGAGGCGCCGATTTTGCGAATGTACCACTGTATATATATTTATAAATTTTTATATTCTTTTGATATATTTTCAATAGTATCAAAACTATAACTTATCTTTCATTTAGAAAAGCTGAAACAGGGCCCCGACAAGAATCCATGTTTCACTGGTATGCTTTTTCAAGGAGCAATCCCTAACAAACATCAAAAAGAAGATAAATATTAGAGAAAAAGTAAAAAAAGAATAAGTTTTTAAGTCAGAGTAAATATAACTTTATCTATTCAGAATCAATCTCACTGTTGTGAAAGACCCGCTGCCAGCCTTGTTTCATTCTAAATATGGCGTTGTCGTCTTTCTGCTCATTTAAATAGTCATGAATCACTTGGCAAACTCTGAAGTGGGTAAGAGTGAAATTAGAGGAAGTCAGATGTAGTATCAGGCCAACAGAGAGAGGCTGATCCAGTCTTGGGTGTGCCCTATTGCATCTGTGAACTTGGAGTTGGATTATGGATTAATTACTATTTTTTTTCCCAAATTCAAGATCAAGGTGAGCTATAACCAAACACTTCTAACCCTATTTACTATTTTAGGAAAATCAGATACCCATTTATAAAGTGAGGTACAAGCATGACTGTGATAGCCTATCTTTGTTTACCTGAAATCATGCTGAAATAGGACTAGATGCACTGCTCTTATCAGCACCACCATATGTAGAAGTAGAGCAAAGAAACTGCTTGCAGATCTGACACCAGTCATCCTCTGTACTTATCCTGGGCCTGGCACAACTCCTCAAGGAGGCCATTTGTTAACCTCAGCTCACCACTTTTAGGCCTAAGAACTTTAAAAAAAAAAAAAAAAAGCCATGTTGAATCAGACTTAAGGCCAGTCCAGATCATAGGTACCTGACAGGTCCCAAAAAGTAGTGACCCGATATTCAAAACAATTTAGCTGGCTGCTGACTGGTTAAATAGCTTGGTAAGAGCTAGCTGCTAATATTCAGCAGCACTTAACCAGCTAAGGGGAGAATCCATCAAGCAATGTTAGGGCCTTAATGCGACCTACCCTGCGATTGCAGGGTTGTTAGTAATAAGATGCAAGATATGCAAATGCATGCTTTGCATCTTATTACTATGCAAATACTATAATGTGACTTGCTGGGGTTATTTTACTGTCTGGAAACATCAGGCTACAAAGTTGTGGTCCAGTGCCCCATGGGCCTCTAGCTCAGGGTCTTCCTTAACCTCTGCCCCACCCCTCAAGCACTCCTCAGGAATTGAAACCCACCACTCCCCTACCTGAAAAGTTGCATTGGTGGTCTAGGGTGGGGGTCTTCCAGGGGTCTTCTAGATCTTGGGGTCCTCCTAAGGTCTTCTGAAGTGTGATCTTCAGGCAGGAGTGATGCACAGATGCTCCTGCCCTGTCCTACACCGCCTTCAAATTAGTGCCCCTAATAGTGACACAAAATTCTTGAAAGTTGTTAAAAATGCAGAGGATTGCAAAGATCTGCAAGAAAGATCGTGTGAGACTTGGAATCTGGACATCTAAATGGCAGATTAAATTTCATGTGGAGAAGTACAAAAATAAAGTCCATAATGAAAAATAATCCCAACTACAGGTACAAAATGCTAGGTTCTGAGTTAGAAGCCACTACTTAAGTCAAAGACAATACACTGAATCTTTCAGCTTCGTATGCCAAGGTTGCTAAAAAAGCAAATGAAATACTGTATTAGGGATTATTCAAAACGGAGTGGGAACAAAACTGCCTTTGGCGTGACTGCACCTTGAGTATTGTGTGGAGTTCTCATTGCCCAAATCCCATAAAAGATATAGCATAAGAACATAAGAACATAAGCAGTGCCTCCGCTGGGTCAGACCAGAGGTCCATCGTGCCCAGCAGTCCGAACACGCGGTGGCCCAACAGGTCCAGGACCTGGACTGTAATCCTCTATCTATATCCCTCTATCCCCTTTTCCAATAGGAAATTGTCCAATCCTTTCTTGAACCCCAGTACCGTACTCTGCCCTATTACGTCCTCTGGAAGCGCATTCCAGGTGTCCACCACACGTTGGGTAAAGAAGAACTTCCTAGCATTCGTTCTGAATCTGTCCCCTTTCAACTTTTCCGAGTGCCCTCTTGTTCTTTTATTATTCGAAAGTTTGAAGAATCTGTCCCTCTCCACTCTCTCTATGCCCTTCATGATCTTGTAAGTCTCATATCTCCTCTAAGTCTCCTCTTCTCCAGGGAAAAGAGTCCCAGTTTTTCTAACCTCTCAGCGTATGAAAGGTTTTCTATCCCTTTTATTAGACGTGTCGCTCTTCTCTGAACCCTCTCGAGTAACGCCATATCTTTCTTAAGGTACGGCGACCAATATTGGACGCAGTACTCCAGATGAGAACGCACCATCGCCCGATACAACGGCAGGATAACTTCTTTTGTTCTGGTTGTAATACCCTTCTTGATTATGCCTAGCATTCTATTCGCCTTCTTAGCGGCCGCTGCGCACTGTGCCGTCGGCTTCATTGTCATGTCCACCATTACCCCCAAGTCCCTTTCTTGGGTACTCTCCTTCAATAATATCCCTCCCATCGTATAGCTGCACCTTGGGTTTCTGCTACCCACATGTAGTACTTTACATTTCTCAACGTTGAACTTCATCTGCCATCTCGTCGCCCATTCCCCTAGTTTGTTCAAGTCTCTTTGCAATTCTTCGCAGTCCTCTTTAGTCCGAGCTCCACTAAATAGTTTTGTGTCGTCCGCAAATTTTATTATCTCACACTTCGTCCCTGTTTCCAGATCATTTATGAATATATTAAATAGCAGTGGCCCAAGCACCGAGCCCTGCGGGACACCACTCGTGACTCTCCTCCAATCTGAGTAGTGGCCCTTCACTCCCACCCTCTGTTTCCTACCCGCTAACCAGTTTCTGATCCATCTATGTACATCTCCTTCCACCCCATGGTTCTTCAGTTTTCGAAGTAGGCGTTCGTGGGGTACTTTGTCAAAGGCTTTTTGGAAGTCTAGATATATGATGTCTATGGGGTCACCTCTGTCCATCCGTTTGTTAATTCCTTCGAAGAAGTGCAATAAGTTAGTTAGGCACGATCTCCCCTTGCTGAAACCATGTTGACTGGTTGTCAGAAGTTTGTTTCTTTCAAAATGTTCATCAATGTTGTCTTTTATAAGTGCTTCCACCATTTTACCTAGCAGAACTAGAAAAGGTTCAGAGAAAGGCAACACAAATGATAAAGGGTATAGAACACCTGTCTTATAAAGAAACAGGTTAGAGATTTTTAGCTTGACAGAGAAAGATTTATAAAATCATGAGCAGGGTAGAGTGATTAAATAGGAAACAGATGTTTAAGCTTTCATATAGCACAAAACAAAAGGAGGGGCTTGTCAGAAAAAGAATCCTAAATCAGTAGTTTCGAGTTTTAAAAATAAGCCATATTCAATCAAGCACCACTATAGAAAAGAAAAAAACTCCCTAACAGCCACAAACTAGGACAGATAATGGAAACTTAATAATAAACGTTAATCTTGAAGAAAAATGCTAACTGCATAGGATCCAAAAAGGTGTAGTCTTATCCCCAATGCTGAACTAAACATTTGAAAACAATTATATAAACTGGCACATGGATAGAATGGAAGTGTGAGTGTGTGTGTGTGTGGGGGGGGGGGGGGCGAGAAATGCCAAGAAGTAAATACTCATGGATTGAAGCGGGGAGAGGAAAATGCTGTCTGTGGATAGAAGAGAAGTGAAGTGTAGGTGGTGGGGGTATCACAAGTATAGAAGGGAAAAGAGAGGAGAAAATGCTACACATGGATAGAAGGGAAGTGAGAAGAGAAAACACATTTATAGAAGAGAAGGGAATGGGGGAAATGCAGATGAACTGACCAGGAGAGAATCATTAGACCTCAATTTTCTTTCCTTGCTTTCACTGGTTTTTCTCATTTGGTAACTTTTTCCCCTTCCTTCTCTTTCATGTAGCATATTCTATACCAAGCATTCCTCCTGTCTTTCTCTTTTTCATCTCTGTGTTCTTTGTGCCCTCACTGTCTCTTCCTTTCCTCTGTGCCTCTCTCTTTATCCCTTCTGTGTGCCCTCCGGTCTCTGTCTGTCCTAATCTAATCTAATCCTTAGGTTTGTATACTCCATCTCTTGTGTCCTCCTCTGTTTATCTCTTCTCTGTTTCCCCTTTCCTCTGGTCTCTCTCCTTCATTTGTCACTTTTGTTGTCTGTCTTCTGTTTCTCCCACCTACTGCTCCTCTAAATTCATCAAAATGGCTTACATTTCATTAGTTGCTCAAATAATCACAGCTCTTATCTTATATATTTATATATTTGTAAAAATGCTCAGACCACTTAACCCTTCGTTTAGTGATGACACCAAACCGTGGGTAATATTGGGGCCATCATAGCATTTATACTGTCCCAAATTTAACCATTAATAATAACTATAATTACTGTGTTTAACAATGAAAAAAATTTGTTGAACTTATCTGTGAAAACTAGCAGGTTGGGTCTCTTTCTTCTGCAGTGGTGAAGTGCATAACTGTGTAATCTGTGATCAATGCTGTCTTGTTAAAATGTTTATTTTATTTTTATTTTTCCTCTAACTCTACTTTTCACTTCTCTATTACCCTCCAGGTACTTTAGTTAGATTGTGAGCCTTTGGGACAGTAAGGGAATTTTTCAAGTACCTTTCTTATTTCTAATCTTAATGTATATTTTCTGTAAACCGCTTAGAACCTAACGGATGTAGCGGTATATAAGAAATAAATTACATTACATTACATTAAAAGTGCAATATTACTATTTTGCCATGTTGAACACAAAATGAGGGAACACACTTAAAACTAACAATTGTATAAAGCAACTAGTGTGTATTTTATTCTTTTCCTTTCCTGCTGAGGGTGTGACACATAACAATATAGAAAAACAGCCTCAAAGGCTCAACAAGCATAGAAAGCAGAAAACTGGCCAAAAGAACTTTGCTTTTCTGGAGCATAGAAAACTATCATTGGCTGTTGTTGCCAGACAAACTATCATTGGCTGTTGTTGCCAGAAAAAAAAGAGCACAACTAAAAACCCACTCTTTTTTGTAGGAAAAAACAGTGTACTCCCAAAACAAACAAACCTGGCAGCACTATTTAAGCTCTACACATTTATATTCTATTACTGTTTCCTTTTCTTCGTTGCAGCTGGAGTAGAAGGTGGACCTTCCTTGTAGCTTCATATTTCTTAGCTGAATGATTTTATTGTAATTTATTAGATTATTATTTTTATCTTGTTTGCTTGTTCTGTATTGTTACCATAGTTACATTTTTATAAGCGATATTGCTGAAGGGCTGTCGGGTAAGATTTGCCTCTTTGCGGATGATACCAAAATCTGCAACAGAGTAGACACCCCGGATGGTGTGAATGACATTAAGAAAGACCAAGCGAAGCTTGAAGAATGGTCTGAAATTTGGCAGCTAAAATTTAATGCTAAGAAATGCATTTGAGCTGCAAGAACAGAGAGAGAGAGAAAGAGATTATTGCGGGTGGGCAGACTGGATTTGGCCTTTATCTGCCATCATGTTTCTATTTGCTACGCATCAAAAGAGTTTCAGTAGTGAAGACATAGGTTTCTGTCCAGTAACTGTTGCTTCCCATTAGTTATGAATCTGCAGAAGAGTGCTAATTTAAAACTCTGAATTCCTCTCTTTCTGCAGTGGAGAACAGCTCCTTCTTCAAATCTTCCTTCTGCAAATGAACACAAAAGGTGTGTTTTGATCTGCTCTGCTTTTTATTATTTTGGGGTATTTTTGCTATTTTCGGTATTTTTGCTGACGATCTTCAAATTTTCTGCATGCCTTCAGTGCTCGAAGGTCCCCTTTTTGGGCTTACTCTACCAGGGTAAGGACACAGTCCAGTGTGGGTGGACTGCTGTTCCCAGGCCAGTCTCTTGGAGTACCTGTGGAGCCAGCCTGCTTTGTGTCCCTTCAGGAGCTTGGGGTCTGTTCTCTTGGGAACTGCTTGCCTGCTGATTTATCAGAGGCTTGAGTGCAGTATGTGGGGCCCCTGTGTAACAACCATCTGGGTACCAGGAAGCCATCTGCAAAGTTTCTTCTCCCATCACTTTGCATGGACTTTTGGGGGGGGGGGGGAATCTGTGGTTGAAGTTCACCCAACCGCAGACAGATGATGCCCATTGGCAGACTTGTGCTTGCTATCTCTGAGGCAGAAATCCTTTCTCTGCAGGCAGGCTGATACAAGCTGATTAGGCGCCAGAAGTCACAGTGAGTACTCCCATTATTCCCTGTGGGAAAAATCACGATGGTGGGTGTGTATCTGAAAAACTCAGTTTCGAGGGTTTCTGAGGAAAGAGTTAGGTTCCTCTACTTCCAAACCTCCTTTTTTCTATTTTTTTTCTTCAATTAAACTCCAACGGGTCATTTTTGGTGCAAATTTTCTGGTGGTGGTCATCTTGGATTTTTTGATATTTTTTTTTTTCAGAGTCCTTTTTTCTGCCTCAAAACCTCTTGTTTTGCCAAGGGATCATCTGTAATGGATGCCCCAGGTCAGTCTAGCTCCAGTTCGTGTGTTTATTGTGCAAATTTACTAGCTGAGGAGCAGCAGTGTTCCATGTGCTGTGGGGCACAGGAGTCTCGTGTTCAGCCTCTAATCAGTCCTCCAGGGCTTTGGAGTCCTAAAAAGCTTGGAAAGCCCAGTCTGCAGAAATGAGATCCTGTTAAGAACCACAAGCAACAAGGGAGTGAAATGCAAGCATGTAGTGGTGGAGAAGACTCAAATTCCCCAGTTGGGGGTCTTGAAGGGGTCCTTGGGCCTCCGGTACAAGGCTTTTCCGATTTTTCAGCCTTTTTTGGAAAACTTACTTAACAGACTCAGGAAGCACTGCGCTGCCTACAAGCCCGCCAGCTGCACCTCATGGGGATCCTTCTCCCAAGCAGGCGTCTCTGCCTCATACCATACTGGCTCCTAGTATCTGTGACCCTTCAGAGCAGAACTGGGATGATTGGAAGTCTCTTTCCATGTCCTTATTATCGCATGGCTCCTCTATGTCTGTGAAAGATTTGGGATCCCTTTCAGGGTCCAGAGGTCAGGAGGCAGGAATGGCTACAGATTTTGGCAATGATCCCTCAGTGCGTCACCTTTTCAAATCAGCTTCTGTATCACATATCATTTCTGACACCCTCTCTGCATTGAAGCTTGATGCCCAGCATCCCTCCACCTCGCTGTGCTCTGTTATGAGCAGCAATGATGCAAAGATGACTTTTTTCCCTGCTTATCCAGACATCACCTCCTTTGTCACTGACCAATGGGAGTCACCTGAAAGCTGTCTAAAGCTGGCCAAAGCAATGTATAGGCTGTATCCTATGGCTCCGGACTTCAAACAGCTGTTTGTGCAGCTGAAAGAGGATTCCGCGGTAGTGCAAGTGACCAAGCGCACCTCCCTTCCTAATGAGGGAGGTGTGATGCTGAAGGACACACAGGTGGATGTGTAAGGTGGATGTGGTCTTTAAAAGACAGTTTGAAGTGCTTGCTTTGGGTATCAAAGCTGCAGTAGCTGCCTCCTTTGTGGTACGGGCCTGTCATACCAGATTGCGGTCTAGTACCCCAGAGCTGGGGCCTGTCTCCACATGATTAAGGAGGGAGTGGATTATGTGGCCAATATGTGGCGGATTGCCGTTCAAAATCCCTTCAATTTTCGTACTTCTAGGAGATTCTGCCAATTTTCCTCCGGTTACTTTTCTCAGAGGCCCTTTCAGGGGTCCACACAGATTTTGCAGATGCAGGCTCCAGCAACCCATGAGTTCCCATAGTGACTTAGTCTTCAAGAAGCTACAATGACGCCAGGACAACAGCCATTCCTTCTCATATCGGTGGATGGTGGTTGACTTTCTGGAGGGAATAGGAATAGATTTTGTCTGACCATTGGGTCCTGGACATTATTCGGGAGTGGCACAAGATTGAATTCTCAGCCCCCTCCAGATCTGTTCCTTGACTCCCCAGCCGGACGACCAGAGAAGGAAGCCAGAGTCCAAGCGACAGTGCAACATTTCTTGGATATTCATGCCATAGAACCAGTTCCTGAAGAAGAATTGGGCTCAGGCAGATACTCCTTATACTTCATAATGGCCAAGAAAGGCACAGAAGATTGGAGGCCCATTCTGGACTTGAAGTCAGTAAACCAGACCCTGAAGGTCCCCCGCTTTTGCATGGAGAAGATCCACTCCATTATAGTGGTGATGGCTCTGGGGGAATTCCTTGCCTCTCTGTATTTAATGGAGGTTTATCTTCACATCTCCGTCTTTCTGGATTACAGGAAATATCTGAGATTCCACATTCTGCAGTGTCACTTCCAGTTTGTGGTGCTCCCTTTCTGTTTGGCCACAGCTCCCCACACCTTTACCAAGGTAATGCTGGTTGTAACAGTCCACCTATGCAGGATGAGCCTCCATGTGCATCCTTACTTAGATGATTGGCTAATCAGAGCCCCCTCACAAAAGGAAGGCAAGCCCGCATTGTATGATGAATCTCCTTCAGAGCCTGGCTTGGATGGTCAACTTCCCAAAAAGTCATCTTCAACTGACTGCTTGGAATATCTGGGAGTCCACTTGACATGGTGCAGAGCTGTGTTTTTCTTCCTGAGCCACATAAATAGAAGCTTAAGAATCAGATCTTAGAGATCCTGGCTGTTCCAAGCCCTGAGGCCTGGCATTACCCTCATGTGTTGGGTTTGATGGCATCCTCTCTGGAAGTGAGATCTCATATGTAGTCGCTCCAGTACTCTCTTCTGCCCAGATGGTATCTGTAATGCCACTCCCTGCAGATGCAGCTTCCCTGGACTTCAGGAGCAAAGCACAGCTTGTGTTAGTGGCTCTAGGGGGATGCTTTGTTGAGGATCATGACTCTCAGAATCAGCACATGGGTGACCCTCATGACCAATGTCAGTCTGAGCAGCGGGAGGGACCACTGCTGTGGTTGCCTGCTCCAGGGCAAGTGGACCCCATCAGAATGCAAGTGGTCCATCAATCGTCTGGACCTGAAAGCCATTTGTTTAGTGCTGAAGGAGTTGCCATCTTTCCTAACAGGGAAGGCAGTCAGGGTGTTTTCAGACAATGCCACAGTGGTAGCTTATGTGAACAAACAAGGAGGCATGTGAAAACACTCCCCTATGCCTGGAGGCACAGATGTTGTTACAGTGAGCAGAAGCCCTCTCAGCTGCCCACATGGCAGGGGTAGACAACATCTTGGCCGATTTTCTCAGCAGGCAAACTCTGGATCTGGGAGAGTAGTCTCTATCCCAGAGAGCATTCACCCTCACTGTGCATCGCTGGGGAAGACTGGAAATGGATCTCATGGCCACAGACAAGAACACGAAGGCAGATCATTTCTAGAGTCGAAGAACTGAGCAGGGAAGACCAGGGCTGGACACCGTCATTCAAACTGCCAGCTCATCCAGGGCTCCTCAATCAAGGCCCAGTTTCCATGGAGAATACAGAGCACTTTGGTCTTACAGCACAGCCCTAATTCATAAGGGTTACTCGGAGGTTGTCATTATGATTCTCCTTAGCGCAAAGAAGCCTGCGATGTTTGTGGCTTATATGAAGACCTGGAAGACTTTCCTATTATAGTTTATCAAGGAGTGCCAAGGAGCGGGTGGAGCCTGAGAAGGCTCCTATCCTGGTAATTCTAGCATTCTTACAAGCTGGTCTTGAAAAGGGCCTAGCAGTTTCGTCTCTCAAGGTGCAGATAGCCAATGTTTCGTGTTTTAGGGCCCAGAAAGGCATGCAGTCATTAGTGTCTCATCCAGATATCACTTGTTTTTGAGGGGGGTCGTTCCCATCTTGGGACTTCAATGTAGTTCTGAAGGGCCTATCTCAGGCTCCATATGAGCCTCTGATGGATGCATCCATCTTAGACCTTATGGTAAAGACCATGTTTTTGGTTACCATTGTCTCGGCAAGATGGATCTCAGAGTTACAGGCCCTTTCCTGTAGTTTACAGGCCCTTTCTTGTAGAGAACCCTTATTCCTGTTTATGGATTTGGGTGTTTCTAAACTAAACTAAACCTTAAGTTTGTATACCACATCATCTCCATAAAGATAGAGCTCGACACAGTTTACAGGTAATTCAATAAATGAGGGAAAGACATAATAAGAAATTAGAGGCTAAGAAGAGGATAGCTAGCTTTACATTTTAAATAAATAGCTTTATGTTTTGGAGAAAAGCCAGGTTTTCAGATGCTTTCGGAATAATTGGAATGAGCCTATGTTCTGCAGTGGGGCTGGGAGGTTATTCCAAAGCTCAGTGAATTTGAAGAAAAGGGATTTTCCTAATTTACCTGCATACATGACACCTTTTAATGAGGGGAAAGATAGTTTAAGTATGTGGGCGGATCTGGTAGTGTCAGGTCTCGAAGAATTCCAGGATAGTGGGATTAGGGGAGGAAGAATGCCATGTAAGATCTTGAATATTAGGCAGGTACATTTAAAGTGAATCCTAGAAATCACCAGAAGCCAGTGAAGTTTTGACAGAAGCGGGGAAACATGATCTATGCGGATGGTACCTGCCTTTCTACTGAAGGTGGTTTCTCTCTTCCATATCAATCAAGAGATTCGTCTGCATGCCTTTCATCCCATGGGTTTGGCAAAACAGGACAGAATTTTGTGGAGGCTTGATGTGCGTAGAGCCCTTCCTTTCCATCTGGAGTGAACTAATGATGCCCAGCTCTTTGACCACCTTTCTTTGCTGACCAGCCACTCGAGATAAGGCAAGCCAGCTTCCAAGGCTTCAACTGCCAAATGGATTCACATGGCAATTTCATCTTCCTATATTACCTGCGGTAAACAGCCCCCTGTCTCAATCACAGGACATTCGACTAGAGGTGTGGCTGCTTCCTGAGCAGGGTCCCAGGCTGTTTTGTCTGATGAAATTTGTAGAGCAGCTACTTGGTCTACTCTCCACACTTTTACGAGGTTCTATAGAGTGGATATGGTAGCTTGAGAGGATGACATTTTTGGGTTTGTGGTACTGCAGGCAGGCTCATCTCTCCCTCCCTAGACATCTGGCGCTGCTTTGGTATATCAGCTTATGTATAGAATCCTATGCCTTCGCTACTGAATGAAATATTAGGTTCTTACCTTGCTAATCTTCAGATAGAAGACATAGGATTCTGTACACCTGCCCTATCATGGTTTTTGATTCACCTGATTCCTGCCTAGGACTTTGTCAGTTGCTGTCTTGGGGCCTCTTCTCCTATATTTTAAGATTTATAAAAGGCAAACTATAGGGATATGAGGGCTCGTTTTCCCCTTCTCTTTGTTTTTTTAATGTTTCCTACTAGTTGCACTTAGCAGGTTGGTTCCTAGCTACTCATGTGTGTAATTTGTTGTTCAATGTTAAATTATTAAATGTTTATTAATCATTGCTCTTTTATCATAAATTACAGAGCAGAACAGAATATGGTTTGTTGCTGGAGAAGCTCCCTGTGCCCTTCCTTCTCTTTTCTTTTGTTTCAGCAGAGTTCGATTGCTTTGGTGCCAACTGAATTGGGAGCTATTTTCTCCACTGCAGAAGGTGAGGAGTTCAGAGTTTTAAAGTGATACTCTTTTGCAGATTTGCGACTAATGGAAAGTAACAGCTACTGTACAGAATCCTATGTCTTCTATCTGAAAGAAGATTAGCAAGGTAAGAACCTAATTATTCATTACATGTCCAATAAATAAAATTTGGATGAAGCATAGACTAATGGAAAGAGAAAAAAAGTATATAGAATGAAATCACAAATGCTCAGAAATAGCGTAGAGAATAGTAGAGTAGTAGAAATAATTTAGAAGAATGTTTAATGATAGCACTCATATATGCATGTCTATAGGTACCAAAAGCCCATGGAAAAGATACTGGACTTCTATTCTTTCCCTCTAGGGCACAGGACACTCTATGTGGGTGTGCGGATGCCTTTGGGCAGGCAGAGCCATCGGCATCACCGGACCCATGGCCAGAAGCACAGGAAACGGGATCGGATACGGGGCATCATCCAAGAAGAAGATCATGAATCCCTTGCCCATAGTAAGCAATTTCCAGCCTAAAATATTCAGTTTAACACAATATAATTTGTTTTCTGCTGGCATTAGTCAGGAATGTTTTACAGTGGCGTTAAATGTAGTCTTACTATTGGCAGTCTGGTAGCGTGGACCAGCTCAAGGAAAAAATGCTGTTGTAGCACACTCCCTACTAAAATCCCCCTTCCTCAAAAGTTACATATCTCCTGACATCTCTCCCCCTTCTTATCCCTCCTGCAAGTTACATACCCTCCCCTCCAACATCGCTGTCTTTTCTTCCCTGCAAGTCATATACTCCTTGATATCTCCTCCAGATCCTTCTATGAAGTCACCTAACCCCCTAACATCCCTCCCTTTATGATCCCACCTCCAGAAGGTCACACACCCCTTCCCCATTCAGAAGCCATGCCCTCAGAAGGCTTCTCCAAACACTCCCCCTCCTTTCCTCAGGCCCTGTCTGGAAGCCCATGATGGCAGTGGTCCTCTTGTGCTTCTGAGGACAGTGCTGGAATACAAAATAGTGTGATGACCTCTAGTGTTGTCTTTTGGTGCTCTTGTAAATCTCCTCTAGCACTAATATATAGATGTTCCCTAGAAGTAGTGCCACAAGAATACTGCTATGGGTACTGACTCTATTTTGAATCCTGGTATAATCCTTGGTGAGAGCTGAGGGGGACCACTCTGACTATGACCTTCTAGATCACCATGGAGATCTACTGGGGAGGAGGAGATGTCAGGCTCTGTGGGGGCAGAGCTTGTTCTCAAGGGGTGGGATTTGTGGATGGTGGGAATCAGAGTGGGGTACATATGTGACTTTCAGGTGTGGAAGGGGAAATATTTGGGGGTTATGTGGCTTGCAAAGGGAATCAGAAGGCGGAGAGGTGTGTAGGGGGGCACCACTGAAGCAGTTCTGTTTTTATTTGTTTATTTTGAAGTTTAGTTTGGTTGCCAGTATACTGCATAATTGGGAGTTCCTCTTAAGTCTCACCCATACTTTGCTTCTGTGTATGCCCCCCTTGCAAATCTGTGCTATGTAAGTTAAATGAGTATTTGCAGAATAGCACTTAGGCACTCTGCTAGCACTCATGTGAGTATATGCACACATACTTACCGTATATAAATGCTAGTAGTCTGCATATTTATGTGTGTAAATATGGGTGTCCAATATGTAGAATTGCCCTTATAATAACCAGAGTGCTCTTAGTATGGCACAATGTAAGAATACATTCACAAAATGGAATTGGTTTAAAAATGCAAGCCATTTACATGTTTTATTTTTTTTAAATTCTTTATTCATTTTACATCTTACAACAAGTGTATCATAAAATAACATTTAAACTTATACAATATCACTTGATTCTCTATCAATTTAACTTAAATCATAATATTTAAACCCTCCCTCCCAACCCTACTAATTCATATGTAGTACATATATCATATTGTTAATGTTCTTAGCTTTAAAATCAATGTGTATCCATGACTTTATATAGCATTTTTTTCCATTATCCGTGTTTCATTCATGTTGTGTCTGGTTATTGACCACATACAATTCAGTAAGGTAGGATTAACTAATCGTTATTTCATTCAGACACCCCTTCTCAGCGAGTCCAGTTCATCCTGGGGACGGAAGAGGATGAGGATCACGTCCCCCATGACCTGTTCACAGAGCTGGATGAGATCTGTGTAAAGGAAGGTGAGGACGCAGAGTGGAAAGAAACGGCCAGGTAAGAAGCAAAATCACACTAAAATTTGCTTGAATATTGAGTGGAATTGAGTTGCTGACAGGATGATACTTTAGCAAAGGCCATTACAACATTATGCCTGGTGTTGTCTTGATAGCAGGGCATTAATCTCCTTACCTCATCTTCTGCTTGTACAGGTTGTCAGTTGAAGTAAAAAAAGAATCCAAGAATAGATCATCCTTGTCTCATAGCTTAAACTCTGCACTTGGACCTTATCCAAAATAAGTTCAAGAAGTTGACTTGGTCAGAGTTAGGGGAATTATTTCCTAGCTGTTAAACACAGCAACAGAATTTGAATCACCCAGGCATGCCATCTCAGGAAGGGAGGCTTTCAAACTTACAAAAAGGAAAGGAGTTCAAGCAATTTAGGTGGAAATTTATCAAAGCTTTGTTTTTTGGTTTTTTTTAAATTATTATTGAGAACAAAGAATTTTTTTTTTTTTTAAATAATCTTTATTCATTTTAAAATAATTTCAATAAGTGAAGAACAGTAGATAAAACATTTACACTATAGACATCACTTAAAATATTACAAGATTCTTACGGCTCAATAACCCCCCCATTCAAATTATTCTTTATCATTCATGTAACTATAAATTTAACATAATTCTGTGATTCGCTACATATTTTAAACATAAAATTACACATTTATCCACTTCAACCTTCCAAAGTATTTAGATCAATGCTGTCTTTTTAAAATGTTTATTTTATTTTTATTTTTCCTCTAACTCTACTTTTCACTTCACTATTACCCTCCAGGTACTTTAGTTAGATTGTGAGCCTTCGGGACAGTAAGGGAATTTTCCAAGTACCTTTCTTATTTCTAATCTTAATGTATATTTTCTGTAAACCGCTTAGAACCTAACGGATGTAGCGGTATATAAGAAATAAATTACATTACATTACTTAGACATATTTTAAACTTTATATAACCATAACCATAACCACCCTTCCCCCATCCATATTAATAATTGATTATAACCTTTATATTCCTTCCACCCTCCCCCTCCCTCTCTGGATGTGCAATTCTTCTAACAAGAATGTATAATTATATTAAATCTACAAAAGACGTCAAAGGACCCCCATATTAGATTAAAGTTTTTAAAGTTCCCCAACTGATCAGCTCTCATTTTTTCATATTTATATATTTGACATAAACTAGCCCAACAGAATGCAAAATTTAGACAATCACAGTTTTTCCAGTTACGTGTAATCAATTGTATAGCTGTACTTTGTTCTGTATTTGTCATTCAGATATTCCCTTTATAATTTTTTGCAGGGAAAATCACTTGTGGAAGACTGCAGCAAAACTGTTAATAACAAAACAAAATAAAACCCAGAAAAGAGTGTAGACGCCTACAGAGCTGGGACAAATATTCTTTTATTTCAGATGAATGATCCGACACTGTCAGTGTATCTGCTCTTAGCCTGCCTCAGGGTTTTTTAAAGTAATCATACAATTTTCTTTTTGCTCGTCCCAATTTCTAATTAAGCTGTTTTCAGAAATCCGTGGTGTTATCCTCCGTCTCTACTTAGAACTTTTCAAAAATGGTGTGGTGGCCGTATTAGTCTGCTTTTCAAGGTAATATGTAGAAATAAAACAAAGACTTAAAGGAAAAAATTATATCTTTTTTATTGAACAGTTTATGATTAGCTTTCAAAGGTAACCCCTTCTTCAGATCAGAAAGCTAATCATAAACTATGTTGTTAGTCCAATGAAAAAGGTATTATTTCTTTTCCTTTATGCCTTTGTTTTATTTTTACATATTACCTTGAAGAGTGGACTAATACGGCCACCACACCATTTTACGTACTTAGGAATAAAGTTTGTGGCTTGAACATGTAAAATAATACTTTCTCTTCAATCAGATATAAAATTTTTAGAAGTGACATTAGACTCTGAGCTTGGAGAAACATGTATACGATCTGGTTAGGAAAGCTTTTATTAAACTTAAACTTTTATGTTGACTTAAAGCTTTCTTAGACACTTCTCAATTACAAACAGATTGTTAGCAACAATCATGAGTCAATTAGACTATTGCAACATTGATCTGTCAGCTACGATATCATATATAAACCTCCGTATGTGAAAAGTTTCAACCTCAATTGTTTTTAATTCTCAATTTAATGATTTTTTTCTAATGGATTCTTCCTTTTTTATAAGGTAAGAACATAAGCATTGCCTCTGCCGGGTCAGACCAGGGGTCCATCGTGCCCGGCAGTCCGCTCCCGCGGTGGCCCCCCAGGTCCATGACCTGAAAGTGTTCCCTACCTAACCTAAAATATCCATACCCTATTCGCTCAATGTCCTGTAAGGTACCACTATCTGTACCCTGTAATCCCCTTCGCTTCCAGGAAGTCATCCAGTCCCTTTTTGAACCCTAGAATTGTACTCTGTCTTATCACCTCTCCGGGAAGCGCGTTCCAGGTGTCCACCACCCTCTGAGTGAAGAAGAACTTCCTTGCATTCGTTATGAATCTGTCTCCTCTCAGTTTTTCTGAATGACCTCTTGTTTTAGTTGTCCCTGCTAGTCTAAAGAATCTGTCCCTCTCCACCTTCTCTATGCCTTTCATGATTTTATAAGTCTCTATCATGTCCCCTCTCAGTCTCCGCTTCTCCAGGGTAAAGAGCCCCAGCCTGTCTAACCGTTCGGCATATGAAAGGTTCTCCATACCCTTTATCATCCTCGTTGCCCTCCTCTGGACCCTCTCGAGTATTGCCATGTCCTTCTTGAGGTATGGCAACCAGTATTGGACGCAGTATTCCAGATGTGGGCGCACCATTGCTCGATACAGTGGTAGGATAACTTCCTTCGTTCTGGTAGTGATACCTTTCTTGATAATGCCCAACATTCTGTTCACTTTTTTTGAGGCCGCTGCACATTGTGCCACCGGCTTCATTGTGTTATCCACCAATACCCCCAGATCTTTTTCTTGGCTGCCTTCCCCGAGTACCCTCCCTCCCATCGCACAGCTGTACATGGAGTTCCCCTTCCCTATGTGTAAGACCTTACATTTCTCCACATTGAAGCTCATCTGCCATTTTTTTGCCCACTCACTCAGTTTGTTCAGGTCGCTCTGCAGTTCTTTGCATTCCTCAACAGTTCTGACCCTGCTGGAGAGTTTTGTGTCATCCGCGAACTTGATAACTTCGCACTTTGTCCCCGTTTCTAGATCATTAATAAATATATTGAACAGCAGTGGTCCCAGCACTGACCCTTGCGGAACACCACTTGTGACCCCTATCCAGTCAGAGTAGTGCCCCTTTACTCCTACCCTTTGTTTCCTGTCCGCCAGCCAATTTTTGATCCATCTGTGCACGTCCCCTTCCACCCCGTGACTCCACAGTTTCTTCAGTAAGCGCTCATGGGGCACCTTGTCGAAGGAAATCTAGATATATAATGTCTACTGGGTCACCTTGGTCCAATTGCTTACTTATCCCCTCAAAGAAATGCAGTAGATTTGTCTGGCATGATCGGCCTTTACAGAAACCATGCTGGCTCGATCTCATCAAATTATTTTTTTCTATATGCTCATTGATACCTTCCCTGATCAGTGATTCGGCCATCTTCCCCGGAACAGAGGTTAAGCTCACTGGTCTGTAGTTTCCCGGGTCGCCTCTCAATCCTTTTTTGAAGATCGGTGTAACATTCGCTATCTTCCAGTCCTCCGGGATTACCCCTGTTCTCAAGGACAGGTTGCAAATATGCTGCAGTAGCTCTGCTGTTTCATCTCTGAGCTCTTTCAGTATTCTCGGGTGGATCCCGTCTGGGCCCGGAGCTTTGTCCGTTCTTAATCTATCTATCTGCCTGAGAACGTCTTCGAGGCTTACCTCCATGCATGATAATTTCCCCTCTTGATCTCCCCTGAAGATTTTTTCCGGTTCTGGCACACTGGATGTGTCCTCTATTGTAAAGACCGACGAGAAGAACTTGTTTAGCCTACCAGCCACTTCTTTTTCCTCTTTCACCACTCCCTTCCGGTCACCCTCATCCAGGGGCCCCACCTCCTCCTTCGCTGGCTGTTTCCCTTTCACATATCGGAAAAATGGTTTGAAATTTCTTGCTTCCTTGGCCAGTCTCTCCTCATACTCTTTCTTGGCTTTCCTGACTATTCGGTGACATTCTTTTTGATGCTTCCTGTGCTCTCTCCAGTTTCCTTCAGTTTTATCTTTTTTCCACTTCCGAAATGATATTTTCTTGTCTCCTATCACCTTCTTTACTTCACTGGTTATTCATGCAGGGTCCCTCGTCTGATTCTTCTTGGAACCTTTCCTAAATCTTGGTATATATAGGTTTTGCGCCTTGTTTACTGTGTCCTTGAATAGGGACCAGGCTTGCTCCACAGTCCGAGTTTCCTTGGAGCTGTTTCTGAGCTTCTTTCTCACCATTTGTCTCATGGCATCATAGTTCCCTTTCTTGAAGTTAAATGTTGTTGCCTTGGTTCTCTTTCCCATAGGTAGTCCTACTTGCACTTTGAACTGAATCATGTTGTGGTCACTGGTTCCTAGTGGTCCCATGACCTCCACATCCTTTGCGGGTCCTTTCAGCCCATTGAGGATCAGATCCAGAATCGCTGATCCTCTCGTTGGTGCCTCGACAAGTTGTTCCATGAAGCAGTCCTGGACTGCCTCCAGGAACTCCGTTTCCCTTGCACATTTTGAAATTCCAAGACACCAGTCTATACCAGGATAGTTGAAATCTCCCATAACTATGGTGTTTGGGTTCTTGCATTCCCTTTTCAGCTCGGCTACCATTTCTGTATCCTCAGCTTCAGTTTGCCCAGGTGGACGGTAGAACAGTCCCATCTTTATCTCGGATCCGTTGCTTCCTGGTACTTTGATCCACAATGACTCCAGTTGGGCATTTGTCACTGCTGTGTCCACATTGGTTGAGTGAATGGTATCCCTTATGTATAGTGCTATTCCTCCCCCTTTCTGGTAAGTCCTGTCTTTTCGGTAGAGTTTGTATCCTGGCAGTACTATGTCCCATTTGTTTTCCTCGTTCCACCATGTTTCCGTGATCCCTATGATGTCTAATCTCTCATTATTGGCCATGACTTCTAGTTCCCCAATTTTGTTCTTTAGGCTCCTTGCATTAGTATACATGCAGTTCAACTCCTGGCATTTTCCCTTCCTTTCTATTTTCCCTTGCATTCCATTCTTCATTCTGTCCCCTTCCTGCCCTGCCAACTCCTGAGTATTGTCTCTTTTGTCCTCTCTTTGTGGTAGATTCCTATTGCCTTCCCCTTGTGGCGTGTTCCTATTGTCCTCCTCCTGTTCCTTCTCATCATCCAGTCCCATTTTGACTTCCCCTTTCAGCATGCTCATCCTTTCCCCCTCTCGCTTTATCTGTCTCCCTTGTTTGTTCATAGTCTGTTTCTTGCCACTTGTGTCTTCCCCGTAATCTTTCCCCTCAGTACCCTCACTGGATACTGTTTCCCGAACCGTCGATACCAGGTCGACTGTCGGCTTTCCCCTTCTCCTTAGTTTAAAGCTTGCTCTATCGCTCTTCTGACGTTATTTGCTAGTTGTCTAGTTCCCGCCTTGCTCAGGTTTAGACCATCCTTCTTGAAAAACTTGTTCTTTCCCCAGAACGTTGTCCAGTTCCTCACGAAGAGAAATCCCTCTTCCTCACACCATCTTCTCATCCATGCGTTAATTGATTGTAGCTCCATCTGCCTCTTCGTTTCTGCCCTCGGTACTGGCAGGATCTCTGAGAAGGCTATCCTCTGGGTCCTCATCTTCAGTTTCCTTCCTAAGATCTTGAATTGTTCAGTCAGTGCATTCTTGCTGTAGTCCTTCCTGGTGACATCGTTCGTCCCGACGTGGACTATCACTGCTGTCTCTTCCGTCTCTGCTCCTTCCAGGATTCTCTCAATCTTGTCAACGATGTCCTTTGTTCTCGCTCCTGGGAGACAGGTCACTAGCCGATCCTCTCTCCCTCCTGCTATGTGACTGTCAACGTGCCTCAGGATTGAGTCTCCCACCAGGATTGCAGATTTCCCTTCTTTCAGCCTCCGTGTCGGTCGCAGGTCTGTGTCCTTGGTGTTCTTCATTTCTTCCAGCAAGGTTCCTCCGTGGGTATCCTCTACCTTGGTGTCAGATGTTTCTTGTCCTCTGCTCTGTGTGTCTTCCTCATTTCCGTGCTCCTGTTCTTCCACTCTCCGTGTCAGTCGCAGGTCTGTGTCCTTGGTGTTCTTCGTTTCTTCCAGCAAGGTTCCTCCGTGGGTATCCTCTACCTTGGTGTCAGATGTTTCTTGTCCTCTGCTCGGTGTGTCTTCCTCATTTCCGTGCTCCTGTTCTTCCACTCTCCTGTAGGCATCCTCGATGAACCTCTCGAGCTCCCTGACCTGTTCCTCAATGTACCTCTCTCGCATGGGGTCTTCGGCTGTCTGGAAGGGGGCTTCGGAGATGTAGAGTCCCTCCAGCTCCTGGATCCTGAGCTTCAGTCGACTGACTTCTCTCTTCAAGCTCTCCATTTCCTGACATCGTCCGCACACATATGACTGCTGCCCGGAGGGGAGGTAGTCATACATGTGGCAGTCCGTGCAGTACACTGGGAAGCTCATCCTTCGGGTTCCTTCCGCTTCCAGATTTGTCCGCTCTCTAGGCGTCCTGTTGCTCTTTGCTAGTGTGTTCACTCCTGTGCCTGGCTCTTCCTTACCTTCTTCGTCTTTCGCTTCCTTTTACTTATGCGCTTGTGCTATTTGCCCCTTGTTTACCCTCTGTGGCTGCCTTCTCCTTTAGCTTGTGTTCTCTCTTGAGTTCGCCTTTTCTTGTCCTGCTGAGCTTGTTACTGCTGTCTCTGTATATGTGTGTGCGCTACCTTCTTGGCCTGCTTCTACCCTGTCTTCTGCCCTTGCTATTGTTCCTTTGATGTGTGGTCCTTCCTGAGCCTACTCCTTCCTTCTTTTCTGGGTTTGCTTCCCTTTTGCTTGTGTGTGCGTGTATGTATATACTTCCTTACCTTGCTGTCTTCCTTTCTTGGAGTCCTTGAATATAGTGACCCGGCCTGCCCTTCTTAAGGCCCTTCGCAAAGGCGCTCTTGCTAAGGCGAGCGCCTTTTCCGCTCGCCTTCGCCGCGCGCCGAACGGCTGTGCGCCGTTGGCTCCCCTCCTTCAAGGGGGAGTCTGGGCGATGACGCTGCGCTGATGCGGTGGGGGTGGGCGGAGCCTCCTCTCGCCGCTACCCGCTCCTCGCCGCTTCTGAAGCTGGTCTCCGGCCCCTGTCTCCTCTCTCCGGCTCCCCTGGCTTGTCTCCTCTCACTCCTCCTCTCTTCGCTGCTGCTATCACGCGGCTCTGGTTGCCTTCGCGCCGCGGCTCCCCTCCTTCAAGGGGGAGTCTGGGCGATGACGCTGCGCTGACGCGGTGGGGGTGGGCGGAGCCTCCTCTCGCCGCTACCCGCTCCTCGCCGCTTCTGAAGCTGGTCTCCGGCCCCTGTCTCCTCTCTCCGGCTCCCCTGGTTTGTCTCCTCTCACTCCTCCTCTCTTCGCCGCTGGTAGAATTATGTTCTTAGTGAGATATTTTTCGCTCCATAAGATGCACTTTTTTTCCACCCAAAAGTGGGTGGAAATGTCGGTGCGTCTTATGCAGCGAAGATACTTCTATGGTTTTTTTAAACACCCCAGCCCCACCTGGTACCTTTTTAAATGCCCGATACGGCCCTCCCTAGTGTTGGTGAGCGCCCGGCTGTCTCAAGGTCCTTTTGGAAGCCTCCTCTCACTCTCACCCGTCACCCCCTGGTGTTCAGATCCAGCGTTCTGCCGGGGCCTTCATGACAGGTGGGGCCTTACCTCCAAGCTGCTTCCCGCACCCAACTGCTGAGCTAATTACGGCAGCCTGCAGAGTGAACATAGCAGGCTGCCGTCAGTCTCTGAAGCACGTTCTCTCTGCCGCGGTCCTGCGCCTGATGTTAGAGGAGGGGCGGGACAGTGGCAGAGGGAACGTGCTTCAGAGGCCAATGGAAGCCTGCTAAATTCGCTCTGTAAGCTGCTTTAATTAGCTCAGCGGCAGTCAAAACGACCTATCTCGCTGGGTGCGAGAAGCAGCTTGGAGGCAAGGCTTCGCCCGTTGCAAGGGCCCCAGTATGACGTTGGATCTGGACACCAGGGGGGCGTTGAGAGTGAGAGGAGGCTTCTAAAGGACCTTGAGGAGGGGCGGGACAACAGACTTGATGACAAGGCAGATACTGGACTAGAGGGGGTAGAGAGGGGAAACACACTCAAAATGTTATCAGAAGGAAGATAGAAAAAGGGAGAAACCTGAAACAAAGGGGAGGCAGAAGAGAGGGGGCAGATGTTGGACTTCGGGGTGTATAGAGGGAAGAGAGAAAGAGATTGCAGAGAGGTGGAAAGATTCTGGACCAGGGAGGGAGGAAGGAAGGAGAGAGAGAGAGAGAAGCAGAGAAAGACCTGGAAGAAAGGAGAACAAATGCTGGACATGGGGATGGGATGGGATGGGGGGTTGTAAGCAGAAGAAAGACAGAGAGAGAGAGAGAGGCCTGGACCAAAGGGGAAAGACAGGAGGCAGATGCTGGACTATGGGAGGTGCAGACAGAAGAGTCAGAGGGGGAGAGACCCTGAGGAAGAACAGAGGAGGGAGAGAGAGGGAGACCTGGAACATAGGTGGTGGTAGGTACAAAGGATAACTGACACTGGATCTAGGGAGGGTAAGCAGAGGGAAAAGAGATAGAGACCTGGACCCAAAGGGGATGGGGATGGATTGTGAAAGAAATGTTGGATGCACAGTCAGAAGGAAGTCCAACCAGAAACTAATTAAATCACCAGACAACAAAGGTAGGAAAAATTATTTTATTTTCAATTTAGTGATCGAAATGTATCAGTTTTGAGAATTTATATCTGCTGTGTGTATATGAAAAATGAAAGGAAAAAATTGCATTATAATTAGTAGGGGAGGGGGGACAGGGTGCAGAGCCTGGCAAGGAGTGTGGGGTTGGGTGCAGAGCCTGGCAGGGAGTGAGGGGGGCTGGGTGCAGAGCCTGGTATATGTTAATATACAATTTGGTTCAGAATGGTTTTTTTCTTGTTTTCCTACTCTAAATCTAGGGTGCATGTTATGGCCAGGTGCGTCTTATGGAGTGAAAAATACGGTATATTGGTCCTTGGTTGAATTCCAATTAGAAAATGACATGAGGATACAGTTTGTCCCTGCCCCATCCCCGCAGGCTCTGTCCCATCCTCTTTGAAACCATCCATGCCTCATTCCTATGGGCTCCATCTTCATCATAACCCTGTCCTCTCAAGTTCTGTCCCCATTCCTGCAGACTCTGTCTTCATTTGCACAAGCCTTGAACATTTAAATCTTTATTGAAGAATAAAAAAGAAGGAGGGTAGGGTAAGGATTTATTTTAAGTTAATAGAGGATAATGATAAGTTTTTCAAGTGTTTAACTAAGTGTTGTTTCTTATAATTCTTGTACACTTTATGAGAGGGTAAAATGACTTAAGCCAAATAGTGTTGGGAGGGAGGGTGGGTTATGGGTTTATATATATATATACAATTGTTATTGTCTTGATGGATTTATCAAGTGTTGTTTCTGAAACTATGTATGATTTTTCTTGTACACTTGAATGATTAAAAAGGAATAAAGAATTAAAAAAAAAAAAAAAGAAGAAGAAAAAAGGATAATATTCTGTACAACTGTTTATAAATCACAATAGAGCCTTCTATTTTGATCTGGTTTTGGTACAATCTTCCCAAAGATTTAGTTGCCTATGTTTTTACATCTTCTGGGAAGGTAATTGGATTGTCTTTCAGACATGAGTGTAGAAGAGAACCTAAATTGTGTAATGGATGAACAGAAAAATGTGTCTGTTAAATGTTGGAAATTCTCTTTGATGCCAGTAACTATGGATGAATCTGTTGCAGTAACAGCAAAGATGCCTAAGCAGCTGGGCACATGATGGAAGGATGTTGCAGATGGTAGAAGTCTGATCAGAAGACAAGACTCTTGTTGCCACTTCAATGGCACACAATACACAAATGATGTCATTTAACAGTAGTTCATTTATTTTTTTTTTATAATTCTTTATTCATTTTTTCATCTTTCAACAAGTGTACAATACATATATCAAAACTTAACAAATCACTTGAAAATCTTATCAGCAATGTCTTTATATAAATAATAATCCCTCCTCCCCCCTTCCCTCCCTCCCTGATATTAATTTCCAAATAACTCCAAATAGTTCATTTAAATCCAAAAGCAGCTTCTGCAGTTTTTTAAATCATTGAATTCAGTTGCCAGTTGCTTAAGATGTGTTAAGTTTTTACATATTGATACTAGTCTCAAGTTTTTAGGGAATGACACAGGGATAAAGTTTGACCCTGTCCTTGTGGGCTCTGTCCCCATCTCCACAGGCTTTGTTCCCATCCAGTCCCTGCAGGCTCTGTCCTCTTCTCTACCCCGCGGTTAACTGTGAGTACCTGTCCCCATGTCATTCTCTAATTCCAATCTCTTAGATCTGAAGAGAAACTGTAGATGATTGTAATGTTTATGGAGAAGGACTTTGGATCCAGACTGGAAAATAGTCTGGCTAGAAAATTCTGACAGTTATAAGAAACAAATTAAGAATGCAAAACTTCAGTACTATTCTAAAGAAATTGGTACTACTGTTGGATTCTAAACATTTGTTTCATATTTTTTCAAAATTAACTCAATCTTTGGCTTCACTTATCTCAAATTCAACTCGAGTCAATACAGTTAATTGTCAGAATATACTACTACTACTAGTTTATCATTTGTATAGTTCTTAACTGTATATACTGCACTGTACATTTAACATGTAATAGATGGTCCCTACTCAAAAGAGCTTACAATCTAATTTAAGACAGATGCGACATAAAGGGGTTGGGGAGTTTCTTGCAGAGAGAATGGTAGGATGGACATAGGTATCTTACGGTGAGTGGGAGTCTATGAGTTGCAGTCTCAAAAATGTGGGCCTTTAGCTTGGATTTGAATACTGTTAGAGACAGAGCCTGATGTAATGATTCAGCCAGTCTCTTTCAGGTATACGATGCAACAAGATAAAAGGGATGGAGTCTAGAATTGGCAGTGGAGGAGAAAGTAATGGATAGGAGGGACTTAACCGATGAACGGAGCTCACGGGGGAGGAGGGGAGCATGTGGGTGATATTGGAGGCTGCAGAGTGAATGTACTTGTAAGCCAGTAAGAGGAGTTGGATGGGGAGTTAATGAAGTGGCTTGAGGAGAGGGGTAATGTGAGTATGGCAGCTCTGGTGGAATTTAAGTCGTGTAGCAGAATTTTGAACAGATTGAAGGGGAAAAAGATAGTTGAGCAGAAGACCTGAGAGAAGCAAGTTGCAGTAATCTAAGCGAGAGGTGATGAGAATATAGATAAGGGTTTTGGTAGTTTGCTGGAGAAGAGAGATTGGATTTTGGTAATATTATAGGGGAAAATGTGACAGGCTTTAGCAGTTTGTTGGATCTGAGCAGAGGAGAGAGGGGAATCAAAGATAACCCTGAGGTTGTGAGCTGATAAGACAGGGAAGAGGAGAGTGTTTAACACAGAAATAGAGAATGGGGGGAGGGGGTTTTAGGTGGAAAAATTAGGAGCTCAGTCTTAGCCATATTCAGTTTTAGATGATAGTGAGACATCCAGATGGCAATGTTGAACAGGTAGGCCTGGATTCTTGCAAAGATCTCTGGTGTGGAGAGGTAGATCTGTGAGTCATCAATATAGATCAGAGTTTCTCAACTTCTGCAAGCCAAGTACCCCCTAAGTCTAATAAATATCAACCGAGTACCCCCACTCAAGCTCTGCCCCAGACCCACCTAGGCTCCACCCTTGACCCCACCCCATAATAATAGTACTAATTGTAATGCAATTTCCTCCATACATTTTTCATATACTTACAATATAATCTTAATATATAATGGCAAAACATTTTTAAAAAAACACAAAGCATATTGTATGCAGAGAAAATGTTATATTCGGGGGGGGGTTTCAAAGAGGTCAAGGCAGATGACTTTAAAATATGCAATGTCACCTCAGTAACAACTATAGAAAAATACACAAATATAGTACAAAATATTGACAGCTGATATAAATTCTCAAAACTGACACATTTCGATCACTACATTGAAAATAAAATCATTTTTCCTACCTTTGCTGTCTGATGATTTTATGAGTCTCTGGTTGCACTTCCTTCTGACTGTGCATCCAATATTTCTTTCTTTCTGCCTCCTGCATGCTTTCCAGACCTCATTCCATTCCTCAATCAACATCTCTCTGTCCCTCCATGAATCCAACTTTTCTTTTTCTCTCCTCCGCCTGCATTGGTAATATGTCTCCCTCTCTCATTTCTTCCCCTGCTGCAAAGGAAGTGGGGAAAGAGAGAGAGAGAGAGAGAGAGATCCAAGGTGCATTTCTCCAACTCCCTCTACTGCCACATCTAACAATTCTCCCTCCTTTCCATCAATCCAACATCTCTTTCTCTCTGCCTCCTGCACACTTCCTATCTTCCAGTCCTCATTCCCTCCCCAACCAACATCTCTCTCTCCCTCGATGAGTTCAACTTTTTACTCTCTGCCCTCTCCCCCTTCCCCTGAGTGTGACATTTCTCCTTCCCTCCCCATCCATCTCTCACACTCTCTTTCCATGAGTCCAACACTTTCTGCCTCCTGCACACTTCCTCTCCTCCGGACCTCATTCCCTTCCCCAACCAACACCTCTCTCTCTGTCCCTCTATGAGTCCAACTTTTCTTCCTCTCTCCTCCATCCCTATTGGCAACAAGTCTCCCTTTCTGTCTTTCACTGTCCATCTGTCTTGAGAGATCCAGGCATCTCTCTTACCCCCTCTACTGTCACATCCAACATTTTTTTCTCTCTCTCTCATCCCCTGGATCAGCACTGCCCACCAGCCACATGCCCATTTCTCCTTCTATCACCCCTTTCTAGCACAATGCCACATCTCTCCCTCCATCACTATGTCTAACATTCCTCCCCCTTGCAATCCTCTTCAATCTGTCCCTCTGTTCCCTTTTCACCACTATATCCAACATTTCTTCCTCTCATCCTCTCCCCTATGCATCTCCCTCTCCTGTCTCTATGACCAATTTTCCTTTCTTCCTTTCCCCATGTACCACCATCTTTCCCTCTCACTCACCCTCCCCCTTTCTATTCCCTCACTTCTATGTCCCCAGTTAGTGCCCCCTTCCTCCCTCTCTTCTGTGTCCCATGTTCATGCCCCCTCTCTTCCATCTGTGCCAAGTTCGTGCCCCCTCCCTGCATGTAAGTAGCTGCCCATCTGTAGAAGCCGCTTCTGTCTGCCATCTTCCTGTCTGCCCCCTGCCGCTGCCAGGGATAGCCAACCCAGTTCTTGTTTGAGCTGCACTCAGTCCTTTTGTTGGCAGTGGGGACGGGCAAGCAACAATTCACACGCTGCACGTGGCTGACTCACAAGCCTTCCCTCTGATATCATCTCTGATGTTGGAGAGAAGGTTTCTGGGTCAGCTACTTACGCAGAGTGTGAATTGCTGCATGCGCCATCCATGCAAGCAGTGCTGCTGAAGATCAAAGGAGCGAGCGCGGCTCGAAGAAGATGGTAACTATGTTGGCTTCGGGGGCAGGGGCAGGCAGAGATCAGTTTCAGCAGCGGATGAGTGGGGGTGGGGGGCAGGCAGTACGTGGAGGGGCATAATAAAAAAAAGCGTCTAAGTCCCCTTTTGGCCTAAGTCCTTAAACGTTCAAAGCAGAAGCAGGGAAAGTGTCCATAACCAAACCAAACGTCCTTGTTTTGATTATGGCCTTCCTCTGCCTAAACGCCCAATCACCACTATGTCTAAAAGTACACCCACACGACGTCTACACTTTTCAGCCATAATGAAACAAAAAAACGCCTAAGCCACAAACGTCCAACAGAAGGGCTTTTAGGTGAAGGAGGAGCCAGTCCTTCGCCTAAAAGCTGGATTCTGTAACCGGTGTCTGTCAAAAACAACACCGGTTACAGAATCACCCCCCCCCACAACCATCCAGGCAGGAGGGTGCCCAAGCCCTCCTACCATGTTGAACCGCGACCCCCCCCTCCTGACAACATCGGGTCAAGAGGGAGCTCAAGCCCTCTTGCCCCGGCCAACTGCGGCACCCCCGACGATATCGGGGCAAGAGGGAGCCCAAGCCCTCTTGCCCCGACGACTCCCTGACGATATCGGGAAAAGAGGGAGCCCAAGCCCTCTTGCCCCGCCGATTAACATTGGGCTAGGAGAGAGCCCATGCTCTCCTGGCCCCAGCGACCACCCCCCCCTGCGTCTCGATCGGGCCAGGAGGGAGCCCAAGCCCTCCTGGCCCAGGCGACCCCCCCCCCGCGTCTCGATCGGGCCAGGAGGGAGCCCAAGCTCTCTTGGCCCAGGCGACCACCCCTCTCGCGTCTCGATCGGGCCAGGAGGGAGCCCAAGCCCTCTTGGCCCAGGTGACCACCCACCTGCGTGTCGATCGGGCCAGGAGGGAGCCCAAGTCCTCCTGGCCCAGGTGACCCCCTACCCCCCACCCCCCACTACATTACGGGCCCTCGACGCAACCCCCCCTCCCCCCAACGGCCGCCCCCCAGAACCCCCGATCACCCCCACGCCGACCCGTGACCCCACCCCGGCCGACCCCACGACCCACCCACCCCCACCCCCCTTCCCCGTACCTTTTCAAGTTGGCCGGACAGACGGGTGCCAAACCCGCCCGTCCAGCAAGCAGCCGACTCCAGAATGGGGCCGGATTGACCCAGCCATCCCAAAGCCCCGACCACAGGTGCGGCCTAATTCGCCTGGGCCAATCAGAATAGACCCGGGAGCCTTAGGCCCCTCCTGGGGGCGGGGCCTGAGGCACATGGGCTGGGTTGGGGTCGGCCGGGGGGGTTGCGGGTTGGGGGGAGATCGTGGGTTCTGGGGGGGCGGCCATTGGGGAGAGGGGGGGTTGCATCGAGGGCAGGAGGGCCTGGGATCCCTCCTGCCCGTAATGTAGTGGGGGGGTGGGGGGTAGGGGGTCGCCTGGGCCAGGAAGGGCTTGGGCTTCCTCCTGGCCCGATCGAGATGCCGGGGGGGGGGGGTCGCCTGGGCCAGGAGGGCTTGGGCTCTCTCCTTGCCTGATGTTAATTGTTAATTGTGTGTGTGGGCGGGTGATGGATCGCAGCAGGAGAGATGCCTCATCTCCCCTAACGCGATGCCATCACTCCTCTACCGAAACTTTTGCAACCCGCAGCAGGAGAGATAGGGCATCTCTCCTGCCGCGGGTCACGGCAGTTCGGGTAGAGGAGTGATGGCATCGCGGTAGGGGAGATGAGGCATCTCTCCTGCCGCGATGCTTGTGGTGGAGGGCTAGACAGGTTGCGTTTTCGGCACTTAGACGCGTTTTGACTTGGTCTAAGTCAAAAACGTATAAGTGCCAACTAGGCAACCTGCCTAAGGTTTTGGTTATACCTGGTGTACGCCTAGGTTTAGGTCGTCCCCCTCCCGCCCACCGCCCGCCCTTTCCCCTCCTCTAAACACGCCTCTTTTATCTCTGTGCGTCTAGAGGCAGGGGAAAGGCCTAAGTTGGTTTTAGATATGTCTAAAAACCATCTTTGGTTATGGGTACTTGGACGATCAGGCTTTTTGATCGTCCAAGTAGCCACTTAGGACACTTTTTAGATGTTTTTTTTAAATTATTATTACCCCCTATAGGCTATGGTAGGGAGGGGAGGCAGGGGGCAAATTTTATGATTTAATATTAAACATTATAGAGATTCAAGTGATGTATTCAATTTCAACTGTCATTTATTGAAACACTTGTTGTAAGATGTAAAAATGAATAAAGAATTAAAAAAAACCCAACCCAACAACTTTTGTTACAGCACTGGGTGAGCCAGGTGTCGGCCTCCTTTATGCAGTGAATTCAAAGGATGAAGGAGCTTGCCTCCTTTGAGATACATACCTACCATTCTGCTTCTTCCACCGATAAACGTCTTTATGTTTCTCTGTGGAGGGCCTTTCGCATCGCTGCTGAGGCGGTTGTGTCTGCTTTATCACCCTAACTGATCTGAAGAATCTCAGAGACTCGCTGATGCCTCTGTGTTCTCTCAGACCGGTATGATTGGGGTGTGTATGGATGGTGAGTCTGTGGAGGTTTGGCTGGTGTGGTTGGTCTGGTGTGCCTTGCTGGATAGTATGCGTTGAGTGAATGGAGGGTGGGCAGAGTCCATTTATCTAAAAAGTTAGGCAGCCTTGCTTTGTTCCCCGAGGGGGCCTTCTAATTGCCTTAGGTCTGTACCCATGTATTAGAGATCAACTTCAGGCCACTACCGGCATTGATATTATTGTTTATATTATTCTTGCACAGCATTTACTTGCTGGGGGGTTTTTCCGCCTGTCTTTTCATGGTTGAGCGTTACTGTGGTCCTCCCGGGTCTGCCTGTTGTGTTATTTGTTCTTTCCTACTGTGGTGTTGTAGCTTCTGTTTATTTGTTATGGTGATGGCTGTTACCTCAATAAAAATTATTAAAAAAAAAAAAAAGATTAGATATAGCTTTAGGTAATCAGTTACTTTTGTTTTCATTTAATTTGTAGCAGCGTTTGATCTGATAGATCATGAGCTACTACTTTATCTTCTGGATTCTATAAGTTATCAGGAAAGGTTTTTAATTGGTTTAGAGGATTGCTTTAGGAGAGATTTTACTGTGTGAAATGGGACATTACTGTATCAGAGAATTGAAAAATGGTGGGCGGAAGGTTGATCATGTAACCCCATGGCTTAAAAAACTTCATTGGTTACCTGTAAGATCTCAAATCATTTTTAAAACTTTGGTGTTGAGTCTAAAGTCATTCACTACCATTCACTACCTTGGTGTCTAACACAAGTAATAATACTCTACCAGCCATTAAGATCATTACGGTCAGAGGGGGGCGATATGACTGTCCTCTTCCCAGCTGAAAAGCTTGTCTGTAAAACCAAGGGGGTCGATATTCAAATTGGTTCTTCTTTAAAATTATTGATAAGCTTCAGGAATTTTTATTTGTTCTGTTTTGTTTGTTTTTTGGGGGTGGTCAGATGGCTGAAGTTTGAGGAGGACGTGGAAGATGGTGGAGAGCGGTGGAGCAAGCCATACGTGGCCACGCTTTCACTGCACAGCCTCTTTGAGCTGAGGAGCTGCATTATCAATGGAACTGTCTTGTTGGACATCCACGTCAATACCATTGAGGAGATTGCAGGTAACACATAAAAAGGGGCAGGGCTAAGTTTACCAGCCAGATAGAGCCACCTAAAAGGGTGGTATATACTTGGCTACTGAGACTTAGCCAGATAGGAGCAAATATTGGCCTAGTTGGCTGTCTCGCCCGACCAAAAATAGAAAAAAAATTTAATGCCAGTTGGCAGATACGGCGTAAACAATGAATTTTCGGGTTTGCTTCAGACCGTGTGAGATGCACTGACAATCTCCCGTAGTCTGAATATTGGGGGGTGAGCCTTTGGGTTCCAAATCTTAGCTAGCTAGCCTTGATTTTTACCACTAGCTATCTAAATCAGTGGTTCCCAACCCTGTCCTGGAGGATCACCAGGCCAATCGGGTTTTCAGGCTAGCCCTAATAAATATGCATGGAGCAGATTTGCATGCCTGACACTTCTATTATATGCAAATCTCTCTCATGCATATTCATTAGGGCTAGCCTGAAAACCCGATTGGCCTGGTGGTCCTCCAGGACAGGGTTGGGAACCACTGATCTAAATCATCTTCTGAGTGTACAAAGAAACTCAACGATAAAAGAAATACATAGAACTGACAGTTTTCTTGCTTGTTTTCCCAACTGTCAAGTAAAAGTCTACTGTGGTACAGACATGAGGGTCACCCATGTGCTGATTCTGAGAGGCATGATCCTCAACAAAGCATCCCCTTAGAGCCACTAACATATATATTTAGGCTCATTTTTATTCAAAACCCAGAGGCTAAATATGACCAAAAATTACCTTAATGGAACTTTACCATTTTTTTTGAAAATTGGCCTGTGACTTGATAACCTAAGGCTCTTAGCAATCTCCCATGTTTTCAGTTGGTTTTGTTTTTTTTTTTTGTTCGATATGTTTATTATATTTTAAGAAATTACATACAACAATGATAATAGAATAACAGTACAGAACTGAACATAACCCGGTTCACTGCAATACAGTGGACTAACTATTCAATACTCCAGTGAAAAAATAACAGGAAGAGCATACAGTTACAAGCTCACATAAAATATGAACTAGTTCTGGGCTTTATCAGTACTTTCACAAAACTGAACCAAAGGTTAAACTTAAATAATGCATCTCAATGGCCACTAATTTGGTCTTGGAGAATGAGATGTACAGTGTCAGCATCTATGAGACAAACTTGGTTCTTTTTATTACATAGAGCTTTTTGGACCCCTACACGTTTGCAAAAATTAGACAGTTCTAAGTCCAATAAATGCTGGCACTGTAATCTAGAACCAGGGACATTAGATCATTTATTGTATCATTGTCCCTATATTAAAACTTTTTGGAATTCAATTTGGCCACAAATTAATAAATTGATGGAAAATCATATTGCAATATCATATGATACAATATTATTTGGAATGATGATGAGAAAAAAAAGTCAAATTTCACCAGAAAATAACAAGCTTTTATTAATTATGACAGGGGTTGCCATTCAGCATATAACCAACAACTGGAAGAATTATAACAACCTAAATTATACATTTTGGTGGAATACAATATGTCATATATTTAAAATGGAAAGAACAATAGCAATACAAAGGGGGACATATACTAAATTTATAAAAATATGGGGGCCATTGACAAAATACTGTAATGAATAAATAATAGGATTTTTCTTCTTTTCTTCTTTTAAGGATTTTTTTTTTTTTTATGACACACATAGAGGGGGGTAAGGAAAATAATTTCTACATAATATGTTATAATATATTATACAATATGTAATGTATGATTGAAAAATAATAGAAGGGTGGGGGGAGGGAGAGGGGATAAAATTTATTTAGAACATAATGTATTAGATATAAAAATGTTATTGAATATTCATCAATTGTATTCTAACATGTTGTACACTTTCTGTAAAATTTGAAAATTAAAAATATTATATTAAAGTAATAAAAGGGTGGGGGGAGGGTGAGGGGGAAAATTAAATTTAGATATATAATATATTAGATATAAAAGTGATACTATGTATTTATCAATTGTATTTTAATATTTTGTACACTTTATGTAAAATTTGAAAATAAAAAATAATGGAAAAAAATAAATAAATAAGGTACTATGATGTACCCACCCCCCAGTCAAAGGCATGCAAAGCAAAAAAAAAAAAAAAAAAAAATATGACGGTCTACTAGCCACCAGAGCAGCAAAAATAGACCACCACCTCTCAAATCTGCTGACCACGATGCTCAACTACAAAACATTCAGGAAAGAACTGAAAACTATACTATTCAAGAAATTTGTCAAATGATCTAACCAAACCGTATCGACCATTCCCATATCCTGACGCATACTATAGCTATCAACTTTGTAATCTCCATGGGAATGCCCAGGCTAATTTCTTATTGTAAACCGCCTAGAACTGAAAGGTATATTATGGGTCACCAGGCCGCACAGTGGTATAAAACATTATCTGGATATTTAAATAAAAAACCAAGGACTGTACTTAGAGATATTTGGAGCATTGAGATTAAGCATCAAATTAATGCATCTCAATGGCCACGTATTTGGTCTTGGAGGATAAGATGTACAATGTCTGCGTCTATGAGGCAAACATGGTTTTTCCTGTTGCATAGAGCACTCTGGACCCCTGTTCGCTTACAAAAATTGGATTGCTCTAAGTCTAATAGATGTTGGCATTGTCATCTTGAGGCTGGAACTCTAGATCATTTATTATTTTATTGTCCTTTTATTAATAATTTTTGGAAATTGATCTGGGGTCAAATAAATTGTATGTTAGAGAATCCTGTGGCCCTATCATATGACACAATTTTGTTTGGAATGTCTATGAGGGCCAAAAGTCAAATTTCATCGAATAATAACAAACTGTTAATGATTTTAACAGGAGTTGCCATCCAACATATAACACATAACTGGAAAGACTATAGAGGATTGAATTATTGTTTCTGGTGGAGTTCGGTTTGTCAGGTGTATGAAATGGAAAAAACATTGGCAATCAAGAGAGGTTATTATAAGAAATTTAAAGAGGTGTGGAGACCATTAATTGAGTATTATAATAAATAAATAATTATATTTATCCCCATTAAATATATGTAGGGGGGAGGAGGGATGGGTGGGTTTTATGACATTATGAGGGGTAATATATGAAAAGGGAGGGAGGGGAGATAGTTTATGGTATAAAATGAATGTAGAGTTTCAAGTGAAGAATGTATAGTATGATTTGAATTATTGTACACTTGTTTGCATAATGTAAAAACGAATAAAGATATTTAAAAAAAAAAAAAAAGAACTGAAAGGTATTGGTGGGATTGAAGATATCAATTTAATGTAATGTAATGTAAAATCCTTTCAAATTTAATTATGTAAACTAAACTAAACCTTAAGTTTGTATACCGTATCATCTCCGTAAACATAGAGCTCGGCACGGTTTACAGGTAAATCAATAAATGAGGGAAGGACATAATAAGAATTTTGAGGTTATGAAGAGGATAGCTAGCTTTACATTTTAAATAGATAGCTTTACGTTTTGGAGAAAAGCCAGGTTTTCAGATGCTTTCGGAATAATTGGAATGAGCCTAGGTTCCGCAGTGGGGTAGGGAGATTATTCCAAAGCTCAGTGAATTTAAAGAAAAGGGATTTCGCTAATTTACCTGCATACATGATGTCTTTTAACAAGGGGAAAGATAGTATGAGTATGTGGGAGGATCTAGTAGTGACAGGTCTTGAAGAATTCCAGGATAGTGGGATTAGGGTAGGAAGAATGCCTTGTAGGATCTTGAAAATTAGACAGGTACATTTAAAGTGAATCCTAGAAATCACCGGAAGCCAGCAAAGTTTTGATAGAAGCGGGAAACATGATCAAATTTGCTTTTTGCAAAGATCAACCTAGCCGCAGTGTTCTGGATCCGCTGAAGTCTTTGAAGATTTTTCTTGGTTAGACTTAGATAGATGAATTACAATAGTCCAGTCTGGAAAGAATGATTGATTGTACAAGGACAGCAAAATATTGCATTATGTAGCATAAAGAAGACCGCCAAAATTGAAAACATACAGCAGAGTTATTTTTCCAGTTATGAATGACAGTGAACAAAACAGCTGCAACAAAAATGTCAAATAGCTCTTATGATAATCATATACTAACTCAGGGATACAAATGGATCTAAGGATTATGTATTTCTATTCTAAAGGAATCTTAATAGATAAAATAGAAGAAATTCTACTCCAGTCATTTTTCCAAAACGGAATTAAGTTGTACACAAGAAAAACACACGTGTTCTGAAGAACCCATATCACTGTTACAAGGCCAGAATATGTTTGATTGTTAGGGATTTTCTTGTTGTTGTTTAACTGGGATCCATAAGACTTTATGAATTAAGAAAAATAAAAGCTCCCTTTTATCAAGCTGCATTAGGGTTTTTTTTTATTGCAGGCCGCTGTGGTAAAAGCTCTGATGCTCATAGGACTTCTATGAGCATTGGAGCTTTTACTGCAGCGGGCTGCGATAAAAAAAAAACCCTAATACAGCTTGATAAAAGGGGACCAAAGAGTGTAGAATTGGTGCAGAAGCTAAAGGACTTTCTCCAGAACCAATTCCAATCATTATCAGTCAAAGAAGTACCAGTTTCAAAGGGCCAAATATTTTGAAACACTAATAAACGAGAATCACTTTGGAGTTAGGAAAATAAGTAAACTATTCTATGTGAATCACCTATTTTGTTTAACATGTCTAGTAGATTTGGAGTAGATGAATTAATGTTATGATTTTGCAAAGATTTTGATAATGCAGTATGGAGTTTAATATACTGATAATAATTGAGTATTAGATAAATTATATTTATCCTGAAGGTACTTAAATGTATAGAATTGGTTGACATCCAACAAAATAAAGGACTTATAAACACAATTGTCTTTAATATGTGTAATGCACTTCGCAAAAAAGCTCAAAGTTTTTGAGTCAGCTTATAGTAGGTAAATGGTATCTTTCATTGAGCTTAATGTGTGCTATTTTTTTTCAATTAATTTTTGTTTTATAATTTTAATGTAAATAGTACTTAATGGCATCAATTTTAACAATGACAGGAACCAGCACTTATCTTAAAACTTTTCAACCGGTTCTTCTTTCATGTATACTTGTAGCCTTGTTCATGGCCCAAAGGGACCCATTTCGCCAATTTATTGGCTTCTTCAGGGGTCTACGTTCATGCTACAAGGATCAAATTAATAACTTATTAAAAGATTACTCACTGAACAGCTTTGCTTCCGTTCATAAGCAATAATGGTGCTGAAAATTGTCAGACACCATGCATGCGCTATTAAGCTGAGTGCTACTGATGCGCTTGAATAAGAATGACATCAGTAGCACTCAGCTTAATAGTGTATGCGTGGCGTCTGACAATTGCCAGTGCCATTTTTGCTTATGAATGGAAGCAAAGCTGTTTAGTGAGTAATCTCTTATATTGTGTGTTAGTTGTCTTTTAATATGTTGAAATGTAACAGTAGTTTTAATAAGTTATTCATTTGATCCTTGTAGCATAAACGTAGACCCCTGAAGAAGCCAATAAATTGGCGAAATGGGTCCCTTTGGGCCATGAACAAGGCTACAAGTATATATGATGGAACAACCGGTTGAAAAGTTTTAAGATAAGTGCTGGTTCCTGTCATTGTTAAAATTGATGCCATTAAGTACTATTTTGTTGGTTGAAAAAGAGGAGGACTTTTTCCATTGTTTGCTGGTTAGAATTGTTTGCTATCATATATATCCTTAATAGAGATAATGTATTACGGAAAATCCATTCTTGCCAAAGAAAAAGTTTGGTACTAATGTTGATCAAAGGATGACCCCAAAACATAGCATTTAAAGAATTTTTAATTTGTATTTTACAAAAAGAGTCAATAAACAGAACATCTTGTATTGTAGAAGATAAGGCCATTGATTCACTAGTGAAATGTCAGACATCTTGGGAAGATGTGCAAAGGGAGAGCATGTATTAATTATTGCTATATTGAAATCCAACTAGGGAAGACTCAAAAATTAAAGTAGACCATGTACAAGCCAACTTAATTAAAAATTAAAAAAATCATCATGCTTTGAAAAAATAATTGCTCATCCATACCACTATTTGAAACGCAAAGAGGGAACAAGCTACCAAAAGTTAGAAGCAGGCATAGGTTTGCTATCATTTCTGTATGACTCCTGCCCTATGCATATGTATGCATGCTGGATATGTCTCTCAGGTTTTGTTTTTGCATATAATTATTATAGTACGTATGTGTGGCTTTCTCTGTTTTTGGTGTAATTCTGAGTGAAGATGCCACAAAGGTAAGGCTGGCGGTTTATGCCTGTTTTTAACTTTTAGTAGATTGTTTCCTTTTTGCGATTCAAATTGCGATATGAATGTGCAATTATTTTTTCAAAGCATGATGATTTTTTTATTTTTTGCTGATAGGTGAATCTAGTATTTGACATAAACTACAAACTCATCTTTCTAAAGGCTGAACGGGTATGTAAATTTTGTCTTTTGATCTTTTGGTGTTATACACTTTTCCTAGTTCTGTTCCAATGCGGTGGTGGTTTTTAATTAAGAAATAGATCTTTTTGGATTCTTCCTTTTTTGTGAAACATCTTCCTCGTGTTGTGAGGTGTTCCATTGGGTCTTTCATACTTAGTTCAGCATTTTTGATAGTAATTGTTATGTTTGTTTTGTCACTTTGTCTTTGATCTATGACATTTCTTTTAGTTTAATATGACAATTGAAACTGATTACATGGATGATTTTCTTTTTTATATGAGAGATTTTACATTTGCAATTTATGAGGGACGTTCAATAATTTATCTGCCTGAATATGAAAGAAAGTAGCAAGCATATTGAAAAAAGTCTGTGCATGTGACATGCATCAAGGTTACTCATACACAGTTGCGGCTCAGTGCGAGTCTAACATTCCAAGAGACAGGCTGTCAGGAGAGTCCTTGTGTGAATCAAGTAAGAAACTGGTAAATCTGGAGCATTGTTCAGTGATAAAATTTTTCAAAAAAGAAGGGAAAAAGCCAAAGGAGATCCATGAACACATGACTGCAGTTTATGGTAAGTTTGCCCCATAATCCTGCAAAGTAAAATTTTGGAGCAAGCAGTTTAAGTGGAGTAAAGAGTCCATTGAAGATCACCCTCACACTGGATATCCTGTGGAAGCAACTTTCACAGAAATGTGCAAGAAAGTCGAGGATTTAATTTTGTCAGACAAAGTAAGGTTTCCTGAATAGCTGAAGAAATCAGTATCTGAGCAGGTACAGTTTGGAAAATAATTCATGAAAAGTTGGGCATGTCCAAGGTTAGTGCAAGATGGGTTCCAAGAAATCTGACGCTATATTAGAAGACCATGAGGATCCAGTGCTGTCATGAGAACTTCGAGTTGCTTTGTGAAGACCAAGTAAATTTTTTTTCATTGTTTAGTGACTGGAGATGAGACATGGGTCTATCACAGAGATTCTGAGTCCAAAATGGAGTCAATGCAGTGGAAGCACAAGTCATCCTCTACCCCCCAAAAGTTCAGGACAGAAAAATCAGCAAGCAAAGTCATGGCAGTTGTCTTCTGGGATGATGAAGGACTTTTGCTTCTGGAGTTTATGCCACATAAAACAACCATAACTGGGGAGAGTTACACCAACACAATGAAAGCTTTGCAGGAGTCAATCAAGGAGAAAAGATGAGGAAAACTCACAGCAGGCTTGCTGCTTCTTCACGACAATACACTGGTGCACATGTAACAACAATTACAAGCTGCCATCAGCAGCTGAACCATCCACCCTACAGTCCTGACCTGGCTCCCTCGGATTATTTCCTGTTCTGAGTTTTGAAGAAATCTCTCTGTGGACAACGGTTTTCAAGTGATGAAGAAGTCAAGGAAGCTATAACATCCTGGTTTGAAGGTCAAACAGAAGAATTATTTTCAAAGAGATTAAAATAATTGCAGGAAAAATGGTTTGGTTTTAAATTCTTTATTCATTTTTGCATGTTACAACAAGTGTAGCAGTTAAACTCATATGCACTTAAAGATACACACTTGATTAACTCTCATATATGCTTTAAGTATAACATTTCATAACAAATTAATATTCTGTAATATTTTAAAAATTATATAAGAAATCTAATATTTAAATTATTATTATTGAATAGAATAACCTCCCCTCCCTCCCTATTCAATAATACATAAAAGTTTCATTACTGTAAAACTATTCAAGTAGTCCTGTATTATGAAATAACAACAAGTAAAGCCCACCCATTTGCCCCCTAATCAAATATCTTATCATGGGAAAAGTTAATCATTCATTACAAAAATCAGTTAATGGTCCCCAGATTTTCTGAAATTTACTAAAATAACCTTTTTGCGTTGCTATAGTGAGTTCCATTTTGTATATATGACATACAGAATTCCACCAGAAATTGTAATTTAACCTGTCAAACTTTTTCCAATTGTATGTTATTTGCTGTATTGCTACTCCAGTCAAAATAAATAAAAGTTTGTTGTTATTTGACGAGATTTGACTCCTTGCTCTCTTAGTTGTTCCAAATAAAATAGTATCATATGTCAAGACTACCGGATTTTCTAACATCCTATTAATTTGAGGCCAAATTGATTTCCAAAATGATAAAATATATGGACAATAGAATAAAAGATGATCTAATGTCCCAACTTCAAGATGACAATGCCAACATCTATTAGACTTAGAGCTATCTATTTTTTGCAAACAAACAGGGGTCCAAAAAGCTCTATGCAAAAGAAAAAACCAAGTTTGTCTCATAGATGCTGACACTGTACATCTTAACCTCCAAGACCAAAGTCGTGGCCATTGAGATGCATTAATTTGATGCTTAATCTCAATGCTCCAAATGTCTCTGAGACCATTTTTTGGCTTTTTATTTACTAATCCAGATATTAATTTATACCACTGTGCGGCTCTATGATCCATGGAATCCATCTGAAAGCATAAGAATTCCAGACTATGATAATTAATAAGATTTTTCCATTCAGGGAACCCTACCTGAATGGCCTGCTTCAATTGTGACCATCTAAAATATTGCGACTTATTAAGACTAAATTTATGTTGCAACTGTGAAAACTCCAGCAGCTTACCCCACCCTCCCCAATTGGCTTTTGCAACGACACTAAAGCAATTCTGGGAATTTTACCAAGCCAAATAAATTTTGTTAAAATCCTATTTAATTTTTTATAAAAAGATCCCTGAAAGAAAACTGGTAACATCCCCATTTGGTAACAAACCACAGGCAAGATCATCATTTTAACAGTTTGTACTCTCTCCCACCAGGATAAATGTAGTGGATTCCATTGCTCACACATTTCTGTCACTTTCTGCAATAAACATTTTTCATTTATTTTCATTGTTTCATCCACTGTTTTTGTAATCCAAATTCCTAAATATTTTAAACCATCTTTCTTCCAAACAAAAGAAAATGCGTCAAATAAACCTTTTGTACAATGTATATTTAGTGGAAGAACTTCTGATTTATTCCAATTTATCTTATATCCTGAAAATTTTCCAAATTTCTCAATCAACTCAAGCAAACATGGAATGGTAGATTCTGGATTCCTCAAATAAAGCAAGATGTCATCTGCATACGCTGATACCTTATATTCTCTATCTGAATATGGTATACCTTGTATTTCCTTCACCTGTTGAATAGCCAATAATAAGGGTTCCAAAACAATATCAAACAGTAAAGGAGACAAGGGACAACCTTGTCTAACCCCCCTCTGCAAACTAAAACGTTCTGAAAACGTATTATTAATATATAATCTAGCAGCAGGGGAACTATACAACGTTTGTAATATTTGTATGAATCCTGAACCTATACCAAACCATTCCAATTGCAGGAAAAGTGGACGAAGTATGTAGAGGTATCAGGGGAGTATATTGAAGAAAAATAAAACAAAAAATTTATAAAAACTCTTTTTTTGCCTTCTGAAGTAGGTAAAATATTGAACACCCCTCGTATATATTACAACTCTTTGATATTATGTATTAATTATTTTTATTGTAGATGTCATTTTTTAGGCTATATATTTATATATTATTTTTTTGTAGATGTTATAACTTTTTACCCCTGATGAAGGCAATTTGTATGCCATAGCTCAGATTCTTGATTACATCATAAACCATCTACTTTTGGAGACTAGCCCCCTCTTCTACAAAGCTTTACTAGCAGCTGCCGCATGGCAACAGCCCTGAAGCCCTTTAAATCTCTATGGGCTTCGGGGCCGTTACCTCGCAGAAGCCGCTAGCACGGCTTTGTAGAAGAGGGGGTAGATCTGCAAAGTCATCTCAATTGCCCTATTCTTTTTGGTTGTTGGCAGTTTTTATAGGGCCTGTTTCTCTTTTTCTTGATGGTCCTTCCATATGGAGCAAAACAATATTCCAGGATATTTAATTTGATGAAGATACCTTTTGATAGAAATTGAAGAAATTTGTGCACTATTACATACCACATTTAGGGGCATTTTCATCCAGTTTGAGTAACCGGAAAGGAATCCAAATGAATCCAGTAAAGTGAATAAACAAGGGACAGATGTAGCAGAGTTAGTTATATGTAGAAGTACATCACCAACAGAATCTGATAACTTGATAGGCTTACTACCTACTGAATGCCTTATATATCATGATCCTTAATTGCAATAAGAAAGGGTTCAAGGGCTAGGATAAACAATAAGGGGGATAGAGGAGAAGGAGATAGCTGACAGGCTAAATGAGTTCTTCACTTCAGTCTTCACGAGGGAGGACACAACCAACATTCCGGAACCCGAGGAGATCGTAAAAGGAGATCAGGATGAAAATCTGGTCCAACTAGAGGTAAGCAAAGTGGATGTCCTCAGGCAGATAGACAGGCTAAAGAGCGACAAATCGCCAGGTCCGGAGGGCATTCACCCAAGGGTACTCAAGGAACTAAGGAACGAAATAGCTGAGCCACTTAGACAAATATGCAACCTATCCTTAAAAACTGGAGAGATTCCAGAAGACTGGAAAATAGCTAATGTCACACCCATCTTCAAGAAAGGCTCAAGGGGAGACCCAGGAAATTACAGGCCGGTGAGCTTGACTTCGGTCCCGGGAAAGATGATGGAAGCACTGATTAAGGACAGAATCTGTGAACACATAGAAAACAATGGACAGCTAAAGTCGAGCCAGCACGGCTTCTGCAAGGGTAGGTCATGCCTCACAAACTTATTGTACTTCTTTGAGGGGGTAAACAGCCAGGTGGATAAAGGGGAATCCATTGACATCATTTACCTTGACTTTCAAAAAGCCTTCGACAAGGTACCGCACGAAAGACTGCTTAAAAAGCTGTGGAAACACGGGGTGCAAGGGGAGGTCCACTGATGGATCAAAAACTGGCTGGCAGACAGGAAACAGAGGGTTGGAGTAAAGGGCCATTACTCAGACTGGCATTGGGTCACGAGCGGAGTTCCGCAGGGGTCGGTGCTGGGACCGCTCCTGTTCAATATATTTATTAATGACCTGGAGGCGGGAACAAATTGCGAAGTTATTAAATTTGCGGATGACACCAAACTCTACCGCAGGGTTGAAACCATGGAAGACTGCGAAGATCTGCAAAGGGACCTAACGACGCTAGAAGAATGGGCCAAGAAATGGCAAATGAGCTTTAACGTAGGGAAATGCAAGGTCATGCATGTAGGGAAAAAGTACCCGATGTTCAGCTATAAAATGGGGGGATCACCGCTGGGGGTGAGTAACCTTGAAAGAGACCTGGGAGTGATGGTAGACACATCATTGAAAGCGTCGGCGCAGTGCGCCACAGCCTCAAGGAAGGCAAACAGAATGTTGGGCATCATTAAGAAGGGTATCACGACCAGGACAAAGGAGGTCATCCTGCCACTGTATCGTGCAATGGTGCGCCCGCACCTGGAGTACTGTGTCCAGTACTGGTCGCCGTACCTCAAGAAGAACATGGCGGTACTTGAGAGAGTCCACAGAAGAGCAACTAAGCTAATAAAGGGTATGGAAGACCTCTCATATAACGACAGACTGAAGAAGCTGGGGCTTTTCTCCCTGGAAAAGTGGAGACTTAGAGGAGACATGAGAGAAACCTTCAAGATCATGAAGGGCATAGAAAGAGTAGACAGGGACAGATTTTTCAAATTACGGGGAACCACAAATACAAGGGGGCACTCAGAGAAATTGAAAGGGGAAAGGTTTAGAACAAACGCCAGGAAGTTCTTTTTCACTCAGAGAGTGGTGGATACATGGAACGTGCTACCGGAGGATGTGATAAGCAGGAGCATGCTATAGGGCTTCAAAGAGGGTCTGGACAGGTACCTGGAGGACAAAGGGATTGAGGGGTACAGATAGGAGTAGAGGTAGGTATTAGGGATAGGATTAGAGGATTAGAGGCAGTTACAAAATTAGTCAGGGACACTGTTCAGGCAATTAGGCCTGATGGGCCGCCGCGAGAGCGGACCGCTGGGCAGGATGGACCTCTGGTCTGCCCCAGCGGAGGCAACTTCTTATGTTCTTATGTTGTCTGGTACCTCTGTGTAAAGGGAAGGAGTTTTACAATGTAGAATTTAGAGATAATCTAGCAGTGGGTTTTTATGTTCTATATTGTGTTTCTGTAAGATTTTACATCTGTAATAACATTTATTATACTTGTTGATTTGCATTTCACTTTGTATAAGGCGAATAATTAATAAACATACAATAAAACTGAAATCATATTAATAAAATGATCCCCTAAATTAAGCCATTTTAAAACCTGAAATAAAAAATGCCAGTCAATGTAATCAAAAGCTGTTTAGCATCTAGTGAAACAACACAAACTCAAACAGAAATTCTTTTAGTATTTATATACTGTACCACTTATAGCCTAAGTGGGTTACATTTAGGTACTTAAGCATTTTTCCTTATCTGTCCTGGTGGGCTCACTCTTTAGCTAATGTACCAGGGGCAATGGGGATTAAGTGACTTGCTCAGGGTCACAAGAAGCAGTGTTGGATTTAAACCCACAACCTCAGGGTGCCGAGGCTGTAGCTCTAACCACTGCACCACACACAGAATGTGACTGAAAACTCTGGTATTATCCATAGCCAAACGACCATTAACAAAACCACTGTTCAGGAGTAATCAACTTTCCAATCACTGGATTTAAGTGGACAGCTATAATCTTTGCATAAATTTTGCAATCATAATTAAGTAAGGAAATTGGTCTATAGTTTCCAGCAAACATGGGATCTCTGCCTGATTTTTCCAGCAGCACAGTAGCCTCTTCCACCATACTCAAGGAAAGGGAAAGGGATTGGGACTTACATACTGTCTTTTTGTAGTTTTACAACCACACTCAAAGCAGTTTACATACAGGTACTTCAAACATTTTCCCTAGCTGTCCCAGTGGGCTCACAAATTTAAACAGGTCAGTCTGGATTTGAAAGGCATCATATGGCATGATAGGTACAAATGATAAACCTTTTTGTAATAAATTAACTTGTGTGTCTGAGAGAGAAGCCTGAGATAAGTTGAATAAAGGGATCTCTTCTAATATGCCTTCTGTTGATACTGATAATTGTGCTGATCTTGATATTTCTGCCTCTTCCCCTGCCTCTTGTAACAGTGCAAGAGGGTATGGGGGTTTGGGGCTTGGAAACACATTGCCAGACACGACCAGCAATAGAGAAGAAAAATTCTTTATTGGCTTAAACAAAACACTCCCTGAATCCTGCTGCTTCACAGGATCAGGCACACAGAAAAACAGTCTCTTGATTTGACAAACAAAAATACTGAGCTGAGCTGAGCCTTTAGCTGGTACTGCCACAGCCCAAACACAGACTGAAAAAAATTCTCCCAAACAGGTAGCATGGTCTGGTCCTAGCCAGACCTTAGAATAGAGAATGACACGGGGAAAAAATTTGTCCCCATCCCCACGAGCTCGGTCTCTGTCACCGCCCCATCCCTGCAAGCTCGATCCCCATCTCTGTTCCGTCTCCACAAGCTTGGTCCCCACCTCGTCCCCGTAAACTGTCTGATTCCATCTACAGAAGCCTCAAATAGTTATGATTTTATATTAAACTTATTTTATTAAAGTATAAAAAGAAACAATATTCTGTACAGTTGTCATTTTAAAAATACAAATAATACAGAGCTGGATCAGACAGGATCAAGAAAACTCCTGTCTCCCATCCCTTTCACAAATATCCCCTCCATATCAAGAAAACTGAATAAGCCAAATTACTACAGAATCCTACATAGAAAATCATGCTAACAGAATACTGCAGTCACACATGACCACATGACAGGAAGTGTGTTAGAAAAGTGTAACCAGGGCAACTGCCCCCTGGTCAGAGAGAGCGCTAAGCCAGCTGGAAGCTAAAGAAGCATGGCCTGGGCTTTGCTGTCCCCAGTTATGTCTAACACCAGCTGTAGCAGGATACATATTTCAAATTTGATATATTCTAATCACAAAATAGAAAATAAAATTATTTTTTTCTACCTTTTGTTGCCTCGTCATTTTATTCTTCAAATCATGCTGGTCTCTGTTTTCTTTTGTCTTCTCTTAACTCACTTGCCAGGGTCTCCTGACCATTTGACATTTCTTCTTTGTCCATGCTCACCATCCATCTTCTATCTCTGTGTATTTATTGTTCCTCATATTCAGCATCTCCCTTCTCTATGTCTTCTATATATCCCTTTCTAGTATTTCCCTGTGCCCATCTCCCTGCCTTCATCATCTCACCATTATATGATCCCCTCCCTCTGTGTACAGTATCACTCCTCTATAATCCCCCCTGTCCAGCATCTTCCTTCTGCATTCTTATTCTCCCCCATGTCTAGTCATCGTCTCTCTGTCCATATACCCTCCCATGTCTAGCATTACCCCTCTGTGTCCATATACCACCCCAATGCAGCATTCCCCTTTTTGTCCCTGTTCCTATGCTCCCATCCATGCCCACCATCTTTCCTCTTTTTGTATATTTCCCTATGTTTAGCTTTTCCCCTGTCTTACTCCCTTACGCTAATGTGTCTCTCACACTCTTTTTCCTCTCTCCCACCGCTATGTTCAATATTTCACTCACTCTTCCTTCATCCCTTTGATTCAGCTTTTCTCTTTCTCTTTCCCTTTCCTTCTCTTTCTTACTCCCTGCAGGTCCTGCACCTCTCTCCCTTCCCTCCAATCCCTTCCCCGTGGGTCCAACACCTCATCCCCTCCCTTCAACACCCAGGTGTGGGTCTGGCACCTCTCCCTTCCCTCCAGCTCCACTCCACAAACCACATGGGCTCAGCACCTGTTTCCCTTCTTCCCCCAATCCTCAGATCAGATCCAGCAACTGTCTCCTTTCCCTTCAGCTCCAGCCAGTCCAACAGCCCAAGCAACCCCCTCTCCCCTTCTCAGGTGTAGCAGCAGCCCCCCTTCATAAATCCAGCAGCCCCCCTCCCTCCCTATCGCGGGTCCAACAGCCCCCATCCCTTGCACCCTCGCTCCCGATCACAGCAGATCCTTTACTGTGGGAATAAGGCCGTTCACCGCTCCAGGGGCCGGTGAAAAGTCTTGTCCCCATGGCAATCAGTCGCTTTTTTCCCCCGTTCCTGTGGGTTACCCACAGCTACCTGCGGGAAACAGTCACCATGTCATTTTCTACCTTAGAATAGAGCTCATATGTAGTTAGTACAAAGAATTGGCTTACCTCAGTCAAGCATGGAATGTTGAAGTCGAGTATGCTGGGGCCACTTCTTCCTCCTACTCCCTTGGGCCTCTCTAACCTAGGTCTTGCCTTGTCTTATATACTTCCTGGCTGCTGCTTCCCTGACTCTTCCTGCCCATGTCACTTCTTCCTAAGGAGCTACCTATGTTAAGGTGGTTTTGGCAGCATAAAAATTCCATGTTATATTGAGAATTAAGATTTTTCCATTCAGAGAACCCTGCCTGAATGACCTGCTTCAATTGCAACCAACGATAAAATTGTGATTTATTCAGCCCAAATTTATGTTGCAGTTGTGTAAACTCAAGCAGATTTCCATCTGAAATAACATCATTTAAAGTTTGTATTCCTGCATTTAACCAATGCTTCCAGACAATCTTAGATCCGCCAATTTGAATCCTGGAGTTTAGCCATATAGATTGATTTGTTGATTTATTAATAGGATTTTCAGTTAAATTGCTGACATACCTCACAGTTTTCCAAGTATCTAATAAAATTCTATTTTCTTTATACAATCTGGGCATCTTGATACTGAGAATATGACAAAGATATAAAGGACACAGGAGTCGCCATTCCAAATATAACCAATCTGGAGTGTACTCAATGAGCTCTGGGAGGACCCAATACATACCTTGACGTAAAATATAGGCCTGATGGTACCTATAAAAATTAGGAAAATTTACCCCACCCTCCTTAATTGATTTCTGTAAAGATACCAAAGCAATTCTAGGAGTTTTGCCAAGCCAAATAAACTTAATAATTATCGAATTCAATTTTTTATAAAAAGAATTTTGAAAAAACACCGGAATCATACACATTTGATAACAAACCACAGGCAACACCATCATTTTCACAGTTTGAACTCTCCCCCACCAAGATATATGTAATGGATTCCATTGTTCACATAACTCCGAAACCTTTTATAATAAAAGTTTTTCATTTTCTTTTTTTTTTTTCTTTTTTTTATTTATTTATCATTTTCAAACTTATATCAAGCATATTAACTTGTACAGAAAGAAGTTTAACATATAAACATATTACATCAGATTAACATTAAGACAAAAGAAAAGAAGAAAAAAAAATATATATATATATATATATGCCAACTTTACTCAAGTCCTACATTAGGATCCAAGATTAACAAAATGCGAGAATATTAAGAAAATAATCACTAATATGAAACTATAGAGCTGAGGACTAATGCCTATATTAAATAATGAGCTAATGATGTTGTTCTTCCTTCAGACGAGATGATACCAAGAAATTAGTTAACTGAAATGGTTCAAAGAAAACATACTTGATCTGGCGGTGATTCACTATACACTTACAAGGTTGCCTTAAATAAAAAGTAGCCCCTAAAGCTAAAACACCTGGTTTCAGAAGAAGAAATTCACGTCGTCGCTTCTGCGTTTCACGTGAGAGATCAGGAAACATCTGGATTTTCAGTCCAATAAATTCTTTTTGTCTATTTTTAAAGAATAGTCTCAAAATCCATGCCTTATCTGGCTGAAGAGCCACTGTTAGAATTAATGTCGCTGGAGTTGCCAATTCTTTTTCTGATGTTTCAAGTAAAGTTGAAACATCTAATGCTTCTTGGTTGTTAGTCACATATGGTTGAACTTGATTTTTTGTAGGCAAGTAATAAACCTGGGAGAATGGAGGCATACACTCCTCCGTGACTCCCAGTATTTCTTTTAAGTATCGTTTAACCATTTCTCTAGGGGGCACCATAGCAACCCTTGGGAAATTAATCAATCTTAGGTTATTACTACGAGCATTATTTTCCAAAGACTCAATTTTTCTCCTAAGATTTGTATTATCTTTAATTAGTGTCTCTTGAACATTTTTAAAAGATATCAAGTCCTGTTCCATTTTCCCACTAGTCTCTTTAGACAAAAGCATATCATTTTGAAGTTCTTTTATCTCTTTTGTTTGTTCAATTAGTTTCCCTTCTATGTATTGAAAATGGGGACTTATGGCTTTACCTAAGTTAGCCACAAGATCCCATAGTGATTCCAGAGTCACTTCAGTGGGTTTAATTATAGAAATTTCACCCTGGTTAGTGAAAAAATGCTCACCGTCAGTTAAAATTTGAAATAACCAAGTTTTTCATTTTCTTTTACTGTATCATCCACTGAATTTTTTATCCAAATTCCTAAATATTTTAATCCATCTTCCTTCCAAACAAAAGGAAATGAATCAAACATAGTTTTTATGCAATGTACATTAAGAGAAAGAATTTCAGATTTACCCCAATTAATTTTGTATCCTGAGAACTTACCAAACCTTTCAATCAATTCTAACAAACATGGAATGGTTGAACCTGGATTGCGCAAATATAATAAAATATCATCCGCATAAGCAAATAATTTGTATTCCCATTCTTTCAGAGGAATACCCTGTATCCCCTTTGCCTGGTTAATAGCTATCAATAAGGGTTCTAAAACAATATCATACAGCAAAGGAGATAATGGACATCCCTGTCTAACTCCTCTATTTAATTTAAAACATTCTGATAAATTATTATTAATGTATAATCTTACACTAGTTATCCCAGCAGCATATAAACTAATCCAAAAAACTTATCCAAAAAACTTTTATATAATACTGCTTTAAACTGGAACCTACATATCACAACACAAAGCCCAGTATTATGTAAAAAGCCCAGTAAATATGTTAAAAAATTTTTTCAAATAAGCCGTATTTATTGGCCAATGATTGGAGCAGGGGCTGTTTGACTACGCGGATCCTTCCAGTCAGTGATTCACGACTGAGCGTAGGCTCCGTTTCTGAGGCCTGAGTTCTTGGATAATACTGGGCTTTGTGTTGTGATATGTAGGTTCCAGTTTAAAGCAGTATTATATAAAAGTTTTTTGGATTAATGTATAATCTTGCCATAGGGGAGCTAAACAGAGTTTTAATCATTTGAATAAAACCAGGACCTATACCAAACCAATCCAAAGCCTGATACATGAATGACCATTCTAACCTGTCAAAAGCTTTTTCTGCATCTAAAGATAAAGCAAAAGCTGGTTCATTCATCATTTTAGTTAAATTTAAAGTATGAAAAGCCAATCTTGTATTGTTAGAAGAATGTCTGTTTCCAATGAATCCCGTTTGATGTACATCAATTATGTAAGGGAGAGCCTTTGCCAATCTTAATGCCAGAGTCTTAGCCAATAATTTTCCTTCCACATTAATTAATGATATTGGCCTGTAATTTGAAACCAAAGTGGGATCTTTATTTGGCTTTGGCAAAACAATCACCACAGATTCTGCCATAGTACTTTTAATACAACCTTTATTAAGTTGAAACTGATATAAATTTAGTAAATAGGGTAATAAAGAATTTTGAAATGTTTTATAGAATTCCACAGTAAAACCATCCCCACCTGGAGCGGATCCAACTCTAAGAGACTTCAACGCTGTTTCTAATTCTTTTAATGATATAGGTTCTTCTAAACTTCTTTTTATATGATCAGGAAGTTTTGGACCCTCAAGAAGATTTAAAAATTCCATACCTTTTTGAACTTTATCAACAGAAGACTCGGAAGAATACAAATCTTTGTAAAAAACCAAAAATTGATTTAAAATATTACTAATTTGAATATGCATATTTCCTTTCTCATCTTTTATTGCAATTATTTTTATTCTTCTCTTCTTTGCTTTAAGATAATTTGCAAGTAAACTTCCTGCCTTATTAGATTTTCCATAATACAAGGTTTGCAAAGAAAATAAATCTTTCCTTGCCATTCTGGGTCACCAGGCCGCGCAGTGGTATAAAGTTATTAGTGAATTAGTTAATAAAAAACCTATAAATGGTCTTAGGGATATTTGGAGCATTGCATCAGATTTCAGCATCTCAATGGCCACAAATTTGGTCTTGGAGAATAAGATGTACATTGTCAGCATCTATGAGACAAACTTGGTTTTTTCTTTTGCATAGAGCATTTTGGACCCCAGTTAGATTACAAAAGTTGAATAGTTCATTGTCTAATAGATGCTGGCATTGTAAGCTTGATGTAGGGACTTTGGATCATCTTTTATTTTTTTGTCCCTATATATTAGCCTTTTGGAATTCGATATGGGATCAAATAAATTCTTTATTAGAAAATCCTGTAGCATTAACTTATGATACTGTGATATTTGGCATTTCTATGAGAAAAAAGAGTCAGATATCGGCAAGTAATAACAAACTTTTATTGATTATGACAGGAGTTGCCATGCAACATATTACTAACAATTGGAAAGATCACAGCAGACTTAACTTTAATTTCTGGTGGAATTCACTATGTCATCTATATAAAATGGAACGTTCAATAGCAATACAAAATGGAAATTATAAAAGGTTTAATAAAATATGGGAGCCATTAGCATTGTTTTGTAATGAATAAACACCATTTGTTTAACATAAGTTATTAAGGGAGGGGAAGGAGGAGGGATTGTATAATTGAAGAAAAAGGTAAAAAGAAATAAGAAAAAGGTTAAATGAATTAAGAAGAATAGTATTGAAAGAGAGGGTGGGGGAGGGGTTTATATATATATATACAATTGTTATTATCTTGATGGATTTATCAAGTGTTGTTTTTGAACCTATATATCACTTTTTATTGTACACTTGCTGAATGATTAAAAATGAATAATGAATTAAAAAAAAAAAAAAAAAGGTGGTTTTGGCAATGTGAGGGAGTATCCAGCAGAGGAGTAGTAGTGTACTATAGACTCCGTCACACATCACAGCTATTAGAAGATTAAAGAAATAAAAAATATCAGATACTAAACCTTACTAAAAAAAAACCCCAAAACCAAAACCCTGCCCTATTAAGTCTGAATATTGAGACTTAACTGGATTCCTCCCTGGAATGCTCCTGACATAGTCAGCTTTAAGTTCAATGCTATCCAGTCATTTTCAGTGAGGATGACCAATTAAGTGCCACAAACTGGGTAGCCATGACCAAGCTTGTTAATCAGTTGATGGCCATTTCAGGCTGGTTAAGTCATTTTGAATATTGGCTGGAATGGATTTATGTGTTTACTGCTGAGAAAAATGTTTTTATCTAGGCAGTGGGGAAAGTGGGGACACGGTGTGCTGCTGAAGCACAAGGAGGAAGCAAAAGGAAAAAATCAGATTTTAATCAGAGCCTTGGAGGCTGAGATTTTAAGGACAAAATTTGAAGATCACAGACAGAGAGCAGAGACATGGAAGTATAGAAGCTACATTTAAATCAATGACTGTCTGGTTTTGTGGAGGGGAACTGTATGGATGCTCTGAGCCATCCATCAGCAAAGGTCCTCTGTTGATTAATTTACCCATAATTCCTTTTTTTACAGATATGATCCTGGATCATCAGGAATATGCTAGTGAGTTGGATGACAGCATCCGAGTGAAGGTACGGGATGCTCTGCTGAAAAAGCACCACCATCAGATTGAGAAGAAGAGAAATAACCTGATTCCAATGGTCCGTTCCTTCACTGAAGTGGGCAAGAAACAGTCAGATCCTCACTGCATAGATAAAAGTGGTAGGTCTTCTTGGAGTAAGTCACACTTTAGGATAGAGAGACAACCCTTATTGAAGTGTACAGGAGGTACAAAGAGAGGTGGGGCAGATTTAAGCCAACTGGTACTCTTATAGTGGGACAGCTAGTGGCCAGTCAATGAGCAACAATGGAACTTGCTGCACAGAGAGTTGCTTTCTGTTCTGTCAGCTACAAGAGGGCACTGCATGTTGCCTGCATAAATGTGAAAATACTTGCAGCTGTGCCAGAAGTCTATATACACATATCATTGTTTTATGTGGCTAATTTAACCCATCAGATTATTCAAAAACAAGCTGATTGTTCAGTTTATATAATATTCTTATGGTTTTATCTTATGTGACTGGTAACAGCTATATTTGTTTGGGAGTTCATCATAAATATCCATTTGGTATTATATACCTTGCAGTTTAGCAGGTTTTTTGCATATGATAAAAATGTGTACACAATCTGTGCTTTAAGACCACTATTTAGGAAAAACTTTAGTTAAAGGTGGTATAGTAAGTCCACAATAAATAAAATAAATAAGCACATCAGTTAATCCAGAGAACTGCATCACACTAAACTGTTCTTACATTCGAAATATTCTTGACTCTTCTCCTCAAGGATCCAGAAGCTTAACTTTAATTTTTAATCTCATTTATTCTCATTTTCAGCATGCCTAAGTGTGTCTCCTCAGTCCACTCCTGCTACTTTAGAAGTTAAGAATGGAGTGGGACATGAAAACAACAGTTCGGTCGACCTGAGCAAGGTGAGAACCAGTATTCCAAAGTGCAGCTGGGTCATTTAGGGCAGTGTTTCCCAAGTCGGTCCTGGAGTACCCCCTTGCCAGTCAGGTTTTCAGGATATCCACAATGAATATGCATAAAGAGATTTGCATATAATGGAGTCAGTGTATGCAAATACAAGTTCATCACTAATCTTTATGGACATCCTGAAAACCTGATTGGCAAAGGGAGTATTCCAGGACTGACTTGGAAATTGCTGGTTTAGGGTTACAAGCTCTGCATCATGAGGAAGAGCCTGAGGCACTCCTTGGTTTACTCTCACTCTGTCTATGGATTTGTAGATCCTAGTTGTTGTAAAGACCATAAAGGCAATGCATATAAAATGAGGGCTGTCTTGTTCTGTTCATCTTGATTCCCAATTCTTTCTTCTGTTTCTTGGTCTGACTTGAATCAGGGTTGGGATTGCTGCAGAGGGGATGAAATCCCAGACTTTTGTACAAGAGTGGCATCTTGTGTGCCAGGTTGTGGAGAAAACTGTGATCTCTAGTTCTGAGTAGGATAATTTCTCTCAGATTTTGCTCCCCCCCCAAACCCACAGTACCTTTTCCAAATACAGGCAAGAGTTCAGCAGTACCAGTGGCAGCCCTTCGCAAAGGCTATCTGCAGCCTGCACTGTCAGAAGGGGTAGGCTGGATCAGAAAGAAAGGCACAGTGCAGGCCGCAGACAGCCTTTGAATAGGCTACTACTGGCACTACAGGGCCAAACACTTGCCTGTATTTAGAAAACTTACTGTGAATGTGGTTATGAGTTGGGGGACAGACCTGAGAGAGAGACCCAGTCAGGTCCAGGAGAGATGCCAGACTGCATAGCAGCAGGAGGGAGGCAGAAGAGGGAAGCACTGAATTAATTATTAATTGTGATTGCATTTGTAAATCACAATTAATAATTAACATGTTGATTGTGGCGTTAATCGCAACTAACGTGAAACCCTAATAATGACATATGAGCATTATTCCCTCTAAGCATTGCAAGAGTCCTTCAATTGCACCAGGCAGAACCAGAAGTGAAAGCATACTTCAGTGCCTTTCTTCTGTGTCTTTAAATTGTTTTCACTTGAGAAGCTCATATTTAAGCACAGAAGAATGATATTGATGTGTGCTGGCACGTCCTCTTTTGCTTGGACTCGCACATGTTTGTTTCTCACTATTGGTGTTAATAGGCTGCATGGGTTCCGTTCCTCTTCTATAAGAACACAAAACCGGCAGCTTATAATGAAAATTTCTGAAGAAATCATCTCTTCAAAGCTACCTCCTAGCTGCTTGTAAGTTTCCTGTGTTAAGGACAGCATTTGTTTCTGCGCTGTTCTCTGAGCATTTGGAGGGAATACCAAATGACCTCATTAACATCCTTTTGAGTACATTTAAATACAATTTGCAGCCATCTGTGGCATGCATGTTGTTTCCCTGCACTTGAGCCCTCTGAACATTCTATGTTAACGTGTATTCTAGTCTAGCACTAATTGCCTGTAATTCCGGTATTAGATTTTAAACATTGGCCCCTTAAAGTATGAAAACTCCAGAGTCGGAGAAATACCTTGTGCATCTGAATTAATTCACCCTGAGCTACAACCGAATATGGTGTGGGCCAAATCCAAATCTATATACCCCCCAACTTTTAGTTAAAATATAGAGTTTTGTTATATACTCGCCGTATAAGACTACCCCTTCTTCTGCACACCTTCTCTACCGCCCCGGGTGCAGCACAGCCGGCCAGGTCCCCTTACTTTTGTGGCACTTCCCCGACCGACCGATAACAGCCCGGGTCCGACAAACCTCCCTGCCCTTAACCGCGAATCTAAATTACCTTCTTACAGCTGCTGTAAGAAGGTAATTTAGATTCGCGGCTACAGGGCAGGGAGGATTGTCGGACCCGGGCTGTTATCGGTCGGTCAGGGAAGTGCCACAAAAGTAAGGGAACCTGGCCGGCTGTGCTGCAACCGGGGCGGGGCGGCCGCCCCTCTCTCTTGGTAGCCACTCGAACCGCGAGGCTACTCTCCTTCTCCTTATCTGCCCTGCCTGCAGCACAGAGCCGAACGGAAGTCTTCCTGACGTCAGCGCTGACGTCGGAGGGAGGGAGGGCTTTGTTTAAGCTTTGTTTAAGCCCTCCCTCCCCTCCGACGTCAGCGCTGACGTCGGGAAGACTTCCGTTCGGCTCTGTGCTGCAAGCAGAGAAGGTAGGGAGAAGAAGAGCCGCGTACATCCAGAAGACTGAGCATCCAGCCCAGCAGGAGCCCCGCGACCCTCGGAGGCGTCCCCATGGGATCCCCGCGACCCTAGGGGGCGTCCCCACGGGATCCCCGCGACCCTAGGGGCGTCCCCGTGCAGCTCTCTAAACAGTACCCGGCGTATAAGACGACCCCCGACTTTGGGGAGGATTTTAAGGTACTGAAAAGTTGTCTTATACGCCGGCAAATACGGTATATAAAATCGGAGGTATGTATGTGTGTATGTGCCGCGATCACGCAAAAACGGCTTGACCGATTTGAACGAAACTTGGTATGCAGAATAGAGAGCTGCATGGGAACGGGGACGACGGGAATCCCGCGGGACCCGCGGGCATCCCGCGGGTTCCCCCTTTGGGTCACGGGGATCCCGTGGGGACGCCCCTAGGGTCGCGGGGATCCCGTGGGGACGCCCCCTAGGGTCGCGGGGATCCCGTGGGGACGCCTCCGAGGGTCGCGGGGTTCCTGCGGGGCTGGATGTACTCAGTCGCGCGGCTCTTCTCCCTACCTTCTCTGCTTGCATCACAGAGCCGAACGGAAGTCTTCCCGACGTCAGCGCTGACGTCGGAGGGGAGGGAGGGCTTAAACAAAGCCCTCCCTCCTTCCGACGTCAGCGCTGACGTCGGGAAGACTTCCGTTTGGCTCTGTGCTGCAGGCAGTGCAGGTAAGGAGGAGAGTAGCCTCGCGGTTCGAGTGGCTACCAAGGGAGGGGGCGGTCCGCCCCGCCACACCCCGCCCCGGTTGCAGCACAGCCGGCCAGGTCCCCTTACTTTTGTGGCACTTCCCCGACCGACCGACAACAGCCCCGGTCCGACAATCCTCCCTGCCCTGTAGCCGCGAATCTAAATTATCTTCTTACAGCAGCTGTAATAAGGTAATTTAGATTCGCAGTTAAGGGCAGGGAGGTTTGTCGGACCGGGGCTGTTGTCAGTCGGTCGGGGAAGTGCCAAAAAAGTAAGGGGACCTGGCCAGCTGTGCTGCACCCGGGGCGGTAGAGAAGGAGTGGGGAGAAGGACGCTGAAAGGCCATGGGGAAGACGGGAGGGGGGGGGAAGGACTCTGAAAGCACTTGAAGACAGAGGAGGGAGAAGGACGCTGAAAGCACATGGGGAATACAAAGGGGTGGAGAAGGACGCTGAAAGGCCATGGGAAGGGCGGGGGGGGAGGACTCTGAAAGCACTTGTGGAAGACAGAGGGGGGAGAAGGATGCTGAAAGCACATGGGGAAGACAAAGGGGTGGAGAAGGACGCTGAAAGGACATGGGGAAGACAGAGGGGGGAGAAGGACGCTGACAGGACATGGGGAAGATGGGGGGAGAAGGACGCTGAAAGGAAATGGGGAAGAGAGAGTAGGGAGAAGACGCTGGCAGGGAAGAAGACAGATGCCAGACTATGGGGGGAGCGGAGAGAAGAAGATGGGTGCCAGACCAATTTGGAAGGGGGAAGAAAGGGAGAGGCACAGTAACAGAGCAAATGGAAGATGCAGAAGGAAGAGAGACAGTGGATGGAAGGAATTGAATGAGAACATGAGGAAAGCAGAAACCAGGCAACAAAGGTAGGAAAAGAATTATATTTCTTTTTTTTTATTTTGCTTCAGGATAAAGTAGTATATTAGTTGTGTTGATAAAAATTTATAAACATTAGAGGCTCTGGTAGAAACCCATTTGCAAAGTATGTATTCTTCCCAATTAATATTTTCAAATTAATAAAGTCTTTTTGCTTATTTGTAAATGGGTTTCTACCAGAGCCTTTAATTCAGTAGCATAATTAAATGAAATAACTATTTCTGAAGTTTATAGGGACAGGCGGGGACGGAGGGGATTCCTCGCGGGGACGGGTGGGGACGGAGGGGATTCCTCGCGGGGACGGGTGGGGATGGAGGGAATCCTCACGGGAATGGGTGGGGACGGGTGGGATTCCTCACGGGGACGGGTGGGGACGGGTGGGACTTTGGCGGGGACGGGTGGGGACGGGTGGGATTTCTGTCCCCGCGCAACTCTCTAATGCAGATCCCTCACTACCTGGGATGATATGTTCTGGGGGTCTCGCGGCCCACCTGCACACGTGGGCGGAGCTACAAACAGAAAATCAGATTTCACCCATTCATGTCAATGGAAAAAATGTAAAAAGCTGCCATTCTCACAGTAATTCAAAACCGGCTTGACCGATTTGAACGAAACTTGGTATGCAGATCCCTCACTACCTGGGGTGATATGTTCTGGGGGTCTCGCGGCCCACCTGCAAACGTGGGCGGAGCTACAAACAGAACATCAGATTTCACCCATTCATGTCAATGGAAAAAATGTAAAAAGCTGCCATTCTCACTGTAATTCAAAAACGGCTTGACCGATTTGAACGAAACTTGGTATGCAGATCCCTCACTACCTGGGGTGATATGTTCTGGGGGTCTCGCGGCCCACCTGCACACGTGGGCAGAGCTACAAACAGAAAATCAGATTTCACCCATTCATGTCAATGGAAAAAATGTAAATAGCTGCCATTCTCACTGTAATTCAAAAACGGCTTGACCGATTTGAACGAAACTTGGTATGCAGATCCCTCACTACCTGGGGTGATATGTTCTGGGGGCCTCGCTGCCCACCTGCACACGTGGGCGGAGCTACAAACATAAAATCAGATTTCACCCATTCATGTTAATGGAAAAAATGTAAATAGCTGCCATTCTCACTGTAATTCAAAAACGGCTTGACCGATTTGAACGAAACTTGGTATGCAGATCCCTCACTACCTGGGGTGATATGTTCTGGGGGTCTCGCTGCCCACCTGCACACATGGGCGGAGCTACAAACATAAAATCAGATTTCACCCATTCATGTTAATGGAAAAAATGTAAAAAGCTGCCATTCTCACAGTAATTCAAAAACGACTTGACCGATTTGAACGAAACTTGGTATGCAGATCCCTCACTACCTGGGGTGATATGTTCTGGGGGTCTCGCGGCCCACCTGCACACGTGGGCAGAGCTACAAACAGAACATCAGATTTCACCCATTCATGTCAATGGAAAAAATGTAAAAAGCTGCCATTCTCACAGTAATTCAAAAACGGCTTGACCGATTTGAACGAAACTTGGTATGCAGATCCCTCACTACCTGGGGTGATATGTTCTGGGGGTCTCGCAGCCCACCTGCACACATGGGCGGAGCTACAAACAAAATCAAATTTCACCCATTCATGTCAATGGAAAAAATGTAAAAAGCTGCCATTCTCACTGTAATTCAAAAACGGCTTGACCGATTTGAACAAAACTTGGTATGCAGATCCCTCACTACCTGGGGTGATATGTTCTGGGGGTCTCGCGTCCCACCTGCACACGTGGGCGGAGCTACAAACAGAAAATCAGATTTCACCCATTCATGTCAATGGAAAAAATGTAAAAAGCTGCCATTCTCACTGTAATTCAAAAACGGCTTGACCGATTTGAACGAAACTTGGTATGCAGATCCCTCACTACCTGGGGTGATATGTTCTGGGGATCTCGCGGCCCACCTGCACACGTGGGCAGAGCTACAAACAGAAAATCAGATTTCACCCATTCATGTCAATGGAAAATATGTAAAACGCTGCCATTCTCACAGTAATTCAAAAACGGCTTGACCGATTTGAACAAAACTTGGTATGCAGATCCCTCACTACCTGGGGTGATATGTTCTGGGGGTCTCGCGTCCCACCTGCACACGTGGGCGGAGCTACAAACAGAAAATCAGATTTCACCCATTCATGTCAATGGAAAAAATGTAAAAAGCTGCCATTCTCACTGTAATTCAAAAACGGCTTGACCGATTTGAACGAAACTTGGTATGCAGATCCCTCACTACCTGGGGTGATATGTTCTGGGGATCTCGCGGCCCACCTGCACACGTGGGCAGAGCTACAAACAGAAAATCAGATTTCACCCATTCATGTCAATGGAAAATATGTAAAACGCTGCCATTCTCACAGTAATTCAAAAACGGCTTGACCGATTTGAACGAAACTTGGTATGCACATCCCTCACTACCTGGGGTGATATGTTCTGGGGGTCTCGCGGCCCACAACTCTATGTTGCTTGCTCAAGGGTGGGTTCACCCAAGAATTTATATGTTCTTGCTCCAGGAGGTGAAACTAAAATTGTTGTTTATAATCACGTTTTGCGTTAGTTGTATTGTATTCATTTTGTCAAATATTTCACATTATAATTTGTATATTGTACTTTTTATTAAGCTGTAAAAAAATACTTTCATTCACCACTATAAAGTATCTTTATTTGAATCCATTTACAGTGTTATTGCTATAATTAAATACCCGTGCAACGCCGGGGCATCAGCTAGTAATATATAAATGCTGTAACAGTTACACATGTATACTGTTCCCTCTAAGCTGAATGGGAGTCCTTCAACTGCATTGCTGTGTGTGTGTGTTTGATGGTGGTGGGGTACTTCGGTTGATTTTTCAATCACTAAAGACAGGCAGATTACCTGGAGCCATGCATAGCTTGCCTGTCCCTCACTATTGAATATGTGATCATGAAACAGTACCCCCTCCACAGCTAGGACTTGTAGGTGGAGGACTCCCGCACAGCTTTGAGGGAACAGTGCATAATAATAATAATAACAACTTTATTTTTATATACCGCAATACCACAAACAGTTCAGAGTAGAGAGCTGCACGGGAACGGGGACGACGGGAATCTCGCAGGAACCGCGGGGATCCCGTGGGTTCCCCTTTCGGGTCATGGGGATCCTGTGAGGACGCCCCCTAGTGTCGCGGGGATCCCGTGGGGACGCCCCTCGTGCTCTCGGGGATCCCGCAGGGTTCAATGCCTTTCCTACCTGCCCTGCTGCGAGGCCTCGTCTTCCATTTTCTGCCTGCCCTGCTGCAGCACACATAGCCAATCGGAAGTCTTCCCCGATGTCAGCGCTGATGTCGGAGGGAGGGCTTAAGCAAAGGGAGGGAGAAAGGGAGGAAAGGTAGAGTGGAGAAGAGAAGACACTTAAGGGAAATGGGTAAAACTGAGGGGGGAGAAGGATGCTGAAAGCACTGGGGAAGACAAAGGGGTGGAGAAGGACGCTGAAAGGACATGGGGAGGACGGGAGGGGGAGAAGGACGCTGAAAGGACATGGGGAAGACAAAGGGGTGGAGAAGGACGCTGAGAGGGCATGGGAAGATGGGGGGGGGGAGAAGGACGCTGAAAGGACATTGGGAAGACAAAGGGGTGGAGAAGGACGCTGAAAGGACATGGGGAAGACATCGGGGGGAGAAGGACCCTGAAAGGACATGGGGAAGACAAAGGGGTGGAGAAGGACGCTGAGAGGGCATGGGAAGATGGGGGGGGGAGAAGGACGCTGAAAGGACATTGGGAAGACAAAGGGGTGGAGAAGGACGCTGAAAGGACATGGGGAAGACAGAGGGGGGAGAAAGATGCTGACAGGACATGGGGAAGATGGGGGGAGAAGGACGCTGAAAGGAAATGGGGAAGAGAGAGTGGGGAGAAGACGCTGGCAGGGAAGAAGACAGAGATGCCAGACTATGGGGGGAGCGGAGGGAAGAAGATGGGTGCCAGACCAATTTGGAAGGGGGGAGAAAGGGAGAGGCACAGTAACAGAGCAAATGGAAGACGCAGAGAGAAGAGAGACAGTGGATGGAAGGAATTGAATGAGAACATGAGGAAAGCAGAAACCAGGCAACAAAAGTAGGAAAATTTTTTTTTTTTTTTTTTGCTTCAGGATAAAGCAGTATATCATTTGTGTTGATAAAAATTTATAAACATTAGAGGCTCTGGTAGAAACCCGTTTACAAAGTATATATTCTTCCCAATTAATATTTCCAAATTAATAAAGTCTTTTTGCTTATTTTTAAATGGGTATAAATCTTAGTATAAAGGAATCACAGAAACTATCGGGTGGGTGGGTAAAGGAATGTTTTTTTGCTCCAGCAGAGGGTAAAAAAGCAGGGGTAGCAATTCTTATAAATAAAAAATGTATGGCCAAGATTAAGGTAAAAAATTCAGATCCACATGGAAGATGGATACATATTGATATAGGTATGGGAAATGATGCCCTGATGTTGTTTAATATATATGCCCCTAATTCGAATCAATCAGAATTTTTTAAAAATTTACAGAATATGTTATTACCACTGGCTGCTTCTAATTTAGTGGTGGCTGGAGATTTTAATGCTGTAATGGATCCACTATTAGATAAAAAACCAGGTAAAAATATAAAATCTTTAGGTTTAGATAATTTGGTTCAGTCATGTGATTTGAAAGATATATGGCGTATTCTTCATTTTAATGATCAGGAATTTTCATTTTGTTCACAGGTACATAAATCATTTTCAAGAATAGATTATATTTTTGTTTCAACAAATAAAGTGCAACAGGTGATTAAAGCTTCCATAGATCCTATTATAATTTCGGATCATGCGGGAGTATGGATAGAATTACAATTAGATCAATTAGAGAATGTTAGACCTCTTTGGAGATTTGATAATGCATTGCTTGTGGATGATAAATTTTTGGAAAATTTCAAAACACAAATTAACGATTTCTTTCAAATAAATTTAGTGGAGGATACATTTATAGAGAATGTATGGGATGCATTTAAAGCAACTATGAGAGGTAATATTATATCATATTCAGCTTTTATTAGGAAACAGATTAAAATACAATATATAGAATTAGAAAAAGAAATAAAAATATTAGAAGCTAAATTGGTAAGTAAATGGGAATATGAAATTTTGCAAGCTCTTTTGAAAGCAAAAGGTAAATATAATGAATTAACTTCAAAAATGATAAGAAGAGATTTGTTTTCCAAGCAAACAGTGTATTATGGAAATTCTAATAAGGCGGGGAGATTATTGGCAAATTATCTTAAAGCAAAAAAAAGAAGAACTAATATTAATGGAATAAAAGACGAAAATGGTATAATAACAAATCAAACAAATATAATATTAAAACAATTTTTAAAATTTTATAAAGACCTGTACTCTTCCGAGCCTTATATGGAGAGACAAAAAGATGGAAAAATTTTTTTAGATTTAATTAATGGACCTAAGGTTCCTGATCATATAAAACGGAGTTTAGATGAACCTATATCATTAAAAGAATTAGAAACAGCATTGAGATCTCTTAGAGTTGGATCCGCTCCAGGTGGTGATGGTTATACAGTAGAATTTTATAAAACATTTCAAAATATCCTTTCCCCACATTTACTAAATTTATATCAGACACAACTTATAAAAGGTAATATTAAAGGTACTATGGCTGAATCAATAATAATTGTTTTGCCTAAGCCAAATAAAGATCCTACTTTGGTTTCAAACTACAGGCCTATATCTTTGATAAATGTTGATAATAAAATTTTGGCGAAAATTTTGGCTTTGAGATTAGCCAAGGCTCTCCCACATATTATAGATATGCATCAAACGGGTTTCGTTGCTAAAAGACATTCCTCTAATAACTCTAGACTATTATTTCACATGTTAAACTTATCAAAAAAAATGGATGAACCGGCTTTTACAGTTTCATTAGATGCTGAAAAAGCATTTGGTAGGGTAGAATGGAATTTTATGTATCAGGCTTTAGAATGGTTTGGTATAGGTTCTGGATTTATACAAATGGTAAAAACATTGTATAGCTTCCCGATTGCAAGACTAAATATTAATAATAAGATATCTGATGGTTTTCAATTGCAGAGGGGAGTTAGACAAGGTTGTCCTTTATCTCCTTTGTTATTTGATGTTGTATTAGAACCCTTATTGTTAGCAATACAGCAAAAGAGGGAGATACAAGGTATTCCATATTCAGATATGGAATATAAAATTTCGGCTTATGCTGACGATATTTTACTTTATTTGAGAAATCCAGAGTCAACCTTAACTTCTTTATTGGAATTAATTGATAAGTTTGGTAAATTTTCAGGTTATAAAATTAATTGGAATAAATCTGAAATTATACCCTTGAATGTTCATTGTGTAAAAGGATTATTTGATACTTTTCCATTCATATGGAAAGAAGAAGGATTTAAATATCTTGGCATTCAAGTTAAAAATACAATTGAAGATACTGTAAAAGAGAATGAAAAATATGTATTAAAAAAAGTTACGGAGTTATGTGAACAATGGAACCCATTACATATTTCTTGGTGGGGAAGAGTTCAAACTATTAAAATGATGATGTTACCTGTAGTTTGCTACCAAATGAGTATGATACCTATTTATTTTCAGGGGTCCTTTTATAAAAAGCTCAATAGCATTTTAACAAAATTTCTTTGGCTTGGTAAAACACCTAGAATAGCTTTAGTAACTTTGCAAAAATCAATTAAGGAGGGAGGGGTAAATTTTCCAAATTTCTATAGGTACCATCAAGCCTATATTCTACGTCAGGGTATGTATTGGATCCTCCCAGAACTTATGGATAATGCACCGGATTGGTTATATTTAGAATGGCGCCTTATGTTTCCCCTAAATTTAGTTCATCTACCAAGTATTAACATACCTAGAAGATACAGAGAAAATAAAATATTAATAGATACTTGGAAAACGTTGAGATTTATTGATAAATTAACACCTATCCCAATAAACAAATCAACTAATCAATCTATATGGATAAACTCCAAGATCAAAATTGGCGGAGCTCAAATCCTTTGGAAGAACTGGATTATTGCAGGCATTAGATCTATAGACGATGTTATTTCAGAAGGTAAACTGCTGGATTTTTCACAATTGCAACATAGATTTGGTCTTAATAAAACACAAAGTTTTAAATGGTTGCAGTTGAAGCAGGCCATTCAGGTTGGGTTCCCTGAGTGGAAAACATTAAATAATCAATATAGTTTAAAGTTCTTATGTTTTCAAGCAGACTTCCTAGGACATCAAGCCGCATTGTGGTATAAATTAATATCTGGATATTTAAATAAAAAACCAAAAAATGGTCTAAGAGATATTTGGAGCATTGAGATTAAGCATCAAATTAATGCATCTCAATGGCCACTAATTTGGTCTTGGAGAATGAGATGTACAGTGTCAGCATCTATGAGACAAACTTGGTTCTTTTTATTACATAGAGCTTTTTGGACCCCTACACGTTTGCAAAAATTAGACAGTTCTAAGTCCAATAAATGCTGGCACTGTAATCTAGAACCAGGGACATTAGATCATTTATTGTATCATTGTCCCTATATTAAAACTTTTTGGAATTCAATTTGGCCACAAATTAATAAATTGATGGAAAATCATATTGCAATATCATATGATACAATATTATTTGGAATGATGATGAGAAAAAAAAGTCAAATTTCACCAGAAAATAACAAGCTTTTATTAATTATGACAGGGGTTGCCATTCAGCATATAACCAACAACTGGAAGAATTATAACAACCTAAATTATACATTTTGGTGGAATACAATATGTCATATATTTAAAATGGAAAGAACAATAGCAATACAAAGGGGGACATATACTAAATTTATAAAAATATGGGGGCCATTGACAAAATACTGTAATGAATAAATAATAGGATTTTTCTTCTTTTCTTCTTTTAAGGATTTTTTTTTTTTTATGACACACATAGAGGGGGGGTAAGGAATATAATTTCTACATAATATGTTATAATATATTATACAATATGTAATGTATGATTGAAAAATAATAGAAGGGTGGGGGGAGGGAGAGGGGATAAAATTTATTTAGAACATAATGTATTAGATATAAAAATGTTATTGAATATTCATCAATTGTATTCTAACATGTTGTACACTTTCTGTAAAATTTGAAAATTAAAAATATTATATTAAAGTAATAAAAGGGTGGGGGGAGGGTGAGGGGGAAAATTAAATTTAGATATATAATGTATTAGATATAAAAGTGATACTATGTATTTATCAATTGTATTTTAATATTTTGTACACTTTATGTAAAATTTGAAAATAAAAAATAATGGAAAAAAAAAATAAATGGGTTTCTACCAGAGCCTTTAATTCAGTAGCATAATTAAATGAAATGGGGGTCACGTGATGCACTCATCACGTGTCTGAGTACCTCTCCCGAACTCTGGGCTGATTTTTTGCTATATCTCGCTACACGTCTGCCTTTTCAGCCTGTTTCCTTCTTCCATTGAGTGGGGCAAGTCACTGGTTGCTCGTCCTTACCCTTTCTGGCTGGGGTTTTCCGGTATGCCAGCCAGAGTCCAGAAGTCTGCTAAAGTTTTGCGAGGCCCTGCTACACCGGCTAAGATGGCGGAGCACACTCCACCTGACCGCATGCAGCCTACCTCAAACATCATGCTGCAAGCCGACGCAATCGAAGAGCTGAAAAAACATCTCACAACGTTTTTGGATGATAAACTCACCCGATTGCAATCCACGGTCGACGGCCTTAAAGACACAGTAGAACGGCAGACCACTCGTCTGCAACACGTGAAGGAAAGGGAAAGGGCAAGACGACAGCACGGCGGCTCTAGAGGCGGGAGCCCGGGCCCTGGAGGATAAATGTCGCAAACTGGAGGACCGGGCTGAGGACATTGAGAACCGGAGCCGTAGAAATAATATCCGGCTTATCGGTCTTCCAGAATCAATTTCGGGTACGGAATTGCACGCCTTGGTCTCCACGTGGCTACCCAAGGAGCTGGGGATGGATAACTGAGGTTCGCCCCTATTGATCGAGAGAGTGCATCGGATTGGAGCTTACCGGGAAGGAGAGCGGAAGCCGCGGCCAGTCATTGCCCGCATTCTCAATTTTGCTGACAAGACTCAGCTTATGCTTCATTACAAGGCGAAAGGCAATGTCTTGTATGAGGGCCAGCAGCTTCTCCTGTTCCAGGATTACTCTCCTCGAGTTTCAGAGCAGCGCCGCGCTATGGCTCCGTATTGCACACAGCTCCATCAGAAACAGCTGCGTTTTGCTTTGCAATATCCGGCAAAACTGAGAGTCCACCATGCCAACAAAACGCACTATTTCACCACCCCGGCGGAGATTCGATCCTTCCTAGAGGGCTTGCCAGACTGAATATCTTACCTTCGTGGTCCCTGTGAACCCTGACACTGACCACTTGCACTGTACCGGGGGCTGGACTTTGCTATGCACTCCATGAGGATGATCCCCTGCTGCAGACTCGACGACCTGGACATTTTGTGTTTCTTATTTTTCCGCCCTAGCTTCTTCCCTCCTCCTCCTACCTCTTGCTTTCTGGGGCCCCACGGGATCCGGGCGTGAACCGCTGCCTCCCTTCGGGGGAGTGAGCTGGTAATCTCTGGACCCTGGACCGAGAGGACATGGCTTCGAGGTCCCGTCTATTGTTCTTTCTATTTCTTTCTGTCCTGCACTTGCTGCCTGCCTGCGTGTTACTCTCCTTGCATGGAGGAGTCTTGGCGATGTGTGATATCTCTGTGGGCCTGCTTCTGCTCGTTGCCGCCTCATTGGCTTTTGTTATCGGCAGGGCAATAAGCGGGGCTCTGTGGACTTGTTGCTCTTTTTAGTTTTGTGTCTCCCTCTCTCTTCTGGTTTCATCCCCATCCTGGGGTTCTGTTTACTGTCTCTCTCGAATTCTTACTTTCCTTTGATGGACTTTGAGGTGGGTTCGGGGGGTGGTCTGGGTCCGGGATGGGTTGTTTGGACTTGATGGGGTTGCTGTTATCTGGATTTAGTGGGCTTCCGGGAGTTAGTACTGTGGTATAATTGTGCCCTGCTCCCCTTTTGTTTTGTATTTTTCTCATCTACTTGAATGGCTTTCCACCTGCTTGGCCGCTTTTATTTGGACTACTGGTCATTTCTTCTTGGGCCTGAGGGGATTACCCTCCTTTATTTTCTTTTGGGAGGTGGGGGTTTCTGGCTCATGGGGGTCTGCAGGGAGTTTTTTTTTTTTTGCTTTGCTGGGTATGATTTGGTGGGCAGGGGATTGTTCGGCTATTAGTGTGGGTACAGTCTGGGATGTTTCGGGATTTGGTTGGGAGTCTGTGTTAGTTTAGCGGGATTTTTCTTTCTGATTGATATTGGCTCAGGGTTCGGGAGAGGGGAGGGATGGTTGAGTGCAGGCAGTTTTTCTTGGGTTTGGGGTATTGGAAAGTTAGGGGAGGACTTTCCAGGAGCGGGGAGTGCGGTGGTAGGCGGGGCGGGATGTGGTATGGCTGTGGATGTTTGTGGGGGGGAGTGTGAGTCGGTGGAGGGGCAGAGGGTAGTGCTGACTGGGGGACCGGAGGGTCTGCAGGGCTCCTGTTCTTCCCTGGAGCCGGGCTTAGCTGGGAGGTCCGGTCTCTGGCTTGTTTTTCTTTATTTGTCAACAGATTGCTGTGGTGGCTTTTTCTGCTTAGCAGCTATGGTTAATTTAATTGTCGTTACTCTGAATGTAGATGGTATACACTCTCCAATTAAATGCAAGAAAATTCTCACTTGGCTTCGGCAACACCACGTTGACGTAGCCTTTCTGCAGGAAACCCATTTGACGAGTTCTGAGCATGAGAAGCTGTGTAGAGAATGGGTGGGAGATGTGAGTTATTCCGCTTATAATGGAAGACAAAGAGGGGTGGCCATTTTAGTGCACAAACACTTACCGTTCCACATTCACAAGACTATTCCAGATAGGGACGGCCAATACATTTTTGTGTTGGGGGAGGTCTGGGGTTCTCAACTCCTTTTCTGCAACCTTTATGCCCCAAACGTTTATAGTCATAGTTTTTTCTCTGGGTTACTGGGAATCCTAGCTCAATATCCCACTTATCAATTGATTGTGGGGGAGGGGGGGATTTTAATATTGCTGCGGACTCAACCTTGGACTGCTCTCCTGCCAAGCCGAGGCCTCGAAATTTTGCTCGCATGGGGGTGAATTTTTTATGTGATCAGCTGGCGGTAGTGGACGCCTGGAGAACTCTTCATCCGTTTGATAGGGAATATACATTTTATTCTAACCCTCATTCTATGTATTCCCGTCTGGACTATATTCTGGTGTCAACTACTTTTTTTTCCTGCGTGGACAAGATTATTGTTGAAGATGTCTCCTTTTCTGATCATTCGGCGGTGGTGCTTACTTTAGGGATCACTGGCATGAAGGGGGATAGAACTTGGCGGTTCCCCGCTGCTTTGTACTCAGACCAGGATTTCGGGATCTATTTGCGGGCTCTTTGGCTGGAGTACACAGCGCATAACTACACCCCTGACGTGGACTCTGAGGTGTTCTGGGATGCCTCTAAAGCGGTGATGCGGGGCCATATTATTCAATATGTGGCCACTAAAAGAAAACAGCAGGGGGAGAAATTTCTTGCTCTTGCAGACCGCTTAGCAGTGTTTCGCAAACGTCACCAGACGTCCTTGACGGAGTCGGACGGACAACAGATTAAATCTTTACGCCGTCAGATCAATGAGATCTTGGACTATCGTGCTCGCCAGGATATCTATTATCAGAAGTTTCGGCTTTATCAGTGGGGTGGCAAGGCGGGCAATCTTCTTGCGAATCTAGTTCGGCCTTACCGGAAAAAACAACTTATTCGACAGATAAAAAATGCTAGAGGGGATAGTTTTACTCAGGAAGCCCAAATCCGGGAACAGTTCGTGGCTTTTTATAGCGCTCTCTATGCACGACGGGATTTTACGGAGGAGGATCGCGAGCATTTTTTCCGGGATATTCGTCTTCCACGGATTTCCGCTGACAAGGCTGAACAACTGAGTGCTCCTATCTCCCTAGAGGAAGTTCGTTTGGGGATCCGAAAGCTGAAGCTTACCAAGTCTCTGGGACCTGATGGCTTCGGTCCGGAATATTACAAACTTTTGCCTGATCTTCTTGCGCAGCCCTTGGGGAATTTCTTTAACTTTCTTTCCACGTCTGCATCTGGTCTCCGGAACAACTTAGCCCATATCACCCTGCTCCCTAAACCCGGAAAGGACCTTACGCAGGTAGGATCCTATCGACCGATTTCGTTGTTGAACCAAGATGTTAAATTGTTGGCTTCTATCCTGGCAGCCCGACTGAATTTGGTCTTGCCCCAGCTCATCGCGGAAGATCAGGTTGGTTTTGTCCCCCAACGGTATGCTTCTATGAATCTCCTTAAAGCATTGACGGCGCTCCACGAACCCTCTGCGATCGTTGGGTTGGACATGGAGAAAGCCTTTGACAGTATTTCGTGGCAGTATCTTTTTTGGGTGCTACAGGAGTATGGCTTGACGGGGAACTTTCTTATGTGGATTCAGGGCTTATATACCTTACCGCAGGCAAGACTTATCATTAATGGAGGCCTTTCCTCTTCCTTTCCGCTCTGTAGGGGCACGCGTCAGGGGTGCCCCCTTTCTCCACTTCTTTTCGTCCTAGCTCTTGAACCGCTCGCCATTAAGATCCGTAATAGTCCTCAGTTGCGGGGTATCCAGATTGGGAGCGTAGAGTGCCATATCATGTTGTTTGCGGATGATATCTTACTCTTTTTGGATCAGGCCCCCCTTCATTTGCCGGTGGCGTTGCGTTTGGTAGCGGAGTTTGGTGTCTTGTCGGGTCTCCAAGTAAACTGTGCTAAGTCTGAGCTCCTCCCTTTGTTAGGCCTGGGTCCAGAACCCTGGCATGCCACTTTGCAGATTCTGCCTGTGCGGAAGCCGATGCGATATCTTGGTATTTATCTTCATACTGACCCTCGGGTTATGTACCAAAGTAACGTGTTAGCAGCTATTGATACAATTCAGACCTTGTGTTCTGCCTGGTGGGATCTTCCGCTGACCCTGTTGGGGAGGGCGGCTCTGGTTAAAATGATTCTCCTACCCAAATTGCTGTACCCTCTACAAACGGTGCCTTTTGGGTGCTGCACCGAGATGTTGGGAGGCTTCGGTCCATTTTTACCTCATTTTTATGGCGCCATAGAGTGGTCAGGATCGCTTATGTGAAGTTGACTCTCTCTAAACGGGAAGGGGGCTTGGGCCACCCGGATATACGTGTGTACAATGTGGCGGCTCTTCTGCGTTTTGTCCACGAAGGGGTGACTGGAGTTGCTCGTTTTTCTCCTTCTGGATGGCTGACTGGGTGGTGCGCACCTTACACTTTCATCAACCTTCTCCATGTGTCACTGGGTAGGAGAGGGGGAGGAGCATTGCTCTCCAGGTTGCGGTTCTTGCGCCCTTTTCATTTGGCCTGGAGGTGTTGGAGTAGGCTGCAGGACCGGTCCCCGACAGCATCACCATTCTTGCAACTTCAGGGTAACCCTGGTTTCACCCCGGGTCTCGGCCGTTCTCCATTCACTATATGGGCATCTAGGGGGGCTTCCAACCTCTCTCATCTGATTGAGGCCGTCATGGGTGTTTTTGTTCCATTTGCCTCCATTCGGGACTGATGGGGCATCCCTAACCAGCAATTTTTTGCCTATTTACAGGCCCGGCACTATTTTCAGACTCAGCATCAACAGTTTGGAGCAGATTGGCTGTGTGGCCCTCTTGATGAGTACCTACTTACTATCCCAGCTTCTCAGAGCTCCTTGTCGGTCTGGTATAGAGTGATTCGTTCCGTAGCCTCCCAGGGCCACTTATCTGCTCTTAGAGAGCGGTGGAACCGTGATCTTGCCGTTCAGTATACCCATGATACCTTTCTCGATCTTTTTCACACTTTGCATGATTTTGTGAAGTCGGTGGCTTGGCAGGAAACTCAATTTAAAATCCTCCACAGAGCTTACATAACTAGAGAGCGAGGGGCGGGCATGGGATTGTGGGAAGACCCGCTGTGTACCAGGTGCTCCGGGGCCCCGGGAACGATTTTACACTCCTTTTTGGAGTGTCATGACCTATCTATCTGGAATTTTTCTTTTGCACAGCTGCAGCTGGTCTTGCAGTGACCAGTTGAGTGGGATTACAAGACATTGCTCCTTGGTGACCAGTCTCTCTTGGAGGAGCAGGGTTTTACGGTGCTGCAGTGGCGCTTTATTTACCTGACTTTGCTGACGGTCAAACGTACAATCTTACAATATTGGGTGCAAGCGGGGTCTATACCCTTGGACAGCTGGCTGAATCAGATGATTGAGTTGGCGCGTTTCGAACTTTGCTATTCTAAACGTTCCTCCAACCCTGAGGTACTGGCTTACCTGGTGTTCCTGCAGCTACCTCTGGTTCTCCGGCGTGGGGTGGATGGGGAGGGGGGGTTGGTATGAATGGAGAGTATGAGAGGGGTTTGCATGTCTGGTTGACTGCTCTGCGTTGGTTGGTATGTGTGCTATTTCATTTGTGGGACATCCTTGGGGTGGGTTGGGTCTGTTTTTTCAAAAATTCCTGAGGCTTACAGAAGAGGCGGGCTGTTTTTTTTTAATTGGATTGTCCTGTGTTTAGTGGTTTATCTTGTTCTTATGTTGCGGCATGTTCTGCCTCCGTACTGCCAGCACGTCTTTGCAATTTTGTTCTGTATTATCGGACATTTGCCTGTTTCTGTTGTGGTCTCTTGAATAAAAAATGATGGAGTTTATAGGGACGGGCAGGGACGTAGGGGATTACTTGCGGGGACAGACGGGGACGGAGGGGATTCCTCGCGGGGACGGTTGGAGATGGAGGGATTCCTGGTGGGGACGGGTGGGAGTCCTCACCGGGACGGGTGGGGATGGGTGGGACTTTGGCGGGGACGGGTGGGATTTCTGTCCCCGTGCAACTCTCTAGTTCAGAGCAGTTTAAAGAGGAAGAGACTGTATACAGACAGCGATAGTACAAAAATCTTTCAAAATTGCATTAGCATGGTAAGATTAATCAAATTTTTCCTGGAAGTGTTTTAGAAGTACATCAAGGCAGAAGTCAGAGAAATTTATCAAAGAGCTAAGTTTTGATTGACTTCCTAAAAGTTTGGTAAGAGAGTGCATTCGAGATAAAATTGGTTAAACATTTATTCCATTTGCCTGCTTGGAATGATAGTGTTCTATCAAGGAATCTCTTATAGATACAGCCCTTCAAGGATGGAAAGGCAAACAAGTAGGGTACAAGTTGTGCCTGGAAATTCGAAATGATGGGATAGATAGATTGGGGATAAACCTGTTATAGTTTTGAAGCAAAGGCAAGCAAACTTAAAAATAACCTTTGCTTCCACGGGCAGCCAGTGTAGTTTTTTTGTAATACAGGCTTACATGATTTGATTTCTTGAGACTGTAGATGAGACAGACTGCAGCATTCTGAACTATTCTCAGTCGTTTGATGGTTTTCTTAAAGAATCCCAAGTATTGCAATAGTTTAAGATACTCAAGATCAAAGATTGAGCCAACCGTCGAAAAGAGAAGAAATCAAAATAGTGTTTAATGGTATGTTAAAACGGCTTCAGCTATAAAATATAGAATGGATTGTGTCAAAGTCTATGGTATCCCTGACACACTGATTCTGTCATATGATATATGTCATGTGATACCTTCTTTCTGACGTGGGATTATCATTTCAATATAATACTGCTATTGTATACTATAAAATGAAAAGGTGACATCATTATCTATGTGGTAGATGGCGGTCAGTCTGTGCACTTCCATACAATGTTGTAGCAGCTCGGATAGATGGTTGGTATGATTCCTGCTGTGATAAGAGTGGAGCATGCTGATTTTGGAGTATGCTTGGAGAAGTCAGTGTAGAAGCTTAAGTCTGAAGGAAAAGAGAGAGATAAAATAAAGTATTAACTCCAAAAGACTTAGAAGCCGCTAAGGAAGTTGTTGCATTTGGATGTATTAAGTATGCCAATCTCTCTCATAATCGACTGAATTATTACATCTTCTCTTTCGATAAAGTGTTGGATGACAAGGGAAACACCGCTGCTTATGTGCTGTATGCTTTTACCGGGATCAGATCCATAGCTTGCATGGTTAAGATCTTTGACAGAGACAGAAGGGATGTGTGAATAACCTTAATATTAAATCGATATTATATTTTGGTTCCAGGGTTCTTTTTGCTTTTGCTAGTAATATTTAGTTCCTATGATTAAATTTAATCATTTAATGAATTAATAATTGCGATAGAGGTTAATGATACTAATATATTCAGCATATGAAGATTATTATTTATATGATTATTAATTATATATGTCAGGAAAATATGTGATAACATAGTATTTTAATAGGAATGGTATTGAAATATATTTTAATATTGATAAATTGATTATATATGGAGTTTTATGATAAAGATAATTCCAAAAGTTTTATTTTATTTCATCTCAATCTACATTTTCTTCTATATTGATTGAAATTAATAGATAATAAGAGTCAATAAATATTACTTGGGGATATATGTTTTAGGCAAAGTTAATAAAAAGTTAGATGAATTAGTATAAAATTGATGAATATTTGTGGTCTGTAGGGGTTTTTTGATTTACCTGATCTACTATGTGCGGTTCCAAGTTTTCACTGTTATTAATTAGGGAGAGAAAGGGAGGGAGGGGGTGGTTTAAAGGGTATGATGATGAAATAGCTAGGTGTAGCAAAAATGACTCGGATATGTGAAAACAACTGATAGTCAACAATGCACTTTTACAAAAATGGAAAATCAAAAAGGTACTGCAGTAATATTGGAGCGTGAGCACATAGACCAATCTTAATGGAGGAAAAAAAGCCTCAGACAGGGGCCCGCCCACCTCCACAATGGTGGAATAGCGGTGTTTGAGCGGTCACTTCACTGGCTAAAAACCTCCTAGTAAAAATGGTTCAAGCAATGTGCTAGTTTCCAATTGCTTTGAAAAGTTTAAGTAAGATAGTAGAAAACAACTTATCTTTCTTTCTTCAAGATCGGTACACCAACGGTGGCCAGCGTTTCACTATAAAACTGCCTCAGGGTGTAGCAAATCCGATCACACTTTAAATCGGATGCTGACAGCGTCTCAGAGATCCAACATTGTATGAAATAGCTAGGTGTAACATTCAGAGTGTAAAAATGTGAAAATTGGTGTCTGTTCATATTTTAATAATTAAATTTATCTACTTTTATTGGATTAGATATATTGATGATAAAATTTATAATGGAGGTTAAAATCTTTTCACTTAACGTTAAAGGAAAAAAATGCTTACCTTTTTGGTTGGAGGAGGAACTGGGTCGGGTAGTAACAAAAGATCAAAGCCAGAACCGGCAACTCCATCCAAAGTTCCATTGCCAACGGAAGAAAAAGAAAATCTTGATATAATAACTGAACTTCGACAAATTAAGGCTATTGTTTTAGAGAGTGCTAAAAAATTACAAGTGGTTATTGATGAAGTTTCTTGTCTTACTAAGAGAATGGACCTGGTTGATAATAAGCTAAATCTTCTGGAGAAATGGGCAGATCAAGTGGACACAAATATTGCAAAGTAAAGTAGACAGAAAGGAAATGGAATCGGTAAAGAGAGATCTTGAAGATTGTCTTAACTGCAAAAGAAGGAAGGGGTAGAGAAGAGTGACCCAATATCTTTTCTTGAACGGTTCCTGCCAAAAATATTACCGATTAAATCAAAAACCCCATTGGAGATCGAGAGAGCGCACAGGATTCCTGTGCAGAGAACAAACAATCAAAAAGGATCTAGGACACTATTTTTTAAACTGCTACGATACCAACATGTAGTAGAAATTTGTCAGCTAGCAAAGGAAAATAAAAACCTTAAATGTCAGGACTCAAGAATCCATATAGTGCCTGACTTCGCTAAGGCTACAGCAATGAAAAGGAAGCAAATGTTGGATCTATGTCCACAATTGAGAGCACTGGGTGCTAGATTTGGCTTGATGTACCCTGTGGTAATGAGGGTCACACATGCTAACAAAACTTTAGATTTTGTTGAGCCAAGGAAACTGCAGGAATATTTGGAGCAGTGCGAGCAACCTATGTCTTCATAATAAATACCCTCATTAGAGCTTATATATTTTTATTCATCTTAAAGTACACTGTGAACTATTTTGTTGTATTAGAAATTTGAGTTGTGAGATGGCTAAAATGTGGAATTATAGTGGTGGAATGCAAGAGAGGGAAATTGACAGTGTTAATGAAATGACTTCTTCATTTGAAACTTGGCAATATTTGATGTTGAGCCTGTTAATTTTTGAATGGAAAGTAGTTCTACTTCTGAATGATCTTGGATTGGCTTAAAAGGTGTGCAAATATGAGTCGGTGACTTGATTGGCTGGATTGACTCAATGGCAGAGTGATTGGAGGCATGATTATGATAAATTTAAAAAGATATGGGGGCCATTGACAAATTTTTTTTTCCAGTTCTTTATTCATTTTATCAACTTACAAGTACACAATATTACATCATTAAAAAATTTTGACACATCACTTGAATTTCTTACTAATGTCATCATAAATACATAAATTAATCCCTCCCCACCCACCCTTCCCTCAAATATTTCAATCAAAAATATCATATAAATATTATAAACTTATTTATTGATTAACCTTTAAATTGAACTTTATACCATCCCTCCTCCCCCCTATGTATAAATATACTATCAGTGGAAAATGATGTCTAATTATTACAATAATTTGCCAATGGCCCCCAGATCTTTTTAAAATTGTTATAATTACCATTCTGCAAAGCAATTACTCTTTCCATTTTGTAAATGTAGCACAACGAATTCCACCAGAATGTATAACTAAGATTGTTGTAATTTTTCTAGTTACTGGTGATATGTTGCATGGCAACTCCTGTCATTATCAATAAAAGTTTTTTATTACTTTATGATATTTGACTCTTTGTTCTCATTGACATACCGAACAGAATAGTATCATATGATAGAGCTACATGGTTTTCTAATAAACAATTTATTTGAGACCAAATTGATTTCCAAAAAGCCATGATATAGGGACAGTAAAATATTAAATGATCTAAGGTCCCTGCTTCCAGATTACAATGCCAGCATCTATTAGACTTAGAGCTATCTAACTTTTGTAATCGAACAGGGGTCCATAATGCTCTATGTAACAAAAAAAACCAAATTTGCCTCATAGATGCGGACACTGTACATCTCATTCTCAAACACCAAATTTGTGGCCATTGAGATGCAGAAATTTGATGCTTAATCTCAATGCTCCAAATGTCTCTAAGACCATTATTTGGTTTTTTATTCATGAATCCAGATATCAATTTATACCACTGTGCGGCTTGGTGTCCCAAGAAATCCGCCTGAAAGCATAAGAACTCCAGACTATACTGATTATTGAGACTTTTCCATTCAGGGAACCCCTCCTGAATAGCCTGCTTCAGTTGCAACCATTTAAACCTTTGTGATTTATTAAGACCATATTTATATTGCAACTGTGAAAAATCAAGCAGTTTACCATTTGAAATAACATAATTTAAAGTCCGTATACCTGCAATATTCCAATGCTTCCAGACGATTTTAAATCCGCCAATTTGAATCTTGGAGTTTATCCATAACGACTGATTTGTTGATTTATTTATTGGGTTAGGAGTTAAATTACTGACATATCTCAATGTTTTCCATCTATCCATCAATATTCTGTTTTCTTTATATTTTCTAGGCATATTGATGCTGAGAACATGAGATAAATTTAGAGGAAACAAGAGTCGCCATTCTAAATACAACCAATCTGGAGTATTTTCCATGAGATCTGGGAGGACCCAATACATACCCTGGCGTAAAATATAGGCTTGATGATACCTATAAAAATTTGGAAAATTTACCCCACCCTCCGCAATTGACTTTTGTAAAGATACTAAAGCAATTCTAGGCATTTTACCCAGCCAAACAAATTTTGTAAGAATACCATTTAACTTTTTATAAAAGGACCCTTGAAAAAAAACTGGTATCATACTCATTTGATAACAAACCACAGGCAATATCATCATTTTAATAGTTTGGACTCTCCCCCACCAAGAAAGATGTAACGGATTCCATTGCTCACACATTTCTGTTACTTTTTTTTGCAATGAATAGATACCATTTTCCATGGATAGTACATTTGTACATATGGGGATGGGAGGGGGTATCAATGTTACTAAAAGTTTAGATTAATAGAAAAGAATATTTCTATATATATGATGTATTTGATCGAATTAGTGTTGGGAAGGATGGGAGGGAAGTGAGTAAACTTTAGGTATTTAATTGTTATAATAGAAAGAAATTCAAGTGATGTATTCAATTTCAAATGTTTTATGTTGTACACTTGATGTAAGATGAAAAAATGAATAAAGAATTAAAAAAAAAAAAAAAAATTGTACGAAGTTTCCATAAATTGAAAAAACATTTTTTAACCTGAGAGTTAGTATGATTTTCAAAAGTCAAGCTTCGGTCAAAGATGACACCCAGGATTTTGATGGTAGAATTAATTGGGTGGTCTGACCCATTTAATCTCAGAAGTATTCGTGATCTTGTTATTAGGACTTGCCTAAAAGGTCAGTAATCAAAAACACTTATTCCAATAGTTGCATCTGTGAGCCAGATAAGTGCTATGGACCAGAATAGTCAGAGGTAGTGCATTGGAATCACTTATGGACCACCTTGCAATATCCAAAAAGTGCATGAGCAGAGCCAAGGCAGTCCCATCATTTATCCACAGAACAGCAATATTCATTCCACTCTCCAGATAACTCAGGACAGAAAAAAGGCTATCCTAAGTTATCCAGATAGCAAACCAAATATCACCACTGTCCAGATAAGTTCCAGTGCCGATTTCATTATCCAGATATTTATTGCTACTATTTGGACAATGGCCCTGAAAAGCCAGATATTTTTTTGACCACCACAATTGGTCTTTAAGAATAATGCTAACCTCAGCATCTGAATATAAATCTGATAATACTTACAGATTTCATTTTTAAAAAAATTTAAGGTGGACTTGCACTTCATGAAGAAAATTCCCAGTGGAGCAGAAGCTTCCAACGTTCTAGTAGGAGAGCTAGACTTCCTTTTGCGCCCCATTGTGGCATTCCTCCGTCTCTCCCCAGCAGTTCTTCTCACAGGCTTGACTGAGGTTCCAATCCCAACAAGGTAAGTGATAGAAGATGTTTTCTGCATGAAACTTGTTTATGTGACAAAAGGGAGCTAGCCAATCAGAGAGGAAATTTTGCATATGATAGTAAGAGGACAGCAGTCCTGTTTTTTGCCCTATTCATGCATGGACTTGTAGTAATGCTGTTTAAAAATTTTTTATTACGCTTAATCTTAAGTGGATTACAACAAACATACATATCCAGGTAGTGCATTTGAATATCTCTTATATTCAAATACACTACAACCGACTTCTGAAGAACTTACAGATATGAGACCTCATTGGGCACCTCCTACTGGCTGCTGATCAACAAAAGATGTATATCAGTATCTCACATCTTGTACATTTTGGTCTGCAGTTTTTCTTTTGTTTTTTGCTTGTGCTCACTGTACTGCAGACACAGTTGGATTTTTTGTTGTGGTTTGTCTATCAGTGTCTCGCAAACATCTGTAAGCCACGGCACACTAAACCCTGTGCTACGGCTGGAGGGCATCCGGAAATGCATGGGCGTTGACATAATGATGTCACATACATGCATGATGTCATCACGTTGACATCCGTACATGTGTGAAGGCCCTCCAGAAGGGGCTTGAGCCACCAGTGGGGGGGAGGGTATTGCAAGAGGAGAGATGCCGGCGTCAGCTGACTGCCTTCAGAATCTACCTCTTGCTGCAAGAGGCATGTCCTATAGGTAGTCAGTTGGGGCTGGCACCGCTCCTCCTCATCAGCATCTCTCAACACACCTGTAATATCGCCATGGCACATAGTTTGTAATACACTGATGAATATTCAAATATACAAATTCTTCCACGACATGGTACTGGCCAATATGGCTTCCAAACTTCCAACCTACACCCCAAATCAACCACTCCGCTTGTAAGATGAAAATGATTATGTGTGCCCTCTGGACGCACCCTTCATCTTGAAAACGCCCAGAAAAGATCTTACTTGCACTACCTACCATACTTCTGGAATAAACTACCTACCCATATAAGATCATTAGAAGGTCTACTAAGCTTTAGGAAGGCAATAAAAACTCACCTCTTCACCTGACCTCCTATGAGAGTGTGCTGATCCAGATTCCCCTAACCTTCTGACAATGTGCCCCAAGGCTCAAACACTATACGCTTTGTCCCATGTCAGACCATACCATGTTTTCTCATACAATGTTCTTCCACACCTTGACATACTGTTCACTATCTTGCCTAATACACTAGACCAGGGCTGCCCAAGTCCGGTTCTCGAGATCTACTGGCAGGCCAGGTTTCCAGGATATCCACAATGAATATGCATGAGAGAAATTTGCCTGCACTGCCTTCTTGGTATACAAATCTCTCTCTCATGCATATTCATTGTGGACATCCTGAAAACCTGGCCTGCCAGTAGATCTCAAGGACTGGACTTGGGCAGCCCTGCACTAGACTATACTTTACTATACACCATATTTGCCATACTATGTCTACCATGCTACAATCTCTCATACCATGTTTGCCACTCAATGTTTACTATACCATGTCTTCCATGCTGTGCACACTTACCTTACCATTTTTGCCAAGTCGTGTTTCAAGTTGTCAGCTATGCTTGTAATACCATGTTTCCCCGAAAATAAGAGTGTCTTATATCAGTGGCGTACCTAGGGTATGTGGCACCCGGGGCCCATCATTTTTTTTGACACCCCCCCATGTAAAAAAATATTTTTTGTAATGACCATGAAACAGAATAAATGGTCAGAATAGAAACAGGCAGTGAAAATTTTCTTATATTCCAAACATAACATAACATAAATTATGTCTGAATTGTCATGACATCAGAAGTACATATGGAGTAGTTGCAGATGATGCTTGGGACAGTTCTGATTGTGTTAGTTCGGTTTTATGTGTTTTTTGAATAGAAGGGTTTTTATTTCTTTTTGAAGGTTTTGCAGTCTGTGGTCGATGTCAATTGGTTGTAGAGTTGGGGGTCGAGTGTTGCAGCTCGAATGGCTAGGAGGTTGTCAAACAGTTTTTTTCTTTTGACGTTTTTGGTTGGAGGGTGTGTGAATGGTGCGTGAGTTCTCCTATGTCTGTTTGAAGTGGATTGAATTATTTAGCTGAAGAAATAAGTTACCCCCTCATCCCACACACATTAATTCTCTTCCATTTTTGTTCCCATTATAAAAAACACTGATAAGTTCCCAGAAAAAAAATACATTAAAATAAGAAGTGAAAACAAAGGCCCCTACAGATGAGAACATAACATAAGAATAGCCTAACTGGGTCAGACCAATGGTCCATCATGCCCAGTAGCCCATTCTCATGGTAGCCAATCCAGGACACTAATACCTGGTCAAAACCCAAAGAGTAGCAACATTCCATGCTACCGATCCAGGGCAAGCAGACACTTCCCCCATGTCTTAATAACAGATTATGGACTTTTCCTCCAGGAATTTGTCCAAATCTTTCTTAAAACCAGCTACACTATCTGCTTTTACCATAACTTCTGGCCACTTCATTTTTAAGTTTAGATCTTTCATTTCTTTTTTTTTTCCCATTATTTTTTATTTTCAAATTTTACATAAAGTGTACAAAATATTAAAATACAATTGATAAATACATAGTATCACTTTTATATCTAATACATTATATATCTAAATTTCATTTTCCCCCTCACCCTCCCCCCACCCTTTTATTACTTTAATATAATATTTTTAATTTTCAAATTTTACATAAAATGTACAAAATATTAAATTACAATTGATAAATACACAATATCATTTTTGTATCTAATACATCATATTCTAAATATATTTTTATCCCCTCTCCCTCCCCCCACCCTTTTATTATTTTTCATTCATACATATTGTATAACATATTATGTAGAAATTATTTTCATTACCCCCCCTCTATGTGCGTCATAAAAAAAGATACTTAAAAGAAGAAAAGAAGAAGAGAAATCTTAATATTTATTCATTGCAGTATTTTGTCAATGGCCCCCATATTTTTATGAATTTAGTATATGTCCCTCTTTGTATTGCTATTGTTCTTTCCATTTTAAATATATGACATATTGTATTCCACCAAAATGTATAATTTAGGTTATTATAATTCTTCCAATTATTGGTTATATGTTGAATGGCAACCCCTGTCATTATTAATAAAAGCTTGTTATTTTCTGGTGAAATTTGACTATTTTTCCTCATCATCATTCCAAATAATACCGTATCATATGATATTGCTATATGATTTTCCATTAATTTGTTAATTTGTGGCCAAATTGAATTCCAAAAAGTTTTAATGTAGGGACAATGATAAAGTAAGTGATCTAATGTCCCTGGTTCCAGATTACAGTGCCAGCATTTATTAGACTTAGAACTGTCTAATTTTTGCAATCGTGTAGGGGTCCAAAAAGCTCTATGTAATAAAAAGAACCAAGTTTGTCTCATAGATGCTGACATTGTAGATCTCATTCTCCAAGACCAAATTAGTGGCCATTGAGATGCATTAATTTGATGCTTAATCTCAATGCTCCAAATATCTCTTAGACCATTTTTTGGTTTTTTATTCAAATATCCAGATATTAATTTATACCACAATGCGGCTTGATGTCCTAGGAAGTCTGCTTGAAAACATAAGAACTACATAAGAACATAAGAAATGCCTCTACTGGGTCAGACCTGAGGTCCATCGTGCCCAGCAGTCCGCTCACGCGGTGGCCCAACAGGTATAGGACCTGTGCAGTAATCCTCTATCTATACCCCTCTATTCCCTTTTCCAGGAGAAAGTTGTCCAATTCCCTCTTGAACCCCAGTACCGTACTCTGCCCTATCACGCCCTCTGGAAGCGCATTCCAGGTGTCCACCACACGCTGGGTAAAGAAGAACTTCCTAGCATTCATTCTGAATCTGTCTCCTTTCAACTTTTCTGAATGCCCTCTTGTTCTTTTATTTTTTGAAAGTGTGAAGAATCTGTCCCTCTCTACTCTCTCTATGCCCTTCATGATCTTGTAAGTCTCTATCATATCCCCTCTAAGTCTTCTCTTCTCCAGGGTAAAAAGTCCCAGTTTTTCCAATCTCTCAACGTATGAAAGGTTTTCCATCCCTTTTATCAGACGTGTCGCTCTCCTCTGAACCCTTTCGAGTATCGCCATATCCTTCCTAAGGTACGGCGACCAATATTGGACGCAGTACTCCAGATGCGGACGCACCATCGCTCGATACACTGGCAAGATAACTTCTTTCGTTCTGGTTGTAATACCCTTTTTGATGATGCCTAGCATTCTATTTGCCTTCTTAGCAGCCGCTGCGCACTGTGCCGACGGCTTCATTGTCAAGTCCACTATCACCCCCAGGTCCCTTTCTTGAGTACTCTCATTTAAAAACATCCCTCCCATCGTATAGTTGTACCTTTAAACTATATTGATTATTTAATGTTTTCCATTCAGGGAACCCAACCTGAATGGCCTGCTTCAATTGCAACCATTTAAAACGTTGTGTTTTGTTAAGACCAAATCTATGTTGCAATTGTGAGAAATCTAGCAGTTTACCTTCTGAAATAACGTCATCTAAAGATCTAATGCCTGCAATAATCCAGTTCTTCCAAAGGATTTGAGTTCCGCCAATTTTGATCTTGGAGTTTATCCATATAGATTGATTAGTTGATTTATTTATTGGTATAGGTGTTAATTTACTTATAAATCTCAGTGTTTTCCAAGTATCCATTAAAATTTTATTTTCTCTGTATCTTCTAGGCATGTTAATACTTGGAAGGTGAACTAAATTTAGGGGAAACATAAGGCGCCATTCCAAATATAACCAATCTGGTGCATTATCTATAAGTTCTGGGAGGATCCAATACATACCCTGACGTAGAATATAGGCTTGATGGTACCTATAAAAATTTGGAAAATTTACCCCTCCCTCCTTAATTGATTTTTGCAAAGTTACTAAGGCTATTCTAGGTGTTTTACCAAGCCAAAGAAATTTCGTTATAATACAATTAAGCTTTTTATAAAAGGACCCCTGAAAGTAAATAGGTATCATACTCATTTGGTAGCAAACTACAGGCAAAATCATCATTTTAATAGTTTGAACTCTCCCCCACCAAGAAATATGTAAGGGGTTCCATTGTTCACATAACTCCGTAACTTTTTTTAATACAAATTTTTCATTTTCTTTTACGGTATCTTCAATTGTATTTTTAACTTGAATGCCAAGATATTTAAATCCTTCTTCTTTCCATATGAACGAAAAAGCGTCAAATAATCCTTTTACACAATGAACATTTAAGGGTATAATTTCAGATTTATTCCAATTAATTTTATAACCTGAAAATTTACCAAACTTATCAATTAATTCCAATAAAGAAGATAAGGTAGATTCTGGATTTTTCAAATAAAGCAAAATATCATCAGCATAAGCCGAAATTTTATATTCCATATCTGAATATGGAATGCCCTGTATCTCCCCCGTTTGTTGTATTGCTAACAATAAGGGTTCTAATATAATATCAAATAACAAAGGAGATAAAGGACAACCCTGTCTAACTCCCCTCTGCAATTGAAATCCATCAGATATCATATTATTAATATTTAATCTTGCAATCGGGAAGCTATACAAAGTTTTTACCATTTGTATAAATCCAGAACCTATACCAAACCATTCTAAAGCTTGATACATAAAATTCCATTCTACCCTATCAAACGCTTTTTCTGCATCCAAGGAAACTGTAAAAGTTGGTTCATCTATTTTTTTTGATAAATTTAACATATGAAATAATAATCTAGAGTTATTAGAGGAATGTCTTTTAGCAACGAAACCCGTCTGATGCATATCTACAATATGTGGGAGAGCTTTGGCTAATCTCAAAGCCAAAATTTTCGCCAAAAGTTTATTATCCACATTTATTAAAGATATAGGCCTGTAGTTCGAAACCAAAGTAGGATCTTTATTTGGCTTACGCAAAACAATTATTATTGATTCAGCCATAGTACCTTTAATATCACCTTTTATAAGTTGTGTTTGATATAAATTTAGTAAATGTGGGGAAAGGATATTTTGAAATGTTTTATAAAATTCTACTGTATAACCATCACCACCTGGAGCGGATCCAACTCTAAGAGATCTCAATGCTGTTTCTAATTCTTTTAATGATATAGGTTCATCTAAACTCCGTTTTATATGATCAGGAACTTTTGGTCCATTAATTAAATCTAAAAAATTTTTACCATCTTTTTGTCTCTCCAAATAAGGCTCAGAGGAATACAGATCTTTATAAAATTTTAGAAATTATTTTAAAATTATATCTGTTTGATTTGTTATTATACCATTATCATCTTTTATCCCATTAACATTAGTTCTTCTTTTTTTTGCTTTAAGATAATTTGCCAATAATCTCCCCGCCTTATTAGAATTTCCATAATACACTGCTTGTTTGGAAAACAAATCCTTTCTTATCATTTTCGAAGTTAATTCATTATATTTACCTTTTGCTTTCAAAAGAGCTTGCAATATCTCATTTTCCCATTTGTTTATCAATTTAGCTTCTAATATTTTAATTTCTTTTTCTAATTTTATATATTGCATTTTATTCTGTTTCCTAATAAAAGCTGAATATGATATAATATTACCCCTCATAGTTGCTTTAAATGCATCCCATACATTCTCAAAAGATGTATCCTCCACTAAATTGATTCGAAAGAAATCATTAATTTGTGTTTTAAAATTTTCTAAAAATTTATCATCCACAAGCAGTGCATTATCAAACCTCCAAAGAGGTCTACCCTTTTCCAAATTATCCAATTGTAATTCTATCCATATTCCTGCATGATCTGAAATAATAATAGGATCTATGGTAGCTTTAATCACCTGTTGCACTTTATTTGTTGAAACAAAAATATAATCTATTCTTGAAAATGATTTATGAACCTGTGAACAAAATGAAAACTCCTGATCATTAAAATGAAGAATACGCCATATATCCTTCAAATCGCATGATTGAGCCAAATTATCTAAACCTAAAGATTTTATACTTTTACTTGGTTTTTTATCCAATAATGGATCCATTACAGCATTAAAATCTCCAGCCACCACTAAATTAGAAGTAACCAGTGGTAACAACATATTTTGTAATTTTTTTAAAAATTCTGATTGATTCGAATTAGGGGCATATATATTAAACAACGTCAGGGCATTATTTCCCATACCTATATCAACATGTATCCATCTTCCATGTGGGTCTGAATTTATTACCTTAATCTTGGCCATACATTTTTTATTTATAAGAATTGCTACCCCTGCTTTTTTACCCTCTGCTGGAGCAAAAAAACTTTCTTTTACCCACCCACCCGTTAATTTCTGTGATTCTTTTGTATTAAGATGAGTCTCTTGCAGACAGTAAATATCCGCATTTTGCTTTTTTAAAAATGCTAATACCTTTTTTCTTTTAATTACATGATTCAGGCCATTGACATTAATAGAGTATATCTTAAAAGACATTGTATATTTTAAAGCTTATCAGTATAATCTTCTTCCCCTTTTCTTTCATATTTAGAATCCAAAAAATGTTTTTCATGACACACATATTTACCCCTAAAGTATCCAATCCCTTATTTATTTTTTCCTTAATCATTCTAGTAAATACTCTCCTTTTCCCTCCCTTTCCCACCCAATACAATGACTGCTTAAGGATACACATTGGAACTGTAACCCGAACATTCTCCTCCCCTCTAGGCAATCAATATTCAATCAAAATCCCCTTCTATCTATCTATATTAACCTTTAATATCTTTAGTCATTTTTTCATAACATTTCATTAATGTATCTTTATCCATTTAACAGTTTTTAATTTATATTTCCTTAGTATTATTATTTTCATCATAAAATTTTATCTTAAACATATATTTAGTATGTTATTAATATTTTTCCTATATCTTGCTCTTTCTCTCCTTATATTTTTATTGTCTTTTCTTTATATCATATTTTTCTTTCTTCAGAAATTTCAATATTTCATACTTATAAAATTTTTCATAATGTCATCAAAACCCATCTTAATGTTTTATGTTAAAATATCATAGGTTCTGATTTAGAAAGAAAAGCTTTTAGTTTTTCTGGATCCTCGAAATACAAGGATTTATCTCCAGATGATACTCTCATTTTTGCCGGATAATATAGTCCGTATTTAAAACCTTTTTCTTTTAGTTGAGGTCTCATGTCTAATATTCTCTTTCTTTTATTTGCTGTGTTTTTAGCAAAGTCCGGCAAAAACCATATTCTGGATCCTTTATAATTTAGATTTTTGTCTTTCTTTGCAGCATTTAATATTTCTAATGCTTGTTGGTATCTAAGCATTTTGAATATTAGTGGTCTTGGCCTGCCTTTATTTTCTGCATTTTTAACTGGGATCCTATGCGCCCTTTCTATTTCTAGTGGTTGTTTCAAGTCCAGTTGTAATATTTTTGGAATTAAGTTTTCTAGAAAATGTATAGCATTTTTTCCTTCTAAATTTTCTTGTATTCCAAAAAGTTTAATGTTTTTCCTTCTTCCTCGATTCTCATAGTCTTCCAGTTGATCTTTCAATTTATTCAATTCCAGACTATCATTTTTGCATCTGTTTGTTTCACTTTCTATGACCTCCATTTTAGATTCTAATTCAGTTGTTCTTTTGTTATTAATTTCCATTTGTCTGTGAATGTTTAATATTTCTTCCTTCATTTCAGACATATTGGTTACAGTTTCCTTAAGCATTTGTTTAATTTGTCTTAGTTCTTCCATAACCTCTGCTTTACTCAATATGTCAGGTTCTTCAGCAGGAAGTGGGATCTTGCTTGGTGTTATTTGATCCTGTTTTTGTCTTTTTGCTGACGTGCCAGCCTCATTTTTGTTTTGTCTGGTGCTTGCCATGTTGTTGTTTTTCTTTTTCTTAGGTTTTTTTTTTTTTTTCTTTATAGTTGTTAGCAGACACAAAATTCTTTTTTCAGTCACAATTCCCAGTATTCTGTCTTTGATATTTTTCTATATCAACTTAATAGAAAAAAGTTGAGGAAATATCAAATTTCTTTAGTTCTCCTTTGTTATGTTTTGTTTCAGTTTTGGCAGGTCCAAATTCTCTTCACATTGACTTTCCAACCAATAATAGAGAATAATCCTTTTTTCTCTCAGGATTTCATTCTAACTTTGGCAGCAGGAATTTTATTAACAGTTTTTTCCTTTCCTCTCCTTTCAGTTATATCCCCCAATGCCACACTGAGAGAAAGAGAAAGAATAATCAAAATTCAAAGGGGGAAACTCTTTCTTTCTTTGTATTTAGATAGTTCAATTCCTTCAAGCTCCCTTAAAATTATCAATCACCTATCTCTCAGTATCGTATCACTCCGGTATAGATAAAATGGTGCTCCCCGTCTCTGACTCCTTCACTCTCAAGTTTTGTCTCAGTCTCAGCAGAGAAAGGCAATATAAGTCACAGCTTAAATTCTATGAAAATCGGCTACAGGGAGCCAAGTTTACAATTTTTTATATCCTGTCCTCAATCTCTTACCGTTTCAGTAAAAGAGAGAAAAAGTCGCCGATTCTTTGCCCTCTGGTTCTCAGTTTAGCGCGGGCAGGGAAGGACAGCTTTAAAACCGCCACAGTTCTAAAAGTCAGTTATTAACGATCTCATATCAAAATCGATCTCTCTTCAATTTTTTCACCACCATTCACCTTTTTTCCAATGCCATCCTTTTAGTCAACGGAAATTGTCCTCACCTTTCTTCTTTTTTTTCTCTGTGAGCTGTATCTCTCCGTTCAGCAAAGAAAACTCACAGAGATTCAATAGTCCGCCATGAAAAACCATCAAAAGGGAAACAAACCCTTTCCCTTAGGATTTCAATGCAGTCTTGGCAGTACTCCTCTACCTTCGGTGATCTTTCCACCACTGTCAGTTTTTCTGGTAAATTTTTAGTTCCTTTTATTTTTCCCCGTCTGCTCTCGATACCAATTCGCCTCAGCACAGAGGAGAAAAGGCGCTTCCCTGACTCCTTCCCTCAGATTTTGATTTAATTTCGGCGGATAAAGGAAATATTGTTCCGTCACAAGTTTGACGTTAACAGGTGATTATTTCATTAAAAAATCAACAAGAAGAGGATATATTTTTTAATAATATTTGCCTAGTAGGAGAGGAGCGTCGCGATCACGCGTCCATTCGTGTTCGCGTTAAGCCACGCCCCCTTAGATCTTTCATTTCAAACAGAGACCTTGCTAGATGTCAAATACAGCACAAGGTAACTTCACATGGACTTAGCTGTGCAGGAAATGTGAATCTCCTCATACACCCACCATATAGTGCAAAAATGTGCAAAGGTCTGTTTTTTTCTTTCGATCACTCCATAGCCTAATGCCACACAAGCAGCGCTGTTACAAACATATAAAGCACATATTTTAACTGAACTCTCTGACATCCTCAGCCTTTCCATTCACAAAAATAGAAGAAAGAAAAGTTCCCATTTCCTGCTGTCTCATGTCCCCGGCCTATACAATATTTTTTTTCTGCAGACCCTTCAAAAGTCTGACCAAATCCTCATTTCACTTGCATTATAAAGTACTGAGGATGCCATCTCTCCCCAATCCCAGGTCCTAAAGTCTAAGTCAGTAGCGCAAACTAATGCTGCCAGATTCAGGAAAAAAAATTTCGATTCGATTCAGCCTATTGAATTGGTTTTTCAATTCGATTTTCCTGCCCAGTTGGGTGATTTTTTTCAAAACTCCTGGTGGGTTTTATAGCTTTTTCACCCCCTTTGGCTTCTCCTAACCACACTGGCGCTGTGGTGTAAATAAAATAAAGAAACAAAAAGGACTTTTCCTCTCTCTGTTAAATCCTAGCTCATGTTTGCAGTCCAACACCAGCTCTGGCAGGATACACATTTCAAATCTGACATATTATAATCACAAAACAGAAAATAAAATTAATTTTTCTACCTTTTGTTGTCTGGTTATATTTCAAATCTTGTTGGTCCAAGGCTCTGGTTTTCTTCTGATAACTTACTTGCCAGGGTCTCCTTCTTTCTTCTTTCTGCGTGCTAACCATCCATCTGCCAACTCTGCCCTCCCTTTCCATTTCCCTTCCCTCCCCAGGAAGTCTGGTATCTTTCCTTTTTTTTCATCTCCCTCCACAGATCCACCTTTTCTTAACTACCCTTTCATCCTGCATCTCTCCCTCCTTCCCCACCACCCCAGAGTCCACCATCTCTCCCTTTCTTTTCCCAATTACCCTCCTATCCAGTATCTCTATCCCTCCTCCACACCATCCCTTGTGTCCAATTTCTCTCCCTTTCTTTTCCTTCCCTCCCTAAATCCCATGGTCCATCATCTCTCTCCCTCTCATCTATTTTCAGACCCATTATTTCTTCCTCCTCCCCCAAAGTTTGGCATATGCACGTCTCTTTGAACACCCCCTTCCCTCCGTGTACTTCTAAACCAGGGTCCCCCCAAAGGCCTGTCCCCCCTTAAAGGTCTGCCTGTCCCCCCTTGAAGGTCTGCACCCCCCCGAAGGCCTGAACCCCCCTTGAAGGCCTGTCCCACCCCCTTGTAGGCCTGTCCCCCCCCCTTGTAGGCCTGTCCCACGCTTGAAGGCCTGCCTGCCTGTCCCCCCCTTGAAGGCCTGTCCCCCCCCCTTGAAGGCCTGCACCCCCTTGAAGGTCTGTACCCCCCCGAAGTCCTGCACCCCCCCGAAGGCCTGTCCCCCCCCTTGTAGGCCTGTCCCCCCTTGAAGGCCTGCCTGCCTGTCCCCCCCTTGAAGGCCTGTCCCCCCCCTTGAAGGCTTGTCCCCCCCTTGAAGGCCTGCACCCCCTTGAAGGTCTGCACCCCCCCCGAAGTCCTGCACCCCCCCTGAAGGCCTGCACCCCCCCGAAAGCCTGTCCCCCCCTTGAAGGCCTGTCCCAACCCCTTGTAGGCCTGTCCTCCCCCTTGTAGACCTGTCCCCCCCCCTTGAAGGCCTGCCTGCCCCCCCTCTTGAAGGCCTGTCCCTCCCCCTTGAAGGTCTGCACCCCCCCGAAGGCCTGTCCCCCCCCTTGAAGGCCTGCCTCCACTCTTGAAGGCCTGCCTGCCTGCCTGTCACCCCCCTCCCCCTTGAAAGCCTGCCTGCCTGCCTGCCTGCCCGCCCGCCCCACTCCGAAGGACCGCTCGCCCCCCTGGCCTCCCCGCACCACCTATGAAGCAGCACTACCTATGCTCCCGGCCTTGCCGTTCAGTCCCCCCCCACCACCCCCGAAGGACCGCTCGCCCCACTGACCTTCCTGCACCACCTATGAAGCAGCCGCAGCAGGATCGCGACGTCAGCTATCCCTGCGCTGCTTAGGCACTGCTTCCTGCACCGCGGTCCCGCCCCTCCTCTGACATCAGAGGAGGGGCGGGACCGCGGCGCAGGAAGCAGCGACTAAGCAGGTCAGGGATCGCTGACGTCGCGATCCTGCTGCGGGCTGCTTCACAGATGGTACAGGAAGGTCAGTGGGGCGAGCGGTCCTTCGGGGGTGGGGGAGGGGGACTGAACGACAAGGCCAGGAGCACCCCTTCAGGGCTGGCACCCGGGGCGGACCGCCCCTCCTGCCCCCCCCTTGGTACGCCATTGTCTTATATTCATTTGGGGGCCCAAAAAAGGCACTAGATCTTATTTTCAGCTAGGGCTTGTTTTTTTCATGTACATGATCATCTCTCCCTTCCTCGCCTTCACACCAATTCTCCCTCTTTGCTTTCCCCCACATGTGCAACATCTTTCCTCCCCTCTCACCCATCCCCTTGTGCCTTTCCTCTGCAGTATCTTTCTATCCCTCCATCCCTCCCATCCCCCTGTGCAGCAGAACCCTTGCCCAGCTTCCATCCTTCGCTCCCTCCCATCCCTCGTGCAGCAGAACCCTTTGCCCACATTCCATCCTTCCCTCCTTCCCATCTGTTATGCAGCAGAACCCTTGAGCACCCGCCGCCGCCCCCATCGCGCAGCCGAACCCCCGCTGACCCTCCATCCTTCCATCCCAACCAATCCCCGCCAACTGCTTATATTAAGACCTACCCCAAAAATCATACTAGGGCTTATTTTTGGGGTAGGTCTTATGTTCTGTCATTCTATGCTCACCATGCTTTGTCTCACCATACCATGTTTTGTCATTTTATGTTTTACCATGCTTTGTTAATTATGTTTTGAAATCTCTATCAGACAATGGTTGCCTTGCTATTTTCTACCTTACTATGTCTGAGAGTGTGTTGCGGGGGTTATAACTACAGCCTTGGCACCCTATGGTTGTGGGTTCAGGCCCACATTGTTCCATGAGATCCTGAGTGGGCTACTTGGCCCCCATTGCCCCAGGTACATTAGATAGATTGTAAGCCCATTGGAACAGATAGGGGAAATTGCTGAGTACAATACTTCAATAAATTCATGTAAACCATTCTGAGCTCCCCTGGGTACAGAAAATTTAATAAATAAATTATATAAACAATTCTAAGAAACACTATTTATAGCCCACCTTCTCCTGGTAGAGCATTACAATTTTTAGAGTACAGTGGTACCTCGGTTTACGAGTGCACCAGTTTGCGAGTGTTTTGTAAGATGAGCAAAACATTCGCAAAATCGGCGCCTCGGAAACCGAGCATGGCTTGATTTACGAGCGCCCCCCCCCCCCCCCCGCGATCCGGCACCCTCCCCTCACTATCCGGCATCCTCCCCCCCGCGATCGGGCACCACCCCCCGCCGCGATTGGGCACCCCCTCGCCGCTGCTTACTGTCATCTGGGCACCGGCATGTCCTGTGCGTTGGTGCCGATGCCCGAAGATCGGCCTCCTCTTCTTGCTGGGCCTTGAGCATCTGCGCATGCTCAAGGCCTGCGAGTCCAAGGAGAGAACGTGAACTCGCAGGCCTTGAGCATGCGCAGATGCTCAAGGCCCAGCAAGAAGAGGAGGCCGATCTTCAGGCACTGGCACCAACGCACAGGACATGCTGGTGCCGGTGCCCAGATGACAGTAAGCAGCGGCGGGGGGGTGCCCAATCACGGCAGGGGGAGTGCCCAATCGCGGCGGGGGGGGGGTGCCTGATCGCGGCAGGGGGTGCCCGATCTCGGGGGGGGAAGGTGCCTGATCACGGGTGGGTCTTCGGGGGGAGCAATGCTGGTTCTCATGGGGGGGGGATAGTGCAGCGTCGCTGGCCTCGGGGAGTGGGAACGTATCAAAGCGAGTTTCCATTATTTCCTATGGGGAAACTCGCTTTAATAAACGAGCATTTTGGATTACAAGCATGCTCCTGGAACGGATTATGCTCGTAATCCAAGGTACCACTGTATTTATGAAAGATATATTTCAATTGTCTTTGAAAAAAATAAGAAGGTATCGGATAATAAAAGAAAGCAAGTTCTAAATTTTATCAGACTGAAAACAGAATGAACTTTCTAGGGGTGGGAGAAAATGAGTGGTTATATATATAATTGTAAGTGGATGTGCTTAAATTGATGTTTTATGTGTTATATATTCCCTGTATTGCACTTTTAAAGTATGGAAAATCAATAAAGAATTATAAAAAAAAAAAAAAAAGAATGAACTTTCTAAGAATCATTTTACTTTTAGATCTGAAACTGATGGGAAACAGATAAAATCTTTATTCATTGTATGGTTCGCCCAACTTGCTGGAGGAATCTCTAAAGCAATAATATAACTTTTAAAAGACTGCCTAGATCAGTGTTTTTCAATCACCGGTCCGTGGACTGGTGCTAATCCACAGAAATTTCCTGCCGGTCTACAGGGCCAGCACATGCATCAGGCCCAAAACAGAGTTCTTCAACTGCTGGTCCATGGTGTGATCGATGCTGCGTTATCTTCGAATCAGCTCCATCTTCCTCACTGATTCAGTGCACAAAGCCACGGGCAGTGGCTCCTACGCGTGTCCTATGCCTGAATCGGAAGCCTTCTGTCTAACGTTGCAACGTCAGAGGGAAGGCTTCCAGACGAGGCACGGGACACGAAAGGAGCTGTTGCCCGCAGCTTTGTGCACTGCATCAGTGAGGAAGAGAGAGCCGGCCTGAAGATAATACCGTGGACAGCATAAAATGGCTAGGCGGGAGCAGGCCAGAAGGTAAGGCATAGCATGGAGGGAGGGAGACAACAAAGGTAGGGGGGAATGATTTTATTTTTGAATTTAGTGATTTAATTATGTCAATTTTGAGAATTTACATCTGCATTCAGTGTGCTTTGTGTAGTTTAATTTTGTGATTAACCATTATGTGTTGTTAATAAGATTATATTGTGTATCTGTGAAAAATGAATGGAAAAAATAGTATTACAATTAGTACTATTGTGGGGGCGGGGTCTGGGTGGAGATTGGGTAGAGATTGGTGGGATCTGGCCTATGACTTAGCCCAGTGTTCTTCAACTGCTGGTCCACGGACTGACGCCGGTCCACAGAATAATTCTTTTATTTCTGCCAGTCCATAGATGTAAAAAGGTTGAAAAACACTGGCCTAGATAGTATTTTAAAAACTAAACAAGTTATTTTTTAAATGATTTGAGTCTTCACAGGCAATTGGTTAAGCTGGATTAATAAAGGGGATGCATGATCACATTTTTTCATTTTAAACATTAATCAAGCTGAAGTATTGTAAAGCAACTGAAGTCTTTTCCAGCTTTTTTTTCTGAGATTCCTATATACAGAGAGTTGCAATAGTCCATAGTGATTTTACCACTAAAGCAAAATAATTTCTGTAAAAATAGGAGTGAATCCATCTAAGTTGTCTAAGTTTTTTAAACATTTTCTTTGCCAGATTCTTAACTTGAGATTCCATAGACATAGCATTGACAGCATCTCACTTCTACAATTCTAGAAATTTTCTCAGCTGAAAGATAAGAATCATTACTAATTGAAATAGTATTTCACACTTTATTTAAATCAAAACTAAACCAAAAGATTTTAGTCTCATCTGTGATTAGCTTTAGAAGATGTGATATCAAGCTCTGATCTTATCAATACACATTTTTACCCTAAATTTATTTATTTATTTTAAATTATTTATATACTGCCCATCAATGGATGTTGTTTAAGCAGTTTACATTCAGGATCTTAAGCATTTTCCCCTATGTGTGCTGGTGGGCTCCCAATCTATCTAATGTACTTGGGGCAATGGAGGATTATCCCCCCTTTTACAAAGCTGCACTAGCAGCTGCCACTGAGGTAACTGCCCCAAAGCCCATAGAGATAAAGGGCTTCAGGGCTTTTGCTGCTCGGCAGCTGCTAGCACGACTTTGTAAAAGAAGGGGTAAGTGACTTACCCAGGGTAACAAGGAGCAGCATGGGGCATGAATCCACAACCTCAGGATGCTGAGGCTGTAGCTCTAACCATTGGTAACAAGGCAACAATATTGTCTGCATATGAAAATAAAAATTCTCCTTCCTCTAAAGCCAAAAAGCTTAAAGAATTCATAAATGTTAAATAAAAGAGATAAAATAAGAGAGATTAAAGGAACTCAGCAAGATGGCTATCTTGAAAAAGATTATTCATAATTCTTAATTACACATTAACACCTGTTTCTCAAGAAATCATTAAACCATTGAAATACATTTATTTATTTATTTAGATTTTTATCCCATCCTCCCAGTAGCTCAGAACGGTCTACAAGTAAACATTCACAATGGAGTGCAGTGTTCTCCCCAGAAATTTTTTCCAGCCGGGTGGCATGAAAAAGTAGCCGGGTGGGATGGGATGGGTAAATTTGGTGGTGGGGAAAATTAACCCCCTCTTTAACTAAGGCGCGCTAGCGTTTTTAGAGCACGCAAACCCCCGCACTATACGGGAAAACTAATGCCAGCTCAATGCTGGCATTAGCGTCTAGCGCGCATGCTAAGCGCACGCTAAAACCACTATCGCAACTTAGTAAAAGGAGCCCTAAATGTGTACTATTTTTATTAGTTTATTATTATTATTATTTTCCAATGCTCAATATGACTTCCTTTTAAAATGACCAAGTCAAAATGATCTACCAACAATAAAATTTAAAAACATACAAAGCATACTGTACGCAGAGAAAATGTTAATTATTATTTATATTCTGCGGGTTTTCAAAGAGGTCAAGGCAGATGACTTTATGCAATGTCACCTCAGGAACAACTATACAAAAACAGACAAATATACCCCCTCCCTTTTTGCTAAATCGCAATAGCAGTTTTTAGCACAGGGAAATGCGTTGAATGCCCTGCGCTGCTCTCGATGCTCATAGGCTCCCTGCACTAAAAACCACTATTGTGGTTTAGTAAAAGGGGGCCATAGTGCAAAATATAGACAGCAGATATAAATTTTCAAAACGGACACATTTTGACCACTAAATTGAAAATAAAATCATTTTTCCTACCTTTTTGTCTGATTTCATGAGTCTCTGGTTGCATTTCCTTCTTCTGACTGTAAATCCAATATTTCTTTCTTTCTGTCCCTCCCCTTTTCTTTCTGTCTCTCTTTCTTTCTCTCTCCCCCCTACCTGCCTGTCTTTCTCTCTCCCCCTGCCCCCCTCTTTATTTCTGCCTTTTTTCTCTCTCTCTCCCCCTGCCTGTCTTTCTTTCTCTCTCCCCCTGCCCCCCCAAGCCATCGCACCGATTTCTCCACTTCCCCGATTCTTTCCCTACCCCCTAAGCCACCATGCCGATTTCTCTCTGCTGGCTCCCCGAGCCAGGCCAGACACATTCAAGCGCCGGACTCACAATACTTCACCTCCGACGTCAATTCTAACGTCGGAGAGGAAGTTTCAGGCCAGCCAGGCAGTGATTGGCTGGCCCAGAACTTCCTCTCCGACATCAGAATTGACGTCGGAGGTGAAGTCTTGTGAGTCCTGTGCTTGTACGCGCCTGGCCTGGTCAGGGAGGCAGGAAGAAAAAGAATGGAAAGGCAACGCGATCGACTCACATTGCCTTTGCGATGTACTGGTCGATCACAATCGGTCATTTAGGCACCCCTGCTGTTATGGTATCCTGTCCTGACCTGAGGAAAGGGGTTTAGTACCTAAAAAACTGCCTTATTTCCATTTCCTATTTATAAAGTTTAATCAATACAGTTACAATACTACTTGATTCTACGTAAAGCAACAAAACAATTTTTTTTCTACCTTTTGTCATTTCTGCTTTAATCATCTTCTCTTCACTCTCTTCTTTCTATTCAGCGTTTGTCCTCGCTCCCTTCCATGCAACATCTGTCCTCTCTTTGTCCCTTCCACCCAGCCTCTGCCCTCTCTCTATATATATACCCCTTCCATCTACTGTCCACCCTCTCTCTGCCCCTTGCATCCACTGTCCACCCTCTCTCTGCCCCTTGCATTCAATGTTCACCCTCTCTCTGTTCCATATGGCATCTTACCTCTTTCTATGTCCCTTCAATAAATTGTATACCATATGCCCTTTCTCTCCTTTGTACATGATTCATTTCAGCTTCACCCCCTCCCCTATGCTCTGGCATCTCCTTTCCTTCCTTCCTTCCCACTCCACCCCATAGTCTGGCATCTCTATCTCTTTCACTTCTCTCCCCCATATGTGCTGACATCTCTCCCCCCACCATGGTCTGGTAGCTCCTTTCCCTCCCTCCCTCCCATGGTCTTGGCATCTCATACCTCTCCTCTCCCTTCCCTGGTCTTACTTCTCCCCTCTCTCTCCCCAATTGAGTGTTGCTGCTGCAGCACCACTTCTCTTCCCCTCCCCAATTGGATGCAGCAGCAGCTTTTCTCTTCCCCCCCCAATTGGGTGCACCAGCTTTTCTCTTCCCCCCTCCCCCTCCAAAAATTGGGTACAGCAGCAGCAACATTTCTCTTCCCATCCCTCCCAGCTCACACACCCGTCGGCAGAGTCACTAGGCAAGTTGTGAGCTTCCCTCCATCGCTGACCTATTTTCCATAGGTCTGCGACAGAGGGAAGCTTACAACTTGCTGCTTTTACCTGCTTTGGGCCTTCCTCGTTGCCGGGTCCTGCCTACTTTCTGTTTCCGCGAAGGCAGGACCCAGCAGCGAGGAAGGCCCAAAGCAAGTAAAACCTCAGTTTGGTGGGATAAGACTTTAGAAACTTGGTAAGCCCTACAAATGGTTCGCTGCTAGGCACGCTGGGACAAGGCAGGGAGGACGGGGGTTTTCGTTACAGAAGTTGCACAGGCTGACATGCGCAGACAGGCCACACAGGTAGCGGCTTCCCAATACCTCGAACATGAGTCCCAGCAGGATGTACATGGCCCTGAACGACACCATATCGGTGTGATTTTCAATCACGCACTCGTGACTGAAGACCGGGAGGGCTCTTATTTTTCTTCCGCAGTACCATGCTGGCTGGCCAAGGGACTCACCGCAGCGCAACAACGAGCGCTAAGAGGAGCCAAGCACGCAGACGCTAACCACTCCCCCCCTCTTTCCAGAGGCAAACTGAAAACCAACCGTCCTACCAGCCCACCCCGCCTCCTCCTCCCTCCTTAGGCACAACTCACCATGCACATAAGCTTGCTTCTCTCCCTCCCTTCCTTCAACTCGCTGCCCTATCTCCCGCCTTAGCCTGCAGTGAATTGAACCCCTGCTCCAGGGTTTAAAAAAATTTTGACAGCCAACAGGATGACCATGGCCACGCACAACACCATATCGGCATGATTTTGAATCATGAACTTGTGGCTGAAGACCGGGGGGGGCTCTTATTTTTCTTCCGCAGTGCCATGCTAGCTGGCCAAGGGACTCACCGCCCGCTCTGCACTGCAGCGCAACAACGAGTGCTAAGAGGAGCCAAGCACGCAGATGCTAACCCTCCCCCTCTTTCCAGAGGCAAACTGAAAACCAACCGTCCTACCAGCCCACCCCGCCTCCTCCTCCCTCCTTAGGCACAACTCACCACGCACATAAGCTTATTTCCCTCCCTCCCTTCCTTCAACTTGCTGCCCTGTCTTCCTCCTTAGCCTCCAGGGTTTAAAAAAATTTTGACAGCCGGGCACTCACCTAAATTAGCTGGGCGGAGCGCCCGGCTATAACCCGCTAGGGAGAACACTGGAGTGTAATTGGACATACAAGATTATATAGTAGATTTAAATGTTTGGACATACACGACTGTGCAGCAGTTTAAATACAGGGACTATACAGCAAATTAAGAGCAGTAGTTTAAATATAAGTAGTTTAGTTTAAATACAAGTTATTTGAGTACAGGCTGAGAGAGGACTATATAGGAATTAGAGGGAAGATTAGAAAGGAGAAAGAAGAGTAGAGGTGGGGCTTAAGGGGGAGGGGTGTAGACTGAGGGTGACCTTTAGTTGAAGAGGAGGGTCTTTACCATTTTCCGGAATGTCATTAAAGAGTGCTGTAGTCTGAGTTGAGGGGGGAGTTGGTTCCAGAGATAGGGAATGAAGTGGCTGTAGGAGCGTTTGCGGGCAGTTTCTGAGAGGAGGGACCTTCCTGGGGGAATGCATAGGCGTGTCTCTGATTCTGAGCGGAGGGTGCGGGTGGCCATATCAAATTGGGAGAGAGTGGTGGAAGATGGGGTATTTGGGATAGGCTGGGGGTAGCTTTGGGATGTAGATGGGTAGCTTGGATTTTATGTAGGAGGGGGTGGTGGCGTAAATTCTTTTATGCGCTATTGCCAGGGCCTTGAATGCACAGCGCTGGCTAATTGGGAGCCAGTGTTCAGCGCGGAGTGCTGGGGAGATGGGATCATGGTAGTTGAGGCTGTGTAGGAGGCGGATAGCTGCATTTTGGACCCGTTGGAGACGCTTGAGATTTTTTTTGGTTAGTCCATTAAATAGGGAGTTGCAGTAATCCATTCTGGAGAGGACATATGCTTAGAGGAGGTGGGCCTGGTCAGGTGTGGAGATGTAGGGTTTGATCCTTCTCAGTTGGCGGAGGTAGTAGAAGGAAGTAGAGACTATTTGGGATATGTGGGCAGATAGGGATAGGTGTCCATCTAAGGTTACTCCAAGGCTGCGTACTTGATCTGTTGCCGTTAGTAGAGTGGAGTCCCATGCTAGTGTTGGGCATGTGTATTTGGTGCTTTTTTCCCTGATCCATAAGAGTTCGGTCTTAGAGGCGTTCAGTTGTAGTTTGTTGTTTGTCATCCAGGTTTTCATGTCAGAGAGGCAGTGTTGGAGGTTAGCAATTTGGGACGATCAGTTCTCGCCTAGTGGGAGGAGCAGCTGGATGTCATCAGCATAGGAGTGGATTTTAATTATGTATTTCTGCGCTATATCAATGACAGGTCTGATGTAGAGGTTGAATAGGAGGGGGGATAGAAGGGTGCCTTGGGGAACGCCATATTTGATAGGCTTGGGGTTAGATTTGTGCGTCCCTAGTAGGACAGTTTGGGTCCTTTGATGGAGGAAGGAGGTGAACCATTGGAGGGCAGAGTCCTTGATTCCAAGGTTATAGAGTCTGGATGTGAGGAGGTGGTGGTCGACCGTGTCAAAGGCAGCACTGAGATCAAGTAGGACTAGTAGGGCATCGCTGCCTTTGTCGAGTATTGCCCAGCTGTCATCAATGACATCTAGGTGTACCGACTCCGTGCTGTGGCCTGTTCAGAAGCCGGATTGAGCAGGGGACAGAGCAGCTTGTTCTTCAATGAAAGGGTGTAGTCGGCGGAGCACAATTCGTTCAAGAAGTTTGAAGACAAATGGGAGGTTGGAGACCGGGCGATAGTTGCCGGGTTTGTTAGAGTCAAGGGTGGGCTTTTTTAGAGTGGGTTTGATAATAGCTGATTTCCAGCTGAGGGGAACTGTCCCTGTGGAGAGGGAGGTGTTAATGATGGGGAGGATGGATTCTGCCATGGCGTCTTCTGTGGACAGCAGGAGGCTGGATGGGCAGGGATTGAGGATGGTGTTGGAGGGTTTGAGTTCTCTCAGGGTTTCGAGAACCTCGGCATGGGTGGCCATATCAAATTGGGAGAGAGTGGTGGAGGATGGGGTATTTGGGATAGGCTGGGGGTGTGTAGGAGTGGGGTTGGTGTTGGTGTCAAGATTATCGCGGATGGTTTGTACTTTGGACTGGAAGAAGTTCAAGAGAGTCTCGCTATCAAGTTCTGTTTGGTTGTTGTGGCTTTTTCCTTGGGCGCTGGTGAAGAGTTGGTTTGTGAGGGTGAACAGTTGTTTGGATCTAGCAGGGGCTAGTTGTAGAAGGCGAGAGTAGTAGGCTTTCTTCGCTTCTAGGATGGCAGTTTTGTAGGTGATGGATGTGTTATTCTAATGGGCTTTGGTTTCTGAATTTGGGTGTTTGATCCAATTCCTTTCTGCTTTCCTCAGAGATCGTTTTATGGATTGGAGGTCAGTAGTGTACCAGGGAGCAGGTGTTTTATTGGTGGTTATTCGAGTTGTTTTTGTCTGGGCAAAGCTGTTATAGAGGGATTGGATGTTGGAGTGCCACGTGGAGGCTGCTAGGTCGATGGAGTGGGGATGTTGGGTGCAGGTTCATACATCTGCATATCATGATCAACTGTATCAAAGGCTGGTGAGATGTCAAACTGTAAAAGCCTCAGATTCTCCATTGATTTCTTTTTTTTTTTTAATAATCTTTATTCATTTAAAAATAATTTCAATAAGTGAAGAACAGTAAATAAAACATTTACACTATAGACATCACTTAAAATATTACAAGATTCTTTTTTTTTCAAATTCTTTATTCATTTTTCCATCTTACATCAAGTACACAATAATATATCAGTTAAAACTTGAATACATCACTTGAATTTTCTTATAATAACATCATAAAATACATAAATTTATACCCCTCACCCACCCTACCTTCAAATATTTTAATAAAAAATATCATATAAATATTATATTTTTATGTATTGATTAAACCTTTAATAGAACTTTATACCATCCCCCCTCCCCCTTTGTATAAATGTACTTTCAGAGGAAAATGGTGTCTAGTCATTGCAATAACCTGTCAATGACCCCCAAATCTTTTTAAAATTACTATAATTCCCTTTTTGTATGGCAATTGTTCTTTCCATTTTGTAAATGTGACACAACAAATTCCACCAGAAGGTATAGTTAAGTCTACTGTAATTTTTCCAATTACTGGTATTATGTTGTATGGCGACTCCTGTCATAATCAATAAAAGTTTATTGTTGCTTGATGAAATTTGACTCTTTGTTCTCATTGACATACCAAACATAATTGTATCATATGATAATGCTACATGGGTTTCTAGTAAACAATTAATTTCTCTTTTGGAAATCAATTTGGTCTCAAATTAATTGTTTACTAGAAACCATGTAGCATTATCAAATGATATTACAAGATTCTTACAGATCAATACCCCCCCACACACACACACATATTATTCCATTGATTTCTTCAAGAAAGTTGGAACATGCAGCTCCTGCCCTGGCTACATTTCTTGGATAGGGCACTCACTTGATTTCAGTGCTTAGTCCCACAAATCTTTTCCAAACCTTGTAGTTGATTCTTGAATGGGGGAAAGTGATTCTTTATTTCAAGGCCTAAAATGTATTACTAATTCAAAGAGATACTTTAGCCAACTGTAATGGTATTCTAAGATTTAAAAAAAATATACTGGAATAAGTATATTTTTTTAATTTTTAGAGTTCTTTTTATTAGCAGCTTAAATTAATGTTACAATGAAAAGGCAATGCAAATCAAACATAAAACGCATAATATACACTATGGAAAAGGAATACTTCTCAAACATAAAGGTCCATATAAAAACCTCCAATTTATAGAAGAAAATATAAACCCCCTACTTGTTCCTTGAACCTCCTTCCCCAAAATCCCCTCTCTCCTATACCAGAATGTGTAATAAAACAAACCAGCAATAAACATCCATAAACAAAGTCTATGAGCAGTGAGTAAGAAAGGGTTCACATATGCCCTCCCATTTAGCCAGAGTCTTGTTATGATATGTTGTGATCTTTTCCATATCAGCTATAAAACATAATTTTTAAATCCATTTATAAGCAGGTGAAACCTGATTTTCAGGCAGCAACCAAAGTGAGTCCTGCTGCATAAAGACAATACTGGATAAGGCATTGCTGCCTCAGAGGTGTTCCTGGAACCAATGTTTTAAACAAGTAGATCCCTGGATGCCATGGTATCTCAGATTGCATCTGGAAAAGTTTCTTTAATTCAAAACATTCAATGGCAATAAGTTCAGTTGCAGTTAAGATCTGGAACAACTTACTGGAAATATTTGTATTATAACAGATTATGAACTGTTTAGGTGACTTCTGAAAACTTGGCTATTTTTTATTTTATTATGAAGTATGCTGTAAATTGTGATCTTGAATATTGAAAAAAAAAAAAATATATAGAAGGAACCAAATCTCTACAGGAGTAAAACAGAAATCCCAAAAGGGAGTAAAAGGAAAGGTACCTACAGAGGATATGTGAAGAAAATTTGTCTACTTAGAGCTTGTTTTACAAAGTCATGGTAGAGGTTTCTACCATGGGCAAGCAAGATAAATGCTCCAACGCTCATAGGAATTCTATGAGCACTGGGGCATTTCGCTGGCCCACAGTAGAAACATCTACCACAGCTTTGTAAAAGCCAATGTTAATTTGAACTAACAAAGATTCACTAGAAGAAACTATTACGATTTTAAATTTTCTTCACATATCCCCAGTTGGTGCCTTTCCTTTCACTCTTCTTTTTGGATTTCTGTTCTATCTTGAATAACATTTTTATCCCAGGCTGATATTCTCATGAATGGGTGACGTCACTACGGACCCCTCGGTACAGACCACTCTAAGAACTTATAAAGTTCTTGATGCCTGCACCGCGCATGCGCGAGTGCCCACCCGCCCGACGGAGGCGCGCGGTCCGTCAGTTATTTCGTTTCCGCGGAGCTAGTCAGTTGCTCTTTTTTGACTTGCGTCTTTTTCACTGCCTTCTCGCTCGCGCGATACTTCTTTTTTCTTATTTTTTTCTTTATTTTTCTTAGCCATTCGACATCGCAGGATTCTCCCTTGGTGTCCGTGAATAAGCCGGCTAAGAAGCCTTCTTCCCTTTCAGATCCTCAGGTCATTACAGCAGTGAGTCAAGTCCTGCCGACCTCGAGGCGTGCTAAAAAATGCTCAGCTCTGATAGAGGTGAGTGCTTCGTCATCAGCCTCCTCATCTCCAGAGCGCAGAGCAGCACCTAAGGTACCGAGGAAAAAGCAAGCGGTACCGGTGCAGTCTCTCGAGGACACAATTGCTGAGATGGTTGAAGAGAAATTGCGAGAGCAGTTATGAGAGCAATTACAACTATTGCTCCGGTGTCGGCTCGCTCTGAGCACATGGTCTCGGCATCGACCAGGTCTGAGCCATCGATGCGGACATCCATCTTGACACCGACACCCACTAAGAAAGTGTCATCGGTGCTGACAGTTTTGTCTTCCAGTGCGATGTTGGATTTGGCTTGACATCGTTCTTCATTGACATTGCCTGAGATGATGTCGGTCAAATCAGGCAAGTCTCTTCGGAAGACTAAGCATGTCGAGCCCTCGACACCCATTTCCCAGGTTCCACAGATGAAAGACTTGGATCTTTGGGAAGACTCCAAGGAACCTATTCTTACAGCCGAAGAGGCTTCCTCAGAAGAGGATGGTTCTTCTAAGGAGCCTGTTTCAAAGCCTGAACCTCCTTTTCTAAGTTCTTGAGGGAAATATCAGAGACGCTTTCCATCCCTCTTGAATCTGATTCTAAAAAATCTAAGGCATTTTTGGATGCATTAGATTTTGATCAACCTCCTAAGGAGTTTCTTAAGCTTCCTCTTCATGACATTCTTAGGGAGACTTATTATAAAAATTTAGACATTCCATCAACTATTCCAGGAGCTCTCTTTACAGGGTGGTAGCTCTTCCTGGTTTTGATAAGCCACAACTGCCTCATGAGTCTTTCCTTGTTGTCTACTCTTAAGAAATCTGCAGGTGCCAGTGTTTATGCTTCTGTTCCTCCTGGCAGAGAGGGTAAAACTATGGATCGTTTTGGCAAATGTTTATTTAAAAATTTTACGCTTGCCAATCGATCTGGAAATTATGCTTTCCATTTCTCATTTTACCTTAAACATTTAATTCAACAAGTGTCTGCTTTCCAGAAATATTTACCTGACCGAAAGCTTTCTCTTTTTCAGCAGCATATTGCTTCCTTGTTACAATTACGAAAGTTCTTGGTTCGCTCTGTTTATGATACCTTTGAGCTTACCTCCAGAGCTACCGCCATGTCTGTTGTCATGAGAAGGTTAGCTTGGCTTCGAGTTTCTAAATTGGATGTTAAACATCAGGATCGTTTCGCCAATGCTCCTTGTTTGGGCGATGAGCTTTTTGTATTACGACCCAGAAGCTCTCAGCTCATGAAACCAGGTGGGATACTTTAATCAAGAACAAGAAAAAGCCTCCACCTACTCGTCCTTTCAGGCCACAATTTACATATCAACGTAGGTTTGCTGCTAGACCCCTACAACAACCTCAGTCTCAACCTCGGAGACCACGCCAACCTCAACAACAGCAGCCTCGTTGTGCAGAAACAACCGGCTGCACAACCTAAATCTCAACAGCCCTTTTGACCTGTTTCTTCGGAGCATAGCCAATCTTCACATTTCTCATCCATTACCTCAGCCTATAGGGGGTCGTCTTCAGTGGTTCATCAACCGTTGGGAACTCATTACTTCGGACCATTGAGTTCTCACCATCATTCGTCAGGGTTACACTCTTCATTTCCAGTCTCTTCCTCCAGACTGCCCTCCAAAAGAGTCTGCTTTGGACCCTGCACAGTCCTCAGTTCTTCATGAAGTACAATCTGTTCTTCAGCTAAATGCCATCGAAGAAGTTCCTCTCGACTAGCAGGGGAAGGAGTTTTATTCCCGTTACTTCTTGGTTCCCAAAAGACAGGAGGACTCAGACCCATTTTGGATCTCATAGCTCTCAACAACTTCTTGGTCAGAGAAAAATTCAGGATTTTGTCACTAGCTCTCCTGTATCCTCAACTCAATCTCAACAATTGGCTATGCTCAAAGAAGCCTACACGCATATACCCATGTATCCGGCCTCTCGGAAGTAACTTCGGTTTCAAATTCATCATCAACATTACCAGTACAAGGTTCTTCCCTTCGGATTGGCATCTTCTCCCCGAGTATTCACATAATGCCTCATTGTGGTGGCGGCTTGTCTACGTTTACATGGTCTCCAGGTCTTTCCCTACCTGGACGACTGGTTAATCTAGGAGATTTCCTCTCAGAAAGTGGCTCATGCGACATCTCAAACCATCTCTCTTCTTCAGCTTCTAGGATTCAAAGTCAATTTTCCCAAATCAAATCTCATTCCAACACAGCGTCTCCAATTCATTGGAGCAATTCTGGACACTACTCTGATGAGGGCGTTCCTTCCACCAGATCGACTTCAGGCTCTCATCTGTCTCTGTCAGCAATTGCTTCCTCTTCAGACCATCTCTGCCAGACACATGATGGTTCTTCTGGGTCATATGGCTTCCACAGTCCAGGTCACACCTCTGGCAAGACTTCATTTGCGTACTCCTCAAAGGACTGTAGTGTCCCAGTGGTCTCAAGCCAAGGATCGTCTCTCGAAGCACATATCCATCACATCGTCTCTTCTGCAGTCTCTGCATTGGTGGATGACCTCCTCCAATCTTTCTGTAACCATGTAAATAAGTTTGAAATCTATATATATAAAATCGGAGGTATGTATGTGTGTATGTGTGTGTGTATGTGCCGCGATCACGCAAAAACGGCTTGACCGATGTGAACGAAACTTGGTATGCAGATCCCTCACTACCTGGGGTGATATGTTCTGGGGGTCTCGCGGCCCACCTGCACATGTGGGCGGAGCTACAAACATAAAAGCAGATTTCACCCATTCATGTCAATGGAAAAAATGTAAAAAGCTGCCATTCTCACAGTAATTCAAAAACGGCTTGACCGATTTGAACGAAACTTGGTATGCAGATCCCTCACTACCTGGGGTGATATGTTCTGGGGGTCTCGCGGCCCACCTGCACACGTGGGCGGAGCTACAAACAGAAAATCAGATTTCACCCATTCATGTCAATGGAAAAAATGTAAAAAGCTGCCATTCTCACTGTAATTCAAAAACGGCTTGACCGATTTGAACGAAACTTGGTATGCAGATCCCTCACTACCTAGGATGATATGTTCTGGGGGTCTCGCGGCCCACCTGCACACGTGGGCGGAGCTACAAACAGAAAATCTGATTTCACCCATTCATGTCAATGGAAAAAATGTAAAAAGCTGCCATTCTCACAGTAATTCAAAAACGGCTTGACTGATTTGAACGAAACTTGGTATGCACATCCCTCACTACCTGGGGTGATATGTTCTGGGGGTCTCGCGGCCCACCTGCACACGTGGGCGGAGCTACAAACAGAAAATCTGATTTCACCCATTCATGTCAATGGAAAAAATGTAAAAAGCTGCCATTCTCACAGTAATTCAAAAACGGCTTGACCGATTTGAGTGGCCCACCTGCACACGTGGGCGGAGCTACAAACAGAAAATCTGATTTCACCCATTCATGTCAATGGAAAAAATGTAAAAAGCTGCCATTCTCACTGTAATTCAAAAACGGCTTGACCGATTTGAACGAAACTTGGTATGCAGATCCCTCACTACCTAGGATGATATGTTCTGGGGGTCTCGCGGCCCACCTGCACACGTGGGTGGAGCTACAAACAGAAAATCTGATTTCACCCATTCATGTCAATGGAAAAAATGTAAAAAGCTGCCATTCTCACAGTAATTCAAAAACGGCTTGACTGATTTGAACGAAACTTGGTATGCACATCCCTCACTACCTGGGGTGATATGTTCTGGGGGTCTCGCGGCCCACCTGCACACGTGGGCGGAGCTACAAACAGAAAATCTGATTTCACCCATTCATGTCAATGGAAAAAATGTAAAAACCTGCCATTCTCACAGTAATTCAAAAACGGCTTGACCGATTTGAGTGGCCCACCTGCACACGTGGGTGGAGCTACAAACAGAAAATCTGATTTCACCCATTCATGTCAATGGAAAAAATGTAAAAAGCTGCCATTCTCACAGTAATTCAAAAACGGCTTGACCGATTTGAACGAAACTTGGTATGCACATCCCTCACTACCTGGGGTGATATGTTCTGGGGGTCTCGCGGCCCACCTGCACACGTGGGCGGAGCTACAAACATAAAAGCAGATTTCACCCATTCATGTCAATGGAAAAAATGTAAAAAGCTGCCATTCTCACAGTAATTCAAAAACGGCTTGACCGATTTGAACGAAACTTGGTATGCAGATCCCTCACTACCTGGGGTGATATGTTCTGGGGGTCTCGCGGCCCACCTGCACACGTGGGCGGAGCTACAAACAGAAAATCAGATTTCACCCATTCATGTCAATGGAAAAAATGTAAAAAGCTGCCATTCTCACTGTAATTCAAAAACGGCTTGACCGATTTGAACGAAACTTGGTATGCAGATCCCTCACTACCTAGGATGATATGTTCTGGGGGTCTCGCGGCCCACCTGCACACGTGGGCGGAGCTACAAACAGAAAATCTGATTTCACCCATTCATGTCAATGGAAAAAATGTAAAAAGCTGCCATTCTCACAGTAATTCAAAAACGGCTTGACTGATTTGAACGAAACTTGGTATGCACATCCCTCACTACCTGGGGTGATATGTTCTGGGGGTCTCGCGGCCCACCTGCACACGTGGGCGGAGCTACAAACAGAAAATCTGATTTCACCCATTCATGTCAATGGAAAAAATGTAAAAAGCTGCCATTCTCACAGTAATTCAAAAACGGCTTGACCGATTTGAGTGGCCCACCTGCACACGTGGGCGGAGCTACAAACAGAAAATCTGATTTCACCCATTCATGTCAATGGAAAAAATGTAAAAAGCTGCCATTCTCACAGTAATTCAAAAACGGCTTGACCGATTTGAACGAAACTTGGTATGCACATCCCTCACTACCTGGGGTGATATGTTCTGGGGGTCTCGCGGCCCACAACTCTATATTGCTTGCTCAAGGCTGGGTTCACCCAAGAATTTATATGTTCTTGCTCCAGGAGGTGAAACTAAAAATGTTGTTTATAATCACGTTTTGCGTTAGTTGTATTGTATTCATTTTGTCAAATATTTCACATTATAATTTGAATATTGTACTTTTTATTAAGCTGTAAAAAAATAATTTCATTCACCACTATAAAGTATCTTTATTTGAATCCATTTACGGTGTTATTGCTATAATTAAATACCGTGCAACGCCGGGGCATCAGCTAGTATGTTATAATTTATAGGGCAGAAGATCTGATAGAAGTTTTTATTTTGAAGTGAAAAGTTTTGTTTGTTAGCTGGGTAATTTAATGCTGTATTTGCCTGCCTGAGAGTGAGAATTCTGGAATGTTTATGTCTGCATCAGGTCTGATGAGATCACGTTGCAGTGAGCAGTGTAGGTCAGGATTCTAAAACTGCCAGAGAGAGGAAAAAAAAGAGTTGGGAAGAGTTCAGTTTGAAAGACAGGTTGGTCTGGGGTTTGTTTGAGAATAGTTTAAAATACATCAGGGTTGGAAAAGTTAGGGAATTTCAATTATTTTTTCTTTTCTATGGGTAGTTAGAGAAAATTAAAGCAACAAACATATTTTTCAGGGTGTTAGGGTTTTGCTCCCTTTGATTTCTTTAAGTTAGGAAGTAGGTTTGCTGTTGATCAAAACTGAATCTCAAAAGAAGAAAAAAGAAGCGCTGGTACCCAACGGCTGTGTAAAATAAACAACGGAGTCCTGTGAGAAAATTTACATTTGAAATCTGTGAGAAAAATCTTTTTGAAAGGACTAAATTCTATGAGGAAAAGTTTATTTGGGAATTTATGTTAAAGTTATTTGGATATATATCTTTTAGAACTGTAATAACAAAATAACAAAAACTTGTATTTCTTGTAAATTTTTATAAAGGTAATTTTAGATTTTATGTTTAACTTTTCCCTCTCAAGAGACTGAAAATAGTGAGTTTCAAAGAGGGAGGGGTTACATTTCCAGAGGTCTCCTTTTTCATTTGCCGCCTCATCACAAGATCATCACTACAGATGCATCCCCTTATGCCTGGGGGGGCGCATATGGACAATCTACAAACTCAGGGTTTTTGGACTGTCAACGAGCAAAAATTTCACATCAATTTTGTGGAACTCAGGGCGATGTTTTATGCCCTCAAGGCATTTCAATATCTTCTTTCTCCTCAAGTCCTCCTTCTTTGCACAGACAATCAAGTAGCAATGTATTACATCAACAAATAGGGAGGCACGGGTTCTTTCCTGTTGTGTCAGGAAGCTCAAAAGATTTGGTCCTGGGCTACAGCTTGTCATCTGTTCCTGAAAGCAGTATACATTCAAGGCGAGAAGAATTATTCAACCTCACGAATGGACTCTCGACGTTCTCACTCTCCAATCAGTATTTGCTCAAGGGGGCACACCGCAGGTAGACTTGTTTGCAGCTCCTCACAATCATCAGCTGCCCCAGTTTTGCTCCAGACTTTACTCTCCTCTCCGTCTGACGGCGGATGCATTTCTACTGGATTGGACGGGTCGGTTTCTATATGCCTTCCCTCCACTTCCTCTCATATTGAGAACTCTGTTCAAACTCAAAAGGGAGTCAGCTACCATGATTCTCATTGCTCCACGGTGGCCCAGACAACATTGGTTTTCCCTCCTCCTACAACTCAGTTCCAGGGAACCCATACTACTTCCAGTGTTTCCTACTCAGAATCAGCAATCCCTTCTACATCCCAACCTTCCATCTCTACACCTGACAGCTTGGTTTCTCTTGGGCTGACTTCTACTCGATTACTCCTATCTCAGCCTGTTCGTCAAATTATTGATGCTTCCAGGAAACCGGCCACTCAGCAATGTTATCAACAAAAGTGGATTCGGTTTTCTTCCTGGTGTTTACTTCATCATCATGATCCAACTTCCTTGGCAGTGGAATCAGTGCTGGATTATCTCGTTTCTCTGTCAGACTCTGGTCTTAAGTCTACATCTATTAGAGTCCATCTCAGTGCTATTACTGTTTTTCATGAGCCAGTGCAGAGCAAACCTCTTACCGCTCATCCTCTGGTATCCAGATTCATGAAGGGCCTTTTCAATGTGAAACCACCTCTCAGGCCTCCACCTGTAGTCTGGGACCTTAATGTGGTTCTTAATCAATCCATTGTTCTTCCTGTGTTTTTCCCAAAACCTCATTCTCACCCTAGGGAACAAGCTTTACATACTTTAGACTGTAAACGTGCTTTGGCTTATTACCTGGATTATACAAAGCCACACAGAACCTCTCCCCAACTTTTTCTCTCATTTGATCTAAATAAGTTGGGACAGCCTATTTTCAAGAGAACGATTTCCAATTGGTTTGCTGCCTGCATTTCATTCTGCTATGCTCAGACCGGACTGACACTGGAGAGCCGTGTCAGAGCCCATAAAATTCGAGCTATGGCAGCCTCTGTTGCTTTCCTCAGGTCTACTCCTATTGAGGAGATCTGCAAGGCTGCCACCTGGTCCTCAGTTCATACCTTCACTTCTCACTACTATCTGGAGTCTTTCTCCAGGCGGGATGGGCACTTCTGCCAATCTGTGTTACAAAATTTATTTTCTTAATGGCTAACTTTTCCACCATCCCATTCTGTTAGCTTGGAGGTCACCCATTCGTGAGAATATTGGCCTGCTTGTCCTGGGATAAAGCACAGTTACTTACCGTAACAGGTGTTATCCAGGGACAGCAGGCAGATATTCTCACAACCCTCCCACCTTCCCTGGTTGGCTTCTTAGCTGGCTTATCTTAACTGACGGACCGCTCGCCTGCGTCGGGCTGGAGGGCACTCGCGCATGTGCGGTGCGGGCATCAAGAACTTTATAAGTTCTTAGAGTAGTCCGTACCGAGGGCTGCATGGTGATGTCACCCATTTGTGAGAATATCTGCCTGCTGTCCCTGGATAACATCTGTTACGGTAAGTAACTGTGCTTTTTGGGAATGCCTGGATTCCAAGTTTGATTTTTTATAATTGTAAACCACATTGATCTTTTTGTGGTATATGTGAGATATAAGAATATAGTTAATATTAGCATACAAGATTGGAATAGGAATTCTGATCCTTGCTACTGCACTCTTCTGAAACATCCTTCTTGCCTTCCTTAGAATTCTAGATGTCTACTAGGCTCCTTAACAACCCAAATATTGCTGGTACTTGTGTAGAAGAACTCCAAAATGTTCCTTCTACATTTCTACTGAGGAAGATTCTGCAGACCTGCTCCTATTTTGAACTTTTCCTAAAGTGATATAATAGAGGAATGGCTTAAGAGGTCCATTGCTGAGTGTGGGAGTTCAGGGTGAAAAAAGCCACAGCATGATGCTGAAATGTTGGTTCTACCTACTCAGATGCGGTGAGACCCAGACAACTGCAACAATCCTGATGCCAGCCATGGAAGCCTAAGAGAACATACTGGATAGGACAGTTAGAGACATATAAAAAAAATGGATGGTGGACACTAGAGAATGACATGGGGACAAATTTATCCCTGTCCCCATGGGAACTCATTTACCCATCCCATCCTTTAGAGTTATTTTTCTGTCCCTGCCCCATTCTTGCAAGCTCCATCCTCATCTGCACAAGCCTCAAACACTTTAAAATCATAAGTGTTCGAGGCTTGTGCGGTTAAGGCAGAGCTTACAGGAATGGGATGGGGAAATTGAGTTCTTGCAGGGACGAGGACAAATTTGTCCCCGTGTTATTCTCTAGTGGTCACAGAGAAGAAATGTCAAAAGGACAGGAGACTCTGGAGAAAGTTTAAAAAAACAAACAAGCCCAAGAGTAGATGAAAGACACTAGGAAAAGCAACACTCAAAAAATAAAGGTAGAATAAAAGTATTTTTTTTCTAGATTTATTAACTATAATATGTCAGCTTTGGGAAATGTGTCTCCCAATCCCTCTTACTATTTTGGATCTCTACTATCTTGGAATGTGATAGTATTCTAGGAAGGGCACATCTCAGTTTTCCTGCCCAGGGCTCTGCAGAATTGATGACAAGTGGAAGTGGGTCCTTTACACAGAAGTGATAACAGGGAAGAAATGGTAAACTACAGGCAGTAAGCCTCATGCTAATGGTAAGAAAAGTAATGGAGTCACCGCTGAAGGAAAAGATAGTTAAGTTTCTAGAATCCACTAGGTTGCAGGATCTGAGGCAATATGGTTTTACCAAAGGAAAATCCTGCCAAATCAATCTGATTGACTGGAAGACCAAAGAACTGGATAAAGGGCATGTGCTAGATATAATCTACCTGGATTTCAACAAAGCCTTTGATATGGCTCCTAACAGAAGACTCATGTATAAGCTGAGAGGGCTGAATTTAGGATCCAAAGTGGTGGTCTGAATTGGACTCTGGCTGAATGACAGACGACAGAGGGTGGTGATAAATGAATTTGCTCAGAGGAAAGGAAGGTGAATAATGAAGTGCCTCGAGGATCAGTACTGGGGTCAGTTCTATCTAATATATTTGTCAAAACATTGCTAAAGGATTAGAAGGAATAGTTTGCATTTTTGCAGACAACATGAAGATTACCAAAAGAGTGGACACCCTGGAGTAGAAACCTAGAGAAGAAATATCCAAAAACTGGAAGAATGGTCTAAGGTCTGGAAGTTAAATTTTCTATGAAGAATTGCAGAGTGTTATACTTTGGGTGCAGAAATCCAAAGGAGATGAATGAAATACACAGCACAGCTCAGGAGGGGCCTTGGGGTGATGGTGTCTGAGAATCTTAAGGAGACAAAACACTGTGATAAGGCAGTGGCCACAGCCAGAATAATGCTAGTCTGCATAGAGAGGGGTATAACCAGCAGAAGATGGAGATGTTGATATCCCTGTACAAGTCATTGGTGAGGCCTCACTTGGAGAGTATTGTGTTCACTTTTGGAGGCTGTTTCTTGCTAAAGATGTAAAAAGACTGAAATGGTTCAAAGAAATGTGATGAAAATGGTATGGGGTTTGCACCATACGACATATGAGAAGATGATCTGAAGATGTATATCCTAGAGGAAAGGAGAGATAGAGCTAATATGATACATACGTACATGTCATACATTCAAATACAGTGGAACCTTGGTTAATGAGCAAAATTTGTTCCAGAAGCATGCTCATAAACCAAAATACTTGTATATCAAAGCGAGTTTCCCCATAGGAAATAATAGAAACTCGCTTTGATACGTTCCACCTCACCCCCCCGAGGCCAGCGGTGCTGCTCCCCCCCCCCACGCAAACCGGCACCCCCCGCCCAAACAACTTGAACTTACCCCCCCCATCTGGCACCGGCACGCAGCCCACAGGATGAGCTGGTGCCGCTTGAAGATCTTCCTGCCTCTGCTGGGCCTTGAGCATACATCTGCGCCTGCTCAAGGCCTTCTAATTCTCGGCGAGAGGGAGAATTAGAAGGCCTTGAGCATGCGCAGATGCATGCTCAATGTAATGTAATGTAATTTATTTCTTATATACCGCTAAACTCCATTAGGATTCTAAGCGGTTTACAGAAAAATAGACAATAGGGTGCATTAAAATTATAAGTAAAATAGGTACTTAGAAATTCCCTTACTGTCCCGAAGGCTCACAATCTAACTAAAGTACCTGGAAAAATGACAATTAGTAGAGTAATGAAGAAATAAAATAGAGAATAGATAAGAAAATAAACATTCTAATAAGACTACAATGATCTAAAGGACTTTGAAAGGTTGAAAAAAGAGGGGAGATAAGAATAGATGCAGAGGGAGAACCGTTGAAGCAATAGAATTCTGGGGAAATTTAAATGAAATTTGAATAATAAAATAAAACAAAATAAGTGGTAAAACAATAAGTGAGATTAAAAAATATATCATAAACTAAAAAGAATTGAAAATAAAATCAAAACAGTCAAAACTGAAGTCCAGCTTGAACGGGCCCCCGAGCCAACCGTGCCCCGCTGGAACGGGCCCCCGAGCCAACCGTTGGTCCGATGGCCGGACTGCAGCCCTCCTCCGTCGGTTCTCCCCTGCTGGAATGGGGGAGGAGCGAAGACAGTGTCGGGTGCCCCGCTGGAACGGGCCCCCGAGCCGACCGTTGGTCCAATGGCCGGACTGCAGCCCTCCTCCGTCGGCTCTCCCCTGCTGGAATGGGGGAGGAGCGAAGACAGTGTCGGGTGCCCCGCTGGAACGGCCCGGCAGAGGCAGGAAGATCTTCAAGCGGCACCGGCACATCCTGTGGGCTGCGTGCCGGTGCCAGATGGAGGTTAAGTTCAAGTTGTTCGGGTGGGGGGTGCCGGTTCACGCGGGGGGGGGGGGTGGCTTTGCGAGCGGGGGGGAGCAATGCCGGTTCTCGGGGGGGGGGGGGGTGCTCGCAAATCGAGTCAACACTCGGTTTGCGAGACAAGTTTTGTGAGAATGTTTTGCTCATCTTGCAAAACACTCGCAAACCGGGTTATTTGCAAACTGAGGTTTGACTGTACTCGTATTTGAAAGGAATTAACATACAAATTTTTCTGAGAGTTGAGAAGGCGGTAGAACTAGAGAGCATAAAAATGTCCCTCATCATGGTTGAACAGATTTGGATGAGCTGGAGAGGTCTTTGATGGCAGTTCCATTAGTAGGGGAACAAGGTCAGTGCTGAGCAGATTTCTATGGTCTGTACCCTGAAAATGGCAAGGACAAATGAAAATCAAATATGCATCTTCTATAATCTTATGTGTCCTGTATTAATGATATGAGGTGACTGTTTATTGTAAATTTTTCAAAATTCCAATAAAAATTTTGAACTAAAAAAACCCCTAAAAACCTATCTCAAAAGACTTCAGAGCGGTTGACAACAGTAAAAACATTAAAATAAAATATGTATTGAAATCTCTCTGCATAGCTGGTTCTCAATGAGTTGCACTTTAGATCTCTGTAACTGCAATACATTTATCTTTACTGCTTATGATAGTCACATACAAACATCGTTCAAACCTTTCACATAGGCTAAAATGTCTTTCAGAAGGCTAAGCAAAATTCAAGATGTAAGGTTTTTTTTATATATATATTCTATATTTTACCAGCCATGAGCATCTCTATAACTTGTAATAGAAACAGGCAAAGGAGAGTTTGCATAACCATGCCAGATTAACTTCTTGTCATCACGAGATAAGTCTAGGTCTAATTTTTTTTCCCTGTTTCCATGCTGACTGGTACTCATTGCCCAGTAAAAAGCTTTGGAGATGAGTGAAAGGACCAGGATTGGATCTGAATATCACACTGACAAAACTAAAATTCTACTCAAGTATTTCCCAGAATTTCTCCCACAAATAATACTGTATACCTGGATCACTTGAGGGAGTAGGGAAGTAGCTGGGAACCCTGCATAATCATTTAGTTATATTTCCGGGGCAATGGAGAAGGAAGGGGATCCTTATAATGGGGCTGTCTCAGAGTGGTTTTGGGAGAGGCTTGCTGCCACACCACTCTTGCCTGCACAATGATGCCAGTCCTGCCAGGGTCTAAATTCATTGAGTGCTTCCTGGGATGTATTTCCCACAAATATGTTCAGTGTCAGCACTGCAAGCTGTATTTTTTAAAAACCATGGGTTAACTGTAATTACTTTGTGCACTGCAAGATCTGGACAGCTAGCACAGAGTGTTTGAAAATACTCCTAGACTATCATACCAAAATTGTTTGTATGTGTAGGAGTTCTGGTTTACATGGCACCAGTTGAATTTAAGCCCTATATAGGATAAGCTGAGAAATTGAAAAGTCCCATGAGGTATGCACTGCCTACAGCACAGTGCTGACTACTTTGTCAATAAGTGATTGCTTGTTTTATCACCAGATTCTTATTTGTTTTGCTGGGACCAGTGGGAAAGGCTCAACAGTACCATGAGATTGGCCGATCAATGGCAACCATAATGACTGATGAGGTATGATTTAAGTTCTGCTCTGTTGTCTATAGTATATTCCCTTACAGCAGGGGATCCTCAAATCCAGTCCTTGAGGTCCACAATAGAGAATGACCCGGGGACAAATTTTGCCCTCTCCTCACAGGAACTCAATTTCCCCATACTGTCTCCATGAGTTTTGCCGTTGTCCCTGTTCCAGTCCCATTCCTGTAAGTTCTTCCTTAACCCACACAAGCCTCGAACACTTATGATTTTAAAGTGTTTGAGGCTTGTGCAGATAAGGACAGAGCTTGCAGGAACAGGGCATGGACCAGAGAATGGTGAAATTTCTGGAATCCTGTGGATTCACTAGAGGTAGGTCTTTTCAGACAAATCTGATCAATTTCTTTGACTGGGTGACCAGAGAATTGGATAGAGGGAGTGCGCTAGATGTGGTGCATTTAGATTTTAGCAAAGCCTTTGACAGTGTTCCACATAGACGTCTAATAAATAAACTGAGTGCCCTCGGGATGGGTCCCAAAGTGACAGGCTGGGTCAAGAACTGGTTGAGTGGAAGGCAACAGAGGGTAGTGATAATGGAGATCGCTCTGAAGAAAAGGATGTTACCAGAGCTGTCGGGTAAGATTTAACTCTTTGTGGATGATACCAAAATCTGCAATAGGGTAGACACCCAGGATGGTGTGAATAACATGAAGAAAGGTCTAGTGAAGCTCGAAGAATGGTCTGAAATTTGGCAGCTAAAATTTAATGCTAAGAAATGCAAAGTCATGTATTTGGGCTTCAAAAACCCGAGGGAACGGTACAGTTTAGGGTTGAAGAACTTAAGTGCACGACAGAAGAGCGGGACTTCGGTGTGATTATAAGTGATGATCTTAAGGTGGACAAACAGGTTGAAAAGGTGACGGCGAAAGCTAAAAGGATGTTAGGATGCATAGGGAGAGGTATGGCCAGTAAGAATTGATGTCCCTGTATAAGACTCTGGTGAGACCTCATTTAGAATATTGTGTACAATTCTGGAGGCCGCACCTTCAAAAACATATAAAAAGGATGGAGTCGGTCTAGAGGAAGGCTACTAAAATGGTGCGTGGTCTTCGTCATAAGGCGTAAGGGGACAGACTTAAAGATTTCATTCTGTATACTTTGGAGGAAAGGCAGGAGAGGGAAGATATGATAGAGATGTTTAAATACCTACGTAAAGTAAATGTGCATGAGTCGAGTCTCTTTCATTTGAAAGGAAGCTCTGGAATGAGGGCATAGAATAAAGTTAAGAGGTGACAGGCTCAGGAGTAATCTATGGAAATACTTTTTTTATAGAAAGTGTGGTAGATGCATGGATAGTCTCCTGGTAGAGATGGTGGTGACTGAGACTGTGTCTGATTTCAAGAAAGCCTGGGTTAGTCACATAGGATCTCTTAGAGATAACGGTTAATGTGGATGGGCAGACTGGATGGGCCATTTGGCCTTTATCTGCCATCATGTGTCTATGTTTCTAGGAAAATAACTCTTCGGGACGGGAAAATGAGTTCCCATGAGGATGGGGAAAAATTTGTCCCTGTGTCATTCACTAGTCCACAACCCAGTCTGGTTTTCAGGATTTCCACAATGAATATGTATGAGAGTAATTGGCATGCAATGGAAGCAGTGAATGCAAATAGCTCTCATACATATTCATTATGGAAATCCTAAAAACCAGGCTGGGTTGTGGACCTTAAGGATTGGATTTGAGGAATCCTGCCTTATGGTATCCACTAGAATGAAGGATAGCAGTCTTATAGTTCTATACCATTAAAGGAAAGATTTATTAAACTATAACATTTGCATATTTCTCTATAGCAACATTGGATTTGTATGCAGTTTATGGCATACAGCCCTGTTTTAATTGTCAGAAATGCCACAATAAGATGTCATGCCAGCAGGACTCAGGTCACCAGCAGCACTGAGGCAATTTCTTCTTGCAAACAAATATAATCATGTAACTTAACAGCTGCATTCTGTGAGCCAAGATCTACCCCAAAATCCATATTCATTCTTTTCACCCTTGCTAGATTTTCCATGATGTGGCTTACAAAGCTAAGGAGCGTAGTGACCTTTTATCTGGCATTGATGAATTCCTGGATCAGGTAACCGTCTTGCCACCAGGAGAATGGGATCCTTCCATCAGGATTGAGCCGCCAAAAAATGTACCTTCCCAGGTGAGTACAGCATCCTACTATCTGCTTGCAATAAAATGTAATTGTGTGTTTGGATGTAGAGTGTCATATGCCACCCATGATAGCATAGAAACTTCTTCATGTACTATAAAGCTCAGTACCTCCGGCTTGGGGATGAAGAAAGTAAAATCAGATGCCTTTATAGCACTGCTGTCTTTGAGGTGTGGAATTAATAGTGATTTTTAGGATGCGTTGAAGTTTTGCTATCTACCTCTGAGGTAAAAAAGTAGTCAACTATATGAAGAAAACTGGAATCAACTTTTCAGGAGCCCACTAGTAGTAAATTGACAATGACCTAATTAGATTGTAATTTAGCAAAAATTGTAGATCTGTAATATTAGGCCTTTACTGCAATTTAAGCAGGCCTGATGGAATAAGAGCACAGAAGGAATCCAGTTGAGCACTTACCTCCTTGGGCTACCATTTAAAATCTTTATCCCAGGACAAGCTGGCAGCCCATTCTCACATGTGGGTGACGTCATCCACGGAGCCCAGATGTGGACAGCCTCGCAAACAGACTTGCTTGAAGAAACTCAGAAGTTTTGCGGCTGCCACACTGCGCATGCGCGAGTGCCTTCCCGCCCAGCACAGGGTGCGTCTCCTCAGTTTTCAGTTTTCTGTGGAGCCAAGAAATTCGTCTTTGATGTTCTGCGCTGAACTTAGTTCGCTTCGTGCCTTCGTGCCAAGGCACCTCAAGGTCATCGAGTCCCTCTCGAGGCCATGCTCTGGCAGATCAATTGTCCTTTTCCTCATTCCTCCTTCAAATGTCTGAGGACCTGGATCTTAAATTGGACTCTGGTTCTAAGTATTCTAAGGACTATTTAGAGGAAATGAGTTTGCCTTGACTTCCTGTGGAGTCTCTCAAACTTCCTCTTAACAGGCTTCTTTCTCAGACTTTCAAATGAAACCTGGAGACTCCTTATGCCATTCCTGCTGTTCCAGGCAAGTTGGAATCGAGGTATAGAACTGTGCATTGCAAGGGCTTTGAGAACTCCCAATTATTTCATCAGCCCCTTCTTGTGGAATTTTTCTTAAAGAGGAGTTATCCTTCCAGGGTCTATCTACTGTACCTCCTGGTAGAGAGGGCAGGACCATGGACAAGTTTGGCTGTTGTCTTTATAGGGCGATGGTGCGACCGCATCTGGAGTACTGCGCTCAATACTGGTCGCCGTACCTTAAGAAGGATATGGCGATACTGGAGAGGGTCCAGAGAAGAGCAACAAAAATGATAAAGGGCATGGAGAACCTTTCGTATGCTGAGAGACTGGACAGGCTGGGGCTCTTTTCCCTGGAGAAGCGGAGGCTTAGAGGGGATATGATAGAAACTTACAAGATCATGAAGGGTATAGAGAAGGTAGAGAGGGACAAATTCTTCAGACTGGCAGGGGCAACAAAAACTAGAGGGCATTCGGAAAAATTGAAGGGAGACAGATTCAGAACAAATGCCAGGAAGTTCTTCTTCACTCAGAGGGTGGTGGACACCTGGAATGCACTTCCGGAGGAGGTCATAAAGCAGAGCACGATTTTGGGTTTCAAAAGGGGACTGGACAAATTCCTGAAGGAAAAGGGGATTGAAGGGTATAATTAGAGGGGTACTATACAGTACAAATGCTTTAGAGTAATAGTTCACTTACAGGTCATTGACCTAGGGGGCCGCCGTGGGAGCGGACTGCTGGGCATGATGGACCTGTGGTCTGACTCAGCAGAGGCGATTCTTATGTTCTTAAGTTCTTTCACCGCGGCTCGTGTTTTATTTTCTTATTACTGGGTCGCTGTGCTTTTCTTTCGGCATTGTTTAAAAAAAAAAAAAGACTTGGATTTTTTCCTCGAGTGACGACGGGGCCTGTCGCACGCCCTCAGCCTGCGGGCTTCGACTTTGCAGCGGCTATTTTACCTTCTATGTCCTAGCTAGTCATAGGCTTCAAGAAGTGTAGCCAGTGCCAGCGTGCGATCTCCCTCACTGACCCACACCTCTGGTGCCTTCAGTGTCTGGGGCCTGACCATTGCCTGGAGTCGTGCATTCACTGTACTACTCTTCAATCTCGAGCCCTCAAATGTTGTTGAGTTCAAGTGGAAAAGATTTTAAGTATGGACACCCCTACTATACCCTCGACCTTGGCATCAGACTCGGCCAGACCTGCTGTGGGTATCCTCCTGCCTCCACATCTCCAACCTCGACTCTTATCAGAACTTCCTCGTTTGGAGCATCCTCGACCTCGAGTAAATCTGCCAAGTGTTCTCCTGAGCTTCCCTCAGGTCAGATACCTCAGCAGACAGTTCCAATGATGGTCCTCAAGCTGCCTAAGCATCATTCCTCCAAGTCGAAGCATTCTTCCTCTTCGACTTCGGAGCCTTTAGCCTCAGCAAGTGATCCAGTTTCAGACTTGGATCCACAATTGCAGGCTACCATCCAGACCATTTTGGAGTGGGAATTTGTTCAGTTACTGAGCAAATATAGTCCTGCCTTGACTCTGCTTCCTGCAGTCCAGCCTGGGCACTCAGCAGTCTCACAAGAGGTTGAGTCCTTGCCTGTGCCTCGAGCTGAATCTACACACTCTATGCAAGGAGTCCAGTCTTTGCAAGTGTCTGGTCTGGAATCTTCATACTCTGCAAGGAGTCGAGTCTTTGCGAATGTCTCATCTGGAATTCTCACGCTCCATACAAGGAGCCGAGTCTTTGGGAGTGCTTTAAGATTCCTTGATTCAAACTACAGAGTCTGTGGGACTTTGATCTACAGCTTCTAGCCCTATATCCTCATTTAAGGCATTGCCCATTTTGAGGCATAGGGCAAAGTCTCCTCGACCTCACACAAGACCTGCTTCCATGTAGCACTCTCACCACCGGTCGAGGCCCTCATCGAGGTGCAGGTCCTCCTCCAGAGAGAAGCCTTCCTCGTCCAGGCCTTCCAGCTCTTCCAGGCTTCCAACTCCTCAAGACAGGACACCAATAGCAGAACCTGAGGGCTCAGCTGATTCCAGTGCCTTGCCCCAGTCTGTTTATTCGCTGGGATATCAATACTCCAGAGAGGCATCACCTTTGTTTTCCACTTAAGGCGCTTCAAGGTCATCGAGTCCCTCTCGAGGCCATGCTCTGGCAGATCAATTGTCCTTTTCCTCATTCCTCCTTCAAATGGCTGAGGACTTGGATCTTAAATTGGACTCTGGTTCTAAGTACTCTAAGGACTATTTAGAGGAAATGAGTTTGCCTCGACCTCCTGTGGAGTCTCTCAATCTTCCTCTTAACAGGCTTCTTTCTCAGACTTTCAAATGAAACCTGGAGACTCCTTATGCCATTCCTGCTGTTCCAGGCAAGTTGGAATCGAGGTATAGAACTGTGCATTGCAAGGGCTTTGAGAACTCCCAACTATCTCATCAGCCCCTTCTTGTGGAATCTTTCTTAAAGAGGAGTCATCCTTCCAGGGTCTATCTACTGTACCTCCTGGTAGAGAGGGCAGGACCATGGACAAGTTTGGCCGTCGTCTTTATCAAAATTCAATAATGGCCTCCAGGGTTTTAAATTATAATTTTATCTTTACTACTTATTTCAAGTATTTTATTGATATACTCCCTGGTTTTTCTAAAGACCTTGGTCAACACAGGCTTTTAGAGTTCCAGCAAGTCATTCCTACATTGGCACAACTCAGGTTGCACCTTCTTCAGTCAACTTTCCTCGAGGGTCACTGCTTTCTTAGTAGCGATGCTCCGCCTTGCCTGGCTTCGCACCATTGATATAGATCCCAACATTCAGGATCATCTGGCCAATATTCCTTGTGAAGACAATGACCTCTTTGATTAATCTATAGAGGCCGCCACCAAGAAGTTGTCTGAGCATGAGAAATCTTTTGCTTCCATCATCAGACCAAAGCCTAAGCCAGCTCCTGCTAAGACTTCTAGGCCTCTTCCATTCTATTAGAGGCGTTATCCTCCAAGGGCAGCTCCTTACACTCGAGCACCCCCCCAAGAAACAACAACTGCAGAAGCAACAGAAACCTCAGCCTTCTGCTACACTAAAGGCTTCTCAGTCTTTTTGACTGTCTCAAACAGAGCATAATCTCCATCATTCTGCCTCTGTCCTCCTCTCTTCTTATAGGAGGTCGTCTCCATCATTTTTACCATCGATGGGAGGCCATTACATCTGACCTCTGGGTGCAGTCAATAATCAAGGAAGGATACTCTCTTAATTTCACTCAGATTTCTCCAGAGCTTCCTCCAAGAGAGTATCCTTCCAATCCATCCCAGACCGCCCTACTTCTTTAGGAAGCTCAAGCTATGCTTCGTCTCCGTGTCATTGAGGAAGTTCCTTTGGAACAGTAGAGCAGGGGGGTTTTACTCATGTTACTTCCTAGTTCCGAAGAAGATGGGCGATCTGCGGCCTATCTTGGATCTCATGGCCCTAAACAAATTTTTAGTCAAAGAAAAGTTTCGCATATTGTCCCTGGCATCCTTATATCCCCTTCTAGATCAGAACGATTGGTTATGTTCTCTAGATCTCAAGAAGGCTTATACTCACATCCCTATTCAGCCAGCCTCCTGTCAGTACGTCAGATTTTGGGTGGGGAATCTGCATTTCCAGTACAGAGTGCTACCCTTCGGCCTGGCATCATCTCCAAGAGTGTTCACCAAGTGCCTAGTGGTGGTTGCAGCAGCTCTGAGGAACCATGGTCTTCAGGTTTTCCCCTATCAGGATGACTGGCTTATCAAGGATTCAACATCTCAGGGGGTTATTGTAGTGACCCAATGGACTACATGGTTCCTACAAAGCTTGGGATTCGAAATCAACTTCCCCAAAACCCATTTTCAGCCCTCTCAGAATATACAGTTCATCAGAGCTGTCCTGGACACTATCCAACTCAGAGCATTCCTTCTTCAACAACGTCTGGATGCTCTTCTTCAGCTCTGTCATGAAGTGTCTTCCTGCTCTTCAATCTCAGCGAGACACATGATGGTACTACTAGGTCACATGACCTCCACAGTTCGTGTGATTCCTTTTGCCAGACTTCACCTCGGAATTCCTCAGTGGATCCTGGCATCTCAGTGGACACAGGCTTGCGATCCACTCTCTCAACACATTACAGTCACTCCTTCGTTGAGACAGTCTCTCTGCTGGTGAATGCCCTCTTCTAATCTCTCCAGAGGTTTACTGTTTCAGACACCCCCCTCATCAGAAGGTTCTCACGACAGATTCCTCGACCTACGCTTAGGGGCTCATTTCGATGGTCTCCGTACTCAAAGCCATTGGTCCAGCACGGATCGTCATTGTCATATCAATCTGTTGGAACTCAGAGCGATCTTCAATGCTCTCAAAGCTTTTCAGCATCTTCTTCATGACCAGGTAGTCCTTATTCGGACATACAAGTCAACATGTATTACATCATTAAGTAGAGAGGAACGGGATCTCTCCCTCTTTGTCAGGAAGCTCAAAGGATGGGGGACTGGGTGATCCATCACAACATCTTCCTGAAAGCTGTCTACATTCAAGGAGAGAAAAACTGTCTGGCGGACAAGTTGAGTCGTCTTCTGCAACCTCACGAATGGACACTCAATTCCTCGCCTCTTCATCACATTTTTTCTCAGTGGGGAACTCCTCAGATAGATCTTTTTGCATCTCTCCACAATCACAAACTGCCTCATTTCTGCTCCAGGATATACTCTCCTCATTGCCTCGAGGCAGATGCTTTTCTACTGGAATGGACGAATCTCTTGCTGTATGCATTTCCTCCATTCCCTCTCATTCTCAAGACTCTTGTCAAGTTGAAGAACGATCATGCCATCATGATTCTGATAGCTCCTCGATGGCCCAGGCAACCTTGATACTCCCTTCTATTTCAACTCAGCAACAGGGAGCCATACCTTCTACCAGTTTTTCCGTCTCTGCTTACACAGAGTCAAGGATCTCTACTTCATCCAAATCTGCAGTTTCTACACCTGACAGCTTGGTACCTCTCAACATAATTCCCCTTCAGTTTTCTCAACCTGTTTGGGACATTTTAGAGACTTCCAGAAAGCTTGCCACTAGACAATGCTACCACCAAAAATGGGCTAGATTTTCTACGTGGTGCATCTCTCATAACAAGGAGCCTCAAGATACCTCCTTGTCTTCCGTCTTGGATTATCTTCTGCACTTATCTACCTCTGGCCTCAAGTCTACATCCATTTGAATTTATCTTAGTGTAATTGCTGCTTTCTATCAGCCTATTGAAGGGAAACCCCTTTCTGCTTATCCGGTGGTTTCCAGATTTATGAAAGGACTTTTCAATGTCAAACCTCCTCTCAAACCGCCTCCAGTGGTTTAGGATCTCAATGTTGTTCTTGCTCAGTTTGAACCAATGTCTACGGCTCATCTGAAATATCTCACTTGGAAAGTGATGTTTCTCATTGCTCTCACATCTGCTCGAAGAGTCAACGAGCTGCAAGCTTTAGTTGCTGATCCACCTTTCACAGTTTTCCATCATGATAAGGTGGTCCTCCGTATTCATCCTAAATTCTTGCCTAAAGTGGTTTCAGAATTTCATTTCAATCAATCCATTGTACTTCCAATGTTTTTTCCAAGGCCACATTCTCATCCTGGAGAATCAGCTCTTCATACCTTGGACTGTAAACGTGCTTTGGCCTTTTACTTAGAACCCACCAAACCACACAGATCTGCATCTTAAATTTTTGTCTCCTTTGATCCAAATAAGTTGGGACATCCAGTTTCTAAGCGTACCATCTCCAACTGGATTGTTGCTTGTATCTCTTTCTGCTATGCTCAGGCTGGACTACATCTACAGAGTCGAATCACAGCCCACAAAGTCAGAGCCATGGTGGCTTCAGTAGCTTTCCTCAGATCCATTCCTATTGAGGAAATTTTCAAAGCTACCACCTGGTCCTCGGTTCATACTTTCACTTCTCATTATTGTCTGGAGTCTTTCTCCAGATGGGATGGGAACTTCGGCCAATCAGTATTACAAAATTTATTTTCTTAATGGCCAACTCTCCCACCATCCCATTCTAGTTAGCTTGGAGGTCACCCATGTGTGAGAATATGCTGCCTGCCTGTCCTGGGATAAAGCACAGTTACTTACTGTAACAGGTGTTATCCAGGGACAGCAAGCAGCTATTCTCACAATCCACCCACCTCCCCTAGTTGGCTTCTCTGCTAGCTATCTGAACTAAGGAGACGTGCCCTGTGCTGGGTGGGAAGGCACTCGCGCATGCGCGGTGCGGCAGACTCAAAACTTCTGAGTTTCTACAAGCAAGTCTGCTTGCGAAGCTGTCCACATCCAGGCTCCGTGGATGACGTCACCCACATGTGAGAATAGCTGCCTGCTGTCCCTGGATAACACCTGTTACGGTAAGTAACTGTGCTATCCTGCATGATGATGAACAAGTCACTCTGTCCGTACTTATGATTCCCAGCTCTGTCAGTAATTCATTCTTTGTGACCTTGGGCAAGTCATTATGTTTTTCTGATGACAAGCAGAAACCATGAGGCACCCTGATGGCCATAAAGACTATAATGTTTATGAAGTTGAACGAACTGAAAGCTTTTTTATGCAAAGTTTTAAGAATATACAAGCATTCCCCATGTGCTGCTGGACCTGCTGCTTTTAAGTCTTTTAGAGGAAGGCATTTCACTGAGCTACTGCTGCTTACCATTTCTAGCCTCAGCCTAATTTTAAGGGGGGGGGGAGTTGATCTGCTTCTTCAGCATGCCAAAGAAAATCCTTATAGTCAGATTTTCTTTTTTTATCCTCTTAGTCTCATTAGTTAGTTTCCCTATGTGATTGTCATCAGAGAACCACAATTAATGGTAAGCAGTTAACCTTCTTCCTGTGTTTCATTTTTAATTCATTGCTATCTCACTGACTCTTTAAATGATCTTCAGTTATTATTGAACTATATTAAAACTATTTTTATAGTGCAGCTACTTTAAGGACTATAGATATTAGCAGGCTGAGTGTGATAGGAGTTTGCAGCTTAAATGCAGGTTGTAACAGTGCAACAGAATATAATGCTAGGCTAAGGAGAGAGATTGGAAGCACCAATAAATAGATAAGGTTACATTCATTGCCCAATAGGAGAAGAGGAAAATGCCAGCAGTTCCTAATGGAAATGTTACAAACGTGGAACCGGAGCCAGAGCCAGAGCACAGTGGACCAGAGTTGGAACGCACTGGGAGGTGAGTTCCATAGGCTTTTCCTTTAGTGATTCTCAGTCTTGCTGTGGTATTACTTCTAGACTCCTGAGAGAAATAAAAATCTTCCTACATAAGTACTATTATCCCAGGACAAGCAGGCAGTATATTCTCACACATGGGTGATGTCACCGACGGAGCCCTGATATGGACACTTGAAAAGTGAATTGCAACTTTAAGTTTTAGGAAGTTCACGATCAGCCCTCACCACGCATGCACTAGTGCCTTCCCGCCCAATGTAGACGTGCAGTCCCTCAATTTCTACAGAGCTAAGAAGACACATTTCAATGGCCATTGAAAACTTTTTTGCCTTCCCACTCTCGTGTCAGTGACTTTTTAGTCATTTTCGTGTTCTTCTTTTGTTTTTGTTAGAGTTACTTCGGTAAAAAAAAAAAATCTCTTTTTTATCCCTCGTGGGTTTTTGGCCCAGCAGGGCCTGTTGTACCACCTTGGTCTCCGATTTCGATTTTGCTGAGGTGGTCTTCCCATTGATGTCACACCTGCAGACGGGATTTAAGAACAACACAGACCACACCTCAATCTGATGCTCCACCAGTGCGGAGACCATCAACACAGGAGTCAATTGATCTATCTGCACGGCACCAGTCATCCTCGACTCAAACATTGAGTGAGGTTACTCCAGTACGATACCGGAAGCACTGTCATAAGACCATGCATCTCGAGGCTTCGACACCGATTCTTCCACACCGTCCTCATTCCATACAGGATTCTGATTTTTTTGGGAGACTCAGAATAGGAACCACTCTTTACTGCAGATGAGGACTCTTCTGGTTCAGATTCACCTCAACTATTGCCTCAAAGACATTTGACTTTTCTGAGCAGTCTTCTTTTTCTAAATTTCTCCATCAGGCGGCTGAATATCTTTCCATCGCGCTAGATGCGGATTCCAAGCATAGCAGGGAGTTCTTGGAGGCTCTGGATTATGACCAGCCTCCTAAAGACTTATTGAAGCTCCTGCTCCATGATATTCTACGAGAGACTTTCTATAAGAACCTCAAGACTCCTCTCTCCATTCCGGTGGCTCCTAAAAAACTGGACTTTTTGTATAGGGTGGTTCCTAGTCCTGGTTTTGCTAAACCACAGCTCCATCAAGAATTTTAGCGATTGAATCCACTCTAAAGAAATCGTCAGGGGCTGGTATCTATGCATCTGTACCTCCTGGCAGAGAAGGTAGAGCAATGGACAAGTTTGTTAAGCATCTTTACCAGACTTCAATGTTGGCCAACAGAGCTGGTAATTATAATTTCCATTTTTCATTTTACCTGAAATATTTGGTCAAACAAATTGCATCTTTTCAAAAGTATATTCCATCCCGTAAGCAATCGAGATTCCAACAACTTATTGCTTCGACTTTTAAATTGCAGAAATATATGGTTCGCACCACTTATGATACTTATGAACTTATATCACGAGCAGCAGCCATGTCAGTGACCATGAGGCGCCTTGCCTGACATCGTGTTTCTGAACTTGATATAAATCACCAGGACCGCTTGGCCCATGCTCCCTGTCCAGGAGATGAGCTTTTTGGTTCATCAATGGATACGACTACTCAAACGCAATCTGCTCATGAGACCAGATGGGACACTTTGGTTAAACCAAAGAAGAAGCCTCAACCTTCTCAAACGTGGAACCGGAGCCAGAGCCAGAGCACAGTGGACCAGAGTTGGAACGCACTGGGAGGTGAGTTCCATAGGCTTTTCCTTTAGTGATTCTCAGTCTTGCTGTGGTATTACTTCTAGACTCCTGAGAGAAATAAAAATCTTCCTACATAAGTACTATTACCCCAGGACAAGCAGACAGTATATTCTCACACATGGGTGATGTCACCGACATACTTTCAAGCTGCTTCTTCGTACCAACACAGGTTTTCAGCTAAGCCTGCTCCTCCTGCTCCTTCTAAGCCTAGGAAGCAAAAGCAGCAACCATGACAGCAACCTAAACAACAGGCTGCTCAACAAAAGCCTACACAGCCTTTTTTGATATATTCCTCAGTAGCATAGCCACAGTTCCCATTCTTCAACCGCTACCTCAGCCAATCTGAGGGCAGCTGCAGCATTACGTAAATCATTGGGAGCTCATCACCACAAATCTCTGACTTCTAGGCATCATTCATTAGGGGTATGCTCTCCATTTTCATACCCTACCTCCAGCTCATCCTCCAAGAGAGTCTATTTTGGACCCGATACAGTCTTCTCTTATTCAGGAAATTCAATCCCTCTTCCTTCTCAATGCTATCGAAGAGGTTCCTTTAAATCAGCAGAGTCAGGGATTCTACTCCTGGTATTTTTTAATTCCAAAAAAGACCAGAGGTATACGACTCATTCAGGATCTCAGAGTTCTCAACAAATTTCTAGTCAAAGAGAAATTCTGGATGCTCTCCCTTGCTCTTCTTTATCCACTTCTGGATCATAACGACTGGCTATGCTCTCTGGATCTCAAAGAAGCCTACATGCATATACCGATTCACATATACCAATTCATCAGGCTTCGATATCAGGTGAATGGACGTCATTATCAATACAAGGTTCTTCCTTTCGGTCTGGCGTCTTTTTCCAGAGTCTTCACAAAGTACCTGATTGTTGTGGCTGCATTTCTCCGATCCCATGATCCTCAAGTCTTTCCTAACCTGGATGACTGGTTGATCAAAGCTGTGTCATCTCAGGAGGTGGCTCTGGCAAAATAATAATAATAATTATTTATTTATATGCAGCCATATCGGGGAGGTTCTAAGCGGCTCAAAGCATGAGAAAAAATCAATACATACATACATTTTCAATGAAAATCACAATAAAATTCAATAAAAAGGCAATTCATACATTTCAATAAAATTGATTGGAATAAAAAGTACAAAAAATTACAATAAAATTGATCAAGATAAAAAGGCAAACCATGCAAGTAAGAAACATGAAAATCAAATGGAAACATGGTTAAAATAAGAGAAAAGGTAAAACCATTACGATGTCAGCCTGTTAAATAATTGAGTCTTTAGTAATTTCCTAAAATCTAAATAAGAAGAAGCTTCTAGCATCATTTTTCTGAGCCATGTATCCATTGTGGCGGCCTGAAAAGAGAAAGTTTTCTCGAGGAACCTCTTATAGCGGCAAGGTATTATAGAAGGATAAATAAATAACTGCACTCTCCATGTATTTTTGTTAAAATGACTCCAGGAAAAATGAGAAAGGAGATAACCTGGTGCCAGACCAAATGCTATTTTGTAACAAATGCAAGAAAATTTGAATAGTACTCTAAACTCCAGTGGTAGCCAGTGCAAGGGAGAAGGGAGTGATAAGCTCCCATTTTTTAAAGCCGAAAATAAGGCGAACAGCAGTGTTCTGGACTACCCTTAATCTCAGAAGAATTTTAAAATAAGACCCTACATAAATAATGTTACAGTAGTCCAGTATACTTAAAATGGAAGATTGCACCAACAACCAAAAAGAGACTTCATCAAAATATTTTTTGATGGTACGAAGCTTCCAGAGCACTGAAAAACATTTCTTAATAAGTAAATTGGTGTATTTCTCCAATGTAAGATTTATCCAACGTTACCCCTAATATTTTAATAGGTTGTTCAATATTGTAATCCAACCCATTCTCAGACCATTGCCTTCCTACAAGTTTTGGGATTTGAAGTCAATTTCCCCAATTCTTAAAGGCTGTCTACATTCAAGGGGAGAAGAATTCCCTGGCAGACAACCTTAGCAGAATTCTTCAGCCTCACAAATGGACTCGCAACTCTGCGATTCTCCATCTCATCCTTACTCAATGGGGCACTCCTCAGGTGGACTTATTTGCAACTCCCTATAATCACAAGTTGACCCAGTTTTACTCCAGACTTTACTCTCCTCACCGTCTGAAAGCTGATGCATTTCTCCTGGACTGGACAGGCCTGTTTCTATATGCATTCCCTCCAACGCCTCTCCTGTTGAAGACTGTTCAAACTCAAATGAGAGTCAGCCACCATGATTCTCATTGCTCCTCGGTGGCCCCAGCAGCATTGGTTCTCCCTTCTACTTTAGCTCAGCACTAGGGAGCCAATTCCTCTACCAATCTTTCCTAGTCTGCTTACTCAGAATCAAGAATCTCTTCTACATCCCAACCTGCAGTTGTTACACCAGATAGCTTGGTTTCTCTCAGGCTGAATTCATATGAATTACATCTTTCTCAGCCTGTTCGCAATATTATTGATGCCTCCAGGAAGCCAGCCACTCAATAATGTTATCAACAAAAGTGGACTCAATTTTCTTCCTGGTGTCTCCTTCTTCATCATGATCCAACTTCCTTGTCAGTGGAATTGGTGTTGGATTATCTACTTCATCTGTCTGACTCTGGACTTAAATCTACATCTATCAGAGTCCATCTCAATGCTATTACAGCTTTTCACATGTCAATCGAGTGATAGCCTCTTACTGCTCATCCTTTGGTCTCCAGATTCATGAAAGGACTTTTCAATGTGAAACCAGCTCTCAAACCTCCTCCAGTGGTCTGGGACCTTAATGTGGTTCTTTCCAGTTTAATGAAGCCTCCATTTGAACCAATAGCCATGGCTCATCTCAAGTTTCTCACCTGGAAAGTTGTTTTTCTTATTTCTCTCACCTGTTCCAGGAGAGTCAGTGAGTTGCAAGCGTTGGTGGCAGATCCACCCTTCACAGTTTTTCACCATGATAAAGTGGTTCTACACACGCATCCTTAGTTTCTACCGAAAGTGGTCACAGAGTTTCATCTCAATTAGTCAATTGTTCTTCCAGTTTTTTTTCCCTAAGCCTCATTCTCATGCTGGAGAAACGGCGTTGCACACTCTGGACTGTAAATGTGCTTTGGCCTATTATATCGACAGGACAAAGCTATATAGAACATCTCCTCAACTTTTCGTCTCATTTGATCCTAATAAGTTGGGGCATCCTATTTCCAAGAGAAAGATTTCCAACTGGGTAGCAGCCTGTATATCATTCTGCTATGCTCAGACTGGACTTCAGCTGGAAAGTCGTGTCACAGCATACAAAGTCCAAGCTAGGCCAGCTTCTGTATCTTTCCTTAGATCTACTCCTATTGAGGAAATCTGTAAAGCTGCCACCTGGTCCTCAGTTCTTGCATACTCCTCGCATTATTGTCTGGAGTCTTTCTCCAGACGGGATGGGAACTTCGGCCAGTCAGTATTACAAAATTTATTTTCTTAATGGCCAACTCTCCCACCATCCCATTCTAGTTAACTTGGAGGTCACCCATGTGTGAGAATATGCTGCCTGCTTGTCCTGGGATAACAATCCAAAGCAAGCTGTCTTGCCATGTATAACTCAAAATGCAAAGAACTAGACAATGATATATAGACACTGGGGATATCTCAGAATGCTACTCTGAAGAATGTCAGCGTAGCAGCACTCCTCACTGAATTCAGGGTGAATTCAGTGAGGAGTGCTGCTACGCTGACATTCTTCAGAGTAGCATTCTGAGATATCCCCAGTGTCTATATATCATTGTCTAGTTCTTTGCATTTTGAGTTATACGTGGCAAGACAGCTTGCTTTGGATTGTAATTGATTGCTTGCCATATAGCCTTTGATCTTTATTTAATAGTACTGTCCTGGAATAAAGCACAGTTACTTATCATAACAGGTGTTATCCAGGGACAGCAAGCAGATATTCTCACAACCCATCCACCTCCCCTTGTTGGCTTCTTAGCTGGCTTTTCTTAACTGAGGGACTGCATGCCTACATCGGGCGGGAAGGCACTCGCACATGTGTGGTGCGGGCCGATCACAAACTTTCTAAAACTTAAAGTTGAGATTCACTTTTCAAATGTCCATATGGGGCTCTGTCGGTGATATCACCCATGTATGAGAATATCTGCCTGCTGTCCCTGAATAACATCTGTTACGATAAGTACCTGTGCTTTTCGGCAATACTATGAAATGGGTGCCAAATTTGTGCCAGCTTTGGCATAAATGACTACAATGCATACACATATGCTCAAAAGTGCCAAAAATCTACTTAAGCACCATTATTTAAATACATGTGTATTTTACATAGTGCGTATTTGGCAGATGGGCAATTTCTGAGTGAGACATATTTACTCATGCAACTTACAGAAAACTATAAGTTATGTGCATATCTCCAGCATTTAGTAGTGAGCATTTCTAAGGCTGATATACGTACTTGTGCCTAAATTACATGTGCATAGCTAACCTACTGTGCTGATGTTCTGTTAAGGAAAGTAGACACCAACTTTCCTCTGCAGAATAGGTGACCTATAAGGGCTCTCCCTTCACCTAAATATAGGCACACTGTTATGAAATTGCCCTCAAAAATCCAAGTATTCCTTACCATAAACATGTACAAACTGAAAATGCACATACACATTGCCTTTCAAAAGTATTCATATTGTGTGGTCTAAAAAATTAAATTTAAAATGAAGTAAAGTAGGAGCTTGTTTCATTGATCTTTACAACATCCTCTGTACCAGGGGTGTTCAATGTCGATCTTCAAGGTCTGCAACACAGTCGAGTTTTTAGAATTTCTACAATCAATATGCATGATATCACAGAGGAACCCCCCCAGACATTCTCATCCCCTTTGATCGGTAGGAGGGATACCCACTCCCTCCTGCCTAACTCCTCCTGCCTAACCCCCACCCCCCACACATCCAATCAGCAGGAGAGATGCCCAATTCCTCCTGCAGGAGCCCTCTCGATCCCTCAAACCCCCGATCCCCCAACACGCTAGGCCAACAACCCCCATATCTTTGAAGATGACCGGCGAGAGGGATATCCATTCTCCTGCTGGCAGGCCCACCTCTTCCCAAATGGCTGGCCTTCCTGGTGCATCCTGGGATGCACTGGGGAGGAGCCTAAGGACTTGATTGGCTCAGATATCTAAAGTCTCTCCCATAGGAAGGGCTGTAGGCATCTGAGCCAATCAGGGACTTAGGTCTCATTTTTGGTGCATCCTAGGATGCCCTGGGAGTGGCCTAAAACTCCGATTGGTCCAGATACCAAAGGAGTGACCTTTGATATCTGGACCAGATACGATACCATGTGAATAGCCAGAGTCTCAAGCAAACCAGAGATACGTCCTGGCTCACTCACTAGATCACATGACTCCCCTAAACTCATTTTGAAAGGCAATGTGTATGTTGTGACAGGGAAGCCCCTGTCCCTGCCAAAAAGAACTACAAAACCCAGAATGCATCCTGCCCTGGGCCCGGGAAAACCTGGCATGGAGCCGGGACAGCCGGCCCAGTCCGGAAGGGAAGAGAAGAATCAGGTCGTAGCTCAGCCTAAGAGCCAGAGGGGGGGGCCCTTGAAGCTAGTTCTTCCCCCTATTACTCCTTTCCTCCTTCTCTGAAACCTAAACCCAATTTAGGAAAGGGTGGAGTTAACCCTCGGGGCGTGCAGATCGAAAAGCCTCAAATACAAACCAGGGGAAGGCAGAGGGGGAGCTCAGGTGGGACTAATTCCAATCAGCCAGCAACCAGGAAGGATTGCAGCTACCAGGGAGTTCCTGTGCCTCAGCCCCGTTTGCTATCTAGGGGTCAGCCCTTCAGGAGGGAAAGCGAAGGCCCTGGACCAGACCTTGCCAGGCTGTACAAACCCTGGGAGGGTGAACCAAGAGACTGGCCGTGGAAAGGACCGGTGGGCAAAGAGCTAACATCCAGGCAAGACGGGGTTGAGAGAAGCAGCCCGAGAACACCGGGTGGAGAACCAGCCAGGGCTATGGGTCTATGGACTGGGAGATGAACAGTATTCCTGGGGAGGGTGAGCCCAGGGAAGATAGGGGAGAATGATATATGAGAGGTCTGTCCCATTCTCTCAACAATCCAGTCCAGGCTAAGGGAAGCCTTGGACACTAACCGTGTTTGAAGCAGGGTCAGACCAATCCTGGCCAATTGAGACGTAATTATCAGAATTTAGTTACCTCACCTCTGGTGGACTTGAAGGGGGTAAGCGACTTCTGAAAGTTAGCCCAGGGTGGGCTTTGTCACGTTCAGTAATCCAGGACACATTCTGTGTGGGAGGATCTGGAAGCCAAACCTTTGTTTTATTTGTTGGGAGGTTTGGGGTGTTAATGTGCTTTGTTTTATGGACCTGGAAACTTCAGGCAGGGCACAAGGACTGAAGCCCAGGTTATGCTTTAGGCCGGTGAAAAGTGTGAAGAACGTACTATATGTTCCAACATGTTTTTCTTCTTCTTTTTTTTTTTTTTAACTTTAATAAATCCGGTTCCAGTTCCTAGGAAATCCGTCTTCCGGGTTTTCATTCATCCAGCCATATAAAAGGCGCAATAATAAATCTACCTGTGGTCCGAGCCCGGTCTCCCACCTACCTGGGAACCGGCCTGGTCACAATGTGCATTTGCAGTTTGTATATGCATGTGGTTAGAAATACTTGGATTTTGAGGGCAATTCTATAACAGTGTATCTATGCTTTCTGCATGAATGTACAATTATAGAAATGTTCAAGAAATAATTAATAAGAAACCAAAAAGACTTGATTGAGCAAGTTTTCACATTTTTTGACTAAATACTGGGTGGAAACCCCTTTTCGCAGTAGTAACAGCCACAAGTCATTTAGGATAAGTGTCTACCAGCTTTGCATAGTCGAATAGTTCAGTTTTCCTCTACTCTTTTTGGCAGAATAGCTCAAGCTGTTTTGGCAGAATAGCTCAAGTTCTTTTATATTGGTTGTGAAAGGTCTGTGGGCTACGATCTTCCATATATTCTGTTGAATTCAGTTATGGGCTGTGGCTAAGCATTCACTTGATTTTGCTAAGCCAATCCATTGTTTTGTGTTTGGAGAGTTGGATTAGGGATTAACTCATACCTTCTCAGTTATACCTTGAGGCAAGTTACAAGTACACAGTACATTCAAGTGCAGTAAGAATTTTCCTCAGAGGACTTACAATCTTAGAATCGATGTCTTTACTGAAAGGTAAATCTTCTCCCCGGGCTCAAATTTATGACAGACTGGAATAGGTTTTCTCCAGAATCTGCCTTTGGATCATTCATCTTTCTTATGATCTTCACAAGCTTCCTTGCCCCCTCCTGTTGAAAAGCATCCCAACAATATAATGCTGCTAACAGGGGCTTATGGTTGGCAAAACGGCGGCTGCCATAGTGAAGAGCATCAGGGCAAATCTGAGCAGACACCTGAAGGAGATTCGGATTCATCTGTGTCAGAAGTCGACCGGCAGCCAGGGCATCAGAGATTTTATTGAGCAGAACTATGTTGATCTGAAGAAAGCAAATCCTGCTTTCCCAATTCTGATTTGAGAGTGCTCTGGACTACATCCCAAACTCTGGGCACACTATGACTTTGGGAAAGAGAGGAGTCTATCACTGGATAATCTGAACACCGATCAAGTTGCCAAGGCTCTGGAGTCTGTTGTCAACAGCAAGCTGTGAAGGAAGTGCACTGAATGTAACATCTTATTTTATTAAGCTATGTCACACCTGTGGATCTGTAAAATGCAAACTGCTCTTTAAAAGGCAGATTGTACATAAAATCTTAAATATGAAAAAAATTATAATAATAATGCTGCTAACATCATGCTTTACTGAAAAAATGGTGTTGACTGAATTGAGACCAAAAAGTTCCATAAACACTACAACCCTGAGTGATATGCATGAATTATCACTCTGTATTGAGACCAATAATTTCTACTTTAGTCTCAAGAGATGATGAAACCTTCTTTCACATGTTTGTAGTGTTTCCCAAATGTTACTTTTAAAATGCTTTGTGACATATATGGCTTCCTTCTTGTTGCCCTCCCATAAAGCCCATTATCCCAGGACAAGCAGGCAGCATATTCTTGACTGATGGGTGACGGCACCGACGGAGCCCCGGTACGGACAATTTTAGAGTGATTGCACTCTAGGAATTTGGAAAGTTCTAGTAGGCCGTACCGCGCACGCGCGAGTGCCTTCCCGCCCGACAGAGGCGCGCGGTCCCCAGTTTCTTAGTTTCCGCGGAGCTAAGAAGACGCAAGTTTCAACGGCTGTTGAAAACTTTTTTCTATTTTCGCCTTCCCGCTCGCGTAAACTCGTTGGGAAATATTGTTTCCCTCATTTTATTTTCTTTTCTTTGTTAAAAAAAAAACAAAAAAAACTTAATTCGTTTTTCTTTCATTTTTCGGTTTCGCCCCAGCGGGGCCTGTTGCCATCATCGAGGCCTCGGCCTTCGATTTGGCTGAAGCCGTTTTTACATTCATGCCCCCTCAACCCGGGTTTAAGAAGTGCCAGCGGTGCGCTCGACCAATTTCACTCACAGACCCGCACAACTGGTGTCTACAGTGTCTTGGTCCTGACCATCGAGTGTCTACTTGCACCCGCTGTGCCACTCTTAAAAAGAGAACTTTAAAAAATCGACAAATCCAACAGCGATTATTGTTTGGTACCGAGATGTCGGATTCGGCGGAACCGGTCCCCACTTCGACCCCGACGCAGTCGGCACCTGCCTCGTCGACACCGCGCCGGCGTCGCACCCTTCAGGTAAGCCGGCTAAGAAGCCTTCCCCGCTGGAGCGCCCTCCGGTCTCAGTGGCAGCGAGCCCAATCCTGCCGACTTCGAGGCGCCCACGGAAGCGCTCCGCTCCGATTGAGGTAAGCCCCTCGACATCGGGTTCCTCTTCGGAGTGTAGAGCGGCACCCAAGGTACCGCAGAAGAAAAAAGCGGTACCGGTGCCTTCACTGGACGAGCGCATTGCCGCCGTCCTGCAAGTACAGCTTAAAGAACAACTACAGCAGCTGTTACCTGCCCTTCTGACACCGAGCCTTCCAGTCCCGGTCCGGTCTGAGTCTCCAGTACCGACAGTGGAGCAGCCTCCTTTGTCGGCATCCACCTTGTCGGTACCGATGCATACCACTTCCTCGGTATCTATGCCAGTCTTAGCGCTGGAACCGAGATCCTTACACCAGGCTGTTCAAACATCGGCGCCGACACAGCCTATAACATCTCCCGGTACCGTTTCACAGAGGTCTGGGAAGTCGATGCATAAAACTCGACACCTAGAACCCTCCACACCGGAATCCCGGGACCGCAGTTTTCAAGTGCGGGAAACTGATCTGTGGGGCGATTCGGAGGACCCTCTTCTATCAGAGGGAGAGTGTTCATCAGGAGAAGAGGATCCTTCTGTTTTGGATCCATCCTCTAAACCTGATGCAACTTCTTTTACCTCTTTTCTCAAAGAGATGTGTGAATCTCTCTCTATTCCCTTGGAGGCTGAATCCAAAAAATCCAAGGCATTACTTGATGCTCTGGATTTTGACCAGCCTCCAAGGGAATTTCTCAAACTGCCTCTTCATGACATATTAAGAGAGACATTTTACAAAAATTTAGAGACACCCTTGACCATCCCAGGAGCTCCCCGCAAACTGGACTCCTTATATAAGGTCATCCCTATTCCAGGCTTTGACAAGCCGCAACTCCCCCATGAGTCCTTACTGGTGGAATCTACTTTAAAGAAATCCACGGGGGCTAGTGTATACGCTTCTGTCCCTCCTGGCAGAGAAGGTAAGGCCATGGATAAGTTTGGCAAGAGGTTGTATCAAAATGCGATGCTAGCAAATAGATCAGGGAACTATGCTTTTCATTTTTCTTTTTACCTTAAGCATCTCATTCAGACTTTGTCATCTTTTGAGAAATATCTCCCTGACCGTAAAAAATCTGCCTTTCACCAAACTTCTTCATCGCTTTTACAACTGCGCAAGTTCATGGTCAGATCAATCTATGACACCTTTGAGCTGACCTCTAGGGCCACGGCTATGTCGGTAGCTATGCGGCGACTGGCCTGGCTCAGAGTTTCAGAACTCGATGTCAATCATCAAGATCGACTGGCCAATGCACCTTGTTTGGGGGATGAGCTGTTTGGAGAATCCATGGACTCCACTACTCAGAAACTCTCAGCTCATGAGACTCGATGGGACACTCTCCTTAAGACAAAGAAGAAGACCCCACCTACTAGGCCTTTTCGCCAACAATCGGCCTATCAACGTAGATTTGTGGCTCGTCCTTTACTTCAGACCCAGCAGCAACCCAGGCGTCAGAGGCAACAACAGAGGCAAGCTGCTAGACCAGCACAGCAGCAACAGCAGGTGAAACCTCCCCCTTCACAGAAATCAACTCAACCCTTTTGACTTGGTTCTCCAGGACATAGCCAGTCTCCCTCCTTCTGCCCATCTTCTGCAGCCCATAGGAGGACGCCTTACTCATTTCATAAGCCGTTGGGAAATCATCACCTCGGATCAGTGGGTCCTCAACATCATCCGCCACGGCTACTCTCTCAATTTCCAGACTCTTCCTGCCCAAAGTCTGCCAAGAGAGTCTGCTTTGAACACTTCTCAGTCTTCCCTCCTTCTTCAAGAGGTTCAATCCCTCCTTCTTCTGAACGCCATAGAGGAGGTTCCTCTGGATCAAAAGGGGCAGGGATTTTACTCCCATTACTTTCTAGTTCCCAAAAAGACAGGAGATCTCAGACCCATTTTAGATCTTCGCGATCTCAACAAATGCTTGGTAAAAGAGAAATTCAAGATGCTTTCTCTAGCTACTCTTTATCCTCTTCTCAATCAAGGCGACTGGCTATGTTCCCTAGATCTCAAAGAAGCATACACTCACATACCAGTCAATCTGGCCTCCAGACAGTACCTCCGCTTCATGATCAACCATTGTCATTACCAATACAAGGTGCTACCCTTCGGTCTGGCCTCCTCTCCAAGAGTGTTCACCAAATGTCTGATTGTGGTGCCGCCTTTCTACGTTCCCACCACCTTCAGGTGTTTCCTTACCTGGATGATTGGTTGATAAAGGCCAATTCTTCTCAGATAGTACTCCAGGCCACCAACCAGACCATCATGTTTTTACAACTTCTGGGGTTCGAGATCAATCTACCCAAATCTCATATTATCCCCACTCAGAGACTTCAATTCATTGGAGCGGTGCTGGACACAGTCCTCATGAGAGCTTTTCTGCCGTCCAACCGTCTTCACACTCTCCAATCTCTGTGTCAGCAGGTGCTTCATCAACGTTCCATCTCTGCCAAGCAAATGATGACACATGGCCTCCACAGTTCATGTCACACCCTTCGCACGTCTCCACCTACGCACTCCTCAATGGACCCTAGCGACCCAGTGGTCCCAAGCGACGGATCCTTGCTCACGACACATATCTGTGACATCCTCTCTTCATCAGTCTCTACAATGGTGGTTGATAACCTCAAATCTCTCCAGAGGTCTTTTGTTCCATCTACCTCCTCATCAACTTGTCATCACCACCGACGCCTCCCCTTATGCCTGGGGAGCTCATTTGAACGAATTCCAAACTCAAGGACTTTGGACAGCCCAGGAAATGAAACATCACATCAACTTCCTGGAACTCAGAGCGATGTTTTATGCCCTCAAGGCCTTCCAACATCTTCTCTTTCCTCAGGTCCTCCTGCTGTGCACAGACAATCAAGTTGCGATGTACTACATCAACAAGCAGGGTGGGACAGGCTCTCGCCTCTTGTGCCAGGAAGCCCAGAAGATTTGGGCTTGGGCCACAGATCACCAACTATTCCTGAAAGCTATCTACATTCAGGGAGAACAGAATTCCTTTGCAGACAAGCTCAGCAGAATTCTCCAGCCTCACGAGTGGACATTCGATCCTTTAACTCTTCAGTCCATCTTCGCTCAGTGGGGTACTCCTCAGATAGACCTCTTTGCAGCTCCTCACAATCACCAGCTGCCCCTATTCTGCTCCAGACTCTACTCCCCTCACTGTCTGGCAGCGGATGCATTTCTCCTAGATTGGTCCAATCTGTTCCTGTACGCTTTCCCTCCTCTGCCTTTCATGTTACAAACCTTGTTCAAGCTCAAGAGGGAACGAGCCACCATGATTCTGATTGCTCCACGGTGGCCCAGGCAACATTGGTTCTCCCTTCTACTTCAACTCAGTTCCATGGAGCCTTTCCTTCTTCCACTGTTTCCTTCTCTGCTTACGCAACATCAGGAGACCCTTTTGCATCCCAACCTTCCGTCTCTGCACCTGACAGCTTGGTTTCTCTCGGGCTGACTTCTCATGATACTCTTTTGTCTCAGCCCGTTCGTTCCATTCTGGATGCCTCCAGGAAACCGGCCACTCTGCAATGTTACCATCAGAAATGGACACGGTTTTCTTCCTGGTGTCTTCTTCATCATCATGATCCCACTTCCCTTGCAGTGGAGACCTTATTGGATTATCTTCTTTCTTTGTCTGACTCTGGCCTCAAGTCTACTTCCATCAGAGTCCACCTCAATGGTATTGCTGCTTTTCATGAGCCAGTTCATGGAAAACTTCTCTCGGCTCATCCCTTGGTGTCCAGATTCATGCGGGGTCTTTTCAATGTGAAACCACCTCTCAAAGCCCCTCCGGTAATCTGGGATCTCAATGTGGTTCTTTCCGCCTTAATGAAGCCTCCTTTTGAACCTTTGGCTACCGCTTCTTTCAAGTTTCTCACTTGGAAGGTACTTTTCCTTATTGCTCTTACCTCTGCCAGGAGGGTCAGTGAGCTACATGCACTAGTTGCTGATCCACCTTTTACAGTCTTTCATCATGACAAGGTGGTTCTGCGTACACATCCAAAGTTTCTCCCTAAGGTTGTCTCGGAATTCCATCTCAACCAATCCATTGTTCTGCCTGTCTTCTTTCCGAAACCTCACTCTCATTCTGGAGAACAAGCTCTGCATACTTTGGACTGTAAGCGGGCTCTGGCTTACTATTTAGAGCGTACTAAGCCCCACAGATCAGCTCCCCAACTCTTTCTGTCCTTTGATCCGAATAAATTGGGACGTCCTGTTTCTAAACGTATGTTGTCTAATTGGCTGGCAGCGTGCATTTCTTTCTGTTATGCTCAGACCGGACTGACACTGGAAGGTTCTGTCACGGCCCATAGAGTTCGAGCTATGGCAGCATCTGTGGCTTTCCTCCGCTCCACGCCTATTGAGGAAATCTGCAAGGCTGCTACTTGGTCCTCAGTTCATACTTTTACATCTCATTATTGTCTGGATGCTTTCTCCAGACGGGATGGACACTTCGGCCAATCTGTTTTGCAAAATTTGTTTTCCTAATGGCCAACCTTCCCACCATCTTTTTTTTTGTTAGCTTGGAGGTCACCCATCAGTCAAGAATATGCTGCCTGCTTGTCCTGGGATAAAGCACAGTTACTTACCGTAACAGGTGTTATCCAGGGACAGCAGGCAGATATTCTTGCGTCCCACCCACCTCCCCGGGTTGGCTTCTTAGCTGGCTTTTCCTAACTGGGGACCGCGCGCCTCTGTCGGGCGGGAAGGCACTCGCGCGTGCGCGGTGCGGCCTACTAGAACTTTCCAAGTTCTTAGAGTGCAATCACTCTAAAATTGTCCGTACCGGGGCTCCGTCGGTGCCGTCACCCATCAGTCAAGAATATCTGCCTGCTGTCCCTGGATAACACCTGTTACGGTAAGTAACTGTGCTTTCTGCACATAAAGGGCTGGATTCTGTATAGGACACCCAGTCTCAGAAGCCTAAATGGCTTTTGAGAATTGCACATGGGCATCCTATATTTCACAGGCACCGGTTATAGAATTGGGTTGCAGCTGAGCTTATCACGGCAAGGGATCTCTCTGCTGCAATAAGTTTAGCAACAACCCGCTCCACCCCTCCCCCCTCCCGTTATGACAATCGGCAGTCCCTCCTGCTTGAACTCCACCCACCACCCCAAACATCGCAGGTATCCCTCCTAGGACCCCCCTCCACCACCCCAGTCCCCCCACTGGAACCATCCCAACCTTAACTCATTGGCCAGCTGGATGGCCCACCATATCGCGAATGATGGGCCTGCCCCTTCCCAGTGCATCATGGGATGCACCAGGGAGGGGCCTTAAGCCCTGACTGGCTCAGGTGCTTAAGGCCCCTCCCATAGGAGGGGCTTTAGGCACCTGGGCCAACCGAAATCTTAGGCCCCATTCGCAAAGCATTCTGGGATGCACTGGGAGAGGCCTAATATTCTGATTGGCCAGATCCCTTAGGCCACCCCCATGTAGGCAGCCTGCCTCGGGAGGTTTTTTTAAAAAAACATGCATCCCGAATGGCTGGTTAAGCAGCAGTTGGCCACCTACAATCAGGACGCCGTTTATAGAATCTGGGCCAAAGCTGGTGTTAGTCATCAAAAAACAAAACAAAGCAGCAGCAGCAACATTTTAGTACATTTGCTCCCCTTCATCACCCATACACTACTCTACAAAGGGCAAGATAAAACCACAATTGGTCATATCTGCTATGACTCTTCAAAAGAAAGAGATCTATGTGGCTTAAATTCTTATAACCATATGGGTCAACTACTACTACTATTAATTATTTCTATGGCACTACCAGACGTACGCAGCGCCTTGCAGAACCACAAAGAAGAGGACAGTCCCTGCTCGAAAGAGCTTACAATCTAAATAGACAAGACAGAAAAACAAACAGAATGGATGCAGTTAAGGGGAGCGGTTAATCAGCTGGCTGGGTTGGTGGGCAGAGGAGTAGGGCTATGGATTGAACACTATATCAAAAAACAAACCAGTTATTAACTGACTGGCCCCATTAATATGTTCTACTCTACTCCTGCCCTAAAGCTGTGTTTTTATGTGTGAAGGCAGTTATCCTAGGACAAGCAGGCAGCATATTCTCACTTTGTTCAATAAGTTTATTACTTGGTGAGTTTTATTATTGAAATTCTATTTTACAAATATTTGTATTTTTTACTGTATTATTATATTTCGCTGATTGTCCAACTTTTTTAGTGTAAACCGCCTAGAACTTTTAGTTATGGCGGTATAAAAGAATAAAGTTATTATTATTATTATGTGGGTGATGTCATCCACGGAGCCTGGTACGGACAGTGAAAAGTGCATCGGCACTTTAAGAATTCATACGCTTTTAGATTGCCCGTACCACTCATGCACGAGTGCCTTCTCGCCCGACGAGAACTTGTAGTACCTCAGTTCTTCGTTTTCTGCAGAGCGAAGAAGTTGTGTTTTTTCTAGTGCTGCGTTGCCTTCCCTCAGCACGTTCATTTGTGAAATATATTTTCACAAATTTTTCCTTCGGTTTTTTTTTTTTGTTAAAATTATTCATTTCTTTTCTAAAAAAAAAAAAAAAAAAGAAGAGAATTTCTTATTTTTGGTTCATTTACCTTAGTCCTTTTATGAGGCCTGGGGTTTCAATTTAATGGTTTTATTTTGCATATAAAAATTGAGGGTTTGGTTTTTTTAATCTTTATTCATTTTCAATCTTACATCAAGTGTACAAACATCAAAACATAAAAATTAAATATATCACTTGACAATCTTTCTAATTTATGTTATAATACATTAAATTACCTCCCTTCCCTCACATCATTCCCTCTATTATTTTTCCAATATGAATAATCTATATATATAAAATCGGAGGTATGTATGTGTGTATGTGCCGCGATCACGCAAAAACGGCTTGACCGATTTGAACGAAACTTGGTATGCAGATCCCTCAATACCTGGGATGATATGTTCTGGGGGTCTCGCGGCCCACCTGCACACGTGGGCGGAGTTACAAACATAAATTCAGATTTCACCCATTCATGTCAATGGAAAAAATGTAAAAAGCTGCCATTCTCACTGTAATTCAAAAACGGCTTGACCGATTTGAACGAAACTTGGTATGCAGATCCCTCACTACCTGCGGTGATATGTTCTGGGGGTCTCGCGGCCCACCTGCACATGTGGGCGGAGCTACAAACAGAAAATCAGATTTCACCCATTCATGTCAATGGAAAAAATGTAAATAGCTGCCATTCTCACTGTAATTCAAAAACGGCTTGACCGATTTGAACGAAACTTGGTATGCAGATCCCTCACTACCTGGGGTGATATGTTCTGGGGGTCTCGCAGCCCACCTGCACATGTGGGCGGAGCTACAAACATAAAATCAGATTTCACCCATTCATGTCAATGGAAAAAATGTAAAAAGCTGCCATTCTCACAGTAATTCAAAACCGGCTTGACCGATTTGAACGAAACTTGGTATGCAGATCCCTCACTACCTGGGGTGATATGTTCTGGGGGTCTCGCGGCCCACCTGCACACGTGGGTGGAGCTACAAACAGAAAATCAGATTTCACCCATTCATGTCAATGTAAAAAATGTAAAAAGCTGCCATTCTCACAGTAATTCAAAAACGGCTTGACCGATTTGAACGAAACTTGGTATGCAGATCCCTCACTACCTGGGGTGATATGTTCTGGGGGTCTCGCGGCCCACCTGCACAAGTGGGCGGAGCTACAAACAGAAAATCAGATTTCACCCATTCATGTCAATGGAAAATATGTAAAACGCTGCCATTCTCACAGTAATTCAAAAACGGCTTGACCGATTTGAACGAAACTTGGTATGCAGATCCCTCACTACCTGGGGTGATATGTTCTGGGGGTCTCGCGGCCCACAACTCTATGTTGCTTGCTCAAGGGTGGGTTCACCCAAGAATTTATATGTTCTTGCTCCAGGAGGTGAAACTAAAATTGTTGTTTATAATCACGTTTTGCGTTAGTTGTATTGTATTCATTTTGTCAAATATTTCACATTATAATTTGTATATTGTACTTTTTATTAAGCTGTAAAAAAATACTTTCATTCACCACTATAAAGTATCTTTATTTGAATCCATTTACAGTGTTATTGCTATAATTAAATACCCGTGCAACGCCGGGGCATCAGCTAGTAATATATAAAACCTCCCCCCTCCCAACATTAGACGGTGTAAATTTCAATAGAAAATGGTGTCTACTCATTACAATAAGATGTTAATGGCTCCCAAATTTTATTAAAATTATTATTATTATTATTGTAAGCGTACCTTGCCGTACTATCTGCAAAAAACTAAGTCATACAGGACTTTACCTCAACTATTCATCTCCTTCGATCCCAATAGGCTAGACCATCCTGTCACCAAGAGAACTATTTCTACATGGTTGGCGGCCTGTATTTCCTTCTATGCTCAGGCTGGGTGTTACGACACACAAAGTTCAAGCAATGGCAACCTCAGTGGTTTTCTTATGATCCACTCCCATTGATGAAATTTGCAAGGCAGCCACTTGGTCCTCAATTCACACATTCACATCTCACTACTCTCTAGAATCCTATTCCAGATGAGATGGTTATTTCAGCCAAACAGTTTTACAGAATTTATTTTCTACCTAATGACCAACTCTCCCTCCATCCCATTGCAGTAAGCTAGGGAGTCCCACATGTGAGAATATGCTGCCTGCTTATCCTAGGATAAAGCACAGTTACTTACCGTAACGTGTGTTATCTGGAGACAGCAGGCAGATATTCTCATATCCCACCCACATCCCCTGGTTGGCTTTTTAGCTTGCTGATGGAACTGGGGTACCGCGAGCCCTTGTCAGGTGGTAAGGCACTCGTGCATGTGCAGTGCAGGCAGTCTAAAAGCTTATGAATTCTTAAAGTGCCAGTTCACTTTTTACTGTCCGTACCGGGCTCCGTGGATGACATCATCCACAAGTGAGAATATCTGCCTGCTGTCTCTGGATAACACCTGTTATGGTAAGTATTCTGTGACAACTTAAGTGGGTAAATATATACACACCTACAAGATCAGACATACTTGTATGTATGCCATGTGTAGACATTTTTATGGTTGTATTTTCAGCAGATTGGATGTGAAGGTGTAATGTACACATGTATTTTATAAAATACACAGGTAGATATGTAGGGTGTATGCATGCATTTACACAGTTTTCAGAGTAAGTATAAATGTATATGCATAAATATTTGTATGCTATTGGAGTTGGTTCTTGAGCCTATTTTATTTGCTATCTAGGTATAGGCATCTTCTTATAAAATAAATCCCTATGGGGTTAATTCTTTGGGGTTAATTCTATAAAAAGGTGCCTGGTAGGAACCTATTCTATTAATAAATTTAGTCAACTTTTTTTTCCTTTATAGAATCCTGCCTAACCATTTTTAGATGTGCTTATCATTTAAGTATCACTACATATGCCATCCATACAACTAGTGCGTTAGCATCTATAGTAAATACTAGAGATATGTGTACAAATTATTGCATTCTATAATTTATACACATATAGTAAGTGGGAGCCCTGCCCATGCTCTATCCATGCCCTTTTGCAAATACATGACATGTTAGTTAAGTGTGTATTTGCAAAATGGCACTTGAACAGAATTTTGACAATTATGTACTGTGACCATCAGTCCAACCCAGGATAGGGGTTTGTAGAAATCCTGATGGCTACACTAAATTATATACTTGCGTGTGACCCGGCCTGGAGTCACCCTGCAGGACTGGATTTTTAGTAGTCAAAAAAAAAACACAATAAAGTCTCAGCATTCAAGAAGTTTAAATAAATGGTTCATTTTACTCACTTTCTTCACAACAGGTAAGTAATGCCTTGAACTAGTCAGGAATATCAGCCAGTACTCCTATACAGCATTCATGAAAAAAGAACACAAAAACCAAAAAGGGCAAAGCAATTGAAGCATACCAAGTTAGCTTTAAACTTTTACTGTTCCACTGCTTCTTCAGTCTCACCCAATCTGGAGACCTTAGCTCCTTAGAGAGCTTACTCTAACTGCAGATAAGCAGTCCTTTTACTCAGTCCTGAGACTGCAGTCCAATATTTGAGTTTCCTTAGTTCCTAATCTTTAGCAGCAATTAGGAAAGCCTCTGACAATCATTAATTATGGTTATCAGGAAAAAGAGAGAGTAGCAGGTTTTGCCAAAATTGTAGGCCTTCAGACAGGCTTTCAAATTCCCTCCCAGATGGAAGCAAAACCTCTCCCCAAACTCTCTCTAAGCTTTCACTCAAAACCTCAGCATTCCAAAGAAAAACACAGCTCACAAACAGTTCAAAAACAAACACTCACTGCTTGTGGCTCAAAGTCCATTCCACCAGCATTGGCTCTGGCAAGTTATCATCCCCAGTAGTACAGGTGTCTTGGCAATCCATGGGTTCATCAGCTTGAAACAATTCTCCTGACTGCTCAAGCTCCTCCAACTCCATAGGCTGAGGCCTGTTGTCCCTGCTTGGCTCAGCAGGGTCCCTAGGGAGGCAAGGCCTAAACTTCCTCCCTAGCTGGCTCCCTTTCCTGGTGTCTGGGACAGGCTTATATACCTTGGGACCCCGCCCTGCTGTGTCAGCCCTGGCAGTGTTCCAAGGGCCTCTTGGGCTCCCCCGGTGGTCAACAGGATTATCCAGCTCAGACCCAACCTGTTCCTTCCCAATTCCACCCCGGGCTTTCTGTTTCACCTTCTTTCCCTCTGTCCTGACTGGGACCTGCACTGGGAGAATGCCTGGCTGGTCACAGTACGAGACCCTCTCTGGGAAAAGGTAATTAAAGTAGCACATCCACATTGTTAAGAATCATCAGTTTTTCATGTCATGGTTCCATAAGCAGTTTGAAAAAGTTATGTTTAAACCTCTGTTTTATTTTTCCAAATAAAAGTATGAGGTTTGGACTATTATATTATTTACTCTAACAGAATTCATTAAATCTTCATTTTTTAAATATTGGTGACTTTAGTCACCTTTTCCCAGAGATGGTTACATATATGTATACTTCTGGTGCAAAAGGCATATGATTCATGAACCAATGGGTTATTTACCTCTAGTCACTAGTTGTGTAGACGGAATCATCTACATTTTTTTCTCTCTCGGTTCTGCATCCTGCCTCACTGGGCTGTGTTGTAGTTCCTCAGTTTTTTCCTTCTACTTGCGAGTTGGAAGGTGTCTTTCTGATCTGCTGCTGATTTATTATGAGTTGTTGTCCGAATCACATAGTAACTATTTCTCTGGCACTTAAAGTTATGCATTTCTCCTTTTGAAACAGACCCTCAAAACATGGTCCATGTCAGGACCTGCTAATACATCTTAAAGCTAAGTGGAGTGGTTTTTCCTCTTATTGCCATTGTGAACAAAGTTAATAATCAATAGAACATGCAGCCTCACTCACTCTTTTGTATAGCAAAGTCATACACAGTGATGGGATGGTGGGTTCGGCTATAGGAGCCACGGCTCTTGGTCGGATTACACAAATCTGAGTGTATGTGAAAAATTGTATTATTTTACATTCTCAACATTCATATTTAAGTTTCACTACTTGATTCATTTATTGAGATGTCTTGGTTCTAGTTATATTTTCATCATTGATTTTGACCTCTCACTTCTGCATACTTTTGAGAGTTTTTTCCTCACCTCTTATTATTTTACTTGAAAGTGTGGACATTTTATATCAGCCTTAGAGCAGGTGAAAATATCCTTGTCTACAACCTTTAAGTATGGACGTAGTTTAGGATATTTTATAATGAATGCCACTTAAACTCCACCCTTGTACATGCCTACCAGCAAAGTATACATCATCATGTCATTATGCATAATTTTAAGCTTCTATATTTTATAAAGGATACCCAAAAAACACCCTAGATAACTACTCAAAAAACCAGATTGTTATGAGGACTGAAGCTTTAAACTGATTTGAATGATTTTAGGTTTGTTCTACAGTCAGTGGCGTAGTAAAGGTGAGCAGTTCCCGGGGCGGTGGCACCCTCTTTCGCCCTGTTCCCCGCCTCCCCTGCTGCGAGCTCACCCCCTTCCCTTCCCCGTACCTTTTTAGCTTCTCCGTGTGAGTAGCATCCTGCCCATGTGGGTGTCGGCTTGCCCTTTGACATCACTTCTTAGGTGCGGGTCCTGGAAGTGACATTAGAGAGAGCACTGATGCCGACCCGGGCAGCAACCTCACATCGTAGAAAGGTATGTGGGAAGGCAAGGGTCATACAAGTGGCGAGGAGCAGAGAACGAGCGAGGGGGCGGAGAGGAAGAGGGGTACCGCTATGCTCGTAGGAAGACTGCGCTTAGGGTGGACTGCCCCTCCCTCCCTCACCTCCCTTACTGCGCCACTGTCTACAGTCCTCAATTTTAACACCATTAGATTATTGTAATTCTATTTTCTTGGGGATTCCTGCATGATTCATTAAAGCTCCACAGACAATTTAGAATGCTGCTGTGAGGTTAATGACAAGCAGAAAGATATTTGAACATATTTCCTCAACTGTGCACTCCCTACACTAGCTTTCAGTTGAGTTGCACATATGTTTTAAATAATTGTGCTGCTGTATAAGGCCCCAGATTGACCAGGACATTTTCTCTTTCATCAATAATTGTGTGGGGGGGGAGGGGGGGCTTTTTTGTGCCATTATGATCCCAGGGTTAATCATTGCTTTGAAGTATGCACATTAGGTCAGTTTGAGAAAAAGTATGATGTCTTTGAAATGCTTCAAATGTTCCACTATCATATGAGGATTTGTGGAACGATATTACATGTGAAACCCACTTTAAATAAATATAAGGGCTGTGTTTTTATGATCATGACAAGTTTAGCCATTCAATTGTTCACGAGTAATTGGTTTTGTTTTAAATTTTTTATTCATTTTCATATATCCACAAGTGTAACATAGAAATTTTAAAAGATCACATAAAACATACACTTGAATTCCTTTCATGTATCACTGTAAATACAATATATTATTCTGTATTTATAAACAATAATACCTAAAATATCTGTATTACCTGAACTTATCTTGCGTTTCCATGTTTGCGTATATGTATGGGGTGGGGAGGGAGAGATAGGGAGGGAGTTAGGTTTTGAGGGTTTGGGAAAGGGGTGGAGCTTTCTGATATATTTTATTTATGGGGAAATTGATTTCTTACAATATATTCAGGGTTGAATTTTTGTGAAAACAAGTTCACGAGTAATTGGAAAAACTATGACAGAATAAGTTATACTTTTTGGTGGGTGAATGTGTGCACTACATACAAATATGAAAGAATTAATGCAGAATGTAGGGGATTTAGTGATGTATTTAATAAAGTTTGGAGCCCATTGACTAAATTTGTGGATTTATAATAATGTCTATTTTTTTATCTTTCCTTCTGTTCATTTACCTTTACACATCCATGGGGGGAGGGGGGTTGGAGGGAGGGAAATAAATATTGATGGTGACATTTAGGTAACTTTATTCTTCATTTATATTATATATTATGTTATATTATGTTACTATTAATTGTATGTGTTACCTGTACAGATAATAGTGCATTGAATATAGATCTATTGTTCTTTTATTTGTTTGGCACTGTTTTAGATTAAAAATCAATAAAGATATAAAAAAAAAAAAAAAGAAGTGAAGTCTATAAATGTTCTGCTTGATTTTATGAAAAAAGTTAAGGCTTTTATTTTAGACAAATATTTTAGGAAATTTTATTCAGTCTGATTTTTATTTATTTATGTATATGTTTCTACATTGTTACATTTAATTTATTGTCTGTCTGTTTCATTGTAAGTAATATTTATTATAGCAGGTTGATATTTTATAAGAGGCCATTTACAGTATGTACTTGCATATGTAGCAACATCTGTATGTAAATGGCCAGCATACTATCAAAGTGGATGTACACATCCTCTTATAAACTGTCCTCTAAAATAATACACATATTTTACATCTGCTTCTTGTGTGCTTTTCAAAATCCTATGTGCATGTGCTGCATAACTCTCCTGATGAAAACACATTTCCTAGGAACATCTGCACTTTTAATCAAGCAGAAGAGGGCAGTTTTTAGACAGGTTCATTTGCCGGGGGAAGAAATTGCTCTTCATATGTTTGCTGTTCATTTTAAAGCTGCATTTCAAGATGAGCAAACAATATAATCATGTCTGTCACAGTGCTTCTCCTGCATATACACTGTGTGAAGGTACAGAATGTCTACAATAGAGGTCTGCACGGGAACGGGGATCGCGGGGATCCCGCGGGTCCCGCGGGGATCCCGCGGGTTCCCCCCCTGGCCCACGGGACTCCCACGGGGACGCCCCCTGGCCCACGGGACTCCCACGGGGATGCCCCCCTGACCCACGGGACTCCCACGGGGACGCCCCCTTGCCCACGGGACTCCCACGGGGATGAAAACAACCTACCTAAATTCTGGCGATGCAAGTCTGGCGTCGCGTCGGGAAATAGCCATGTTGAGCAGTGAGCTCAGCACGTACACAGATGAAAGCCTTGCTTGCTGATTGGTCCGGCGGCCCCGCCCCACCGTGCCGCCGGACCAATCAGCAAGCAAGGCTTTCCATCTGTGTACGTGCTGAGCTCACTGCTCAGCATGGCTATTTCCCGACGCGGGCATTAGGCTGTTTTTTGTCATTTCGGGTGGGGGATGGTAGCGGCAGCAGCAGCCTGAAAAAGAAATCATCCTGGCCGGGTTCGGTGTCATGCTCCGGAGCTTCTACAGCCTTCCTATCTCCCTCTCCCTTCTACCTGCGGCTCTCTTCGGCAACTTAGCAGCAACGATCGACACAAGCTTCTGGCGTCGGGGCCTACCCTCTGCGAGTCCCGCTTGTTTCAACTTCCTTTTTCCACAAAGGTGGGACTCGTAGAGGGAAGGCCTCGATGTCGGCAGCTTGTCTTGATCACCGCTGCTGACGAGTTGCTTAAGAGAGCCGCGGAGCAGGGGGGTGTTGCCAGGTGCAGGTAGAAGGGAGAGGGCCAGATGCAGGACTCGTGGGTGAGGGAGGAGAAGAGAGAGGGGAGAGAAACAAAAGGAAATATTTCATACTGGGCTGGGCCGGAGTGGAGAGAGGGTGGAAAGATTCTGGCTACAGGGTGCATTAACAAAGGAAAAAGGGGGAAAGCTGAAAATGGAGATAGTGACACAAAGAAGAGAAAGGGTAAGCAGGACCTTCTGAATAAGGATAGAGATACAGAGGGGACATGAAGAGGAGGTGAAATAGAGACATAGAAGTAATGCTGAAAAAGTGTGTGTGGGGGGGGGGGAGATAAAGACATTGAAAGGGCAAATGGTGAATATGGGGTAAAGACAAGGACAGAGACAAATGAAGATTCTGAAAAAGTGGTGAGATAGGGATATAGGTGAGATGGACACAAAGAAGGGTGATGCTGGAAAATAGGTGGAATGGTAATTCTGACAGACACAGAAGGGAAATGCTGGATCAAGGAGAGATGGGGCTCAGGCTGGATGGAATGAGGAGAAATGCCTTGTTGGCCCGGAACTTCCTCTCCTACGTCAGAATTGACGTCAGGGAGCGGAATGCTGGTCAGCGCGACGCTTCTGCAGGGAAAGCTTGGGACAGCGGTGGCTTGGGGACTATTCCCCGATGGCGGTGGCAGCAAACCGAGTGGCTTGGGGGGGGGGCACGGAGAAAGAAAGAAAGGGGGCAGACAGAGAGACAGAAAGAAGGGGGAACAGGGAGACAGAAAGAAAAAGTTGGGGGAGAGAATGAGGTCTGGAGGAGAGGAAACATACAGGAGGCTGAAAGAAAGGAAGAAAGATTGGATGCACAGTCAGAAGAAGAAAGTGCAACCAGAGACTCATGAAATCACCAAACAGCAAAGGTAGGAAAAATGATTTTATTTTCAATTTAGTGATCAAAATGTGTCTGTTTTGAGAATTTATATCTGCTATCTATATTTTGCACTATGGCTCCCTTTTACTAAACCGCAATATTGTTTTTTAGCGCAGGGAGCCTATGAGCATTGAGAGCAGCGCGAGGCATTCAGCGTAACTCCCTGTGCTAAAACCTACTATTGTGGTTTAGTAAAAAGGGAGGGGGTGTATTTGTCTATTTTTGTATTTTGTTACCGAGGTGACATTGCATAGAGTCATCTGCCTTGGGAAATGTATATGGCAGATATCTTTGTTTTGTGTTCAAAAGAAAAGGAAATGCATTTCTGGTTTTATTTCTACAGTGTTGAAGTACTTGTTGGCCCTTGCTGTGACTGGTGGGGATCCCCAAGCACCGCCAGCAGAGGACCTCCTCTAGAGATGGTCAGAACTCCCCTCCACCAAGCGCAGCAGTCGCTGGCAGCATCCATGAGCCACTGAGGTGCCAGCATCTGTGACTCAGGGACGCTACTGCTGCCTGCCAAGCTTGGCAAAAGGGACCCCAGGCCAACTGCAAAGGAAGTCCTCAGCTGACAGTTTGTGGGTTCTCATCAGCTGAGTATTTATATTTTATATTTACATTAGAGGTTCTGGTAGAAACCCATTTACAAAGTATGTATTCTTCCCAATTAATATTTCCAAATTAATAGTCTCTTTGCTTATTTGTAAATGGGTCTCTACCAGAGCCTTTAATTCAGTAGCATAATTAAATAAAATAACTATTTCTGAAGTTTATAGGGAAGGATGGTGACGGAGGGGATTCCTCGCGGGGACGGGTGGGGACGGAGGGGATTCCTCGCGGGGACGGGTGGGGACGGAGGGGATTCCTCGCGGGGACGGGTGGGGACGGAGGGATTCCTCACGGGGACGGGTGGGGACGGAGGGATTCCTCACGGGGACGGGTGGGGATGGGTGGGATTTTGGCGGGGACGGGTGGGGACGGGTGGGATTTCTGTCCCCGCGCAACTCTCTAGTCTACAACCATTGCAATGCCCACTGGAAAGGAGGTGCTATTCCTCATGTCTTTGATCAAGCCATGAGAACCAGCACCACTTAACTTTGAGCTTAATGAGCACATTCATTTTATTCTCAACAACAGTAGTGACAGTCAGTGATATCAGCTCAACCTCCAATTTACTAATCTCACCAGGGTGTCTTGAGTAACATATATCTCATACAGCCCTTTAAAAGTTTGTATAACATTGATGTGTTGATTGACTGAAGTACCTAGACAGCTCCCACTCCTCTTTTCTGTTTCTCTTTCTCCCTACAGGTTTTTTGGTGGTTTAATTGTGGATGTGAAACGCAAGGCTCCCTGGTATTTGAGTGACTACAGGGATGCTCTGAGCTTGCAGTGCGTGGCCTCCTTCCTATTCCTATATTGCGCCTGCATGTCTCCTGTCATTACATTTGGGGGTCTGCTTGGAGAAGCCACCGAGGGACGCATAGTAAGGATCAGGGCTTGGGGAAGAGTTGCTTGTATAGAATAAGTGAGATGGTCTGTAGTTCTTAGCAACATGTCTGCTGTGCATGGTGCAATATTTCTCTACCTTACCCCCCTTCACACACACCTTTTATGATGCCACATTAGGATTTTTTATCGCCAGCCGAGGTGATAAAAGCTCTGACGCTCATAGGAATTCTATGAGCATCGGAGCTTTTACCACCGCAGCCCGTGATAAAAAACCCTTACGCAGCTTCATAAAAGGGGGAGGGGGGTGTTTGTTAATATAGTAGTAGATTATTTTCTAACATTTGTCTCATAGTCATTCTAATTAAGCACTCTTTACCTCTGAGACACTAATGCAGGGCTTGAGGTGAGAAATAGGGATACTTTAACATTTTAATTTGATCCCTCTATCTCCTGCTTGTTCCTTAAATATAATGTCAAACTTTATCTCTTCCTTTGTCTATGCTGTATCTTCCTTTTCCTCCTCCCTAACCCTAACCCTAACCCTAACCCTCTCCCCCCCCCCCCCCCCGCTCTCTTCCTCTGCATTTCTTTTTCATTCTTTTGTATCAGCTGCATGTCACCAGTGGCTCTCCTGGATGGGAAGTATACAAGAATTGCCAATATTTTCTGTCTAAGATTTAACATATATTTAGTGGCCTGCCAATGAGAACAGATGCTGCTCTGAGGTGAGCTCAGATGGCAGTGGCATTTATACTTACATCATTGGATTACTGTAATATATGTTTACTGGGATTTCTAGTTAAATGTTGCTGCTAAATTGATTTTGGAGGGAGGTAGATTTGACCATGCTACCCTGTTTTTACATGAGTTGCATTGGTTACCAATACCAGCGAGAATTTAATTTGAGTGACTTAACTTTCAGATTTTATATGGGCTATTTCCAGGGTATTTGAAGGATCTGGTAACCCTCTACCAACCCTTTTGGTGCTTACTTTTGTCAAGGGAGTTGCTGTTTGCTATACCTTCTTTCACTAGCTGCAGATTAGCTATTACTAATAGAAAGTTGTACAGTATATGGAAAAGCAGCAGAATATTGGAATAATTTGCCATGTGAAATAAGAAACTTATCTAATTTTAAAGTGATACACTTTCATATCCCCTGGTATCTGATTTAAGTGCTGGAAGTAGATCAACCAGGTCGAGCCCCGAGGTCAGAGGGGACACAACGGGTAGTTAGTAAAGGGCTGCCATTACGCAAAAATGAGGGCTTCAGTAATCTCAGTGGCAGGGGTGCTACTAAGGAATAATCTGACAGAGTCGCTTTGGATGCTCTCCGACATTCAGACATTTTAAAAGGTGTTAAAAATGACTTCATTTATAGAGGCCTTTTCTTGAAAGTTATTTACTTTAATAATACTGTTGGAAAGGTTTTTTAAATATTTGTTGTATTGTTTTTTAAAAACTATATATGTGTCTTGTGAACCGCTTAGGTTTAAGCGGGGTATAAGTTTTTAAATAAATATATGTCTTTCAGGAAAGCTTTAAAAACTTAGCTATTTCAGAAACATCTATGAATTGGTGGGGCATGGGGAATTTGAGGAGAAGTGGTGCTGTTTGTACATTGTGAGTTTTATGGTTTATTTTATATATTTGTTATGTATATGTTTAATGCTTGTTGGTTAAGCAGGATATAAATATAAATATTTAATTAAAATTCTTGATGTTTAAAGGCAAAACCTGCTGAAAATTAAGCAGACTATGTTGCTTGTTTTAGAAGTACCATTCACATTTTAGATGTGCATAAACTGGTACTTGAATGTTATCTTGCATAAATATTTGTTTTGATTTTATAAAGCTGAAATATGCATGTCTAAAACTGAAGAACATGCAGATGGCAAAGGGGTATGGTTTGTACATGTCTGCCATCATATTTTTATACTTCTATGTATGTGGTGGACCTAAAAAATTAATTTATTCCCATAACTAGGATATCTAGGTTTCAGCAAAGTGTTTCTACCGAGCAATGTCCTACAACAAGAATTAGGAAAGTTGCTCCCTTAATTCCCAATTGCTTGATATCTTCCCTACCCCCTACCCCCAAAAGACAAACTGTCAAATGGGATCTGTGACAGCTTCAGGAAAAATAAAATTTTATGTTTCTAAAATAGCTAAGATAAATACATTTTATATTTATGCTATTCCATAACATAAATATGTGCAGACACAAATGTTTTTGTGCCTATTTTGACCTGTTGATATTTTAGATATATGAAAAAGCATTGTAGAAAGGAGTCCAACTCAGAATAGAGACTAGAAAAACACGGGGAAAAAAATCTGTCTCCGTCACTGCCCCGTTATCGGACCACCATCCCCTTCACCGCCCTGTCCCCACCATCCCCTTCACCACCCCGTCCCCGTAGCATCCATACAAGCCTCAGTAATGCAATATTTAGCTTATCCTTCCTTATAAATCAAAGTTCTGGCTGCTGAACTGAAGAAAGAGATGTTCAGCTGACAGGGCTTTGTTTATAAATTTTTATCAACACAACTAATATACTACTTTATCCTAAAGCAAAGAAAAAGAAAATAAATAAATATAATTTTTTCTCTTCCTTTGTTGTCTGGTTTCTGCTTTCCTCATCTTCTCATTCAATTCCTTCCATCCACTGTCTGTCTTCTCTCTGCACCTTCCATTTGCTCTGTTACTGTGCCTCTCCCTTCACCCCCCCCCCCAATTGGTCTGGTACCCATCTTCTTCCCTCCGCTCCCCCATAGTCTGACATTTCTGTCTTCTTCCCTTCCAGTGTCTTCTCCCCACTCTCTCTTCCCCATTCCATTCAGCATCTTCTCCCCACTCTGTCATCCCCATTTCCCTTCAGTGTCTTCTCCCCACTCTCTATTCCCCATTTCCCTTCAGCGTCTTCTCCCCACTCTCTCTTCCCCATTTCCCAGCGTCTTCTTCCCACTCTCTCTTCCCCATTTCCCAGCGTCTTCTCCCCACTCTCTCTTCCCCATTTCCCAGCGTCTTCTCCCCTCTCTCTCTCTCTTCCCCATTTCCCAGCATCTTCTCCCCACTCTCTCTTCCCCATTTCTCAGCATCTTCTCCCCACTCTCTCTTCCCCATTTCCCAGCGTTTTCTCCCTACTCTCTCTTCCCCATTTCCCAGCGTCTTCTCCCCACTCTCTCTTCCCCATTTCCCAGCGTCTTCTCCCCTCTCTCTCTCTTCCCCATTTCCCAGCATCTTCTCCCCACTCTCTCTTCCCCATTTCTCAGCGTCTTCTCCCCACTCTCTCTTCCCCATTTCCCAGCGTTTTCTCCCTACTCTCTCTTCCCCATTTCCCAGCGTCTTCTCTCCACTTCCTCCACCCCCACCTTCCCCAGGTCCCTTCAGCGTCTGGTTTTCTCCACCCACCTTTCTTCCCTGCCCCTTACCTTTTCAGCAGGCAATTTCTAAATATGTTTCCTACCAGCAGCCAGAGCATTGAATTCGCGTGTGGCTGCAGGAAAGGTCTTCTCTAATGCAACTTCCGGTTGCGTCAGAGATGACCTTTACGGCAACCGCACGCAATTTCAACGCTCCGGCTGCTGGTAGGAAACATATTTAGAAATTGCCTGTCATGAAGGTAAGGAGCAAGGAGGGAGATGATGCAGCAGCGGCAATCAGGCTCAGGCAGCAGCAGCGATCGGGTGGCAGCGATATGGAGGAAGGGAGATGCTTGGGTGGCGGCGGCGATCAGTATGCAGTTTGGAGGGAGGGAGTGTGATTGGTGACCGTGCGCGTTCTCTCCCTTAACTGTGGAGACAAAGCCATTCACCGCTCCACAGTGCAGTGAATGGTCTTCTCCCCATACCTGCAGCGACCACCTCTTTTCTCTCCCCCGTTTCGGCGGGCTACCCACGGCTAGCCGCAGGTAATAACCACTGTCATTCTCTAATAGAGACATCCAATTCAGTACATTGCTGATGGTGCTTTTATTCTAGAATAAATCTGCCAATGGTAGAGCCTGATTTAAAATACAGGAGAAATGGACATCGATGCACTGATCACATCCAGCATGAACATCCATTTCACAAACTGGAACATCTAACATTTTAACAGGGCAAAAACAGGGATATGGATGACCGTCTGGCAGCATAGGAAAATCCATATTATAAAATGGCTACATAGATATCCATGTGCCAAAACTTGAATATTTACCATATATACACAATGTAAACTGACCCGAATATAAACTGAGGTAACCTTTTTTCCCCCCAAAAAGGAGGAAAAAAGGTTGACACAAATATAAACCAAGGGGGGGGGGGTTAATATTCAAGTGCCTTGCCTTGCCCTGCCAGACTCTGCTCCCTGTTCCACCTCCCTCCCTGCTCTGCCAGGAGCTGCACCCAGTCTTCTCACTCCCTCCCTCATCTGCCCTACCACTCTCTGCACCCAGCCCACCTCCTTCCCTGCCAGGTTCTGTACCCTGTCCCCCTCCCTCATGATGCCTTGCAGGCCTCCACCAGGCCTGCCATATGTCATGGTGGGCCAGGACAGCAGGGATCCCTTCCACCTTCTGTCTCAACTGATTCTAAGAATTTTTACCTCCATCCCCCTTCCCTAACATACCTTCAGAATCCCTGGTGATCCAAAGGCTCACCGCGGCAAGAGCAACCTTCCTTCGCTCTTGTCCATGCAGAGCTGCTAGCTGATTGGCTGCTGCGAGTTCACGGCAGCCAATCAGATAGTGGCTCTGCACAAGCAGGAGTGAAGGAAGGTTGCTCCTGCCCATGCAGAGCTGCTAGCTGAATGGCTGGCACAAGTTTTCGTGGCAGCCAATCAGCTAGCAGCTCTGCATGGGCAGGAGCAACCATCCTTCACTCCTGCCGTGGTTCACCGCTGAACCACCAGGGATTCTAAAGGTACTTGGGGGGAGGCGAGAGGAAAGTAAAAGTTATTAGAGCTAGCTGGGACAGGAGATGGAAGGGATTCCTCCTGTTCTGGCCCACCGCTGGACCAGCAAGTCTCATGGCAGGCTTTACAGAGGCCTGCAGTAGGTTTTTTTTTTTTGGGGGGGAGGCGATTAGCGCTGACCCAAATATAAACTGAGACCCCCCTTTTTGGACCATTTTTAGGCCCAAAAATCTCAGTTTATATTCGATTATATATGGTATGTCAGCCATTTTAGCACCATGAACATCCATATTTCTTGTCTCTATCCCTATCTTTACTATCTTCAATGGAGTTCCTGTCATTAGTCAATTGTTATTGTAAACCGCTTAGGTCAGTAAAATGCTGGAGCGGTATATCAAATCTTAATAAATATAAACATATTTCCTGAAGAAGTAATAGAGCTGGTATCCCTTGTGGGGGAGGACAACAAACACTGGGCAATTAAGGGAGTGATGCCTCTTAATCGTTCCAATGGAGCACTGCTCAATCAGAGTACTTTTCTAACAGTCATCTGGGGAAGTAGGTCTAAATTGTCTATCTTTTTGAACACAGATGTCCCTCCCCCTTCTGAATTTGAAGTTAGATATCCATATTTTAGCTCCTCCCTAATCCCACCCAAACCATGCTCCCTTCCCATGTGGACTTACTATAGTTTTAGACATCCCTATCCTGGCTTCATAAAATCAGAATGTAGACATCCAAGCAGTATGGACATCTTAATGCAGGTGTTCAGATGTCTAAAATACAAACAGAAATTCTAAGGTAAAGGCTATATTTTTGTAAAATGGATATTCATAACACACTTAACCAGTGTATAAATGTCCATTTCTCCATGAATTTTAGAACAGGCTCTTTGTTTGAGATTGTTCTAAAATGCTAGCAGAACTTGGGAGGTCCTGAATTGGACATGATTTGACACACCTTGTCTGTTCATTGATGGCCAATGGACTTAACTTGAAAAATCTTCTACATAATACAGTGGTGCTATGTGATGTGCAGTATGAAGGATAGAGGAAATGCCTTTGGATGATACATTTGGGATGTCTGAAAATGTAATATATTGTTATTGTGCATGGCTTTTCTTTTTCCTTTGTGTCTCTGCAGAGTGCTATTGAATCATTGTTTGGAGCCTCCATGACGGGAATAGCTTATTCTTTGTTTGCTGGGCAGCCTCTCACCATTCTTGGGAGCACTGGACCTGTCTTGGTGTTTGAGAAGATTCTATTCAAGTTCTGCAAGTAAGGTTCTTGCTGTTTAACAAATGCTTTATTTCAAGTTATGCTTTATACATGACTTACACTATAGCTGGCTTAATCTAGCTTAACTGTATTAATCTGATATACGACTTCCTTTCACTAGTGTGGTTAATTTATTTACACAGTAGCAGTAGACAGTTGTATGAAGTGGGAAATTACTGTGCAACAGTTATAAAAGAACTGGATCAGAGCAGATCATAAGGAATAAAACAGAATAAGGACAAACACAATCAGAATCTCAGACAGACAGATGCAAAAGAGAACAGAAAGGAAAGACTGTATTGATTAAATCCCTGAAAGAAGAGCCTGGTCTTAAAGCCTTTTCAGAAGGAGGAGTACATGTAGCCAGTTCTCAGATGAAGAGGAACAGCATTCCAGAATGTTGCTGTCCAATTGCTGAAAGCAGAGCACATTTTAATCGGATCATTGAAAGGGGTGAAATAGGCATTCTTGTACAATCCCACTCTGTTCCTGGACTAGTGGGTTATTTTCCTATAGTCGCCAAACAGCTTGTAGGGAGTCTCATTATACAGAATATTGAGCCCCTTCTATCTTACCTCAAGGCTGCCCCCAGGAATCCAATTTTTTTCCTACAAGACAGACTGTAGGAGCTTGTTTTGTTTGCTTGTGTTTATTTTTCTTTAAACCCAGTTTTTTTCATTTCTGTTCTCCGCCCTTGTGCTGCAGAGGTTCCCAGAGGCTGCAGAAAGCTCTAACTGCGTGAGATCACAGACTTTGCGGAAAGTCTGTTTCCAGGGGGTTGGCTGCCTGTCAGTATACCCTCTGGACAGCCTGCACTTCAGATCAGGGCTCAGGGACTGATCCCTTGGGAGCTTGCTTACCCTAGTGGATCGAATGCAGGCTGCATAGCTCTGTAAAGGTGCACAAGGGATTGGAGCTGACTGTGTTCCTCCGCCAGGTTGTGTGTGCGGTGTGTCTGTGAGTGGCAGAGGTCCCCAGTCGTGTGTATCAGGCCGGTGGAGCAGTCAGAAGACCGGCAGTCCTGTTTTTGTGCTTTGTTGAGGCAGAGGGTCTCCCTGTAAGCAATTTCAGCTTCTATTTCAGCAGTCCACAGCAGCACATTACACAGTGAGTATTAGGCTAACTGCCTGAATCAGCGATTTTAAGGGGTCTCTAATAGTGGGTTTTAGAAGATTTGAGAGTGCCCTAGGCCCCCACTCCTAAAATCCCACAATCACCCTTTATCATTCCTGTGCCTTCTTGGATTTTCGTAATTCAATTTAAACAAGAAAATCGCTCAGATGGACCCCCAGGGCAAGCTTTGATGGCTTCATGCCCTATTTGCGGTGGATGGGTATCAGGCATGTGGTCGTGTGCCACATGTGCTGTGGCATGGACGGGGTTGGGGGCACAATTTCATCGGCCCAAGTACCCTCGACCTCTGAAGGAGGTTCTACAGCCGTTCCTTCCGTTGGTCAAGCAAAAAAGTCAAAAGTGGGCCTCTAGGAGTGTGCAGGCAAAACGCAACTGCTATTTAGCAGCCAAAAGCTCTCTAGTCCTCAAAGCTTTGAAGATGGGTTTCTCTCAATTTTCAGATGTACCAGCCACCCCTCCGCAGGCTTTCTTGCTGGGTGTGGGATATGGGATTGTAGGATATGGGGATTGTGCCCTGCTTTCCCACGGTGACCCAGGCTAGTATGCCGGCAGTTTCTATCACAAAAAAACCCTGACCATGCCCTTGCTTATGCATGCGGGCACCACCTCAGTGTGTGAGATACACCCTCGCGGATCTCCAGGACCAGGATGGACCCCCAAATCTGGGGGAGGATCCCACAGTGAAGATATTTTGTTCAAGTACATGACTCTGGTTGTTTTGATTTTGGAGTCCCTCCAGGTGTTGAAGCTGGAGATTGGGCAGCTGGTTCAAGTGGGATACTACTTTCCTGTTCATCCATATATACTCACAATGGTCACGGATATCTGTAGGACATTTAAAATATGCTAGGGCCATGTCTTGGCTCTACCAAATGGCGGATGCTTTTAACCAGTGTTTTGCATCCTTGAGGTTCGGTTCCTCAGTGGCACAGGTTGTTAAACGCACTTTTCTCCCCTACTGGGAATGGTGATGCTGAAGGATGTTCTGGACCGTAGAGTGGATTTCATCCTTAAGTGCCTGTTTGACTCTGTGGCTGATGGACTGAAGGCAGTGGCGGCCTCTTTTGTGGCCAGAGATTGTCATTTTAAGCTTCACTGTGCTCCTGACTCTATCATGCTTCAGGATCTTGCCTTTATGGTCTCAGGAGTGGATTACATGGCAGATGCTCTATAGATTGTGTTTAAGGTATTCGGCAAGCTGTCAGGCCTATTCCATCTCGTCAGAGGTCTGGGGATTCATGCATGAAGGCAACTTTGAGCAAGTTGCTCTTTAAGGGGCTACTCCTATTTGGCACAGGTCTTGTTGACCTCATGGCTAGTGTGCAGGACCAAAGGCCCAGGTCCTTGTCAGTTAACAGGCCCTGGCCACCAGGGGATCGGGGCAACCACATTTTCATTCCGACATTCCCATAAGTATTTTCAGGTCTTCTCTGGACAGCACTCTGCTCAGCCTGCCAGTTGGAGGTTTGGTGGTTTACGAAGCCAGCCATCCACGAGGAGCAGTCCAGTGGTGCCCTTTGATAAACAATTCTGACACCAGGTCAATGGCCGCTCTGTGGATTGGAGGATGGCTCTCGGTCTTCCTTGTGGTATGGCAGGCCATCACCTTGGACTGTTGGGTTCTGGGAACTCTCCGGGACAGCTACAAGCTTGAGTTGATTTGTCCCCTAGCAGATTCTCTTGATTCTCCGGCAGGGTAGCCAGAGAAGGCGGCCTGGGTGGAGACTACTGGCCACAAGCTGCTAGACCACTGCCACAGGCTACTAGACATTACAGCCATCAAGCCCATTCCGGAGCAAGACTCGGGCTCTGGCAGATACTTCATATACTTTATCGTGCCAAGGAGAGGCTCCGACGGCTGGAAGCCAATTTTGGACCTTAATTCAGTCAATGCAGTACTGAAAGGGCCTCGTTTCCGGGTGGGACTCATTTTCAAAAAAGAAAGACGTCCAAAAAGTGGCATAAGGGATGAATATGGACATTTTTCTCGCCAAATCCTTTCAATTTGTTATTTTTTAAACCTTTTTTTTTTTTTTTTTAAATCTTTATTGACAAAGCACAAATAATCAGAGAGCATAGATTATAACTGCACATACTGTAATAACATGTCTATAGGAAAAAGCCCAACCAAAGATATAAAAGCATAACACTTCCCCTCCCTTTTATTTACCTTCTCCCCTTGTAAAAATATAACAGAAACCCCTAGTATTTAATCCTGCTCCATTGTTTCTCTAGACTTCCCCCAGCATATACTTTAGTCAACAAGACAAACTGGTAGTAACTAAATCAGCCATAAGAACATAAGAATTGCCGCTGCTGGGTCAGACCAGTGGTCCATCGTGCCCAGCAATGTGACAATCCTGCATCCCAAAGTCTTGTCACAGAGAAATATGGGAGGAATTACAAACCCCGATGCAGAAGGGCTGACCAAGTCAGAGGCCAGGGGTGTAGATCAGCTGACTATTCTATGGACAGTGAACGTAGTAGATGACGGCAGACAAAGACCCGAATGGTCCATCCAGTCTGCCCAACCTGATTCAATTTAAATTAAAAAAAAAAAAAATTTGCATTGAATTTTAGTTACCAGGCATTAGACCATTCCTCTAACTTTTGCAGATTCTTTTTCATATTTTCCACTCCCTCTTCGGTGTCTACTCTGTTACAAATCTTGGTATCATCTGCAAAAAGGCACACTTTTCCTTCTAACCCTTCAGCAATGTCACTCACAAACATATTGAACAGGATTGGCTCCAGCACCGAACCCTGAGGGACTCCACCCTTTTCTTCCTTCGAGCGGCTTCCATTAACCACCACCCTCTGGCGTCTGTCCGACAGCCAGTTTCTGACCCAGTTCACCACTTTGGGTCCTAACTTCAGCCCTTCAAGTTTGTTCAACAGCCTCCTATGAGGAACTGTATCAAAGGCTTTGCTGAAATCCAAGTAAATTACATCTAGCATATGTCCTCGATCCAGCTTTCTGGTCACCCAATCAAAAAATTCAATCAGGTTTGTTTGGCACGATTTACCTTTTGTAAAGCCATGTTGCCTCGGATCCTGTAACCCATTAGATTCAAGGAAGTACACTATCCTTTCTTTCAGCAACACTTCCATTATTTTTCCAACAACTGAAGTGAGGCTCACCGGCCTGTAGTTTCCTGCTTCAAGAAATGGAAGTGGAACAGATAAGCTGTGACTTCCCTGATATGTCCGGAAGCCAGGCAGTAAAGTTTTACCTTGCTGTTTTCCAGGTGCTGTTAAGCAGAAAGCAGCACAGCAGGGTGCCTGGAGAGAAATGATTCAAGCCAAGGGAAGGAAACTCTCCCCCCTGCAGCTAAAGGGGAGTGGTTTCTTCCCGCAGCTTAAACAGAGGCTCTGTAATGAACTTAGGGGAGCAGGAGGAACGGAGCAGAAAGGAACCAGCAGAGCCCTCGGGATAGGAGCAGTGCAGGAACATGAATCCTGCACTTTTCTCATTACTAACTTGGAGTTGGATGACAGCGGCACCCTTGGGAGACCCTTGAAAAAACACTTGGTTGTGAAACATGTTGGGTCTGACTCCCTGGGTTTTTGGCTGAGATAAGTATTATCTACTTTTTAAAGCATATAGTATGACACTCAAGAAGTGAAGAGTTTTTGAAATATTTATTTCTTTAAAGATTTTTGATACATAGAAAAAATAAATAAATAAAAAATAAAGTAAGAAAAATTATATAAAATTGACTGCCAATGATGAAGCACCACAACTAGCTTCCCGCTTTTCGAATTATTACAAGCGGTGGAGTGGTGGGGCTGAGGCGTCTTTTTTTAAATATAACACGGTAAATTGATGGAACTAAATGCAATCCAGATAACGGTATTTATTCATGTTATTCGACTGGATTGAACCATTTTTGTCGAATTTTTGCCATAAGGTTTGCAAGGAACATGAATCCCAGCATGAGGTTGAACTGACCTGGAAGCAGCCAGAGTTACCTGCTGAGTTGGACTGGGACATGAAGGAGGAACAGGTTGGGAACTCTCCTTTACAATACTGTGTGCCTGAACCTATGATAATTGAAGAAAGCTGTGCTCCATGTGTAACTCATGCTGAGCCAATGGAGATTGCTTAGGGCTGTGAGGTTAAAGAGGGAAAGGTCTCTGCTCCTTGCTGGTTCTCTGCTGTTCCACTACTCACAAGGAAAAGTTATGCCTAAAGATATAGTTAAAGAAACTGCCAACATTGTTCTTGATGATAGGGCTGAATAAGGCACCAGAGCGTATAGGTTCTGGAAATATACAAACCTGCAAATAGCTGAGTTAAACACTATGCAGAACGTCAGCCTGTGTTTGCCCTGGTTTCAGGTTACAAGCCTCCGTGCAGGCTTGCCAAGGCTAATTGATATCCATAGCAACCAGTGAGAGTGCTGCCTGCCTTCAGAGTCTTAACCCAAACGCTGGTTAAGGACTGTTTATGAATGCTGAGAAAATACAGTCCCCGTTTATCTAGCTCAATATTACACTAGCTGTGCTGCATTGAAACTGAATGAACTTTTGATTGATAGCAGTTGCACTTTTCAGTTATGATACTCTGGTGAAGAGGACTGTTAAAACTATGATTTATTTTGATGAAATCCAGAGCATGCCGGATTATGTTTGATTTAAAAAAGTGCCTGTTTTGTGTATAAAGTTTATGCCACCGGGGAAACCGGGCTTGTTTGTTGTTGCTGAGGCCATTGGCCTAATAAAAGCTATAATTTACAGTTGAAGCCTTTCTGACTGCTGGCGTTTCTGTACCAGAACACACAACGTTTAACCCAGGCAATAAACTAGAGGTATCCCAGGTGAAAGGTCCCCTACTCAAAAGGGGCTCACACCAAGTTTCAAGTCCGATGTTACTGCCTTGCTACCTAAATCCGCTCAGCCAAAGCATAGGCAGTGACAGCAGTCTGCTCACACAGCGGCCCCCAGGTCAAAGACCAGTGCTCTAAATGAGTCCAGCCTCACCTGCGTACGTTACAGTTTAGCAGGAACTTGTCCAACTTTGTCTTGAATCCCTGGAGGGTGTTTTCCCCTATAACATACTCTGGAAGAGTGTTCCAGTTTTCTACCACTGGGTGAAGAAGAACTTCCTTATGTTTGTATAGAATCTATCCCCTTTCAACTTTAGAGAGTGCCCTCTTGTTCTCCCTACCTTGGAGAGGGTGAACAATCTGTCTTTATCTACTAAGTCTATTCCCTTCAGTATTTTGAATGTTTCGATCAGGTCTCCTCTCAGTCTCCTCTTTTCAAGGGAGAAGAGGCCCAGTTTCTCCAATCTCTCACTATACGGCAACTCCTCCAGCCCGTTAACCATTTTAGTCGCTCTTCTCTGTTCCCTTTTGAGTAGTACTGTGTCCGTCTTCATGTATGGCGACCAGTGCTGGATGCAGTACTCCAGGTGAGGGCGCACCATGGCCTGGTACAGCGGTATGATAACCTTCTCCTATCTGTTCGTGATCCCCTTCTTAATCATTTCAAGCATTCTGTTTGCCCTTTTCGCCGCCATGCATTGCGCGGACGGCTTCATCGACTTGTTGATCAGAACTCCCAAGCCTCTTTCCTGGGAGGTCTCTCCAAGTACTGCCCCAGACATCCTGTATTCGTGCATGAGATTTTTGTTACCGGCATGCATCAATTTACACTTATCCACGTTGAACTTCATTTGCCATGTCACGTTGCAGATCTTCGCAATCCCCCTGTGTCTTCACTACTCTGAATAACTTCGTATTGTCCGTAAATTTAATCACCTCACTCGTCGTACCAATGTCCAGATCTTTTATAAAGATGTTGAAGAGCATGGGTCCAAGCACCGAGCCCTGCGGCACCCCACTGGTGATGCTCTTCCAGTCTGAGTATTGTCCATTTACCCCCTACTATCTGTTTCCTATGCTTCAGTCAGTTTTTAATCCACTTATTTCACCCTCGATTCCATGGCTCGCAATTTTCTGAAGTAGTCGTTCATGCAGAACCTTGTCGAACGCCTTCTGAAAATCCAGATATACAATGTCGACCGGGTCACCCTTGTCTGTCTGCCTGTTTATTCCCTCGAAGAAGTATACCAAGTTTGTCAAACAAGACCTGCCTTTGCTGAAACCGTGCTTTCTGGTCCTCATCAGACCGTGTCAGTCAAGGTGACAATGATGCAGTCCTTTATCAGCGCCTCTACCACCTTTCCCGCTACTGAGGTCAGACTCACCGGTCTGTAGTTTCCCAGATCACCTCTCGAACCTTTCTTTTATCTTCTTTTCTAATTCTTTGTTATCATCTCGCTGATTTCTACATTTTGGTTCTATTATAGAGGACTTGAGTTAAAGTTAAGCTATATTAAGTTATCTCAGACTATTGGATTAGTAGGATATAATTTATATTGTACTTTATTTGTTGCTTAACTTTATCTTTCTGTATAAGTGTTGACTTGACTGTAATTGAAAATTGATAAATAAATAAATTAAAAAAAAAAAGAATGGTGTAACATTCACCACCTTCCAGTCTTCCGGAATCTTTTCCAATTTGATCGACAGATTGGCTATTAGTTGAAGCAGTTCAGCTATACTCCCTTTCAGTTCCTTGATGACCCTCGGATGGATGCCATCAGGTCCCAGGGATTTATCGCTCTTAAGCTTATCGATCTGCCTGCATACCTCTTTTAGAATGACCATCAACCCTGTCAGTTTCCCGTCTTCTTTTCCAGCATATAGCCTGATGGGTTCCTGTATGCTGTGTATATCCTCTTCGGTAAATACAGATGCAAAAAATGTGTTCAGTTTGTCGGTGATTGCTTTATCCTCCTTTAACATTCCCTTTATTCCATGGTCATCCAACAGTCCCACCGCTTCCTTCGTGGGTCGTTTCCCCTTAATATCAAAGAATTCTATCCCAATCTATAGGTGAGTGGGATAAGTCCTGATGTTGTATATAGGTTAGTCATTCTATATCCACCAAAAGTCATAAATTATCTGTCCAGGTACAAAGCGGTGGAGTGATAGGTTGTTTCCAAAACATGGCAAAATGACACTCTTGGCTGCAGCCAGATTCGAACGCTTGACTTTTTGTTACCACTTTCTACCTCAGTCATTGTGTAGCCCCAGTAGACATTATTGGGGTGCATGGCAATGGAGTCGCTAAGTATTTTAGATATTTCCACTCCAATCTTTAACCAGAATTGTTGTACTGAAGTACAAGACCACCAAATATGTAAAAATATTCCTCTCCCCTTACTGCAATGCCAACACATTTCATTTTCTTCAGTCTCACAGGACTATAATACCATTATGTTACTATTTTATAAGCATTTTCCTGAACTAATACACATATAGAAGCTTTTTTTAACTTCTAGAAGAATTTGGACCATTCATGTGCTGTAAATACTAACCCAAATCTTGTTCCCACTTATTCTTAAAGATAAGTTTAGTAGCATCCAAGCCTCTAATATTTTATTTATTTTTAAATTTTTTTTAAATTTCTATACCGTTTTATTCCAAAACGGTTTATAATAATATCCTATATAATAAAACCCTAAGCGCGTAATCCCTGCCTCCATGTTTTCTGATCCGTGGCCGGATTCTATTTTAGAACGCGGCGGCAGGGATCACTCTGGACACTCCCCTCCTCCACCAACCGCTGGAAGAAGCAGGCAAGCTCTCTCCCTGCCCGCCTCCCTGTCATTCCTCACACACGCACGTTTTTTTGGGGGGAGGGGCATACCTTCTTTACCTGAGGCCCGGCGCACAGCTCCACCCGTGCAAGCACTCCTCCCCTCACTCACTAAGCGGCAGCATCCTCGCTCCGGGACCCACTGACCGCACAATCTCCCTCCCATGCGACCCTCCCAGCGAGATGACCTTAACAACTAACCTCCCTCCAGCGTTGGCAGCCGCAGCATGCTAAACAGGCTGCTTCGCGGCTTTCTTCTGCCGGTGAAGCGTCACCGATGACGTCACATGGGAGGGAGAGATAGAAGAGTCAGTGGAGGTTGGGCTGGGAGGGGAGAGAAGCGGTCTGCCTCGGGTGCTTCAAGGCCTGGCTTCTTCAGGCAGCAACAGCGTTTACAATTCACAATTCATTGCTGTTGCCGGCTTCAGGCCTTCCTCTCTGGCGGGTCCTGCCTACTTCCTGTTTTCATGAAGACAGGACCCGACAGAGAGGAAGGCCTGAAGCCGGCAACAGCAATGAATTGTGAATGCTGCTGCCCGATGAAGTTCAAGGAGGAAAAGGAGCAGAGGGGGAGAGAATGGCTTGGAGGGAAGAAGAGATGACAGGGCATGGAGGGAAGGAGGAAGGTATGCCAGACCAAGCGAAAAAGGAAGGAGGACATGTCATATGGAACAGAGAGAGAGAGAGGGCAGACACTGGATGGAAAGAGAAGAGAGGGCAGTGAATGGAAGGGGCAAGACAGAGGATGAACAGTACACAGAAGGGGTAGAGAGACACTGAATGGAAGTCTGAGGGACAGGGGGAGCAGTCGTTGGAAGGAAGTGGGGAGGAGAAAGAAAAAAGGGCACATGCAGGATTGAGGGAAGAGGATAGAGATAGAAATAAACATAGACAGACAGGAGGCCAGGGAGAGACACAGACAGAAAAAATGACAGATAGAGAGCGTCCAAGGAGAGAGAGACAAATTTTTTTAAAAAACCAGACAGATAGACATCTACTCTAGCACCCGTTAATGTAACGGGCTAAAACACTAGGTGCTACTGGGCCAGGGAAGCAAGGAAGAGGGACGGGGGAGCAGGGAAGAGGTGCTACTGGACCGGGGGATCAGGGAAGAGGTGCTACTGGACCAGGGGAGCAATGAAAAGGGACAGGGGGAACAGGGAAGAGGTGCTGCTGAACAGGGAAGTGGAATGGGGAGGGAAATGCTGCTGGTGAGAAAAGGAGGCTCGGGCTGAAAGGGGAACAGATGGGAGAAGGGGGCTGAGGGGGTAGGTAAAAATGGGTTTGGAGCTGGGGCTGAAAATAGGGGACATGTGAAGGAAGGAGGCTTTACTAGCACCCGTTAATGTAACGGGCTTAAACACTAGTTACATACATAAAATATTAAAACAGGTTCGAACAGATAAGGACAAAAGCAGAAAGATTCAATCTTTACAATAGGTCAAATGCTCAAAGAAATGCATGAATGAAAAATTGTGTTTTCAGCAATTTCCTAAATGAACTCCTATCCCCACATTTCCGAATTTGACCAACAAGACCATTCCACAGTTTTTCTCCTGTACGTGAAAAGGTCATGGCATTCATTTCCACATACTTGGGATTGGCCTTTGTTTTCAACAGTGCAGCAAAGGGGAATAGGCACCCTCCCCAGGACAAGCCACATATTTCCCCAATGTTCCAAATTCACAGGGTTTACAGCTAACCAACCCTGGGAGGAAAGAAAATGCTGCAGCTGAAAGTAAGGATAATAATTAACCTCCCCAATAGAATAACATTCCTGCAGCTTTTGAAAATTCTCCCTATCCCTCCTTCCAAAAAATGTTAAAACTTACTGAAACTAAACTAAACCTTAAGTTTGTATACTGCATCATCTGACCCTTGCTCCGCCCATGAAACGAGGGTTCACTACCAATTTCCACCAATGAGGAGACCTTCCTACTCCAGCCCATCTCTTCTGTAAGAAACTCCAAATCTGTACTAAATGCTGCATAAAGGGGTTATCCAAACTTCTTGTAATTTCTTTTAGCTGGAGAGAGGTCCATAACAGTTGAGATAGTAGCAGAGAAGGATAATGCCTCTGCTGTAGCTAAACATTAGGCTTATCTGCTCCAAACTGCCAATCCAGCAAAATGTGTAGTTGTGCTTCCCAATAGTACCACTTTATATTGGGGACTGCCATTCCCTCCTGGCCTTGAGTGCTAGTAAGCAATTTTAATGAGAGTCTAGGATGTTTCCCACCCCATATAAAGGTTGAAAAAGCTCGTTGAAGTCATTGCAGTACCTGGAATAAATCTCTGTAAATTTGGTGCACAAGATTGGAATAACTGCATGCATATAGCCTCATAAGATCTTGGGGCAATTGTACACCCAGGTAACAAATTCCTTCCGGTGCTAATTTAAAAGGGAAAAATCTCTCTCTGTGGTAGTCATCCCCAACAATTCAAATTTCCCCATATTTATTTTAAAACCTGAAACTGCCCAATATGATTTAAACTTCTGGGTAATGGGCATGGCTTGGGAGCACATGCAAACGGTCAGGTGAGAGACGAGCTTCGTGCTGACAGGCAATTTAAAGATAAATAAGTCACAAAAATTTTTTACCTTATATTAAAAAGTGAGTGATATTAATAAATGATGGCTTCGGGAAAGCAGGCAAAAGCGGAGGCGACGATTACAAACACCGGAAGTGTAAAAAGATCAAAACTGGAGCCGGCAAAGGAAAGTAAAGATGACAACGAGATTTTATTAGAGCTTCGGAGGATTAAAGAAATCGTTACCGATAACGCCAGAAAATTACAAGAGATTAAAGAAGAGGTAGCTAACCTCAATACAAAAATGGAGCTGATTGAAATAAAAGTGGAGCAGTTTGAAAAAAAGAATTGAAGTTACAGAAACAGATTTATTTCAATATAAGCTGGACAGAAAGAAAATTGAAATACTCACTCGGGACCTGGAAGATTGCTCCAATAGAGAGAGGAGGAGTAATTTGAGGATCTTAGGTCTACCGGAAGGGGTGGAGAAAAACAACCCCATTTCCTTTTTAGAGAATTTCCTTCCTAAAATACTGCCACTGAAAACAAAATTTCCTCTGGAGATCGAATGGGCACATAGGATCCCTACAAGGAGAACGAACAAGCAAACGGGTCCACGTCCATTAATTTTCAAACTGTTAAGGTACCAACAAGTTATGGAGATATTTCAAGTAGCAAAAGGGAATAAAAATTTTAAATGTCATGACTCTCGCATATATATTGTGCCTGATTTCACAAGAGCTACAGCAAATAAAAGAAAAGATTTTTGGAATTAAGGCCACAAATAAAAAGTATAGGGGCCAAATATGGATTAATCTATTCTGCAATTATGAGAATTACTTACGAAAATAAAACAATGAACTTTGAAGACCCAGAAAAATTACAAGAATTTTTAAATCAGCATGAACAACCGATGTCTTTATAAATCATGCTGATATAAAGGGATAATAATAATGAATGTTATGTTATTGACTTGATATTGATTTAATTCAGATTTGAACTGAGAGTTTTTAAAAATGGAAAATGTTATGGAGCAAGACTAAATATTGAAAGTTGCCTTGGTTAAACTAATTATAGAATGATGAGAATGGAGGTGGTTATATTTCAAAACTGAATGGCTCAACGGTTTATGGAGAGGTACCAGAGGACTGGAAATTGGCGAATGTCACACCTATCTTCAAGAAGGGATCGAGGGGTGACCCCGGGAACTACAGGCCGGTAAGCCTGACTTCAATTATAGGGAAGATGGTGGAAGCTATGATCAAGGACGGTATTTGCGAGCACATCGAGAGACATGGCCTACTGAGAACAAGCCAGCATGGATTCTGTAAGGGAAGGTCATGCTTAACGAACCTTCTGTACTTCTTTGAGGGAATAAGCAGTCGGGTGGACAATGGGGAACCTATAGACATCATTTACCTTGATTTTCAAAAGGCTTTCGACAAGGTGCCACATGAAAGGCTGCTTAGGAAGCTGTGGAACCACGGGGTGGGAGGGGATGTGCACAGATGGATCGAGCACTGGTTGTCGGGTAGACTGCAGAGGGTCGGAGTAAAGGGACAATACTCTGACTGGCGGGGAGTCACGAGCGGTGTGCCACAGGGATCGGTGCTGGGGCCGTTACTCTTCAACATATTTATCAATGACCTGGAAAAGAAGGCAAAGTGCGAGGTTATAAAGTTTGCAGATGATACCAAACTGTGCGGCAGAGTTAGGTCCAGGGAGGAGTGTGAGGACCTGCAAAGGGACCTGGACAAGCTGGAAGACTGGGCAAACAAATGGCAAATGAGCTTTAACGTGGAAAAATGCAAGGTCATGCATATAGGGAAAAAGAACCCGTTGTTCAACTACAAATTGGGGGGGGCAATGTTGGGAGACAGCAGTCTTGAGAGAGACTTGGGTGTGCTGGTGGATGCATCACTGAAGCCATCTACACAGTGCGCAGCAGCCTCGAAAAAAGCCAACAGAATGCTGGGCATCATAAAGAGGGGCATAACAACCAGGACGCGGGAAGTCATCATGCCATTGTATCGAGCGATGGTGCATCCACATCTGGAATACTGCGTTCAATATTGGTCGCCGTACCTCAAGAAGGACATGGCGGTACTTGAGAGAGTCCAAAGGAGAGCAACGAAGCTGGTAAGAGGGCTGGAACACTGCCCATACGCCGAGAGGTTGGATAGGCTGGGGCTCTTCTCTCTGGAAAAAAGGAGGCTCAGGGGAGATATGATAGAGACCTTCAAGATCATGAGGGGCATAGAGATGGTGGATAGGGACAGATTCTTCAGGCTGAAGGGGTCAACAGGCACGAGGGGGCATTCGGAGAAACTGAAGGGAGATAGGTTCAGAACAAATGCAAGGAAGTTTTTTTTCACCCAAAGGGTCGTGGACACTTGGAATGCGCTACCGGAGGAAGTGATCAGGCAGAGTACGGTACAAGGATTCAAACAGGGATTGGACGGATTCCTGAGGGATAGGGGGATCGTGGGATACTGAGAGAGGTGCTGAGATGTAACACAGGTATAGAAAGCTAACCAGGTAATAAGTATAGAAATCCAACCAGGTCGTGCATGTGCAAGACCGGAGGGTTAGGACTTCGATGGGAAGATAGGACTCAATGGGAAACCAAGGTGGCAAGGGGGCCCCTTCTGGTGACTCAGACAGGCCGTGACCTGTTCGGGCCGCCGCGGGAGCGGACTGCTGGGCGGGATGGACCTATGGTCTGACCCGGCGGAGGCACTGCTTATGTTCTTATGTTCTTATGATACGTGACATGGAATGCAGGAAAGACAAATCTATCGATATTAAAAGAGAAATATAGGACATGGATAATATGAAAATGCTCAAGCATTGGTTTGGTACGGAAATAAGTACATGCAGAGTTTATGAAAACATTGCAGCTGTTCATGATTCAAAAAAAAAAAAACTGCTGCTGTGATTCCTGCAATTGTAACTGAGCTGAAATTGAATGATCACTATCAAACTTAAATGGCTAAATATATGAGTTAAGTCGGCTCCAAGTATCCCCTGCATATGGAAACAGAGAACTCCTTCTTTCGAGAATTAATATAGAAAAGAATGGTAGATAAGATTTTTGTGGAAAATACAGAGGTTAGAGATACTGAAAGGTCTCAAATGGAGTTTAACAGTGAGGGAATTGGAGCGCATTAGTGCTACATGCACAGATAGACTACCTATTCATTAACGTTTTCCTCATGCTGATAAAGGTTACTGTTATTTCAAACAGATAACTCTGAGCTTGGAAATTAAATATTATTGGAAATTTGTTGTACTAGGATAAAACAGAATATACATCATTTAATGCAAAGGAAATACAGAGATACATATACCCAGACTTGATTTGTGAAATTAAGAGGGTCATTGGAAATATTAGATAAGGATACCGCGGGACATCTTGATGGAAATGAGAAGTTGAGAGTGAGACTTTATGCTTTAAAATTGCGGGATGCAAATACAAATATAATAGAGAAAAATGAAAAATGAAAAATTTATTAGAATTGTACTGAAGATGGAAGAGAATAAGAAGGCAAATTTTGAACGTTCAAGAGACTAATGATTTAGAGAATATAATATAATATAGGATAAATTCTTGCTTTACCTCTACACACTTTAGTGCGTTTCTTCATTTTCCTCTGCTTTCCAAATGGGAATCTGCGCCCAGTGTGTTATTGCATTGCCCCCTTCGTCAGGCCTGGCACTGGGTTTGTAGGTTTCATTCCCTCAGTCCTACTGTCTCTCCCTTTTTACCTCTCCGCTATAATGCCGGTTTTCCTCCTGGGGTGGACAATGCTAGCTTTGTGCGTTGGGAAACAAAGGGGATTCGTTTTTTGTTTCATTTGGTTGATGATGAGGGTCTGATCAAACCCTTTGTCCTCCTTTGTGAGGAATTTACTCTTCCTCCTACAGATGTCTATGCCTATCTTCAGATTCGCCATTACATCTCCTCCTTGTCGAGCACCCATCTCTCGGCCTCCTGTCGGGAATTGTTGATGGAGGCCTTTACATTTGGTTCCCAACAGCCTGTCCCTTTGAAGTTCCACCATAGATATCTGAAGGTCGAGTCCCCTCTGCTTGATTGTCTCAAATTGAGGGATGCTTGGGTGGGGGATTTGAATAAGAAATTCTCTGATGAAGTAATTTTGAATGCCATAAAAAAGCTACCTTTGTATAGTAAATATGCTGTTTTCTGGGAACAGCATTACAAACTAACTCTACGGCCTCTATATTTCTCCTCGGAGAGCCTTCCTGGCGGGACTCTGCCCGACTGCAGATTGCCGGCGCTGTGGTGCTCCGAACTCAGGTCTCGGACACATGTTTTGGTCCTGTCCATCAATACAAAGTTTTTGGGATGCTGTTTTTCTTTTTGTAGATGACATCTGGAACATTACAGTTCAGAGATCAGCCTTGGTATTATTTGGAGCCTCCTTACATTTTCTTCCCCGTCGGCCCGGGGCCTCAGCATTCCTTCGTTGGTCTGCGGTGGTGGCTATCAAATGCATTTTGCTTAAGTGGATGGAGACGGAGGCTCCTGACTATTCCCTTTGGCGTAGTCACATGATCACGTTGCTTTCTTTTGATAAAGCTTTGCGGCGGTATGCAGTGCATGTACACTTTAGTAGCTTTCCCCATGTCGCCTTGATAAAGAAATCGAAACGCGTTAGCTGAAAGCTAAGTACTCAGAATTGACACGTATGAGCAATGATTTATAATAGCATGCTCTAATATTGGAAATGACTAACAATTTAGAATCAAATAATAGACAAAAAGAAGTAAAATAGAAAACGAATATACACGGAGGAGGAGGTACCGTGGGTAAATGAAGAGTCTATTTTCCTCAAACTATATTGGTTTGTGGAGCTGTCTGATACCCTTCTCGGACCTCATTTTGAACTCATTGCAGAGGACTCTGTGACTATTTTGGTATAGATATCTTTTGGAGTAAAGAGTAAACAGAAAGAAAGAAAGATCTTGAATAATTAACAAAAGGAGAAAAGTGAAGAATGGACAAGAAAATAATACAAATGGGAAAAAGAAGAAAGCAGAATGGATAGACTAAAAATATATTAAATAAAATGACAATTGGCAGGCAAGAGTCTTAAGGGAAGATGGATATTGATAAGAAATAAATATGAAAGAACAGTTAATTTAAGAAGTCAACAAATGAAAGGAAAACAAAAAGAAGAATGCAGAATGGACTAATTATAGACAGAAAAGATATATGACATTTAGATGCAAGTAAAAGAAAGGAAAATAAATAATATACAAGAAAGATACATAATATGAATTTATTGGTAATTGAAGGAGATGACTAGAAGATCAAATGTAAAGTTTGATTTTATAATAATATAGTTTCAAAAGGATTGGATTTTAATTGGAAAAGAGGAAAATGTATTAAAAAAAATTAATTAATTATAAAATGAAAAATTTATTTGTCAGAATGAAATAAAAATGTTTATATACAAATAGATGATAAAAATTATAAAATTGTAAACAATTTTTAAAGAAATATATGAAGATATGGATATTTGTTTTTAGATATTAAAAGGATGATAGGGGTTGCTGGATTAAAGTGTATGAGATATAAGAAAAATAATACTAATTTATTAAATATATGTTTATGATAGAATTTTATGGTATGAACTAAAATATTGGGGAAATGAATTTAAAGATTGGTGAGAAGACAAAGATGTATCAATGGAATGTTAGGAATTAAATATGGTTAATGTGACCAAAGGTTAAATAACAGATAGAGAAAGTAATTATTTTAAAATGGTAAAAAAAAAAAAAAAAAAGATTTTATGATTAGAAGAGAGATATACTAAGATACATTGTGGAGGGTTAATGAGTTTATCTTAAGAAATGATAAAGGGGATATTAATAAATATTGGTTGCCTGGGGGAGAGGGGGAAGTTGGGGTTGCTGTTCCAATGTGTGTCCTTAAGCAGTCATTATATTGGGGGGGAGGGGTGGGAAAAAGATGGGTTTTAAAAGTAGTACTAGAATGATTAAGGAAAAGATCAATAAGGGGTTGGGTACTTTAGGGGTAAAAATGTGTGTCATTGAGAGAAGTTCTTTAGATCTTAAATATGAAGGAAGGAAGGAAGAAGATTATGATGAGAAGTTTAAAATATATTATGTCTTTTAAGTTATTTTCTATTAATGTCAATGGCCTGAATCATGTAATCAAAAGAAAAAAGGTATTAGTATTTTTAAAAAAGCAAAATGCGGATGTTTATTGTTTGCAAGAGACTCATCTGAATATAAAGGAATCACAGAAACTAAAGGGTGGATGGGTGAAGGAATGTTTTTTTCCTCCAGCAGCAGGTAAAAAAGCAGGGGTAGCAATTCTTATAAATAAAAAGTGTATGGCCAATTTTAAGGTAGTAAATTCAGATCCACATGGAAGATGGTTACATATTGATATAAGTATGGGAAATAATACCCTGACGTTGTTTAATATATATGCCCCTAATTCGAATCAATCAGAATTTTTTAAAAAGTTGCAGAGTATGTTGTTACCACTGGCTATTTCTAATTTAGTGGTGGCTGGAGATTTTAATGCTGTAATGGATCCATTATTGGATAAAAAACCAGGTAAAAATATAAAATCTTTAGGTTTAGATAATTTGGCTCAATCATGTGATTTGAAGGATATATGGCGTATTCTTCATTTTAATGATCAGGAATTTTCATTTTGTTCACAGGTTCATAAATCATTTTCAAGAATAGATTATATTTTTATTTCATCACATAAGGTGCAACAAGTGATTAAAGCTTCCATAGATCCTATTATTATTTCGGATCATGCGGGAGTATGGATAGAATTACAATTAGATCAACTAGAGAATAGAAGACCTCTTTGGAGATTTGACAATGCATTGCTTGTGGATGACAAATTTTTGGAAAATTTTAAAACACAAATTAGTGATTTCTTCCACATGAATTTAGTGGAGGATACATCTATTGAAAATGTATGGGACGCATTTAAAGTGACTATGAGAGGTCAGATTATATCCTATTCGGCTTTTGTTAGGAAACAGATTAAAATGCAATATATAGAGTTAGAAAAAGAAATTAAAATATTAGAAACTAAATTGGTAAGTAAATGGGAACATGAGGTTTTGCAAGCTCTTTTGAAAGCAAAAGGTAAATATAATGAATTAGCTTCAAAAATGATAAGAAGAGATTTATTTTCTAAGCAGACAATGTATTATGGAAATTCTAATAAGGCGGGAAGATTATTAGCGAATTATCTTAAAGCAAAAAAAAGAACAACTAATATTAATGGGATAAAAGATGATAATGGTATAATAACAAATCAAACGGATATAATTTTAAAACAATTTCTAAAATTTTATAAGGACCTGTATTCTTCCGAGCCTTATTTGGAGAGGCAAAAAGATGGTAAAAATTTTTTAGATTTAATTAATGGACCTAAGGTTCCTGATCATATAAAACGGAGTTTAGATGAACCTATATCATTAAAAGAATTAGAAACAGCATTGAGATCTCTTAGAGTTGGATCCGCTCCAGGTGGTGATGGTTATACAGTAGAATTTTATAAAACATTTCAAAATGTCCTTTCCCCATATTTACTAAATTTATATCAGACACAACTTATAAAAGGTGATATTAAAGGTACTATGGCTGAATCAGTAGTAATTGTTTTGCCTAAGCCAAATAAAGATCCTACTTTGGTTTCGAACTACAGGCCTATATCTTTAATAAATGTTGATAATAAACTTTTGGTGAAAATTTTGGCTTTGAGATTAGCCAAATCTCTCCCACATATTATAGACACACATCAGACTGGTTTCGTTGCTAAAAGGCATTCCTCTAATAACTCTAGATTATTGTTTCATATGTTAAATTTATCAAAAAAAATGGATGAACCGGCTTTTACAGTTTCATTGGATGCAGAAAAAGCGTTTGATAGTGTAGAATGGAATTTTATGTATCAAGCTTTAGAATGGTTTGGTATAGGTTCTGGATTTATACAAATGGTAAAAACATTGTATAGCTTCCCGATTACAAGATTAAATATTAATAATAGGTTATCTGAAGGTTTTAAGTTGCAAAGGGGAGTTAGACAAGGTTGTCCTTTATCTCCTTTGTTATTTGATGTTGTATTAGAACCCTTATTGTTAGCAATACAGCAAGCAGGGGAGATACAGGGTATTCCATATTCTGATATGGAATATAAAATTTCGGCATATGCAGATGATATTTTACTTTATTTGAGAAATCCAGAGTCTACCTTATCTTGTCTATTAGAATTAATTGATATGTTTGGTAAATTTTCAGGTTATAAAATTAACTGGAGTAAGTCGGAAATTATACCTTTAAATGTTCATTGTGTAAAAGGACTATTTGATGATTTTCCGTTCATATGGAAGGAAAAAGGATTTAAATATCTTGGTATTCAAGTTAAAAATACAATTGAAGATACTGTAAAAGAAAATGAAAAATTTGTATTAAAAAGAGTTACGGAGTTGTGTGAGCAATGGAACCCTTTACATATTTCTTGGTGGGGGAGAGTTCAAACTATTAAAATAATGATGTTGCCTGTAGTTTGTTACCAAATGAGTATGATACTATTTATTTTCAGGGGTCCTTTTATAAAAAGCTTAATAGCATTTTAACGAAATTTCTTTGGCTTGGTAAAATACCTAGAATAGCTTTAGTAACTTTGCAAAAATCAATTAAGGAGGGAGGGGTAAATTTTCCAAATTTTTATAGGTACCATCAAGCCTAAATTTTACGTCGGGGTATGTATTGGATCCTCCCAGAACTTATAGATAATGCACCGGATTGGTTGTATTTGGAATGGCGCCTTATGTTTCCCCTAAATTTAGTTCATCTTCCAAGTATCAACATGCCTAGAAGATACAGAGAAAATAAGATATTAATGGATACTTGGAAAACGTTGAGGTTTATTAGTAAATTAACACCTATCCCAATAAACAAGTCAACTAATCAGTCTTTATGGATAAACTCCAAGATCAAAATTGGCGGAGCTCAAATCCTTTGGAAGAACTGGATTATTGCAGGCATTCTAATCTAATCTAATCTAATCTAATCTAAATCTTGGGTTTATATACCGCATCATCTCCGCAGATGGAGCTCGACACGGTTTACATGGTTAGGGAAGGAACGGAACTACAGTGGAATTATATAAGTATGAGAGAAGAGAGGTTGGTGTGAGAGTGCCAGGAGCGGGACGGGGTTACGTTCTGGAGAAGAGCCAGGTCTTCAGATGCTTACGGAATGGTAGAAGGGGGCTCAAATTGCGGAGAGGGGAAGGGAGACTGTTCCAGAGCTGAGTGATTCTGAAAGGGAGGGAAGAGCCAAGTTTACCAACAAGGGAGATGCCTTTTAAGGAGGGGTAGGATAGTTTTAATTTTTGAGTGGATCTAGTGGAGGTTGGATTTGAGGAATTCCAGGATAGAGGGATAAAAGGAGGAAGGATACCGTGGAGGATCTTGAAGGTTAGGCAGGCACATTTAAAGTAGACCCTGGAAATAACGGGAAGCCAGTGGAGTTTGGATAGGAGCGGTGTGACATGGTCAAATTTACTTTTTGAGAAGATAAGTTTGGCCGCGGTGTTCTGGATTAGTTGGAGTCTGTGGAGGCTTTTCTTTGTTAAGCTTAGGTAAATGGAATTGCAATAATCCAATCTGGAGAGGATAATGGATTGTACGAGGACGGCAAAGTGTTTTTGGTGGAAGCAGGATCTCACTTTCCTCAGCATGTGAAGGCTGCAAAAGCATTTTTTTTATCAGGGAGTTGAGGTGGTCGTTGAAGGATAATGATGAATCTATGGTGATGCCCAGAACTTTGCTAGAGAATTCCAGCTGTAGAGAGGAGCCTGTGGGCAGTGGGATGGAAGTGGGTAATTGATCAAGTTTAGGGCCGAGACAAAGTAGTTTAGTTTTGGACTCGTTCAATTTCATTTGTACAGTGTGAGCCCAGGATTGAAGTTTGGTTATGCAAGAAGAAATGTTAGCTGCGAGATTGGTGAGGTTCGCGTCGGTCTCGATGAGGACCAGGATATCGTCGGCGTAAGTGTAGAGTGTTTCTAGGGGGGATAGGTGGAGAAGATTCAGGGAGGACATATAAATGTTGAAGAGGATGGGAGAAAGGGGGGAGCCTTGTGGGACTCCACAAGTCGGTTTCCATGGGGAGGAAGAGGAACCATGTTTGGTGACGGTGTAAGAGCGAGAACGTAAGAAGTTCGAGAACCAGTCAAGGACTGTAGAACTAATGCCTATCTCGGAGAGTAGGAAGATTAGAATGTCATGGTGGACAACGTCAAAGGCAGCAGAGAGGTCGAATTGAAGGAGAACGGCAAAATTTTTGTGAGAGTGAAATTGTTGGATCTTCGAGATTAGGGAGGCCAGGAGGGTTTCGGTACTGAAGTCGAGTCTGAAGCCGTATTGATAGGGTAGGAGGACAGAGAATCTTTCCAAGTAGGCTGAGAGTTGGGAGGAGACGATGGACTCTAGCAATTTGGTTAGGAGCGGAATGTTTGCTATTGGGCGATAATTGGATGGGGAGGAGGGGTCTAGGTCAGCTTTCTTCAGTAAGGGGGTCAGTGCAATGCGTCCCATTTCAGGGGAGAAGAGGCCCGATGATAGGGCAGAATTTATGAGTATGGTGAGAGAAGAGATGGCCTGTGTGGGTATTTTCTCAAATAGATAGGATGGGAATGGATCCAAGGTGCAGTTACAGGATTTCAGTTTCAGGCAGAGTTTGAGGACCTGCGAATCGGATACTTGCTCAAAGGTAGTCCAGGATCTGTTGACTGGGACGGGGGTGGGGACCTTTGTAGTAGGATCGGGGGAGGCGGGCACCAGAGGATTGTAGGAGACTACGGGAGGGAAGGAGCTTCTCAAGGCGGTGACTTTTTCATTGAAAAAGTTTGCTAGTAGGTCCACTGATGGGGAGGAGGGAAGTATAGAAGGGTTGGTGTTGGGAGTTAAGGAGCGCCAGATATTGAACAGCATACTGTTCTGGTTTTTTGAACTGGAGATCTTGTCACCATAGAAATTTTTCCTAGCTCTTTTGAGTGTATTGTTGTAGAGTTTAATGTTGACTCTCCAGATTTGTTTATCTGCGGGGGATTTAGATTTTTTCCAGATGCGTTCCAGGGATCGACATTTTTGTTTTAGCATCCTGTGTTGTGGAAGGTACCAGGGGGCCTTACGGGAGTAGGAGATGGTTATGGTGGACAGCGGGGCGAGAGATTGGTAGGTGGATTCTGAGAGAGTGGTCCAATTGTGCCAGTTGGTTGCAGAATCTGATGGCTTAGGATTGGATGAGAGAGTGTCAAGAAATTTGGACCAGAACTGATCACTTGAAATTTTCTTGCGGAAAGTAATGGACTTAGAGGGCTGAGGAGAGGTTCCAAGGTGAGACATGAAGATGGGGAGACAGAAGGTTCCTAGGTAGTGGTCGGACCAGGGAACGTGGTCCCAACGGATGTCATCGGTTGAAGTTTTGTAATCCGTGAGATCGAGGAAGCTGATGAGGTCTAGTGTGTGGCCTTTTTCATGGGTTAGAGAGGGGGCAGGGGGGGAGAGGCCGAGAGAGATGAGGAAATTATTGAAATCGGATGCATCATTGCTGGAGGTGTCATCAAGGTGGAGATTGATATCTCCGATGATCAGTAGTCTTTGGAACTTAAGGAATACGTTAGATATGGTCTCGTAAACAAGTTCGGAGGAATTGCTCCAGGGGGTGGGCGGGCGATAGAGTAATAAGATACCTAGTGGGTGTAGATGGAGCTCATCATTGATTGAGGCTAGCATATATTCTAGTGAGTGGTGGCTGCCTTTTTCGAGAAGTTCAACATTGAAGAAAGATTTGTAGAGGAGTGCCAATCCGCCTCCTTTTCGGTTTAGTCTAGGAGAAAAGAGGCCTTGGTAGCCCTGGGGGCAAATCTCGTTTTGTGTAAAATAATCATCTTTTTTGATCCAGGACTCTGTGATACAGAAGAATCCAGGATCGGAATCTGTGAGGAGATCTTTCATAATTTGGGTCTTGTTACATACGGATCTGGCGTTGCAGTAAAGTATCGGGACTGGGGTTAGAGAGTCAGGGGCATGGTTGGGAAGGTTGGCGGGGGGCACAGGCTTTAAATAGGCGAGGTTGGCTTTGCGGGGTTTATGTTTGTGAGAGTGACTTCTAGTGCGCAACAGCGTGGGGATTTTGAGGCTGGGGCAGGTATTAGTGACATTTGGGGAGTCTGGTAGATTGGGGGAAGGGGGTTTCAAGCAGAGGGTGATCTTAAGAGAAGAGCAGAGAAGGAGAAATAGGAGCCAAAATGGAGGCTTCATGTTTGAGCTTGGGGAGCCTTTTTTGCTGGGAGGCAGGGCTTGATTGAATCGTGTGTAAAACAGTTTGCTAAGTAGGGAGAGTCTTTTTTTTTTTTTTTTTTTTTTGGATAACACTGGGGGGAAAGAGTGGTTAAACCCGAATCCCAGCAGTGAGAGCGGATTTACCTCTGAAACTATTTATCTTTTGGAACCTGAGCAATAGGGTATTCCATGCGGAATCGTATGCAGAGGGGGCTTAATCGGAGGGGTTTAGCAAGGGGAGGCTGCACTGTCGGGAAGCCAGGACTGGGCGGGGACTTAAATGAGTTAGTGGGAGGAAGGGTGAGCGGGGAGGGGGTTCAGGTACTGATCACGGAAGGAGTACAGTTTAGCATCTAACAGTTTCCAGTAAAATACAGTACAGTTTAGCATCTAACAATTTCCAATAAAATATAATGAAATACAATGAGTTCCAATGAAATACAACTTTGGTGGTTGAACGGTATAGCGCTAAGGCAGGAACAAAGGGAAGAATACAGTTCGGTATAGTGGCTAGCTATTAATGTGAAGGGGACGGGCAAGGATCACAGTAATGGGTGCAATATAAGAACAGACGATTTGAGTCTAACAAAATTCAGAGAGGGAGGGGGGGAGGAGGAACTTAGAGCAATGAGGAGGGAGGGGGAGCAAGAAGGTGGAAAGCTACCTCTTTCCTCTGTTTTTGTAAAGTCGCTGGGGGAGGAGAGATTGTTCGGCGGACCTTGGGGGTTGAAGGAAAAGGTCAGGCGCAGTGGCAGGCAGATCCGCCCGAACCGAAACTGTAAAGGCAGGAAGGCTTTCGACGGTCACGCAGTGGGTTGGAAGGGCGCCTTCGTTGGCACGCCGAACGGCTGCACGCCGTTCGGAGGCTTGTTTTGTAGGTCCGAAGTCTCCCGGTGTTCAAGTAAGGGGCGGAGCAGTGCTCCCACGCACCTCACCTCTCTGGAGCCTGGAAACTAGCTGGTAAGGGCTGGGGGAAGATCTTATATGTCTGGCTGGATCGTGGCAAAGTAGTGGCGGCTGGTCCTATTGCTGCTTAGGTGTAAAAACAGTTGATCTTCTTATCGAATTGTAGGGGGGGCGGATCTCACATTCCTGGCAGGTTCGGGTCTGTGGGTTCTTGGTGGTTGCGGATGGACCCGCTGCTGCTTAGGTGTAAAAGCAGATTGTTTTCCCAATGCTGCTGATATTTAAAAGCAGGCAGATTGATCTCTCCAACAAATTGTATGGTGAAGAGCATACACGTCTGGCTGGATTGGGACAAAAGCTCTCGATAGTGGCGGCTGGTCTTGGTGCTGCTTAGGTGTAAAAGCAGTTGATCTCCTACTTCTGATAATATTTAAAAGCAAGCATATTGATTTTTCCAACGGAATGCTGGGGGAAGAGCTTACTTGTCTGGCTGGATCAGGGCAAAGGGCTCTCGGTAGTGGTGGTTGGTCCTGTTGCTGCTTAGGTGTAAAAAACAGTTGATCTTCCTAGTGGACTGCAGGGGGAGGTGGAGCTCACACTCTTGGTTGGATTCGGTCTCTAAATGATGTTATTTCAGAAGGTAAACTGCTGGAATTTTCACAATTGCAACATAGATTTGGTCTTAGTAAAACACAAAGTTTTAAATGGTTGCAATTGAAGCAGGCCATTCAGGTTGGGTTCCCTGAATGGAAAACATTGAATAATCAATATAGTTTAGAGTTCTTATGTTTCCAAGCAGACTTCCTAGGGCATCAAGCCGCATTGTGGTATAAATTAATATCTGGATATTTGAATAAAAAACCAAAAAATGGTCTAAGAGACATTTGGAGCATTGAGATTAAGCATCAAATTACTGCATCTCAATGGCTACTAATTTGGTCTTGGAGAATGAGATGTACAGTGTCAGCATCTATGAGACAAACTTGGTGCTTTTTATTACATAGAGCTTTTTGGACCCCTACACGTTTGCAAAAATTAGATAGTTCTAAGTCCAATAAATGCTGGCACTGTAATCTGGAACCTGGGACGTTGGATCATTTACTGTATCATTGTCCCTACATTAAAAGTTTTTGGAATGCAATTTGGCCACAAATTGATGGAAAATCATGTAGCAATATCATATGATACAGTGTTATTTGGAATGATGATGAGAAAAAAAAGTCAAATTTCACTAGAAAATAACAAGCTTTTACTAGTCATGACAGGGGTTGCCATTCAGCATATAACCAATAACTGGAAGAATCATAGTAACCTTAATTATACATTTTGGTGGAATACAATTTGTCATATATTCAAAATGGAAAGAGCAATAGCAATACAAAGAGGGACATATCCTAAATTTATAAAAATATGGGGGCCATTGACAAAATATTGTAGTGAATGAATAGTAGGATTTCTCTTCTTCTTTTCTTCTTTTCATTGTCTTCTTTATGGCACACATGGAGGGGGGGTAGTGAAAATAATTTTACATAACATGTTATAATATGGTATACAATATGTATAAGGTGATTGGAAAGTACTTGAAGGGTGGGGGGTGGGAGAGGGGATAAAAATATGTTTAGAATATTATGTAATAGATATAAAAGTGATATTGTGTATTCATTAGTTGTAATTCAATATTTTGTACACTTCATGTAAAATATGAAAATGAATAAAGAATTATAAAAAAAAAGGAAACAATATAAAAACAATTTTCTGATATGGAGCAAGAAATTAAATGTTTGGAATCTAAGTTGATGGAAAAATGGGAACAAAATACTTTGCAGGCTCTTTTAAAAATAAAATGTAAATACAATGAGATTTCTTCAAAATTGATAAGGAAAGATTTGTTTTCTCAGCAAGATCTGTATTATGGAAACTCAAATAAGGCGGGAAGATTATTGGCGAATTATCTTAAAGCAAAGAAAAGAAGAAATAAAATTATTGCAATTAAAGATGAGAAAGGAAATATACATTCTCAAATTGGTCCTATTTTAAATCAATATTTAAATTTTTATAAAGATTTATATTCTTCCATGCCTTATTTAGATAAAGAAAAAGATGGTTTAGAATTTTTAAAATTAATTAAAGGTCTGAAAATTCCTGATCATATAAAAAAAGGTTTAGAAGAGCCTATTATATTAAAAGAATTGCAAGCAGCGTTGAAGTCTCTTAGAGTTGGATCTGCTCCAGGTGGTGATGGTTTCACGGTAGAGTTTTATAAATCATTTCAAATTACCCTATTACCTTATCTATTAAATTTATATCAAGTTCAACTAACTAAAGGTTGCATTACAGGTACTATGGCAGAATCATTAACAATAGTTTTGCCTAAGCCAAATAAAGATCCCACATTGATTTCAAAATACAGGCCTATTTCTTTAATCAATGTAGACAGAAAACTTTTAGCTAAGTCATTGGATTTATACTTGGCTAAGGCTCTCCCTTTTATTATTGATATGCACCAAACAGGGTTTGTTGCTCAGAGATATTCTTCTAATAACACCAGGTTGGCTTTTCATATGTTAAACTTAAAAGCCATGAATGATTCAGCCTTTTCTGTATCTTTGGATGCAGAGAAGGCCTTTGATCTGGTGGAATGGACCTTTATGTATCAAGCATTGGAGTGGTTTGGGATAGGTTCTGGATTTATACAAATGATCCAAACTATGTATAGTTCCCCTGTTGCTAGATTGTATATTAATAATAATTTTTAGGAAAGATTTAATTTGTAGAGAGGGGTTAGACAAGGTTGTCCCTTATCTCTTTTGCTTTTTGATATTGTATTAGAACCCTTGTTATTAGCTATTCAGCAAGTGAAGAAGATACAGAGCATCCCTTACTCAGATAGGGATTACAAGGTCTCTGCATTTGCAGATGATATACTACTACATTTGAGAAATCCAGAAACAACCATTCCATACTTACTTGAATTGATAGAGAAATTTGGAAAATTTTCAGGATATAAGATAAATTGGAGTAAATCAGAAGTTCTTCCACTTAATGTACAGTGTACAAAAGGTCTGTTTGATTCATTCCCCTTTTCATGGAAGGAGGATGGAATAAAATATTTAGGTATTTGGATAAATAATACGCTGGAAGAGACAATGAAAGTGAATGAAAAATTTTTATTACAGAAGATAACAGAAATGTGTGAGCAATGGAATCCTTTACATCTTTCTTGGTGGGGGAGAGTTCAAACTATCAAAATGACCTGGTAGACCATAACATCCTACTGCAAATCTTGGACTCAATAGGCATCTCAGATAAAGTATCCTCATGGTTTGAAGGTTTCTTAAAATCCAGAACATACAAAGTAAAATCAGACAAAGAAAAATCCAAACCTTGGTCCAACCCCTGCGGCGTTCCACAAGGGTCCCCTACTCTCTTCAACCTATATACGGCCTCTCTTGGCTTATATAGGTTGAAGAGAATGCTATGAAGCTATGCTGATGACATCACCATCCTCATTCCTTTCGACCAACCAATGCTCTTAATGTCAGACACACTACACAGAACTCTAGCTACAGTTACGACTTGGATGGAAGACCACAAACTGAAACTCAACCCAGACAAAACTAAATTCATCCTCCTAGAAAATAACAAAATCCCAACCATAACCAACTTAGAAATCAACTCTATCAACTACCCTTTGCAAACCACCCTAAAACTTCTAGGTATGACTATTGACAGAGACTGCACCATGCAACCACAAATTAACAAAACAATACAGAAATATTTCGCAGTTATGAGAAACCTTAGACAAGTCCAAAAATTCTTCGAAAAAACACAATTTCAGCTCCTAGTACAATCTCTAATCCTAAGTATCCTAGACTATTGCAACATCCTCTACCTCCCCTGTCCTGCAATAATGATTAAACAACTACAGAATACAGCTCTGAGACTCGTCTATTCATTGAAAAAACATGATCACATTACTGAGGCATTCATCAATTCTCATTGGCTTCCAATCCAGGAAAGAATACAATTTAAATTCTACTGTATACTATTTAAAACTATAAATGGAGACAGCCCAACCTACCTAAACGACCGCCTCATCCAAACCACCTCTACCAGGCATAGAAAAACACACACCCCATTCACTTACCCCCCAATCAAAGAAGTAAAACGGAAAAAACTATACAACGGACTACTGGCCACTCAGGCAGCGAAGATAGACAGCCAAGTCTCCAACCTATTGACAACAACCCCAGACTACAAGATGTTCAGAAAGGAAATAAAAACTATACTCTTCAATCCCTTAATAAAGCTTAATACCATGATAAAGATTAACCCCCCTCTTACCATCCCCTCCCTAACCCCAGATCCTACTTTTCCCTCTCTTGGAAACCTTCTCTGATCTAACGTTGTAACCCTTCTTCCATAACTCTTTTTGTAATCCGCTTTGAACCGAAAGGTAATGGCGGAATAGAAATATGTAATGTAATGTAATGTAATGATGATATTTCTTGTGGTTTGTTATCATATGGGTATGATACCAGTTGTTTTTTTTTCATGGGCCCTTTTATAAAAAATTAAATCGTATTCTAACAAAATTTATTTGGCTGGGTAAAAAGGCTAGAATTGCTTTAGTATCTTTACAAAAACCAATTACAGAGGGAAGGGTAAATTTCCCCAATTTTTATAGGTATCGTCAAGCCTATATTTTACGCCAGGGTATGTATTGGGTCCTCCCAGAGCCCGTCGAAAATATCCCAGATTGGTTGTGGTTGGAATGGCGACTCATGTTTCCTCTGCGACTATGCTATGTTCTCAGTATCAAAATGCCTAGATTATATAAAGAAAACAGAATACAGTGGTGCCTCGCATAACGAACGCCTCGCACAGCGAACGCTGCACACAACGAACTTCATGTCTTGATTCATACAACGAACTTCGTTTCACACAACGAAATCGCCCGAGCTTCCACGAACGCTGCCAATGTATTGAATCCTTCCGCGCAGGCACTGCAGGCAGTCATTAGTCACTGCGCTTAACGCGTTTCACATAACGAACTTTTCGCATAACAAGCTTGCTCCTGGAACGAATTAAGTTCGTTGTGTGAGGCACCACTGTATTAGTAGATACATGGAAAACCTTACGATATGTCAGTAATTTAACACCTATTCCAATACATAAATCAACAAATCAGACGTATATGTCTAAACTCCAAGATTCAAATTGGCGGATTTAAGGTTATCTGGAAGCATTGGATGATAGCAGGAATACATATTTTAGATGATGTTATATCTAATAGTAAGCTACTTGAATTTTCACAGTTACAACACAAATTTGGAGTTAATAAATCACAAAGTTTTAGATGGTTGCAACAAATAAGATATACAACACTTGATATTCTTATACATATAATCTCTTAATGTAAAAATTATAACCCCTCCCACCCACCCACTAGTCTTTTAAAGAATATAACCATAATAAACCCAAATCAAATCATTATTTTAAAATCTTAAGCATCCAATTTTCCCCCTCCCCCCAACTAAATAGATGTAACAATCAAAAAGGAAAACAGTGTTCATTCATTACAATAATTTTCTAATGGCCCCCAGATCTTTATGAAGTTATTATAGTTACCTTTCTGTATAGCAATTGCTCTTTCCATTTTAAAAATATGACAAAGTGAATTCCACCAAAATGAATAATTAAGATTGGTATAATTTTTCCAATTACTAGTAATTTGCTGAATTGCCACCCCCGTCTTAGGGATATTTGGAGTATTGAGATTAAGCACCAAATTTCTGCATCTCAATGGCCATGTATTTGAACTTGGAGGTTAAGATTTACAATGTCGGCATCTATGAGACAAACTTGTTTTTTTTCTTTACATAGAGCGTTATGGACCCCAGTTCATTTACAAAAGTTAGATAGCACTAAATCTAATAGATGTTGGCATTGTAATCTCGAAGCAGGGACTTTAGATCATTTATTATTCTATTGTCCATTTATCTTGGCCTTTTGGAAATCAATAGGGGGCTAAATAAATTGTTTATTGGAAAACCCGGTTGCATTATCATATGATACTGTATTATTTGGCATGTCAATGAGAGCTAAGAGCCAAATATCATCTAAGAACAATAAGCTTCTACTAATTATGACAGGAGTTGCCGTACAACAAATAACGAGAAATTGGAAGGGACTTAACTACAGTTTTTGGTGGAATTCGTTGTGTCACATATATAAAATGGAAATAACAATAGCTATACAGAAAGGGAATTTTAAAAAATTTCAAGATGTGTGGGGGCCATTAAATTACTGCAATGAATAGATTTCAATTTTCCCTTAATAGTATAAGTTCAAGATAGGGGGAGAGGGGATAATCTTTGTGCTTTTATTAATGGTAAGAAAGATATGAAAGTATTTATTAAATGATATAAATGTTTAATACATAATATGAAAGGGGAGAGAGGGAGATAAACTTTAAAATTTGATTTATTGCTGAATATTAAGGAGTTCTTTTATCAAGCTGCGGTAGGGGTTTCACTCACGTTAAACCGCCTGCCGCACTAGCCGCTAACACCTGCATTGAGCAGGCGTTAGTTATTTAGCCGGCCGTGGGGGTTAGCGCGTGCTGAAATGTCCGCCGCACTAACCCCGCTAGCACGGCTTGATAAAAGGACCCCTAAGTGTTTTATCTAAGTTTAAATGATTGTACTTGTTGATGCACTTATTGTAAGTTTGAAAAATGAATAAAGAATTTAAAAAAAAAAAAAAAAACCCTTCTGAGTAATAATTGGCAAAGTTAATCTAGGTAAATGAAAATACAGGTTCGGGTTAGCCTGAACCACGGCCACAGGAGGCTCAAAGTGTAGAGCAAAGAGGAATGGGGACAAAAGACAGTCCTGCCTTGTTTCTCTCTCAATCTCAAAAGGGTCTGTATATACCCATTAATCTTTATCCATCCTTGTGGGGAAGTACACATGGCTTTCAAATCCGCACAAAACCTCTCACCCAAACCCACCTATACAATACCTGCCATAGAAAGGCCCAGCACACCTTATCAAACACTTCTTTAGCATCAATTGCTAACAACACTGCCTTTGTTTATGCTGGGCCTCCCATACTAAGTATAAGGTCTGCCGAATATTATCACCCACTCCCCTTCTATGAATAAAGCCCGATTGATCATTATGAATTAGGCCTGGTAATAGCCTCACCAACGGATCAACCAAAGTCTTTGCAATAATTTTAATGTCTATATTTAATAGGGAGATTGGGCGGTAAGAACCACACCTTTCTGGGTCTTTACCTGGCTTCAAGAGAATAGAGATTCCAGCTTCCCTCATAGAAGGAAACATAGGCACGTCCTCCAATAGACCATTAGCTACCCTCTGCAAGAGACTCCCAAACCTTTTATAAAAGGGTCCCGAAAAGCCATCCAGGCTTGGGCCATACCAAGTTTCAGACTTTTAATAGTAGCAAAATGTTCCATCTTGTTAATGGGAGAATCAAACCACGCCCTCTCCACTTCAGATAAATTTGGAAGCTGGATTTTAGAGAGATACTCTGTTACACGATCCAGCTAGGCATAGTAGAGGGAGAACTGCAAGACAAAAATCCTGGGAAGGTTACCACGAAAGAGATGGAATATGAGGGAGAATCAGGGAGAAAAAGATCATTAGGTACAAATATTATCTTACTAAGAAATATCTGTGAATTTTATATGAGTGTGGGAAAGATAGAAAGTTATTTAAAAGGATTCCCTCTGCATATCACATAGTGATTCACTGCTTGTCCAATCACACTGCCAGAAATATAAGCAGAAAAAGAGGCATGGGGGATGGGCAAGAGGGTTTATTGACTAATTTAGTGATGCAGTTGGGTTAAAGCTTGCCTTGGTGCGCTTAGAATTCTTCTACCATCTCATGCTGCTGTCTGTTTATTGCAGAGACCAAAAGCTGTCGTATCTATCCCTAAGAGCATGTATTGGGCTGTGGACGGCCTTCCTGTGCATCCTGCTTGTGGCCACAGATGCCAGCTCCCTCGTCTGCTACATTACACGCTTCACAGAGGAGGCCTTTGCCTCCCTCATCTGCATCATCTTCATCTATGAGGCAATAGAAAAGCTGATTCATCTGGGGGAGACTTATCCCATCCACATGCACAGCCAGCTGGACCATCTCACCCTCTACTAGTGAGTTCTCATACTGTGTAGTCTCTTCCATGTCAGCCTGTGCTTCCTCTGAGTCAACAGTGAGGAAGAGGGTATACAAAGCCACAGGTCTGTGGCACAAAAGGACCTCTATTCTGTCAAGACATTATAATTTTTCTTTCTTTATATTTGTTACAAACAGAATCTGGCTTTTGTGATCCTATCTGAGGGTAACAATAGAATTAGATTTCAAAGGATCACCAATGTATTTATTTTTTTATTTAAACAATTTATATTCTCCCAGCTTCAATCAAAAAACTGTCTGTGCCATAGTACAAAATACATTTTTAATAAAATATATTAAAAACAGACAATCCAATGACCAGCTGTTATTCCACTTGGTAAAGATAAGCAACTTAAGCAAACCATGCACTCAAGATTTCAAGATTCTTTCCCAACAGGGGGTAAAAAGATGTCTTTCAAAGCTCTCAGGCCTCTGGGATATCCTTGTACCTAGGTCCAGCAGAACAGAAAAAAAAAACCAAAACAGAAGAAAAAACAACTACAGACCAGGCTGGGGTTGCGAAAGGAAAGGCCCTGCCAGGGTTGCCCTCAAGTAGCCTGTTTTGAGGCTGCCTCCTACTTTCCAGCTGCGCTTTGGGTAAGGAAGGGAGAAAGGGACCAAGCGAGGGGGGTTTGTGGCTCAGGACCGCTGCCTGTTTCTGCCACTTTGGGTCTTGAGGGAGGGAGGAGAGCATTGTGGCTCAGGACTGCTGCCGCACTGGTGCTTCGGGGCGAGAGAGAGTGGAGGATTGAGATCTGTGTTCTAACACAGCACTCTCAATCAATTGGGTAAATTGTTATCCGGTATTCACCAATCCCTGCGGGTGATGAATAACTGAGATTCTACTGTAGTTCTATCCATTGTAGTGAAGGAATTTCAGGACCAGATTTCAAGATGTTTCTCTGAGTCCTATTTTGCATATACCAGGAAGTGTTCTGGTCCAGATTCTCTGTTCCTTGTAATATCTCTTGATGTTCCATGTACAGTAAGGAAAATGGGAATGACCTGGAGCAGAGATCAACCATGACAAATAAGTGGATTGAATCATTAGATTTAAGTGTTACTGTCCTAAATGCAAAGGTAGTTTCCAGCTAACAGATGGAGAGGATTTCTGGAGGTTTTTGATCTTTCTATGTGGAAATAATTACAAATAATGAAATATTCTGGGAGAGTTGTGGAAGGGGAGAACTCAACAGCAGTATTCATTAATCTTGGGTTTAAAAAAGGTCCTGGAGGAAAGGTCCATAAACTGTTATTAAAGTAAAAACTTATCCTTGGTGTCAGTAGCATGAAATCTTGCTACTCTTTGGGATTCTGCCAGGTGCTTGTGACTAGGAAGCAGAATACTGGATTAGATGGATCTTTGGTCTGACTCAGTATGGCAATTCTTATATTATTAACTTTGGAAACCAATTTTAAAGATGGAATTAACTTTATTCTGGTTAATTGTCCAAGTATTTAAGTTCTTAGCAGAACCATTTCCAAGTTTTCTGGACAGAATTCCAATTTTAGTCATTGGAAACAGAAAGGTATAATTCTTATAGAGCATGTTTTATGTGAAGATGAGACTACTGTATGTGGCCTTGAACCTACCGTACATACTCAAATATAGGTTGAGATTTTTGGGCCAAAAAAATGCCCCCAAAATGGGGGTCTCGTCTTATATTCGGGTCATCAACCCAAACCCCTCCCGGACGATACGGCATGCCAAGACGAGAGGGATGCCTCCAGTTTTCCCGTCCCCAGCTAACTAACTTTTTTTTTTTAAACCCCCCCCCCCCCTACAACGTGCTTACCTTTTGCGCAATTTTTAATCCCTAGTGGTCCAGTGGTGTATGGGGTGGGAACGATCTATCCGTGCCTTGCCTCGTGCTGAGCCTCTCTGTCCCCGGTTCCCAATTCGAACCCAGCGGTGCACCCAACAGGGCCGAACTTTTCGTGCTTCCTGCTCAGCCCCGCGCTGCTCTCTGAATGGCCGCTGCAGGAACGAGAACTGACGCCGGCCATTTAGAGAGCAGTGCGGGGCCGAGCAGGAAGCATGAAAATCTCAGCCCTGTCAGGTGTGCGGCATGGGAACCAGGGATGGAGAGGCTCAGCACAGGGCACAGCGCGGAAAGATCGTTCCTGCCCTGTACACTGCTGGACCACCAGGGATTAGAAACGGTCAGAAGATAACCGTGGGAGGGTGGTTTAAAAAAAAAAAAAAGTTAGTCAGCCGGGTCAGGAGGCATTCCTCCCATCCTGGGCTACTATTAGACTACCAGAAGGGGTGCAGGGTAGTAAGGTGAGACAGGGTGCAAAGCCTGGCATGGAGTGAAGGGGGCTGGGAATAGCCTAGTAGGGCAGGGAAGGAAGAGGGCTGGGTGGAGAGCTTGGCAGGGAATGAGGGGGGCTGATTGCAAAGCCTGGTAGGGCAGGGAGGGAAGAGGGCTGGATGCAGAGCCTGGTAAGGAAGGGAAGAGGGCTGGGTGCAGAGCCTGGCAGGGGAGGGCGTGAGGGAGGGGACACTGGGTGTAGAGCATGGCATTTGAATATTAAGCCCCCATCTTATATTCGAGTCAACCATTTGGATTACTCTTCTCCCTGTGCATCATTTTGCATTTGTCCACATGAAATTTCATCTACCATTGTTGTTACAGATGGTGGGATTTGGGAGGAAAAATAATATTTAGTGTCTGGACATCTTCATAGGAAACGTGATAGCAGATAAAGGCCAAATGGCCCATCCAGTCTGCATTGGATAATAGTCATTAGGCTTGATGAGTCTCAGTAAGCTCTCCATAACATCTTGGATTTTGGCACCCGACAGACAGAACACCTCCCAGGACACCATGTCTGGTCTGCAGATGCATGCCTCTGTACCCCTAAGAAGGGAATCACCAACAACCACTACCTTATGCCTCATAATGGTCTCAGATCCAGCAACTTGGTCTTGGAGGATAAGATGTACAATGTCAGCATCTATGAGACAAACTTGGTTTTTTCCGATACATAGAGCATTCTGGACCCATGTTCGTTTACAAAAATTAGATAGCTCTAAGTCTAATAGGTGTTGGCATTGTCATCTTGAGGCAGGGACTCTAGATCATTTATTATTCTATTGTCCATTCATTTTGGCTTTTTGGAAATCGATATGGGGCCAAATAAATTATCATATGATACTATATTATTTGGAATGTCAATGAGGAAAAAAAGTCAAATTTCTTCAAAAAATAATGTTATTACTTATTATGACAGGAGTAGCCATTCAGCAAATTACATTTAATAGGAAAAATTGGAGTAGACTTAACTACAGTTTCTGGTGGAACTTTCTGTGTCATATATATAGGATGGAAAGAATGCTAGCCACACAAAAAGGAAATTTTAATAAATTTCAGGAGGTTTGGGGTCCATTAATAGAATATTGTGATGAGTAAATATCATTTTTCCCTTATTGGTACAATTGTAAAGTGAGGGATGGGGGAGGGATTTTTGATTTGATATTATATGTTTAGATTAATAGAAAAGGGGGCGTGGCTTGGAAGTGCATGACAGAGGTCGGGTAAACGGTGAGCTCCGTCCCGATAGATCTTTTAATAGATTATTTAAATTACAGAAATTAACTTTTCTTGTTGGATACAGGAAAGTTGATTAAAGCTATGGTGTCCGGGAAAAATAATAAGGCTGATTCAGCTTTTGTTACACTGGCAAGCGCTAAGAGAGCCAAACCCGAGCCTCCGACCCCATCGAAAAAACTGGCTGAGAAGGAAACTGTAGATACAGTTGAAATCTTGCGGGAGCTTAAGGCAATTAGAGAGATTGTCTTGGAAAACTCCAAAGATATTAAGGAGGTTAAGGCAGAAATTAATATTCTCAACAGGAAAATGGAGTTAGTTGAGAATAAGATTGTAAATCTTTTAAGGTATTTCTGAATGAATGTTGTACACTTGTTGTAATTTTTGAAAATGAATAAAGATTTTTTAAAAAAAAAGATTGTAAATCTTAATGATAGAATGCTGGCAGTTGAAACAGATGTATTTAAACTGAAGCCGGTACAGAAGAAAATTGATCTACTTACACAAATGCTGGAAGATTGTAGTAATAGGGAGAGGAGGAGTAATTTAAGACTACTAGGGATTCCGGAAGGGGCAGAAAAAAATAATATTACTTTCTTTCTGGAGAATCTCCTCCCTAAAATCCTCCCTCTACATACGAAATATCCTATAGAAATTGAAAGAGCTCATAGGTTACCAGTCAGGAGGAGTGACACTCAAAGGGGACCTCGTCCAATTATATTCAAGCTCTTAAGACATCAGCAAGTACTGGATATTGTTCGACTGGCTAAAGAAAATAAGAATTTAAATTTTCAGGACTCTCGCATACACTTTGTGCCAGATTTTGCTCCTGCCACTGCAGCCAAGAGGAAAAGATTTCTTGATATGAGACCACAGTTAAGAAGTCTTGGGGCAAAATATGGGCTGATTTACCCAGCGTTAATGAGAGTGACTTTTAAGAACAAAACCATGAATTTCAAGGAACCAGAAGAGCTGCAGGAGTTTTTGCAGAAGCAAGAGGAACAGATGATTACCTAAAGTCATGTACTTTAATTCTTTTTTCTTTTTCTTCTCTCTCAAGAGATATGTTCTTACATTTATATTTCTTTACAATATGCATATCTCTGTATTGAAGTTTGAAATACAGTTATTATTTAAAGTTTACAGTTTACTGGCTTTGAAATGCAATGGTTTCCTATTTGGAATGTTATCCTTTTATGGGGTTGTGGAATTCATTATCAGGATGTCAGTTTGTTTTTAAAACTACAGTAGTTTATATGAGTATTCACATATTGTCTTACTTATATAATACTTTGTTTTTATGTTACATATTTTCTTTTTTATATTTTTGGTTTGATATGATTTGTCTAGTGACATTTCTTTATTTTATTTATTCAAGAGTATAGGTTTGACAAAGGAATTTGATATGTGTTGCTTTTTTAGTATAACACTGGTTGGGATTCTAAATATAATTTTGTCTCTATGCTTATTTGCAGAATATTAGTTTAAGGAGTTTTGGTTTATTATTAGTGATTTGGGGAAATAAATTATTTGTTCATATATTCTTATGTAACTTATGGTTATAGATCATTTGTTTTTGATAGTTCTATGGGGGAATTCTCTTTACCTGATTATCTATGTGTGTTTTCAAGTTTACACAATTAGTGATCTTATGGGGGAAGGGGTTTTTTGGGGGGATTTATATGGGTTTGTGTTCATTCTCAAATGTTTCAGTTTAAGAAGATGATGTCTGCTCATATGATTAAATATTTTTTTAGTTATTTGATCTCCAATAATTTTATTATTTATATTTACCATAATGGCTTTTAAAGTTTTTTCACTTAATGTAAATGGTCTAAATCATCAGATCAAAAGGAAAAAAATATTAGCCTTTCTGAAAAAGCAGAACGCTGATGTTTGTTATATTCAAGAAAACCCACCTGAATTTAGTGGAATCAAAGAAACTGGAAGGGTTTGGGTAAAGAAGTGTTTTTTGCTCCTGCAGTAGGGAAAAAAGCTGGGGTGGCTATTTTAATCAATAGGAAGTGTAATGCCAGTTTTAATTTAATAAATTTTGATCCTTTAGGCAGATGGCTGCATGTTGATATGAGAATGGGAAATCATACCCTGACTTTGTTAAATATATATGCCCCCAATTCAAATCAACAGGACTTTTTTCAATCTTTGCAGAGGTTGATATTCCCACTGGCTGCTTCTAAATTAGTGGTGGCAGGGGATTTCAATGCTGTTATGGATCCTTTAATAGATTAAAAAAACCATGTAAAAATGTAAAATCTTTAGGGTTAGATAATTTGGTTAATTCATGTGATTTGAAAGATTTGGCGTATTCTTCATTTTAATGATCGGGAATTTTCCTTTTGTCCACCGATTCATAAATCTTTTTCAAGAATTGATTATATTTTTATTTCTACGCAAATAATTCAACAAGTAATTACTGCTGTCATAGATCCAATTATTATATCTGATCATGCAGGAGTATGGATTGAGTTACATCTAGATCAACAAGAATTTCATAGACCTATTTGGCGATTTGATAATGCATTGCTTGTGGATGCAAAATTTCTTGAAGATTTTAAATTACAAATTTTTGATTTTTTTAAAGTTTAATTTAACTGAAGATGTTTCAAATGAAAATGTATGGGATGCTTTTAAGGCTACCATGAGAGGCTTTATAATTTCCTATTCTGCTCAGGTTAGAAAACAATTTAAAATGCAATATGTTGAATTGGAAAAGGAAATTAAATTATTAGAATCCAAATTAATTGCTAATTGGGAGCATGATACTTTGCAGACTCTTTTAAAAGCAAAGGGAAAATATAATGACTTATCTTCAAAATTAATTAGGAAAGATTTGTTCTTCAAACAAGCTATGTATTATGGAAATTCCAATAAGGCTGGAAGATTATTGGCAAATTACCTTAAAGTTAAGAAAAGAAAGAATAATATTGTTGCAATTAAAGATGGTAAAGGAATTATTCATAATCAAATTGGAGATATTTTAAGTCAATTTTTACAATATTATAAAGACCTATATTCTTCTGAGCCTTATGTAGATAGGGAAAAGGATGGATTGGAATTTTTAAATTTAATTATTGGACCGAAGGTTCCTGATCATATAAAACGGAGTTTAGATGAGTCCATATCTCTAAAAGAAGTAGAAACAGCATTGAAGTCTCTTAGAGTTGGATCCGCTCCAGGTGGAGATGGTTTCACTGTTGAATTTTATAAATCATTTCAAATTCTTCTTTTACCTCATTTATTAAATTTATATAGGATCACGTGACGCCATGCAGCGGGACAGACGCTAGTCTGTGTCTCTCCCGCGGCCCTCCGCAGATTCCCCTCCCTCTTCGGGCACTCTCCGGATTTTGAGGTGCCGGACCGGACCCTCCGATACCTCCCCTCCTCCGGACACGGTGGGCGAGTTTCGGGCCGATTTCGCCGTGGCATGTAGCAGAAATCGGCCCGCCAAGAAACGGACCGCGGCAAGCAGGGGGAGGTCAAGATGGCGGCGCTGCCGTGTCCTGGAACAGCTACGGGATCCTATCTGCAGCTGACTGTAAGGAAGCATTTCCGTCCATGAACCGCGGGGTAATTAGGAGAGGGGAGGTTTGCAACTACATCCAGCTTTACTAAAAAGAAAAATAACAGGAGCCACGTGGAGACGGGTGATACACTGGGGTTGGACTCGCTGTTAAGGATTTTCCAGTGTACTTCTGAGAGAGACCGTGCTTGGTCCCAGAGAGCTAGGATCACAGAATATAAGCGTCTGTCCATAGAGCAGTCTTGGATCCGTGACGCTGTGCAGCGGGACGGACGCTAGTCTGTGTCTCTCTCTCCCGCGACCCTACGCAGCTTCCCCTCCCCCTTTTTGGGCATTCTCCGGCTATTGAGCCTTTGGACCGGACCCTCCGATATCTCCCCCCCTCCGGACTCTGTGAGCGAGTTTCGGGCCGCTTTTGCGGTGGTATGTCGCTGAAGTCGGCCCGCAGAGAAAAGGACCGCGGCAAGCAAGGGGAAATCAAGATGGCGGCGCCGCCGAGTCCTGGAGCAGCTACGGGGGGGCCGGCTTGGATAGCTGAAATCACAGCCGGAGTTACGGCGGCGATGGAGCTCGTGTTGGAACAGAAGCTCCTGCCGTTGGATCACAAGCTGGCTGTGGTCCAGGCTTCGCTGGATGCTATGGGCCAGGAGACGGCGGCGTTCCGGCAGCGGGTGAGCGATGTGGAGGATAGACTGCAGCACGTGGAGGATGCCCAGACAACACATCAGCGCCTTATCTCTGCTCTCGAGGATCGCATTGAGGACCTGGAAAATAGATCACGCCGGTCCAATTTGCGTTTTATCGGCTTTCCAGAAGCTGTGGCGGAGCGGGACTTGAGAGGCACGCTGGAAGCCTGGTTAGCTGCCTCCGTTACCTTTCCTGCGGATCTCGGCCCGCTTCGTATCGAGAGGGCGCATCGCCTGGGTCTCAGCTCAGCTCATCAGGCCCGGCCACGGGTGGTAATAGCAAAGATCTTGAACTATGCTCACAAACAGTCTATTCTTCAGGCGGCTCGGGGCGAGCGCGCTCTCACCTATCAAAACGGCAGGGTGCTCTGTTTTCAGTACTATTCTACAAAAGTGGCTCAGCAACGGCGGGCGTTTGCTTCGGTGTGTTCTACATTGGCGGCCCGCCATGTTCGCTTCGCCCTCCTCTACCCTGCGAGGTTGCGGGTTCATCACAATGGCACTACTCAGTTTTGTTCTACCGTAGCGGAGGCGCAAAACATGTTGGATGCGTGGAATGTGGACCTGCCTTCTACTAGTGCCGCTGGTGTGATCTCCTCTACTGCTGGTCCGGCTTGATGGATGCCGGTCCTCAGAGACACGCTTTCTTCTGGCTTGGGTGCAACTCTGGTCTCCTCCTTGGATTTTTGTTAGGTCCTTGGATGGCCCGATGCGGCTCTGTCTTTGAGGGAGGCACTGCTCGGATCTTGTGCTTCCAGATGTTGCGGAGTCCCTGGACTTTTGCTGGATTTCTGTCTTCGGAGCTCCTCATTCTTTTGGCTCGCCTACACCTTGGGACTCCTTCTTGGATTTTGCTGGGACCTTGGTTGGACTTCTGTCCTTGACGGGGGTGCTGCTCAGCCTCTGTGCTTTTTGCTATAAGCTGTCTCAGTGCCCTTGGTTTGGTGGGGCTTTCTGGATTATTGAGGGTGCCCAGGGCCTCTCTCTACTCCTAGGCGGCCTAGGCTGTTTTGGATGGACGGTGGCCTTGATTCACCCTCTGGAGCGGGTGTTGTTGAGCTTGTTGCCTGGGGTGTGGTGCGTGCTTGGGGACGAGCGGTTGGAGGTGTGTATGATGCGATGGGTGAGGAGGGGGGGAGGGGAGTTAGAGTGGGGGTTGTGTGGTTCCTGTTGAATATGTGATTTGGGGTTTGGGGTAACCATCCTCAAGGGATATATGGGGGTGGATGGGGTCTGGGATTGGGTTCCTTTGGGTCGGGGGCCCTTCCTGGGCCAGTGAGGCCTTATATGAGGATGTCTTGAGATTGGGAGATGGGTTCTAATTCTGCAAGGTCGCTCTTTGGGGTTTGTCTAGTTCTTTTTGCTATTTTGGGGGGGTTTCTGTGGAGGGGGCGTCTGTAGTGATTGGGTTCCTGTGGGGACCGGAAGGGTTGGGGTGGATGGGATGGGAGGAGTCTAGTGGGGTAGGACTGGTCTGGTTGGGTTTGGGGGTTGGGTTAGGGTGGGTGGGTTGGTTTTGGGGGGGAGGGGAGGGTGGGGTGGGGAGGGTTGTTGTTCTTGTTTCGGGGTGACTGCTGGCACTGGCTTCCGCATGGCTGTGGCCTTAGGAGGGGGGCTTGCTGGGACGCCTCTTCCTTGGCTTTTGAATTTTTTGATTCCTTGTTGGGTATTTTTGTTTCATTTTTATGTCCCTTAAGTTATTATCTTGGAACGTGGGGGGCATTCATTCCCCAATAAAACGACAGAAGGTGCTTCGACAGCTGCGGAGGAGCCGGGCGGACGTGGCCTTTTTGCAGGAGACGCATTTGACTGCTGCGGAGCATGCCAAACTGCGAACCTGGTGGGTGGGGGATGTCCTGGATTCCCCTGCGTTGGGTAAGAAGGCTGGAGTGGCTATTTTGGTGGGTAAACATCTTCATTTGGTGGTACGGACTGTCATTAGGGACCCGGAGGGTAGGTATGTGATAGCCTCGGTTACTTTGAACTCTAAACCTTATATTCTCTGCAACCTTTATGCTCCCAATAGCCCGGGCGTGGGTTTTTTTCATCATTTAGCAGACCTTTTGTCGGTCTATGGAGATGTTCCCCTGTTGGTGGGGGGTGATTTCAATGAGGTGGCGGATCCTCTTTGGGATAGATCGTCTGGGGTGGGGAGGGAATCTCGGAAATCTGCTACTGGAATTGCGATTCTTTGTGCTTCCCTTGACTTGGTGGACGCCTGGAGGGTCTTGCATCCCTTGGAGAAGGATTTTACTCACGTTTCTCGGGCCCATGCTTCCTTATCTCGTATAGACTATATTCTCTGCTCCCGCTCTTTGTTTGCAGAGATTGTGGAGTCTACGCTGGGGCCTATAGAGGTATCGGACCATGCTTGGGTGGCATTGGTATGGCAGTTATCTCGAACGCCGGGGACCCCTCGTGGTTGGCGCTTTCCTTGCCACCTTTATCGTGATAGTAAATTTCATGAACATCTGGTAGCCCGGTGGCGCTCTTTTCAGGACACAAATGCAGCTCATTTTGGTACCCCTTCGTTGGCTTGGGAGACGGCAAAGGCGGTCCTTCGGGGTGAGATTATTTCCTATGCTAGTTTTCAGCGTAAAGTGCGCAAGCGAGAGCTGCTTCGGCTGGAGAGACTGGTTTCTTCTCTCCGTCGACGCTACGGCATTACCCAGGCACTCCCGGATAGGGCTAGATTGCTGGAGGCTCAGTGTTCGCTTAATTCTCTGTTACACCAACACGCTCGTCGGTCTATGGAGCATTATAGGTATCATCTTTATCGTTTTGCGAATAAGAGTAGTAAATTTCTTGCAAAGCTGGCTCGACAGCAGCGGGGTAGTTCGCGTATTGCTGCTCTGCAGACGCGGAACTCGGAGATAGTGCATACTGATGGAGACATCAACAGGGAGTTGCGGGATTTCTTTGAGAACCTGTATGCTGCTCCCTCTGACCCTCTGCTAGATGGGGGGGTATATTTGGCTGGTCGGGATCTCCCGACTATTTCCGCTTCCTCTCGGGTGCAGTTGGAGGCGGAGTTTACTGCAGGGGAGATTGAGCGGGAGATCCAGGCTAGTGCTTTGGGTAAGTCTCCTGGCCCGGATGGGCTACGTAGTGAGTTTTATAAGATCTTGCGAGCTGAGGTGGCGCCTTTGTTGGCTTCGGTGTTTAACGAGGCGGTCGGATTGGGGGAGCTTCCTCGCCACTTGAATGTAGCTCAGATTATTGTTCTGTTGAAACCTGGGAAGGATTCGAATAGACCCGAGTCGTACAGACCGATCTCTTTGTTGAATTTTGAGGCTAAGCTTTTTGCTAAAGTTTTGGCCACCCGTCTTGCCTTGGTACTCCCGAGTCTTATTTCTGATCAGCAAGTGGGCTTTGTGAAGGGCCGCGCGATTGCTAAAAATGTACGCCGTATTTTGGCGGCGTTGGAGCGGACTGCACAGGATCAGGTGCCTTCTTTGATAATCAGCTTTGACGCCGAGAAGGCCTTTGACCAGGTGGATTGGGGCTTTATGTTTGAGGTCCTGCGAGTGTACGGTCTAGGCCCATGGTTCATTCAGGCGGTGCGGACTCTTTATGCAAACCCAGTGGCCCGGGTGTGGGCCAATGATACCCTTTCTGATCCCTTTCCAATTTGTAGGGGTACTCGCCAGGGATGCCCCCTTTCACCTTTGTTATTTGTCCTGACCCTGGATCCTCTCATTCGGGATGTGCAGGGTAACCCGGACATCATGGGAATGGTCGTGGGGGCTCATCACTTTAAACTGGCGGCTTTTGCCGATGACCTCTTGGTCTATTTGACGGATCCTCGGGCCTCCCTCCCCGCTCTTTTGGAGTGTTTTCGTGAGTATGGGGATTTTTCTGGTTTCCGTTTAAATAAGCAGAAGTCGGAGGCTATGGCGTCTCCGGACTCTTTGCGGGTGGAGTGGGGGCCGGAGTTTCCTTTGCGCTGGGTGGGACCCTCTTTTAGGTACCTTGGTATTTTGTTGTCTATGGATGTCTCCGCGCTCTACCGTTTGAATGTTGATCGTTTGTTGCAGGAAACTAAGGGGCTTTTACGGCGCTGGTTGAATCTTCCTCTGTCCTTGATGGGCCGTGTTCATCTTTTTCGCATGATTATCTTCCCGAAATGGTTATTTGTCCTGCAAACGCTTCCTTTCTTTCTTTTGAAAAAAGATATCCTGGGTCTTCAGAGACTGGTGATTTCATTTTGCTGGGGGGGTAAGAAAGGTAAAATGCATCGCTCTTTTCTTCAGGGGTCCTGGGCACAGGGAGGATTGGGTCTTCCCTCGATTCGTCTGTATAATTTGGCCTGCTTGCTTCGGCATGTCCGGGATTGGCTTTTTCTTAGCTCTCAGCATACCGATCGGGAGCTGGAGGTTGACTATTTTTTTCCGTGGGCTCTGCCATATCTTATCCAATGGGATGGGAAGGTGCGGTTGGGGCCTGGGGCCCGTAGTTGCTTGGTGGAGCCGCTTCGTCGGGCTTGGAGATGTGTTTCTCAGTTGTGGGGTCACTCGCCTTTTAGTTGTGTTCTGCTGCCCATAGTGGGCAATGCGGCATTCAGTCCGGGACAGGAAAATGTTGTTTTCAAACGGTGGGCGAGGAAGGGGCTCCGAACTTTGGAGCAGTTTCTCCAGACGGATGGTAGCGCTGTTCCTTTTTTGACTCTCCAGGCGTCCTGGTCTTTGGGTGCGACGGATCAGTTTGCTTATATGCAGCTCTCGCATTATGCAGCCTCTTTGCCCAGGGACTCATTGACCCAGTCTTTTGCTATCACTTTACGCGACTTTTTCTTCGATACTCAGTGGGATTGGCTTTCTATCTCTCAATTTCATCGTAGATTGGTGGCTTTGCAGCCACGGCGGGATTATCAGCGGCTTTTGACATCTTGGGCCCGGGACCTGGGATGTCGCCCGCGGGTGGCGTCCTTGGCTCCTCTGGTGCGCCGGATACCTCGGGTGGTGCAGAGCACCGAGCTCCAGGAATGTCACTTTCGGGTTTTACATCGGGGATATGTCTCTCAGCAGCGGGCTTTTTATTTCGGATGTGCTCCTACGGCTATTTGTCTGAAATGTCACCAGGTTGCTAATTCTTTGGCTCATGGGGTGTGGTTGTGTGCATCTATTTCTGCCTTTTGGATGGAGGTCCGATGTTATTTGGAATCTTTGGTGGGTTATCGGCTCCCCTCATCGGTGGAAGGGACTATTTTTTTGGCGGAGGGCTATTTGGGCGGACTTTCTGCAGGTGATAGCCTGCTCATTCGTAAGGGTTATATTGTGGGAAATAAATGTATTCTTGCTCATTGGCTTCAGGACTCCCCGCCCACCATCTGGTATTGGCGCAATAAATTGCATCTTTTAATGGTCTGGGAGTCCATGTCCGCTCGGTTTTCTGGATCTCGGAGCAAGCTTTTTCTGTCAGTTTGGGCTTCTTATTTGGATACTTTGCCCCCTATGATAAAGAGCCAGGTGGTCAATCGCTTGCGGAAGCCAGTTGTCCCCGTATTGCCAGTGGGTTGAGGGAGGGGGTTTGGGGGTGGGGGGTGTTGGGTTGGAGCGGTTGGGGGGTTGTTTCTAGTTTGGTTTTGGAGGGCTCCAGGCTATCAGAGTACAGGCCTGGACTCTCACTATTATCTGGGATTCCTAGTTGGGTGCTACCATGATATTCCGTATTGAGGCATTGTACTGTGAAAATAATTGTGTTCTCTCGGTTCTGTGTATATCATTCATGTTGGTGAATAAAAAAGTTACTTTGGTTTCAAATTACAGGCCTATCTCATTAATAAATGTGGATGGGAAAATATTAGCTAAGATTTTGGCTTTACGATTGGCTAAGGCTCTCCCTCATATTACTGATATGCATCAAACAGGATTTGTTGTTAAAAGACATTCCTCTAATAATTCTAGATTAGCTTTACATATGCTAAATTTAACCAAAGATATGAAAGATCCAGCCTTTTCTGTTTCTTTGGATGCAGAGAAGGCTTTTGATAGGGTTGAATGGAAATTTATGTATCAGGCTTTGGAATGGTTTGGTATAGGTTCCGGATTCATACAAATGATTAAAACATTGTATAGCTCTCCTTCTGCAAGATTAAATATTAACAATAATTTATCTGAAAGGTTTGATTTGCAGAGGGGAGTAGACAAGGCTGTCCTTTATCTCCTTTGTTGTTTGATGTTGTATTAGAACTCTTATTATTGGCTATTAATCAAGCAAAGGGGATAGTGGGTATTCCTTTTTCAGATTGGGACTATAAAGTTTCAGCATATGCAGATGATATTCTGCTTTATTTCAGGAATCCGGAAACTACCATTCCATGTTTATTAGAACTGATTGATACTTTTGGAAAATTTTCAGGTTACAAAATCAATTGGAGTAAGTCCAAAATTCTTCCTCTAAATGTGCATTGTTCTAAAGGATTATTTGATTCTTTTCCATTTATATGGAAAGAGGAAGGCTTAAAATATTTAGGTATCATGATAAAAAATACTCTTGATGACACAGTAAAAGAGAATGAAAAACCTTTATTAAAAAGAGTTACAGAGTTATCTGAATAATGGAATCCTTTACATCTTCTTGGTGGGGGAGAGTTCAAACAATTAAAATGATGATATTGCCTGTAGTTTGTTATCAAATAAGCATGATACCAGTTTTTTTCATGGGTCCTTTTATAAAAAGCTTAATGGTATCCTTACAAAGTTTCTTTGGCTTGGTAAACATCCTAGAATTGCTTTAGTATCTCTTCAAAAACCAATTGAGGAGGGGGAGTAAATTTTCCAAATTTTTATAGGTATCATCAAGCCTATATAATACATCAGGGTATGTATTGGATCCTCCCAGAACTTATTGATAATGCACCTGATTGGTTGTATTTGGAATGGCGCCTTTTGTTTCCTTTACATTTAGCTCATATTCCTAGTATTAAACTACCTAGAAGATATAAAGATAACAGAATTTTAAATGATACATGGAAAACATTGAGGTACATTAATAATTTCACACCTATTCCAATTAATAAGTCAACAAATCAATCTTTGTGGATAAACTCCAAGATTCAAATTGGCGGAAATAAAATTCTATGGAAGGAAAGGATTATTGCAGGCATACGAACTCTAAATGATGTTATTTCAGATGGTAAGTTGTTTGATTTTTCACAGCTACAACATAGATTTGGTCTCAATAAATCACAATGTTTTAAATGGTTGCAGCTGAAGCAGGCTATTCAGGTGGGGTTCCCTGAATGGAAAACTCTTGATAATCAATTTAGTCTGGAGTTTCTATGTTTTCAAGCAGACTTCCTAGGACACCAAGCCGCATTGTGGTATAAATTCATATCTGGTTATGTAAATAAAAAACCTAAAAATGGTCTAAGACAGTGTTCTTCAACCTTTTTACACCCGTGGACCGGCAGAAATAAAAGAATTATTTTGTGGACCGGCAAACTACTAAGACCGAAATAAAAAAACACATTTCGCCCCATCTCCTCAAGCTTGGTCCCCACAAACCATCTGATCCCATCTGCACAAGCCTCAGTTATGATTTTATATTGAACGTATTTCATTAAAGTATAAAAAGAAACAATATTCTGTACAATTGTTATTTTATAAATATAAATATTCAGAGCAAGGACCAACAAAACCCCTGTCTCCCCTCCCCTTCACATATATCCCCTCTACTATCAAGAAAACTGAACAAGCCAAATTATTACAGAATGCTACACAGAAATATCATGCTAACAGAATACTGCAGTCACACATGATAGGAATAGTGTTAGGCTTTGCAGGCCCCAGTTATGTCTCTAGCAGGATATATATTTCAAATCTGATATATTGTAATGACAAAATAGAAATAAAATGATTTTTTCCTACCTTTTGTGGTCTCTGCTTTCATCTTCTTTCCACTCTTCCTTCCAGCGTCTGCCCGTTCCATCCACTGTCTGGCCTCGCCCCCTTCCATATGTATCCGACTTCTTTCTATGCCCCTCTCCCCTTTCCATCCAGCCTGTGCCTCCTCTCTCCTTTTTACATCATTCATTCCAGCTTCACTGCTTTCTTCATTTTTATCTCTCCTACACCAGATCTAGCATCTTTATCTCTCTCTCTCATTTCTCTGCTGACCCCCTTTCCAGCATCAATCTCTCTCTACTTTTTCATTCCTATCTCTCCCCTTTCCCTCCTCTAATCTCCCTGCCAGCTGTTTCCTTCCTTTTTTCCATCTCCCTTCCCTCCTTCCCCCTATCCAATAGTAGCTCTCTTCCCATCCCTTTCCCTCTTCCCCTCCCAGCAGCATCTCTCTTTCTACCTCCCTCCAGGTGCAGTAGCAGCTCTCCCTTTATCCAGCAGCTTCCCAGCCTCCAATAGTGGTTTCCTCTCCTCCCAGCAGCTCTCAGTACTTTCCTGCAGTAGTGATTTCCTTAGGCAGCCTTGGGTCCGTTGCTGCCTCTGAGGAAAGGGGAAGTTGCCAAAGTGAATCACTGCCCTGGTAAGTACAGAGCTGCTAGGAGAGGAGACAGCCACTGTTGAAGGCTCCCCATGATCTTATTCCTGCTGTGCCCTGCACATTTGCGACCCCCCCCCCCCCAAGCCAGCAAAAACAGCTTTGCATCGCAGGCCCTGCAGCCCAAGACGAGCCGGAGGTATCCTACCCGCCACATTCTGCACGTGGGCAGACTCTCAGCACAGACGCTGCTGATGGCCCCAATCCACACGCTGACGCCCCCCCACCCCCCAGCGCACGCTGACCATCTCCCTTCTACCTGCACCTTCCCCGGGGCCCTCTTCGGCGACTCAGCAAGAACAGCGATCAAGACAGGCTGCCGAGGTCTGGCATTCCCTCTCTGAGTCCCGCCTATTTTGTTTCAACTTCCTGTTTCCGCATAGGCGAGACTCACAGAGGGAATGCCCGACGTCGGCAGCCTGTCTTGATCGCCGGAGGCTGGGAGGAACAGAAGATTTCCGCGAACACCGGGGCAGGAAATTTAACGGCATCCATCTCGCCGGCCCTGCGTGGACCGGCAGAAATTTTCTGCGGACTGGCACCGGTCCGCGGACCGGCGGTTGAAGAACTATGGTCTAAGAGACATTTGGAGCATTGAGATTAAGCAGCAAATTTCTGCATCTCAATGGCCACGAATTTGGTCTTGGAGAATGAGATGTACAATGTCAGCATCTATGAGGCAAACTTGGTTCTTTTTATTGCATAGAGCGTTTTGGACCCCTGTTCGTTTACAAAAGTTGGATAGCTCTAAATTTAATAGATACTGGCACTGTAATCTTGAAGTAGGGACATTGGATCATTTAATCTTTTTTTGTCCATATATTATGTTATTTTGGAATTCAATTTGGATGCAAGTTAACTGTCTTCTAGAGAACCATGTTGCGTTATCCTATGACACCGTTTTGTTTGATATATCTATGAGGAAAAAAAGTCAAATTTCGTCATGTAATAATAAACTTTTGTTAATAATGACAGGGGTCGCCATTCAGCATATTACCAATAATTGGAAAAACTACTCTAATCTTAACTTTACATTTTGGTGGAATTCAGTATGCCATATTTATAAGATGGAAAGAGCTATTGCTACGCAGAAAGGGACTTACAATAAGTTTATAAAGATCTGGGGACCAATAAAAAAAGTATTGTAATGAGTAGACATCATTTTTTTAAGGGAGATTATATTTACACATTGGGGGGTGGGGGCGATATAATTTTTATTTGAAAGTTTGTTTTACTTACTTTAAGAAGGGTGGGAGGGAGGGGATTTCTATTTTTGTTTATGAGGATTTGATTAAGAATTTTAAGTGCTGTATTGAAATTATAATGGATATATTTATGTACACTTATTGTCTGGTTTAAAATGACTCAAGAAATTTAGTTACTTTAAGAAGGGTGGGGATGTATATTTTTGTTCTAGATGATATGATTAAGAATTTCAAGTGTTATATTGAAAGTTTAATGGATATTTTATTGTACACTTGTTTAAGATTTAAAATGATTAAAGAATTTAAAACAGATTAATAGAAAAGATTATATAATATATTATATGATATATGTAATTACATATGAAATAGTAGGGATGGGAGGGAGGGTTTAAATATTATAATTTAAGTTGTATATGAAAGTTAAACAAGTGATATTGTATAAGCTCAAATGATATTTTCTGATACACTTCTTGTAAGATATAAAAATGAATAAAGAATTTTTTTAAAAAAACACCAAATGTCATTTTCTGAAACACTTGTTGTAAGTTGTAAAAATGAATAAATAATTTTTTAAAAAGTTTTTCCACGTAGCACGGGGGTTAGCGTGCGCTAATCTTCAGCGCACGCTAAAAATGCTACCGCAGCTTAGTAAAAGGAGCCCTTAGTGTGAACTCTGATTTCTTTTACCTACCTGTTATATCTGTAATATTTTAATGTTCATTGTTCATTCTTTTAATTAGTAAATTTATTAGTGTATTAAGCTGTGACTGAGACTGATTAGTGATTTGTGAGGTCAGATCATCTGTAACCTTAATTTATAGTAAAATCTCTGCTAAATCCAATGGGGAATAGCTTGTAAGCCAGGAACTTGACCAGAACAAGTGGAAATTTAATGGGTTATGGGTTGTCTTAGTAAGAGCATGTGTACAAGTGAGGCCTGTGCACTCTTTATTGAGACCCTTAGATGGCCAATGGCCCAACCCCTGATAGGTGCTAGGGTATGAGGCAGAGTAGTGAAATAGAAGGCTGTCTCTTCTGGTACAGCCACACACAATGCAATAGAGATGTGGCACAAAAATCACTTCTTGTCCATCATCTCCCTCCTTTGCAATGGCTGCAACCCAGTGAAAGGGGCAAGGTTAGGGGCAAAAGAGGGCATGTCGCACAAGATATGATTTCAGCTCAGGATGCTCCTGGTAGAATTAATAATGTACTTAATATGTTTTGTCTCTTGTTTTTGTTTTGTTGTAGCTGTAGATGCTCCATGCCCAGTAATCCTACCAATCAAACTCTTCAGTTTTGGAAGGACCGCAACATTACTGCTTCTGATGCCAATTGGGAAAATTTCACTGTCAGTGTAAGTGAGTTGGTGTCTGATCTCTTACCTGTCCAGTGCTAAGGCATAACCTAGGTGCCACAACAATTAGTAATGACTGCAGCATGGCCTAGTCTTGGTTTCTTCATTTCTACCCATGTAATTCTGATTTTTTTTCTGAGAAAACCCAGGACTGGACTCAGGTCAACAAGCAGCTCAGTCAGGTCTGCCTTAAAACCCAGAAAAAAAAACCCTTGTTTTATCTTTTTAACACAAAAGCAAAGATATTTGGGGTTTTTTAAATCAGGTTTTCTATTCCCCCTTTATCTATTCAAGGTCAGATTACATTACAGAAGTTACAATGGACAATTTGACACAGACATTCAATAGAGTTGTAAGTACAGGTAGATCAGTACATTCATTAATACAGTTAGGTCATAGTTACAAATACAAAGTTATAAGTTAAAGTAGGTCATCGTTGACTTATCATTATGTCCCAGGAGTTGCCATTAGACAGTTTAGAAATGGGCTTTTACAATTACCATTCCAGTTACTTCAGGGTTGGCTTCATGTCTTGGTATAAAAATGCTCTTAAAGGTTTTCTGAACCTGAGATAATAGTCACAAGATCATAGTTTAAGTGGTAGTTGGTTCCAGCATTTTGTAATTGATATTGGATGGATTTGGTAATTTGCCTGGTAGACTTTATATTGATAAGTGCTGGAAATTTTAAGTGGAAAAATTTTCTGGTTGAATATCTGTTGGAGGTACCCTGGAGTAGGATGGCCAACTCTGGCCTGGATGCACAATGCTCCGACAACACAGTAAAAGTTACAATGGTGAGAACAATTTTTCCCAAACAGCTGATACTCAGTATGGATAGCATTCAAATTATATGTATGCTGTTCTATATGAATAGCACCAGTAAAAGAGGGAGGAACTGTGCCTTGCGCCTGCTCAGAAGAACAATCGCTAGGCACAGCTCCTCCCTATCCCTCCTGTCAAATTTGTTTGCTGGGCTCCCTGCCCACCAATCAGCATTGGCAGCATTCCCCAAAGCCATCACAGCTTCATGGCTGTTTGGGGCTTCCCTTGCCAGCTTAGTGCTGAGCCAACAGGGGAAGCTCCAAACAGCTGAGCTGCAGGGGAAGTCCTGAAAACGCAGCAACTTTGGGGAGTCCTGCTAGCGCTAATCAGTGGGCAGAGAGCACAGAAAAAAAAGTGCCTCCTTCTCCTCCTCCTCTGCCCAAGCACAACCCCAACACTCTCTGCCAAGTCTTCACCCTTTACTCCTTCCCCCTCACGCAAACCACCAAGGCCAGACCCCCAACACACAGAGCTCCCTCTGAAAAAATGCACCTTGTGGTCTAGTGGGCCGCTGCAAACCCTACCATACCTTTTAATTACAAATGTTTGGCAGGAGGGATGCCTACTGCCTTTTTAAAATGGTGGGCCTTCCCCTTCCCTGTACATCCTGGGATGCACTGGAAGGAACCTAAGGGCCTGATTGGCTCAGGTGCCTAAGGCTTCTCACCTGGACAGGGCTTTAGGTGCCTCAGCCAATCAGGGCCTTAGGCCCTACACAGTGCATTCCAGGATACACCAGGTACAGGCTTAAGGCCCCAATTGGCTCAGGTGCCTAAAGCCCACTCTCCTGCTGCACTAAAATACCCAATGCGACCACCCCGACGTGACCCATCCAACCGCCCCCACCCCCCTGCAGCAGGAAAGATACCCACTCTCTCCTGTTTTTAAATGACCCGTCTCCACCACCCCCTCTCCCTTAACTCAACATAGATGAGCAGGAGGGGTGTGGACACCCTCCTCCAAGCTGCTGCTTTGTCGTCTAAAATGGGAATTCCCCTCCCTGATGCATCCTCCTCTGGGAGGGGCCTTAAATAACCTGGGCCAATCAGAGTCTCAGACCCCTCCCCGGATGCATTGGGAAGAGTCTTAAGGCTCTGATTGACCCAGTCATCCTATAGGAGGGACCTTAGGTGTCTGGGCCAATCAGAGCCTTAGGACCTTTCCCTATGCATCCGGCGGGGGGAAGGGGGTCAGTGGCGAGGTGGTTGCATTGGGTATTTTAGTGCTGCAGGAGAGGATGGGCATCTCTCCTGCTGCAGGGGTGAGGGGGGGCGGTCAGGTCGCGTCGGGGTGGTCGTGTCAAGAGGGTCACATTGAGTATTTTAGTGCAGCAGAAGAGAGTTGGCATCTCTCCTGCTGCAGGGGGGGGTCATGGCCGGGATTTTAGGGCAGCTGGACAGTGTGAGCATCTCTCCTGCTGTTGTGTTTTAGGGTTTTTTTTGATGGCGTTGCCAGTGTTTGTTCTGCGCATGTGCCAATCGCTATCAACAGCGATGGACACATGCAAATTTAGCAAATCTTTGATGCTGTCATAGCGATGGGCACATGCAAATTTAGCAAATCTTGCTGCTGTCTGCCGATCTCATTTGCATGCATGATTTTTTAATAATGTCTCTGGTTTTTAGATTCGGTATCATAACGGCTTTGTTAGTAAACCGTCGTTTTTTAACATGGGTTTTTGAGAATCCTGGCCTTTATTCCCCCATTGCACCAGGTACATTAAATAGATTGTGATCCCACTTGGACAGATAGGGAAAAATGCTTGAGTACCTAAATAAATTCATGTAACATGTTTTTGGACAGATATAGAGGGTGCTTTTCCTTATCATGACTGTGGTAGCCATTCAAATGGTTACATAAGAACATAAGCAGTGCCTCCGCCGGGTCAGACCACAGGTCCATCCTGCCCAGCAGTACGCTCCCGCGGCGGCCCAAACAGGTCACGACCTGTCTGTATCATCAGAAGGGGCTCCCTTGCCACCTTGGTTTCTCATTTAAGTCCTGTCTTCCTATCGAAGTCCTAACCCTCCGGTCTTGCACCTGCACGACCTGGTTTGGTTTCTACTCATTACCTGGTTAGCTTTCTATACTTGTGTTACATCCCAGCTCCTCCCTCAGTATCCCATGATCCCTTTATCCTTCAGGAATCCGTCCAATCCCTGTTTGAATCCCTGTACCGTACTCTGCCTGATCACTTCCTCCGGTAGCGCATTCCAAGTGTCCACGACCCTTTGGGTGAAAAAAACTTCCTTGCGTTTGTTTTGAACCTATCTCCCCTCAGTTTCTCCGAATGCCCCCTCGTATTTGCTGTCCCCTTCAGTCTGAAGAATCTGTCCCTATCCACCCTCTCTATGCCCCTCATGATCTTGAAGGTCTCTATCATATCTCCCCTGAGCCTCCTTTTTTCCAGAGAGAAGAGCCCCAGCCTATCCAACCTCTCGGCGTATGGGCAGTGTTCCAGCCCTTTTACCATTTTCGTTGCTCTCCTTTGGACTCTCTCAAGTACCGCCATGTCCTTCTTGAGGTGCGGCGACCAATACTGAACGCAGTATTCCAGATGTGGACGCACCATTGCTCGATACAATGGCATGATGACTTCCCGTGTTCTGGTTGTTATGCCCTTCTTTATGATGCCAAGCATCCTGTTGGCTTTTTTCGAGGCTGCTGCGCACTGTGCAGATGGCTTCAGTGATGCATCCACCAGCACACGCAAGTCTCTCTCAAGCCTGCTGTCTCCCAACAATACCCCCCCCAATTTGTAGTTGAACAACGGGTTCTTTTTCCCTATATGCATGACCTTGCATTTGTCCACGTTAAAGCGCATTTGCCATTTGTTTGCCCAGTCTTCTAGCTTGTCCAGGTCTCTTTGTAGGTCCTCACACTCCTCCCTGGTCCTAACTCTGCCGCACAGTTTGGTATCGTCTGCAAATTTTATAACCTCGCACTTTGCCTCCTTTTCCAGGTCATTGATAAATATGTTAAAGAGTAACGGCCCCAGCACCGACCCCTGTGGCACACCGCTTGTGACTCCCCGCCAGTCAGAATATTGACCCTTTACTCCGACCCTCTGCAGTCTGCCCGACAACCAGTGCTTGATCCATCTGTGCACATCCCCTCCCACCCCGTGGTTCCACAGCTTCTTAAGCAGCCTTTCATGTGGCACCTTGTCGAAAGCCTTTTGAAAATCGAGGTAAATGATGTCTATGGGTTCCCCATTGTCCACCCGACTGCTTATTCCCTCAAAGAAGTACAGAAGGTTCGTTAGGCACGACCTTCCCTTACAGAATCCGTGCTGGCTTGTTCTCAATAGGTCATTCTTCTCGATGTGCTCGCAAATACCGTCCTTGATCATAGCTTCCACCATCTTCCCTATAATTGAAGTCAGGCTCACCGGCCTGTAGTTCCCGGGGTCACCCCTCGATCCCTTCTTGAAGATAGGTGTGACATTTGCCAATTTCCAGTCCTCTGGTACCTCACCAGTTTTCAAGGATAGGTTGCAAACATGCTGGATTGTGCCCGCTATTTCTTGTCTTAGTTCCTTCAGAACCCTTGGGTGGATCCCGTCCGGGCCCGGTGATTTGCCGCATTTTAGCCTGTCTATCTGTTTGAGGACATCCTCCTTACTTACCTCTATGTGATCCAATTTTTCAGCCTGTTTCCCACTCATGAGCTCCTCTGAGTCCGGTATATTAGATGTGTCTTCGCTCGTGAAAACCGACGAGAAGAACGTGTTCAACCTCTCAGCTACCTCTTTATCCTCCTTAATCACTCCCTTCCTATCCCCATCGTCCAACGGCCCCACCTCCTCTCTCGCTGGTCGCTTTCCCTTAACGTAACTGAAGAATGCCTTGAAGTTTTTCGCCTCTCTGGCCAGCCCCTCTTCGTATTCCCCCTTTGCTTTTCTAACCTCCCGGTGGCATTCCTTTTGGCATTTCCTGTGCGTCTGGTGATTTTCCTCCGTTGGGTCCTTTTTCCATCTCCGGAAGGATACCTTTTTGTCCTTTATCGCCCTCTTTACTTCTGTTGACATCCAAACCGGGTCCTTTGATCGCTTGTTCTTGCAGCCTTTCCTGAAACTGGGGACGTACATTCTCTGTGCTTCCTGCAGGGTGTCCCTGAATAGGGTCCAGGCGCTTCCCATAGTCTCCATCCTAAAGATGTTTCTGAGCTTCCTCCCCACCATTTCCCTCATAGCAACATAGTTCCCTTTCTTGAAATTCAGCGCAGTTGTTGCAGTCCTCCTTACTATGGGTGTCTCTCTTTCTAATGTGAATCTGATCGTGTTGTGATCACTGTTGCCTAGTGGTCCTCCCACTTCTATCCCTCTAGCAGGCCCCCCTAATCCGTTTAGGATGAGGTCAAGAGTAGCACCCCCTCGCGTCGGTTCTTTGACTAGTTGCTCCATGAAGCAGTCCTTCACAGTTTCTACAAATCCTGTCTCCCTAGTGCAGTTGGAGTGACCCGTACTCCAGTCTATTCCCGGGTAGTTGAAGTCCCCCATCACTGTTACACTTCCAGTCCTGCATTCCTGTCTCAATTCTGCTTCCAAGTCGTGTCCGACTCCTTCTGGCGCACAAGGTGGTCGATAGTACAGCCCCAGTTTTATGCCCGCACCCTTGTTTCCGGGTAATTTGATCCATAATGATTCCAGCCCCTCTGCCTTTGTTGCCATATCCGTCCCGACCGAGTGGATAGAGTCCTTTATATATAGTGCTATGCCTCCTCCCTTCTTGTGGGTCCTGTCCCTCCTGTAAAGCTTGTACCCCGGCAGCACCACATCCCATTGATTTCCAGGTCCTCCCCCTTGGCCACGACTTCTAGTTCACCCATCTTAGCCATGAGGCTTCTTGCGTTTGCGTATAAGCACCTCAGGTTCCGTCGTTTTTCTTCCACCTTTGCATTTACTTGGGCCACTTGCTCTTGGATTTTGGGCATTTTTTCCGTTCCCTGTGCTTCTGCTTTGCCCTCAGCCTTTACCCTCTTAGCTTTCAGCTTCTCCACATCCCCGCCACCCCACTTCCCCGCTTTTCCTCTGCGTTTTCTAGCCCTACCGGCCCCCTCCTGGGCTATCATCCCTTGAGCCTCTGTTTGATCCCCCTCGCCTTGTGGCACCTCTATATTGCCCTCAGCTTTTGCCCTCGTGCCACCCAGTCCCCTTGTGTCTCCATGCCCCTTAGTCTCCTCCCAGCAAGCTCCCCTTAACTGATGTTTCCCTCGCTGTCTGATCATAAGATCCACCGGTCTCTCTACTTCCTCCTTGCAGTCAGCCCATTCAGCATCTGTTCTGGATACTGTTGTCCGAAGCGTCAACATCAGATCGGCTGTCGGCTTTCCCCCTCTCCTCAGTTTAAAGCCCTCTCGATCTCCTTCCTCACATTGGCTGCCAGTAGTCTAGTTCCCGCTGTGCTCAGGTGCAGGCCGTCCCGCCGGTAGAGCTTACTCTTTCCCCAGAAGGACGTCCAGTTCCTCACAAAGTGGAAGCCCTCCTCTTTGCACCATCTCCTCAACCATGCATTCACAGCCTGGAGGTCTGCCTGCCTCTTTGCATCTGCTCTCGGTACAGGCAGGATCTCTGAGAATGCTATCCTCCGGGTACTCCGCTTCAGCTTTCGTCCCAAGACCCTGAACTGGTCAGTCAGTGTGGCCATGCTGAAGTTCCTCCGGCTCACATCATTCGTTCCGACGTGGATTATCACCGCAGTCTCCTCTGTCTCTGCTCCGTCCAGGATCCTCTCGATCCTATCAGTGATGTCTCGTGTCTTGGCCCCCGGGAGACAAGTCACTAGCCGGTCCTCCCTTCCTCCAGCTACGTGACTATCTACCTCTCTCAAGATCGAGTCTCCCACCACAATAGCAGACTTCCCTTTCCTCAGCAACCTCTTCTGTCTCAGGTCCGTGTCCTCGGTGTAGTGCGGTGTCTCTCCCTCGGGGTCCCAGTGAGTCACGGTCTCCTCCTCTTGCGTGGTTCCTCCGCTAGGTCCTTCCCCGGTGTCACCTTGTGGGTCCTGGGTCTCATCTGCCGACATCCGTCCGTGCAGCTGCTGTTCCTGTTCCTCCACCTTCCTTCTATAGGCCTCCTCAATGAATCTCTCGAGGTCCCTCACCTGATCCACAATGGGGCCTGCTCCGTCTGTGTCCTCGGCTGACCAGCTCGTCTCCTCTGTGTTGCGCAGTCCCTCTAGTCCCTCCAGTTCCTGGACCCTGACCCTCAATCTGCCGACCTCCATCCTCAGGCTTTCCAGTTCCTGACACCGACTGCATATGTACTCCCGCCTTCCCAAGGGGAGGTAGTCGTACATATTACACTCTGTGCAGTATACCGGAAAGTACCTCTGGGATCCTGGGTCCTCCATCGCTCTCTTGAAGTGCTGGTGCGCTCCTGCTGTGGGTAAGAGAGAGAGAAGAGAGTAAAGAAAGTGAATTACTTGGCGTTCCTGGCTCCCTCGCAAGGCTCCTACGCAAAGGCGATCTCGCTAAGGCGAGCGCCTTTGCCGCTCGCCTTCGCCGTGCGCCGAACGGCTGGGCGCCGTTGGCTCCCTTCTAATTAAAGGGGGAGCCCGGGCCCGATGCAACCTGTGACGCGGGTGGGGGTGGGCGGAGCTAACTCTCGCCGCGACCCCGGTCCAAACAGCCTGCTCCGGCTGTTTCCTCCTGCCTTCCCTCGCTCCTGCCTAAAAGAAAACAAGAGAAAAAGCAACAAAAACGCTGCCAAGGCTTGCCTCGTGTCCTGGCTCCCTTCTAATTAAAGGGGGAGCCCGGGCCCGATGCAACCTGTGACGCGGGTGGGGGTGGGCGGAGCTAACTCTCGCCGCGACCCCGGTCCAAACAGCCTGCTCCGGCTGTTTCCTCCTGCCTTCCCTCGCTCCTGCCTAAAAGAAAACAAGAGAAAAAGCAACAAAAACGCTGCCAAGGCTTGCCTCGTGTCCTGGCTCCCTTCTAATTGCAACTGGAAGAATTGGGATCGCCTTAACTTTAATTTTTGGTGGGCAAATTTATGTTTAATTTATAGAGCTGAAAAAATGAACGCGGATATACTGGGTCATTCCAAGAGATTTAAGTTAATCTGGGGGCCCTTTGATATCTTTTATGGATGTGTTGTAATTGGTTTTCCTTTGATCCTGTTGGTATAGTGCACACACACCCAGGGGGAGGAAGGGTGGGAGAGGGATATTTCTGTCATGGTTTCATTGGCGGTACAGAATGGAAAATATAAAAATTTTATTAAAATATGGGAGCCATGAACATCTTTTTGTCCTGATTAAATGCCATTTTTCTATTAATTATACACCACTTAATGTTGGGTGGGGAGACGGTTTGAAGTGTAGGGTTTATGATCTTATAATGAATAATGGGCTTTGAGGGAGGGTGGGGGGAGGGTTATTTCTATTTATAGGATATAATGATAAGTTGTTCAAGTGGTCAAATTAATAGTGTTTATTATGAATTCCTGTACACTTGATGAAAGTTTAAAAATCAATAAAGAATTTTTTTTAAAAAAGCTAATCTGGGGGCCCTTTGATATCTTTTATGGATGTGTTGTAATTGGTTTTCCTTTGATCCTGTTGGTATATTGCACACACACCCAGGGGGAGGAAGGGTGGGAGAGGGATATTTCTGTCATGGTTTCATTCTCTTGCAAGGTATTGGTTGGGTGGGGATTTTGATTGATTATAAATGCATATATGATTGATGTTGTTTGTTTAGATACTCTACTGCATTTTTGTTAAATTTGGAAAATCAATAAAGATTTTAAACAAAAACAACAACAACAAAAAAAAAACACGTTTTGAGATTCCCTGGGAGAACGATATAGAAAATTGAATAAATAAATAAAAGTGCCTAAGAACATTCGTGTGTACTGTATATACCTGGTTAGGCTAGTAGGTATATACTTTCCTTTATAAAATAGGCTTCCGCTATTATTGTAGGCACTCTGTTGTAGAATCTTTTTGTATGTTTTACTTTATAAATTTGTTGAGTGAGATGCTAGATTAAGACCCACATCTTGTTTTTGGCAGGGTGCTAGTGTCACAGAGTGCTGGAGTGTTATCTGCAGAGCTCTCAGCTTGCCCTGAATTGTTTGCATATACTCTCAGGACTTGTTTGAGTTTGGGTTTCGTTTGTTTGATTTTTATTTCTAGGAATGCCGGGAGGTACATGGGGAGTTTGTTGGTACTGCATGTGGGCACCATGGGCCCTACACTCCTGATGTCCTTTTCTGGTCCTGTATTCTCTTCTTCACCACATTTGCCTTGTCTAGCACACTGAAGACCTTCAAAACCAGCCACTACTTCCCTACAAAGGTAGGCAAGAAATATTCTCCTATAGTGGGAGGGGCCTTAGGCGCTTGGGCCAATCAGGCCCTAGGATCCTGTGGGTTGGGCAGGGGAGGGACGGGCCCACCTCATTTGGACTGAGACGGGCCTGCAGGTCGGACGGTGCGAAGACCTGTCCAGCCAACTTGGCGGTAAGCTTGAGGGGGGTTCCGGGATCGGGGTTTCGTTGGGGGGGGGTCCGACAGGAGGAGTTGGGCACCCTCCTGCCGGCGACCTTTGGGGAGGCCGTTGGGGAGGTCCAGAGAGGGCGGTTAGGGCATTTTGTTGGGGGGATCCGGCCAAGTTCCCACCACCTGAATTGTTTATGCCCTAATCCTGAAGTACCCTGTATAGTACCCCTCTATCTGTACCCTGTAATCCCTTTTTCCTTCAAGAAGTCATCCAGGCCCTTTTTGAAACCCATTATTGTACTCTGTCCTATCACCTCTCCTGGAAGCGCATTCCATGTGTCCACCACCCTCTGAGTGAAGAAGTACTTCCTATTATTCGTCTTGAATCTGTCTCCTTTCAGTTTTTCTGAATGCCCTCTTGTTTTTGATGTCCTCGCTAGCCTGAAGAATCCCTGTGCAGCAGCCGCAGCATTCCCTCTCCCTCCATTTCCCTGTGCAGCAGCATTTTTTCCCTCCCCCCCACACTTCCCTGTGCAGAAGCTGAAGCAGCATTCCCTCCCCCTCCATGTCCTTGTGCAGCAGCATTTTTTCCCTCCCCCCACTTCCCTGTGCAAAAGCTGAAGCAGCATTCCCTCCCCCTCCATTTCCCTGTGCAGCAGCACTTTTTTCCCTCCCCTACACTTCCCTGTGCAGCAGCAACAGCATTCCCTCTCCCTCCATTTCCCTGTGCAGCAGCAGGATTTCTCCGTCCCCCCTACACTTCCCGCGGTCTGGCCGGCTCCCTTGCCAGAGTTATTTTTAAGTTTAAAGGTGCCGCGGCGGCTCCTCTAACAATCCCCTGCATCGGAAGTCTTCTCTGACGCAGGTGCGGCTCGTGAGAGGAGCTGTCGCGGCACCTGTAAACTGAAAAATAACTCCGGCAAGAGAGCTGGGCAACTGGCAGTTCAATGAAAGCCACAGCTTCAAATTTGGAGCCCTCTGTCGGACACTCTCCTGCCGCTACTAACAGGGGACAAACTGCCGGCACAACCGCCACTCTCTTGCCGGTCCTCTAGGCGCAACTAATAGGGGACCGACAAACTGCCAAACACAGCCGCATGCGCCTGAAGACGACCGCCATTGAAAGAACTGCACGCTCATGCGCCTCCAGCCACCGCACGCACCTCCAGCCACCGCACACACCTCCAGCTAGCGCAGGCGCCGTGAGGACTGGCACAGAAGCACACCTCACGGCACCAGGAATCACGATCTGTCAACAGCACATGCGCGCTTAGGGTTTTAAATATAGAGATGACTGTAAAAGAAAACAAGTGATGTTTTTAAGTTCAAATGTTATTTCCTTTTACACTTGTTGTAAGTTGTAAAAATGAATAAAGATTTATAAAAAAAGAAAAGAAAAAATACCCACACAGTTTTTTGTGTGGGTAGACTTCCTCTGGGAAATAATACACATAGGTATAAAAAAAGCATAACTGCAGATATTGTTGGCAATTCCATCCTAATCGTGCTTCTGAACCCACCTGCATTTTCTTTAGGTTGATCTTTTTGCGTATTTTTACCTAAGGAAAGAGTGAGCTGTAGTCAAAAAGCCTACTATGTTACTTCTGACAAAGTTCAATATCTATCAGCACCTGTGTTTTTGTTCTTCAGGTGCGTTCCATGGTGAGTGACTTTGCTGTGTTCCTCACCATTCTCATCATGGTAATAATTGATTATCTGATTGGTGTTCCCTCGCCAAAGCTGCAAGTCCCAAGTGTGTTCAAGGTAATGAGTGTATTCATTGTGCAAAAGCTATATTGTGCTCAAATGAGGAAGAGTCACTATATCACCATTACATTGGTAATACTCATATAACATTCAATAGAACTCTGCTCAGAGACATGAAGGCAATCTATTCTGCCTCACCACCCAATCATTGCAGTGTTCAAAAAATGTATGTATATAGAATCTTGCTTTCTTAGATATTGCTAGCTATAACAGCTATGCTAAGCTTTCCATCCAAGTAATAAACTTTCAAAAAAGAGGTTTGAAAACTTAACTTTAGCGTGTGGCTGGTTCCGACGTGCCACGTTTCGACCCTGCGTCAGGGAACCGGCAGCAGAAATAATTACAATGGAGGTGAAAGCTCATGCAAAAAACCGCGTGTTGCGCTGAAATTTACTGTACTTTGAAGTGCTGTATCTCTAAATGTATAAGCTTATACATTTAGAGATACAGCAAGCAAGATTCTATATACATACATTTTTTGAACACTGTAATGATTGGGTGGTGAGGCGGAATAGATTGCCTTCATGTCTCTGAGCAGAGTTCTACTGAATGTTATATGAGTATTACCAATGTAATGGTGATATAGAGACTTTTCCATTTGTACAAGACTTCTTTTAGTCACTATTTTTTAAGTATCCTTTGCTTAAAGTATTTTCCCCCTTTACATATATTTCAAATGAGGAAGAGGGCTTCAGGCAATTAAAAATGAAACCCTAGGGGTGTTGGGGAGAAGCTTTGTAGAAATATTAAATAGGAATGCAAATATGGAATATACGTAATGTCCAACTTGATTGCCCAGTTTAACAGAGAAACACATACCATGACAGTAGATAAAAAACTATAAAGTCAATATTCAACCAGCAATGGTCAGAGTCTGCCCGATGTTCTGCGCTATTTAGCCGGCCAGGAGCAATTCTTTGCTGGCTAAACAGCACATAGCCAGCTAAGCACTAATATTCAGCATGAGATGGCTGCTGAATATTAGCAGTTAGTGGCTAATGGATAGCCGGCAATGTGCGAAATTCAGACCACTGGCTGACTAAGCTGAACTTAAATTGCTGGCCAGCACTGAATATCATCAAGGCTGGCTAAGCTTTTAGCAGCAAAAGTAGAGCTACAAAATATTCCAATCTCAAATAATCACATCTATGATGTTAAAAATATCAATAAACTCTCCTGGCTGCAAGTTTATCTATAAAAAGAGGGAAAAAGACCTCAGACACCCTTTAAATCATTTCAAACAGCCAAAGTTGGTCAATTGAATGGGACATCTATTTAATCATTCATCATTTTAAAAACCTTTTTTTTTTCACAGTTTAACAGTTTTTATTGACAACATCGCAAAAATATAACAATAAACAGAATATGATAATACTTGTCATCTATTTTTCAATATTCTACATGAACTCAATGGCCACAAATTTGGTCCTGGAGAATGAGATCTACGATGTCTGCATCTATGAGACAAACTTATTTTTTTATTTTACTTAGAGCATTTTGGACCCCAGTTAGATTACAAAAGTTAGATAGCTCTAAGTCTAATAGAGGCTGGCATTGTAATCTGGAAGCAGGGACTTTAAATCATTTAATATTCTATTGTCCCTGTATCATGGTCTTTTGGAAATCAATTTGGTCTCAAATTAATTGTTTATTAGAAAACCATGTAGCATTATCATATGATACAATAATATTCAGTATGTCAATGAGAACAAAAAGTCAAATTTCATCAAGCAATAATAAACTTTTATTGATCATGACAGGAGTCGCCATACAACATATTACCAATAATTGGAAAAATTACAGTAGACTTAACTATACCTTCTGATGGAATTCGTTGTGCCACATTTACAAAATGGAAAGAACAATTGCCATACAAAGAGGGAATTATAACAATTTTAAAAAGATTTTGGGGCCATTGACAAATTATTGCAATGATTAGACACCATTATCCACTGAAAGTACTCTCATACATAGGGGGAGGGTATAAAGTTATATTAATGGTTTGATCAATAGATAAGAATATAATATTTATATGATATTTTTGATTAAAATATTTGTGGGAAGGGTGGGTGGGGAGGGTATAAATCTATGTTTTTAAGATGATGCTAGAAGAAATACAAGTGATGTGTACAAGATTTAAATGATGTAATACTGTGTTCTTGATGTAAAATGGAAAAATGAATAAAGAATTTGAAAAAAAAAAAAATTCTACATGAACTCCCTCCACCCACCCACATAACAGTAAACAATGTCGTGAGAACTACATAACAAAAATGGAATCCTAATGTAAGGGAGGTAGAAAAATCACAAAACAAGCCAAAACCTCCCAAACCCCAAGAATAAAAAATGGATCGGGGGGAGAGACAAAGACAAGCAAAGAACACAACTAGCTTTAACAAAAATTATTAGAACGGGAGAGCCCTCAGTCACACAGCCACCGCTGGGAATTCCCAGAGGAAAGACTGTCACTGGCTTACACCCAGAAGAGTGTTAACTGTGAAACATCCCCGGGCTCTCTCCGTGTGAGTGAATAAATAAAGTGCACCCAACACGTGCAGTGTGTGAAAAAGTATATATGGATAAATCAAAAAACACACTCTGGTAACCAAGTTTGAGTTTGTCTCTATCCCCTATCCAGGGGGCCAAAAGGAAAAATAAGTGTCCAAATCTAACCAAGCCAAACACAATCTGGAAGTACTTAGCTTCTCCATGTGAATTTAGCCAGCAGATGATGACTTCGTCCAACGGGACTCCATTTCGGGGGTGCACACCCCCTTCTTCAGGAACAACTGGACTGCGCTGAGTCTCTCAATTCCTCCGACACAGCTTGGAAAGCGAGGTAGAAAATGGCCAGGGTGATGTAGACAAGAAGATAATTCTAAAAAATAAGAAGAGATAACAAAGCTTTAGAATAATGGCTATGCATAAATTCAAGGCTGTGTATGAGAGAGAACAGTAAAAACTGCACAGGGAGGGTACTTGCCATAAATTTAAGAAACAGCTTCGTGGCGTGATGCCGAAGTTTCCAATGCTTCAATGGAAAGGCGGCAGGATGCCACAGAGTTTAAATGTCAAAAGATAAAAGGCTAATCATAACGGAGTCACGTGAGCAGAACAGCTGAGGTACACTGACAAAAAGCTGATGCAATAGTACATTGTTATAAAAAACAGAACCACTAGAAGGAGCAATAGTACATTGTTATAAAAAACAGAACCACTAGAGGGAGCCAGAAAACAGACTGAAAGGAGAGCTAAAAAATCCTGAAAAGAAATAGAAAATCCTGAAAAGAAAAAGACAAAAAAGGGGGGGTTACAAAAAAGCATGCCACTCAATTTCACTATTGAGGCTATTTGGGTGTAAAGTTTGTAGTTTAAGAATTAATCTTTGTTCCTTTGCCCATAAAGTGTGAGATAAATCGCCGCCCCTTGAAAGGTAAGGCACTTCTACAACAGAGAAGCGCAATTATTCAATAGTATGCTCATTTTGCAACCAATGCTGGACAAGTGGGGCTTCCAATTTTTTGGTGCGGATTTTGCTGAGGTGCTCGGCGATCCTCAATTTGATGTGGCGAATGGTCTGGCCAATGTACAAAAGTGGACAGGGATATTGAATAATGTATACTACTCCCTGTGTTTCACAGTTAGATGTATGTGAGGAGGCTTTCTTTTTCACCCAGTTGGGAAGGGCCAGTTCTGAGAGAGGAACACTATATTTACAGAACTTGCAGTGAAGTGACCACAGGGTCGATGACCACTGTGGGCATGAGGCGTACTTGGAGGTATGTATTGGGAGTGTACTAGTTTTTGTCTCAAGTTAGATCCTTTGGAAAAGGCAAATCTTGGAGGGTCTTGAAATTCAGGATGATACTGCATTACACTCCAATGGGTCATGATGATGCGTTTAATTTGAAAGGCGTATTTAGAATGAGGCAAAACACATACCAAAGAAGAGTCCTGCTAATGTTGTTGAGAATATAAAAGTGTGGTACGAGAGACATTGGAAGCCCTTTTATATGCTTTCTTGATGACTGGGCCTGGATAACCACGCTCTGAGAATCTAGCAACAAGATCTTGAGACTTGTTTTCAAAGTCCTGTCGTGTAGAGCATAATCTTCTAAGCCTGAGGAATTGTCTAGTGGGAATATTGTCTCTCAAGTGTCTGGGATGAAAACTGTCATACCTTAATAAAGTGTTTCTATCAGTCTGTTTCCTATGTATGGTAGTGGTAAAAGAACCATGGTGAAGATTGATTGATAAATCTAAAAAAGAAACTTGATGATGGTGAGTATGCGCGGTGAACTGTAAATTAGAGTCACATGAATTAATCCAGTACAGAAAAATCTCAAGATTGGCAGTAGTACCCACCCAGATAACAAAGATGTCATCTACAAAGCTACTTAACCTCCAGGGATAAGTAGTGGCTTTCCCCAGGTTTACTTTAACAATGGTTTATGGACTTTTACTCCAGAAATTTATCCAAACCTTTCTTAAATTCAGCTACATTAACTGTTTTTCCCAGCCATAAGTTCTACAGCATCTTTCACCTGTAATAAACTAGATTCCTGTAACAAAAATAGTTTTGCGTATCAGATCACCTTTTTATGCTAACCAGTCATTCTAAGAAAGGGAGACCAGCGGCTAAGGCCTCGATTTCCAGATGGATTAAAATGGCCATTACCTCTGCATATGCGGGGGGGGGGAGGAGGCGTTCGCGAGAGGGGGAGAGTGATGCCAGTTCTCGGGGGAGGGAGGGTGGAGCAGCGTGGCTGGCCTCAGGGGGTGGAGGGTGGGAACAAATCAAGCGAGTTTCCCTTACTTCCTATGGGGAAACTCGCTTTGATATACGAGTAATTTGGTTTATGAGCATTCTTCTGGAACAAAGTATGCTCGTAAACCAAGGTTCGTTTAAAATACGGTTCAATTATCAGCACTTGGACAACTTTTGTTACTGATTGCCCAAGTGCCGATTTAGGCCGGTTTTTAGACATTTTTCTGTTTCGATTATGAGCCCCACGGAGGGGCATAATCAAAAAAAGCGTCTAAGTCCCCTTTTGGCTTAAGTCCCTAAACGTTCAACCCAGCAGGAGGGAAAGTGTCCATAACCAAAACAAACGTCCATGTTTTGATTATGGCCTTCCTCTGCCTAAACACCCAATCTCCACTACGTCTACAAGTACCCCCACAGCATGTCTACACTTTTTAGCCATAATGAAACAAAAACACACCTAGGCCACAAACGTCCAACAGAAGGGCTTTTAGGCGAAGGAGGAGCCAGTCCTTCGCCTAAAAGCTGGATTCTGTAACCGGTTACACCGGTTACAGAATCCCCACCCCCCCAATGATCCAGGCAGGAGGGTGCCCAAGCCCTCCTGCCATGTCAAACCGTGACCCCCCCCTCCCGACAACATCGGGGCAAGAGGGAGCTCAAGCTCTCTTGTCCCCCCGACTCCCCGACAGTATCCGGGCAAGAGGGAGCCCAAGCCCTCTTGCCCCGCCGACTCCCCAACTCCCCGACAATATCGGGCCAGGAGGGAGCCCAAGCCCTCCTGGCCTTGGTGCCCCCCCCCCCGTTAGTTGTTCGGGCCAGGAGGGAGCCCAAACCCTCCTGGCCACGGCGACCCCCACCCCGCACTACATTACGGGCAGGAGGGATCCCAGGCCCTCCTGCCCTCGACGCAAACCCCCCTCCCCCCAACGACCGCCCCTCCCAAGAACCACCGACCGCCCCCCAGCTGACCCGCGACCCCCACAACACCCCCACCCCCCCTTCCCCGTACCTTTGGTTTAGTTGGCCGGACAGACAGGAGCCAAACCCGCCTGTCCGGCAGGCAGCCAACGACGGAATAAGGCCGGATTGGCCCATCCGTCCCAAAGCCCCGCCTACTGGTGGGGCCTAAGGCGCCTGGGCCAATCAGAATAGGCCCGGGTGCCTTAGGCCCCTCCTAGGGGCGGGGCCTTGGGCATCTCTCCTGCCGCGATGGTTAGGTTGCCGGGCCGCTGAACTGATGGCGGCCATCAGCTCAGCGGCCCCTTTTACGGCACTTAGACCTGGTTTTATTTCGTCTAAGTGAAAAAGGTCTAAGTGCCGACTAAATTGTATTGGTTATACCTGTTGTACGGCTAGGTGTAGGTCGACCCACCTCCCGCCCACTGCCCATCCTTTCCCCTCCTCTAAACACACCTCTTTTCTCTCTGTGCGTTTAGAGGCAGGGGAAAGGCCTAAGTTGGTTTTAGATACGTCTAAAAACCAGCTTTGGTTATAGGTACTTGGACGATCAGGCTTTTTGATTGTCCAAGTAGCCATTTAGGACACTTTTTAGAAGTTTTTGGTTGTTTTTTTTATTACCCCTTTAGCTTTTAGAAGTTGGTTTTTTTTTTTAATAATTTCTTTATTCATTTTTTCATATTACAACAAGTGTATCAGAAAAATTTATATGATCTTATAAATACACACTTGATTTACCTTCATGAACACTTTAAGTACAGCATATCATATTTATATTCATATTTTATAATGTTCTAAATAATATGTAATTCATTTAATAAGTATGACCAATATAAATAAAATAACCCCCCCTCCCAATCCCTCCCTACCTATTTCAGAAAATCTAACCTAATCCTTTAAAATGTATTAATTAATTCATACATATTGTGAGATAAATAAAATAATACCCACCCACATCCCCATTTAACAAATATCTTATTATGGGAAAATGTTATTAATCATTACAAAAATCTGCTAATGGCCTCCAAATCTTCTGAAATTTACCAAAGTAACCTTTCTGTGTTGCTATTGTGCGCTCCATTTTATATATATGGCATACCAAATTCCACCAAAAGTTATAACTTAATCTGTCATAATTTTTCCAGTTACATGTTATTTGTTGAATTGTTACTCCAGTTAATATAAATAAAAGTTTATTATTATTTGACGAAATTTGACTTTTTTGCTCTCATTGTTGTACCAAATAAAATAGTATCATAAGTCAAGGCTACTGGATTGTCCATCATCCTATTTATTTGAGGCCAAATTGATTTCCAAAATAATAATATATATGGACAATAGAATAAAAGATGATCTAATGTCCCAGCCTCAAGATGACAGTGCGAACATTTATTAGACTTTTATTAAACTTTTAGAAGTTTTCAGGGCAGTCTTATTCACAGCACTGTCCCAAATGTAACCCCTCCCTCTTTGAAACTCACTATTTTCAGTCTCTTGAGAGGGAAAAGTTAAACATAAAATCTAAAATTACTTTTAAAAAAATTTACAAGAAATAAGAGTTTTTGTTATTTTATTATTACAATTCTAAAAGATATATATCCAAATAACTTTAACATAAAATCCCAAATAAACTTTTCCTCATAGAATGTAGTCCTTTCAAAAGATTTTTCTCACAGATTTCAAATGTAAATTTTCTCACAGGACTCCGTTTTTGTTTTTTTTTTTGTTTTGTGTTTTTTTTTTAAATTCTTTATTGATTTTTAAACAAGAACAGTGTTATATAAATAAAAGAACAGTATATTATTGCATTCAGTCATAACACTAATATCTATATAGATAACAGAGCTATCATTCAATAAATACATTATTTTGCATATAGTAATAGCATAAGAACCAAGTAAATAATATAAAATGAAACCAAGTTACCTAAAATATCATTATCAATATTTCCTCCCACCCACCCCCTCCCTGGATGTGTAAAGATAAATAAACCAAGAAAAAAGTAAGACAAAATACAGTATTATATTTGTACAAATGTAGTCATAGAATTTAGTCCTTTCAAAAGATTTTTCTCACAGATTTCAAATGTAAATTTTCTCACAGGACTCCGTTGTTTATTTTACACAGCCGTTGGGTACCAGCGCTTCTTTTTTCTTCTTTTGAGATTCAGTTTTGATCAACAGCAAACCTACTTCCTAACTTAAAGAAATCAAAGGGAGCAAAACCCTAACACCCTGAAAAATATGTTTGTGCTGGAATTTTCTCTAACTACCCATAGAAAAGAAAAAATAATTGAAATTCCCTAACTTTTCCAACCCTGATGTATTTTAAACTATTCTCAAACAAACCCCAGACCAACCTGTCTTTCAAACTGAACTCTTCCCAACTCTTTTTTTTCCTCTCTCTGGCAGTTTTAGAATCCTGACCTACACTGCTCACTGCAACGTGATCTCATCAGACCTGATGCAGACATAAACATTCCAGAATTCTCACTCTCAGGCAGGCAAATACAGCATTAAATTACCCAGCTAACAAACAAAACTTTTCACTTCAAAATAAAAACTTCTATCAGATCTTCTGCCCTATAAACTATAACATATTTTAAACTTATTTTTGTAACCCATGGTTACACTCACCCTTGCTGAAAAGAAAAAAAAATTGTCTTTAGACAAATTTTTTTTTTTTTTTTTACATCTACAATTTCTTTAAAATCAGTATTCTAACCTTAAATAAAAAAATTTATCATACGCAAAGTCTCACAAACTTATTATACAAGATACCTATTTCCTTTATAAATTTTCCATAAATAACCCCCAAACTATCCTTTGGGATCAGAGCCTTTTCGGAACTTCCATAATGCATTCTTTCTTTCTTCTGAGCCCATCTCCTTCACCATTTGTTTATTTTCTCTATTTTGCAGTATCCCATTGACTGTTTTTGACTTGCTTATGAATTTGTTTCATATGATAAACCCATATTTCTTTTGATTTTTATAGCAGGAACTATCTTTATATGTGTCTTGAATATCCTGGTTTTATCTGGTATATCTTTCGTCTTTTGTCGTTCTCTTTTAATCAGAATTGACTTTTTCCTCCTTGAGCTTCCATTTAGCACAGTTTTCTTCCATATATACTTTTTGTTTTCTTCAAGGTTTTTCTCCTTCTCTTTCTCAGAGCATTCTTTATCGACTCTTTCAGAGTATTTATCCAGTCCAACGTCCTGCTCAAAATCTCTGTGTTTCTCACACTCTTCAATAGGAGACATTTTCTCTTCAGCAGGCAACATCGTGACTTCCCTTGGCAAAATCAAGAGAGCTTCTTCTGCTTCCTCCTTTATGCCATTTTTAAGGTTCTCCGTCACCTCTGGATTCTTGCTATCCTCCAGGCTCTGCTGTGCAACAACATTCTGCTCATCTTTGGGCTTAACCAATACAGAATCTGTGATTTCTAAAATTTCATCTGTTTCCAGGAGGTCATCACCTTCAAAATTCAGTGTGATGGCATCTTCAGCTTGAATTGTAACTATAATATTATCATTCTTCACTTTTTTCACAAATGTGCTAATAACTCCTTCTTCAGGATTTACCTGCTCCATTTCAGCTGCCAGTTCTTCAGAAGGAAGTGGTTTAGATACTTCTGGTATACCATCACCAGAATCTGCTGTATCCTTATCATCCACCTCATCCGCTTTATCAACTGCTATAAAGCTCTCATCATTATCATCCTTTTCTGGTTCATCAGCTGTTAGAAAATCTTTATCATATTTTGTCTCCTCTTTTGATTCTTCAACTGTTTTCTCCTCCAGGCCATCTTCCATTTTCTCTGCATGTTTCACTGTATCACTTTTCATTTTATCAGGGAACAACAGTGGAACAGAACTTCCATTTTCGACATCATTTTTCTGGTTTGCATTTTCATCTTTTTCACTTGCAACTTGACTTTTCAGTTTACTTTCCTTCATTTCAACTTCCACTGAAGCATCATTACTTAACTTATCAGTATCCTGTTTTTGTTTCCTCAACTCCTCCATCTGTTCTTCCAGCCTTGCTAGTTTTCTTTTATACATTTGCTCCTCATATATCTTTTTCCAGTTTTTAGTATTTTCCTCTACATATGCAGGCATACTTATAAATGATAAGATATTGTTTTTCAGGAGGGCTCCTTTCATGTCTTTTCGATCTGAAATTCAGTTCCCGTGAACTCTCAGGACTGGCATATGACTCCCTCTCTGGACTTTCATATCTTGCAGACCTCTGAGAGTAGTAGTCTTCTACTTCATCCATCCAAACTCGACAATTCCGGCCAAGATGTCCTGGTTTACCACAATAGGAACAAAGAACTTGTTTTTTCTCCTTCGGGTTCTGTCAAAAGGAATATTTTCTATCATTTTCATATTTTTCTGGGGAATACTGTTGACTCCTTTTCTGCTGACAATATTCCTCGTGATTCCACTTTTGCCACTCAAGCTCTTCTTTTTGGTCTTGCTGTCTCCATCTACCTCTGTAATTAGATCTCTTCTTATATTTGTATTCTTCCATTTTCTTAATGGGAAAAGACTCTGTCCCTCAGGAAAATTCAGAGTTGCTTAGGGAAACTTTCAGTTGACCACAGTGCAATTTATAAGCAAATCAAAGTATCACAAAAAAAACAAATCAGTGTTCAAATTTACTCACAGGTCCTTTCTCATAATATAAATTCACAATAAATATATACAGTGGTACCTCGGTTTACGAGTGCACCAGTTTGCGAGTGTTTTGCAAGACGAGCAAAACATTCGCAAACTTGGTGCCTCGTAAACTGAGCTTGCCTCTCTGTATGAGCGCCCCCCCCCCCCCCCCCCCCCCCCGGCGATCCGGCATCCCCCCCGCTCGCATTGCCCCCCCTCCACCGCGATCCTACTTTCCCCCCCACCCCCCGAGCAGTCAATGACACCCTTTACCCGACTTGGCACCAGTGCCGGTGCCCGAAGATCCTCCCTCTTCTGGCGTGGCCTGGGCTAGGCGGTGCGTTGGAGATCCTCCTTCTTCTGGGCTGGGCTGGGCTGGGCTGGACTGACTTTTGAGCATTTGCGCATGCTCAAAGCCAGTCCAGTCCAGCCCAGCCCAGAAGAAGGAGGATCTCCGACGTACCGCCCAGCCGCGCCAGAAGAGGGAGGATCTTAGGGCACCGGCACTAGTGCCAAGTCGGGTAAAGGGTGTCATTGACTGCTCGGGAGGGGGAAAGTAGGATCGCCAAGGTTCCATTGTACTTTTAAATTTCAAAACAGAAACGATTCTTTAAATTTTTCTAAAATGAGTGTTCATATTGGCATATTTTTGCAAACCACATACACTTTTCAAATTCAGGATTAGTAACAATCTCTCAATTCCCCCATATCAGGTTCTTATTCAGGATTTTGGAACTCAGACCTTTCCAGGATTCCAAAATCCTGCCGACTATGCCAAAAATGTAATCCCTCCCTCTTTGAAACTCACTATTTTTAGTCTCTTGAGAGGGAAAAGTTAAACATAAAATCTAAAATTACCTTTAAAAAAATTTACAAGAAATAAGAGTTTTTGTTATTTTATTATTACAATTCTAAAAGATTTATATCCAAATAACTTTAATATAAAATCCCAAATAAACTTTTCCTCATAGAATTTAGTCCTTTCAAAAGATTTTTCTCACAGATTTCAAATGTAAATTTTCTCACAGGACTCCGTTGTTTATTTTACACAGCCGTTGGGTACCAGCGCTTCTTTTTTCTTCTTTTGAGATTCAGTTTTGATCAACAGCAAACCTACTTCCTAATTTAAAGAAATCAAAGGGAGCAAAACCTTAACACCCTGAAAAATATGTTTGTTGCTTTAATTTTCTCTAACTACCCATAGAAAAGAAAAAATAATTGAAATTCCCTAACTTTTCCAACCCTGATGTATTTTAAACTATTCTCAAACAAACCCCAGACCAACCTGTCTTTCAAACTGAACTCTTCCCAACTCTTTTTTTTTCTCTCTCTGGCAGTTTTAGAATCCTGACCTACACTGCTCACTGCAACGTGATCTCATCAGACCTGATGCAGACATAAACATTCCAGAATTCTCACTCTCAGGCAGGCAAATACAGCATTAAATTACCCAGCTAACAAACAAAACTTTTCACTTCAAAATAAAAACTTCTATCAGATCTTCTGCCCTATAAATTATAACATATTTTAAACTTATTTTTGTACCCATGGTTACAATAAGTACAATGCAAATAAGGGGTGGGAGGGAGGGATTTTAGAATTTTATTAAATGTTTAGATCAATAGGAAAGAAAATTTTATATGATGTATGTGATTGCATAGGTTTTGGTGGGGATGGGAGGGAAGGGGTTAAATTTTTAATGATTTAATGTTGAATATGATAGAGGTTCAATTGATGTATTCAATTCCAATTGTTATTTATTGATACACTTGTTGTAAGATGTAAAAATGAATAAATATATATATTTTTTTTAAACCACTAGCACACCTTTGTAAAAGGAGCCCTTAATTTCCATATTTACCTTCATTTCTTCTCAACTAAAGTTTTTCTGAATTTATATAAGGTCTTCTTAAATCCCATTATTGTTTCTGTTTCCACTAGTTTTCTAGGGGAAACCATTCCTTGCAACCTCATACCTTTCTGTGATGGTGTTCTTATAAAAATCAACTATTTTAATATACCCTTATAGAGCCCCACTCAGGATACCCAGATCAGGTTCAAAATCATATTGCTATCAAAAAACATTCTCAAGAAAACTTCCTATAAGGAAAAGAGAGTGTTGTGTTTTAGGTGAAGAGGACCTTCACTGGAATATATGTGCTCTGAGCCAAAAAGTTATAAGAATGTATATTTATTATTTTCTTAATTACGAGAAAATAGAATTGATTGTACACCAGAAAACATGGAAACATATATTATTTTTCACCGCCAGTGACTCTTTGTATTGTTATCAGTTGAAGTGTGAACACACCCTTAAGGCCTCTCATTGGTTTGTACATTCATATATAAAATTAAAAAGAGGTTCTTAAATGGGGTTTTTGCTATGCTTTATTTCAAGCCAACACGAGATGACCGAGGCTGGGTTGTTAATCCCATTGGCCCAAACCCTTGGTGGACTGTTGTAGCTGCAGTAATCCCAGCACTTCTTTGCACCATCTTGATCTTCATGGACCAGCAAATCACAGCCGTAATCATCAACAGGAAGGAGCACAAGCTTAAGGTGAGAGCTCTGGGGGGAAGGGGTTGTGAATACAATTACAAACTCCTTTCTCCATCGAAGGGTAAGCAATTGCCTATCCTACTGAAGAGTTTGTCAAATACACATTGAGTTAGTCCAGTAATTTCCACATATCCAAGTGGACTAGCATGGCAATCACAGTTCTCTGCGCCTCCTAACCAGTATATTTACAGGCTCCCTGAAAGCTGAGTTCTGTTGAACTTCATTGTGTTATGATTTCATGCAGCAGCCAGATTTTCAGCAGCAGGAGTGGTAAGAACCAGTGGCGTACCTAGGGTATGTGGCACCCGGGGCCCATCATTTTTTGACACCCCCCGCCCCATGTAAAAAAATATTTTTTGTAATGACCATGAAACGGAATAAATGGTCAGAATAGAAACAGGCAGTGAAAATTTTCTTATATTCCAAACATAACATAACATAACATAAATTATGTCTGAATTGTCATGACATCAGAAGTACATATGGAGTAGTTGCAGGTGATGCTTGGGACAGTTCTGATTGTGTTAGTTCGGTTTTATGTGTTTTTTGAATAGAATGTTTTTTATTTCTTTTTGAAGGTTTTGCAGTATGTGATCAATGTCAATTGGTTGTAGGGTTGGGGGTCGAGTGTTGCAGCTCGAAAGGCTAGGAGGTTGTCGAACAGTTTTTTTCTTTTGACGTTTTTGGTTGGAGGGTGTGTGAATGGTGCGTGAGTTCTCCTATGTCTGTTTGAAGTGGATTGAATTATTTAGCTGAAAAAATTAGTTACCCCCTCATCCCACACACATTAATTCTCTTCCATTTTTGTTCCCATTATAAAAAACACTGATAAGTTCCCAGAAAAAAAATACATTAAAATAAGAAGTGAAAACAAAGGCCCCTACAGATGAGAACATAACATAAGAATAGCCTAACTGGGTCAGACCAATGGTCCATCATGCCCAGTAGCCCATTCTCATGGTAGCCAATCCAGGACACTAATACCTGGTCAAAACCCAAAGAGTAGCAACATTCCATGCTACCGATCCAGGGCAAGCAGACACTTCCCCCATGTCTTAATAACAGATTATGGACTTTTCCTCCAGGAATTTGTCCAAATCTTTCTTAAAACCAGCTACACTATCTGCTTTTACCATAACTTCTGGCCACTTCATTTTTAAGTTTAGATCTTTCCTTTCAAACAGAGACCTTGCTAGATGTCAAATACAGCACAAGGTAACTTCACATGGACTTAGCTGTGCAGGAAATGTGAATCTCCTCATACACCCACCATATAGTGCAAAAATGTGCAAAGGTCTGTTTTTTTCTTTCGATCACTACATAGCCTAATGCCACACAAGCAGCGCTGTTACAAACATATTCTGTAGGTCAATGCTAAGGATAACAAAGTTTCCTTCCTTGGACCAGAAGGAGATACTGATAAACCACTGGAAGAGATCCCAACATAACACCCAAAGACCCACTCAGTGTGTGAACCAGTTGAATGGAGTGGACTAACTGGGGGGTGGAAATGGGCCCGGAGTTTGCTCAGCAGAATTTCCCAGACCACCTCTTCCTCTCAACACATTGACACGCTGCCACCACCACCACTAGAAACACCTCACTGGGTAGGCCAGCTATGCTATAAACTTTATAAAACACATTATTATATTTTCTTATAAAGCACATATTTTAACTGAAATCTCTGACATCCTCAGCCTTTCCATTCACAAAAATAGAAGGAAGAAAAGTTCCCATTTCCTGCTGTTTCATGTCCCCGGCCTATACAATATTTTTTTTCTGCAGACCCTTCAAAAGTCTGACCAAATCCTCGTTTCACTTGCATTATAAAGTACTGAGGATGCCATCTCTCCCCAATCCCAGGTCCTAAAGTCTAAGACAGTAGCGCAAACTAATGCTGCCAGATTCAGGAAAAAAAATTTCGATTCGATTCAGCCTATTGAATTGGTTTTTCAATTCGATTTTCCTGCCCAGTTGGGTGATTTTTTTCAAAACTCCTGGTGGGTTTTATAGCTTTTTCACCCCCTTTGGCTTCTCTTAACCACACTGGCGCTGTGGTGTAAATAAAATAAAGAAACAAAAAGGACTTTTCCTCTCTCTGTTAAATCCTAGCTCACGTTTGCAGTCCAACACCAGCTCTGTCAGGATACACATTTCAAATCTGACATATTATAATCACAAAACAGAAAATAAAATTAATTTTTCTACCTTTTGTTGTCTGGTTATATTTCAAATCTTGTTGGTCCAAGGCTCTGGTTTTCTTCTGATAACTTGCTTGCCAGGGTCTCCTTCTTTCTTCTTTCAGCGTGCTAACCATCCATCTGCCAACTCTGTCCTCCCTTTCCATTTCCCTTCCCTCCCCAGGAAGTCTGGTATCATTCCTTTTTTTCATCTCCCTCCACAGATCCACCTTTTCTTAACTACCCTTTCATCCGGCATCTCTCCCTCCTTCCCCACCACCCCAGAGTCCACCATCTCTCCCTTTCTTTTCCCAATTACCCTCCTATCCAGTATCTCTATCCCTCCTCCACACCATCCCTTGTGTCCAATTTCTCTCCCTTTCAGTTCCTTCCCTCCCTAAATCCCATGGTCCATCATTTCTCTCCCTCTCCTCTATTTTCAGACCCATTATTTCTTCATCCCCCCCCCAAAGTTTGGCATATGCACGTCTCTTTGAACACCCCCTTCCCTCCGTGTACTTCTAAACCAGGGTCCCCCCCAAAGGCCTGTCCCCCCTTAAAGGTCTGCCTGTCCCCCCATGAAGGCCTGCACCCCCCTTGAAGGCCTGTCCCACCCCCTTGTAGGCCTGTCCCCCCCTTGAAGGCCTGTCCCTCCCCCTTGTAGGCCTGTCCCCCCCCTTGAAGGCCTGCCTGCCTGTCACCCCCCTCCCCCTTGAATGCCTGCCTGCCTGCCCATCCGCCCCACCCCGAAGGACCGCTCGCCCCCCTGGCCTCCCCGCACCACCTATGAAGCAGCACTACCTATGCTCCCGGCCTTGCCGTTCAGTCCCCACCACCACCACCACCCCCGAAGGACCGCTCGCCCCACTGACCTTCCTGCACCACCTATGAAGCAGCTGCAGCAGGATCGCGACGTCAGCTATCCTTGCACTGCTTAGGCGCTGCTTCCTGCGCCGCGTTCCCGCCCCTCCTCTGATGTCAGAGGAGGGGCGGGACCGCGGCGCAGGAAGCAGCGCCCAAGCAGCTCAGGGATAGCTGACCTCGCGATCCTGCTGCTTGCTGCTTCACAGGTGGTGCAGGAAGGTCAGTGGGGCGAGCGTTCCTTCGGGGGTGTGGGGGGACTGAATGGCAAGGCCGGGAGCACCCCTTCAGGGCTGGCACCCGGGGCGGACCGCCCCTCCCGCCCCCCCCTTGGTACGCCACTGGTAAGAACAGACCTCTGTGATGGTGTATTGTGAGTTATTTTATTCTTGTTATCCCAGGGCAAGCAGGCAGCATATTCTCACATATGGATGACGTCATCCATGAAGCCCGGTACAGACAACTGCAAAAGTGCATCAGCACTTTAAGAACTTTAGAAAGTTCGTGACTGACTGCACCGCAGATACGCGAGTGCCTTCCCGCCCGATATAGGCTCCTCAGTTCTTAGTTTTCCTTTGAGCTAAGAAGTCATGCTCTTGAACTTTCGTTTTCAGCCTTTTCCTTCCCGCTTGCGCATTTATTTTTTATTTTCTTTAATTTCTCCTTGTTCTCTTTAAAAAAAATTGAAAAAAAGAGAGAACGCGGGAAAATTTTTTCCCCTGTTTTCGCCTTCGAGTGTTTTGACGATGGGGCCTTTTTCTCCTCAGCTATTGAGTTAAATTTGGCTGAGGCGGTTTTCCTGTCCCTGTCCCACCCATTAACGGGTTGTTGCTTTTTTTTTTGTAATATTCTTTATTCATTTTTAAAACTTACAATAAGTGCAACAGCATATAACATCAATTTATACTTAAATACATCACTTAATATCTTATTAAAATCTAATTCAGATCCCATATCCCTCCCTCCCCCATATTCAATAACTTTCATCAAACATAAGAAAACATGTAATAATCCCCCCTCCCCACATTATTTGTACTCATAAGAAAACCAACCCCCGCTCCTCCCCCCTCCTGGATGTGCATATTTAAGGGGAAAAAATTATATTCATTCATTACAGTATTTTGTTAATGGCTCCCAAATATCCTGAAATTTCTTAATGTTCCCCTGCTGCATGGCAATTACCCTTTCCATTTTAAATATGTGACATAGAGAGTTCCACCAGAAGCTATAATTCAAACGATCCCAATTTTTCATGATATGCTGTATGGCAACCCATGTCATAATGAGTAATTTATTTATTACTAGTCGTTAAGCCCGTTACATTAACGGGTGCTAGAATTTATGTCTGTCTGTATTTTTCTTTCTGTCTCTTTCCTCCCTCCATTTCCCTGTGTAGCGCTGTCTCTGCTTTCTTCCTCAGTCTGCACTCTCAGGCTGTAACATTACTGCTTAGCTTTTTCTCCCTGCAAGCATCTCTGCTCTCTTTCTCATCCCCAGTCTCTTTGCTATTTTTCTCTTCTTGCAGGGGTCTCTGCTCTCCTTTCTCTATATGTTCCTGATTCCTGCAAACTTCTGTTTTCTCTGTATGCTCTTGATCCTGTGTTTCCCTGTAGGTGTCTCTTCCTTTTTTTTTTATTCCTTCTTCACATATGGTTGATTTATTAAAAGTTTTTATATTTTTCCTGTTTGTTGCATGCCTGTCTCCTTGGCCGCTGTATGTTTCTCTTTTTTTGCTTTCTGTGTTTGTTTGTGTTTTTTTGCTGATTGTCTACTTGGTCACTGTCAGTCTATCTGTCTCATTGGCTGCTGTATGTCTTTTTTGCAGTCTAACTCCTTGGCCACTGTATGTCTGTATGTCTTTTTTTCCTGAATTTATCCTTGGGCATTGTATTTGTTATTTTTTTCTGTTTGTCTCCTTGGCTGTTTGTATTTTTTTTTTTTTTTTGCTGTCTCCTTGCGCACTGTCTCTCTGTCTGTCTACTTGGACGCTGTATGTAAGTATGTCTGTATTTTTTTTTTGTTGTCTGTCTCCTTGGCTGCTGTATGTCTGTTTGTCATTTTTTTCCTGTGTCTCTCTCTCTCCTTGTCCTCTGTGTTTTGTTATTTTTTCAATCTGTCTCTTTAGCCCCCTGTCCTTCTGTGACTGTCTGTCTCTCCTTGTCCACTGTTGTTTGTTTGTTTTTTTCAATCTCTCTTTAGCTTCTGATCCCCTCTCACTGACCCTTGCGACTGCATGTTATTCCGGCTGGGTTTCCATGGCAACCCTGCTCGCGGGTCTGTGAGTGTAGGGCCGTTTTGTTATTTCCTTGTGGGAAGCTGTCCGGGTCTGGCGGCGCCGTGTAGGGCGGAAGCGGGGAGGCGGGGCCTCAGCACCGGCCGGGCAGCTCGCGCTGCCGTCCCCCAGGAGCCCGAGGCCGACGGCGGGGGAGGCAGGGACATGCCTGGCATGCCATGGTGCAGGAGGAACGGAGATCGGCGGCTGGCTGCGGTCCAGCTTGTGGAGGCGATCGGCTGGTGACGTATAAGCGTGCATGCGCACTCCTTCGGCCACAGTCCTACAGCGCACGGAACACGCAAATAGGAGTGCGCATGCGCAGCTAGCTTTTTATTATATAGGATTATTAGAAGAAATTTAGCTCTTAGCCCTCATTGATGTATCAAATAATACGGGGTTTAAAAAGTGTGGCAGGTGCCAAAGGACAATTTCCTTCACCGACCCCCACAACTGATGTATATAGTTCCTTGGCCTGGAATATTGCATCGAGTCCTGCATGCATTGTTCCACTCTTCAAAAGTGCACCATTAACAGCTGCATTCTACAACAAGAGAAGTTTACATTCAGGTACTCAAACAATTTTCCCGATCTGTCCTGGTGGGCTCACACTCTATCTAATGTACCTGGGGCAAAGGGAGATTAAGTGACTTGCCCAGGGTCACAAGGAGCAGCATAGGATTTGAACCCACAACCTGAGGGTGCTGAGGCTGTACTCTAACCAGTGTGCCATACACCCCAGCAATTTTGACATGCAGCTAGCAGCATGTACACATGTATATCATGGTGATCTGTCAAATGTGCGCAAGACATTGGCGTGCTGACAATTCAGCCGCGACATTTGTGCGCAGAACACATATGCGCCGCTATATTCCTTCCCTTTTACGCTCTTAGGGGTGTGGGGAATGACAACTCGCACTCTCGTTCTGATGCAGAGTGTGGGGGGGAAATCTGTTACAATTATGCTCTCTCGTGCTCTTAGGGGGGTGCTCAATGCCGATGCACTCTAAATTTAAAGATTGCTGCAAACCCCCCCACCCCACTACACTTACAATTGGGCCCTGGCAATTCAGTTCCCTTCATGCATGCACTTGTCGCGGCGTGTATTTGATTGTGTGGAATTGTCAACATGCCAATGTCCTATGCACTAAGGTCGGTGTACCATATATCATATATACAATTTCAGAATGCCACTATTTACATGTGAAAATCTGCACTTCATGTTGATTGTACAGGGGTGTGGTTTGGATGGAGCCTGGCAGAACTTGAACAGAGCTATGATCTACATGTGTGTTTCTCATTTCAGAAAGGAAATGCACGTGTATGCCCTAATATTTCAATGTTAGGATTTTCAGCTGCTATTTCCTATATACAGATTCTTCAAAAGTGCTCAGTTCAGCCATTATGCATTTCTTATGAATGTCTCTCTTCAGATTAAAAATGTATTAAATTTGCAGCATTCACACATGTAGGTTTGCAGAATGGCCTACATACCTACCAAATAGACCACTGATCTCTGAGAATTCAGCCCTATTAAAGGCAAATGTTAACCCAAAATATGTTGAGACCAACTCAATGACCTTTTGTTGTGCAGGGGTTAAACTGTGGAACTCACTTGTGAGTCAAATACAGAAATGTGGTGAAAAAGGCACATTTAGGAAATTACTTAAAACACAATTCTTTGTAAATGCCTTTTTCTAGATATTGATTCCTCATGACTGTTGACTTTTGAGAACCTCTTCATAATTGTTTGTATAGGCCTTTTGGGGCTTTGATCTTTCTATTGCTGATTCTCTGAGGATTTGCTTATTTATTTATTGTTTTTATTTTGTTTTACAAATTTATGTATGCAATACTATGTAAACTGTTTAGGCCTTAGACAGTTCAGAAATTCTTAAATAAATAAATACATGTGTAAGTACTGACACCAGTGGTGTAGGGAGGGAAGCTGGCACACGGAACAGAGGTGCCTAGCAGAGCTACATTGTGCCCCCCTCCCCGCATCATCATGCTGTGCACCTCTACCCCCAGTTCCATACCTCTTCAAATCTTCATCATCCACAAGCAGCATATCTTACCTGATACTCACGCCGACCTCATCCTTCCCTCTGATATCACTTCTTTGTCCCTGCAAACAGGAAGTGATGTCAGAGGGATAAGGCCATTGTGAGCATTAAATAAGAGATGCTGCTCATGGCTGGCAAAGATTTGAAGAGATACTGGAGGGGAGGGGGAGGTGCCAGTGCACCCATCAAGGCGACACTCGGGCAGCCTGCCTCCTTCGCCCCCTCCTTACTACGCCAGTGACTGATGCATATGCAAATTGTGAACTATCAAGTTACACATGTCAATTGTCAAATTTCCTCTAGCGATTTTTTTTCCAATGTGTATATTAGGGGGCGGCGTGGCTTGGAACCTTGCGCGAATGGTCGGGTGAGGAAGGAGCTCCTGCTATTAACAGACATTATATTAAATAAACTAGTGTCAGGAAAAATAGAAAGTTTTGAATTTTTTCAAATTAGTAAATCAGGATGGCCCCCGGTAAACCACCAAAAAATGACACGGCAATAACAAACGCTGGCAGCGTAAAGCGATCAAAACCGGAGCCGGTGACACCCTCAAAAACTCCATTGCCAAAGGACAGCAAATGGGAAGAAGAAATGTTTAAAGAAATTAAAGCCATAAAAGAAATCGTCTTGTCAAACTCAAAAAAGCTGAACGAGTTACAGGATGAAGTATCCACATTAAATAGGAGAACGGAGGTCTTAGAAAATAAAGTTAACCAACTGGAAAAGAATGTTGAAGGGTTTGAATTTCTAAAGAAAAAACTTAAAGAGAACGGAGAGAAAATAGACTTGCTTACCAGGGAGCTGGAGGACTGCTAGAACAGGATGAGGAGGTCGAATTTGAGAGTGATAGGGATACCGGAAGGGGTGGAGAAAGAGAACATGATATCCTTCTTAGAAAACTTCATTATTAAAGTCCTGCCTTTTAAAGCAAAACACCCTATTGAAATAGAAAGGGCACACAGAGTCCCAACCAGAAGACCTGATAAATTTGTTGGACCTAGACCGATAATTTTTAAGGTGTTAAGATTTCAGCATGCCCTAGAAATTATTAGACTTGCAAAAGAAAATCAAAATCTGCGCTGTCAAGATGCCAAGATTCACATTGTCCCAGATTTTGCAAAATCCACAGCACAGAGGAGAAAGCAGTTTTTAGATTTGCGTCCATCACTCAGAGAAATTGGACCTAAATATGGGTTGTTGTACCCAGCAGTTATGAAAGTTACAATGGGCAATAAAGCATTCAGCTTTGATAAACCTGAGAAGCATAAAGAATTTTTAAATCAAAGAGAGCAGCCTATGAATGAATGAATCTGAGTGGTTTATTCCAGTTGTTTTATATGCTTTATAGTATATATAATACTTGTTTTATATGCTTTATAGTATATATAATATAAAGAATTGTTTTTATATTTTAAAGTTTATTTTAATATGTACCGGTAAAATAATCTTCCCAGTTTACAGTGAGGATTTGAATTGCATTCTGAGTTCTATAAGCACTACAAATGGATGAGGTAATATATTGTACTGAACATTCCTCTCTGGAAGATTTACAACTTACAAAATATTCTTATCTGCCTTTTCTTATTGCAGTAAGATTCTAACAAAGGTCTAGTCAAATATTGCAGGAGTAACTTTTAATTATTAGCTGCAGTAAGCATGCAATATATATTTTATCCCAGGACAAGCAGGCAGGTATTCTCACTAGTGGGTGATGTCATCCGACAGAGCCCCGATACGGACATCTTGCAAGCATGTCTTGCTTGAAGAAACTCAGAAGTTTCGAGATGCCCGCACCGCCATGCGCCAGTGCCTTCCCGCCCGATGCTCCGGGCGTGTCTCCTCAGTTCTTTTTCTTCCGCGGAGCTGAGAAGTCTATCTTCAATTTGCGCCCATTGAATATCTTTTTTGCCTTCTTTTTGCCGCGGGTTGAGTTCTTTTGGGCTCTCCTGTGCGTTTATTTCTTTCTTTGATTTCTTTTTTCAAAAAAAAAAAAAAATTTTTCCTTCCGACTCCGGGTCGGCCGCGTGGCTGAGGCCCCGCGCCTTCGACCTTGCGGCGAAGCTTTTCCGGCCTATGTCCCGGCCGATTACCGGTTTCAAAAAGTGTAGCAAGTGCCAGCGCGCGATTTCGCTCACGGACCCTCATCGACGCTGCTTACAGTGTCTGGGACCGGATCACTTTCCGAAATCGTGCCGGCCTTGCTCCACTCTGACGGCGAGAGCGTTTAAGCGCCGCTGTCTGCTCTGGGAGTCCATGTTCAAGATGGAAGCTTCGTCAGATCCTGCAGCTTCGACATCGACGGGGGCTTCGACTCCTTCAGCCCCAGGGTGACCTCCCAGCTTCGGCTTCGAGGGGCGGTCCGCCCCCTCCTCTTCCTCCTCGCCGCACGACCTCGTTGCTCAGCGAGGAGGAGCGGCGAGTGGTGTCCGGGTCCTCGAGGAGGTCCTCCGAGAGTGCTATGCCTCCTTTGGAAACGATTCCCTCGAGGAGGGCTTCTCTTGGTGATATGCCTCCTTTGGAGCCCATTCCCTCGAGGAAGACCTCGTTTAGTGACCTACCTCCCTTGGAACCGATTACTCCGCCCCATGATTCAGTGTGGCATCCACCTTCGGGGCCATCCAGTCCGGGGCATAGCAGGAAGCAGGACGAGTTCTTCCGAACTCCCTATCAAGCCTGGGCGACGTCCAGAGAAGCACCGACTCTTCCATCTTTGCGATCGACAGCATCGAGTCCGATCTGCTCCTTGGAAGCGTCTGACCCAGTCTCGCACAGAAGGACTCAATCCCCTTCCAAGCATCGAGAGGGGCATCGGTCCAGGCATTCTTCGAAGCATTCCTCTCGACACTCAACCGTCTCGCCTCAGAAGAAATTGCCTCGGTTGGGGTATGCTGCTTCGACTGGGTCTCCTCCTCCGGGCCCGGAGTTCGAGGACCCCGAGGTTTTCTACTCGTCCTGTTGCTCACAGGCCTCCTTGGAGCCTGAGGCTTCGTCTTCTTCTAGTCCGTCTCGCGGACGGGCGATGGCGGACCAACTGTCCTTTTCATCGTTTCTCAGGCAGATGGCGGATGACTTGGACATTACTCTAGATGCGGGGTCTCGATATTCCAAAGAGTATCTCGATACCATGCACTTGTCTCGACCTCCGGCGGAGTCCTTGCGGCTTCCCCTGCACAAGCTCCTCGACCAGACCTTCATGCGCTGCTTCGAGTCTCCTTACTCTATCCCTGCGGTCCCTGGCAAATTGGATTTGCGGTACCGCACGGTACATCATAAAGGCTTCGAGGGTCCTCAGCTTTCGCACCAGTCCCTCCTGGTCGAATCCTCGCTCAAGCGGTCTCATCCTGGCCAGGTCTACGGTTCCGTACCCCCGGGCCGCGAGGGCAGAACCATGGATAAGTTTGGGCGACGCATCTATCAGAATTCGATGATGGTGTCTAGAGTCCTGAATTACAACTTCCACTTTGCAACATACTTAGAATTTTTTCTACCTGTGCTTCGAAAGTTCACTCCATACATCGAGTCCCAGGCTAGGTTTGAGTTTGAGGAAGTGGTTGCTTCGTTGTCCCAACTCCGACTTCAGTTGATGCAATCTGCTTATGATGCGTTCGAGCTCTCTGCCCGAGCGGCGGCTTGCTCGGTGGCGATGCGCCGGTTGGCCTGGTTACGGACCATTGATATGGACCCGAATCTTCAAGACCGCCTGGCGAACGTCCCGTGTGCTGGGGCGGATCTTTTTGACGAATCTATCGAGACTGTCACGAAGAAGTTGTCTGACCACGAAAAGTCCTTCCAATCTATCCTTCGGCCGAAGCCCAAGCCTCAACAGTCTCGACCTTCTCGTCCACCGTTGATTTATCAGAGGCGTTATCAGCCGAGGCAAACTCCTCCTGCGAGACAACCGGCGAAGCGTCAGCCTCCCCAGAAGGGTCAGCCTAAGTCTCAGTCGCCTGCTGTCCCTAAGACTACGCAGCCTTTTTGACTGTCTCGTCGAGGGCATAACCAACCTCGTTCTGCCTTCCCCTGTTTTTCCCATCGGAGGGCGCCTCCATCATTTTTATCATCGCTGGGAGGCCATAACAACCGACCTCTGGGTCCTTACTATCATCAGGGAGGGATACTCTCTTCATTTCCATCGGGTCCCTCCGGACCACCCTCCAAGAGAGTATCCTTCCAACTTGACTCAGACCGCCCTTCTTCTTCAGGAGGCTCAGGCTTTGCTCTGGCTTCGGGCCGTGGAGCCGGTTCCCACAGACCAACTGAACCAGGGATTTTACTCCCGGTACTTCCTTGTCCCGAAGAAGGTCCCATTCTGGACCTCAGGGTCCTCAACAAATTCCTTGTCAAAGAGAGGTTTCGCATGCTGACACTTGCTTCTCTCTACCCCCTCCTCGAGCAGAACGACTGGTTATGCTCTCTGGATCTCAAGGAGGCCTACACTCATATCCCGATTCATCCGGCCTCTCGCAAGTTCCTCAGATTTCGGGTGGGACATCTCCATCTGCAGTACCGAGTGCTTCCGTTCGGCCTATCTTCGTCTCCCAGAGTCTTCACGAAGTGTCTGGTGGTGGTGGCCACAGCACTCAGGAACCAGGGTCTTCAGGTATTCCCCTACCTCGACGATTGGCTGATCAAGGCTCCCTCGGCCTCGGGGTCCTCTCGGCGACCCTGTCCACGGTTCTGTTCCTGCAGAGTTTGGGATTCGAGATAAACTTCCCCAAGTCTCATCTACAGCCGACCCAGTCTCTGCCCTTCATCGGGGCTGTCCTGGATACCATTCGTCTCAGAGCATTCAACATAACATAAGAACATAAGAACATTCCTTCCTTCTCAGCGCATGGATGCTCTTCTTCATCTCTGCCAGTCTGTGTCTTCTCGCCAGACCATCTCGGCGAGACACATGATGGTCCTCCTGGGCCACATGGCCTCTACAGTTCATGTGACGCCGTTTGCCAGACTCCACCTCAGGATTCCTCAGTGGACCCTGGCCTCTCAGTGGACTCAGGTGTCGGATCCGTTGTCTCGACACATCACAGTCACTCCTGCTCTTCGGCAGTCTCTGCTCTGGTGGATGACCTCTTCGAATCTATCCAGAGGTTTGCTGTTTCATTCTCCTCCCCACCAGAAGGTTCTCACAACCGATTCCTCAACCTATGCCTGGGGAGCGCATCTGGATGTTACTTACCATAACAGTTGTTATCTAGGGACAGCAGGCAGCTATTCTCACGTCCCACCCACCTCCCCTGGGTTGGCTTCTCTGCTAGCTACCTGAACTGAGGAGACACGCCCGGAGCATCGGGCGGGAAGGCACTGGCGCATGCGCGGTGCGGGCATCTCGAAACTTCTGAGTTTCTTCAAGCAAGACATGCTTGCAAGATGTCCGTATCGGGGCTCTGTCAGATGACATCACCCACTAGTGAGAATAGCTGCCTGCTGTCCCTGGATAACAACTGTTACGGTAAGTAACATTGCTTTATGTATAATGTGCTGGGCTGTGAGATATGCCTTTTATATAAACTGAAAAAATGGATCCTTTGTACATGATACCACATGTTGGACATTTTTCTGACTCGAAGAAGAAAGAATTTATTTATTTTTTTTTCATCACAATGACTGAATTATAGAAGATGAGTACGAAACTAAGAATAATTCTACAGCAGGATTAACAGGAATATGGTGGAACATTATGCTCACTACATTGCCAAGTTGTATGATCACTTGCATATCGAAATGCATAGGGAATATGCCATTCATACTAAAACTTTTGAACTGAGGAGTTCACCTTTCTGTTCAAGAAAGAAAGAGACTGATTTCCAGATACGATTGGTATGGTGAAACGAGAATCTTTATTCAGAAAAGACACCAGCATCGAAAATGGAATTCTTGGAACTATTTGTTTATTGATTTGAATCTTCATCGCAGATATCATCTTCGGACTGAACAGTGGTTATTGTGCAAGGGAAGGACATATATAATTAACTAGCATGTCTCGTGCTTATTGCATATTAGGAGATGGATTGCATTCCTTGTGTCTCATTGCTCATTCCTTATAGCTCCTGAAATTCTAACCTTAATATATTATCGTAGTATGACTAGGAAGATATAAGAAAAAAGGAGAAAGAAGAACTGGAATATTGAGTTTTATGACTCCATTACTGTTTATAACTATGATTTTGGGATCAATTGGAAGTAAATTTGTGCACAGGGAATGTGACGCACTAGGATCTTTCACTGAGGAATATTCTTTCAAAAATGATCTTATCTTTGATCTAGTGCTGAACTCATTCTGTATAAGAATTAATATTTCAAAATATTTAATTTAGATTTTAATTGCTTTTCATTGAATCTCATTGATAGCTATAGAATATATTTTCAATAGGGAATATCTAATTCTAATATGAATCAAATTCATATGTCTTTAGTGATGGAAAATTTATTAATTAACATCTGTACACTTCTAAAGAGGATGGTTACTGTACACATATGAGCAGAAGCGATTTGATTTCATTATGAGTAAATTATAGATTTATAATTTGTCTCCTTTTATACATATTAATATTATATGTTAAAGGATATTAAGAATAATTAGTTATTGATTATCCAAGCAAGATAATCTTAATATTATCTTCACATTAGATCAATTAGATCTATACAGCTTGGGAATTGGTTGTTGAGGTTTTTGATGGATATTTATGGAATGATTATAATAATAACAAGAGAATTATATAAAAAGATGAATATATTATAATATTGTCTTAATATTGTGGTCTGTTGGGGAACTTTCTGGACTCATCTGTACTTATATGTGTGATTCCAAGTTATATATGTCATTATTTAGGGGGGATGGGTGGGAATGGGATTAACAAAGGGATTGATAATAACTGGGGGAAGTGTTATATTCTAATGAAGAGGGTTTGGAAAATGGCATCTAATCATGAATTAATTTGTTATTTATTCTTTACATTTGAGAAGAGATTTTTGATAATTATTAAATATAATGGAGACTAAAATTTTTTCCCTTAACGTTAAAGGTCTCAATCATCCTGTAAAAAGGAAAAAAATGCTTACTTTCTTGAAAAAACAGAAAGCTGCTATATACTTCATCCAAGAGACGCATCTTTCAGATGTTGAATCAAAAAGACTCGAAGGCGAATGAATAAAGCACTGTTTTTTCGCCCCTGCAGTTAGGAAAAAAGTGGGGGTTGCTATTTTAATAAGTAATAACTGTTCAGCTTCATTTAAAATGTTGGAGTTTGATCCCTTAGGAAGATGGATTAAGGTGGAAATGAGAATGGGAAATAATATCTTGACCTTGATTAATGTCTACGCCCCTAATTCGAATCAAAATGATTATTTTAAATCTTTACAATTAATACTCCCACTGGCTGCTTCTAATTTAGTTGTAGCTGGAGATTTCAATGCTGTGATGGATCCTTTTATGGATAAAAAACCAAGTAAAAATATAAAATCTTTAGGGTTAGAAAATCTGGTAAATTCTTGTGATTTAAAAGATATATGGCGAATTCTTCATTTTAATGATCAGGAATTTTCTTTTTTTTCACAAGTTCATAAATCTTTTTCAAGAATTGATTATGTTTTTGTTTCAAATTCATTGGTAAAACAGGTGCTACAAGCTTCCATTGATCCAATTATTTTGTCAGATCATGGAGGGGTATGGATTAAATGTAGTTTAGATAAACAGGAAATAAATAGATCAGTTTGGAGATTTGATAGTACACTGATTGCAGATTCAGTTTTTCTTGAAGAATTTAAGGAAAAGATATCTGAATTTTTCCAAATCAATAATACAGTGGATATCAACACTGAAATATTGTGGGATGCTTTTAAAGCTACTATGAGAGGTCATATCATTTCTTATTCGGCACATACTAGGAAATTATTGGTTAAACAATTCACTGATCTGGAAAATTAAATTAAATTTCTAGAATCTAAATTAATTAGTAATTGGCAGAAAGATACTTTACAAGAACTCTTAAAAGTAAAAGGGAAATATAATGAGATTTCTTCAAGATTGGCGAGGAAAGATTTATTTTCCCAGCAAACTTTGTATTATGGAAGTTCCAATAAGGCAGGAAGATTACTTGCAAATTATCTTAAAGCAAAAAAAAGAAAAGTAAAATAATAGCAATTAAAGATAGTAATGGAAATTTGCATACTCAGATTAATGATATTTTAAATCAATTTCTTAATTTTTATAAATATTTGTATTCTTCCGAGTCTTATGCTGATAAACTTCAAAGTGGTGTGGAATTTTTAAATTTATTAGTGGGTCCAAAACTTCCTGATCATATAAAAAGAAGATTAGATGAGCCTATATCATTAAAAGAAGTAGAAACTGCATTGAAGTCTCTTAGAGTTGGATCCGCTCCAGGTGGGGATGGTTTTACAGTAGAATTTTATAAAACATTTAAAAATGCGTTACTCCCACATTTATTAAATTTATATCAATATCAACTAAATAAAGGTTGTATTACAGGTACTATGGCAGAATCTTTAATTATTGTTTTACCTAAGCCAAATAGAGATCCTACTTCGGTATCAAACTATAGGCCGATATCTTTAATTAATGTAGATGGAAAATTACTGGCTAAAACTTTGGCTATGAGATTGGCTAAGGCTCTCCCTTATATAATTGATGTACATCAAACTGGATTCATTGCGAATAGACATTCTTCTAGTAACACAAGATTGACATTCCACACTTTAAATTTAACTAAAAATATGAATGATCCGGATTTTGTCATATCTTTAGATGCAGAAAAAGCATTTGACAGAGTGGAATGGGATTTCATGTATCAAGCATTGGAATGGTTTGGTATAGGTTCAGGATTTATTCAAATGGTTCAGACTTTGTATAGCTCCCCTATGGCAAGATTATATATCAATAATAAAATGTCAGTTCGTTTTCATTTACATAGGGGAGTTAGACAGGGTTGTCCACTATCTCTTTTGCTTTTTGATATAGTATTAGAACCCCTATTATTAGCTATTAATCAAGCAAAGGGGATACAGGGTATTCCTCGTAACGATTGGGAATATAAGTTCTCTGCTTATGCAGACAATATTTTATTATATTTGAGAAATCCTGTTTCCTCCATTCCTTGTTTGTTAGACTTGATAGACAAGTTCGGTAAATTTTCAGGATATAAAATAAATTAGAATAAGTCTGAACTTCTTCCACTCAATGTACATTGTTTAAAAAGTATGTTTGAGTCCTTTTCTTTCGTTTGGAAGGATGATGGTTTAAAATATTTAGGAATATGGGTTAAAAATACAGTAGATGAGACTGTAAAAGAAAATGAAAAAAGGCTGTTAAAAAAGGTTACGGAATTATGTGAGCATTGGAATCCATTACATTTATCTTGGTGGGGGAGAGTTCAAACGGTTAAAATGATGATTCTACCTGTAGTTTGCTATCAAATGGGTATGATACCAGTATTTTTTCATGGATCTTTTTATAAAAAATTGAACTCGATTATTATAAAATTTATTTGGCTTGGTAAAACTCCTAGAATTGCTATAGCATCTTTGCAAAGACCAATTAAGGAGGGCGGGGTAAATTTTCCAAACTTTTATAGGTACCATCAAGCCTATATTTTACGTCAAGGTATGTATTGGGTCCTCCCGGATCTCATTGAGTATACTCCTGATTGGTTATATTTGGAATGGCGACTCATGTTTCCTTTACATCTTTCTCATGTGCTCAGTATCAAGATGCCCAGATTGTACAAAGAAAATAGAATTCTAATGGATACTTGGAAAACATTACGGTTTGTCAGTAATTTAACAGCAATTACTATTAATAATTCAACGAATCAATCCATATGGCTAAACTCCAAGATTCAAATTGGCGGTTTTAAGATCGTCTGGAAACATTGGATAATTGCAGGTATCAGAACTTTAAATGATGTAATTACTAATGGTAAGCTGCTGGATTTTACACAATTGCAACATAAATTTGGGCTTCACAAATCGCAATTTTTTCGTTGGTTGCAATTGAAGCAGGCCATTCAGGCAGGGTTCCCTGAATGGAAAAATTTGAATAATCAACCTAGCATAGAATTTTTATGTTTTCAGGCGGACTTTCTGGGACATCAGGCCGCACACTGGTATAAAACTATTAGTGAATTGGTTAAAAAAAAACCTAAAAATACTCTTAGGGATATTTGGAGCATTGAGATTAAGCATGATATTTCAGCATCTCAATGGCCACAAATTTGGTCTTGGAGAATGAGATGTACAATGTCAGCATCTATGAAACAAACTTGGTTTTTCTTGTTACATAGAGCTTTTTGGACCTCAGTTAGATTGCAAAAGTTAAATAGCTGTTTGTCTAATAGATGCTGGCATTGTAATCTGGATATAGGGACTTTAGATCATCTTTTGTTCTATTGTCCCCATATCTTAGCCTTTTGGAACTCAATCTGGGATCAAGTAAATTGTTTATTGGAAAATCACGTAGCATTAACTTATGATACTGTACTTTTTGGTATGTCTATGAGAAAAAAGAGTCAGATATCAATGTGTAATAACAAACTTTTATTGATTTTGACCGGAGTAGCCATTCAACATATTACTAATAACTGGAAAGAACATAGTAGGCTCAATTTTAAATTTTGGTGGAATTCAGTTTGCCACATATACAGAATGGAAAGATCAATAGCGGTGCAAAATGGAAATTATAAAAACTTCATTAAAATTTGGGAACCATTAATGTCCTTTTGTCATGATTGATGCCATTTTCCTAATATTTCTATATTTAATATGTAAGATAAGGGTGGGGTGGGGGAGGGTTTCTATTACATGAAAAATAAAAATTACTAAAAGGATTTCAGGATGGGAGAGGGAGGGTTATATTTACAACTATAAGTTATAATGATAAGATGTACAAGTGGTTAAATCTATGTGATTGTGTTGCAATTTTTGTACACTTGATGAAAGTTTTAAAATGAATAAAGAATTATAAAAAAAAAAAAAAAACCCAATGTGTATATTAGTAAAATGGTTGCTTCTGCTGCATATAGCCAATACATACACATTCCAAGTGCATTCCTGCAGGTATTTTAGAAAAAGGCTCTTCATTGGCAGATCCTTTCTAAAATACCACTAGAACTGTGTACGTCCCAACTTTATTGTCTCAGTTTCAATCTTTACTTTCTATCTAAAATGGAGCCTGATAAAGTGTGTGGGTATGTATGCTCAAAACTTTCACCTGTTCCAACTTGTTTCTACCCAAGTCTTTCTACATGTCTCACAGCTGTGGGAATCCTTTCTCCCCACTACAGAAAGGATGCGGGTACCACCTAGACCTGCTGATGGTCGGGCTGATGCTGGGCATATGCTCTGTGATGGGACTGCCCTGGTTTGTGGCAGCTACTGTCCTTTCCATTACCCACGTCAATAGCCTCAAGCTGGAATCTGAGTGCTCAGCTCCGGGGGAACAGCCAAAATTCCTGGGAATCCATGAGCAGAGGGTCACCGGGCTCATGATCTTTGTCCTCATGGGTTGCTCCGTCTTCATGACTGGTGTGCTGAAGGTACAAGTATAGAATGTTTATCACATCTTTACTGATATTTCAGTCACACAATCAAAATCATCATGTCTGCTGAGTTGAATTCATGGCTCTGTAGCCTTTAAGTTTTGTATGGTGTCTGTGTTGCTGCATGGCTGACATATTCTGTTTTGTTTCCAGTTTATTCCGATGCCAGTTCTTTATGGTGTCTTCCTCTACATGGGTGTCTCTTCACTTCGAGGAATTCAGGTATGTTCACATGGTTAAAGTCAAGAATTTATAGCAAGCATTAATGCAGATTCCATAGTCCTTTTCAATTCCTAAAGATGGCTCTTCTGAGCCTTATGAAGATAGGAAAAAAGATGGTTTAGAATTTTTGAATCTTTTTTTTTTTTTTTAATTCTTTATTCATTTTACATCTTACAACAAGTGTATCATAAAATAACATTTAAACTTATACAATATCACTTGATTCTCTATCAATTTAACTTAAATCATAATATTTAAACCCTCCCTCCCCTACTAATTCTTATGAATCTAATTATTGGACCGAAGGTTCCTGAACATATAAAAATAAGTTTGGAGGAACCTATATCACTAAAAGAATTAGAAACAGCGTTGAAATCTCTTAGAGTTGGATCTGCTCCAGGTGGTGATGGTTTCACAGTAGAATTTTATAAATCATTTCCAATTACCCTATTACCTCATTTATTAAATTTATATCAGTCCTAACTAACTAAGGGTTGCATTACTGGTACTATGGCAGAATCATTAACAATTGTTTTGCCAAAGCCAAACAAAGATCCCACTTTGGTTTCAAACTACAGGCCTATCTCGCTAATCAATGTTGGTGGAAAACTTTTAGCTAAGGCATTGGCTTTACACTTAGCTAAGGCTCTCCCTTTTATTATTGATATGCACCAAATGGGATTTGTTGCTAAGAGACATTCTTCTAATAATACCAGATTGGCTTTTCATATGTTAAATTTAACAAAAGCCTTAAAAGATCCGGCTTTCTCTATCTCTTTAGACGCGGAAAAAACCTTTGATCGGGTTGAGTGGACTTTCATGTATCAAGCATTAGATTGATTTGGTATAGGTTCAGGATTTATACAAATGATTCAGACATTGTATAGCTCCCCTGCTTCAAGATTGTATATTAACAATAATTTATCAGAGCATTTTAATTTGCAGAGGGGGGTTAGACAAGGCTGTCCATTATCTCCTTTGCTTTTTGATATTGTATTAGAACCCTTGTTATTAGCCATTCAACAAGTAAAGGGGATACAGGGTATTCCTCGCACAGATTGGGAATATAAAGTCTCTGCATATGCAAATGATATACTGCTTTATTTGAGAAATCCAGAAATTACCATTCCATGCTTACTAGAGTTGATAGAGAAATTTGGAAAATTTTTAGGGTATAAGATAAATTGGAGCAAGTCAGAAATTCTTCCACTTAATGTGCATTGATTCATTCTCATTTGTATGGAAGGAAGAAGGATTAAAATATTTAGGTATTAGGATAAAAAATACACTGGAAGACACAATGAAAGAGAATGGAAAAATTTTATTTAAAAAAGTAACAGAAATGTGTGAGCAATGGAATCCTTTACATCTTTCTTGGTGGGGGAGAGTCCAAACTATTAAAATGATGATATTGCCTGTGGTTTGTTATCAAATGAGTATGATACCAGTTTTTTTTCAAGGGTCCTTTTATAAAAAGTTAAATGGTATTCTTACAAAATTTGTTTGGCTGGGTAAAATGCCTAGAATCGCTTTAGTATCTTTACAAAAACCAATTGCGGAGGTTGGGGTAAATTTTCCAAACTTTTATAGGTATCATCAAGCCTATATTTTACGCCAGGGTATGTATTGGGTCCTCCCAGAGCTCATGAAAAATACCCCAGATTGGTTGTATTTGGAATGGCGACTCATGTTTCCTTTACATCTATCTCATGTTCTCAGTGTAAAAATGCCTAGAATACATAAAGAGAACAGAATATTGATGGATACATGGAAAACATTACGTTATGTCAGTAATTTAACATCTAACCCAATGTACAAATCAGCAAATCAATCTATTTGGCTAAACTCTAAGATTCAAATTGGCGGATTTAAAAATCGTATGGAAGCATTGGATTATTGCAGGTATACGGACTTTAGATGATGTTATTTCAAATGGTAAACTGCTTGATTTTTCACAGTTGCAACATAAATATGGTCTTAACAAATCACAAAGTTTTAAATGATTGCAGCTGAAGCAGGCTATTCAGGAGGAGTTCCCTGAATGGAAAAGTCTTAATAATCAGTATAGTCTAGAGTTCTTATGCTTTCAGGCGGATTTCTTGGGACACCAAGCCGCACAGTGGTATAAATTGATATCTGGATATATGAATAAAAACCCAAAGACTGGCCTTAGAGACATTTGGAGCATTGAGATTAAGCATCAAATTTCTGCATCTCAATGGCCACAAATTTGGTCTTGGAGAATGAGATGTACAGTGTCTGCATCTATGAGGCAAACTTGGTTCTTTTTGTTGCATAGAGCATTTTGGACCCCAGTTAGATTACAAAAGTTGGATAGCTCTAAGTCTAATAGATGCTGGCATTGTAATCTGGAAGTAGGGACTTTGGATAATTTAATATTCTATTGTCCCTGTATCATGGCCTTTTGGAAATCAATTTGGTCTCACATTAATTGTTTATTAGAGAATCATGCAGCATTATCATATTATACATTTCTATTCGGTACTTCAATGAGAATAAAAAGTCAAATTTCATCAAGCAATTATAAACTTTTATTAATTATGACAGGAGTCGCCATACAACATATCACCAAGAATTGGAAAAATTATAGTAGACTTAACTATACTTTTTGGTGAAATTCGTTGTGCCATATTTACAAAATGGAAAGAACAATTGCCATACAAAAAGGAAATTATAATAATTTTAAAAAGATATGGGGGCCATTGACAACTTATTGCAATGATTTGATGCCATTTTCCACTGAAAGTACATTTATAATATGGGGAAGGGGGATGGTATAAAGTTCTATTTAAGGTTTAATCATTAGATAAGAATGTAATATTTATACAAGTGTGTGGGGGTCTGTATAAAGTCTTTTCAGTTCATATTAGAGAGTTGCGCGGGGACAGAAATCCCACCCGTCCCCACCCGTCCCCGCCAAAGTCCCACCCGTCCCCACCCATCCCCGTGAGGAATCCCACCCGTCCCCACCCGTCCCTGTGAGGAATCCCTCCGTCCCCACCCGTCCCCGTGAGGAATCCCCTCCGTCCCCGCGAGGAATCCCCTCCGTCCCCGCCCGTCCCTATAAACTTCAGAAATAGTTATTTCATTTAATTATGCTACTGAATTAAAGGCTCTGGTAGAAACCCATTTACAAATAAGCAAAAAGACTTTATTAATTTGAAAATATTAATTGGGAAGAATACATACTTTGCAAATAGGTTTCTACCAGAGCCTCTAATGTTTATAAATTTTTATCAACACAACTAATATACTACTTTATCCTGAAGCAAAATAAAAAAAAAAGAAATATAATTCTTTTCCTACCTTTGTTGCCTGGTTTCTGCTTTCCTCATGTTCTCATTCAATTCCTTCCATCCACTGTCTCTCTTCCTTCTGCATCTTCCATTTGCTCTGTTACTGTGCCTCTCCCTTTCTTCCCCCTTCCAAATTGGTCTGGCACCCATCTTCTTCTCTCCGCTCCCCCCATAGTCTGGCATCTGTCTTCTTCCCTGCCAGCGTCTTCTCCCTACTCTCTCTTCCCCATTTCCTTTCAGCGTCCTTCTCCCCCCATCTTCCCCATGTCCTGTCAGCATCCTTCTCCCCCCTCTGCTTCCCCATGTCCTTTCAGCGTCCTTCTCCCTCTCTGTCTTCCCCATGGCCTTTCAGCGTCCTTCTCCACCCCCCCCCGTCTTCCCCATGTCCTTTCAGCGTCCTTCTCCACCCCTTTGTCTTCCCCATGTGCTTTCAGCATCCTTCTCCCCCCTCTGTCTTCCCCATGGCCTTTCAGCGTCCTTCTCCCTCTCTGTCTTCCCCATGGCCTTTCAGCGTCCTTCTCCACCACCCCCCCCCATCTTCCCCATGTCCTTTCAGCGTCCTTCTCCACCCCTTTGTCTTCCCCATGTGCTTTCAGCATCCTTCTCCCCCCTCTGTCTTCCCCATGGCCTTTCAGCGTCCTTCTCCCCACTCCTTCTCTACCGCCCCGAGTGCAGCACAGCCGGCCAGGTCCCCTTACTTTTGTGGCACTTCCCCGACCGACTGACAACAGCCCCGGTCCGACAAACCTCCCTGCCCTTAACTGCAAATCTAAATTACCTTATTACAGCTGCTGTAAGAAGATAATTTAGATTCGCGGCTACAGGGCAGGGAGGATTGTCGGACCGGGGCTGTTGTCGGTCGGTCGGGGAAGTGCCACAAAAGTAAGGGGACCTGGCCGGCTGTGCTGCAACCGGGGCGGGGTGTGGCGGGGCGGACCGCCCCCTCCCTTGGTAGCCACTCGAACCGCGAGGCTACTCTCCTCCCTACCTTCTCTGCTTGCAGCACAGAGCCGAACGGAAGTCTTCCCGACGTCAGCGCTGACGTCGGAAGGAGGGAGGGCTTTGTTTAAGCCCTCCCTCCCCTCCGACGTCAGCGCTGACGTCGGGAAGACTTCCGTTCGGCTCTGTGCTGCAAGCAGAGAAGGTAGGGAGAAGAGCCGCGCGACTGAGTACATCCAGCCCCGCAGGAACCCCGCGACCCTCGGAGGCGTCCCCACGGGATCCCCGCGACCCTAGGGGGCGTCCCCACGGGATCGCCGCGACCCTAGGGGCGTCCCCACGGGATCCCCGTGACCCAAAGGGGGAACCCGCGGGATTCCCGTCGTCCCCGTTCCCGTGCAGCTCTCTAGTTCATATCTGGTGAGTTTAGGTGGGTTTTTGTGACTTAGACCATGTTTTACATGGTCTAAATCACAACGTCAAGTTCCTTCGATCGTCGGGTGTATAACTTTCGGTTATACATGCTGTACACCTAACTCTAAGCTGGCCCATGTCCCGCCCAACTCCCGCCCTCGACACTCCTCCCGAAACACCTCATTTAGCTTTGTCGTTCAGCGACACTATGAAGGCCTAAGTCGTTCAGAAATACGTCCAAAACCCATTTTTAGTATCGGCACTTGGACGTATTTGAGAAATGTTCGTCCAAGTGCCCGACTTAGGCCGGTTTTTGGACGTATTTCTCTTTCGATTATGAGCCCCATATAGTTTAAGGTGGAATAATTTTACAATTTTTCTTTTAAAATTGAGATGTTTCCATGAGCTCAGGAAGGATCCAATACATACCCTGCCGCATGATAAAAGCTTGATGATATCTCTAAAAATTTGGGAAATTTACCCCACCCTCAACAATTGGTTTTTGCAATGACACTAAAGCTATTCTAGCAGTTTTACCTAGCCAAATAAATTTAGTGATAATACTTAGATGTACTTAGAATGGCAACTCATGTCCCCAATGCGATGGTTTCATGTTCTGAAACAAGGATCATTGTCAAGGACAATAGTATTTTGTTTGATACATGGAAAACATTGAAATTTATTAATAAATTAATGGATGTTCCAGTGGAAAATCCACTTATCAATCCTTATGGTTAAACTCCAAGGTTCAAATAGGTGGGTGTGGGATCTCCTGGAAGCATTGGAAGCAGGCAGGCATTCGAACATTAGATGATATTATATCTAATGGGAAACTGCTGGATTTTTTATGGCTGCAACAATCATTTGGAATTTCAAAATTATAGATGGTTGCAGCTGAAACAGGCCATTCAGAGTGGGTTCCCTGAATGGCAGAATTTAAAAAACTATTATAGTTTGCAGGTCCTATGCTTCCAGACAGATTTGCTGGGACATCAGGCCACCAGGTGGTATAAATTAATTTCTGAATTTTTGAATAAGAAACTAAAAAATAGTCATAGAGAAATTTGGAGCACTGAGATAAAGCAGTACATTTCTGCATCTCAATGGCCACGAATTTGGACTCGGAGGATGAGATGTACAGTGTGAGCATCTATGAGACAAACATGGTTTTTCTTTTTTTTTTTTTAACTTTTATTTATAGATTTTTGCATTCTTACAATATTTGAATTATACATATTATATTCAATTAATACATGAAATTGTGATTACAAATAATTCATCATATCATATAAAATATAACCCTCCCCTTTTTTCATTTCTTATTTCCACATAATATACATTCCCCTCCCCACTCTAATATAACTATTACTAATGTGCTATGAAATCTGATCATTGGAATAGCGAGTCAATGGTTCCCAAATTTTCTTAAAATTATGAATATTTCCCTGTTGTAATGCTATTATTTTTTCCATTTTGTATATATGACAGACTGAAATCCACCAAAATGTATAATTTAATTTGGTATAATCTTTCCAATTTTGAGTTATTTGTTGCATGGCGACCCCTGTCAATATTAATAATACTTTGTTATTATTTGCTGAAATCGGACTCTGAGTTCTCATTGCTGTACCAAATAATATAGTATCATATGAGAGTCCTACATGATTTTCTAGTAATTCATTAATTTGGGGCCAAATTAATTTCCAAAATGCATTTACACAGGGACAAAAAAAATTAAGTGATCTAACGTCCCAACTTCTACTCTACAATGCCAGCATCTATTAGATCTAGTGCTATCTATCTTTTGTAAGCGCGTAGGGGTCCATAAAACTCTATGTAACAAAAACATCCAAGTTTAACTCATAGATGCTGACTTTGTAGATCTTAATCTCCAGGACCAAAATCGTGGCCATTGAGACGCAGAAATTGTCTGTCCAATCTCAATACTCCAAATATCCCTAAGTCCATTTTTTTTTTTAATTTAAAAATCCATATATCAATTTATACCATTTTGCGGCTTGGTGTCCCAAAAAGTCCGCCTGGAAACAAAGAACTTGTAAACTATATTGGGTATTAAGATCTTTCCATTCAGGGAACCCTGCCTGAATAGCTTGCTTCAATTGCATCCATTTAAAATATTGTGTTTTATTTAATCCAAATTTATGTTGCAATTGTGAAAAACTAAGCTTGATCCTTCTGAAATAACATCATTCAATGTTCGTATACCTGCAATTATCCATTGTTTCCAGACGATCTTATATCCGCCAATCTTGATCCTGGAGTTTACCCAAATAGATTGATTTAATGATTTAGCAATTGGCTCTGGCAATAGATTACTAATATATCTTAATGTTTTCCAAGTATCCAATAGAATTCTGTTATCTTTATATCGTCTAGGCATTTTTATACTAATTAGATGTTCTAAATGTAATGGGAACAGGAGCCGCCATTCTAGATATAGCCAATCCGGTACATTCTCCATGAGATCTGGAAGGATCCAATACATACCCTGTCTTAGAATATAGGCTTGATGGTACCTATAAAAATTTGGAAAATTTACCCCTCCCTCCACAATTGGTCTTTGTAAAGATACTAAAGCAATTCTGGGTCTTTTCCCAAACCAAACAAATTTTGTAAGAACATTGTTTAACTTTTTATAGAATGACCCCTGAAAAAATATTGGTATCATACTCATTTGATAACAAACCACAGGCAATATCATCATTTTAATTGTTTGAACTCTTCCCCACCAAGAAAGATGTAAAGGATTCCATTGCTCACACATTTCTGTTATTTTTTTTAATAAAAGCTTTTCATTTTCTTTGACTGTGTCTTCAATTGTATTTTGATAATAATTCCTAAATATTTTAAACTTTCCTCTTTCCTGTAAATGAATATGAATCAAATAATCCTTTGGTACAATGAACATTAATTGGAAGAATTTCCGATTTACTCCAATTAATTTTATATCCAGAAAATTTTCCAAATTTCTCTAGAAGATTAAGTAAACTTGGAACAGTATTCCTCGGTTCTCTTAAATATAATAATATATCATCTGCATATGCAGAAAGTTTAAATTCCCAGTAAGAGAATGGGATTCCCTTTATCTCCTTAGTTTGATTAATTGCAATTAATAAGGGTTCTAAAACAACATCAAAAAGTAAGGGGGACAAAGGACATCCTTGTCTAACTCCCCTACGCAAGTTAAATCTGTCTGATAAATTGTTATTAATATATAATCTTGCACCAGGAGAGCTATACAAAGTCTGAATCATTTTAATAAAACCGGGGCCTATTCCAAACCATTCTAGAGCTTGATACATAAAACTCCATTCCACTCTATCAAATGCTTTTTCTGCATCTAAAGATACCATAAAAGCTGGATCATTCATATTTTCCCAGAACCATTTTGATATGCACCCATCTTCCTAAAGGATCATAATTTATTAATTTAAAATCAGCAATACACTTCTTATTTATCAGAACAGCCACCCCAGCTTTTTTCCCCATAGCAGGTGCAAATAAACATTTAGAAATCCAACCCCCAGATAACTTTTTAGATTCAATCTCAGAAAGGTGCGTCTCTTGAATGAAATATATGTCCGCATTTTGCTTCTTAAGGAACGTTAATACTTTCTTTCTCTTAATAGGATGATTTAAACCATTGACATTAATAGAATAAATTTTTATATCCATCTATTTTATAATTAAATTTTGGCAAATACTTCTTTGATAATATACTTGACCAGACCTCAGCACATTTATTAGATATATTTCCTTTTCCCAATCCCCCCATCCCTTCCCCCCCCAGAAAATAAAATTATATAAAGACAATTCAAATTTTACAGTTTTTCCAATTTCCTTTCTCATACATACATTAGTCCTCTGATCCCCCCTCCCTCCCTCTATTTTCCCTCCCTTCCCCCCATAATCATTGTCTGACCTGGAACACACATTGGTATAGCAGACCCTAAATCCCCTCCCCCAGGCAACTAATATCCCTCCATATTAATTTAATATATCTCAAATGTTCAACTATACTTTCCCCCCAATATATTTAAATATTTAATTATTTTATCTATATATACTCATTCAATCATTTAATAATTATTGAAATCAATATTAATAAATTCATTTCAACATTCTTACATAAAAATATCTATATAGAATTCAATATAAATATCTACTTAAATATAGTAAAAATATTCATATAAATTAGTTAGTATCCTAAAATGCTTTACCTCCTTATTCATTATCCCTTCTTTAAAAAAATCCCAACTTCCTAGACTTAACCCTTTGTTTAATAAATTTATGTAATTCATATCAATTAGTATCTACGTGAATATATGAGTATAACAAGACTTATAATTAAATTAAGTCATAAAAAATTATAAACATATCTCTCTTCAAAGTAATATATTTCCACCACCATATTATTTTAACATATTTCAAAATTTAGCTATAATTCCATGTGTATTAAATATTTATTATTTAATTTAGATATTTTATTCATACAGTTAACCTATATTGATAGTAGCTTTAATACAATCACTTTGAATATTCCCATATAAAATCATCCATAATAAATTCAATATAATAAATATTTGAATAAAGTAGGTATCTTCAATCAATTAATCAATTAATAAAACCTCTAAAATTAATTCCTTCTTTATTAATTATCCCTTTTTTAAATACCCATTTTCCTATGTTTATCTTCTTATTTAACCAATTAATGTCTTCATATCAATTAATATTAGCATATATATATATGACTGCAATAACTTTCATAAATAATTTAATTTCTTATTAAATTAAGAATATATCATTTCATTTAATATAATATAATACTTAAATCAAAAAACCTTCAAATGCATTAAAAATAATCTGTTCAAACATTAATCATTGTCCTCTTTTTTCTTCTTATCCATCTTCTTCTTCTATTCCATTTTGTCTCCCTTTTTTCCTTTTCTTTCTTCAAATGAGACTTCTTTATTTTCTCTTTTTTCTTAAACCTATATTCCTTCATGTAGACATTGGTTCCTCTTGCGATAGAAACTCTTTAAGTTTTGCAGGATCTTGAAAATACACGGACTTAGTCCCATTAGACACTCTCATTGTTGATGGATAGTACAAACCATACATATACCCTTTTTCTTTTAACTGCTGTCTGAATGTGAGAAACTGCTTCCTTATGTTTGCAGTGTGTTTTGCAAAATCTGGGACCAACATCAATTTAGACCCCTTATAATTTAAATTTTTATTAGCTTTTGCCACCTTTAAGATTTCCAAAGCTTGCTGAAATCTCAAACTTTAAAAATCAAGGGTCTGGGGACAGCCTGGTTTACTGATTTTTTTGAAGGGATTCTATGTGCCCTTTCTATTTCCAACGGCCACTTCGAGTTTAACTGTAACAGTTTAGGTAGTAAATTCTCCAGAAACTGTATAGCGTCTCCCCCTTCAAGATTTTCAGCCAAGCCAAGCACTCTTATGTTCTTTCTCTTTCCCCGATTTTCCAAGTCCACCAGTTGATTTTTTAAGCTCACTACAGCTTGTCTTTCCTCTTCACACTTTTGTGTGATAGCTTCCAGCTGCTCGACTCTCTCTTCAATCACTGACATCCTTTGCCTGTCAGTCTGGATCTCCTGCTTTAGACTTAGTACTTCCTCTTTGACCTCAGATATTTTGCTTGCGTTGTCTGTTAGCATTAGTTTAATTTTGAACAGTTCTGCCATAATATCCGCTTTGTCTGAAAATTCCTCAGTTTCCAGTGGGATTGGCACACTTGACAGCGACATTGGCGTGACCTTTGATCTCTTCGCCGATACACCCGATGTGCACGGCTTCTCCGACTTCCCCTGCCTTGTTGCAGCCATTTCCGACGCTGTTTTCACTGATTTTTAATTCGGGTGAGCGAAGCAAAACAACTAATTTCTGTCAGTTAGTTGCCTGGATTCGAGGAGCGCCTCGGTTATGCCACCATTTTTTGCGCGCTCCAAGCCACGCCCCCAAACATGGTTTTTCTTATTGCATAGAACTTTTTGGACACCTGTTCGTTTACAAAAGTTAGATAGTTCTAAGTCTAATAGATGCTGGCATTGTCATCTTGATACAGGGACACTGGATCATCTGTTGTTCTATTGTCCTTTAATACACAAGTTCTGGAAGTCGATATGGGGACAGATTAATGCTATACTTGAGGCATCGATTCCTTTTTTTTTTTTTTTTAATAATTCTTTATTCATTTTTAAAATCTTACAATAAGTGAATTATGCATAATAAAACAATTTTCATATGTCACTTGTATTTACATTCAAATATATCTATAAGATAAAATAAATACCCCCTTATTTCCCAATAATCCTATTTCATATGATAAATATTCCCACCCTCACCCCACCCCAACCCCATCCCACATATATATTACCCATGAGCTAAGATATCTGATCATTAGAGTAATTAGTCAATGGCCCCCATATTTTCTTAAAATTATGAATATTCCCTTGTTGTAACGCTATCATCTTTTCCATCTTATATATGTGGCAAACTGAATTCCACCAAAATGTATAATTTAATTTAGTATTATCTTTCCAATTTTGAGTAATTTGTTGCATGGCGACCCCTGTCAATATTAATAATAACTTGTTATTATTTGCAGAAATCGGACTCTGAGTTCTCATTGCTGTACCAAATAATATAGTGTCATATGAGAGTCCTACATGATTTTCTAATAATTTTTTTAATTTGGGGCCAAATTCGTTTCCAGAAAGCATTTATACAGGGACAAAAAAAAATCAAATGATCTAACGTCCCCACTTCTAATCTACAATGCCAGCATCTATTGGATCTAGTGCTATCTAATTTTTGTAAACATGTAGGGGTCCATAAAACTCGATGTAACAAACATCCACGTTTGACTCATAGATGCTGATTTTGTAGACCTTAATCTCCAGGACCAAAATCTTTGCCATTGAGATGCAGAAATCACCTGTCCAATCTCAATACTCCAAATATCCCTAAGTCCAGTTTTCTTTTTTTTTTATTTAAAAATCCATATAATAATTTATACCATTTTGCGGCTTGGTGTCTCAAAAAATCCGCCTGAAAGCAGGGGACCTGCAAACTATAATGAGAATTAAGACCCTTCCATTCAGGGAACCCTACCTGAATAGCCTGCTTCAATTGCAACCATTTAAAATATTGTGTTTTATTTAATCCAAATTTTTGTTGCAATTGTGAAAAACTTTATTCATTTTTAAAACTTTCATCAAGTGTACAAGAATCATAATAAACACAATTAATCAGAGCACTTGCATATCTTATCATTATAATCTAAACATACAAATGTATCCCTCTCCCCACCCTCCCTCAAAGCCCTTCATTCATAATAAGAAACCTATATTTGTATCCCTCCCCCCTCCCAATACTATATGGTGTATGACTAATAGAAAAATGGCATTTAATCATGACAAAAAGACGTTAATGGCTCCCAAATTTTAATAAAATTATTATAATTTCCATTTTGTATCGCTATTGATCTTTCCATTCTATATATGTGGCATAATGAATTCCACCAAAAATTAAAGTTCAACCTAGTATGATCTTTCCAATTATTAGTAATATGTTGGATGGCAACTCCAATCATGATCATTAAAAGTGGAAGAACTTCAGATTTACTCCAATTAATTTTATATCCAGAAAATTTTTCAAACTTCTCTAGAAGATTAAGTAAACATGGAATGGTATTCCCCGGTTCTCTTAAATACAATAAAATATCATCTGCATATGCCGAAAGTTTAAATTCCCAATTCGAATATGGGATTCCCTTTATCCCCTTTGTTTGATTAATTGCAATTAATAAGGGTTCAAGAACAACATCATAAAGTAAAGGGGACAAAGGACAACCTTGTCTAACCCCCCTTAGCAAGTTAAATCTATCAGATAAATTATTATTAATATATATTCTTGCACCAAGAGAGCTTTACAATGTCTGAATCATTTTAATAAAACCGGGGCCTATACCAAACCATTCTAAAGCTTGATACATAAAACTCCATTCCACTCTATCAAATGCTTTTTCTGCATCAAAAGACACTAGAAAAGCTGGATCATTAATATTTTTTTGCTAAATTTAAAGAGTGAAATGCTAACCTAGTATTATTTGACGAATGTCTTTTAGCAATAAATCCTGTTTGGTGGACATCAATAATAAAAGGAAGAGCTTTTGCCAATCTTAATGCTAAAACTTTAGCAACCAATTTACCATCTACATTTATCAAAGAGATAGGCCTGTAGTTTGAAACCAAAGTAGGATCCCTGTTTGGTTTTGGCAAGATGATAACTACAGAATCAGCCATAGTACCAGATATATTTCCATTATTCATTTGATACTGATATAAATTTAATAGATATGGTAAAATAATATTTTGAAATGATTTATAAAATTATATCCATCACCACCTGGAGCAGATCCAACTCTAAGAGACTTCAATGCTGATTCTACTTCTTTTAAAGATATAGGTTCTTCTAAACTTCTTTTTATATGATCCAGAACATTTGGTCCATTAAATGACTTTAAAAATCTAACCCATCTTGTTCTTTATTTTCATAAGTATCAGAAGAATATAGATCCTTATAAAAATCGAGAAACTGCATTAAAATATCCTTAGTGCTAGTGTGTGTATTGCCCTGCACATCTTTAATTGCAATAATCTTAGATTTCCTTTTTTTTGCCTTAAGAAAATTTGCTAATAATCTTCCAGCCTTGTTTGAATTACTATAATACTGAACTTGCCGAGAGACCATCTCTTTCATCACAATTTGAGAAGAAATCTCATTATACTTAGCTTTTATTTTTAATAATTTTTGTATTACATCATGTTCCCATTTCTCAATTAATTTATTTTCTAATACCGTATTTGCCGGCGTATAAGACGACTTTTCAGTACCTTAAAATCCTCCCCAAAGTCGGGGGTCGTCTTATACGCCGGGTACTGTTTACATGCAGTGGCGTACCAAGGGGGGGGCGGAGGGGGCGGTGCACCCCGGGTGCCAGCCCTAAGGGGGTGCTCCCGGCCTTGCCGTTCAATCCCCCCCCACCCCCGAAGGACTGCTCGCCCCACTGACCTTCCTGCATCACCTGTGAAGCAGTCCGCAGCAGGATCGCGAAGTCAGCGTCAGCGATACCGCCCCTCCTCTGACGTCAGAGGAGGGGTGGGACCGTGGCGCAGGAAGCAGCGCAGGGATCGCTGACGCTGACTTCGCGATCCTGCTGCGGCTGCTTCATAGGTGGTGCGGGGAGGCCAGGGGGGCGAGCGGTCCTTCGGGGTGGGTCGGGGCATCAGGCCTTCAGGGTGGGGCGGGCGGGCAGGCAGGCAGGCTTTCAAGGGGGAGGGGGTGACAGGCAGGCAGGCAGGCCTTCAAGGGGGGACAGGCCTTCAGGGGGGGTGCAGGCCTTCGGGGGGGTGTAGGCCTTTGGGGGGTGCAGACCTTCAAGGGGGTGCAGGCCTTCAAGGGGGGGGACAGGCCTTCAAGGGGGGAAAGGCAGGCAGGCAGGCCTTCAAGGGGGAGACAGGCCTATAAGGGGGGGACAGGCCTACAAGGGGGTGGGACAGGCCTTCAAGGGGGGGGACAGGCCTTCGGGGGGGTGCAGACCTTCAAGGGAGTGCAGGCCTTCGGGGGGTGCAGGCCTTCAAGGGGGGACAGGCCTTCAAGGGGGGACAGGCCTACAAGGGGGGGGAGAAGCTACAAGGGGGTGGGACAGGCCTTCAAGTGGGGGACAGGCCTTCGGGGGGTGCAGGCCTTCGGGGGGTGCAGACCTTCAAGGGGGGGACAGGCAGGCAGGCCTTCAAGGGGGGGACAGGCCTACAAGGGGATGGGACAGGCCTTCAAGGGGGGTGCAGGCCTTCAAGGGGGGACAGGCAGACCTTTAAGGGGGGACAGGCCTTTGGGGGGGACCATGATTTAGAAGTACACGGAGGGAAGGGGGTGTTCAAAGAGACGTGCATATGCCAAACTTTGGGGGGGGAAGAAATAATGGGTCTGAAAATAGAGGAGAGGGAGAGAGATGATGGACCATGGGATTTAGGGAGGGAAGGAACTGAAAGGGAGAGAAATTGGACACAAGGGATGGTGTGGAGGAGGGATAGAGATACTGGATAGGAGGGTAATTAGGAAAAGAAAGGGAGAGATGGTGGACTCTGTGGTGGTGGGGAAGGAGGGAGAGATGCCGGATGAAAGGGTATTTAAGAAAAGGTGGATCTGTGGAGGGAGATGAAAAAAAGGAAAGATACCAGACTTCCTGGGAAGGGAAGGGAAATGGAAAGGGAGGACAGAGTTGGCAGATGGATGGTTAGCATGCAGAAAGAAGGAGACCCTGGCAAGCAAGTTATCAGAAGAAAACCAGAGCCTTGGACCAACAAGATTTGAAATATAACCAGACAACAAAAGGTAGAAAAATTAATTTTATTTTCTGTTTTGTGATTATAATATGTCAGATTTGAAATGTGTATCCTGCCAGAGCTGGTGTTGGACTGCAAACGTGAGCTAGGATTTAACAGAGAGAGGAAAAGTCCTTTTTGTTTCTTTATTTTATTTACACCACAGCGCCAGTGTGGTTAGGAGAAGCCAAAGGGGGTGAAAAAGCTATAAAACCCACCAGGAGTTTTGAAAAAAATCACCCAACTGGGCAGGAAAATCGAATTGAAAAACCAATTCAATTGGGCTGAATCGAATCAAAAATTTTTTTCCTGTATCTGGCAGCATTAGTTTGCGCTACTGTCTTAGACTTTAGGACCTGGGATTGGGGAGAGATGGCATCCTCAGTACTTTATAATGCAAGTGAAACGAGGATTTGGTCAGACTTTTGAAGGGTCTGCAGAAAAAAAATATTGTATAGGCCGGGGACATGAGACAGCAGGAAATGGGAACTTTTCTTCCTTCTATTTTTGTGAATGGAAAGGCTGAGGATGTCAGAGAGTTCAGTTAAAATATGTGCTTTATAAGAAAATATAATAATGTGTTTTATAAAGTTTATAGCATAGCTGGCCTACCCAGTGAGGTGTTCCTAGTGGTGATGGTGGCAGCGTGTCAATGTGTTGAGAGGAAGAGGTGGTCTGGGAAATTCTGCTGAGCAAACTCCGGGCCCATTTCCACCCCCCAGTTAGTCCACTCCACTCAACTGGTTCACACACTGAGTGGGTCTTTGGGTGTTGTTTTGGGATCTCTTCCAGTGGTTTATCTCCTTCTGGTCCAAGGAAGGAAACTTTGTTATCCTTAGCATTGACATACAGAATATGTTTGTAACAGCGCTGCTTGTGTGGCATTAGGCTATGTAGTGATCGAAAGAAAAAAACAGACCTTTGCACATTTTTGCACTATATGGTGGGTGTATGAGGAGATTCACATTCCCTGCACAGCTAAGTCCATGTGAAGTTACCTTGTGCTGTATTTGACATCTAGCAAGGTCTCTGTTTGAAAGGAAAGATCTAAACTTAAAAATGAAGTGGTCAGAAGTTATGGTAAAAGCAGATAGTGTAGCTGGTTTTAAGAAAGATTTGGACAAATTCCTGGAGGAAAAGTCCATAATCTGTTATTAAGACATGGGGGAAGTGTCTGCTTGCCCTGGATCGGTAGCATGGAATGTTGCTACTCTTTGGGTTTTGACCAGGTATTAGTGTCGTGGATTGGCTACCATGAGAATGGGCTACTGGGCATGATGGACCATTGGTCTGACCCAGTTAGGCTATTCTTATGTTATGTTCTCATCTGTAGGGGCCTTTGTTTTCACTTCTTATTTTAATGTATTTTTTTTCTGGGAACTTATCAGTGTTTTTTATAATGGGAACAAAAATGGAAGAGAATTAATGTGTGTGGGATGAGGGGGTAACTAATTTCTTCAGCTAAATAATTCAATCCACTTCAAACAGACATAGGAGAACTCACGCACCATTCACACACCCTCCAACCAAAAACGTCAAAAGAAAAAAACTGTTCGACAACCTCCTAGCCATTCGAGCTGCAACACTCGACCCCCAACTCTACAACCAATTGACATCGACCACAGACTGCAAAACCTTCAAAAAGAAATAAAAACCCTTCTATTCAAAAAACACATAAAACCGAACTAACACAATCAGAACTGTCCCAAGCATCACCTGCAACTACTCCATATGTACTTCTGATGTCATGACAATTCAGACATAATTTATGTTATGTTATGTTTGGAATATAAGAAAATTTTCACTGCCTGTTTCTATTCTGACCATTTATTCTGTTTCATGGTCATTACAAAAAATATTTTTTTACATAGGGGGGGTGTCAAAAAATGATGGGCCCCGGATGCCACATACCCTAGGTACGCCACTGTTTACATGCCCTTACTTTACATGCCCTAACATCTCCTTCCTTACCTCCTTACGGTGCTTACGGTACTAGTAAACCTGCCGGGACATCAGCGGGGCCATGGCGGGACATCAGTGTGACAAGGGTGCCAGCTCCTTCATCCTGCGCAGCGGGAAGCAGCGGCGCTCTGGCCCCACCCCTTTTCTCTTTACTACGTCTCTCGCACATGCGGCCGTGTGTGGAGACTAGCCCTTAAGGAAGTTGCGGGGGCGAGCAGGAGGCGTGCCGCTGTGTATGGCTGTGTAGGGCTGGCACTCCTGTCCCATTGATGTCCTGCAATTTTACAGTTTACATTAAAGGCAGTGTGTAATAAAATACATAGTGCAACTATTTGTTGTGCAGAAGGTGTGCGGAAGAAGGGGTAGTCTTATATGGCGAGTATATAACAAACTCTATATTTTAACTGTAAAAGTTGGGGGGTCGTCTTATACGCCCAGTCGTCTTATACGCCGGCAAATACGGTACTTTAATTTCTTTTTCCAAATCAACAAATTGCTTTTTAGTTTGTTATTTAATAAATGCTGAATATGAAATAATATTTCCTCTCATTGTTGCTTTAAAAGCATCCCATAAAATCTCAATATTTATATTATCCGAATTATTAATTTGAAAAAATTCATTCATCTTTACTTTAAGATCTTCTAGAAAGTTCGAGTCCGCAAGCAAGGCATTATCAAATCTCCAAATTGATTTAGAATATTCTAAATCATCATACTAAAAGTCAATCCACACACCAGCATGATCCAAAATTACTATAGGATCAATAACTGCTTTCATCACCCTCTGTGCTATCTTATTAGAAACAAAAATATAATCAATACGTGAAAAAGACTTATGGACCTGAGAACAAAAAGAAAATTCCTGATCATTAAAATGAAGAATACGCCATATATCAACTAAATCACAAGATTGTATCAAATTATCTAATCCTAACGATTTCATAATTCTACTTGGTCCCTTATCCAAAATCGGATCCATTACCGCGCTGAAATCTCCAGCTACCACCAAATTAGAAGCAGCCAGCGGTAACAATATTTGTTGAATTTGTTTAAAAAACTCCATTTGATTTTCTAATTAAATTTTGACATATATCTCTATAATAAATTTTATGATCAGACATCAGCACATCTTTAACATATAATCTCTTTTTTACTAATAATATACCACTAAAATCCTTAAATTCCCTACCCCCCCTCCCATTCCCTCCCCTAACCCTCCCACCCCCATCATATATTAATTGTGTAAACTTGGCAACACACATATTAGATCAGGCCATAATAAGCTCCAGAAAGATCATCTAAAATCAACAGTCTAATTATAAGTCACATAAATAATTATAATATTACCCTCTTTTTCTATTTTATATTAAAGAAGTATATTTAATCCAGTTCCCCTTTAATCGCCTTTCCCTTTGAATTCTTCTTCCCAAATTATACTAGAATATATAACTAGTATTTCACTTTCAATCTTAGTTTTAATATAACATGAATTAAAATCAATCCCATATATATGAATTATTAATCCTATCCCAAATCCCTTTCTAAGAAATCTAATTGATTCCCCAAAAATCCTCATCACCAATGAATTATCCCAAAAAACCTCCCTTCTGTTACTAGAATTACCTTTGTAATTACACATGTAATAAAATAATTTTATTAAATCATATCCCATCCTTTACATTCAATTAAATATCAATCCCATTTTTATATATTTTTCCACAATCCCTTATTCATATTCAAAATATCATCCTTAAAACTTTGTTAATTAAATAAAATTATATTAACCTAAAATGTTATTAAATATCTCAGCACTCTTTTTTTTTTTTTCCTTAAATCCACCAATCTTTTATTATTGCACTGTAAAATCTCATTGAAATAATATTAATTATATAACTAGATAGCCAAAGTATTCAGTATGTATCTTATCAGGAAAAATTGAATATTTTCCCTTTTCCTCCATATCCTATTGTCCTTTCCTTTTTCCATTCTGATTTACTATATAGTCGATTTCCAGTCCAACTTCCCTTTAGATGTTCACTTTTACAGTCCAATCCTCTTCACCCGATGGCCATATGATCAGCTGTTCACTTTTATAGTCCAATCCTCTTCACCCGATGGCCATATGATCAGATGTTCACTTTTACAGTCCAAACCTTTCCATCCGATGACCATATGATCATTCCTTCAGCAATGTTCAATAGACGAAAAACCTTGTCCTTCAGTTCCATAACACCCGCACTCCTCTTCACCCGATGGCATTTTCACCTTTTCATTTCCTCTGATAAGAGCGTTGTAAATTAGTTAAGCACTAATTCATTACCATGACAACCAACTCCTTCCCGGAACTACGTAGTGCTCTAATACATCAGTTCTTATCCTGGATACTTCTGGGAAAACGAGTCTCCAATACCTCACTGTCATTTATTTGCCACAGTTCTTCCTCTTAATATTCTCAAACTTCACCTCCGTCTTAACATCCATGCTATTCTTTCCTTTTGATTGACAAATCAACCCAATTTGCTGAAGATCCATACCAGCTTGCAATAAATTCCATTATTGCCAAGTTAATCACATTCTCAAATCCATGTAACCTCCTTAGAATCTGTCCCGCATCGATTCCTTTGACATATGAGGCAGTCATATGTAGGACGATGTTACATCTGAAGCCCTCATTGGACATATATAGAGGGTGGCTTTTCCTTATCATGACTGGGGTAACCATACAAATGATTATGCGTAACTGGAAGAACTGGGATCGCCTTAACTTTAATTTTTGGTGGGCAAGTGTGTGCTTAATCTATAGATTTGAAAAAATGAATGCAGATATAATGGGTCATACGAAGAGATTTAAGTTAATCTGGGGCACTTTGATATCTTTTATGGATGCGTTGTAATTGGTTTTGTGGGGGGGCTCCCCCCTTGGTATATTGCACACACCCCCAGGGGGAGGGAGGGTGGGAGAGAGATATTTATGTCATGGTTTTATTCTCTTGCAAGATATTGGTTGGGTGGGGTAGGGGAGGGTTTTCATGCTATGGGGATTTTGATTGATTATAAATGCATATACAGTGGTGCCTCGCATAAAGAACGCCTCGCACAGTGAACGCTGCACACAACGAACTTCATTTCATGATTCATACAACGAACTTCGTTTCACACAACGAAGTCGCCCGAGCTTCCACGATCGCTGCCGATGTATTGCATCCTTCCGCGCAGGCACTGCAGGCAGTCGTTAGTCACTGCGCTTAACTTAAGCACGTATCGCGGCAATCGTTCTTTATTACGAATTAAATCACGCATGCACGCACGTATCATGGCAGTCGTCCTTTTAAGATAAACTCAATATTTTTTATATATCATGGCTTCTAAAAAAAGCAGGAAGGTGATTTCTGTTGAAATGAAACGGGAAATAATTAGAAGGAGTGAATGTGGGGTAAAACAGTGTGACCTCGTCAAAGAGTTTGGCCTCAGCAAGACCACCATTTTCACCATTTTGACAAATTTATCTTTTTTTATGTCATCTTAGCATATTTTATACTGCAGAACGAATAATTTTTTTTAACATGTATTGTTATGGGAAAACGCGTTTCACATAACAAACTTTTCGCATAACAAACTTGCTCCTGGAACGAATTAAGTTCGTTGTGTGAGGCACCACTGTATGAATAATGCTATTTGTGGAGACAGGTCAGTGAAGCTTGTGATTTGCTCTTCTTGCTGCCAGGTCCTGCCTACTTTCTGTTTCCTCAAAGGCAGGACCCGGCAGCATTTCTCCCAATAGGTCGATCTTGGGCCGATCAGCCTTCCTCTCCCCGATGTCAATTCTGCCGTCGGAGAGGAAGTTCTGGCCAGCGGAACTTCCTCTCCTATGGCAGAATTGACGTTGGGGAGAGGAATGCTGGTGGGCCCGAAGCAAGGAGAGCTTGGCCGGCAGCGGGCGGCTTTGGGGGCCTGTTATCCGATGGCAGTGGCAGTGGCTTGGGGGAGGGCAGGGAGGGAGACAGAAGGAAAGAAGAGAAACAGAAAAAAGAAAGGGGGCATGAAGAGAGAAAGAAAGAGAGGGCAGGGAGAGAAGAAGAAAACGTTGGGGGGGGGAATGAGGTCAGGAGGAGAGGAAGCATACAGGCTAAAAGAAGGGAAGAAAGATTGGATGCACAGTCAGAAGAAGAAAGTGCAACAAGAGACTCATGAAATCACCAGACAAGGTAGGAAAAATGATTTTATTTTAAATTTAGTGATCAAAATGTGTCTGAATTTATATCTGCTCTCTATATTTTACAATATGGTCCCCTTTTACTAAACCGCAATAGAGGTTTTTAGCGCAGGGAGCCTATGAGCGTCGAGAGCAGCGCTGGGCATTCAGCGCAGCTCCCCGCGCTAAAAACTGCTATCGTGGTTTAGTAAAAAGAGAGGGGGTGGGTATTTGTCTATTTTTGTATGGTTGTTACTGAGGTGACAGTGCATAGAGTCATCTGCTTTGACCTCTTTGAAAAAACCCCGGAATAGGAATGATAATTAACAATTCTATGCGTACAGTGTGCGTTGTGTTTTTTTTTTTTTTTATTTTATTGTTGGTAGATCATTTTGACTTGGTCATTTTAAAAGTAGCTCGCAAGCCCAAAAAGTGTGGGCACCCCTGCTCTATGGGATGTTTTTAAAGCAACCATGAGAGATCAAATTAGTTAATTTTCAGCATATATTAGAAACAATTTAAAAGACAATTTTCCAATTTGGAACAAGAAATTAAGCTTTTGGAGTCAAAATTGATTGATAAATGGGAATATTCTACGTTACAGGCTCTTTTAAAAGCTAAAGGTAAATATAATGAGATTTTTTCTAAATTGATAAGAAAAGACTTATTCGCTCAACAAGTTTTGTATTATGGAAATTCAAATAAGGCGGGAAGATTATTAGCAAATTATCTCAAAGCAAAAAAAAGAAAACCAAAAATAGTTGCAATAAAAGAAGAGAAAGGTGATACTTTTTCTCAAATTGGACCTATTTTAAAACAATTCTTAAATTTTTATAAAGCTTTATATTCTTCTGAGCCTTATTTAGATAAAGAAAAAGTTGGTTTAGATTTTTAAAATTTAGGGCTCCATTTATCAAGGCGCGCTATGGGGGTTAGCATGTCGGACATTTCATCATGCGCTAACCCCCGCATCAATGGAGGCGTACTGCTACCGCGCCTTTGTAAAAGGACCTCTTAATTAAGAGACCAAAAATTCCCGAGCATATAAAGGAAAGTTTAGAGAAGCCAAAATCATTAACAGAATTACAAACAGCGTTGAAGTCCCTTAGAGTTGGATAGAAACATAGAGTATGACGGCAGAAAAGAGTCGACGGCCCAACAAGTCTGCCCACTCAAGACCCCTCCCTCCTCCGAGAATCCATCATTAAGCATTCCTCTGGAGTGACCCCACCTGTCTGTCCCATTATCCCTTGAAGTCAAGCGTGGTACTGGCCTCGACTACCTGATGTGGAAGACCATTCCATCGATCAATTACCCTTTCAGTGAAGAAGTATTTCCTGGTGTCCCCATGAAATCTTCCCCCCCTCCTGAGTTTTAGCGGATGCCCTCTTGTCGCCGTGGGACCCGTAAGACAAAAGATTTATTCTTCCACCTCAATGCGGCCCGTGATGTATTTGAATGTTTCTATCATGTCCCCCCTTTCTCTGCGCTCTTCGAGAGAATATAAGCATAGCCTGCTCAAATGTTCCTCATATGGGAGATTTTTAAGTCCTGAGACCATCCTAGTGGCCATTCGCTGAATCGACTCCATTCTCTTCACATCCTTTTGATAATGTGGATCTGCTCCAGGTGGGGATGGTTTCATAGTAGAGTTCTATAAATCATTCCAAAATACCCTTTTGCCATATTTATTAAATTTATATTAAGTTCAATCGCTGTGGGTCAAATTACCGGGAAACAAGGGTGCGAGTATTAAACTGGGGCTGTACTATTGACCACCTGGTACGCCAGAGGGAGTCGGACACGACTTGGAAGCGGAATTGAGACAGGAGTGCAGGACTGGAAGTGTAACAGTGATGGGGGACTTCAACTACCCAGGGATAGACTGGAGTATGGGTCACTCCAACTGCACTAGGGAGACAGGATTTGTAGAAGCTGTGAAGGACTGCTTCATGGAGCAACTAGTCAAAGAACCGACGCGAGGGGGTGCTACTCTTGACCTCATCCTAAACGGATTAGGGGGGCCTGCAAGAGGGGTAGAAGTGGGAGGACCACTAGGCAACAGTGATCATAACACGATCAGATTCACATTAGAAAGAGGGACACCCATAGTTAGGAGTACCGCAACAACTGCGTTGAACTTCAAGAAAGGGAACTACGCTGCTATGAGGGAAATGGTGGGGAGGAAGCTCAGAAACATCTTTAGGATGGAGACTGTGGGAAGCGCCTGGACCCTATTTAGGGACACCCTGCAGGAAGCACAGAGAATGTACGTCCCCAATTTCAGGAAAGGCTGCAAGAACAAGCGATCAAAGGACCCGGTTTGGATGTCAATAGAAGTAAAGAGGGCGATAAAGGACAAAAAAGTATCTTTCCGGAGATGGAAAGAGGACCCAACAGAGGAAAATCGCCAGGCGCACAGGAAATGCCAAAAGGAATGCCACCGGGAGGTTAGAAAAGCAAAAGAGAAATACGAAGAGGGGCTGGCCAAGGAGGCTAAAAACTTCAAGGCATTCTTCAGTTACGTTAAAGGGAAGCGACCAGCGAGAGAGGAGGTAGGGCCGTTGGACGATGGGGACAGGAAGGGAGTGATTAAGGAGGATAAAGAGGTAGCTGAGAGGTTGAACACGTTCTTCTCGTCGGTTTTCACGAGCGAAGACACATCTAATATACCGGACTCAGAGGAGCTCATGAGTGGGGAACAGGCTGAAAAATTAGAGCACATAGAGGTAAGTAGGGAGGATGTCCTCAAACAGATAGACAGGTTAAAATGCGGCAAATCACCGGGCCCGGACGGGATCCACCCAAGGGTGCTGAAAGAACTAAGACAGGAAATAGCGGGCACAATCCAACATGTTTGCAACCTATCCTTGAAAACTGGTGAGGTGCCAGAGGACTAGAAATTGGCAAATGTCACACCGATCTTCAAGAAGGGATCGAGGGGTGACCCCGGGAACTACAGGTCGGTGAGCCTGACTTCAATAATAGGGAAGATGGTGGAAGCTATGATCAAGGACGGCATTTGTGAGCACATCGAGAGGAATGGCCTACTGAGAACAAGCCAGCACGGATTCTGTAAGGGAAGGTCGTGCCTAACGAACCTTCTGTACTTCTTTGAGGGAATAAGCAGTCGGATGGACAATGGGGAGCCCATAGACATCATTTACCTCGACTTTCAAAAGGCTTTCGACAAGGTGCCACATGAAAGGCTACTTAAGAAGCTATGGAGCCACGGGGTGGGAGGGGATGTGCACAGATGGATCAAGCACTGGCTGTCGGGTAGACTGCAGAGGGTTGGAGTAAAGGGCCAATATTCTGACTAGCGGGGAGTCACGAGCGGTGTGCCACAGGGATCGGTGCTGGGGCCTTTACTCTTTAACATATTCATCAATGACCTGGAAAAGGAGGCAAAGTGTGAGGTTATAAAATTCGCAGACGATACCAAAATGTGCGGCAGAGTTAGGACCAGGGAGGAGTGTGAGGACCTACAAAGGGACCTGGACAAGCTGGAAGACTGGGCAAACAAATGGCAAATGCGCTTCAACGTGGACAAATGCAAGGTCATGCATATAGGGAAAAAGAACCCGTTGTTCAATTACAAATTGGGGGGGGTATTGTTGGGAGACAGCAGACTCGAGAGAGACTTGGGTGTGCTGGTGGATGCATCACTGAAGCCATCTGCACAGTGCGCAGCAGCCTCGAAAAAAGCCAACAGGATGCTGGGCATCATAAAGAAGGGCATAACAACCAGAACACGGGAAGTCATCATGCCATTGTATCGAGCGATGGTACGTCCGCATCTGGAATACTGCGTTCAGTATTGGTCACCGCACCTCAAGAAGGACATGGCGGTATTTGAGAGAGTCCAAAGGAGAGCAACAAAAATGGTAAAAGGGCTGGAACACTGCTCGTACGCCGAGAGGCTGGATAGGCTGGGGCTCTTCTCTCTGGAGAAAAGGAGACTCAGGGGAGATATGATAGAGACCTTCAAGATCATGAGGGGCATAGAGAGGGTGGATAGGGACAGATTCTTCAGACTGAAGGGGACAGCAAATACGAGGGGGCATTCTGAGAAACTGAAGGGAGACAGGTTCAAAACAAATGCAAGGAAGTTCTTTTTCACCCAAAGGGTAGTGGACATTTGGAATGCGCTACCGGAGGAAGTGATCAGGCAGAGTACGGTACAGGGATTCAAGCAGGGATTGGATGGATTCCTGAGGGATAGAGGGATCGTGGGGTACTGAGTAAACCAACCTGGTCGTGCATGTGCAAGACCGGAGGGCTAGGACTTCGATAGGAGGGCAGAACTTAAATGGGAAACCAAGGTGGCAGGGGAGCCCCTTCTGATGATTCAGACAGGCCTTGACCTGTTTTTGGCCACCGCGGGAGCGGACTGCTGGGCAGGATGGACCTGTGGTCTGACCCGGCAGAGGCACTGCTTATGTTCTTATGTTCTTATGTTCAACTAACTAAAGGTTGCATTAAAGGTACTATGGCAGAATCGTTAACTATAGCTATCTTCCCTCCTATGTCCCGGCCAGTCAGGGCTTCAAGAAGTGTAGCCAGTGCCAGCGTGCAATTTCTCTCACGAACCCATACCGCTGGTGCCTCAAGTGCCTCGGGCCTGACCACAACCCTAAGTCATGTGAGCGCTGTGCTACTCTTCAACCTCGAGCCCTTAAACGTCATTGGGTTTTAGTGGAGAAACTCTTCAGGATAGACTCTTTAGTGACATCCTCAACCTCGAGTTCTGCTTTGGTCCCACCTTCCAGCAAGGGTCCTCCTGCCTCCATGACTCCGACCTCAAGTCATACGCTGAAAGATTGGAGAAACTGGGGCTCTTTTCCCTGGAGAAGCGGAGACTTAGAGGGGACATGATAGAGACTTACAAGATCATGAAGGGCATGGAGAAAGTGGAGAGGGACAGATTCTTCAAACTTTCAAAAACTTCAAGAAAGAGAGGCCATTCGGAAAAAATAAGAGGGGACAGATTCAGAACCAGTGCTAGGAAGTTCTTCTTCACCCAAAGGGTGGTGGAGACCTGGAATGCGCTCCCAGAGGGCGTGATAGGACAGAGTACGGTATTGGTGTTCAAGAAGGGATTAGACAATTTCCTGATGGAAAAGGGGATAGAAGGGTATGGATAGAGGATTACTATATAGGTCCTGGACCTGATGGGCCACTGCGTGAGCGGACTGCTGGACAAGATAGACCTCTGGTCTGACCCAGCAGAGGCACTACTTATGTTCTTATGAGTCTCATCGGACCATCCTCGTTTGGATCGTCTTTAGCCTCAAGTACACCTGCTTTATCTTCCCCTGAGCTTCCCTCAGTTCAGATACCTAAGCAGAAGGTTCCTGCGGTGGTCCTCAAGCTTTCCAAGACCTCCAAGTCCAAGCACATCTCCACTGCCACCTTGGAGCCTTTAGCCTCAACAAGTGGTCCGGTTTCAGACGTGGATCCACCTTTGCAGGCTTCTCTCCAGACCATGTTGGAGCAGCAATTTGTTCATTTACTGAGCAAATATGGTTCCGCCTTGACGCTGCCTCCTGTAATCCAACCTGGGCAATCAGCAGTCTCCCGCGAGGTCGAGTCCCTGCCTGTATCTCGAGCTGAAGCTTCACACTCTATGCAAGGAGCAGAGTCTTTGCGAGTGTCTGGTCTGGCATCTACCCACTCTATGCAAGGAGTAGATTCTTTGCGAGTGTCTCAACAGGAATTCTCATACTCCATACAAGGAGCAGAGTTTTTGGGAGTGCTTCAAGATTCCTCGATCCAAACCACTGAGTTTCGATCTATAGCTTCTAGCCCTATCCATTCATCAGTAGCATTACCTGTTTCCATACATAGGGCGAAGTCTTCTCGAAAATTGCTTCCAGACACCACTCTCATCGTCGATCGAGGCCTTAATCGAGACATCCATCGAGGCACAGATCTTCTAAAGAGCAGCCTTTTTCGTCTAGGCCTCATTCCAGATCTTCCAGCTCTTCGAGGCCTCCAACTCCTCGCTCGAGGTCACCGCTTCTGGACCCTGAGGAATCAGCTGCTTCCATTGCCTCCTCCAAGTCTCCATATTCTTTGGATTGCCACTTCTCCAGAGAGACTTCACCTTTGTTCTCCACCTGAGACGCCTTGAGGTCATTGAGTCCCTCTTGAGGCAAGGCCTTGGCGGATCAGCTATCTTCCTTTCCTCGTCAGATGGCTGATGACCTGGAAATTCAGTTAGCTGCTGGTTCTAAATACTCTAAGGAGTATCTTGAGGTCATGCATCTACCTCAATCTCCTACAGAGTCACTTAAGCTTCCTCTTAACAAGCTTTTGTCTCAAACTTTCAAACGTTGTTTGGAGACTCCTTATGCTATACCTGCTATTCCAGGCAAATTGGACTCGAGGTATAGAACTCTGCATTTCAAAGGGTTTGAGAATTCACAATTATCTCACCAATCCCTCCTTGTGGAGTCCTCTTTGAAAAGAACCCATCCTTCCAGGGTCTATGCTACAGTTCCTCCTGGACAAGTTTGGATGCCGTCTATATCAAAATGCTATGATGTCCTCCAAAGTCCTCAATTACAACTTTGTCTTCGTTACTTATTTCAAGTTCCTAATTGATCTTCTCCCAGGTTTTCTGAAGAACCTGGATCAACATAGACATTTCGAGTTCCAAGAAGTCACAGCTACTCTGTCACAACTCAGATTGCATCTTCTCCAGTCATTTTATGATGCCTTTGAGCTCTCGGCTAGAGCCACTGCTTTCTCTGTAGCCTGGCTTCATTTCCCAGAGTGTTCACCAAGTCACCTAGTGGTGGTTGCAGCAGCTCTGAGGAACCATGGTCTTCAGGTTTTCCCCTACCTGGATGACTGGCTTATCAAGGATTCAACATCTCAGGGTGTTATTGTAGCGACCCAACGGACTACGTGGTTCCTACAAAGCTTGGGATTCAAAATCAACTTCCCCAAATCCCATTTTCAGCCCTCTCAGAATCTAGAATTCATCGGAGCTGTTCTTGACACTATCCAACCAAGAACATTCCTTCCGCAACAACATCTGAAGGCTCTTCTTCAACTCTGTCATGCAGTGTCTTCCCACTCTTCAATCTTAGTGAAACACATGATGCTACTATTAGGTCACATGACCTCCACAGAACACGTGACTCCTTTTGCCAGACTTCACTTCAGAATTCCTCAGTGGACCCTGTCATCTCAGTGGATGCAGGCTTGCAAACCACTTTCAACACATTACAGTCACTCCTTTGTTGAGACAGTCTCTCTGCTGGTGGATGCTCTCTTCCAATCTCTCCAGAGGCTTGCTGTTTCAAATGCCCCCTCATCAGAAGGTCCTCACGACAGATTCCTCAACCTACGCTTGGGAGGGCTCATCTCGATGGTCTCCATACTCAAGGTCACTGGACCAGTATGGATCGTCAGTGTCACATCAATCTGTTGGAACTCATATTGATCTTCAATGCTCTTAAAGCTTTTCAATATCTTCTTCACGACCAGGTAGTCCTCATTCGGACGGACAACCAAGTCATCATGTACTATGTCAACAAATAGGGGGGGATGGGATATCCCTCCCTTTGTCAAGAAGCTCTGAAGGTTTGGGACTGGACAATCCTCCACAACACCTTCCTAAAAGCTATCTACATCCAAAGGGCGAAAAACTGTTTGGTGGACAAATTGAGTCGTCTTCTTCAATTTCACGAATGGACACGCAATTCCTCGCTTCTTCATCACATTTTTTTCTCGGTGGGGAATTCCGCAGATAGATCTCTTTGCATCTCCCCACAACCACAAACTGCCTCAGTTCTGCTCCAGGATATATTCTCCTCATCGCCTCGAGGCAGATGCTTTTCTACTGGAATGGACAAATCTCTTTCTATATGCATTCCCTCTCATTGTCAAGACTCTTGTCAAGTTGAAGAACGATCATGCCACCATGATTCTTATAGCTCCTCGGTGGCCGAGACAACCTTGGTATTCCCTTCTACTTCAACTCAGCAGCAGGGAGCCATACCTTCTACCAGTTTTTCCGTCTCTGCTTACACAAAGTCAAGGATCGCTACTTCATCCAAATCTGCAGTCTCTACACCTATGACAAACCCAAGTCCGGTTCGGATTTTGTCCCAGAGATAGGGAAGAAATATACTATACCCCTGTGCAAGAGGACTGATCAAGTAGAATCACAGACTACAGAACTAGCTGACTACTACTAGGACGGAGAGTTGGCAACAGAGGAGGTTTGACAGGGAAAAGACAAGCTTGAAAGCTGCACACAACTTAAACCTGTCCCTAACGCTACCAGGAGATTGCTACCTTTCCAGCAGCCTGTCCCTGTAAGAGCCAGGGCTGGAAAGGAACCTGCACTTAGCCAAACGAGCAAGCCAGGGTGTGGAAGGCCCTTCCCCCACTAGGCTCAAGGGGAGTGTCTCTCCACAACTTAATAATAATAATAATAACTTTATTTTTGTATACCGCAATACCACAAAACAGTTCAGAGCAGTTTACAGGAGAAGAGACTGTACATATGCAGCGAAGATACAGAGTAATACAAGACAGTTCCGAGCGGTTTACAGGAGAAGAGACTGTACATATGCAGCAAGATACAGCAAGTTAGATTTCAGGTGTATAATATAACCAGTAGTAATTACAAAATAATCCGATAACAGTTGCAAGGGAGAGCAGAAAGAGGAGAGGAAAAACCGGGGGAGAAGAGGTAAGTAGATTAGAAGGGAGAGGAAGGGAAGGAAGGGAGGCGGGGTAGAGATTAGTGAATTTGGGGGGAGGGAGTTAGAGGAATTTATCAAAGAGGTATGATTTGAGAGATTTCCTGAAGGATAGGTAAGATGGGGCAAGAGAGATGAGAGTGGTCAGGCAGTCAGTCCATTTGTCAGCTTGGAAAGAAAGGGTTTTGTCCAGGAATCTTTTGTAGATACATCCTTTTGGGGAGGGGTAGGCAAACAGGTGGGCATTGCGTGTACGGTTGGAGCCTGGGAACACAAAGTGGCATGTCAGGTATATCAGGGATAAGCCGGTTAAGGTTTTGAAGCAGAGACAGACGAATTTGAAGATGACCCTTGCTTCACTTGGAAGCCAATGAAGTTTTCTGTAGAAAGGACTAACATGGTCTGAGGCGGATGGCGGTGTTCTGAATGATTCTAAGACGTTTAATGGTTTTCTTGAAGGAACCCAAGTAAATGATGTTACAGTAATCCAGGGTGTTTAAGATTAGGGATTGGACCAGCAATCTGAAGGTGGGGAAATCAAAGTAGTGTTTGATAGAACGAAGTTTCGAAAGGGTGGAAAAGAATTTTTTGATCTGGGCATTGGTATGGTCTTCAAAGGTGAGGCAGCGGTCCAGGATGACTCCAAGAATTTTAATGGTGGGATTGATTGGATATGTTAGCCCGTTAAGTTGCAGGGTGGTGGACGTTAGTTTGTGGTTGGGACTTGCAAGGAAAAATTTGTTTTTTTCTGGGTTTAGTTTCAGTTTGAAGCGTGTGGTCCAGAGTTCAACCATGGTGAAGACAGTTGAGATGTATAGTTCTGTCTCTTGTGACAGTGAGGTAATAGGGATGATGATAGTAATGTCATCTGCATAAATGTAGGATTTCAGGTTTCGGTTCGATAACATGTGTCCCAGTGAAGCTAGATAGATATTGAACAGGGAAGGAGATAGGGGGGAGCCTTGGGGAACTCCACAGGGGTTGCACCAGGTATGAGAGAAGGTTCCGTCGTTGTGGACTTGGTAGGAGCGGTTTTTTAGGAAGCCTGTGAGCCAGGTTAGTACCTGTCCAGAAATGCCAATGGAGTCGAGGCAACTAAGCAGTATGTCATGGTCTACTAGGTCGAATGCACTGTTGAAGTCAAACTGGAGTAGCAGTGCGCTCTTTCCTAGTGAGAAAAGTTGGAGGTGATCGGTTAATGAGGCTAGAATGGTTTCCGTACTGTAGTTGGTGTGGAATCCTGACTGGGAGTCATGAAGGATGTTGAATTTCTCTAGGTAAGACATGAGGTTATGGTTGACTAGACCTTCCATGATTTTGAGGAAGAGAGGGATATTGGCAATAGGTCTGTAGTTGGCGGCTGCTGAGGGTGGTTCTTTGGAGTTTTTGATTATTGGAGACACAAGGATGTGGCCAAGTTCCAGCGGGAAGTAGCCGGTAGACAAGCAGAGGGTGACCCAGTTGAAGAGTTTGGCTTTGAAGGGGAGGGGGGCAGTTTTCATGATGGGTGGAGAGCAGTTATCTAGTAGGCAGTTGGATTTGGAATATTTTGAGTATAGCTTGAGAAATAGGTTCCAGTCTGGGTTTTTGAAGCGAGACCAGGTCATGTCGGCCGTTGAACCATCGTTTTCTGGGGAAGGTAGATGGATAGGTGGGGAAGAGCTAAATGTTGCAAGGGATGTTTTTACGTTAAGAATTTTGTTTGCGAAGTGGTTGGCTAGATTTGTCGGGGAGGGTGGTAGTTCTGTGGGGGAGCTTTTAAGTGGGTCGGTGTCAAATAAGGAGTTAACTAGTCTGAAGAGTTTTTTGGTGTTCAGGAATGGGGTGTTGATAGATTGGGAGTAATATTTGTAGTACTTTTCTTTGATCATTCTTTTGTATTCTGTAACTTTTATTCGCCAGGAGTGTCTGTCAGTGTTTGTGCCTGATTTGCACCAGGTTCTTTCCAGTTTGCGTACTTCTCGTTTAAGGGTAAGTAGGTCGGCATCAAACCAGTTGGCAGATGAGCGGTGTTTTTTCTTGCATAGTTTCAGTGGAGCAATGTCATTTAGGACCTGGTTGCTGAAATTGTTCCAATCTGAGGTGAAATTAGAAGGGTCTAGGTTTGTGATGGATATTGGGTTGTAGTGGGACCAGAATTCTTCTGGGTTTAGTTGGCCTCTAATCCATATTGTTTTTTCTTTGTGGATGGTTCTAGGTTGCCTTTTGGTTTGATTTTTTAGCCAGTGTAATTTGAAATTGCATCGGAGATGGTCTGACCATGGGGTGGTGGTCCAGTTTTCTTCTTTAAAGCTTATGCTGGGGATGGTAGGGGTTTTGGGGAGGAAAGAGATCAGGTCTAAGTGATGACCTTTAGCATGGGTTTTAGAAGGGGGTGGTTTAGAGAAACCTAGGGATGTTAGGAAGGAGAGGAGATCTGCTACATTAGAATTCGAGGCAGTGCAGAACAGGATGGAGGCAAGTAGAATGGAGGCAAGCAGGAGAGAACCAAGCTGGACTGTGGGAAACGGAAGCTGGCAGGAGCCCGAGAGAAAAAGAGATTTTCACTCCCCAGATGCAGAAGAGCTGGTTTCTGCCTTAGAGAGTTGGGAGCAAGACACAGGGGAAGCTATGGACATCCAGGAGAGTCTGATAGGACCTGAGTCTTTCCCAATAGATATAGAAATGCAGTGAGCCAACATTTCTGCCCTGTCTCCGCAAGCTCGGTCCCCGCAAACTATCTGATCCCATCCACACAAGCCTCAGTTATGATTTTATACTGAATGTATTTTATTAAAGTATAAAAAGAAACAATATTCTGTACAATTGTCATTTTATAAATACAAATAATACAGAGCAAGGATCAACAAAAACCCTGTCTCCCCTCCCCTTCACATATATCCCCTCTACTATCAAGAAAACTGAATAAGCCAAATTATTACAGAATGCTACACCGAAATATCATGCTCACAGAATACCGCGGTCACACATAGCAGGAATAGGGTAAGGGGAGTTCAACTAGGGCGACTGCCCCCCTGGTCAGAGAGAGCCCTAAGCCACTGCCTGGACTTTGCAGCCCTCAGTTATGTCTAACACCAGCTCTAGCAGGATATATATTTCAAATCTGATATATTCTAATCACAAAATAGAAATAAAATTATTTGTTTCTACCTTTTGTTGTCTCTGGTTTCTGCTTTCATCTTCTTTTCACTCTCTTCCTTCCAGCGTCTGCCCTCTCTGTCTCTTCATTCCAGCATCTGCCCCTTCTATCTACTGTCTGACCTCTCCCCCTTCCATATGGTATTTGTCTTCTTTCTATGCCCCTCTCCCCTTTCCATCCAGCCTATGCCCCACTCTCCTTTTTACACAATTCATTCCAGCTTCACTGCTCTCTTCATTTTTATCTCTCCTACACCAGATCTAGCATCTTTGTCCCTCTCAATTTCTCTGTTGACCCCCCTTCCTATCTTATTCCTGTCTCTCCCCTTCCCCTCCTCTAATCTCCCTGCCAGCTGTTTCCTTCCTTTTTTCTTCTCCCTTCCCTGCTCCCCCTGTCCAGCTGTAACTCTCTTCCCTTTCCTTTCCCTCCTCCCCTCCCTGCAGCATCTCTCCTTCTCCCTCCCTCCAGGTCCAGTAGCAGCTGTCCCTTTTTTCCCTTGCCCAGCAGCTTCCAAAATTCCTTTCCCTCCTCCCCTCCCAGCAGCATCTCTCCTTATCCCTCTCCAGGTCCAGTAGCAGCTGTCACTTTTTTTCCTTGTCCAGCAGCTTCCCAGACTCCTTTCCCTCCTCCCCTCCCAGCAGCATCTCTCCTTATCCCAATCCAGGTCCAGTAGCAGCTGTCCCTTTTTCTCCTTGCCCAGCAGCTTCCCAGACTCCTTTCCCTCCTCCCCTCCCAGCAGCATCTCTCCTTCTCCCTCTCCAGGTCCAGTAGCAGCTGTTCCTTTTTTTTTTTCACCATGCCCAGCAGCTTTCTCCCCTCCCAGCAACTCTCCTTACTTGCCAGTGCTGCGATTCAGTAAGGCAGCCTCGGGTCCTTTGTTGGATTGCACCGCCTCTGAGGAAAGCGGAAGTTGCATCATCAGAGGCGGCCCTACTCAGCAAAAGCGCCAAGGCTTCCTTCCTGAATCGCTGCGCTTGTAAGTAAGGAGAGCCGCTGGGAGGAGAGAAAGCACACTGTCTGAGGCTCCCCATTATCTCTCCGGCCCTGCGCGAACTACAGCTCATCGATCTTGCCGGTCCTATGCGGACCGGCAGGAAATTGAAGATGTTGATTTCGCGGTCCTGCACAGACCGGCAGGAATTTTCTGCGGACCGGTTCTATTATAATTATTGTAATTCAACCCTACTTCCCAAATTGTGTGTAGTCAGTATATGTGTCCTATGCTAAAAGTCTACTAACCTAGTATAGTACTGTAAAATATTTTAACACCAATTTTTATTTGTGTTTTAAAAGCTTTCTTTTATTAAGGCTTTACACTGCTTAGAAATTTGAATTAGCGGTATAAAAAATGTTTTAATAAACTTGAAACTTGACCTATTTGGTATTAAAATGAGGTCATTAATATTTAAATGAGCCCTTTGATCAATGCCCTAACATCACTAAGGCATGCACTAAATTTAGCAATGACTGCTAAGGACCTGAAATTACTGACAGAGGAGGGGCCTTAGGTTCCTTAGCCAATCAGGGCCTTAGGCTCCTCCCAGTATATCCCAGGATACACCGAAAAGGGGCCTAAGGCCTTGATTGGCACAGGCGCCTATGGCCCCTCCCTGGGAAGAGGCCTAAGGTACCTAAGGAAACAATGGGGGAGAGAAATGCTGGACCCCATAGGGGTTCGGAAGAAGGGAGGGGAAGAGATACTAGATGCCGTAGGGAGGACTATGGAATGGTAAGAAATGGTTTGGGGTGAGGCTGAGAGTGGAGCTTGGTCACTCCCAAATAAAAAGACATTCCACTGCTCCTGAAGACTGATACACAGGGAAATGTAGAAACACAGCACTCTTCCCTAGGTCCTAGAACAAAATTAATTGTTAAAGAACAAAATTAATTTTTTTTTTATTTTTTTTTTATTTATTCAATTTTTCTATACCGTTCTCCCAGGGCAATTCAGAACGGTGTACATGAATTTATTCAGGTACTCAAGCATTTTTCCCTGTCTGTCCCGGCGGGCTCACAATCTATCTAATGTACCTGGGGCAATGGGGGGATTAAGTGACTTGCCCAGGGTCACAAGGAGCAGCGTGGGTTTGAACCCACAACCCCAGGGTGCTGAGGCTGTAGCTTTAACCACTGCGCCACACACTCCCCTAATAGTAGAGTCAGGATTAAGACTGATGTACATGGAGATATAGCAACTTTCCCAATGTTAAGGACAGTACTTAGATTTAGACTGTTGAGAATAATGGACTTTCCTAATGTATAGATTTGTGCTAGTACCTTAATGTAAACTGTAGTGGGATGTACTGCCTTACACTACTGTTTGTGGGTTTCATCTGTTCTGCATGTTAAATTGTGTCTTGCAGTTCTTTGACAGACTGACACTCTTTGGGATGCCAGCAAAACACCAACCTGACTTAATCTACTTGCGGCATGTGCCATTGCGGAAAGTACATCTCTTCACCATCATCCAGTTGACATGTCTGGTCTTGCTGTGGGTCATTAAAGCATCTCCCGCAGCTATCGTCTTTCCCATGATGGTAAAACTTTTTTATTTAGAAATATTGAGACAGTGGTCATCCTGTGTGTCAGTCACTTTAAAGCAATGCTACCATATAGGATAATATCCAAGAAAATGAAGTTGATCAATAAATTAGATTTGCAATTTTTCTACTGCATTATAATTTTATTTTTTTAAAAGGCACTTTATTTTTTGGCCATATAGTTCCTTTTTTCTTCTTCCAGCTCAGTTGGAACCAGTGATAGTATCCTTGTGCCATGATCCTTTATTCACCCATACCAATGGATTTTCCCCTCTTTTTTAGACCTTCCTCCCATTGTTTCTAGTCTAGTCATTGTAGTAACAGTTCTGACTCTTTCTGAGATTTTCACTGGAGGAGCACTGAGAACGCTTACTTATAGAGAGCAAATCTAGAGCTGGGGTATCCCCATTTAAGTGCTCAGATGTATCAAAGGAATCTATAATAGAATCTAGGCACCCAGATTCTATTATAGAATATCAGTGTAACCTTATATTTATGTGCCCAAAGATACATCAGCCACAGACTTGTCATAACTTCAGTTGTGTAAATGTGGCACGAAATTCTGTAAACTGTGCAGATAAGTGTACTCCCCCCCCCCCCCCCCACTTGCATTTATGCATACCCCTTATGGAATAGTACTTGGGTACCTTGCTGGCACTTTATTGGGTAAATGCACACTTGCATGCATAAGTGCTAGTATTCTGTTCATTAATGAATGCAAGGGGGCGCAAATGCAGTTTCCAATTATAGAATGCCCCTTTTAGTGACCATGACTTTTTTTCTCCACTGTTGCAACATGTTCTGCCCCAGCCAACCCAGAAGTAAAAGTGTGTTCATTAATTGAAACATGGACCTTCCCTGTGGAAGTTTATACCAATGCCACAGAGCCACCAGGCTAGCCCCTAAAGCATTTTCTTACATCACTAGTTCAGCAACATGCAAGCAGATAACACTGGAGTGGTCAGCAAGTGAACCCATTTCTGATATTTGGACAGAATGAAAGTTTCTAGAGGGAATGAAAAAAAAAACAACTATGAAAATTGTACTATTACTCCTTGATGGTTCAATAAACTAAGGTGTGGTAAGATTAGGTGACATGCTTAGGGGCACATAGATAGGACACTCTGATAAGTCCTGAGTTTCTCTTGCTTTCTTTTCCAGTTTGCCAGTTTCTAAACTAAACTAAACCTTAAATTTATAGACCTGGTCATCTAAAAAAAAAAAAATGAATCATAAGGCCCAAATTTTCTCCCAGCTCTATTTCCAGTGCAATAGGTGAGACATTCTAGACAAGTGGATTATCTCCCAATGGCTGCATGCCATATGCAGAAGGAATCCATACCAGTTTTTTCTGTGACTCTCCACTGGGAGCTCTAGAACTACCTGTAGTTCTTCCCTTCTGCGTGCGTGACTGAAGGAGTGTTTCTGTTGTGCTCTTCCTTTTTTCTGATGATGGATGCCAGCCTTCGGGGCTGGGGAGCCCGTTGCAATCATCATCCCATTCAGGGTATTGGACCCCCTTCTCAGAAGAAATAATCGAGCAACTGGTTGGAGCTGAGAGCCATTCATTTGGCTCTGGTGCAATTGCAGAAGACTCTGAAGGGCTAAGCAGTCAGGGTCTTCTCCAACAATACGACAGCAGTTGTCTATGTCAATCGCCAAGAAGGTACAAAGAATGCATCTCTTACTCTGGAAGCCCGCCTGCTCTTTCATTGGAAGGAGCATCACCTCCAGGCATTCTCAGCAGTGCATGTGGCAGGAGTTGACAATGTTCAAGCAGACTTTCTCAGCAGACAGACTTTGTATCTGGACGAGTGGGTGCTGTTCTCAGCAACGTTTCAAGCCATCGTATGGCACTTGGATCGGCCTCACATCGTTCACACGGCCACGGCAAAAAAACAGGAAGGCAGATCACTTCTTCAGTTAAAGAGCCAAGCCAGGAAGTGAGGGTCTCGACGCTCTAGCTCAGCCGTGGCTGCAGGGAGACCTTCTGTATATTTTTGCTCCCTGGCTGAGTTGTTTGGCAGATCGCAGTTCATCAGGGCCGGTTCATTCTGGTGGCTCCAAACTGACCTCGCAGATCTGATGCGTCTGCATCGGGGTCACAGTCTGTGGTTCCATGCACATCCAGACAGTGTTATGCAGGGTCCGGTCTGCATGGAAGATCAGAATCGCTTTGCTCTTATACCATAGCTATTGAGTGCACAGCCTTAGTGTGCAAAGAGTATTCTGATGTAGTCATTGTTACTCTGCTCAAGTCTAAGAAGTCAACTACTGTATCTGCCTACGCTAAGGCTTGGAAGACTTTCCAACAGTGGTGTGACTACAAGAAGGTATACTGCTCTGATTTCAGTGGTTCTCACCTTCCTCCAAGCAGGTCTTGATAAAGGCCTTACTGGAGGGTCCCTTCAGGTCCAAATTGCTGGGCTCTCTTGTTTCTGAGCCCGGGGTCATTCTTCCTCCCTTGCAGCTCATTCTGACATCACCAGATTTCTGAAGGGTGCTCTTTGTATTAGACCTCCTATCAAGCCTCCATTCCCTTCTTGGGACCTGAACTTGGTTCTGTCTGGCTTTACCAAGGCTCCTTTTGAGCTTTCCTCTTGAACTTGACGCTCAAAACTGTTTTTTTCTGGTTGACATTACTTCCACGAGACGTGTCTTGGAACTCCAGGCGCTTTCTTGTCAAGAGCCCTTCTTGCAGATCTCAGATACCAGGATTTCCTTGTGCACAGTCCCCTCCTTTCTGCCAAAGGTAGTTTCGGCTTTCCATGTTAATCAGGAGGTGCATTTACCTGTTTTTCGGCCTTCTGGCTTAAAGATGCAGGATTGCCTCTTGAGAAAACTATGCAGGGTTCTTCTGCACTATCTGGAGGTTACTAATGAGTTTTGTCTCTCTGACCATCTGTTTGTGCTGACTCATTCTTCTAAGTGGGGCACTCCTGCTTCCAAGGCCACTATTTCTAGAATGATCTAAAAGACCATTTCGTCAGCCTACATTCTTTCCGGGAAATAGTCTTCCATCTTTGTAAAGGCACATTCTACCAGTAGTGTGGCTTCTTCATAGGCCGAAGTCTCTCCAGAGGAGATTTACAGGGCAGCGACATGGTCCACTTTGCACACGGTCGCTAAATTTTACCAAGTGGATGTGGTGGCAAGACAGGACTCTGCCTTTGGCTCCTTGGTCTTGAGGGTTGGCACAGTCAGCCCACCCTAGATCTTTGGGACTGCTTTTGTATGTCCCACTTGTCTATAATGTCTCACCTATTGCACTAGAAAAGAGATTATGTTCTTACCTTGGTAATATCTTTCCAGATAGGTAAGACATTTTAGACTCCTGCCTGTCCCTTCTGCTCCTGCCTACTGTCTCATTCTGTTTATGCTTCTCCAAGTTGTTCTTGGATGTCAGTCAGCCCTTCAGGGTTTTGAATAATTCTATATATATGTTTTGTGCTTGCATGGGTCTGTCCTGAGCTCCTTTGATACTTTTGTTAGCTGTTCTGGAGTTGATGTTCTGATGTTCCTTTGTTGAACAGGACAGTTGATTTTTGGGAATGTTCCCATTGGGGTCCCTACTTCACGTACTTTCCTTGGAGCTCTTTGTGCTTGGGTACTAACTAGAGGTGTTATCCCAGGACAAGCAGGCATATATTCTCACTGATGGGTGGCGTCACCATGGAGCCCCGGTACGGACCACTTTAAGAACTTGGAAAGTTCTCAGCTGCCTGCACATGCGCAAGTGCCTTCACGCCCGACGTAGGCGCGTGGTCCCTCAGTTTTCTAGTTTCCGCGGAGCTAGTCAGTTGCTTTTCAGTCGTGTGCGTCGATATTTTACTGCCTTCCCGCTCACGCGGCTTTATTTTATTCTTTTTTCTTCATACTTTGTTCCTTTAATCTTTTCTTTTCCATTTAAAAAAAAAAATTTTTTTTGCTTTTGCGATCTCGGCCCTGCGGGACCTGTTCCAAGCCTCAACCTTCAATTTTGCTGAGGCTATTTTTCCCTCCATGTCCCGACCGTCTATGGGTTTTAAGAAGTGCGAACGGTGTACTTGCCCTATTTTGTTCATGGATCCGCATCGCTGGTGTCTCCAATCTCTAGGGCTAGACCACATGGCTGAATCCTGCACCCGTTGTTCTTCTCTTCAGAAGAGGACCCTCAGAAGCCACCAAATTCAACAAAAGTTGCTGTTTGGGTCCACTATGGAAGGTGATTTGGCATCGGTCCTGGCGTCGGAGTCCACACCGAAGTCGACTTCACATCATTCAACATCGCAGGATTCCTCTTCGGTGTCGCAGTCCGTGAGTAAGCTGGCTAAGAAGCCTTCCCCTACTCTTACAAGTCCTCAGGTCACTACTGCAGTGAACCAAATTCTGCCGACCTCGAGGCATCCTAAAAAATGCTCAGTTCCGATAGAGTGAGTGCCTTGTCATCAGCCTCCTCATCTCCGGAGCGCAGAGCGGCACCGAAGGTACCGGTGAAAAGGCAAGCGGTGCCGGTGCAGTCTCTCGAGGACACAATTGCTGCTATGCTTAAAGTCCAGTTACGAGAGCAATTACAAATTTTGCTTCCAGTGCTAGCAACACCGGCTCCTCCGGTGCCAGTTCGTTCTGAGCAAATGGTTTCGGCTTCGACCTTGGCGGCACCAACCAGGTCTGAGCCGTCCATCCTGGCATTGACGTTTGTTGAGCCTATTTTTACTGCCCCGACACCATCTTGAAAATTTCTTTGGTGCCGGCAGTATTACCTTCGGGTGCGATGTCGGATTCAGCTCGACATCGTTCCTCTCATATATCTCTTGAGATGATGTCGATCAAATCAGGCAAATCACTGCGGAAGCTCAAGCATGTCGAGCCTTCAACACCCACCTCCTAACTTCCTCCGACAAAGGACTCGGATCTTTGGGAGGACTCTGAGGAACCTATCCTGACAGAAGATGAGGCTTCTTCTGATGGTGATGTTTCTTCTAGAGAGCCTGTTTCGAAGCCTGAACAGACCTCTTTCTCAAAGTTTTTGAGGGAAATGTCAGAGGCACTTTCCATTCCTCTGGAGTCGGACTCTAAAAAATCTAAAGCATTTTTGGATGCATTAGATTTTGAGCAGCCTCCTAAAGAGTTTCTTAAGCTCCCTTGTCATGATATTCTCAGGGAGACTTATTATAAGAATCTGGAAACCCCTCTATTTGTTCCTGGGGCTCCTCGTAAACTGGACTCCCTCTACAGAGTGCTGGCTCTTCCTGGTTTTGATAAGCCTCAACTTCCTCATGAGTCACTACTCGTGGATCCGATCCGAAGCTGCAGACAAGGGAAAGCTCGAAAGACCCGTTTCAAGATTTTGAGTTTACATCCAACAGCGTCTACCATGAACTTTCAAAACTCAAAGTGAATAAAGCTATGGGACCAGACAAAATACATCCCAGGGTGCTTAGGGAATTGAGTGATGTCCTGGCGGAACCGTTATCCACGCTATTCAATCTTTCCCTAAGTAAAGGAAGAGTCCCATTGGACTGGAAAACAGCTAACGTAATTCCACTTCATAAAAAGGGATGCAGGATGGAGGCTGCAAATTACAGACCAGTGAGTCTCACATCGATAGTGTGTAAAATTATGGAAACACTAATCAAACACAAATTAGACACGATCCTGAACGATGAGAATCTACGAGATCCCCATCAACATGGATTTACAATGGGAAGGTCTTGCCAGTCCAATCTGATCAGCTTCTTTGACTGGGTAACGGAAAAGCTGAATATAGGGGATTCCCTGGACTTCGTGTACTTGGACTTCAGCAAGGCTTTCGATAGTGTTCCACACTGCAGGTTATTGAGCAAGATGAGTTTGATGGGATTAGGAGAAACGTTAACTGCATGGATAAAAGACTGGCTCAAAGGTAGACTTCAGAGAGTGGTGGTGAACGGTACTCTCTCTGAAACGTCGAAAGTGATCAGTGGAGTACTGCAGGGCTCGGTGCTGGGTCCAATCTTATTTAATATCTTTGTAAGGGACCTGACTCAGGGGCTTCAAGGGAAAATTACATTATTCACCAAGGACGCCAAACTATGCAACATAGTAGGCAATAGCACAGTGTCCGACTGTATGACACAGGACCTACTCTTACTGGAGCAGTGGTCCTCAACTTGCCAACTAAGTTTTAATGTCCAATTAATCAAAAACTCAAGAAACATGAGTATGATGTACAAAAGTTACAGTATTATAGTGGTTATTATCTGTAACTTTTGTACATCATACTCATGTTTCTTGAGTTTTTGATTAATTGGACAGTTTGTAGAAGGGATTCTTTATTTTCTTTATATTAGTTAGCTTTGAATTTCCTTTGCTTTTTGTATATCTCTCAGTTTTGTTTGATTAACTAAGTTTTAATGCCAAAAAGTGTAAGATCATGCACCTTGGCAGCAGAAATCCATGCAGAACTTACACCCTAAATGGTGAGACCTTAGGAAGAACTGCAGCATAACGGGACTTGGGAGTGATCATTAGTGAAGACATGAAGATTGCCAATCAAGTGGAGAAGGCTTCATCTAAGCTAGACAAATGATGGGTTGTATCCAAAGAAGTTTCGTCAGCTGGAAGCCCGAAGTTATAATGCCGTTGTACAGATCCATGGTAAGACCTCATCTAGAATATTGTATACAGTTCTGGAGACCACATTATCAAAAAGATGTGCGGAGAATTGAGTCGGTTCAGCGAATGGCCACCAGGATGGTCTCAGGACTCAAGGACCTCCCGTATGAGGAACGGCTGGGCTCACTTGAGGAACGTAGAGGGAGAGGTGACATGATCGAGATGTTCAAATATGTCACGGGCCGTATTGAGGTAGAAGAGGATATCTTCTTTCTTAAAGGACCTTAGACGACAAGAGGACATCCGTTGAAACTCAGGGGTGGGAGATTTCATAGTGACACCAGGAAGTATTTCTTCACCGAAAGGGTGGTCGACAATTGGAATAACCTTCCAATTCAGGTAATTGAGGCCAGCTGTGCTGGATTTTAAGAGAAAATGTTATAGGCATGTGGGATCGCTACAAGGAAGAAATTAGGGGGTGGGTTAGTAGAGTGGGCAGACTTGTTGGGCCGTGGCCCATTTCTGCCATCATCTTCTATGTTTCTATGTCTGTAGCTATGCGCCGCTTGGCTTGGCTTCGAGTATCTGAGCTGGATGTTAACCATCAAGATTGTCTCACCAATGCTCCTTGTTTGGGCGATGAACTTTTTGGTGAGTTTTTAGATACTATGACTCAAAAGTTATCAGCTCATGAAACCAGGTGGGATACTTTGATTAAAAACAAGAAAAAGTCTCCCCCTGCTCGCCCTTACAGGCTACAGTCTACTTATCAGTTTAGGTTTGTTGCTAGGCCTTTGCAACCACCTCAGTCTCAACCTCGCAGACAAAGGCAGCCTCAACAAAAGCAGCCCCGCCAACAACAACAGAAACAACCAGCTGCTCAACCTAAATCTCATCAGCCCTTTTGACCAGTTTCTTAGGAGCATAGCCAATCTCAGCATTTCTCCTCCATTACCCCAACCCCTTAGGGGGTCGTCTTAGTTGTTCATCAATCGTTGGGAACTCATTACCACTGATCATTGGGTCCTCACTATATTTCATCAGGGTTACACTCATTTTCAGACTCTTCCTCCAGAATATCCTCCAAAAGAGTCTGTTATGGACCCTGCACAGTCCTCCCTTCTTCTCCAGGAGGTGCAATCTCTTCTTCTGCTAAATGCCATCGAAACAGTTCCTCTCTATCAACAGGGAAGAGGTTTTTACTCCCGTTACTTCTTAGTCCCCAAGAAAACGGGGGGACTCAGACCCATCTTGGATCTCAGAGCTCTAAACAACTTCTTGGTCAGAGAAAATTTCAAGATGATGTCATTGGCTCTCCTGTATCCTCATCTCAATCTCAACGATTGGCTAGGCTCCCTAGACCTCAAAGAAGCCTACACGCATATTCCCATGCATCCGGCCTCTCAGAAGTACCTTCAGTTTCAGATAAATCAGTGTCATTACCAGTACAAGGTGCTTCCTTTCGGTCTGGCATCTTCTCCCAGAGTATTCACGAAATGCTTGATTGTGGTGGCCGCCTCTCTGCGTTTACACGGTCTCCAGGTTTTTCCTTACATGGACGACTGGTTGATCAAGGATATTTCATCTCAGAGGGTGGTTCAAGCAACATCTAAAACCATCTCCTTTCTTCAGCTTCTGGGATTCAAAGTAACTTCTCCAAATCACATCTCATTCCGACGCAGCGTCTTCAATTAATTGGGGCGATTCTGGACACCGCTCTTATGAGGGCATTTCTTCCACCAGATCGACTTCAGACTATCATTCGTCTCTGTCAGCAATTGCTTCCTCTTCAGACCATCTCTGCTAGTCATATGATGGTTCTTCTGGGACACCTGGCCACCACGGTCCATGTCACGCCCCTGGCAAGACTCCATCTGCGAACCCCTCAGTGGACTCTAACGTCCCAGTGGTCTCAAGTGACAGATCGTTTCTCGAAACACATATCCGTTACATCATCTCTTCTGCAGTCTCTTCGTTGGTGGATGACCTTATCCAATCTTTCCAGAGGTCTTCTTTTTCACTTGCCACCTCATCACAAGATCATCACCACTGAAGCGTCCCCTTATGCCTGGGGGCGCATATGGATGATCTGCAGACTCAGGGTCTTTGGACTGCCAGAGAGAAGAAATTCCACATCAATTTCCTGGAACTCAGGGCGATGTTTTATGCCCTCAAGGCATTTCAACATCTCCTCTGCCCTCAAGTCCTCCTCCTTTGCACGGACAATCAAGTAGCCATGTACTACATAAACAAGCAGGGAGGCATGGGTTCTCTTCTGTTGTGTCAGGAGGCTCAAAAGATTTGGTCTTGGGCGACAGCTCGCGATCTGTTCCTGAAAGCTGTCTACATTCAAGGTGAGAAGAATTCTCTAGCAGACAACCTTAGCAGAATTCTCCAACCTCACGAATGGACTCTCTACTCTGTAACTCTCCAGTCCATATTTGCTCACTGGGGCACCCCACAAGTGGACTTATTTGCAGCTCCTCACAACCACCAGTTGCCCCAGTTTTGTTCCAGACTTTACTCTCCTCTCCATCTAGCAGTGGATGCTTTTCTCCTTGGACGGGTCGGTTTCTATATGCCTTCCCTCCACTTCCTCTCATGTTGAGAACTCTAAATTTCATCAGGGTTACACTCATTTTCAGACTCTTCCTCCAGAATATCCTCCAAAAGAGTCTGTTTTGGACCCTGCACAGTCCTCCCTTCTTCTCCAGGAGGTGCAATCTCTTCTTCTGCTAAATTCTATCGAAACAGTTCCTCTCGATCAACAGGGAAGAGGTTTTTACTCCCGTTACTTCTTAGTCCCCAAGAAAACGGGGGGACTCAGACCCATCTTGGATCTCAGAGCTCTAAACAACTTCTTGGTCAGAGAAAAATTCAAGATGATGTCATTGGCTCTCCTGTATCCTCATCTCAATCTCAACGATTGGCTAGGTTCCCTAGACCTCAAAGAAGCCTACACGCATATTCCCATGCATCCAGCCTCTCAGAAGTACCTTCAGTTTCAGATAAATCAGTGTCATTACCAGTACAAGGTGCTTCCTTTCGGTCTGGCATCTTCTCCCAGAGTATTCACGAAATGCCTGATTGTGGTGGCCGTCTCTCTGCGTTTACACAGTCTCCAGGTTTTTCCTTACATGGACAACTGGTTGATCAAGGATATTTCATCTCAGAGGGTTACATCATCTCTTCTGCAGTCTCTTCGTTGGTGGATGACCTCATCCAATCTTTCCAGAGGTCTTCTTTTTCACTTGCCACCTCATCACAAGATCATCACCACTGAAGCGTCCCCTTATGCCTGGGGGCGCATATGGATAATCTGCAGACTCAGGGTCTTTGGACTGCCAGAGAGAAGAAATTCCACATCAATTTCCTGGAACTCAGGGCGATGTTTTATGCCCTCAAGGCATTTCAACATCTCCTCTGCCCTCAAGTCCTCCTCCTTTGCAAGGACAATCAAGTAGCCATGTACTACATAAACAAGCAGGGAGGCGCGGGTTCTCTTCTGTTGTGTCAGGAGGCTCAAAAGATTTGGTCTTGGGCGACAGCTCGCGATCTGTTCCTGAAAACTGTCTACATTCAAGGTGAGAAGAATTCCCTAGCAGACAACCTTAGCAGAATTCTCCAACCTCACGAATTGACTCTCTACTCTGTAACTCTCCAGTCCATATTTGCTCACTGGGGCACCCCACAGGTGGACTTATTTGCAGCTCCTCACAACCACCAGTTGCCCCAGTTTTGTTCCAGACTTTACTCTCCTCTCCATCTGGCAGCGGATGCTTTTCTCCTTGGACGGGCCGGTTTCTATATGCCTTCCCTCCACTTCCTCTCATGTTAAGAACTCTGTTCAAGCTCAAGAGAGAAACAGCCACCATATTCTCAATGCTCCACGATGACCCAGGCAACATTGGTTTTCCCTTCTTCTGCAACTCAGTTCCAGAGAACCCATACTACTTCCAGTGTTTCCTACTCTGCTTACTCAAAATCAGCAATCCCTTCTACATCCCAACCTGCACTCTCTACACCTGACAGCTTGGTTTCTCTCGGGCTGAGTTCTATTCAAACGCTCCTCTCTCAGCCTGTTCGTCAAATCATTGATGCTTCCAGGAAACCGGCCACACAACAATGTTACCAACAGAAGTGGACTCGGTTTTCTTCTTGGTGTTTACTTCATCATCATAATCCCACTTCCTTGGCAGTGGAATTGGTGTTGGATTACCTTCTTTTTTTGTCTGACTCTGGTTTTAAATCTACATTCATTAGAGTCCATCTCAGTGCTATTAATACTTATCATGAACCAGTGCAGGGGAAACCTCTTACTGCTCATCCTCTGGTATCCAGATTCATGAAGGGGCTTTTCAATATGAAACCACCTCTCAAGCCTCCACCTGTAGTCTGGGACCTTAATGTGGTGCTTTCCAGTTTGATGAAACCTCCATTTGAACCAATGGCTACAGCTCATCTCAAATTTCTTACCTGGAAAGTGGTCTTCCTCATTGCTCTCACCTCTGCCAGGAGGGTCAGTGAGTTACATGCACTGGTTGCAGATCCACCTTTTACAGTTTTTCATCATAATAAGGTGGTTCTCCGTACTCATCCAAAGTTTCTTCCTATAGTTGTCTCTGACTTTCACCTCAATCAGTCTATTGTTCTACCAGTATTTTTTCCTAAACCTCATTCTCTTCCTGGAGAACGGGCTTTGCATACTTTGGACTGTAAACGAGCTTTGGCTTACTACCTGGATCGCACAAAGCCGCACAGAACCTCTCCCCAACTTTTCCTTTCATTTGATCCAAATAAGTTGGGACATTCTGTTTCTAAGAAAACGATTTCCAATTGGCTAGCCGCCTGCATCTCGTTCTGCTATGCTCAGACCGGATTGTCACTGGAAAGCCATGTCACAGCCCACAAAGTTCGAGCTATGGCAGCTTCTGTTGCTTTCGTCAGGTCTACTCCCATTGAGGAAATCTGCAAAGCTGCCTCCTGGTCCTCAGTACATACTTTCACTTCTCACTACTGTCTGGAGTCTTTCTCCAGAAGTGATGGGCACTTCGGCCAATCTGTATTACAAAATTTATTGTCCTAATTGCCAACTTTCCCACCATCTCATTCTGTTAGCTTGGAGGTCACCCATCAGTGAAAATATATGCCTGCTTGTCCTGGGATAAAGCACAGTTACTTACCGTAACAGGTGTTATCCAGGGACAGCAGGCAGATATTCTCACAACCCTCCCACCAACCGGGTTGGCTTTTTAGCTTCTTAACTGAGGGACCGCGCGCCTACGTCGGGCGGAAAGGCACTCGCGCATGCATGGTGCGAGCAACCGAGAACTTTCTAAAATGTAAATCTAAGGTCTGATTGGCCCAGGCTCTAGGCCTCACTTTTTCCCTAAACACAGGGAAACAGTTAAGTTTCCAGTATAATGAGGGGGGTTACAACCCCCCACAATGCCACCGCGATCTGTATTAAGTAAAGTGGGGGGTTGTAACCCCCCTCATTATACTGGAAACTTAACTGTTTCCCTGTGTTTAGGGAAAAAGTGAGGCCTAGAGCCTGGGCCAATCAGACCTTAGATTAAATGGGGATGGGCGGACCCGCTATGCCTAAGGCCTGATTGGTCCAGGCTTCTAGAGCCTGGGCCAATCAGGCCTTAGGCTTCGGAAGGATGGGCCAACAAGGAAAGATTAGTTTGGTTGGGGGGAGGTTTGAGGGCTGTTAGCGCGGGGGGGTGGGGTGCGGAGGGGGTGCGTCTTCCGGCAGGAGGGATTGGGAACCCTCCTGCCAGCGATCGGTAGTGTCGGGGGGGGGGGCGGTCGGTGGTGTCGGTGGGGGCGGTCGGTATTGTCGGGGGGGGCATCTTCTGGCAGGAGGGTTTGGGCACCCTCCTGCCAGCAATTGGACAGGCGGCCGCGGCCTGCTATACTTATAGCAGCAGAGAGATCCCTTGCCGCAATAAATATAGCGGCCGCGTCTACTTACAATGTAGACCAGCATTTTGTTGGCCTACATTGTAAGCGTCTCTTCCTCTACTAGGGAGACGCATAGGGCCGCCTAGGTTCGCCTAAGGCCCTTAGGCGAGCTTAGGTGTCTTGCGGGCCTCGCCTTCAATATAGGCGGCCTGCCTGGGGAGCATTTGTTTAAAAAACGTGCATCCCGATTGGCTGATTAGACAGCTGTAGGACGCCTACAGCTGCCTAAAATAGGGACGCACTTTTGGAGAATCAGGGCCTGAGAGCAGCAGCAAGGTCTGGCATTTAATTCTTTATACATGAATCTTCTTCATAGGGAGATAATAGTGCATGACAAGTGTGCTCCCTTCCCATATGTGGATTAATGCACATGCTGTTTCACAGTATGGGGCTCATTTTTTTTTAAATGCAGACGCCCAAAAAACAACTTAAACCAGCACTTGGATGTTTTATTCGTCAAAACAGCCAAGTGCCGATTTTCGAAACTAGGTTTTTAGACATTTTGCAGGACATTCACCCTCCAGGACGTCTAAATGTTAAGGTGGCATGTAAGAGGTGTGTTTTGTTCAGTATTTGGGCAGACCTAGCGTTTGGACATCTTCAGGGATATTGAAACCTTTTTCAAGACGTCCAGAGCGTCAATAGACATTGGTATTAGACCTGTTTTAAAAGCAAATAACGGCCAAAAAGGTACCCGGACTGACCAATGACCAGTAGAGAGATGAAAGTATGCCACTCCAGTGGTCATTGACCCCACCCCCCCAAAGATATAAATAAAACAGTACATACCTGTCTCTAGAACAGCAGCACCTGGTATGGGAAAGCCTAATAGAGTGGCACTCAGCCTGGTGGGTGGGTTAGTGAACCATAGAGAGGAGGACCCAGGCCCATAATCCACTCTAACCACTATATTTATGGTGGAAAGTGTGAGCCCCCTAAACCCCCTCCAAAACCTACTGTACTGCCATATAGGTGGCACCAGGTATGTATAGTAGGTGGTGGTTTGGAGTCTTGGAGAGCTCACCATACACTAAAAGGGGGTTCTGGTAAAATATGTACCTGGCACTCTTTATGTGAAGTTCACAGCAGTGCCCCCTAAGGTGCGTCACTGCCCTGTTGTGATGTCTGTGTGGCCAGTCCATTAAGATGCTAGCTCCTCCCACATCCAAATGAGCTTGATTTCAATGTTTTGGTATTCAAAATTGGCCAAAAAGTTAGACATCCTAAGGGCCAAGATGTCCAAATAGGTTTAAAAAATTTGTACATCTAATGCAGGGGTCCCCAAAGTCCCTCCTTGAGGGCCGAATCCAGTCAGGTTTTCAGGATTTCCCCAATGAATATGCATTGAAATCAGTGCATGCGCATAGATCTCATGCATATTCATTGGGGAAATCCTGAAAACCCGTCTGGATTCGGCCCTCAAGGAGGGACTTTGGGGACCCCTGATCTAGTGGTTTCAAAAATGGGTTGTATCATATGTTCAGTCCAATTTGTATTGTAGACCCAACACAGTCTGTGTTTCGGCATTAGAGTCTGCCTCAGTAGTACAAGCGACATTCAGTAGATGGCACTCTTATAACTTCAATGATTGTTGATCAAAGTGAGTCACGTATAATCCCTCCAATGAAAAGACCAGAGGTACAAACTCAATTGGACTGAACATGTGATATAGACCATTGTTCTTCAACCGCCGGTCCGCAGACTGGTGCCGGTCCGCAGAAAATTCCTGCTGGTCCGCGGAGGGCCGTCGAGATCAACGTTGTTAAATTTCCCATCGGCATCTCTTCCCCTTTCCCTTCCAGGGCTTAGGATCGGCTGCAGACAGCAAAAAGAAAAACAGAAGTTGCGGGACTTTTCCTCTTGCCTGCATCGCTATAGGCTCTGCCAATCCTGATCCCACCCCCCTCTGAAGTGACTTCCTGTGTTTGAGGGGCAGGATTGAGACCGGCAGAGCTTATAGCAAATAGCAATGCAGGCAAGAGGAAAGGTCCCGCGGCTTCTGTCCTCGTTCAGAGTTCTGGGCAAAGGAACTGTTAAGAACCAGGCTGCTTCCAATTTAGTGTCAGTTATGGTGAGACCAGCCATTGTGACACTGGAGTCACTCTGGGGCCAGCAGCCAAGGGAGGGATTAAGAGATGCTGGATTCCCATGTGTTGTGGGAAGGGGATGGTAGACCGGGGGGGGGAGGGGGTTTAGTGTGACAGAAGGGAGATGGTGGATCCCCTTGAGGGAGGATAGTTATTGGAACTAGGTGGGAGTTGGAAGAATAGGGACACAAAGACAGATGCTTGACCTTGCAGGGGGCAGAGAGACATGGAAAATGCTGAACAGGAGGGTGGAGTATGAAGACAGAAGTAAGATGTTGGACATGGGTAGAGGGAGTAGGGAGACAAAGGGGATATGCTGGACATGGTGAAGGGGGAATAGGGAGACAAGGAGAAGATGCTGAATAAGGAATGGAGGGAATAGGGTGATGGAAGGTATCTGCTGGATTAAGATGGGGAAAAGAGGGGAGGTACTGGAATACGTTCAATATAAAATCATAACTGAGGCTTGTTGGGATGGGATCAGATGTTTGCGGGGACCGAGCTTGCGGAGACGGGACGGAAATGTGTTTTTTAAATTTCAGTCTTAGTAGTTTGCCGGTCCACAAAATAATTATTTTATTTCTGCCGGTCCACAGGTATAAAAAGGTTGAAAAACACTGATATAGACCATTGGGTCTACAATATAAATTGGACTGAACGTATGATATAGATTTTTATCATTCATTCTTTAATAAATAATTATTCATTGGAATTTATCTCTGGTTGATGTATATAGTTCCATCCCCACTCACATTATCTCTGTTATTTATACATGGGGTTTATTTCCTTGCTTTTGCTCTACATTTTTGCAACTAACTTGTGCTGTTTTAACACAGGTCCCATTTTATGCAATGAGACCTAGTTACTAATAACTGAGATTTACAGTAAAATAACCCATCTTAATAGTAGTCCACATTGATAACTTCCCCACAAAATTAGAACTATCCGGCAGGAAGGCCTTAGAGATGCCATGCAGAGTACATCACATCTGAGTTGTACTGGTTCCTGTACAAAAACAATCATATTTTTTATTTGAAATAGTATATTTATTTTCTTCTGTTTCAAATGTGGTGTCCTTTTCCTATTGCAGGTTCTGGCACTGGTTTTTGTGCGTAAGGTCATGGATTTCTGCTTTTCCAATCGGGAGCTGAGCTGGCTTGATGACCTCATGCCAGAGAGCAAGAAGAAGAAGCTGGAGGATGCCAAAAATAAGACCAAGCAAGAAGAGGTGACAATCCTGCAACCCATGTGTGCAGAGGACCTAAATATGTGGGGGAGAGAGAAAGAAAAAAAGAATTGGAAAGTTGCCATTCATCCATTTGATGGATGTTCTAGTCTCTAAATTCCCATCCAGCCTTACACTATATTTTACTCACATATTGTACAGAATGCATATGGTGGCACTGCATTTCAAGTAAAAATAGCAGCTCTCCAGTACAATAAGCTTGGGGGAGGGGCAGAGTGAAGAGGCCAGAAAATAAGTTGGTTTTAAAATGTAAAGTATTTCAAATGGTAACTAATTAATTGGTAGTGAGGAACATGATGAGCTAGGTGAGGGAAGAAAAAAATCCTGAATGTCAGAAGCTTTAAGGATCCCAGACAATTAAATTAAGCCTAATGATTAAATATGGCAAATTAGTACGTGGGGGGGGGGGTTATTTTTCCAGAAGGCAAGTATTTTTGGGTCTGACAGTTTTCTTTCCATTCAACTGGGCTATAATACCACAGGGCTTCACTGACAATTATCAAGGGATTATATATGTTTTATAAACTCTCCATCTGGCACAATCATCACAGTGACAGTCCCTGCCTGGCAACAGGCTTCATTTGCCTCTGGAACTTAATACATGTGTTTTCTCAGTCTGACCTTTAGTTTTCAGTAATCAGTATTGTTGAATGGCTGAGGTTATGCCCACCCCTTTCTTCTTTCAGGGACTGTGACCGATTTCTAAAATAGAACAGAAAAGAGAAGTTCCAATGGTTGCATTTTATCTTTAAGAGGCTTCTCTTTCACAGAAACATACAATTTAGCATCAGAGAAAAAAATTCCAAACCCACCCAGTCTCTGACCACCTTCCCTACCTGCTGTAATAAATTTGCTTTCCCACTCTCTTTTCTTACTGTGGGGCAAGTTATGTGTTTAGAAGGAGTAGGAGGCACTGTTGTTTTAATAGAGATAGTTGAATGAGGATGAGGTTGCCATTTACCAACCAACTTGCCATTCACCAATTAAGAGGCTGCCATAACAATATCAGAGATGTAGGTCATTAATGCATTTGATAGCTAGTATCTTACACAGATAAGCAATCATGTCACACGCACCAAGGAAAGCAATCCTGTCACATGCACCAAGGAAAGCAACAGGAATATAGATAAATGCTGATTTTGAGTGTGGTCCCTTTACTGGCAGACATTGTAGAATGAGAATGTGCAACCTAGAGAAAGGAAAAATTATGTCTTACCTGATAATACCAGACCAGTTCAGAAAAAGTGGAAGAAAGTATTTCTGTGTGTGGAGAGTGTGGCATAGTGGTTAGAGCTATAGTCTCAGCATCCTGAGGTTGTGGGTTCAAACCCCACGCTGCCCCTTGTGACTATGGGCAAGTCAATTAATTATCAGGAAAGGAATGGAAAGCAAAGATGAAAATGTTATAATGCCCTTGTATCACTCTGTGGCACGGCACATCTTGAATACTGTGTGCAGTTCTGGTCACTGTATCTCAAAAAAGATACTACTTGGGACCTAGCTAGGTACTTGGCTGGGTTGGCCACTGGGTTGGTACAGTGGCTGGGTTGGCCACTGTTGGAAATAGGATACTGGGCTTAATGGACCTTCGATCTGTCCCAGTATGGCAATTCTTCTTATGTTCTTACATTAGATAGATTGTGAGTCTGCTGGAACAGATGAGGAAAATGCTTGAAGTACCTGTATGTAAACCGCTTTGAGTGTGGTTATATATATAACTACAAAAATGTGGTATACAAGTTACAAGTCCCATTCCCTTTCCCTTAAAGGAATTTGGAAGTCATTGAATGCTCAGTATTATGAATGGCCAAGCAATGGTGCTTAGTCATCGTCTCATTTCATAATGAAGAGATGAGGTAAAATGCCATAATCAGCCAACACATCTACCAACCAGTTAAGCATAGACTCTACTGACATGTAGTGCTTCCACTGTCAGGAGATGAATGATTCTGTAAGGGAAGGTCGTGCCTGACAAACCTTCTGTACTTCTTTGAGGGAATAAGCAGTCAGGTGGACAAAGGGGAACCCATAGACATCATTTACCTCGATTTTCAAAAGGCCTTTGACAAGGTGCCACATGAAAGGCTGCTTAGGAAGCTGTGGAACCACGGAGTGGGCGGGGATGTACACAGATGGATCAAGCACTGGCTGTCAGGTAGACTACAGAGGGTCGGAGTAAAGGGCCAATATTCTGACTGGCGGGGAGTCATGAGCGGTGTGCCGCAGCGATCGGTGCTGGGGCCGCTACTCTTCAACATATTTATCAATGACCTGGAAACGGAGGCAAAGTGTGAGGTTATAAAATTTGCAGACGATACCAAGCTCTGCGCCAGAGTTAGGACCAGGGAGGAGTGTGAGGAACTGCAAAGGGACCTCGATAAGCTGGAGGACTGGGCAAACAAATGGCAAATGCGCTTTAACGTAGATAAATGCAAGGTCATGCACATAGGGAAAAAGAACCCATTGTTCGAGTATAAAATGGGGGGGAGATTGCTGGAAGACACCGGACTTGAGAGAGACTTGGGTGTGCTAGTGGATCCATCCATGAAACCATCCGCACAGTGTGCAGCAGCCTCGAAGAAAGCCAACAGGATGCTGGGCATCATCAAGAGAGGCATATCAACCAGGACGCGGGAAGTCATCATGCCGCTGTATCGAGCGATGGTGCGCCCACATCTGGAATACTGCGTTCAATATTGGTCGCCGCACCTCAAGAAGGACATGGCAGTTCTTGAGAGAGTCCAAAGGAGGGCAACGAAACTGGTAAGAGGGCTGGAAAACTGCCCATATGCTGAGAGGCTGGATAAACTGGGGCTCTTCTCTCTGGAAAAGAGGAGGCTCAGGGGGGATATGATAGAGACCTTAAAAATACTTAGGGGCATAGAGAGGGTGGACAGGGACAGGTTCTTCAGACTAAAAGGGACGACAGGTACGAGGGGACACTCAGAGAAACTGAAGGGAGATATGTTTAAATCAAATGCAAGGAAGTTTTTCTTCACCCAAAGGGTCGTGGACAAATGGAATGCGCTCCCAGAGGAAGTGATCCGGCAGAGTACAGTACAGGGATTCAAACAGGGATTGGACAGATTCCTGAGGGAAAAGGGGATCGTGGGGTACTGAGGGAGGTGCTGGGGTGTTGCATAAGTATAGACAGCTCACCAGGTCATGCAGGTGCAAGGCCGGAGGGTTAAGACATTGATGGGAAGATAGGACTTCGATGAGAAACCTAGGGGGCAAGGGGGCCCCTTCTGGTGATTAAGGCAGGTCATGACCTGTTGGGCCGCCGCAGGGGCGGACTGCTGGGCGGGATGGACCTCTGGTCTGACCCGGCAGAGGCACTGCTTATGTTCTTATTACTTGTTCATCATTGCAATATTCACAAGAAAATATGTCATACACAGAATGGACTGAAAGGAAACACAAAAAGAAATTCAGTTACCATAAGGGAGGGTTTCTGGACTGGTCTGGTAGGACTATACAGACCACAACAAATCGGGTGAAGCAAAGAATCCCTCGATAGGCTGGAAGTAAAAGATAAGGTACAAAGTCTGAAAGTTGAAATACAGCAGCCAACATATTGAAGCTAAGATGGACCTGAGAAGGTTTCTAGAACTTCTCTCTTGAAAAGGAAATATTAACCTCTGAGGAAGAAAAGCTGAAATAAACATCAAAATAGCCAAGCTGGAATTTATGCAAAAATAAAAAGCAAAAACTATCTAGGAAATATTGGTCTGATCCAGCTGCAAGACATGATCCTTGATCAAAATATCATAAACATCAAAGGAAGCAAGGAAGGCAATATCAGAGTTGGTCTGCTAGGAAAGAATTAACTATAGACACTGAAACATGTTAGTAGCTTACCAGTAGAAATGTGTTGCCAAGTGTGGCATAACATGATAAGAATGGAAGGAAGGGAAAGAATCCCCCTATGAAACTGAAGGAGGTATTTTAGTTTCTTTGCCCTTTTTCAGCTTAAATGGCATTAAGACCACAAATATGTTAAAGGAAAGGACCCCTTTGCTCCCTAGTTCACAATGATGCAGTAGGAACAGATATGATAGTAAAGAAGAGACTGCTCCAAAAGATCCTCATCAAAGTAGTAGTTATAAGAAAAGGACATAGTAGTAGTGCAACTTGTATGATTCGGAGCCTTTGAATGGTTTTCTCGAAGGACCCCAGATAAATGATGTTACAATAGTCGAGCAGGCTTAAAATGGAGGATTGCACCAGTAAGCGGAATGATGCTGCATCAAAGTACTTTCTGATGGTTCTTAGTTTCCATAGTGTCGAAGCCTTTTTTGATCAGTAACTCTGTGTGAATATCTAGAGTGAGGTAACGGTTCAGTGTCACTCCCAGAATTTTTATGGAATCGACAATAGGGAAGTTCTGACCGTTCAGGGAAATTGAAGTATCTTGATTTTGTCATTCAGGCTCGCCAAGAAGAATTTGTTTTTTTCCGAGTTGAGTTTCAGTTTGAACTCGGTCATCCATGATTTAATTTGCTTTAAAGTTGATGCTAGATGATTCTTCGTCTCAGGAGTCAGGCTTGTTAGGGGAAGGACTATGGTGATGTCATCGGCATAGATGTAAAATTTGATTTTTAATTTTTGCAGTAGATTCGCCAATGAGGCTAGGTAAATGTTGAACAGATTGGGGGATAGGGGGGAACCCTGTGGGACTCCGCATGGGTTTACCCAGCTGGAGGATTGATTATTATCGCTATAGACTCGGTACGATCATTTAGTCAAGAAACCTTGGAACCATTTTAATACATTACCAGAGAGTTCAATTGTCTCCAAGCAGTCAATTAGGATAGCATGATTGACTAAATCGAAGGCACTACTCAAGTCTAACTGAAGGATTAGAGCACTAGAACCCTGTCTGAATAAATTCAGGAGAGAATCCAGCAATGAAGCAATAACTGTTTCCGTGCTAAACCCGGAACGAAAACTTGATTGGTTGTCATGAAGTATGCTGAGTTTGTCTAGGTACACAGACTGCAAAGGGGAGAGGTGACACTAAGGGATACCAGTTAGGAGAAGATTGCAGTAATCTAAGTGTGAGTTTACAAGAGTTTGGACAAGGGTCCGGGTAGTGTGCTCAGAGAGGAAGAGGCAAATTTTGGTGATATTGAATAGATAGAAGTGACAGGTCTTAGCAGCTTGTTGGATATACTTAGAAAATGAGAGGTCAGAGGAGACTGGAACAATGACAGTACTATGTTAAATCTGGAAATCGCATGGAAACAAGATTTTATGTATGTGATATGGAAACCACATAGTTATATGCGGTATATAAATTTTTAAATAAATAATACCGTAAATTAATAAATTTACAGAGATGAAAAAGTCATCACCCTTGGTATTTGTACTTGCATTTACAGCAATCAAATTCTCACGTCTATACTTATTGCTTATATATTTTTCAAACTCAATCAAATTCTCACGTCTATACTTATTGCCTATATATTTTTCAAACTCATTTTCTGTTATCATCTGTTGTTTATTAGTTTTTAATTCTGCACACATTCTCACATATAAGGTATCACTATCTATTCACTTTTAACAAAAATAAGGTATCATTTTTTATTCAGTCCTCACTAGTATTCTTCATACTTCAGCATTTCATGAATACAATATAATCTCAGTTGCTAAATCTTGGTTTACCAAGCCTTCCATCAGTTTACAAAACTTCTTGTCCCCGTCTGGTGCAGGACTAAGTTTAGGGATACCCTATCGGAAGTCCATCTGACCTCGGGGGTGTCACACTCAACAGGTCACGAGTTGAGTCCCTCCCCCCATTTCCTCCACCTCCAAAATTTTTCTAGAGGTACCTCAGCTGTAAGTCTTGCCACCGATACCGGCAAGGATATGGCTTAGAGAACCAGTGGAGTCTGTTCTGACAGAAAAGAAAAAAAAAATCCTGAGGTAGTGCTGGTCTGAATGGAGCCTTCAGTTGTCTGTAATTGATTTTTTATTGTTAATCGGCACTTTTCTTTTAGCTAGGTCACATATTGTGCAATGAGTACTTTTAAAGGGAAAAAGTGTTCATGCTCCAGACACGAGGTTGAATTGGCCAGCCTGTGCCTGCCTCAAAGGGGAATCCTCTTCGACTTTGGGTGCCGGCGTCCAGGGATCCCCTTCACAAGTGCCTCACATGCCAACAGCTGACAGCTGGAATAGAGAGTTGCGCGGGGACAGAAATCCCACCCGTCCCCACCCGTCCCCGCCAAAGTCCCACCCGTCCCCGTGAGGAATCCATCCGTCCCCACCCGTCCCCGCGAGGAATCCCCTCCGTCCCCACCCGTCCCCGTGAGGAATTCCCTCCGTCCCCGCCCGTCCATATAAACTTCAGAAATAGTTATTTCATTTAATTATGCTACTGAATTAAAGGCACTGGTAGAAACCCATTTACAAATAAGCAAAAAGACTTTATTAATTTGAAAATATTAATTGGGAAGAATACATACTTTGCAAATGGGTTTCTACCAGAGCCTCTAATGTTTATAAATTTTTATCAACACAACTAATATACTACTTTATCCTGAAGCAAAATAAAAAAAAAGAAATATAATTCTTTTCCTACCTTTGTTGCCTGGTTTCTGCTTTCCTCATGTTCTCATTCAATTCCTTCCATCCACTGTCTCTCTTCCTTCTGCATCTTCCATTTGCTCTGTTACTGTGCCTCTCCCTTTCTTCCCCCTTCCAAATTGGTCTGGCACCCATCTTCTTCTCTCCGCTCCCCCCATAGTCTGGCATCTGTCTTCTTCTCTGCCAGCGTCTTCTCCCTACTCTCTCTTCCCCATTTCCTTTCAGCGTCCTTCTCCCCCCATCTTCCCCATGTCCTGTCAGCGTCCTTCTCCCCCCTCTGTCTTCCACATGTGCTTTCAGTGTCCTTCTCCCCCCCGTCTTCCCCATGTCCTTTCAGCGTCCTTCTCCACCCCTTTGTCTTCCCCATGGCCTTTCAGGATCCTTCTCCCCCCTCTGTCTTCCACAAGTGCTTTCAGAGTCCTTCCCCCCCCCCCCCGCCCTTCCCATGGCCTTTCAGCGTCCTTCTCCACCCCTTTGTCTTCCCCATGTCCTTTCAGCGTCCTTCTCCACCCCTTTGTCTTCCCCATGTGCTTTCAGCATCCTTCTCCCCCCTCTGTCTTCCACAAGTGCTTTCAGAGTCCTTCCCCCCCGCCCTTCCCATGGCCTTTCAGCGTCCTTCTCCACCCCTTTGTATTCCTCATGTGCTTTCAGCGTCCTTCTCCCTCCTCTGTCTTCAAGTGCTTTCAGAGTCCTTCCCCCCCCTCCTCCCGTCTTCCCAATGGCCTTTCAGCGTCCTTCTCCCCACTCCTTCTCTACCGCCCCGGGTGCAGCACAGCCGGCCAGGTCCCCTTACTTTTGTGGCACTTCCCCGACCGACTGACAACAGCCCCGGTCCGACAAACCTCCCTGCCCTTAACTACGAATCTAAATTACCTTATTACAGCTGCTGTAAGAAGATAATTTAGATTCGCGGCTACAGGGCAGGGAGGATTGTCGGACCGGGGCTGTTGTCGGTCGGTCGGGGAAGTGCCACAAAAGTAAGGGGACCTGGCCGGCTGTGCTGCAACCGGGGCGGGGTGTGGCGGGGCGGACCGCCCCCTCCCTTGGTAGCCACTCGAACCGCGAGGCTACTCTCCTCCTTACCTGCACTGCCTGCAGCACAGAGCCAAACGGAAGTCTTCCCGACGTCAGCGCTGACGTCGGAGGGAGGGAGGGCTTTGTTTAAGCCCTCCCTCCCCTCCGACGTCAGCGCTGACGTCGAGAAGACTTCCGTTCGGCTCTGCTGCAAGCAGAGAAGGTAGGGAGAAGAGCCGCGCGACTGAGTACATCCAGCCCTGCAGGAACCCCGCGACCCTCGGAGGCGTCCCCACGGGATCCCCGTGACCCAAAGGGGGAACCCGCGGGATGCCCGCGGGTCCCGCGGGATTCCCGTCGTCCCCGTTCCCGTGCAGCTCTCTAAGCTGGAAAGCCCGGGCTTCCCTCGCCACCCACACAGGGATTCCCCCAGCCACCACCAGTCAGGGAAATAAGGTTTCCCTTACCACTGATGTTGCTGGGGACTCCCTTATTGCAGCTGCTGGCTTGCCTGCTTTAGTGGCTGGGACAATTCAGATTTCTCAGCCGCTACAGGCCTCAGGGGTAATTTTTTCGACAAGCTTTGCTCCGTTTTTGGCGCAATGCACCTCCATTTTGTCTGCAGCCTCAGGTGACCTTCCCCCCTTTATAGGAGAGACAGGGGCAAGTTTCTGCTGGGTCCTCTGATTTGGCAGTGAGTCCCATTGGGCCGCTAGGGGGGATTTTCCCCTAATTTCGTTTTAGCCTTGTACAAGGCTTATCTTCAGGCTGCCAGGGATCCTGCTTCCTGTCCCGGGGTTCTCAGTGGGGAAGGGATTCCCGCTGCATCCACTCCGGTTCGGCCCCCTTCAGCACCAGTTTCGTCCCCGTCTCCTCTTTCATCCAAGCGGCCATGGGTCTCTTGGGCGATGATTTTTTTGTATGGGGAGCAGTTTTCGCTTAATGAGGACCTGGACCCTTTGGTGGACCTCCAGGATCCTCTTGGTGGGACGGATGCTGCTGACGGAGGTTTTTCGGTTCCACCAGCTGGCGAGGATGCGTCAATGGTGTGCATCTTTCAGCAGGAAGAGCTCTAGAAGCTTATTCTTCAGGTTTCCTCAGTGTTGCGCTTTGAGGAAGACGCAAAGGAGCCCCATGTGTGATGGACCCCCTCCGGTGGATCCGCTCAGCCTCCCACTCTTTTCCTATGCATCAGGATATTCAGGATATTGTGCTTGCGCAGTGGAAGTTTGCTTGTGCAGTTTTGCGTGCTCTATTGCTCACCTGTATCCCATCCCAGAGGAGGATATGGATAATTAGAAGTCGCCGGTGGTGGACACAGTGGTTTCAGCAATCGCAAAACGGCATACGGTGCCAGTTGAGGGTGGCTCAGCTTTGAGGGACTCAGAGGAGTGTAAGTTGGAGTCTCTTCTTAAGTAGAATTTTGATATCCCTGCCCTAGCAGTTCAGGCGGCAATGTATGACAGACTGGTAGCTCGGGCTTGTTTTCGGTGGGCCGAGCATGTCTTTGTCCGTAAGTCTGATGACTGGCCTTGGTGGAACAGGAAATAGCCAAAATTGAGATAGGTGCTTCTTATCTCTCAGATGCCTTGTATGATCTGTTGCGAGCGTCGGTCAAGTCCAAAAGAAAAAAAAAAAACACCCGCCTGCGCGGGTTGGTGTTGCTTGGGGATGTTTGCATGATTTCCACAGATATTGCCCTAGTCGAGGGACAGCTTCTTTTCCTGCCACCGGGTCTCCTCGGGGCCATTTCTCGGGGCACATGCAGTCTTTCAGGGGGCCCGTCGGGGGCGGGATGTGATTTCTCCACCAGTTTGCCCGCTGCCCGCCCCTCCCAATGAGTCCTTGCCAGCACCTCCCCTGGTGCCGGTGGGTGCTCGGTTATGGGATGTTTACCAGGGGTGGGCCGAGATCACGACGGATCAGTGAGTCCTGGAGGTGATTCAGGACAGCTATGCTCTGGAGTTTTCCGGTATCTTGCCAGATCACTTTCTTGTTTCTCATTGCCAGGTGGCATGGACGATGTGAGCCTTTCGCCAGTCGGTTCAACGGCTGCTCAAGCTCAAAGCTGTAATTCCAGTGCCTCCTCAGGAGTGTTGCCCTGGCCTGTATTCTATTTACTTCATGGTGCCCAAGAAAGAGGGGACTTTTTGGCCCATCTTGGATTTGAAGGGGGTCGACAGGGCTCTCAGTGTTCCGTCTTTTCGCATGGAGACACCCTGAGTTCTGTCATTCTGGCAGTTCAGCCGGGGGAATTCCTGACCTCTCTTGATCTGACAGCAGCATACCTGCATGTTTTGATTTGCACCTCCCATCAGTGGTTCCTTCGCTTTGCAATCTTGGGTCGGTACTATCGGTTTTGTGCCCTTCCTTTTGGTCTGGCTATAGCTCCATGGACGCTCACCAAGATTATGGTGGTTGTGGCAGCGGCCTTGCACAAAGAGGGCATTCTGGTTCACCCTTATATGGACAACTGTTTGATCTGAGCAAAGTCCTTTCAGGAGAGTTCCCGAGTTATGGCTCGGGTTGTGGAGTTCCTGCAGTCGCTGGGATGGGTAGTCAACCTGTCCGAGAGCCAGTTGGCTCCGTCTCCGCACCTGGAGTACCTCGGGATTCTTGTCTTCCTGCCGGAGGCCCGAGTGGTGAAATTGCAGTCGCAGATTCTGATGGCTTCCAGGTGTCCTCGAGTGCAGGATTTTCTCTAGGTCTTGGGGTTGATGCTGGCTTCCCCGGACATGGTTCGGTGGGCCTAGGCTCACAAGCGCCCACTTCAGTATGCTCTGCTGCAGCGGTGGTCGCCCCAGTATGCTCTGCTGCAGCGGTGGTTGCCCCAGTATGCTCTGCTGTAGCGTTGGTCACCCCCATTTCTCTTCGGGGGTTGGTTCGTCGCAGTCTCTGTTGGTGGCTCTATTCTTCCACTCTGGTGCAGGGAGTGAGTATGGTTCAGCCCCAGTGGACAGTACTTCTCACAGATGCCAGTCTCCTCAGCTGGGGAGCTCAGTGACTCGGTCGCTTGGCTCAGGGCATCTGGTCTCCGGAGGAGGCATCTTGGTTGATCAATGTTCTGGAGATCAGAGCTATCCAGCTGGCGTTGCTAGCGTTCCAGATGTTGTTGACGGGCAAGTCTGTTCAGGTTTTCTCAGACAATGCCACGGCGGTGGCTTACATCAATCATCAGGGGGGAACCAGGAGTCGTCTGTTGGTACAGGAGGCTGCTATGCTCATGGTTTGGACAGAGACTCATCTTCTGGACATCTCGGCTTCCCACACATAGCAGGAGTGGAAAATGTCCAGGTGGACTTTCTCAGTCGTCATGTGGTGACGACTAGATCCCGGAGAGTGATGTCTCAGTCCCGCAACCTTTGAGTTGGTAGTTCAGACTTGGGGTCAGCCGGTCATGGACCTGTGTCAATGCCAAAGCGCCCCAGTTCTTCAGTCAGTGCAGGGATGTTCAGGCCGAGGGGCTGAATGCTCTGGTACAGCCTTGGCCGGCAGCAGGCCTCCTGTTTTGTTTCCTCTGTAGCTGATGGTGGACAGAGTCCTTCGCATTGCTCGGCACCCCAGCTGTGTGATCCTGGTGGCTCCAAACTGGCCCAGGCACCCGTGATACGTGGATCTGGTTTATCCTCTTGTGGCAAGATCCTTTTCCACTGCCCCTCTCGCCTGACTTTCTGACTCAGGTCCCCATTCCAATGTTCGATCCAGGTCCCTTTTGTCTTACGGCTTGGCTCTTGAGAGGGAATGCCTAGGTAATAAAGGTTATTCAGGTAAAGTGGTTTCCACTTTCTTAGGGTCCTGGAGGCTTTCCATGTCTCGAGCTTATGTACATGTTAGGCGTATTTTTGAGGAATGGTGTGCTGCACATGGAGTGGTTTCCTTTTGCGCCTCTTTGCCTCATGACAGAAGAACGAGACTTGTTGCTTTGTTTTTTTTTAATTCTTTATTCATTTTTAATCTTTCAACAAGTGTACAATAAAAGTGATACATAGATTTACAAACAACACTTGATAAATCTATCAAGATAATAACAAATGAGACTTGGGTGTGATTGTTTGTGATGATCGTAAGGTGGTCAAACAGGTTGAAAAGGTGATGGCGAAAGCTAGAAGGATGCTAGGTTGCATAGGGAGAGGCATGGCCAGTATGAAAAAGTAGGTATTGATGCCCCTGTATAAGACTCTGATGAGACCTCATTTAGAATATTGTGTCCAATTCTGGAGGCTGCACCTTCAAAAAGATATAAAAAGGATGGAGTCGGTCCAGAGGAAGGCTACTAAAATGATATGTAGTCTTCATCAGAAGGCGTATGGGGACAGACTTAAAGATCTTAATCTGTATACTTTGGAGGAAAGACAGGAGAGGGAGAGAGATGATAGAGACATTTAAATACCTATGTAATGTAAATGTGCATGAGTCGAGTCTCTTTCATTTGAAAGGAAACTCTTCAACGAGAGGGCATAGGATGAAGTTAAGAGGTGATAGGTGATAGGCTCTGGAATAATCTAATGATGAGGGATGATGGAAGTGCACAGAGGACACGGACCTACAGCTGGAGAAATGGACATACACCAGGGACACAGACCTGCAGCTAGAGAAGCAAGAGAAGATAGAGAGGACACAATTGTCATGGGGGACTCCATCATCAGCCAAGTCGACAGCCACATAACGGGAGGAAGACAGGATCGGCTGGTGACCTGCCTACCGGGAGCTAAGGTAGAAGACATAGTGAACCGCATCAACAGCGTGGAAGAGGAAGATACGGTGATCCATGTGGGGACGAACAACGTGAGCAACAGGAACTACAACAGGGAAGTACTGAAGGACCAGTTCCGGATGCTATGAAGGAAGCTGAAGACCAGAACATAGAGGGCAGCTTTCTCAGAGATCCTGCTGGTACCCAGGGCCAACGAGAAGAGGCAGACAATTGCTGAATTATGGTGCTGCTGAGGCCCTGTTAATGTCCATGGAGCTGATACTTAAAAACTTTATGATCCCAGCTTTGAAAGTTAAAAATCCATTTTAGAGCTAGACCCATAGTGATAGTACCTCTAGGAGTCAGATTCGCCATTTTGAACCTGATGCCAAAAGGGACCGGAGCCACTGGAGAGTGATTTGTTCCAAACTAGACACCAGGGAGAAACCTGGTAAGACCCAGAGGTGGGTTGAGAGAGGAGATTTTCATTGAGTTGGGGGTAATTGCCTTTGTCTGAGGAATTTGGGGGAGGGTACAGAAGTATGGAAGGTCATGTTGAGTGGAGTGTGGGAGAGGGGTTATCGATGAGCTGGAGGGTCTGAGTTGTTTGGGGTTTGTTTGTTTTTTGGGGGGGGAGGATCAAAGCTGTAGTAGGCATCAGTTTTAATAGGCTGAAGATGTGGAAACCTAGAGTGAGCAAGATGCTGTTTTTTCTCATTGTGAAGCTTTTTATAATTGCTGCTTTGGCTGTGAAGCTTTTTATAATTGCTGCTTTGGCTGGCTGTGTCATTAGATAACTGTCTACCTCTGCACATCAGTATAGCATTTTACAAAAGGCACTACATTTGAAAGAGCCTTTTGTAAAATATTAGAGGAACTGTAAACATCTCAACTTAGATGTCTCAATATGCATCTCAACACTATATGTAAAATAGGCCTTCACATTTAGGAGCTTGGCTTTTCATGAATATCGGGTTCCTTATTTCACACCCTTCTTTTTGCTTATACAGTACTTGCTACAGAAGACTTCCCTCTGCTAAAGCTGTATTCTTTTAGTAAAGTTTGGCTAACAGATACCCACTTCTTCCTTGCCCCAGCCATTCACTTTTCTTTATACTCAGTGGATGAAGCATTTCATCTCTACCTTCTTCCTTTTTCCATCAGGAAGATGAAAAGATGCTAGAGGTGGTAGAAAACAAAGGAATCCATCTTCAAATGGAGAGGAAAACATTACTGAGCAGTCCAGGAAAGAACAATTCCAGGTACATATCAAGGGGGGGGAGTAGGATGGAGTTGCAGTACTATTTCATTTGGGCCTGAGCCTATGTTTGAATGCAATTCATCAAAAGTAATTAAGCTAAACTAAAACTTAGCTTTGTATACCGGGTCAAGTAACAGGATAGTAATATGCCTTTCCTTCTCTTATCATACTTAATGCTAGCCCAAAGGTGCCTGATGCCCTTGGTGAACCTTCAGTGATGTGTCCCCATCCCCTAGAGCAATTTAAGGCCCATCCCCTCATAGGTCATCATTTCCCCTTCCCTTTCCTCTCATTGTCCCACATCTTCCCTTACCCTCCATCTTATGCCCAGCATCTCCTCTTCCCTTGTCCCTTCTGCCCCCTAATAGTCCAGGATCTTCCTTTCCTTGTCCCTCCCCAAAGTGATCATCTCACCTTCCCAACTCCCAAGTGTCCAGCATCTCTTTTCCCAACATCTCCCTTTTCCTACCCTTATCCCTGCCAATCCAGCATTTACTTCTTTTCCCTACCTTGGCCTATTTTCTGCCTTCGTCCATGTACTCTTCTGCAGCCATCACCTCTTACCTCTGCCAGGTGTCCAGCAGCTTCAAAAACTATGTGGAGTGGCCCTCTTGAGCACCTGCTGACACTCAAGGCCTGCTGCATTCTACCTCTTCTGACACAAACTTCCTGTTGGAGATAGTGGGGTTTAGCATTCCTGAGTGCTCAAAGTTTTCACTGTCATGTTGACCTCAGCTTTCAAGCCACCCCTCCCCCTAATTTCTGCCTCTCTAAGTGGATGCCTAGTCTACCCAGTGGTAGAACCAGCACTGATCATCCTCCTCCCCATCCCTCCTACCAATCTCTCTGTGTTTGAAAGGGGAGGGGGTTGGGGAACAAGTTATCAAGAGTAAGATACTAGGTATGGCCGTATGCCAGACACTGGAACAACAAGCCTGCCGTTTACAAGTTCCATTGGGCTCTATCCACAGTAGAAGCTTGTTCGGGTTTATTGTCAATTGATTTTTTTATAACACTTTTCTACTAGGGTGCATATTGGACACAATCAGGGAAGACGTTAGAAATCACATAATCCATCATATTTTCAGTTTTTTAAGCCATCTCTGAGACTTCAGTTCTGCTGGTCAGCTCCAAGTAAAAATGGGAACAGTTAAGACAAGAGTCTTAAAATATTCCCTGAACTTTGGTGCCCTGTGCTTTGCAAATAAATTTCTGCTTGATGTACCTTCCTTTCATAATATAAGATTAAATTAATCACTCATCTATATTCTATGTTGAGGGAGTTGTACTTTGGAATTCATTACCCATTGAGCTATGCAAAATTGCTTCTACTGTTCAGTTTTAGAAAACAGCTAAAGACATACTTATTTGTACAGGCTTTTCTACTGATTAATCTGCCATCCTATTGTGAAAATGTTTTATTTTATATGATATTGCTTTTATCTTATGATGAGTCTGTCTTAATTGTGCATGTTTTGATTGTTTCTCACCCAGAATTGTAAAATGGTGTGGGCTATACATTTTTTAAATAAATAAGATAAATATAAACACACAATGACACAAAGGCCCAGTTTCTAAAACAATTGTGTAACATGTAGTGCAAATATTTTCCAGGTGTGATCCATCGGAGATTAATATCTCTGATGAAATGCCCAAAACCACAGTCTGGAAAGCACTCAGCATGAACACAGAGAGCTCCAAATCAAGTGAAAAAAGGTAAAAAGAAGGTTTTTTTTTATCATGCAACTGCTTACACATTCTGCTTGACTTTGTCTGTGAGCTAACTTCAATTTTTCATGGGACACAGTTTTTCTTGGGAGTGGCAGAAAAACTTGATATCTCCATTCCCTTCTCCTTGTTCCCCTAAGTGCATTGATATCTAATGTGCTTGATTCTATTCTATTTTGTATGTAGTTCTTTTCATTTTTCTTTATGTAGACTGTACACTGTCTTGCTCTGCTACAGCAGTTGAAAGTGGTATAACAAGTTCAATTTAATAAAAATAGGTCAAGTGAGCAACCAGAGGGAGTGACATATGTAGACACACTTTATGTAGAAGTTTCAATCAGTCTAGCTTTTACTCTAAAGTCAACTAAGTACAACTGGAGATTCATTGTAACTACTTTTAATAGCATAGTATATCTAATGTCACTCAGAGTAAAAACCTCAAAGGATTAACCGGATAAATCTTGACTAATCTTCCGGATAAATCTTGACTAATCTTGACATGCTAATGTAATTTGAAAGTCTTTTTTTGTAACATCGCTGTCTGTATAGTCTCTTCTCTGTAAACCGCTCTGAACTGCTTGTGGTATTGTGGTATACAAAAATAAAATTATTATTATTAACCGTAGGCGTCAGAACGGTGGGGGGTGGGCACGGGAGCCATGGTCCCTCCAAAAATTGGCAATGGGAAGTTATATGATATATAACTTCCTACTGCCTTTTGCTCCTGCTCCGCACAATGCTGGATGTTCATGTGCAGCCCAAAGGACGTTGCCGGCAGTAGCCAATCACATATGCTGCCCTGCCACTGACACCAGCATCTTCTCTTTACAGTTGCTTGCCTTCTCTGATATAACTTTTATTTCCTCATGGGCAGGCCCGCAGTAGAGAGAAGATGCTGGTGCCGGCGGCAGGGCAGCATATGTGATTGGCTGCCACCAGCGACATCCTGTGGCCCACAAATTAAGATAGATCACGGGGTGGAGTTAGAGAAGAGCCAGGACAGAGAGAGCACACAAGGAGACAGAGAGGGAGAGATGGACTGGGGGGGGCATGAAGGAAGAAGAAATGTCACACTCAGGGGAATAGGCGAGGAGAGAAAAAGCGTGCAGGGGGCAAAAAATGTTGGACTTGCAGAAGAGAGAGAGGGAGAGAGTTGGATTGGGTGGGACAAAAAGGAGAGAAAGAAATATCACACTCAGTGGAAGGGGGAGAGATCAGAGTGAAAAGTTGGACTCATGGAGGGAAAGAGAGCGATGTTGGTTGGGGGAGGGAATGAAGACCAGTGGAGAGGAAGTGTGCAGGAGGCAGAGAGAAAGAAATGGATTGGTGGAAGAAAAGGAGGGAGAAATGTTAGACTGGGAGGGGGGCCAGAAAGGAGAAAGGGAGAGGAGATATTGGACAGCAGGGGGGCAGAAAGGAAGGGAGAAATGTTGCAACGGGGGGTTGGGAAGATGACACAAGGAAGGGAGAGTTGTCAGATTCTGGAGAAGGGTGATGGAAGGAGGGAGAGAGATGTCAGACCACTGGAAGGGGGAGGGGGAGTGAAGGAGAGAAAGATGCTAGATCAGGGAATGGAAGGGAAGGAGGAGAGATATGCTAGACTGCAGGAAAGAGAGAAGATACATACTGGACCATAGAAAGGGAGGAGGGGAAGGAGAGAGATGTTGGACCACAGGGAGTGAGGAGGGAGAGAAGGAAGATGGAGAGAGATGCAAGACGAGAAGGAGGAGAGACAGATTCTAGACTGGTGGAGGGGGAAAGAACAGAGATGCCAGACCACAGTAGGGGGGAAGAGAGAAGGGAAGGAGTGGAAAGAGATGCCAGACTCTAGGAAGGAGAGGAGAGAGATACCAGCCCACAGGACAATGGGAAGGAAAGGAGAGATATGTTGGTTCACAGGAAGGGGGAGGGAAGGAGAGAAAGATGTCAAACTGTGAGAAGGAGAGGAGAAAGATGCCAGACTATAGAAAGTGGAGGGGAAAGACATGTCAATCCTTTGGAGGGGGAGAAAGAGGGAGGAGATGATGCACAGAGATGGAGGGGAAGGGGATAGAGAGGGAGAAGATGGTGCACAGCAATGGAGGACAAGTGGAGAGAGGGAAGAAATGTTGTTTATGAATAGATGGGAATAGGAGAGAAGAAAGAGGGAGGAGATGGTACATATGGATAGATGAAAAGGGAAGGGAAGACATATAAAAGTAGATAGATTTTGAGAAGAAAACAGGAAAAAAGAGGAAAGTTGAATGTTAAAAGTTAATGCTAAAGATGGATGTGGGGCAGAAAGTGAAGAAGAGAAAAACAACAAATGGATAAGGCGGCCCTGGAAACACAGTTCTAGTACAATGTGTTTAGCAGTCCTGAACGGTAAGGTTTTGTCTTTGAATCCACAAGTTGCTACAGAAGGACGTCACACTTCTTTTGACTCTGTCTCCTTCCTAGAGAGCTGTGCCATGCTCCCTCAGTTTTCCCTTCTGCAAGCAAGTTGAGAAAGTGTCTTTCTGATCTGCTTTGCATTTTTTTTGTTATTTTCAGGGATTTTTGCATCTGAAGTTTGAGGCTATCATCATGCCCAGAGGTTCCCACATGGTGGGATCTCTGCCTTAGAGAAGACACAGACTCATGCAGCAGAAATTTTCTGCTAACGGGATCAGCCGTTGGGGACACTTGTCTAGTCAGTCTGCTATAATATTTTTGGAGTTTGGGGTCCATTCCCCAGTAGCTTGCTCACATCCCTGATTTATCAGGAGCTTGAGCACAGGCTGTTTGGCTCCATGGTCAGCCATTTGGGCTTTATCAGAGCTGGCTTCATTTTTTTCTCCCCCCATCATGACGCCAGTAGTATAGGAGGTTGAGTCTCCACTCAACTGGTAAGTTCCTCCTTCTCTTCCTCTGCCAACTCCAGACTCCATCCTTTCTGTCTTACTGCGCCATATGACTGGAACAAACTGCTTGAATCCGTACGGCAGGCTTTGTCTCTGGCAGTGTTCAAGTCCAAGTTAAAAGCTCACCTCTTTGAGACTGCTTTCAACTCCTAACTCTCTTTGGGTTCTGCATCCCCAACCCTCTATGTCGTGTCTAAAGCAGCAGCAACAGCCATTCCTGACATCCCTTCCCTCCCTCGGCCCCGAAGCAGCAGTGGGAAATGATCCTGACAATGTCCTTCCCTCAGCTGGAAGCAGCCTGTTTATGGCACTTCTTCTGTTCACCAGCTGGTGTTTCTGTTCACTGGCTGCTGCTACTCTTGTTAAGGGAGGAAGGGAGTTGTCAGTACCGGCTGCCGCTGCTGCTTTGGGGCCAAGGGAGGGAGAAGTTGTCAGGATCGGCTTCTGCTGCTGCTTTGGGGCTGAGGGAGGGAGGGAATTTGTCAGGATTAGCTGCCGCTGTTGCTATGCGCCCGGAGGGAGAAGGGATTGTCAGGACTATTGCTGCTGCTGCTTCGAGGGCTGGAGGGAGGGAGATTTGTGGCTGTTTCATTGGCTGGAGAGAGGGGGGTTGTTTGGAGATTGTCTGAGGAGCACAGGAGACATTTATATTTTTTTGGCCAGCAATTTTTTTGCCAGTTGGTTGAGAGTGCCAGTTAATTGGATGCTGATTAGCTGAGATTCTACTGTGTGTAGAAGCTGATAAAGATAAGGTTGAATTGCTTAACAAATATTTCTGTTCTGTGTTCACAGCTGAAGCGCCGAGAGCAGGACCACAGAAGACAAACACAAATAGTGCTAGAGTTGTGTTAGACCCTGATCGATTTTCAGAGGATTGTGTTCATGAGGAGCTATCTAAACTGAAGGTGGACAAAGCAGTGGGGCCGGATCTATAGTTGGACTCCCATTCTTGCGAATTCCCTTTTCTGAATGGACAACAGAGTACACAGTGATAGCTGCTGTCTCTCCAGGAGAATTCTAGTTTCCTTGGATCTCACAGAGGCTTATCTCCATATTACAATTTGCCCCGAACATCGCAGGTTTCTGCGTTTCCATGTTCTGCAACAGCATTTCGAGTTTGCAGCACTGCCCCTTGGCCTCGCACTTTCATCAAAGTGATGGTAGTTGTGACAGTTTTCCACCAGCAGGAGGTCCAAGTTCACCCTTTCTGGGACAGCTGGTTATCTGGGCTCCGTCTCATCAAGTGTACGAAAGTCTAGTGGAGATGGTAGTGTCTCTGCTGCAGGCATTGGCAAGTTCAGGAAGAGACGCTTGGCGTCCTCCCAGTCCTTGGAGTTTCTGGGGCTTCTTTTCATCTCCAGACAGTGTCATGTATTTCTTCTCAAGATGCATAGACAGAACCTTTGACAACAAATCAGAATTCACCTTTACCATCTGGCTCCCTCGGCCTGGTTTTGTCTGCAGGTTCTGGGGTCTCGGGCAGCCTCCTTGGAGGCGATCCTGGGCCAGAGCACCTATGTGCCCTTGATGGGAGTCTATCCTATCTTGCTGGTCTCCGCAGAGCTTTTCTCTTCAGATACCACTCCTCTGGACAGTGCCAGCTAGCAGAAACTTGAACTAGTGGTTTCAGGGGGAGGCTCTCGGCCATGGCCGACTTCTTCAGATTTCCGAGTGGATGACTCTTAGGACGGATGCCAGCCTGTTGGGTTGTAGGCTTACTGTGGGGACCACTTCATTCAGGGGCAGTGGGCTTATGGTCTGAAATATTTGTTGACCAATCATCTGAAGTTTTGGGCGATTCAGCTGGCACTGAAAGGACCAGCAGTGCAAGTTTCTTTGATGCCACAGAAGGGGTGTATTTACATCACAAGGGAGCTCTAGTATTCTCTCTCTTCAGCCAGAAAAAAACATCAGCATTCCACTGGGCGGAAGTACATCTTCTGTCTTTCTCGGCAGCCCATGGGGCCGGAATCAACAATGTTCAGGCAAACTTCCTTGGCCAAATGTTCCTAGATCTAGGAGCATAGTTCTTCTCACAGGAGATGTTCTGTCTGATTATACAGAGCTGGGATTAGCCCCAGAGGGATTTGCTGGCTTCAGCAGAGAATTCAAAGGCCAGGCGCTTTTTTCGGTTGCTGAACAGTGAGGAAGCTAGGACCAGATTCCTTGGTTTGACCCTGGCTGGCATAACAATTCTAAGAGCTAAGTAATTCTAAATGGCATAGCCTTGATTTTGCTTTAAGCATAGAATCTAATACTTTCCCTTTCCCCTCAAGCTTCTACTTTACTTTACTCTACAGTGGGGGAAGCCACTGCTTGCCCTGGATCGGTAGCATGGAATATTGCTACTTCTTCGGTTTTGGCCAGGTACTAGTGACCTGGAATGGCCACCGTGAGAACGGGCTACTGGGCTTGATGGACCATTGGTCTGACCCAGTAAGGCTATTCTTATGTTCTTACTTTCAGTTAGAAAAAACAAATAACGTTAAGAAAACCCTCTTTTTTTCCTTTACTTTTTGAGAAATTTGGTTCCCACCTGCTTGGTTCTCTGCTGAATTAAAGTTTCCATCACTCCACAGAATCATACCAATTTACTACCAGTGCTTCAAAAAATGAAGCAAATCAGAAATAAATGGATCACAGTAGGGTCATTTAGACTGTGCCATGTGCCACAGAAACATCGACCTTCACAGCTGCACCTACAGAATTATTTTGCTCCATTTGAGCATTGCAATGCTCAAGAAAGAATTGAGATAGAACCAGAAACAGTAAAGGTAACTCATGAAGAAAAGCACCCACAAAAGAAAAATAAGAAAGCTCAATCCAGAATATTAATGCTATTAGGGGATTCCATTATCAGAGGCATTAACCTTGGAACACAATCAAGGAGCCTAAAATAATGAAATGTCTCCCAGGGTCCTCGGCTACCAGAAGTATCAAATAAATATTGTCTATAATTAGGGAGGAAACTTGGGAACAAATGACTTAGCCAGCACTACCCCACCTGTGGTGCAGAAAGCTTTCAGGAGCTTGGGGAGGGACAATCTCTCCCATCACAATCTCCCACCTCAATCCCCCCCCATCACAACTGTTCCCTTAAACTGGTAGCCGGGGCGTGGCTTGGTCACGCATTAAGTGGGTCGGATAGTGAGTGGGCTCCTCATTGATAGACCCTGAAAATGATATAAAGTCATATGAAAAGTTTTTCATTTTGCTTTTAAAGAAGGATAAGAGGGATAAGAACGGATAATGACTTCGGGAAAGCAAAATAAAAGTGACTCGGCGTTCGCAACATTGACCAGTGTGAAAAGAGCAAAGCCGGAGCCAGAGACGCCGTTAAAGTCAGCGGTTAAAAATAGCGGCATTGATATAATGAAGGAGCTGAAGGACATTAAAGAAATCGTGTCGGAAACCGTCAAAAAAGTTAATGCTCTTATGGAAGAAATGTCTTCTCTTACTAAAAGATTAGAGCAATTTGAAATTAAAACAACTAATATGGAAGAGAGATTAGAGGCAGCTGAAATGGTGGCAGTTAAAAGCAATATGGAACGGAAACAAATTGAATTTCTTTCCCGTGAGCTGGAAGATCTTTCTAACCGAGAGAGGAGGTGCAATTTACGTATTTTGGGTCTTCCGGAGGGGGTGGAGAAAGGGAGTCCTATTTCCTTTAGAAAATTTTCTGCCTAAGATATTGCCTGTAAGATCAAAATATCCTATTGAAATAGAAAGGGCACACCGAGTTCCTGTCAGAAGAGATGAAAAACAAAAAGGTCCTCATCCTCTAATCTTTAAGCTCCTGAGGTATCAACAGGTCCTAGAAATATCTCAACTGGCAAAACAAAATAGGAACTTAAAGTGCCAAGATGCACGGATACATATTGTTCCGGATTTTGCCAGGAGCACAGCAATAAGAAGGAAAGCTTTTTTAGCGCTGAGGCCACAATTGAGAGCTATGGGTGCTAAATACGGCTTGCTTTACCCAGCACTAATGAAAGTTACTTTGGAGAATAAAACCACAACCTTTGATGATCCTGAAAAGCTGCATGATTTCATTAACAAACAGGAGCAGCCCATGTTAACGTAAAATTGACAAGTTAAAGAAAATGGTGGTTTCTAAAGTTATATGATTCTAACTTTTGCCCTGATATTTTTTTTTTTTCTTCATTGTTTTGAGAAATGCATTTGAAGATTGTTAAATCTTTTTGGAATTACTTTTAAACATTCTCTCTGTTGAGGTTGATATTCATTAGAATGTTTATGTCTCAAATTTAAATATGCAAGTTAACGGCAAAAAAATATAGAAATGAAGTTTTATTTTGGACTCTATGTTAGATACTAGTTTTTAAAATTGAGTGACTCTAGTTCAAAAAGGTTAAGATATGGGATCCTGCAGTAATTTTTTCATGAAATGCTTTATGATTATACATTATTCCTGGATATGACTGTTGGAATGAAAGAACCTTTGGGGTTTAAATATGGCTTAGTTTCCTTCCTTTGAAAGCAGAGCGTGCACTGCTCATTGATACTGGAAGGATTAACCCTGCTCATTATAATTTGTCATACCCTGTGCGATGGGTACTTTTATGACATGTCGTTATTAGGTTTCTTACAACGCTTTCAAGTAACATCGGGATAATGATTAAATTATAGGACATGCGCAATAAAAGAACACTGGTATACAATCTGGTTAGGAGAGGATGGTATGCAGAGGATACTATAAACATATCTGACTTGCTTCAATATTTATTGTACTACAAACATTAAACAGGGAGTTCTTTGGTCAGGATCGTCGGATAATACCCTGCTGCGAGATGTGGAGAGGAATCGGTTTTCTAGCTTTGTAAATGCTGAGTTCTATCTCACCCGGAAAGTTGGGACAGATGTCCTCTTCCCTGCATCTCAACAGTTATGGGCACCCCGGTGCGAATTGGAGAGGACACCATTGCTGACTTTGTGTCCTATATATTCCCATGATTCCTCCTATTGTGTTTCACTGTGTAAATGAAATTGAGCGGCGTGGATTACATGGGATTGGCTTGTACAGATTTTTCAGGTTGTGATCGTACAGTGAAGGATCTGAAAGAAAAGTTTCTGTGTGGGAAGGCTGTCCCTCTACTTAGTAAGGTGGATGATATTCACGCTGTTTGTGGCCTTCTAAATGAATTTTGCTGAAATTTCAAGGAAACTTTTATTTACTTTCTGACTCAACAAGTTATTTATGGAGGCTGAGAGATCCCTGATGAGGATAATTGTGTTGCTGTAATCTACTGGGCTGTGGATAAACTTCCCCAAGCAAAATGAGATACATTGGATTTTCTCATTCTTCACTGGTAAAGAGTGGCTCAAAGACCAGAATACAAAATGGATGTCTTAAATTTGGATAAAATCTTAGGGCCAGCTTTGAGTTGCTCATGTTGTACCTGATCCTGTGACAATCCTTTAAAACAACAAGCATCAGCCTAGGTATTGGAGAGTTTGTTGTCTTTGCCAGTGGTTTATTGGAGCCAGTTTATGATGGTGGAACAGAAGAATATAAACCCATTTCATATTATTGAGAATACTTCAATACTCCCCAAACTCCTAACTTGGGAACACTAATGCATATTGGGACCTCGGACCACACCAGATCATCCTTTTAGTATAGAGTATTCAAATATTTGTTTAAGTATTTCATGACTAGATGAAAAATGATTCATATGATAGATTAAATTAAAGCTTATGTTGAAGTAATTTTGAGGATATGAACAATGTAGAGAAGTTCCATTGGATGTATTGAAAGGAAATATATAAACTTTAGGTTTGAGGTATTGATAACATATCAACTAAAATTGTTTAAATGCATTTTTATGGATTTATGGTTTATAGAAAGCTTAGTAAGTGAAACAAAATAAGATTCTGAAGTTATTTTAATTACTTAACTAATTCAACATTTAAATATAGAGGGGGAATGATAATTTTATAGAGATGAATTTTGGAAAAAAAGTAATACATCTACTGGTTTATGTTTCTTATTCTCAATGCCATATAAGAAATAGATTCAGAATGTTTTTATTTATTAGAGATTTAATTTTAAATTAAACTAATTTAATTAGATTTATTGGGGGCAAGGTAATGCATTTTTTAAGAAATATAGATTGTGTCTAATTCTTAGACAGATTTAATAAATTAAAAATTTGTTTTTAATTTAAGGCATATTTCTTAGAGATATTAAAGTTGATGATTATTTTATGATGATTTGATTTTGATTTAATCTTTAATTTTGAAGAAGATAAATTTTAAATGTTTATAGATAAATTTTCTTTTTGCAAGCTATATAATAAGTTAAAGCTAATATTGATTTTGGTCCTAAATGTAAAATTTTTGTGCAATGATCTCAAATATATGATAATAGAATAATTATATTTATTTTTAAATTATTTAGACGGTATGATACTGGATTATAATTGGATAGGAGGATATATTTATATGATATATAATATTAATTTAAGAGTTCATAAAAGCATACGAGGCTATTTTATTAATAATATAATATATATAATATAATTTTTATATTGAAATAGTTTTCTGAATATTATATATAATAATTAATTTCATATGTGACTAATTTTTGATTATTGGTTTTAAGTGGGTCTATTTGGAGTATCTCATTACCTGATCTAATGTGTGTCACCAAGTTAACACTATTAATAAAGGGTTGGGGAGGGTGGGAGGGAGGGGGGAGGGTAAAGATATTATTGGGGATAGGAATATTTGATGTAGAAAATTTTAAAATACTGGAAATGGTGTCTAATCATTCGAAGATATTTATATTTGATTACGTAGATTACAAATTATATTATGGAAGTTAAACTTTTCTCACTTAATGTTAATGGCCTTAATCATCAAATAAAAAAGAAAAAAATGCTTACTTTTTTGAAGCAGCAAAATGCGGACATATATTTCATACAGGAGTCCCACTTATCAAGGATAGAATCTCAAAAATTGGAAGGGGGTTGGGTAAAACATAGTTTTTTTGCACCTGCTATTGGTAAAAAAGCTGGAGTTGCCATATTAATAAATAAAAAGAATACTGCTAATTATCAATTGATAAATTCCGATCCATTAGGAAGATGGGTACATGTAAGAATGAGCATGGGAAATAATACCCTGGATTTGGTGAATGTATATGCCCCAAATACTAATCAATATGAATTTTAAAAAAATTACAACAATTATTACTCCCACTGGCTGCTTCTAACTTGGTGGCTGGAGATTTCAATGCTGTTATAGATCCACTCATGGATAAAAAACCAAGTAAAATTATAAAATCTTTAGGGTTAGATAATTTGGTACAATCTTGTGATTTGAAAGATATATGGTGGATTCTTCATTTTGATGAAAGGGAATTTTCGTTTTGTTCACAAGTTCATAAATCTTTTTCAAGAATAGATTATATTTTAGTGTAAAATCAATTAGTACAAAAAGTGACAAAAGTATCCATAGATCCAATCATATTATCTGATCATGGAGGTGTGTGGATAGAATTTAAGATTGAGGAGCATGAATGTGGTAGGAATGTGGTTTGGAGATTCGATAATGCACTGATTGTGGATTCAAAATTCCTTGAAGAGTTTAATTTAAAAATGATTGAATTTTTTCAATTTAATACCTCGGAAGAAATTTCCATAGAAACATTCAAGTTTCAAGTTTATTAGGTTTTTATATACCGCTTATCAAGGTTATCTAAGGGGTTTTACAATCAGGTACTCAAGCATTTTCCCTATCTGTCCCGGTGGGCTCACAATCTATCTAACGTACTTGGGGCTATGGAGGATTAAGTGACTTGTCCAGGGTCACAGGGAGCAGGGCAGGATTTGAACCCACAACCCCAGGGTGCTAAGGCTGTAGCTCCAACTACTGCGCCACACAGTCCTCCACATTATGGGATGCTTTTAAGTCTACCATGAGAAGTAATATTATCTCATATTCGGCATATGTTAGGAGACAGCTTAAAAAACAATTTTTTGATTTAGAGAAAGAAATTAAACATTTGGAAGCAAAATTAGTTGATAAATGGGAACAAAATGCCCTACAAATCTTATTAAAGGCTAAAGATAAATATAATGAGATTTTATCAAAATTTGCAAGGAATGATTTGTTTTCCAAACAAACTTTGTATTATGGAAGTTCAAATAAGGCGGGAAGTTATTGGCAAATTATCTTAAAGCAAAGAAAAGGAGGACAAAAATTGTTAGAATTAAGGATGAAAAAGGAGTCACACATACGCAAATTGGAAACATTTTAAGTCAGTTTCAAAATTTCTATAAAGACCTATATTCTTCTGTGCCTTATGAAGATAGGGAAAAAGATGGTTTAGAATTTTTGAATCTAGTTATTGGGCCGAAGGTTCCTGATCATATAAAAAGAAGTTTGGATGAGCCTATATCACTAAAAGAATTAGTATCAGCATTGAAATCTCTTAGAGTTAGATTCGCTCCAGGTGGTGATGGTTTTACTGTAGAATTTTATAAATCATTTCAAATTACATTATTACCTCATTTATTAAAATTATATCAATATCAACTAAATAATAGTTACATTACAGGTACTATGGCAGAATCATTAATAATTGTTTTGCCAAAGCCAAACAGAGATCCTACTTTGGTTTCAAACTACAGGCCTATTTCGTTAATCAATGTGGATGGAAAACTTTTGGCTAAGACATTGGCTTTACGCTTAGCTAAAGCTCTCCCTTTTATTATTGATATGCACCAAACAGGATTCGTTGTTAAGAGACATTCCTCCAATAATACTAGATTGGCTTTTCATATGTTAAATTTAACAAAAGCCTTGAAGGACCCAGCTTTCTCTGTTTCTCTAAATGCAGAGAAAGCCTTTGATCGGGTTGAGTGGACCTTTATGTATCAAGTATTAAATTGGTTTGGTATAGGTTCTAGATTTATTCAAATGATTCAGACGTTGTACAGCTCTCCTATTGCAAGATTGTATATTAACAATAATATATCAGAGAAATTTAATTTGCAGAGGGGGGTTAGACAAGGCTGTCCATTATCTCCTTTGCTTTTTGATATTGTTTTAGAACTCTTGTTATTAGCTATTCAACAGGCAAAGGGGATATAGGGTATTCCTCATACAGTTCGGGAATATAAAGTCTCTGCATATGCAGATGATATTCTGCTTTTTTGAGAAATCCAGAAACTTCCATTCCATGTTTGCTTGAATTGATTGAGAAATTTGGAAAATTTTCTGGGTATAAGATAAATTGGAATAAGTCAGAAATTCTTCCGTTAAATGTGTATTGTACTAAAGGTCTATTTGATACATTTTCTTTTATTTGAAAAGAAGACGGGTTAAAGTATTTAGGTATTATGATTAAAAATACACTGGAAGACACAATAAAAGAGAATGAAAAACTTTTATTAAAGAAATGTGTGAGCAATGGAATCCTTTACATATTTCTTGGTGGGGGAGAATTCAAACTATTAAAATGACAGTTTTGCCTGTAATTTGTTATCAAATGAGTATGATACCAATTTTTTTTCAAGAGTCCTTTTACAAAAAGTTAAATGGTATCCTCACAAAATTTGTTTGGCAGGGTAAAATGCCTAGAATTGCTTTAGTATCTTTACAAAGGCCAATTGCAGAATGTGGGGTAAATTTTCCTAACTTTTATAGGTATCATCAAGCCTATATTTTATGCCAGGGTATGTATTGGATCCTCCCAGAGCTCATGGAAAATGCCCCGGATTGGTTGTATTTGGAATGGCGGCTCTTGTTTCCTCTATATTTATCATATGTTCTTAGCATCAAGATGCCTAGGAAATATAAAGAAAATAGAATTTTGATGGATATTTGGAAAACATTGCGTTATGTCAATAACTTAACACCTAATCCATTACATAAATCTACAAATCAATCTTTATGGGTAAACTCCAAGATTCAAATTGGCGGATTTAAAATCGTCTGGAAGCATTGGATTATTGCAGGTATACGGACTTTAGATGATGTTATTTCAAATGGTAAATTGCTTGAGTTTTCGCAGTTGTAACATAAATTTGGTCTCAATAAATCACAAAGTTTTAAATGGTTGCAACTGAAGCAGGCTATTCAGGAGGGGTTTCCTGAATGGAAATTTCTTAATAATCAGTATAGTCTGGAATTCATGTGCTTTCAGGTAGATTTCTTAGGACACCAAGCCGCACAGTGGTATAAATTGATATCTGATTATATGAATAAAAAACCTAAAAATGGTCTTAGAGATATTTGGAGCATTGAGATTAAGCATCAAATTTCTGCGTCTCAATGGCCACGTATTTGGTCTTGGAGAATGAAATGTACAATGTCTGCATCTATGAGACAAACTTGTTTTTTTCTGTTACATAGAGCTTTTTGGACCCCTGTTAGATTACAAAAATTAGATAGCTCTAGGTCTAATAGATGCTGGCATTGTAATCTAGAAGCAGGGACTTTGGATCATTTATTGTTTTATTGTCCCTGTATCATGGTTTTTTGGAAATCAATTTGGTCTCAAATCAATTGTTTACTAGAAAACCATGTTGCCCTATCGTATGATACAATTCTATTTGGAACATCTATGAGAGTAAGAAGTCAAATTTCATCTAATAATAATAAACTTTTATTAATAATGGCAGGAGTCGCCATACAGCATATTACCTACAATTGGAAAGATTACAATAGACTTAGTTATACATTTTGGTGGAATTCATTGTGTCATATTTATAAAATGGAAAGATCAATTACCATACAAACAGGGAATTATAATAATTTTAAAAAGATTTGGGGGCCATTAACAAATTATTGTAATGACTAGACATCATTTTCCTAATGAAAGCACATTTACATGTAGGGGGATGGGGGAGGATAAGTAGTTCTTGTTTCTACGGTTTGATTAATAGATTCAAACATACTATATCAAATGATATTTGAATTCAAATGCTTGTGGGAAGGGTGGGTGGGAGGATTAAATTCATGTATGTAAAATCAGAATTGTATGATTATCAAGTGATTTGTAATAGTTAATATGATATAATATTGTGCACTTGTTGTAAGATAAAAAATGAATAAAGAATTTAAAAAAGTTAAAAAAATAATAAATAAACTGGTAGCCACTATTCTTCAACTATGTAAGTTCTACTCTATTTGTAGCATCTTTCTAATCATTGTAAACCTCAAAGAACTTCACGGTCCTGCAGTTTATAAACTGTTATTATTATTATTAAAATTTTTTGTAAAGACTCTAGCTACGAAAATGGCGCTGAGTGATTAAATAGTGCTTAGTCAGCTAAATGCGAATAATTAGGCTATATCATGCAATAAACACCAATTTTCAGTGCTGGTCAGCCAAGTTTAGTGGCCAAACTGGGTCACACAAATAGCAGTTCTATCTTTGGCTGCTATGAACTTAACTGGCCAAGCTGAATACTGACTTAGCCGGTTAAGTTTGAAGAGGTCAAAAATAAACTGGATATTTAATGCTGGTCACCAGAAATGGCCCAGCACTCAATATTCACAGTCAGCGCTGACCATGGAAGATAGCTGGCCTACCTTCTGCGGCCTGAATAAACTTTTTTCTGATTGTAATATGATACAAGTGACTCGAACCATTATCTCTCCATGTAAGAAACAATATGTGGGAAAAACTAAGAGGACAATCAAAAACTTGTATAATTGAACAAAGCAGTTGCATTAACTGAGATATACGTTTGCACCATTAGTAGAACACAGGCACCCTGAAAACCATTCTATTGAAAATTTAGTTTATTTGTCTTGATGAGCTTTACCACTAGATGGTGCCATGGGAATATCGATATTACTGTACTTTGAAAAGAGAAGAGCAAAGCCTCATATACCATCTCAATACTACTCAGCCATTTGGCTAAAATCTGAAAATTGACTATAGTGTCTTTCTGTGAAACTCAAGCCTAAATTTTGTTTTCCATTACATTTTTGTTAGCTAAGATATTCTCACACATATTTTCTTTAAGGTTTTGCTTAGATCTCTTTAGAGGTATTTTTCAGTTTAAAATGATAGTTCATTCTGTTTTTACATTTTTTCTAAATTAATTTTGTACCACAGCCTGCGAATACATATTTATTAATTTTACATTGTTTTTGCACTGCATTCAAATTCCAATGTTATTATTTATATACCCAAGGATCTCACTTTATTCTGTCATTTTTGTTCTCAGCTTCTATGTTATGTCATATTCAGTGGCGTACCTCACATATGTGACACCCGGAGCCCATCATTTTTTGACACCGCCCCCCCCATCTGTACAGAAAACATGATTTTTAGTAACAAGCCACACGTCACACATGAGTACCTAGGAAAAGGTAGCATCTTACATACTGCAGTGAGCAGTACAACATCAATACACCCATTGTAAAATTAAACAAGCCAGACTAGTACAGATCAATCCTGGAGTCAAACCTAACAAAAAAACCATGTCTTTTGAACACACAGAACACAGAAAACACCTTCGCCTAGTATGGAATATGTAATCACAAACTAACCCCTCCCTCTTTTACAAAACTGTAGTGTGGATTTTAGCCACAGTGGTAACAGCTCTAACGCTCATAGAATTCTGAGCATCAGAGCTGCTACCACCACGGCTGGCGCTAAAAAACGCTCCACAGTTTTGTAAAAGGGGGAATAAAATAGAAATACATAGACAAAGGTTAAATTGAACCAATAAGAAGCTGGACTCTGCATACAATGCTACACCACAGAAACAGTGACACATGTCTCCTAAAGTAATAAATAAATAGAAAATTTTTTTCTACCTTTGTCTTCTGTGGTTTCTACTTTCCTCATCTTCTTGTAACTCTCTTCCTTCCATCCACTGTCTGCCGTCTCTCTTCCTCTATATGGCATCTTTTCTACTTCTATGCCCCTTCCAGAAACTGTATGACTCCCCCTTCCATCTCTCCTTTCACCCCCATGGTCTGGCATCTCTCTCCTCTCCTTCCTTCTCCCTTTTTTCCCTCATTTTCCTTTTCAATTTATTTTCTGCATCTGTCTAGATTACGTTCTTACTACCCTCTCATCAATGTCCTTTTTTACTGTCTACCTAAAGCTTGCCACCTCTTTCCCTCACCCCTTCCAGTATCTAACTCTATCCTCGTCCCTCAATCCAGCGTGTGCCCTTTTTTCTTTCTCCTCCCCACTTCCTTCCAGCGTCTGCTCCCCCCTCCCTCACACTTTCATTCAGTGGCTGTCCCTCCTCTCCCCCACACTTCCATTCAGTGTCTGTCCCTCTCTCTACCCCTTCCACCTTCTGTCTCGCCCCTTCCAGTCACTGCCCTCTCTGCCCTTTCCATCCAATGTCTGCCTTCTCTCTCTTCCATACAACATCTTCCTTCTTTCTATGCTCCTTTCATAACTATCTATCCTGTGCCCCTTCTCTCCTTTGTACATAATTGATTTCAGCTCTGCCACCTCTCCATTTTTTTCTCTCTGTCACCAACCCATCCCCTATGCTCTGGCATCTCTCTCTTCAACTTTCTTTCCTTCGCATCCCATAGTCTGGTATCTGCCCTTCCCTGATTCTCTGGCATTTCTCTCCTTTCCTTCCATCTTTCCCTCCCCCTCCATGCTCTGAGATCTCCCCCTTCCTTTTCCCTTAGTCTGGCATACCTTCCTCCTCCCCTCCAAGCCCTGGCATCTCCTTTCATTCCTTCCCTCATCTTCCTTCTCCCTCCAGCTGGGTACAGCAACACTCTCCCCTGCAGCTCTAGACTTCCCCACACCTGCTCCCCCCAAATTGCCAATGCTTCGGTTACTCTTCTTTCTTCCTCCCTCCCCCCAACGTAGGCCCTGTGGCACCATCAGCTCTTAGTCCCTCTAACACCGGCCCTGCAGCTCCGGACTTCCCCACACCTGATCTCCCCTCCCCCCCCCCGATCGCTATTATTTTAAACGTTATGGCAGCCGCGGCGCTGTATCCATCGAAGGAGATTTCTGACCTCGGCCTACCCCGGAACTCTTCCTACAACAGCGACTTCCTGTTCCCGCCTAGGCGGGCGGTGGCTGCAGGAAGAGTTCCGGGGCTGAAGTTAGAAGTCTCCTTTGATGGATACAGCGCCGCGGCTGCCATAACGTTTAAAATAATAGCGATCGTGGGGGGAGCAAGTGTGGGGAAGTCCGGAGCTGCAGGGCCGGCATTAGAGGCAGTGAGAACAGCCGGCTGTGCACCCCCCCAAGGCGTGCACCCGGGGCGGACCTCCCCCCCCTGAGTGACTCCCATCGCTCCAGCTCTGTCTGTGCTATACACTGGCTGCCCATCCAGAAACATTGCATCTTTAAAGCTCTTACACTAGCTTTCAAATTCTTTGACCGAATGATCCCATCCTACATGGCAAAAAAAACTAGCAATCTATATCCCCAACTGACCCCTGAGATCACAAGCTGAGAGAAGATTGTCCACCCACTGGCATGAATCTTCCTTTTGGAAAATGCCCGCAAACACTCCTACTCACACTTTCTACCCAAATTATGGAACACAGTCCTGCCAACCATCAGATCACTGACAGGTTTACTAAACTTCAGGAAGGCGATAAAAACCCACCTTTTTACCTGACTCTCTTAAAGACACACTCAACCTCAATTTCTACCCCAGCAAAGTTGTACTGCCTCACTGAGTGTGCCCTACCACTTGACTTCTAGCTGTAACTAAGTCACTATATACATTAATTGCTATCACTTTACAAATGATTCTCTCACACTGGAAATCAGTTCAGTTTTTAAACACCTCATTCTGGTGGGCAACGGTAGTGTTGATTCACAAATATGAATGTAAAGCCAATTCCCTTACTAATAAAAGCTTTAAAAACCCCAAAAATTTGGTCACCAATAGCAAATATCTCTTCTGTATCTTAATTTAATTTAAAGTTATATTCCAACTGATAGTATTGAGTATAATATTTTAATCCTATATAATAAAACCCTAGCCGCGCATGCGCACTTACCTGTGTGCTTCTGTGATCTCTGATCTGTGATCAGTAGGTCCGTGGCCAGCAGGAGTGCAGATGCGGCGGCCAGGCAACTCGGAGACGCACAGCTGGCGACTCCCCCCCTCCTGCCCTCACTCATCGCCAAAACCACCACTGCGAAAGCCTCCTCCTTCTGGCCGGCTCACCCGTGTTTAAATTAAGAGAAAAGCACTGCACCGTGCTAACGCTGGCCTCGCCGTCTTCTGTCCACTGTGGCCTGCCCTCTCAGACTACTTCCTGTTTCCGCTAGGGTTGGCCGCAGTGGATAGAAGATGACGAAACAGCAGTACTGCGGTGCAGCGCTTTTCTATCAATTTCAACATGGCGTCTGGGAAGGGTGCAGCGGAAAATGCTGTTGCTGCACAGGGAAGGCCGAGAAATGCTGCTGCTGCACAGGGAAGTGTGTGTGGGGGGGAAATGCTGATGCTGCACAGGGAAGTGTGTGTGTGGTGGGGAAATGCTTCTGCACAGGGAAGGCCGAGAAATGCTGCTGCTGCACAGGGAAGTGTGTGGTGGGGGGGAAATGCTGCTTCTGCACAGGGAAGGGTGGGAAATGCTGCTGCTGCACAGGGAATTGTGTGTGTGGGTGGGGAAATGCTGCTTCTGCACAGGGAAGGCCGTATTCGGCAGGAGGGCTTGTGGGGTGTGTCGGGGGTGCACTTCGCAAGAGGGTCTGGGCTCCCTCCTGCCGATATTCCCGGGAGGGGGGCGGCAGTTTGATGGTGCCGTCTTCGGCAGAAGGGTTTGAAATCCCTCCTTCCGGTTCGGGGTTTTGACGAGGGGGGGAATCGCGATCGCCGCCGTGGTCGTTGCGTTGGGGGGTGGACCAGTTATAGGATTCTGTAAGTGGTGTTGGTTTTTGACAGAAGGCGATTACAGAATCCTGCTTTTAGGCGAAGGACTAGCCCCTCCTTCGCCTAAAATGTCTGGGTTTTGGCTTTTGAGACTTGGGCAGTTTTTTGGTAGGGAACGTGATGTAGGGATAGACGTAGTGGCAGTCTGGCCCAGTAGATTGCTGAACGTGCAGGTAGCCCATTCTCAAAAAAGCCCTCAATTTGGATGTTTTTTGAGAATGGACATTTCCTTGCTGCCAACTTCAGCATCTACTGACTTAGGCCAAAAGAGGACTTGGACTTTCTTTTTATTATGCCCCTCCAGGTGTTTTATCCCAACCCGCAATCCGGAATTTCAGACATCCACAACTTTTCTGAGCACATGCTCCACCCCCTAGCCTGAGAGCTAGTAAACATATCCAGTTAAAACCCAAAGCCAAGCAAAATACCTGAACATATCTATGACAACAGGGTATGGGGGAGAATTCCCATCAACATAAATAATTCATGAGCTGATTTGCTCTGCAAAATATTAACAAGTGAACAGGCACAAAGGCAACTCAGAAAAACATTGAAGAACAATGTAGAACTAACCTGCTGTGTGAAACGAGCACCCCAAGAAAGGCCTTCGGTAATGTGTATACCAGTGTATCTCAAACTGTGTGCCCTGAGCCCTACCCATGTCTAACACCAGCACTGGTAGGATAAACACTTCAGTTCTCATATTTTCTAATCACAAAATAGAAAATAAAATTATTTTTTTCTATCCTTTATTGTCTGGTTATTTTATTTTTCAAGTCATGTTGGTCCCAGGCTCTGGTTTCTTTTTCCTTCTGTCTTCTCTTAACTCACTCACCAGGGTCTCCTGCTCATTTGACATTTCTTCTTCTTTTTGCTCACCATTCATCTTCCATTTTTGTGTACTTATCTTTCCCTTATCTGTGTCCGCTATACTGCCCTGTCCAGCATCTCCCCAGTGTCCATCTCCCTGAATTTTATCATCACTACTCTACATCCTGCATTACTCATCTCCCTTTTGTGTTCCTATTCTCTCCTGCATTTAACACTTTCCCCTCTGTGTCCATATAACCCCCCTCCCATGTCTGGCATTGCCCCTCTCTGTCCATGTACTATTCCCTCAGCATTCTTTTCATTGATTCATTGCAGTTTTACTATGGAGATACTTTTCTGATGATATTTTTGGTCATGCACAGGCGTATGGTAAGTTCAGTGCTGTTCTCCTCACCTTCTGCAGAAATTTTAGACTACAGTCCATTCTCTGTTTTTAGTTTCATTTTTACACTTTCTATTGTCATGTTCTGTTTTATGTCTGCTCTCCCTCCGGTTCCTTTGTGTGGCTCTTTGTTGAAGCGAACCTTATGCAGCTGACATATATTTTACTTACTTTTAAGTTTATGTGATTTTAACCCCCTTATTTTGTATTATATCGAGGTTCATTTATTTTAACGTTTATTAGATCAGTTTTTATTTTCTATTAACCATTCTGTATATTAAACATAGCTATCCCTGCCAGGGGGGTATTGATATTGATTTTTATCCCCTTGCTGTGCATGGTAATACTATGAAACCCTGCAGTTCAATATTGTTTCTTGACGCCCATTTTGGCCATTAGGATCCTTTGTCCATTACATTTTTTCTAGATATGCTATAATTTCAATATAGATGATTTTGAGCACTATTTGGATTATCTTTTTAGATTTATTTACATAAGGCTTATTATCTCTCTTAAGATATGCTGAATCGCTTATAATTTCATTGATCCTCATAATCAATCTGTTTGTCTTGATCTGCAGTTTTTATATTTTAACACTTTCTTATAAGGTCTAATCAAGTTTGTTCTTGGGGGGCCATTTACCATTTGTATCCCCATTATATTTGGATATTAAATGCCATAGACTTCTATACATGTGTGTAAAATTCCCACCCTCCTGAGACTGTTCATCTCGTTGTATTCGCTAAGACTGGGTTACTGCCTTGGTTTATATAAATTTGAATTTTTAATATAGCTTGTCACACAACTATCCCCTGCTCAAGCCTGCAGGTAGCTTAGCCATGTTTTATCCTGACCTGTCAGCGTGGCTTCCCCAGGAAAAAGGAAGGCCTTTCAGGTAAAACAGAGCTAGGCTCCTGCCTAGTCTGCCCAGGCCACACTGAGATACATTTGCCAATAAAGGGAGACACAATTCAGGTATGGTCAAATCCTCATTCTTAGGCTTTATTTGATAGGGGGTCTGAACACCGTCAGCCCCCCTCAGGATATGCATAAATCAGGCACAAAGTAAAAATAGATCATACAGTTGTCAGAATGGCCTAAAGTCCACGTATGGCATACAATTGCATTCCCCTGGACTTTCTCTGCTTTAAAGATAGTCCCCTTCACCAGGGTTCAAATAAACAGTAATGCCATGAAAATAAATTCCAAAACAATGAAAGCAAAAACTGGCGTGGCTTGAGAGCGCTGGTGGATGGACGAGTAATTGAGTAGCTCCGTTCCTCCAGGCAATGTTTCATTGTTTTTGAACTTAAAAATTGAAAATTTTTCGGACAAAATTTGAATGTACTTCATCAGTATGGCTACTTCTAAGCAAACTAACTTGGAAACAGCGTTTTCTTGTGGTAAAACAAAGAGGAGTAAACCAGACCCGCCAACTCCATCTAGGGCTCCTCTGCTGGGAGATTCCCCCAATAAGGTCGATATGAGGGATGAACTGTGGTGTATCAGACAATTATTACAGGGAAATGCTGAGAAACTAGCTACAGTAATAGAGGAAGCGGCTAACCTCTCTAAAAAGATTGAAGGAACTAACGCTAGATTGGAAAAATTGGAGAGCAGAGTGGAAAGGGCAGAGTCAGCTGCAGCTCAGTGCCAGAAAACTTATAAGGTAACTCAAAGACTTATCGGTGCAAATGGAAAATTTGGAAAACAGGGCGAGAAGAAGAAATGTCAGGCTCTTGGGGTTACCCGAATATTCAGAAGGAAAAGATGTAGTGGCTTTTATAGAAATGCTTATTCCCAAGCTGATCCCTTTATCATCTAAATTTCCGTTTGAGGTGGAAAGAGCTCATAGAATTCCAGCAAAATGGATCAACGATTTTACTGGCCCCAGACCATTAATTTTTTGTGTTTTGAGTTTCCAGCAAGCATTAGCGTCAGCATCTATGAAACAAACTTGTTGGTTTTTTGTTTTTTTTTTGTTACATCGTTCTTTTTGGACCCCGGTTAGATTGAATAAGTTAGATAATTCTAGGTCTAATAGATGTTGGCAATGTCATCTAGACATAGGAATATTGGATCATTTACTGTTTTATTGCCCTAAGATACTGATTTTTTGGAAATCAATTTGGGGACATATTAATAATATTCTAGAATCTGCGATCCCTTTGACTTATGAAGTAGTGATTTGTGGTACTGTGTTGCATGTAAAAGATCCCTTAGACCAGTGTTTTTCAACCGCTGTTCCTGTGCCGCGAGATGTTGCCTGGTGTGCCGCAGAGCCGCCATCAGGGCAGTACTACCAGTCCTGCATTCAGGGGCCCGGAGCTGACAGGGGGCCCGAGGCAGGGGCGCCAGTAGCTCGCCAAGGCAAAGTGAGTCGATCACCCAGGACTCACTTTGTCTTGGCGATCTAATCTATCGAGCCGATAAGTCTTCTCCCCGACGTCAATTCTGCAGTCGGAGAGGAAGTTCGGGCCAGCCAATCGCTGCCTGGCTGGGCGGAACTTCCTCTCCGATTGCAGAATTGACATCAGGGAAAGCATGCGTCGGCGTCGGCTTTGGGGCCTGTTATCCATTGGTGGGTCCTGTTCCCCGATGTCAGCGGCAGTGGCAGTGGCTTGGGGAACAGCAGGGAGAAAGAAAGAAAGGGAGCAGGCAGGGAAACAGAAGGAAAGAAGAGAAACAGAAAAAAAGAAAGAAAGGTCAGGGAGAGAGGAAGAAAAAGTTGGGGGAGGGAATTAGGTGTGGAGGAGAGAAAGCATACAGGCTGATAGAAGGGAAGAAAGATTGGATGCACAGTCAGAAGAAGAAAGTGCAACCAGAAATCACCAGACAAGGTAGGAAAAATGATTTTATTTTAAATTTAGCAAAGTGGAGGCAGTATTTCCACAGTTTTCAAAGGAATTTGCCCAAATAACTTAATAGTTAACTGGGTAAATTCCCAGAGATGAAAACTTCCCTTCACTTACTATGCACAGTTCTGAATTTATATCTGCTGTCTATATTTTACAATATGGTCACCTTTTACTAAACTGCAATAGTGGTTTTTAGCGCAGGGAGCCTATGAGCGTCAAGAGCAGCGCTGGGCATTCAGCGCAGCTCCTTGCGCTAAAAACTGCTATTGTGGTTTAATAAAAAGGATGGAGGGTATATTTGTCTATTTTTGTATGCTATAAAAACCAAATACAGAGAGAGACTGAGAGCTGTTGACGAAGAGCTACGTGTGTGTCTTTCTTCGATTCCAGCCAGAATTGCACAACAAAGTTTTTGCTTCCTGAACACTGCTGGGTGTTTCTTATAGAATTTTGGGTGCTGATCATGAATATTACATCAAAAATTACCCATCACGTACCATTTCAGAGAAATCTTCAATTTTGTCGTGATTTTTTCTTATATTTGGATGCAAACAATTTTTTCTCCCATAAGTGTCTTATCAACAACGGTTTGTGCCGCCTGGGTATGTCCATGCATAAAATCTAGCCAGGTTGGAAGCTGTTTTATGGAAGATGACATCCTGGGCATGTCTGGGCAGGTCTGAACGAGCTTGCGCTGTCTCACCATGCTATAATGGTGGCTTCCATACACCGATCCTGCTCATTTGGTTAATATAGATAGTCCGTGTGTGTATATAGTATCAGTATAGTAAAGTATAGTAGTATAGTAGCTGTAGCAATATAACAGTAAGTAAGCTTGATGCTATAGACGTTTTGGTGTCGGGCAATATGTCTCGTCGGTGTCGTAACAGCCGCGACACATTCTGCTATATCTGTGGGGAATATACACTTACGCCTCAGAGACGTTCGATGACTGCCCTTGTAAAGAAAGCCTATCATCTGTATTTTGGCTGCAAAATAGGTGATCAAGACAAGCAATGGGCGCCTCACATTTGCTGTGCGACATGTGCTGTTAGTCTGAGAGCCTGGCTCAGAGGTACTCGAAAGACGATGCCATTTGCTGTTCCGATGATATGGCGAGAACAGAAAGACCATGTGACGGACTGTTATTTCTGTTTGACTAATGTGTCTGGTTTCTCTGCCAAAAACAAGAAGTCAATTGAATATCCTAATCTGCCTTCAGCAATGAGACCCATGCCACATGATGACAGTCTTCCAGTTCCGAAACCACCAGAGGATTGGACCTTAGACGAACCAGATGAAGAAACTGCAGTGCAGGGTTCTAACAGTGACATTGACCCGGATTTTGAACCATCCTCATCAGGCGATCCACATCTGATAACACAGTCCGAATTGAACGATTTGGTCAGAGATTTGGGTCTGTCAAAAGCAAAAGCTGAGCTGCTAGGTTCGAGACTGCAGGAATGGTGTTTGCTATCACCAGGTACGAAAATTTCTGTGTTTCGAGACCGGCATCATGATATAACCAAATTTTTTGCACAAGTCGACAGTCTCTGTTTCTGTTGTGACATTGAAGGATTGTTCTCGGTCTTTGGTTGTGATCACAACCCGGAAGAGTGGCGTCTTTTCATTGATTCGTCAATGTTAAGCCTGAAAGCTGTTCTGTTGCACAATGGCAACGTTTATCCTTCAGTACCTGTTGGCTATGCAGCACATATGAAAGAAACATATGAGAATATGGAAATGTTACTAAAGTATGTCCAGTATACCAGGTATAACTGGAATATCTGTGGAGACCTCAAAGTCGTTGCTCTGTTACTAGGACTGCAGCTTGGCTATACAAAGTACTGCTGTTTCATCTGCGAATGGGACAGCCGAGACAGAGAGTCGCACTATTCTAGAAAGAACTGGCCACTCCGTAAAAAGTTAGTTCCAGGACAGAAAAATGTAGCACATGAATCGCTTGTTGACCCGACAAAGATATTTTTGCCTCCTCTTCACATTAAACTGGGACTCATGAAGAATTTTGTGAAAGCAATGAACAAGGAAGGGGAAGGTTTTCGTTATTTAAGACAGATGTTCCCAAGAATAACTGATGCCAAGATCAAAGAGGGTATTTTTGTTGGCCCCCAGATCAGACATGTTATGAGTGACAAGCGATTTGAAGATCTGTTAGTTGGGCCGGAAAAAATTGGCTGGAAAGCCTTGAAAGACGTTGTTGACAATTTTCTGGGCAATTACAGAGCCCCAAACTACATTCAGCTGGTAGACAAACTTCTCAAAGCATACAAGAGAATGAAGTGCAATATGTCACTCAAGATTCATTTCCTCCATTCACACTTGGACTTCTTCCCCGCAAATCTCGGTGCTGTGAGTGACGAGCACGGTGAAAGGTTTCATCAAGACATAGCTACGATGGAGAAACGATACCAGGGCAATTGGAATCCGTCAATGCTTGCCGACTATTGTTGGATGCTACAACGTGATGCACCAGACACTGAATATAAAAGAAACTCGGGAGCAAAACACTTTTAATTCTGTTTCATTTAGTCGCTTGTGCGAAACGTAAACTTGACTATATATTTTATTGTCAGTAAACATAAAAATGTCTATTTCTCATAGTTCTTACGTGATGCAGTAAAACCAAAACCATATTTGAGCATACCAAGTTGGTACCTGTCATAATCACCAAAAACTTTTCAGGAATCAAGACTTAACCAAAAAATTGTTGTGCAGAATATCAGCTTTGTGTTCAGCCAAACAGGCCCAGGTTTCGCACTGAATAAAGTATTTTATAATTTTTCACTATTCTGTTTACTTAATATTTCATAATAAAGTAATTATAAAATACTTTCTTTGTGTTTATTTGATTCCTATTCAAGAGAATTACTTTATATATAGTCAATATAGGCACAGAGTTAAATTTTTTAACATTTTCTAATGGTGGTGTGCCTCGTGATTTTTTTCATGAAATAAGTGTGCCTTTGCCCAAAAAAGGTTGAAAAACACTGCCTTAGACAAATATAAAAGACGACTCTTCTTAATTATGACAAGTACAGCTGTACAATTGATTACACACAACAGGAAAAATTGGGACCGTTTTAATTTTACATTTTGGTGGGCAAATTTATGTTTAATGTATAAATATGAGAAAATGAATGCTGATTTGTCAGGGAATATAAAAAATTTTTAATTAATATGGGGCCCATTGATGTCTTTTGTAGAATTATTATAGTTTTGATTTTTGTTGACACATTGATTGCACATCCAGGGGGGGTGGAATATAGATTTTAAATGAATATCTTTCCTGAGGGTATTGGGAGGGAGGGTATTTTTGGGGTCTGATAAACAGTTTCTGAATGTTTATAAATATTTAATTTATGGTTATGACATGTATATTGCATTTCTATAAACTATGAAAAATTTTATAGATACTTTAATGATAATGGTTGGGTAGGGTGGGGGGAGGGGTATTGATCTGTTTGAATCTTGTAAAACTTTAAGTGATGTTTAAAGAGTAAAATGTTTTTTTTATACTGTTTTCACTTATTGAAAGTATTAAAAATAAAGAAAGATTTTAAAAAAAGAAAGAAAGCAAAAACTGCATAAACCTAGCAGGCAAGTAAAGTTGCAAACTTTGGAAATACAGTCACAAGCTCCCCAGCTAACCTTGCAGGGTAAAGCGTTCAGTTCCCAGCTCTGACTCCGTTCAAAGCTCTGCCGTTCAATAGAGCTTATCAGCATCAGCTGGGCTCTTCAGCGGGAGCACAGCAGGGCTTTAGATAAGCTGTTAGTTTTGCAGAAGCTTTATCACCATGGCTTCACAAGATCAAAGATACAGTTTCTTTAGCAAACAAAAGCTCTGGGCAGTCTTAGAGCAAAACAGAGAGGTTTTCCTTCTTTCCCTAATCAATGACACCTGGTCTCTGGTTACAGAGAGCCATCACACAAACGCAGCTTAGATAGACAGCTTCCTTGCTTCACTTCAACTTATGGACCAACCTCCATTCCCTCTGGGTTACAGTTGGCATCTAGAAGCAATTCAGTTGTGTTCATTGCCTCAGCTCTTGCCAGGTTCTCAATAGCTGGGCTCAAGCTAGGAAAGTCCTCCACCACATCCACGTTCTCACTGCTGTGGGACTGAGGAGAGAGTCTCCTTCCCTCACCTTCCTGCTTGCTCTGCTGCTTGTGCCTTTCTGTTTCTCTGTCCTCTGTTCCTCCATCTTTGCCTTTTCCTCTGTCTCTGTGATTAAGAGCTCTGCTTTTACGTGTGTCATAGCCCCATCCCTCTCTCCTAGGAGCCAGGGGTTGGGCTGGAAATTTCTAAGGAAATAACACTGGTTTCGCCTAGGCTGAAAATGTGAATACCTTGCAGGACTAGGTCTCCACTTCTCAGTAAAAGTCCTAACAGGCTTTCTGATATATTTCTTCTGGTATGGCACACTCTGCTGGATATTCTTAGGCTCATACCCTTTCTGCTCTACCTCACTGTCTGAGGGGTAGTCAGCCATTTCTATATCCTTACTTTTAACCTGGTCAGCTCTCCTTGTCCAGGGACCGTGCTCTGCTTTTATCCATTACAGGGACAAAGCTGGCTATGGATTTGTCACAAGCTGCAAGGCTTTATCTTATTTCCTATTTTTTGTTATATTAAAAAATATTATTATGCACTGTTTATCATAAACATAAAGATTCCTACATACCCTAATTTGAAAGGTATCAAACCAAACCACAGCAGAAATAAACTAAAAATATAAATATAAGCAAACTGTGTTTGAACATATATCATACAGTTTGCTAATATTTATATTTTTTGTTTATTTCTGCTGTGGTTTGGTTTGATACCTTTCAAATTAGGGTATGTAGGAATCTTTCAACCATCTCATTCAATTGTCCTTTGCTTACCTATCACTATTTCCATCTGGGTTTAGCGCATCACCATCATCACATTATACCCATGCTCACACCTGTACATCATATCTGATATATACACACGCCACTTATATTAATTATTATGCACATCATATCACTTGTGGTTGATGTCCACCTAGTCACATTTCTTTCTTCAAATTGACTTGTATATTATGTTCACTTATGTATTTATGTGTATTTTATTATTTTTTACACTTTTGGTTACTTTTCATCTTTATTTGTAAGGACCCATGATGAAGGCATGTTAACCAAAACACGGACTGTGTCAGATCCCCTGGTTTGTAAAAAGGTGGTTACACTAACCGCAACCATAATTGTTTCAATAAACCTAGTCTGCAGTTTGTCTTTGTTTGCTTCTGATTATTTTTTCACTTCACACTAGTTGGATTTTTGTCTTGCTTTTGTTTTCCTAGTAGATGGCACATTAACCTTTGTTGAGATGTGACATATTACTCCACTCCATGTTTTTGATTTGCATTTTGAGCCCCATAGTAAACAAAACGGGCTACACTCTTGGTAGTTTTCAAAATGGAGCTAGAGAAACAAACAATTTTGAAGTTATATTTTAAGTTTAATTCAAGTTTCAAGTTTAATTAATTTTAATATACCGACCATCAATGTGCACCTGGCCGGTTTACAATGCTAAAAATGAAAGGTTAAAATAAATTTTTATAGGGGGGGAAATGTGAACATTAAATAGAGAAATTACAAATACAAACATCAGCTTGAGGGGAAAGGAGGAGGGGAAAGTTAATAATTACATCATTAAAAACAAATTTTAAAAAAAGAAGAGGTGGGGAGGATAAAACACCAGGATTGGGGATCGCTTCTTAAAAGCGGTTCGTGTTTATTTTGCAGGCTGTTTGAAAGGAAATATTTAGATGCTATGGTATGCATCTTGGAATAAGAACGTTTTTAGTTTAGTCTTGAATCTGTCAAGTGAATTTTCAAGGCAGAGTTGAAAACAAGCTCTGTTTTGTGGCCGAGTGGTGATTTTCCCAGATGTCTCTAAACAGACTCAATTCAAAAGGAAGCAATTCCTAGTGCATAAGTCTGGGGCTTTAGCAGTGGGTGTGGCCTTTTTTGTAAAATTTCCTTGCAAATGCCTTATTTCACATGCAAGTGATAAATACGTCTTCTCAGACCCAGTCCAGTTGGAAGGTTTTCTAAAAGATAAATCTGTACAGATAGTATCTTAGGTTTTCATTTTGGGTTTTCTTGCTAGGGAGGATAATTGATGACATGTAAAGATTTATGCCACACTTTGCCTGCCAAGAAGTTAAAAAGTTTTCTTTTACTAAATTTGATATAAAGGATAGGTACTTGTGGCCAGATAATGTGGGCTAGATCATTAAATTATTTGTTTTCCTTAGATTGTTTTATTGAGCATTTTTTAGGCTGATGGCTGTAATTGATATTCTTTTATGTTTGTTATATAATTTGTAACAAATCAAGAAATTAATTAATTTTTCTTAAAAAACCAAAAAACCATGAGTGGACCAAAGAAAAGAAAAGTGGACAGTGAATGCCGAGTGTTTAAGAGGGAGTGGACAGCAAAATATTTTTTCACCGAAGTCCAATCAATGGCTGTAAGTCTGATATGTGAACAGGATAATTGCACACAAGCGTACTTATAGCTACTCTAGGGTTGTAAAAATGAATAATGAAAAATAATGATGCAAAATATGATTTTAATAAAATCCAAAATATTATTTTTTATTTGTTATCAATATTAGATCATAAGAATAATTGGTTATCATTTGCATCATGAGAATTATTACAGAAGCCAAAAACTGGCCTTGCTCATAACAAATTCCAACGTTTTACCAGTTACACATCCATATATATCCTAAATGACAACATTCCTTCGTTACAATCTAACTGCAATCTAATTGGTCCACATTATTTGTTTCCATATAAGGCTAGCTTCATATAGGCGTGTCACAGGAGCATTCCTAAAATTACATCCTTATACCTAAAAAGTTACATACTCACATTGAGCTTACATATTTTATAAAAAGAAATACATAGACAGATATTGTAATATACTCACAAAAACTATTCAGCTTTTAAATCCTTTCCTGTAAAAATCAGTGTATCCCCTCTATACTGAGAATATCATCTCTGTCTCACTAAGACTGAACAAAGAAAAAGATGGACGGAGCAGTTAACTCCCCCTTCCATCAAGATTCTAAAAAGTAGAAAAAAGTTGCTTAAGGTCAGCCAGAGGTTAAATACCAGCTGTGGCCTTATCAGGATCTCTTCAGGATTTCATAAATATGAAAATCAAAATAAAATATTATTCTAATCTATACTTATTAACTTGATACCTATAGCTACAAAAGTAAACTCATATTGTGTAATTTTACTGACTTACTAAAACTTAATTTTGGATCAATACATACAATGATACACATATGGTTTCGATCTGTCTTTCCCACAGCAAAACTCAAGTCATGGCAAATTTAGGGCCCCCTGGTATGTGGATACCAGCTCAAAAGCCAACTCTTGTCTGCCGCCTATATCTCCCTGAGGATTGGCCTAGTTCAGGCTGGTCATTCTTCAGAACAAAGAAGCCCTATAAAACTTAAGCTTTTCCATCTGGAGTAAATTTGGTATGGTGGTTATCAATCACAGAATGACTTAGCCTGCCTTCCTGTACCCTCAAGCACATGAGACATGTGTCAAATCAATATGTTAACTTAGAATCTCTATCTTGAACTTTTGTATTTCTGATTATTATATTTCAGCTTATCCAATTTTCATTTATTCATTTATAGCTACTAATCCACATTCTCACTTGCTCTTGGATTAGGCCCTATCTATCAACAGGTTTTTCTAACTAGTAAATCCTGGTGCAATGTGAGAAAGTGTAATGGCTGAATTTTTTATTATTTCATGTCTGCTCATTTTATCACCCGTACCTGTCCAGGTAAACCAAGCTGTCCCTCCTCAGAACTACTTAAGGCTACTACCCATGTGCTAAGATATCTGATCATTAGAATAATTAGTCAATGGTTCCCAAATTGTTTTAAAATTATGAAGATTCCCTTGTTGTAGGGGTGGGGTGGGTAATGTATATCATATGGAAATAGGAATATTGATAAAAAGGGGGGTATTTATTCTGTATTACAAGATGATTTGTTTGTAAATACAAATGATATATGACAATTGATTATAATATGTTTAATTCACTTGTTGTAAGAATTCAAAAATGAATAAATAAAAATTATTTAAAAAAAATATATTAAAAAAAAAGAACTACTTAAGGCATAAGACAAGGTCATCAATATGCCAGGAAACTATTGCAGTTTTCAAAGAATACAATATCAACCGTCACTTTGCTACGAAGCAGTCACTGCAAGAACGAGAGGCTACTGCTCAGAGGTTGATGGCTAATTTGAAGGCTCAGTAAAAAAATTTTCACAGACAAATTGCGATTCAAGAGTCAAGTACCAAAGCAAGTTTTATGCTGTTATTCAAATTAGCAAAAGCTAGCAAACCTCTCTCCGAAGGCGAGTTTTTCAAAGAATGCATGATAGAGACAGCAGGTCTCTTGTGTCCGGAGAGGAAAGGCAAATTTGAAAAAAAATTAGTTAATCACACAGGACGTTGACTCGCCGTGTGGAACTGATTGACAAAGACATAGCCAGCACGTTAAATAATAAGGCGGAGTTCGCTAGCACTGGACGAAAGTAACGACATAAAAGACACTGCTCAGCTCTTAATTTTTATCTGAGGGAGTAACGACAGTTTTGAAATAACGGAGGAGTTTGTGATTTATATACAGTTGTACAGAATATTGTCCCTTTTTATACTTTAATAAAAATATTTAAATGTAAAATCATAAGTGCTTGAGGTTTGTGCAAATGAAGACAGAGCTCATGAGAACGGGGCAGGCATGAAGCCAGAACTCACAGTTTCAAGTTTTTTAAAATTTTGATATAAATGCAATATCAAATATTTTCAATGCGTATAACAATAAAAAAAATTTGGGGGAGGACAAAATAAAACAATTTAAACAGGTAAACATACAATCAATGTACACAATTAATAAGGAAAAAGGCGTGAACTACAATTATTAAAGAAAGTAAAAGAACATTTAAGGAAAAACAACATCAGGAGGGTAATTAAAAATGTTTTACAAATAAAACAAGGTCTAAAAATGAAAGGGAGAAGTTGTGACCTATATATAGATCTGGTTAGATATAAATATTTGAACCTGAGATTGTTGATAAAGAGTTATCCTGTTTATGACTCGAATGCATCTTTGTATAGGTGACTTTTTAATGTGCTTTTAAATTTTTCTAAAGAAGTTTCACCATGCAGATAAATTGGTAATTTGTTCCATAGCTGGGGTGCTATGATTGAAAAAGTTGTAGCTCTTCTGGTGTCTTATTATTTTCAGAGACGGGATGGTCAGCAAATGCTGATCTGTTATCTGGCTGGGGAATATGGTATCAAATAACAATGTAAAAATGTTGGTGTGTTGTTTTGTTGAGTTTTGAAGGTTAACAGTGCAATTTTATAACCAGTGTGCTTTTTGTAACAGGGGAGTGACATGATCGTATTTTTTGGAGTTAGTAATATTTTTTACTGCAGTATTTTGTATAATTTGTAACCTTCTTATTTCTTTCTGAGATATGCCATGGTATAATGTATTGCAGTAATCCAGCCTGGAAATAACTAAGGAATGAATCAGAACATTAAGAGCCTTTGGTTCTAAGACTTTGGCTAAGGATCTAATGAGACGTAGTTTGTAAAACCAGTTTTTAACTACGGAGCTAATCAGATCATGGAAGGATAATTCATGGTCCAATAATACTCCCAGTATTTTTGTCATTGTTACTTTTTGTAGTGGGAAATTGTCTAATTTGTGATAAAAATGTAAGATCCTTTTTCCATGGGAAAAGCATTGTTGAAGATTTAGATGGATTCAGGGCCAGCATGCTGTCTTTTAGCCATTGACTAATTTGTTTTAACTTATTGTTTATATTTGTTATCTCATTAGTGTCCGCTGTATTTAATGGATATAAAAGCTGGATGTCATCTGCATAGGCAAAACTGGAGAATCCAATCGATTGACTTAAAGTGAGAAGAGGTGCTAAAAAGATATTGAATAGAAGAGGGGACAGAATTGAGCCTTGAGGGATGATGAATTGTTGAAGATAACTTTAGCTGACCTATCTTGAAAGTATGCTTTAAACCAATTTAGAACTTGATCAGAAAAACCAATGGAAGACAGTCTCTTAATAAGTAAATGATGGTCGATGGTGTCAAATGCTGTTGATAAATCAAGTGAAATCAAAAGTACAGATTTGTGGTGATCTAAGTGATATTGAATGGGGCGGTGATGGGAACAGAGCCTATGGGTTGGAGACAGGGACGGAAACTAACTTTATCCCTGTGTCATTCTCTAGTACGAAACATTTCAGTAATCCAACATTGTTAAAATAGAAACCTGAACTATGATCCTGTAATAGCTTGTAATAACAGTGATGCCTTACATCTTCTGCCTTACTAACACTGTTTTCCCCTCCTGTAGTTTATTCAAATAGGATGAGAAAGTCGGAGCTTTGAATGAAGACAAGACTCAGCAGTGGCAGTCTCAGGGAAGCACTGACACAAATGGCACACAGTGAGGCTCTGAGGCATTTCCTTCCCTGGAAATGGATTCCATATTAAAGCCATTCCAAAATGTTACCTTAATTTTTTAACTTTCTTTCGCAGTATTGTCATTGTTACATTGTGTGTGGGTATGATTGTATAGGCGTATGCTTTCCTAGGCAATGCATCATTTGGTGGAGCACAGATGACCATGTAAATGTCAGAACAAAACACAGAAATGCCTCGCCAACCCTTCCAGCTACAAGAAAAGCACAAACAGAACTCATAAGCACTAAGAACTTGCTCACAGCCACTTTTCCCATTTTATGGAACGTCTTAGATGTGCACATAAAAATCAGATTTAGACAGTGATATGATTTTCGCAGTTAGTTTTGCCTCAAATTGTGAATATTCTGACACTTGTGCAGGTGTACATAGGAGATTTGGTTCTTTATTTTGCCATATATTCCTAGTGGTACCTTCATTTCCCTTTGCCTAGGCATTCAGGGTTTCAAGATTACTGCAATGAATATGCATAACATTGGCTTGCATGCAGTGGGCTCTCTCATATTTCATTCATGTTCATTGTAGCAATCCTGAAAACCTGACTGACTAGGTGTGCCTCCAGGAAAGAGTTGAGAAACACCGGCCTAGACAGTTCTCTTTTTCTTAAATGTCCATGATTCCCAGAATTGTGATCCATTGATTGAAATTGCTAGCTGTTCCTGCTAGCTCCACACTCCACAGCGCATTTATCAACCCAGAATCTTAGTCCATTTGCCACCTTTTTAAAAATGAAATTCCCTTTCCTTTGATAAAAACTTTTGCAGTTTCTCCCTTGTATGGCCTCCTGAGTATTTTGTCTACTTCTCTACATTCTCGAGAGCCGTCAAGTGCTAGCATGTGGAGTATGGCAACTTCCCAGAAGGCTAAAGATGAGTATCCCCTATCCTTCATGTTACTTGTATAATTCTCTTTTTAATTGAGAAAGGAAAGAGGATGGGATTTGATATACTGCCTTTTTGTGCTTACAATCAAAGCGATTTGCATATTCTGTACAGGTGCTTATTTTGTACCTGGGGCAATGAAGGGTTAAGTGGCTTGCCCAGAGTCAAAGGGAGCTGCTGCAGCAATCGAACCTGGTTCTCATGCTACTCCTCCACTCCTTACACCTGAATGTGCATCAACATCGATTGATGCTTCACTTCTTTTTTCTTTTCTGTGCTGAAACTCAGAGAATCACTGAGAATGAGGGACCATTGACTTGTATTCTGGTGCAAAACATTGCTGCCAGATGCTGTAAAGCTACCTGCAGTTAGCCAGCTGTGTGCATTTTTTGTAATGAAACTAAATGTACAACCAGTTATAAGACCTTATCTTGCATCAATATGAGTCTCGCCCAAACAGGATACATTCTGGAGATCACACACATCCCTTCTCCAGGTGCTACATGTTGTAAATTTGTAGGAGAAATATGCCGCCCCCCATCCCAGCTATTCTGCCAACATGTAAAGCAAATTTAAGATTTGGTGAAAAAAGTAGATTTTCATTGGGCCAGCGGAAGAATATTCCAAAGGTGGTAATGTACATGAAGTCCGATTATTTTGCTGGATCAAAGAAACCTACAAAAAATCCTGGAGACAAAAGTGACTAGTTTAACTTCTATTATTTAGATAGGCAAAAAGAGAATGAGTGCTAGCCAAGGAGCTCTGACCACCTAGTGATAATGAGAAACAGAAATTCAGTCTTTGAATTCATTCCTTCTGTGGCTAATAAAGAGACAGCAAGCTGCTAAGGGAGTACAGTGGAACCTTGGTTTACGAGCATAATTCGTTCCAGAAGCATGCTCGTAAACCAAATTGCTCGTATATCAAAGCAAGTTTCCCCATAGGAAGTAAGGGAAACTGCTTTGATTGGTTCCACCTCCTCCTCCCCCCCCCCGAGGCTACCAGCACTGCTCCATTCTTCCCCCCTTGAGGAATCCAACGCTGTTCCACACCCCCCCCCCCCCCGCGATCCGGCATCCCCCCCAGCGATCCGGAATCCCCCCCCCCCCCGCTCGCGGTGCCCCCCCTCCACTACGATCCTACTTTCCCCCCCCCCCGAGCAGTCAATGACACCCTTTACCCGACTTGGCACCAGTGCCGGTACCCGAAGATCCTCCCTCTTCTGGCGCGGCTGGGCAGTGTGTCGGAGATCCTCCTTCTTCTGGGCTGGACTGGCTTTGAGCATTTGCGCATGCTCAAAGCCTTCTGGTCTCGCTCTCAATCTCGGAGAGAGCGAGACCAGAAGGCTTTGAGCATGCGCAAGCGCTCAAAGCCAGTCCAGCCCAGACCAGAAGAAGGAGGATCTCCGACGCACTGCCCAGCTCAGGCCGCGCCAGAAGAGAGAGGATCTTCGGGCACCGGCACTGGTGCCAAGTCGGGTAAAGGGTGTCATTGACTGCTCGGGGGGGGAGGAAAGTAGGATCGTAGTGGAGGGGGGGCACCACGAGCGGGGGGGCGCTCGTACAGCGAGGCAAGCTCGGTTTACGAGGCACCAAGTTTGCAAATGTTTTACTCATCTTGCAAAACACTCGCAAACTGGTGCACTCTTAAACCGAGGTACCACTGTATTTTTATAAATCATTTCCAGTGTGGAAAGCATATTTTACATGTAGAAAATGACTGTCATAAAATTACAACAGGTAATGTGTATGTAAAATGTAGGCTTAAGAAATATGAATAGGCAGTCTTGGGGCAGTAATTTTGACCAATCAGGGGTGGAACTGCAATGAATGTGTGTACTTGATAAAATATGCACACATGCATGGGAAGCACATGTTTTGGACCATGTGCAGTTTATATACTCCTAAGGATACAGTAGTGCTAGAAGTTTATTTTATAACAGTACAGCAAAAATTAGGCGATAATTAGGTGCTTATCTTATGGTGCTCAGATGGAAGTTAATGGTGGTTAAGAGCCAAAATAAGGGGGAGGGGAACGGCAGGCACCTAACTGCAAGTATTCTAGCATGTAACTGCAAAGGATCCATTCACATGAGAGGGGTGTAGGTAGGTCATTGGTATTCCAAATATTCTTGCATGCACTTATATGCCCAACTGCCGCATTTAGGTTCCACCATTTACATCAACCAAAGACATTGCATATGTGGTCACGCCTAAAGTTTGGTACATAACCACAGACTAATACTAGTAATCTATAAAAGATTTGGCATACAACTCTGCTGCTATAGAATACCAGCTCAATACCTAGCTTTTTGGCACATAGCAACCAATGTTGCCTTTATAAAACAGAGAAATTTTTGTAGGTACCCTATTATAAAATTACCTCTGTATTTAAATGATTAAGGAAATTATTTTGCTTTTCAGTCTTTGCAAGTATGCACTTGATGAAATATTTAATAGGCTTTTTTTTCTCCTGTGTTTTTTGACCATTTAAAAACACAGAAGCCTAGTGATCTGTAAAGATCATTTTACTCATGAAGGGTAATTTTATAACAGGTTATCTGTGTGTGAAGGGCAAGTATGTGCCTATTTTTAGTCTATCTTATAAAGACAAGTGGGTGCCTGTGTGTCTTTATAAAATAATAGTGGTTAAGCAGTAGAAATAATGGTTAGACTGAAGCCAGAGGTGAAAATGTTCACATTTAAAGTATGCAAGTTCACCAGGACAGGCTAGGTGATCGCTTAAGGCAGCAGTTTCTTAGAGGCAGCAAAAAACAGCTGCAGTCAATGCAAAACAATAGGTCCTGAGGACCACAGACATGCTTATATATTAAATGTGCAAACCCATTTTAAATAGAACATAGAAATCAAAATTAATATATCGAGGTCAATATTTCACTCCTAGGAGCCTCCAAGTGTCAACATTTATGGGAAAATTCTAGAAACTGCACCTACATTTAGGCGCTGGTAGGTGCCCTATGTTAATTAACAAACGCTATTTAAAATGGCAAAAAAAAAACACCCCATAACACCTACAGGCGCCTAAATAATACACTTTAGGCTACCTAACGCCACTATGGGCATGGATAATGCTAGAAGTAGTGGTAGGCAGCCTAAAGTGCCTATGTAAGTGTGATTCATGACAAAGATAGATGCCAGAAATGTAGGCCCAGAAAACCTAGGCCTAAATACCAGTGCCTATCTTTCGCTGTGGCGTGATACCCTATAGAGCGCCATAATGTGATTGACATGCAATTGGCTGCTTTTTAGGCAGCTGGCAATATTGGCGCCTTATAGAGAATCTGGGCCTTAGTGTATGTCAACTTCCCAGAGACATAAAGATAAATATTCCTTCCTTTGTGTTGTATGCATTACTGCTTAGGACGCACAAATCCAGTAATATTTTAGAAAAAGGTCTAGCAACCATTTTACAGAGAAAGCAAGGCAATTATACAGTACTATTACTACTTTATCAGTTATTTTCTTAGTCTCATGCAGATATTTTCTTGACCCCCAAAGGGCTTATAAACCATGCTTTTACCTGAGGCAACAGAGGATTAAGTAATTATGGAGCTCATTTTCAAAGTACTTAGACACACAAAGTACCATGTCTACTGTAAGTGCTTTTAAAATGAGCCCCTTAATCATGATCACAAGGAGCCAAAGCATGGTTTTTGGCCCACTTGCTTTAAACATTACGCTTCTTCTCCAGGTGTATGCCTGACATGTTGCAAACCTATACATATACATGCCACTAATTAATGACCAAGACCTCAATTCTTATTTATTTTCAACTTGGGAGAGAACATCCTTGATCTCCTATTTAGAGTTGACCCCAAACCACTTTTTACCAATGTACACATGCAAGGGAAGCAGCTGTAATTCATGTGATATTCTGGGATATACACTTGCACAGGTTTAGAATTTCACCTAAGCTCCACCCAATGTATATTCGCTTGTAATCTAAAAGTACTCTAGATATACATATGTAAATCCTGGCTTTCTAAAATCAGGTTTGAGACTGAAGTCACATCATGAGCGTTCATTTTATTATCAGGCTGTAAGAACATGGAATTCATTACTAATGCTTATTTGTACCAGTGCCTCATTTCTCTTTTCAAAAGTTGTTAAAATCATATTATTTTTAGAAAATTCTTATTGCCTGACAAATAATTTATGAAATTGATGTTTACTTATTTTCTGTTTGGTTTTATTGTACTATCCTGATTGAATATGGAATCAGTCTTTTTGAACTATTATCCTGCTCTGAACTCTTTTGAGGGGGAAAAGCAGGTTATGAAAACCTAAAGTAAAATAAAGGTTTTACACGTACTATGATAAGCAAGTGTAAAGGGCTCCTAAAATAAGGGTAAATAGGCATAAATCATGACCTGTACTCTGACCAAGTTCTATCCCTGAACACGCACCTTCTTGTCGCCACACAAACCTTCCTTGTGTGACTCATAACTCCTGGGGTAATTTACATTCAAGAAACCGTGTCAAGTGTCAGAGGGGCATTTTGACCAGTCCTGATTTTGTAAAATCCTAAACCCCAACACATCGTGCTGTTCATTGTCCTGTTTAGGGAGCAGGGATGAAAAAGGCCAGGACTCACTTCTCCCTGTTGGAACTGGGTCACTTGTCCCTTCATTCTAGAATTTTAGCATCTAAATGTAGTTGCCCTTTGCACACTAGAATTATAAAGTGCTATTACATATGTTAAATGCTATGTGCATGCTCAGTTTTAGTCTATAAATGAAGTTGCAACTTGCTTAACGTGTAAATGCAAGGGGCATATATATGGGTAGAGATAGTCGGGGATCTACTTACATAACTTGCTGAATACTGTAAGCTGCACACTAAAGTTCTGCATTTAAGCATATTCATTCCGGCTATTGACGTGGCATAATTGTAGGCAAATAGATGCTAATTTATGCTGGTATTCTATAATAGAATCTTGGCATGCAGATGCCATAATAGAATTAGCCCTCAGCAAGCTGCATCTGCGTATCACCCAGTTGTAGAATTGCTCTCTTGGTAGATTATGGTGAACACAGTTGAGGTATAACACATAAACTAAGGCTGTGAACTGGTGACTTGGAAATCTTGTCTCCAGTTCTAACCTTTACTCCCTCCACAAAAGTGACAGTCTTAGCCCCTGAAAAGTGGCGAGAAGCCAAACACTGCTTTGTTACCATTTAGATATGTCATCAAACAACTGGATATTTGATAAGATTTTTACAAAAGGAGGTATGAGCTAGGTGTATGTTTTAGGAAGCTCAAAAAGGTTTCCTTTATCACAAATGGATCGCTCTCCTACTTCATACCATACCAAGGACTGTGCAAGCACTGCGACTGCACAGGGTGCAACCATGGAGGGATAAGGACAGCCCACCCTCTCTCATTGGTAGTAGTGGGAGGTCACGAGTGGATGAGTTACGTAAGGACTCATTAGAGTCCTGCTCCTGCTCTTTGTCAGCTAGGGTTACCAATTCACCCAGGCCAAATTGCAAAGGCTGAACCAGTTTGATCTGTTCCACTTATGGAGATGTTGAAATCCTACTGACCTCTCCATACCTACAATGCATCTATACCAGTAACCTGGGCATTGTGTTAATCTTAATTTCAGTCATTGTATCACTCATTCCTCTCTTTTTAAAAGCCTTTGGGCAGACGGGGAATACATTTCATCAAAACCATGAACTCTTTTTTTCATTGAAATGCCCCTGAAAAAAATCTGCGTAAACTAAGAAATGATGCATTTGTAGATTAAACTATAAATGTGTAAGCAATTTTATAATAAGTCACCTAGCTTGGAAGTCTAAATAGGTGACTATTCTGAGGCTATTTTAAATAGACAGGTGGAGATTATATTAGTGGCATTTACAACTCTATAACACCTATATATGTAAATTGCACTTTTCAGAAAGCTGCTATTTACACTTGGTGATCCATACATGCATAGATTTTAAAGGGTGTGGCTTGGACAGGCCAAAAAGCTACACATGTATTTCTCATTTTACAAAATTCTCCATCGGATTCTGCACCAGCTCAGAGGCACACACAGATTTTTAAAAAGTGCTAGTTTTAGCCATTTACATGAAGGTAAAGGGAGTATCCATTCTCAATAAACCTGTTTTTTAAGTCCACTTCCAAATTCTTGGCGTCCATATGTAATTGTCAGTATATAGGTAAATAAAATGGGTCTGTTTACATAAGGAAGTTGTGAAATTACCATTTCCACAGAGATCGTTCCTTATTTATACTTGAAAAATGGCAATTCCCAGGGTGCTTGTTAGCAAATGTGCATGCACTCCTGTACATCCTTATATGTATTTTATAAAAGGCTCTGCTTTCACAAGAATCTTGTAAAATACAAGGGGAACACATCCTGAACTGGCCACCTACACTGTAGATGTCTGTTGCAGTTGAGGGAGACACGTAGGGACGCTTAAGCGTGGGTGTGATTTTTCTCTAAAGTAGCCTTGGGCAAGCTTAGGTGGCCCTATGTGTCTCCCTAGGGCCGCAATAGGTGCCTGAAATGTAAGCCAACAAAAAACTGGTCTACATTTCAAATAGATGCAGCTGCTATGCTGATTGCAGCAAAGAAATCTTACTGCCATGAACTCGCCCCCCCCCTGAAGTCAGGTGGCAGGAGAGATGCCCACTCCCTCCTGCAGCCCCTCCACCCCGAAGCATCCCCTGGCAGGAGTAGTGCCCAATTCCTCCTGCCAGACCCCCCCCCCAAAAAAAACCCCCCACACACACACTCAACTGTAATAGGCAGAAGGGATACCCTCTCTTTCCTGCCAGAACACCCCCACTAAAACACCCCCACCCAACCACAATAGGCAGAAGGGATGCCCACTCCCTCCTGCCAGAACAGCCCCATGGGAGTGGCTTTAGGTATCTGGCCATAAGCATCTGAGCCAATCAGGGCCTTAAGCTTCTCTCCAGTACATCCCAGAGTGCACCAGGAAAAGAAAGGCCTGCCATTTTCCTGTGGCGGGCCTGCTGGCCAGAAGGTATATGCCTCCCTCTGGCCAGACATTCTGTTTACAAGGTATGGGGGGGGGGAGTTGGTTTGTGGTGGTCTCCACTTTAGAGGGATCACAGGATGGAGGCATGTTCTGGCAGGAGGGAGTGGGCTTCCCTCCTGCCTATCGAAGTTGGGTAGTGGGGCGTTTCAGGGAATTTACTGCAGGGGGAATTAGGCAATCCTCCTGCCAGGGGATGCTTTGAGGGGGGTGGCAGGAGGGAGTGGAAATCCCTCCTGCCGCCGGACTTCACTGGGGAGGGGGGCAAGTTCCCTGCTGCTGCTCAGCTAATCATGGAGATTCCCTTGCCGTGATCAGCTCAGTGGCAATGCAGTTCTCTAAACGGCATCTGTGACATGGACACCGGTTAGAGAATCAGGGTGATGGTTCTGATAGGATGCTCATGTGCCATTTTCAAAAGCTGCTTAGGTGGCTGCTGAGACTGGGTGTCCTATAGAGAAACAGGCCCTTTGTGTCTATAGACTCACAATACCTGCCCAGTCATGACTATAATGCACCTGCACACATTTATCAACTACACACACACACCTACAATTTGTGTGCACATGCACATGAAAAATTCTTACAAAATTACCCTCAAAGGCCTTTTATAAAATTGCCCTGTGCTTGCTTACCTGTAGAAAGCTGCTATTTACACTTGACGATCCATACATTGATGTCCAGAGAAGAGCGACTAAGATGGTTAAGGGGTTGGAGGAGCTGCCGTACAGCGAAAGATTAGAGAAACTGGGCCTCTTCTCCCTTGAACAGAGGAGATTGAGAGGGGACATGATTGAAACATTCAAGGTACTGAAGAGGATAGACGAAGTAGATAAGGTCAGGTTGTTCACCCTCTCCAAGGTAGGGAGAATGAGAGGGCACTCTCTAAAGTTGAAAGGGGATAGATTCCATACAAATGTAAGGAAGTTCTTCACCCAGAGAGTGGTAGCAAACTGGAACGCTCTTCCAGAGGCTGTCATAGGGGAAAACACCCTCCAGGGATTCAAGATAAAGTTAGACAAGTTCCTACTGAACAAGGACGTACGCTGGTAGGGCTAATCTCAGGGCGCTGGTCTTTGACCAGAGGGCTGCCGTGTGAGTGGATTGCTGGGCATGATGGACCACTGGTCTGACCCAGCAGTGGCAATTCTTATGTTCTATATTGGGCCATAGGTAAACATACAGTTATGTCTCCCACCATCACCATTTGATCCCATTTCTCTATTTTCTTCACCCCTCACCTTAAGTCACATTCAACCTTCCGGCCTCCACCCTCCCCAAATCTTCATTCATGCCTTTGCGCGCCCCCCCCCCTCCCCCCCAACACACACACACATTGCACCTTTCCACAAGTAGCAAGGAAAAGTGCAGAGCCTTGCTATGGGCATGGTGACAGTAATAGTTTGTGAATGAACATGGAGATTAGGCAGGCACACGCCTCAAATGGAGTAGTGCAACGGTTAGAGCTGCCAAGTCACCTACTTCCAGGAGGGCACTTTCAGTTCTGTCCTCGATTTCTGACAATTATTTTGGTGCATTATGAGACCTGAAGTGCTGATTTCAATGAGTAGAATCAGACACCACAAATATATATATATACTAGTATTTTAGCCCATTACATGAACGGGTGCTAGAATATATGTCTGTCTTTCTTTATTTCTGTCTCTCTCTCCCTCCCGCTGTCTTCCTTTCTGTCTGTCTCTCTCCCTGGCCCCCTTTGTCTGTCTTTCTGTGTCTCTCTCTCCCCCTGTGTCTTTCTTTTCTTTCTGTCTCCCTTCCTCCTGCTGTCTGTCTTTTTATCTGTCTGTCTCTTTCCCTGCCTCCTATTCAGCAGCATTTCTCTCCCCCCCCCCACATCCCTGTGCAGCAGCCACAGCAGCATTCCCTCCTCCATTTCCCTGTGCAGCAGCTTTTCCCCCACCCTACTTCCCTGTACAGCAGCATTTTGATCCCGCTCCACCCCCCACTTCCCTGTGCAGCAGCCACAGCAGCAGCATTTCCCCTACCGCCCTTTCCCTTCCCACGGTCTGGCCGGCTCCCTTAGTCCCTTACCGCCCCCCCCTCCCTTCCCGCGGTCCCAACAAACCTGCCGACTCCAGAAGCGTCTGCACACACTGCTTAGGGGCCTTCTACTGTCCTGATTTACTCTGGCACCTCCCTGATGACATCATCAGAGACGCGGCAGAGCAAATCAGGGCAGTAGAAGACCCCGAAGCAGCGTGTGTAGAGTGCTGAAGACGCTTTTGGAGTCAGGACCACGGGAAGGGAAGGGGGGGGCGCCAAGGGATTAGGTGAGCCGGTCAGACGTCAGGAAGGAATGGGAGGGTCAGACCGCGAAGAACTTAGTGAGTGAGTGGGGAGCCGGAAAAGTGGCTGGAGTGTTTTTTGTCGGCGCTTCCCTTCCTGCCCTGTGAGGTGTTGCCGCGGCTCCTCTCGATCCCCGCCAGCGTCGGAAGCCTCTGACAGTGCTGCTCGTGAGAGGAGCCGACACCGCGGCTTTTAATATTGTAGAGAGCGGAAAGTCCAGTGCTGGCAGCCAGTCCTGCCGGCGAGTGTAGGTAAGTGCTAGGAAGAAGTAAGGCTGGGGACTCGCGCATGCGCACTCCTGCCGCCACAGACCTACTGATCACAGAACAAGCAGGTAAGAGTGCGCATGCGCGGCTAGGTTTTATTATATAGGATATACTGCTTAAGAATGTAGGTTCAAAACCTGGACTGACTAATAAGTCTTCCTCCTGAAACTGGGTAACTTGACAGCTCTGGAGTAGTAGGTAGAGAACTAGAGAAATTGGGCATGCCACTTTCACTCTCCTTTGCCTCTGGTACAAACCAGAGATGCCAAGGATTTATTGTCCCAACGAGTGAGAATTTGCAAAGTTTCACAAAGAGAAGAAGCAAAATTATATTCAGGGCCCCCCCACTCCTCCCCCCGATATTCAAAGTTATTTAACCGGCCAGAAATGACCGGTTAAATAGCATTTAAAGGGCTAACCCCAAATATTCTGCAAGAGATAGCCAGTTATCTCCACCTGAATATTGGTGGTTAGCAGTCAAAAGTTAACTGGCTATATCAAATGATAATTAGCAATATTCAGCCATGACCAACTATGTTTAGTGACCAAATTGGGCCACGTAAATAGAAGGCCTATCTTTGGTTACTATTACAGCACTGACTATTGACTTTGTTGGTTAAGTTAGTGCTGGCCAAAAAAAGCCAACCAGATATTCAAATCCAGTCTCCAGAAATGGCCTGGTATTCAATATCTGGGCTCACCACTGACCGTGGGACTTAGCCAGACTGCCTCTCATGGTCTGAATGTCAGCTCCTTAGTGTTCTATGATGCTTCTGAAAGCATGCATACACACACACACACACATATATACTGTATATGTGGCATTCTGGCACTTCAATCAGACATGTGCATGCATGCGCTCATGCTCTTCAATTACACATAGAAACATGATGGCAGATAAAGACCAAATGGCCCATCCAGTCTGCCCATCCACAGCATCCATTATCTCCTTCTCTCCCTACGGGGAGACTATTCCATGCATCTACTACCCTTTCTGTAAAAAAGTATTTCCTTAGAGTGTGCCGCGAGATGTTGCTTGGTGTGCCGTACGGTGCAGACACTGATTAGGCCTCAGGCCGGGTCCCGCATGCACTCCCATGAGACTCCCCCGGTCCCCGCTGCTGTTCAGTTTCGATCTTCTGCTCTGACGCAACCGGAAACAGGAAGTTGCAGCAGAGCAGAAGATTGAACACTAAGCAGCCGCGCATGCGCAGCTCTTTGGGAAAGCGTGCATGTCGCCGAAAAACAAAACCTACAAACTAAGGTGAGGCGAAGGGAGAGAGCTGGCTAAACAGTAGGATCGATTGGGCAGGCGAGTGGTGGCTGCGGGGACCGTGCGATCGCTCGTGTTCCCGGCTCAAATTGGAAGGAGGGAGTGAAAGGGAAAAGGATTCTGGGCCAAGGGGATGAAGACGGAAAGAAAAACCCACAGCAGGAAAGAAAGGGAAGGACAGGCAGGTGAGCCAGATGCTAGAAGCAGGGGGGGGGGAAGAAAGAGGGAAAAAAGCTAGATGGGGTTGAAAAGAAGAGACACACTGGTATGGAAGAGGAAGATAGGGGAAATCTGGACACAGGAAGGTAACAGAAAGAGGGGAAATTATGTGCATGGGGCATAGGGACAGAGACATAAAGGGGACATGCCATGGGGATGGTATATGGACACAGGGGGGGCAATGACAGATACATAGGGGAGATATTAGAAATGGAGAAAATAGGAGCACAGAAGCGAGATGGTTTGTGGGGATGGGACAGGGACCGAGCTCGCAGGCTCCAGTGGCTTGCACAAATTACATTGTAACGTGCCATGAAAATAAGAGGGAGGAAGGTAGATAGATAAGCCACGTGAGAGGAGCTGAAGGGTAGTAGAAAGGAACAGATGGTAAAGGAGGGAGGGAAGGGTGGTGGTGGAAAGGAATAGGACAGACATTGAAGGAGGGTGGAGAGGAACAGACCCCGAAGGGAAATGTGGAAGACAGAGTGGGAAGAAGACAGATGCCAGACTATGGGGGAGCGGAGGGAAGAAGATGGGTGCTAGACCAATTGGGGGGGGGGGGTGAAGGGAGAGGCACAGTAACAGCAAATGGAAGACGTAGAGAGAAGACACACAGTGGATGGAAGGAATTGAATGAGAAGATGTGGAAAGCAGAAACCAGACAACAAAGGTAAAAAAAAAAATTATATTTATTTATTTATTTTTTGCTTTAGGATAAAATAGTATATTAGTTGTGTTGATAAAAATGTATAAACAAAGCCCTGCCATCTGAACATCTCTTTCTCTAGTTCAGCAGCAGGAACTTTGATTTATAAGAAAGGAATAAGCTAAATATTACAGTACTAAGGCTTATATGGATGCAGCGGGGACGGTGACGGGGCGGTGAATGGGATGGTAGTGGCGGTGACGGAGCGGTGAAAGGTATGGCGGTGACGGGGCAGTGAAGGGAACGGCTGTTGACGAAGAGCTACGTGTGTGTCTTTCTTCGATTCCAGCCAGAATATCAGCTTTGTGTTCAGCCAAACAGGCCCAGGTTTCGCACTGAATAAAGTATTTTATAATTTTTCACTATTCTGTTTACTTAATATTTCATAATAAAGTAATTATAAAATACTTTCTTTGTGTTTATTTGACTCCTATTCAAGAGAATTACTTTATATATAGTCAATATAGGCACAGAGTTAAATTTTTTAACATTTTCTAATGGTGGTGTGCCTCGTGATTTTTTTCATGAAACAAGTGTGCCTTTGCCCAAAAAAGGTTGAAAAACACTGCCTTAAATTACTCCTGAACCTATCACCTTTTAACCTCATTTTATGCCCTCTCACTCTGGAGTTTTAATTGAAAGAGAGTCACCTCATGTATTTATGCCATGTAGGTATCATATCTCCCCTCTCCCGTCTTTCCTCCAAAGTATACATATTGAGATGTTTAAGTCTATCCCTGTACGCCTTATGATGTAGACCACCAACCATTTTAGATGCATTCCACTGGACTGACTCCATCCTGTTTATATCTTTTGAAGGTGCAGTCTCCAGAATTGTACACAACATTCTAAATTAGGTCTCACAGGGACATCAATGCCTCCTTTTTCCTACTGGCCATACATAGTAACATAATAGATGACGGCAGATAAAGACCCAAATGGTCCATCCAGTCTGCCCAACCTGATTCAATTTAAATTTTTAAATTTTTTTCTTCTTAGCTATTTCTGGGCAAGAATCCAAAGCTTTACCCGGTACTGTGCTTGGGTTCCAACTGCCGAAATCTCTGGTAAGACTTACTCCAGCCAATCTACACCCTCCCAGCCATTGAAGCCCTCCCCAGCCCATCCTCCACCAAACGGCCATATACAGACACACACCGTGCAAGTCTGCCCAGTACCTCTCCCTCTGCACCCTAGCATCCTTCTAGCTTTCACTGTCACCTTTTGAACCTGTTTGGTCACCTTTAAATCAGTGCATTTAGCGCCCCAGGCTGCAGTAGAAACCTCTACCTTGGCTTAGTAAGAGAGGACCATAAATTGGTAAATTGTACACCCTCCAAACCCAACTAGCTCATCTGTAAATAGCACCTAAACCTATCCAGCCTCTAAGGGATTCAATAAGCTGTTAAAGATTTAAAATTTTTTTTAAAAAGACTCCCCTTGATATATAACCAAACTAGCTGATGACCCGGCGTTGCACGGGTATTTAATTATAGCAATAACACTGTAAATGGATTCAAATAAAGATACTTTATAGTGGTGAATGAAATTATTGTTTTACAGCTTAATAAAAAGTACAATATTCAAATTATAATGTGAAATATTTGACAAAATGAATACAATACAACTAACGCAAAACGTGATAATAAACAAAATTTTTAGTTTCACCTCCAGGAGCAAGAACATATAAATTGTTGGGTGAACCCACCTTTGAGCAAGCAACATAGAGTTGTGGGCCGAGAGACCCCCAGAACATATCACCCCAGGTAGTTGGAATTACTGTGAGAATGGCAGCTTTTTACATTTTTTCCATTGACATGAATGGGTGAAATCTGATTTTCTGTTTGTAGCTCCGCCCACATGTGCAGGTGGGCCGCGAGACCCCCAGAACATATCACCCCAGGTAGTGAGGGATCTGCATACCAAGTTTCGTTCAAATCGGTCAAGCCATTTTTGAATTACTGTGAGAATGGCAGCGTTTTACATTTTTTCCATTGACATGAATGGGTGAAATCTGATGTTCTGTTTGTAGCTCCGCCCACGTGTGCAGGTGGGCCGCGAGACCCCCAGAACATATCACCTCAGGTAGTTGGAATTACTGTGAGAATGGCAGCTTTTTACATTTTTTCCATTGACATGAATGGGTGAAATCTGATTTTCTGTTTGTAGCTCCGCCCACGTGTGCAGGAGGGTCGCGAGACCCCCAGAACATATCACCCCAGGTAGTGAGGGATCTGCATACCAAGTTTCGTTCAAATCGGTCAAGCCGTTTGTGAATTACTGTGAGAATGGCAGCTTTTTACATTTTTTCCATTGACATGAATGGGTGAAATCCGATTTTCTGTTTGTAGCTCCGCCCACGTGTGCAGGGGGGTCGCGAGACCCCAAGAACATATCACCCCAGGTAGTGAGGGATCTGCATACCAAGTTTCGTTCAAATTGGTCAAGACGTTTTTGAATTACTGTGAGAATGGCAGCTTTTTACATTTTTTCCATTGACATGAATGGGTGAAATGTGATTTTCTGTTTGTAGCTCCACCCAGGTGTGCAGGTTGGCCGCAATACCCCCAGAACATATCACCCCAGGTAGTGAGGGATCTGCATACCAAGTTTCGTTCAAATCGGTCAAGCCATTTTTGAATTACTGTGAGAATGGCAGCGTTTTACATTTTTTCCATTGACATGAATGGGTGAAATCTGATGTTCTGTTTGTAGCTCCGCCCACGTGTGCAGGTGGGCCGCGAGACCCCCAGAACATATCACCTCAGGTAGTTGGAATTACTGTGAGAATGGCAGCTTTTTACATTTTTTCCATTGACATGAATGGGTGAAATCTGATTTTCTGTTTGTAGCTCCGCCCACGTGTGCAGGAGGGTCGCGAGACCCCCAGAACATATCACCCCAGGTAGTGAGGGATCTGCATACCAAGTTTCGTTCAAATCGGTCAAGCCGTTTGTGAATTACTGTGAGAATGGCAGCTTTTTACATTTTTTCCATTGACATGAATGGGTGAAATCCGATTTTCTGTTTGTAGCTCCGCCCACGTGTGCAGGGGGGTCGCGAGACCCCAAGAACATATCACCCCAGGTAGTGAGGGATCTGCATACCAAGTTTCGTTCAAATTGGTCAAGACGTTTTTGAATTACTGTGAGAATGGCAGCTTTTTACATTTTTTCCATTGACATGAATGGGTGAAATGTGATTTTCTGTTTGTAGCTCCGCCCAGGTGTGCAGGTTGGCCGCAATACCCCCAGAACATATCACCCCAGGTAGTGAGGGATCTGCATACCAAGTTTCGTTCAAATCGGGCAAGCCGTTTTTACGTTGGCAGCTGTTTTACATTTTTTCCATTGACATGAATGGATGAAATCTGATTTTATGTTTGTAGCTCCGCCCACGTGTGCAGGTGGGCCGTGAGACCCCCAGAACATATCACCCCAGGTAGTGAGGGATCGGCATACCAAGTTTCGTTCAAATCGGGCAAGCTGTTTTTGCGTTGGCAGCTCTTTACATTTTTTCCATTGACATGAATGGGTGAAATCCGATTATCTGTTTGTAGCTCCGCCCACGTGTGCAGGTGGGCCGCGAGACCCCCAGAACATATCATCCCGGGTAGTGAGGGATCTGCATACCAAGTTTTATTCAAATCGGTCAAGCCGTTTTTGCATGATCGCGGCACATACATACATACATCCGATTTTATATATATAGATATAAGGAAATTTAAATTTAAAAAAAAAAATCACTCCCAGGGCCTGAACCCTGGAGTGAAGCACTGGAAAAAAAAAAAGCTTTGTGCCTTTCTGGTGAAAATTTAAACAAATCAGGATTAAGGTAGCTCTTTGTGTGAATGACCCTTATAAAATTAACCCTAAACGGTATTTGCACTGCAAAAAGACATGGGATATAGCCAAATTAAATTTGGGAGGCAGAAATTTGTCACTCAAACTATGACTTTGGTAAGCTCTCAAATATAATTTGTAATGTAGCCCCTCTTCAGGTACAGGCTTTAAGGGATGCAGAGAAATACCCTGAAGCCCTGACTATGTATACCCTAAAAGACATGAGGCACAGGGGAGATATGATTCAGACGTTCACATACTTGAAAAGTATTAACATAGAACAAAATATTTTCCAGAGAAAGGAAAAGGGTAAAACCAGAGGGCATATTTTGAGGTTGAGGGATGGTAGACTCAAGAGTAATGTTAGGAAATTCTTTTATATGGAGAGGATGGTTGATGCGTGGAATGCGCTCCTGAGGGAGGTGGTGGAGAAGAAAACTGTGACCGAGTTCAAACAAGCGTGGGATGAACACAGAGGATCTCTAATCAGAAAATAATGGGTATTTAAATTAAATCATGAACTTATAGCGTGTACGGTTGGGCAGACTGGATGGACCATTTGGATCTTTATCTGCTGTCATTTACTATGTTACTTTGTGCATGATTCTGTATTGTCTTTCTGGATGAACTGAAAGTCCATGAATGCAATGGATAGCCTTCTCACCTGGCTCCCTAGCATAAGAAACATGTTACTCCAGTTCTGGTTTAGTTTCATTGTATTTTTTTTTTTTTTTTTAAACACTCTTACCACAGCAGGTTGATTTCACTTGGATTAGCTGCTTTTGGTTCCTGAGAAAGAATGTTCATCCTTTGAAACGGAGTCCATTGAACACAGTTTTGAACTGTCAAGCTGAGTGTTCCTGGTGTCTGGAATATTCTTCTCCAGTAACCCGAAGTACCGTTTATGGTCTTGATTGACTTTCCCTGCTTTGGAGTCTGGACTCTGCTTCTGCAGTGACTGCTTTACTGATTTAGTCGCTGTTTGAGTCTAGCAACAGCAACGATTTATGAACTCCTTCACTTGAGCACTATATTTTGGCACATATTATTTAGCACTTTTGTGCACTTATTTGGTGCGTTTTACTTTGTGACAACTTTCTTTTATGGGGTCATTGTTCCCCTGTTGTGATGTATGAACTAAGGGTCCACCCACCATTAAAAAACTTGTAATTCTTTGGGTTTATTTATCGTTGCTGCCGCCAGACTCTATTCAATCTTTGGAGAAATGTATTTTTGTGTTAGTTCCATTACAAGCATAGACTTGTAGTTCTGATATAAAAATGTTAAAAAAAAAAATTAAAAAAAACCCAACTCAACCCCAAATCAATAACCCCTCTCCCAGATTATGTTATTGCGGAATCCACCATTCTAGGATTTAAAAGCAAACTAGATGCACATCTCCTTCAGAGATGCATAGAGGGATATGGGTGACTAAAATTACACCAGGTGTACACCTGGCTGGGCCTCCGCGTGTGCGGATCGCTGGACTTGATGGACCTAAGGTCTGATCCAGAGATGGCAGTTCTTATGTTCTAAAACTGAAATTGGATTTATCTGTTTGATATGACATGGAGCCAGTTAACCAAATATAGCAATAAGTGACATTGTAATGTAGCATTCTTCACCATACTTTGTATTATTTGAATATTTTTACCGCTTTAATTGTCTATTGCTTACGTGTGACTTATTCTTGCTTACATCGCCTTGAGTGAATTCTTTCAAAAAGGCAGTAAATAAATCCTAATAAATAAATAAATAAGGCAAAATCAGGAATGGATCAGCCTGGCCTTGATTGCCTGAAGTAATTTGGTGACTGTCTTGTAAACATCTTCTCTCACACTCTCTGCACTCATGTTCTATAGACTCCTATAGTGTTTCTCTAAACTTTGCCTGTTATTCATAAATACTATAATAAACCTTACTTCCCTTTTACTACTGAAGATTTTAATCTATCTTCTTTGTGCTGGACATTTAAAATCCCACTCCTCCCACTGATGTTCTTTATGATCTTTGCCAAGTCACTTCACCCTCCCATACTTCAGGCACATCTTAGGCAGGGACCTAAAACTGTACTTGAATGTGAAACTCACCTTGAATTCAGATCTGGAAATCCAAATAGACTAGAATCGTAAGATAGTATGGACTATAAATATTTTTCTGTTACATAAACACAGGAGTCTGTATGTTAGGTGATTATAATTCATGTTTGCGGACTGTTTGCAGAAGGGTGTCAATCACATCTTTCAGCTCCTCCTCCTTCACCAGTGGAGTATATTGCACTCTTCAGTTTTTCCTTCTGTAAGCAAACTGAAAAGTAGTGTTCTGGCCTGCTCTGTTCGGTTTTTATTATTATGGGGTATTTTTCTTACATTTTAGGAGACTTCGGTGCCCAGTGGATTCTGTTTTTGGGGCTACTCTGCCTGGGAGAGGATGCAAACTCCGCAAGAGGGCAACTCCCTCAGCCCACAGGGCAACTCCCAGGTGTACCTGTTGAGTTAGCCTGCTTTGTGCTTCTTAGAGGCTCAGGGTTTGTTCCCCTGTAAGCCAGCTCATCTTCTGATTTATTAGAGGCCTGAACACAGGCTGCGGGGCTCCTGTGTGAAACCCTCACAGTGCATGGTCATGATCAGCAGAAATGCTCAGACCACCTTTTTTCCCATGTACCCGGATATCATCTTGCGGTTACTGAGCAGTGGAACACTCTGGAAGGCTCCCTAAAGGTGACAAAAACTACATATGTCCAAACTGTGTCATGGCTCCAGAATTTGAGCAGCTGTTTAGTCAGCTGAAAATGGATTCCACTGTGGCTCAAGTAACTAAACGTATCTCCATCCCTAGTAAGGGAGGAATGATAATAAAGAATACACAAGGTGGACATGGTCCTTAAGATACAATCTGAAGTGTTGGCTTAGGGCAGTGGTTCCCAAACCTGTCCTGGAGGACCCCCAGGCCGGTCAAGTTTTCAGGTTAGCCCTAATGAATATGCATGGAGCAGATTTGCATGCCTGGCACCTCCATTATATGCACATCTCTCTCTCATGCATATTCATTAGGACTATCCTGAAAACTCGACTGGCCTGGGGGTCCTCCAGGACAGGCTTGGGAACCACTGGCTTAGGGTATCAAAACTGCAGTGGCAGCCTCTTTGTGGCACATGCCTGCCACTCTAGGCTAAGGTGGAATCCTGCTGAGGAGGAGAACATCTGCCCCCCAGTTGGTACTGGAGGGGGTAGATTATGTGGCAGATGCTCTATATAACATCATCAGAGTCATGAACAAGATGTTGATTTATGCTGTTTCTGCCCACAGGATGCTCTGGGTCAGGCAATGTGCAAGCGATTCCACCTCCAAAGTCACTTTAAACAGACTGCCCTTCAAAGGGCAGATGCTATTTGGTAAAGGCTTAGACAAGCAGACCTTGCTGACCCATCAGGGGAAGTAGGGGCAATTTTAATTCTTCACACATGTTTCCACCAGTACTACACAGGTTCCTTCGCACAGAGATCATATCAGCGATCAAGACACATATTTGGCAACTCCAGATGCACAACCTCCAAGAAGTCACAATGATGCCAGGTCAGCATTCACACATTGGTGAGAGAGAGGCTTTCGGCATTCTGGAGGGAGGGGGAACAAATTCCCTTTGACCACTGGGTTCTAGATCTTATTTGAGAGGGTCACAAGATCGAGTTCTATTACACTCCATCCGATTTGTTCATCGACTCTAGCTGGGCAGTCAGAAAAAGAGGTCAAGTCCAAGTGTCGGTACAAAGGTTATTGGACAATCAAGCCATAGAACCAGTTCCTGAAGAATTAGACTCTAGCAGATACTCGATATACTTCATAGTACCCAAGAAAGGCACCAAAGACTGGAGACCAATCCTAGACCTCAAGTCCATAAATGTGGTGCTGAAAGTACTGTGCTTCCACATGGAGATGATTCGGTCAGTCATTGTGGTAGTGGCATCGGGAGAATTCCTAGCCTCCTTTGATCTGACAGAGATGTACCTTCATATTCCCATTTTCCTGGACCACAGGTAATATTTGAGATTCCTTGTCCTCCAAAGGCATTTCCAGTTTGTGGCGCTACCTTTTGGGATGGCAACGGCACGCAATTTCACTAAGTCTAGGACAATTCATCATGGCTATTTCAGTGCAACCAGTTCAATGCGGCCATTTCAGCATGGCCAAATGTTGAATCAGCTGCGATGATTCTTCCTATACCCCCCCTGAACAGAATGGGATGATTTATGCTTTGTTTGGGGGGGCAATTTCCCCTACACTGCCCTGAATCAAAACTTAAGCCCCACTGTCCCACAGCCAGAATCGGAGCCCAGGATCCTGCAAAAGATGCTGACCTGTGATAAGGCATACGGGGACAGACTTAAAGATCTCAATCTGTATACTTTGAAGGAAAGGCAGGAGAGGGGAGATATGATAGAGACGTTTAAATACCTACGTAATATAAATGTGCATGAGTCGAGTCTCTCATTTGAAAGGAAACTCTGCAATGAGAGGGCATAGAATGAAGTTAAGAGGTGATAGGCTCAGTAGTAATCTGAGGAAAACTTTTTTAAGGAAAGGGTGGTAGATATGTGGAATGGGATAGGCACGTGGGATATCTCAGAGAGAGAAAGAGATAATGGTTACTGTGTATGGGCAGATTAGATGGACCATTTGGCCTTTATCTGCCATCATGTTTCTATGAAGCATCAGAGCCCGGGACCCTGCAGAAGATGCTATCTTGCCATTGAGTATGTTCAGCTAATCAGTAGAATAGGAAGATTCAGCACGGGTGTTTCAACATGGTTGCAATGAAATATCCTGCAATGAAGTGGCTACAATGAATCGTCACATTCTGCATTCACCAAGGTGATTGCAGTGCACCTCCACAGGATGGGAATACAAGTACACCCATACCTGAACAATTGGCTGAAAGAGCTGCATCAGTCGAAGGGTGAGCAGACAGCGTGACAAGTTGTGGATCTTCTACACACTCTGGCCTGGATAGTCAACTTCAAGAAGAGTCATCTAGAGCCTATCCAATGCTTGGAGTATTTGGGGGTCTGCTTCGATATGGCAAAAGGCCATGTCTTTCTCTCCAAGCCACACAAACAGAAACTCAAGAAGTAAATTTCAGAGCTCTTAGCAATGCCGAATTCTATAACCTGGCATTACTTCCATGGGCTGGGCTCAAATTATGGTCACCCTGGAAGTAGTTCCATGGGCAAGAGTGCATCTGTGCCCCCCGCCCCCCCAGGGTTCTCTGCTCTTCAGGTGGTTCCCACAGCAATATTCTCTCCAGTGTCCCTGGACAGTGGAAGTGAGGAACAGCTTGCACTGGTGGCTCCAAGGGAACTCCCTTATTGAAGGGTATGTCTCTCCGAATCTCTTCATGAGTGACCCAAATGACTGATGCCAGCCTGTTTGGCTTGGGGGCCATTGCGGTGATCATCTGGTACAATGCCAATGGACCCTCCCACAGAGAAGTGGTCTATAAATCATCTGGAACTTCAAGCCATTCATTTAGCTTTGAGAGCACTGGAGAAGTACCTGGAAGGCCAGGCAACTGACAATGCCACCATAGTGGCTTATGTGAACAGACAGGGAGGCATCTAAAGTGCTCCATTACGTCTGGAAGCTAAGTTATTTTTCAAGTGGGTGGAAGCTCATTTTCAGGTGCTTTCCACAGCCCACATAGTGGGAGTGGAAAATGTTAAGGCCAACTTTCTCAACCGGCAGACTCTAAACCCAGGGGAGTGGTCACTGTCCCAAAGTGTGTTCAACCTCATTGTACAATGCTGAGGAAGACTGATGATGGACTTGATGACTTCAGCCAAGAATGCAAAGGTGAATCACTTCTACAGCTGAAGAGACAAACCAGGAAGCACAGGGTTGGATACATGGTCGGCTGGGTCATCCGCAGAATCATGCATCACCCAAAACATGTGATCATGGTAGCCCCAGATTGGCCTCACCAGCCTTGGTATGCAGATCTAGTGCATCTCCGAGACAGCTGCATAAAGCTACCAATTCATACAGGGTTTCTCTGTTAGGGACCAATTCCCATGGAGAACCCAGAGCACTTTTGGTCTTATAACTGCTCTTGAGTGCATGTCTTTAACCTGCAAGTGTTACTCAGAGATAATCATTTCAACTCTTCTGCAAGCAAAGAAGTCATCTATGTTTGCGGCTTACAACAAGACCTAGAAGGCTTTCCAGCTCTGGTGTGCCAAAATCAAATGGAGCTTTTCAAAGCCCCAGTTCCTGTGATCTGGTCTTTCTACAAGCCAGACTAGAAAAAGGCCTAGGGTGGTGTCTCTCAAAGTCCAGGTGGCACACCTCATGCTTCCAAGTTTGAGGGGGAAAACTAGGGAGTGTGACCTAGTTTCTGAAGGGGGTGCTCAGATTGCAGCCTCCGTTGCACCAGCCCTTTCCATCCTGGAATCTTAATATAATCTTGAAGGGCCTTTCTAAGCCTCCGTATTGAACAATCAAGCCTTTCTAAGCCTCCGTAGATCTCACGGTGAAGATGGTATTTCTGGTGGCAATTGTCTCAGCAAGATGGATCTTGGAGTTACAAGTTCTTTCCTGCAGAGAGCCCTTTCTCAGGATCTCAAAGACTGGGGTTTCACTGCGTACGATACCTTCCTTTCAACCAAAGGTTGTGTTTGCCTTTCATGTCAACTAAGAGGTTTGTTTGCCTGCTTTTTCAGCCTTTCGGTTCAACTAAGCAGAGACTGGATGTGTGCAGAGCTTTACTCCACTACCTGGAAAGGACCAATGATTCTCAACTTTCTGACCATTTTTTTGTTCTCACCAGTCACTCAAGGTGAGGCAGACCAGCTTCCAAGGCTTCTATTGCTAGATGGATTTGCAAGCGGCCACTTATTTCTCACAAAGCTCATTCGATCAGAAGTGTGGTGTTTTCATGGGCGGAGTCCCAGGCAGTTTCACCCAAAGAGATTTGTATAGCAGCTACTTGGTTTATTCTCCAAACCTTTACAAAGTTCTACAGAGTGGAGGACATAGCTTTTGGGTCCTCAGTTTTATGGACAGGCTCATCTGTCCTACCCTAGACATCTGACACTGCTTTGGTATGTCATCACCTAACGTACAGACTTCTGTGTTTATGTAACAGAATGAAAAATTAAGTTCATACCTAGATAATCTTCTTTACATTAATATACACAGGAGTCTGTATGGCCCGCCCTGTGAGTTTTGTATTTTGCCTGCTTTCTGCCTCAGAGAACTCTATAGCCCAGAACTGGAGTTCTTCTCCTGTCAGTTGGATGAACACGTATGAATAAATTGCCTATAAAGTAATGAGTTTGTTGAGCTTTAGGGCTCTTTAGGTGTTAGTGCTAGTTGCATATAGCAGGTTGGTTTATTGATACACTTATGTTGCAAGCCTCTCCTTCTCTTTTCTTCAATTAAAGTGGAGATCAATTGCTTTGGTACAAACTGAAGAGGGCACTATACTCCACTGGTGAAAGAAGAGGAGTTGAAAGATGTGATTGAAACTCTTCTGCAAACAATTCATGAGCATGGATTGATCACCTAACAGAAAGAAGATTATCTAGGTTAGAACCTAATCTTGCATTAAATAAATAAATAATAAACTGGTGAAACATAATATATAGTAGATAGCCACTAACAAGAAAGCTAAAAGTCATCAATGATGAGCTAGGAACTACAAGTCCCATTATTCTATGGGATAGATGTTTTTTTAAAAACCCAAAACCCAGGACTGAGCTTGCTCACCAAGTACCTGGTAACACAACTTTGCACTACCCAGGGCTTTTGTGGTTCTGTTTTCACAGGTGAAAGAGAGAGTGGGTAAAGACTACGACCCCAGAATGCAGTAGATTGGTATTTGAGGAAACAAATACTGAATCCACCTGTCCAAGGTCAATCACTGCCAGGCAGTAACCATGATGCTAAAATGACCTCAAATTCTGTTGCACAGAGTGAGTGACAGTGCAAGAGAAAGTTTTCAAAGATGGAGATGCCTCATTCTTTTATTTTCTCACAGTGTAGTATTGCAGGTGTAGTGTTGCAGGTATTGCATCTTTTCAATGTCTTTCTTCTTGCCGCTCTCTTGATATCCATCAGAAACTCAAAGCGCAACTTGTTACTCCTTGGATAGCAGCTGTGAGGCAAAGTGTAACAGGATTCAAGCTGTGATTTCTAGTTCTTAAATTTCCTCGTGATCCATATCAGATTAACCATTCTACCCAAAATCCCTGAGCAAGAAAGTTCTCAGATAATGGCTGTCCAGAAGCTTAAAGATAATTAAGCCCAGATCCACATTGAGCACTTTACTAACATATCACCTCAGAAATCGATAATGTAGCCATTGCAAGTTTACATAATTTCTCAGCCCTAGTGCATCTAGAAGGGGGCATGGGTGGAATATTAAAATAACAGTTTCATCCAAGCTGATCTCAAAACCCCCATTGATTGCAGCAGTACAGAAAAGCAGCCACCTGTGGTAGAAGGCTCCGCACTGTATTTCCAGTACATGAAATACTTTCAAAATGGGAGGAAAGGGCAGGAAGTGTATTATTACCCACTTAAAGACAGACAAACTGTCATTTTTTTGAGAAGTTCAGGAAGCCTAAACAATTTTCTGGTCACAGGAAGAACGTGTTTGCATACCAGCCCATCCACAACTCCATTATATTAAAACAATGTTATTTTTATTTTAGTTTTTGGCATAATGATAACTTTTCCATTCCCTTTTCAATCCACCCCATCCAAAAATATAGATGCTAGTATATTAGTTTCTATTATAACCTTTCATATTCCTCATATGCCTACAGACAGAAAACAGAGATATAATATTTTGCTTTAGAGAAACGGAAAATATATTATATATACATATATAGAGATATAGATACATCCATGGGAGCCAGCTTTGTGGGTGCTTGAGCACCTCCAATATTGATCAACCTATGTATACATTTATTTTGTAGTAAGAAATGTTGTTCTGAAGCATTTGCTCATGTAAATAATAGTAAATTTTTAAAAAATGTTATATAGGAGTTATAATCTTGTGTTCCAGAGTTTTATTAATATTAATGTGTTGCCCTTCCCTATTGCTTTATGTTTTTCAATTAAACTGTGCCATGATGTCTCTTTTTTCTTGTGTGTGTGAGGGGCCGGGTGGGTGTGTATAAAGGTGTGTGTAAAGCAAATTGTGAACTCAGCATTGCTCATCCAGTCCAGTAAAACGAGCATGGTGCCACCTCTAGTGCATTTTAAAGAGACAAATCTTTCTGTTAGAGACCAAGCTCAGTTCATAACATTTGCTTTAACTCATTTTGGGTGTTTAATTCTTTAATTCCTAGTGCTTTGTGATCAGTGTGTGAGGTAGAAACTTCCAAAGAGGAATCAGTATGGGTAGTAGCAAAAAACAAGATTCCATGTGATCCAATGGATCATGCCTCAATAAAATCTGTTAGGGGCACAAATCCATATGTTATTTTCCCTATAGAAAGGCAATTTTCCTTTTTTTATTACATCTGTTGGGAAACATAAGAATTGTCTTAATGGATCAGAAAAAAAAGATTCATCAAGACCAGATCCCAAAAAGCAGCAAGCTTCTAAGCTGCCTAACCCTAGGATAGTCACTTCATTCAAGGTCACTTCATGAAAACCAATCATGAAATTTAAACATTGAACTTATCAATACATATATCGTATGAAACTCTGCTCAGAGACATGAAGGCATAGTATTCCTCCTCACCACCCAATCATTGCAGTGTTCAAACGAATTTACTCCAGGTTTAAATTTAACTGTTATTCTGCTAGCTATTACAGCTACGCTTAACTTTTATAATAACTGTAAAGTTCTGAAAAAATCTTTCACTTAGCTTAGAAAAAGTGATTGGTTCCGACGTGCCACATTTCGGACCTGCGTCAGGGAACCGACAAACAGAAGCAGTTAAACTGGAGGTGAAAGCTCATTGAAACTTATGTGCGATTTTTTTTTTTTGCACCATGAAGAAACCGGCTTTAGATTGAGAAGCAATTTGTTCAGAAACGTTTTTCATTTCATCCTCCATTTTGCCCACTCTTCTCAAGAGAAATTTAAATCCTGTATAGCCTCCCATAGTAACTCAGGTTATAACGGCTGGCTTCTTATTTTTCACACCTGCACAACTTTCAGAAGGGTCTTTCCCCCCATATGCCCCACTCTCAGTTTCAGTTGGATCCAAAGTCTGTGGCGTGGACAGGCCCAAAGAGAGGAGGGTGCAGCTGGTACATCACTCCAGGGCCTATGAAGCTCAAGGGGGGCCCAATGAAACCCAAGAAACATCACAAAAAACGAAATGTGTCATCTCGAGAAGGAGATGTCCTTACAAATTAAGACAAAGAACGGCACGAGAACTTTCGCGTACAAGATCGCAAAGCGTTGAGTGAGCACGAAGCAATAGAAGGCTGTGACAATGATAAAATACTTATGAGTGGCATAATATGGTGCATTCAAGATTCAATGAACAAAAACTTGTGAACGTGATTATCAACGAGTGTTCTCACATGTTAATTACTAGCTTCAAACTTATTGCTCAGATTACTCCTCCTTGCTTTTCCATCGAATCCCAGGAGGAAGAAGAAAACAGGACATGAGCCATGCTGATTCATCGTGAACTGCAAAGACTTTACAGGACAGCGAAGGAAAAAATAATTCCACAGGTAAAGTTCCCTGTAAATGCTGTAATTGTAGCATAAAGGACCCACTGACATCGCGTGCTTTTTTGTCTATGTTAGCAAGAGATTAGAGACTATAGACAAGCTTGACAATTCGAGACTATAGACAGTAATATTGTCCTAACTTTAGAACCACTAACAAAATTCTCGATAGCAATATGGCAAATTTCTATGTTCTATATTTCATTTCAGGTACCGGCCTTAAACATGTCATCTCAAAAAATCTTTGTATCGGGGCCCAGATTTTCTCTCGGCAGCCCTGGGAGTGGATACCCTCACTGAAACGCCTCGCTGTGGGGAGGAAAAATCTAATTGGAGAGAGGTTCCCAGACAGCGATAAAGAAGCTTGAATTCCCTCCCAGCTTCCACACTAATATTCTCTATCTAGTAGACTCCTTCCAGGCTGCAGGGGGGCTGCTCTATTCTCAGGACTAACGAGATCCTGTTACCGCTAGCGCAACTCACACATGTATTTTGTGCATATTGCGCCTGCTCAGAAGAGATAACTGATGTGGGTCCAGATGGCATTCTGTAATCCTCCAAGGTAGTTTGTTTCATCGGCGGTACTTGGCTAACCGCTGAGACTCTGACTTTCGCCGTTCCCTTTCTCTTGCCCATTTTCCCAGCAAGAGAACTGATGCATTCACCACTAAGGAACTCCAAAAAAGCCGACTTCTCCAGCCTCTCAGCAAGACGCCATCTTGGAAGGGATAAGCTGCCCTGATAATGGTTTATAGGCTTTTCCTCCAGGAATTTGTCCAAATCTTTTTTTAAACCTAGCTATGTCAACTGCTTTCACCACATCCTTCAACAATGAATTCCAGAGCTTACTGTATATGTTGAGTGAAAAAATATTTTCTCCAATTTGTTTCAAATATACTACTTAGTAACTTTGTCTTTTCCCCTAGTCTTTTTACTTTTTTTTTTTTTTTTTTTTGGGGGGGGGGAAACAGCAAAAGATTTGTATTTGCCTGTTTTATTCCACTTATGATTTTATGGACCATTTTATCTCTCCTCAGCCTTAAGTTAAGTATGAGTTGTACTTAACTCAGGCATCTGTAACTTGGGGACTGCCTATATTCACAGTGCCAAACTTACAGCAGCAGAAGAATGGTGTGGGCAGCCTATTCAATTCTGTCTTTGGCTATCAATCAGGACATCCTTGCCAGCCATGCAGTTCAATCCAGTTGTCACTACAAGCTTTTTTTGCTTTCTTCCAAATTCTTATACCCTAGGAAGCTGTCTTGTTTACCTAGCAGTAGTACAGCCCCATCCCCTTTATCATTGCAGTTACTCTTCTCTGTACCTCTTCTAATTCCACTATACCTTTATTGAGATGTGGTGACCAGAATGTCACACAAGATGCAGTCACACCATTGAGAAATATAAATGCATTCTATTCTTTGTTTTATTCTCTGTTCCTTTTCTTTTTTTTTTTTTTTTTTTTAAATATCTTTATTCGTTTTTATATTATGCAAACAAGTGTACAATAATTCAAGTCATACTATACATTCTTCACTTGAAACTCTACATTCATTTTATATCATAAACTATCTCCCCTCCCTCCCTTTCCATATATTACCCCTCATAATGTCATAAAACCCACCCATCCCTCCTCCCCCCTACATATATTTAATGGGGATAAATATAATTATTTATTTATTATAATACTCAATTAATGGTCTCCACACCTCTTTAAATTTCTTATAATAATCTCTCTTGATTGCCAATGTTTTTTCCATTTCATACACCTGACAAACCGAACTCCACCAGAAACAATAATTCAATCTTCTATAGTCTTTCCAGTTATGTGTTATATGTTGGATGGCAACTCCTGTTAAAATCATTAACAGTTTGTTATTATTTGATGAAATTTGACTTTTGGCCCTCATAGACATTCCAAACAAAACTGTGTCATATGATAGGGCCACAGGATTCTCTAACATACAATTTATTTGACCCCAGATCAATTTCCAAAAATTATTAATAAAAGGACAATAAAATAATAAATGATCTAGAGTTCCAGCCTCAAGATGACAATGCCAACATCTATTAGACTTAGAGCAATCCAATTTTTGTAAGCGAACAGGGGTCCAGAGTGCTCTATGCAACAGGAAAAACCATGTTTGCCTCATAGACGCAGACATTGTACATCTTATCCTCCAAGACCAAATACGTGGCCATTGAGATGCATTAATTTGATGCTTAATCTCAATGCTCCAAATATCTCTAAGTACAGTCCTTGGTTTTTTATTTAAATATCCAGATAATGTTTTATACCACTGTGCGGCCTGGTGACCCATAAAATCTGCCTGGAAGCATAAGAATTCTAGAGTAAAATTAGTATTTAAAGACTTCCATTCAGGGAACCCTGCCTGAATAGCCTGCTTCAATTGCAACCACTTATAACTTTGTTTTTTATTAAGTCCAAATTTATGTTGCAATTATGAAAACTCCAGCAGCTTACCATCATTAATAACATCATCTAAAGTACGTATTCCTGCTTCAATCCAATCCTTCCAGACAATCATAAAACCGCCTATTTGTATCTTGGAGTTCAGCCATATATTTTGACAAGTAGATTTTTGAATAGTAATAGGAGTTAAGTTGTTTACATACTTTAATGTTGTCCATGTGTCCATTAATATCCTATTGGTTTTCCTTATTCTAGGCATTTTAATGCTAAGCAGATGACGAAGCCTGATAGGAGACATGAGCTGCCACTCCAACCATAACCAATCTGGAAGCTTCTCCATGAGTTCTGGGAGGACCCAATACATACCTTGGCGCAATATATAGGATTGATGAAACCTATAAAAATTTGGAAAATTTACCCCTCCCTCCTCAATTGGTTTTTGTAAAGTCACTAGAGCAATTCTTACAGCTTTACCCAGCCAAATAAATTTACTAAGAATATTATTTAACTTTTTGTAAAAAGACCCCTGAAAAAAAACTGGTATCATTCCCATTTGATAACAAACCACAGGCAATATCATCATTTTGACAGTTTGAACTCTTCCCCACCAAGATAAATGTAAAGGATTCCATTGCTCACATAACTCTGTTACTTTTTGCAATAAACTTTTTTCATTCATTATAATTGTCTCATCAAGCGTGTTTTTTATCCATATTCCTAAGGATAACCGCGGGAAAAAATCCCATGTCTATTTCTGTTTAGTGTCTATTTCCGCCTCAGTCCTTCTACTACCAGCATTCTTCAAAGCAAAGCTCGAGGGTCAGTGGTTGTAGCCATTCATACGCTGATTCTTCCCTCTCTCCTTAAAGAATGGCATGAAGATGGTTTACCGCGGTTATCCGCGGGGACAGGAACGGTGATGAATTTTGTCCCTGTGTCATTCTCTATATTCTGAAGCAGATTTGTCTTTTCAAAGGTGTAAGCATATAGAAATCCATGTGTACTGTACATTTTGAGTAAATACCATGTTGTATAAAATAAAGTTAATCATGAAATCTTTCAAACCTTCTGACATGATGACTTTCATTCTTCATAGGCCTTAAGGAAATTTCTCTCTTCTAAGCTAAAACTGACTGCAGCTTTCGGGCTCTGAGTGGGTTGGACAGAAGAAACAGACAAGAGTTTTCACAGTTTGGGTTCTCATTATTTTGCTGATCACGAGAGCAAAGGAGCTATTTTAGTGCCTTTCTTCCATAGTTAGAGAATTGGCACAAAAAGACATTTCACAGAACCCATACAAACATCTGGTACTTTCCAAAATAATTTCAGAGGCCTCAAAATACCCTTAACATCTCTGGGCTTTAAGTAGACCTCGGAGATAATAGTGTAAATTACAACTCGAGCGTTAGCAGCTCAAAGGGGATATGATAGAGGCCTATAAAATACTAACCGGAGTGGAGTGGAAGGGTAGACGTGAATCGCTTGTTTACTCTTTCCAAAAATACTAGGGCTAGGGAGGCATGCGATGAAGCTACTAAGTAGATTTAAAACAAACCAGAGAAAATATTTCTTCACCCAATGTGAATCAAACTGTAAATAAACTTGGAAATAATTAAACTGGAATTCATTGCTGGAGAATGTGGGGAAATCAGTTAGCTTAGCGGGGTTTAAAAAAGGCTTGGATAATTTCCTAAAAGAGAAGTCCCTAGGCTATTATTGAGATGGCTTGGGAAAATCTCCTGCTTATTCCTAGGATGAGCAGCATAGAATCTGTTTTGCTGCTTGGAATCTGGGTTTGCCACTGTGGGAAACAGGATACTGTGCTTGATGGATCTTCGGTCTGTCCCAGTATGGCAATTTTTATGTTATTATGCATTTTTTCATTTGCAAGCATTGGTGGAAAATTAATGACCTAAAAATGGCCACTGAGAATTTAAGATGTAAACAATTTTTTATTTTCAATAAGAATACACAAGCTACCCAATACAATCAACAAGGGACTGAGTACAAAGAAACCCAGAACAAAACAACAGTCCCCAACCCCCAATTTCTCATCCCTCCCCATCCCCACTGTACCTCTGATACATAACAAACCATGAACCACGTTACAGTGGACCTGGACTCTGATAGCCCACTGCAGAAGAATACAAAACTTTCCCACCCCTATCTCCCACACAATTAGGAAGAGGGACCTACAGGGAAGGCCAACCTACAGAACCCCAGAAAGGAAAAGGAAAAAAAAAAAGGGAAAAGAGAAAAGAAAGAAAAAAGGAGAGAAAAGAAGAAGAAGAAAAAAAAACCCTCTCGTGCACCCCAAGCTCTCCCACGCCGACTAGGCTCCGAACCCCTGGTCAGGGGTCAGATTAAAGGGAGTTCAAGATGCCACTCCAGGCTTGTGGTACCAAGGATTGGATATATGGATCCCAAATTTGAAGGAACTGTTGTTGCTGCCGATGGCTATGACCAGCTGCCCTCCTTTCCAGGATCAACAGAGCATGCAAGCAATTCCTCCAGGCCCAAAAGGCGGGTGAGGCATCACTGATCCAAATGGAAAGGATCACTTTTTTCCCCAGGACTCCCACCCGTCGCATAAACTGCCTCATATTCATCAAGTAATAAGCCTGCCGCCGAGAGAGGAATTGGACAGTCCAAAATGCCTTCCACATAGGACAAAACCTGTCTCCACAAACGTTTAACCTTCATACAAGACCAAAAAGCATGATGGATGAACGATTGAGGATTTAAGACACATAGGGGAGGCCACGTAGACAGAAAAATGTAACTGGCTCCGTGTAAAGTACCCACGGTGAAGCACCTGAAATTGACATTCTCATAAATCCGCATTGACAGAGATTCCGGGTATCTGCCAAATCAAAGAAAGAAGGTCCAAAGCATCATGTGAGATCCCAAGGTTGTGACACCACTCCTCCTGTAGCGCAACGCGATCAGTGAGCTCCACAAGGCGGGAGAAGTCTTTTTAAAGGCCCAACACCGTAAATCCATCCTCCAAGTAGGGCGCCAGAAACTCCGCAAGTTTGGCAGCAATAGGAAAAACTAAAGTATCTAAGGGAAGCGAGTGAACATAATGCTGGAGCTGCCGGTAAGCCAGAAAATGCCACTGGGAATTTAAACAAGGCTGCTGAGCAGATAGAGAATCAAAGTTTCCACTCACCTCACTGCTCAGAATCATTGAACTGTTTTATGTATATATGTTTCCAGATTCCAAGTTTATTTAGTTTTATGTATATGTCTCCTAGTTCTTTCCTGTTCCTTTCAGCTGCCACCTTGGAACCTGTCCCAGGAGGGCAGTGGTGACATGAACCTTCATCTACAGCCAGGTCCATATCAAGCTGGAAATGTGCCCTGTATGACATGCTCTCCACCCCATCCATTGTGGCATGGTCAACAAGATGAAACAATGGACAGGGAGCAATCTTGGCAGTCCTGCCTCCCTTGTGCCCCTGCATGACTGCACCTCATGCACAGCCCTTGGTGTAGCCCTGTCTGCAGCTATCCCACAGATTCCGGCCCTTCACCCCCCTCCCCCCCCCATTTTATTCTCCATCCTCATCTCTTGTGTCTCCCAGTCAATGTAGAGAGGCTTACATTGGGACTTACTCCAATAGTTGTGCTGGGTGTGGCTGTTTCATAGACTCCTTCCCTTGGACTGTGTGTGAATGCCACCTCTGTAGCAACCCCCTGCCATGGCTGACCAATGAAGCAGTAGACAAGGCTTGGTTGTTAGGCCATCTCATCTGCTTTTAATGGAGGAGCTCTGAAACACATTGTTTGAAAAATGCATTCGGTATGTAGAACAGTTATAGGAACTCTAGCCAGTAAAGAAGAGTTGAACATCTGAAACAACTAACACATCAGTATGTAGAAGAGGTTCAGAGCAAACACTTTATTAAAAACCAGGTGTATTCTAATAAGGCTGTAATTGTTATGGGATGTTTCCTCTCTGACAGGCATTGCTATAGCAGTCTTGCAGTTAGAACAATCTATTGGACCTACTTTACAGAACAAATGAAAATATGTAAAATTAATCACATAAGACATCTGATGCCAGACTTTTATTGATATTTTGGAGCGCCAGGCAGTACTCCTTCAAAGGAGTGACCAGGTGTGTGCAATTTTGTTTTTTCCACGTGAGCCACAAGTTCTAAATACCATCAATTTTTTATCCCAGTATTTGCAATGCATTTCTGTATATAGCACACATAGTAATTGATTTAGTTTAATTTTGTTTGAAAGCTGGGTCAGGTTGGTATTTTTGTGAGCGACCAAGTAAAATGTATGAGCGATGGTTCACGTGCTCCACGTAGAGCAGGGGCGTCAAAGTCCCTCCTCGAGGGCCGCAATCCAGTCAGGTTTTTAGGATTTCCCCATTGAATATGCATGAGATCTATTAGCATACAATGAAAGCAGTGCATGCAAATAGATCTCCTGCATATTCATTGGGGAAATCCTGAAAACCCGACTGGATTGCGGCCCTCGAGGAGGGACTTTGACACCCCTGACTTAGAGGGAACCTAAGTGGCAGTTAGGAATTCCTGTTCACCAAGGCCTCTGCACTGAAGTTTGCACCTAAATTCAGATTCTAGACTGCAGACATCTCATAGCATACCTGCTTTCTAATATTGCGACATCCTGTGCTCTATTTCTACAACACCCAAAGAATTGAGGAACCACTGTTGATAGCAAGACTTTGTCAATCCTTACGAGGAGATGCTGGCACAATGGTTAGAGCTACAGCCTCAGCCCACTGAGGTTGTGGGTTCAAGCCCCACATTGCTCCCCGTGACCTTGGGCAAGTCACTTAATGCTCCACTGCTCCAAGTACATTAGATAGATTGTAAGCTCATTGGGACCGATAGGGAAAATGCTTCCAGTACCTGTATGTAAACCACTTTGAACCACTGCGAAAGTCCCAATCCCTTTCCTATCTCATCCCAACCAACCAATTTCCTAAATTCTAAGCATTATTTTGCCACTGTAGCTGAAAAGAGTGTTATCTTATTTCATTACGTGCCAATTTGCAGAAACGAAATTCTTTGTTTTGTCATTGTTTCAGATCATATCCGTGTCATTCTCTTGGTTGGGCTGAGAACTTTTCAGCACCCCCTCGTAGTGTCATAGAACATGTGGTTCATAAATCTGTCTCTTGAGAAACTCCCGTGCAGGTCATGTTTTCAAGGTCATCAAAATATATGCATTCACCTGGTGCTTAGGCCAGGCATATGCAAATCTCTGTGCAGACGTCTTGAAAACCACCTAGGCTGGTGATTCTCAAGGACCCAAGAAGGATGGTTGCAAGAGAGTGGGGAGAAAATGGCATCCCATTGGTCATTGGAAAAGTAGTTTCACAAAGTGTCTGATCCAGCCTCTTCACTCATTACTCAGATCTGTAAAGCAAGGAACAGAAGCATTACTGACAAATGCAATTTTTTAGATAATGAATTGGTACTTGCACAAAAATCCCAATTTTTATTTTGTATAATTATGTATGAAAGATAACATGACATTAAGGAAATAGACTTGGGAATACCAGAAAATGAGGAATCAACAGAGATACAATAGAGGTAAGTCGATATGCTAAGTAATTTAGAAGGGCCCTGTATAGGCTGATGCTACTATTTGGGTTTTTGCCAGATACTTGTGACTTGGATTGGCCTCCATGAAGATGGGATACTAAGCTAGGTAGACCATTGGTCTGATCCAGTAAGGCTATTCTTATATTCTTATGTTTTCTATGCCCCTCTCTCAATGAGCAAAGCAATTATCCATGGAAACACAAGAGGAAAAACCCTCTTCAGATATCCGACTCAGTTTAGCACTTATACCATTCCTACAGAAAAGCATAAACACCTTGGGTCCGATATTTAGCCTGTACTGGGTAGCGCGCTGTCCACCTGATACTGCCACCCAACCTGGATATTCAATGCCAAGCTGTGTCTATTGACCAGCATTGAATTCCTCCTTAGCTTGCCATTCTTTTTCACCATTTTGAACAGCTGTGACTGGCACCATCTTAGTATTCCGACAAGTATATTTATAAAGTTGCAGTTGGTTAAATATGTTTTCTTTGACCCTTCACAGCTTTCAATTTTTATTAACAGTAGGAGAGTCATCTCTAGGTCAAGGGAGAGAAAGGCAGTTTGAAGTCTATATAGTAGTTCACTGGTTCCCTTCTGGAGTACCCCCTTCCCAATCAGATTTCAGGATATCCACAATGAATATCCATACACTGCCTCCATTATATGCTGCCCAAATCTTAACCTCACCTGTTCTAATTAATAGGTAGCAGCAGTGGTGTAATAAAGGGAATAGGGGCCAAACCGCCCTGGGCGCCATCTTCGCGGGGGGGGGGAGGACATTGGTGCATCTCCTCCTCTCTGCCCCTCCCCCCCCCGCGTACCTCTTTAAATGTTCACCAGCGCAAGCAGTATCTTCCACTTCCTGCTCATACTAATGTTGGCTCCCTTCTGCTGTCATTTCCTGGATGCAGGACTAGGACGTGACATCAGAAAGGAGTCACGGCAGGCGTGTGCAGCAGGTGGAAGGTGCTGCTCGTGCCAGTGAACATTTCAAGAGGTATGCGGGGAGTGGGGAGTGCTCAAGCAGTGGGTAAGAGTGGAGGGGGCGAATGGTGTGGCGATGCTGGGTGCCACCGCCCTGGACGCCAACCTCCTTTGCTACGTCACTGTTGTGCAGTGCACTGAAACATGTTTCCCCAGCCCTCACCCCTACTCTGTAACCCTCTTGTCTTAAGGCTTCTATTGTCCTACTTTTTCCTATCATTTAATGGTGTCCCTTTCCTTCCTTCTAAATATTTTGTTATATAAACCATAAAAGCAGTATATCAAACTTAATAAACCATAAACTGTCATTGTTCTGTTTCTATGGTCTAGTCTCCCTTCGGAAACCAGATCACTGGGCATATTGCAAGATTCAGCATTTTACATCAGCAGACATTCTGATCTTGAATTTCAGATGATGACGCAGGGCTGGATTAACTTCTTACCTAAATATCAATAAGGCAGAAAGGCAGGGTAGGATCTCGGGTTCTTCTTCAATAAATCGCTTTGTGACACTGGAGAAAGAAGAGAACATTATGTCTGTGTGCGTCATGGGACAGAGCCTGTGCTTAAAATGGAGAAGTGTGTTCAGGGCAGGATTAACCAATAGGCCCAGTAGGCATAGGGCCCGAAATGGTCAGGGGGGCCCAATGAAGGAGGGCATCAACATTGTTTTTTCCAAATGGCGATGGGCCCCTCCAACATTGATCGGCAACACGGCCCCCCCCCCCCGATCGGCAACGAGGGCCCCCCAATCAGCAATGCGGGCCCCCCCATCGTTGGACAGTAAGACAAGCAAGCAACGCAGGTAAGAAAGGCAACGGGAACTGTAATTTTGCAAGCGGTGCTGCTTGCCCAAAGTTTCCCTCTGACGCAGCTTCCTGTTTCCGCCTGGGCGCATGGAGAGGTGGGGCGGGGAAGGGGGCCCAGTGTACTTATGTGCCTAAGGGCACTCGACGAATTAATCCTGCCCTGAGCGTGTATCTGTTTTGTTGCTGGGCTGCAGTCCATGTTCTGATTCTTTCCACAATATTTATTTATTTTATTTTAAAAAAATGTATATACCGCCTAGAATCTAGGCAATTTACAAAACAATATGCAAAATAAACAACAACAAAACAACATATACTCTACAAAAGATGTCCTATATCCAGTGGTGTAGCGAGGGTGAGAGGCGCCCGAGGCAGTGGCACTCTGTCCCCACCCCCGCTCCTTCCCCACTCCCCACCACGCCCATGTACCCCTTCCCTACCCCGTATCTCTTTTAACTTGCCCGACGTGAGCAGCATTGCCATCACGCTGCCCGCGTTGGCTCTCCCTCTGATGTCACTTCCTAGGTACGGGATACGGAAATGACAGAGGGAGAGCCGAGGCTGTCGTGAGCATCGGGTTAGAGTTGCTGCTCATGTCGGCAAAGAGATACAGGTACAGTGGTGGTGGTGGGGAGTGAAGGTGCGTGCGCAGTGGGGGGAGAGGGTGGAGAAGAGAAGGAGTGCTGGTGCCCTCACCAAGACAATGCCTGGGGTAGACTGCCCCCCCCCCACTTCCCCTTACTATGCGACTGCAGGAGAGTGTGGCGTACTGGTTAGAGCTACAGCCTCAGCACCCTGAGGTTGTGGGTTCAAACCCCATGATACTCCTTATGACCCTGGGCAAGTCATTTAATCCTCAACTGCCCTGGGTGCATTAGATAGATTGGGAGCCCACCGGGACAGGCAGGGAAAATGCTTGAAGTACCTGCATGTAAACCACTTTGAGTGTGGTTGTATAACTGCAAAAAGGCAGTATACAAGTCCCAATCCCTTTCCCTGATGTCATAATGCCTCATTCCACCAATGCCTAAGAGCCAACCTCATCAGTGTTGTCACAATGGCTTCATTGTTCTATACTTGGCTCACTTCTGATATTGTATTGGAAGAGAGTGTGGCACAGTGGTTAGAGCTACAGCCTGAGCACCCTGAGGTTGTGGGTTCAAACCTGCTCCCTGTGACCCTGGAAAAGTCACCTAATCCTCCATTACCCTACTGGGACAGACAGGGAAAATGCTTGAAGTACCTACATGTAAACCACTTTGAATGTATAACAGCAAAAAGGCAGTATACAAATACAAATCCCTCCATTGCGAACAATACTTATTTCGTTCACATGAATGCATTAACAAATACCTGTGTGTCTTTGAGGGTTTAAAAAATATATATATACCCTTGGGTTTGTATAATGGTAACTGACCTGTCAGTGAGTTCCAGAATTTCACTCCTGCCATTGGAAACATAGAATTCCCGACCCTAACATGTTTCACGTTTCTCTCTTTCACCAACGCCAATCTCATACCATGTTCAGATCTTAATTCAGGGGTAGGGCACTCCGGTCCTCGAGAGCCGTATTCCAGTCGGGTTTTCAGGATTTCCCCAATGAATATGCATGAGATCTATTTGCATGCACTGCTTTCAATGCATATTCATTGGGGAAATCCTGAAAACCCGACTGGAATGCGGCTCTCAAGGACCGGAGTTCCCTACCCATCTTAATTCCCCTCTTGGACAGTATAACTGCAACAAACCTTGAAAACATCCTGGGGTTTTATGATACAAAACCCCCTAATTCTATATAAAGCACTGAAAATTGCAGGCGCAAATGTGAGCACTCGTACCCAAGTTGCACATGCAATTTAATTGAATTACAAGTTAATTAGCGCCAGTGACTGGCAGTATAACGAATTAGAATTAATTAAAAGTTACATGGAAATTTTACATGCCAATCAAAAAAGGGAGCGCAGAAATGGGTGGGTCATTGATGCATTGGGGGCATTCCTTTAAAGCAGGGGTCTCAAAGTCCCTCCTCGAGGGCTGCAATCCAGTCGGGTTTTCAGGATTTTCCCCAATGAATATGTATGAGATCTATTTGCATGTACTGCTTTCATTGTATGCTAATAGATCTCATGCATATTCAATGGGGAAATCCTGAAAACCCGACTGGATTGCGGCCCTCGAGGAGGGACTTTGAGATCCCTGCTTTAAACTATGCTTGCAATTATAGAATAAAGGCGGCCACACCTAAGGTTTCATCGCTGTAAACAGACGTGCGTAAAGTTGGGGTCAGTTCCCGGGCATAAGTGCTATTCTGTAAACCGCACCTAACTTTTGGAGAGCCCAAGTTCACACATTGGTCTTTTGGAAGGCGCAAGAGGAGGAAGGCCACGTTGAGCGCACCATTTTGTGCTTACCTGGGACTTTTATTTGAATTCTTTACACCCGCGAGGGTGAAGTCTCATTTTGAATGTGATCTCTTAGCATTTTTATTGCTCAGCTGGATATCCTTAGAGACAGTGGTGCAGCGAGGGTGAGAGGTGCCCGGGGCGGTGGCACCCCTACCCCACCCATATCTCTGCCTCACCCCCGTTCCTTCCCTGACCCCCATACCTCTAGTTGAAGTTATTGTTCACGGCGATCAACCACATACTCCTCGCGACCCCGTTGGCTCTCCCGCTGACATCACTTCCTGTGCACAGCACCCAGACATGGCATCAGCGGGGGAGCCGACGGGGTCGCAACAACTTCAACTAGAGGTACGAGGGAAGGGAAGGGGGCGCGTATGTGGCGATGGGGAGGAGTGGGAAGAAGTGAGAGGGCGGAGAGGAGGAGCGGTGCTGGTGCCTCTACCAACATGGCGCCTGAGCCGGACTGCCCCCTCCCCCCTTATTACGCCACTGCTTATAGATTGGGGGGGATTGTACAAAAGGAGGGGAGGCGGATAGATGTTGTGTATCTTAGGGCCATAAGAGTCCAGGCCCTGGAATATGCCCCAATTCAGGATTTATATTGCATTACTTTCCTCCTGGGATGGAAGTAGAAGGGGCAGAGGGGTTGGGTCTGGGGATGGGAGGGTGGGTGGGAGGATAATTGTGTAATTAATTGGATAAACCGGATTGTTCTTTGGAAGACATGCACTTTTGTTACTGTATTTTCTTTTTATTGCATGAATCTTTACTGCCTTTGCTGTATGTTCTTCAATAAAAATTGTTTGAAAGTAAACCGCACCTTATTTTAAGGGCAGCTTATAAGAACAAAAGAATTGCCATACTGGGACATACCGAAGGTCCATCAAGCTCAGTATCTTGTTTCCAACAATGGCCAACCCAGGTCCCAAGTCCCTAGCAAGATCCCAAGTAGTAAAAGAGATGTTATCCTGCTTATCCTAGGAATAAGCAGTGGATTTCCCCAAGCCATCTCAATATGGCTGATGGACTTCTCTTATAGGAAATTATCCAAACCTTTTTTAAACCCTGCTAAGCTAACTGATTTCACCACATTCTCTGGCAACAAATTCTAGAATTTAATTACATATTGTGTGAAGAAATATTTTCTCCAGTTTGTTCTAAACCTACAAGACATTCACGTCTACCCTTTCCACTCCACTCAGTATTTTATAGACCTTTAACATATCACCCCTAGACTGACTCTTCTCCAAACTGAAGAGCCCTAGCCGCTATAGCCTTTCCTCATAGGGAAGTCGTCCCATCCCTTTTATCATTTTTGTCACCCTTCTCTGTACCTTTTCTAATTCTGCTATAACTCTTTTGAGATATGGTGACCAGAACTGCACACAGTATTCGAGGTGCGGCCATATCATAGAACAGTGGTCTCAAACTCATGGCCCATGGGCCGGCATGCGGCCCTCGGTTTATGGCTATCTCGGTCCAAGCATGCTGCTGTGTGGCGAAGCTCATCTCACCCCCCTACCTAATGACATGTCACTGGCGGGATTCCTGTTTGGACTAGGATTGTCCCTTTCAAGCCACCATTGTTCTGAGGACTTCCCTCACTTTTTCTCTCTCCCCCTCCCCGGAAGGAGTAAATTCCATGGGCGCGAGGAGCACAGCATTTAATCTAGATCTAATCTAGAATCTAATGGACGGGTTAGCATTTAGCGCTCACTAAATCGGCTAGCATGCTTTAGTAAAAGAAGCCCTAACTATGTTTTCTGCAACCCTCCAAGTACCTACAAATCCAAAATGTGGCCCTGCAAATGGTTTGAGTGTGAGACCACTGCCATAGAATGATACAAGGGCATTATAACATTTTCATCATTGTTTTCCATTCCTTTCCTGATAATTCCTAACATTCTATTCAGTGGCGTAGCGAGGGTGAGAGACACCTGGGGCGGTGCTGCCCCTCCCCCACCCTGTTAGTACCTATCTTACGAGTCTTTAATCAAGTTCTGCCATTTTTGACTATTACACCTCAAAACATTTTCAATAGACAAACCAGCATAATATGTTGTAAAAACGAATACATTTCAGGAAAATCTCTGTCTCTCAATCAAACTTTTGACTTTAATGTGCTCTATTTGCAAATAATGTGCTTTAAAATGTTTTCAGTTAAACTCATATACTAAGACCAACACACAACTCAAAAGTGGCCACAGCTCAATGCATAGAGATGAAGACTAAATTTCTCCAGTGCCCAAAGTTAACCCCAGAACAAATCTTGGAAGTTAAACCCTCGATTGAGCTATCATCGAGTATAGTCTTTAAAATGTTTTAACATGCAAGACAAGACATGAAAAGAAGAATCAACAAAATAACAATGGAAGGAAATGAAAGGAAAGAACAGATATGTGTCCATGGGAGAAACTGTTTTGTTCTTTATTTTGTCGGCCAACAAGGTGTAGATAATATCTTTATATGGTTCTAAATTAATGCATCTGTGGCTATCTCATAAAATGATGCTAATTCGAGATCATCTACACCTTGTTGGCTGATCTTTAGTTTTATGTATTCAAGTTGTCTGATACAGTAACTACAATACTTTGCTCATTTTCTTCCTTAGCTTTTGTTTCGCTGATTTCTGCAATTTAGCAAACAATCAATTTGAGCACACAGTTAAAACATTTAGTGCATGCTAAAATATCCAAAATGAAAACAACATTTTGGTTTGTTTGCTTTTTTTGAATAATTCTAGATAGGATATGTGATCAGTGATTATTATTCCAAGTTGGAGCTGTGGAGTGCCATCAGTCATCAAGATAATTATTTGGTTCCAAATTATTATTGATATTTGGCTTAATCTTAGATTGTGATGGGGACGTGAGAGGGCGATTATGGTCCCTATTACAATTCTTAAAAGCAGCTCATTTGCAGGAGTTCTGGACACTTCACACATAATTGTTTGAATTTACCGTTTTGATAAAAAGTTCAAAATTTATCCTATACAAATACAATTTGGATACAAAAAAAGAGCACATTTTGTTGTGATTTTCCATGTCATCCTTAATGAATATAAGAACTGCCGCTGCTGGGTCAGACCAGTAGAACATCGTGCCCAGCAGTCCGCTCACGCGGCAGCCCCCAGGTCAAAGACCAGTGCTCTGAATGAGTCCAGCCTCACCTGAGGATAAGATGTCAAAAGATCAGCCAGGGATCTACAGCTCAGCTTTGGACACCAGTTTCTCTCCCGATTTTACTGACACTTACCAGCGTTTTCACTAGCAGGGGTAGGCAATTCCGGTCCTCGAGAGCTGGAGCCAGGTCAGGTTTTCAGAATATCCACAATAAATATGTATGAGATGGATTTGCATGCACTGCCTCCTTGAGATGCAAATCCATCTCATGCATATTTATTGTGGATATCCTGAAAACCTGACCTGGCTCCGGCTCTCGAGGACCGGAATTGCCTACCCTTGCACTAGAGTATCTATGTGTATTGTGCCAACTTTCATGACAGACTATTGATAAAGGCACGTACGCCGAAACACTGCCAGTGTCGAGTCTTTGAGCCATTGTGGCATATTTACCAATAAAGTGACTTTTCAAATCATATATCCCTGGCTGAGATTTTGACATCTTATCATCACGACTCCTTCATTGTGCGTTCTCGTCTTGTCGTTAAGGCCTGTCCCTGGCTTCCGATTCAATCCTTAATGCTTCTCCATCCCATCATTTCCAATCAATCAAAGGCTCATACCTGAATCGCTTTGTGTTCATGAGCCACTGGATGAAGTCCTTGGCTTTCATCCTGTCCAGGTGTCTGGTTAAATCACTGGTGAAGGTTCCTTCTGAGTGTCGCTTAAATTTGGAAGGGAATCTTTGGGCACTTTGGAGTTTGTACACTTGCCACCTGGTATGAAGCATGATAAATAATATTAGTGGTAACGGAGTACCAGTAGTATAAAAAGAGGGACCTTGAAACAGTGTATAGACCTCCAAATGAAGAATGGGATACCCAACTCCAAACAAAGACACTAGAACTCGTTGAGGGTATTTGCTAATCAACATATTGATTTGTTGTAATAGGTTATCACAAAAGAAAGTCCAACAAAAGGTTAGGCCAAGCCCAAATAACACACTGATTCAGCATCAACCTAAAGATAGGTAAAAGGAAATATATTTAATGGAGAAAAAAAAGACCTCATACAAATTTCCCCAGCTTCATCAAATCAGCTCTTGAAACGAGGAGTATGAGGGCATGCTGAAAAGTTCTCAGCCCAACCACAAAGGGAATGATGCGAACTCATGAAACTTACAAGTTACTCCACACAGGGCTAGATTCACTAACCCATTTTTCCTGGGCGATCCGTGGCTGATCCTATCAGGCCCGACGAATTCACAACTTGGCAACATTCAAATGAGGGCGCTCAGAGGAACGCCCTCATCTGGCCTACACGGATCGCTACTGTGCAATCCTTTGCATGCACAGATCATTTGTAGATGGTCTGCGCATGCGTCAAGACCCCTGTAAGCCTTCTGTGTACTGATGACATCATCAGGCACACAGAAGGCCCCAGCGAAGCAGCCTGTGAGTGCTGCTGGCCCGACACTCCTCTGTCGAAAGGTATTTATGGTCGCGGTCGGCGGGGATCGGTTGGGAGGGAAGGATGGAGGGTCATCGGTGATTCGGCTGTGTGGCAGCGGCGGGTGCTCAAGGGTTCTGCTGCATGAGGGATGGGAGGGAGGGAAGGATGGAAGCTGGGCAAGGGTTCTGCTGCACAAGGGGATGGGAGGGATTGAGGGAAAGAAAGATCCTGCAGAGGGAAAGCACAAGGGGATGGGTGAGAGGGGAGGAAAGATGTCGCACATGTGGGGAAAGGAAAGAGGAAGATTTGGGCTGAAGGAGAGGAAGGGAGAGATGATCATGTACATGAAAAAAATAAGCCCTGCCCAAAAATAAGATCTAGTGCCTTTTTTGGGGCCCTAGGTCTTATTTTCAGGGCTCTAATGATTTAATGATTGGAGCTAACAAGCAATTAATAGGCAGTAATTATGATTTGGATGCTGGGTAGGTGCTATTCTGTAACGATGGGCATCTAAATGAGGTAGCGGGCAACTCAAAAGGGGGCCTAGCCATGGGGGGACATGATAGGACAGGAAAGATCCACGCCCAATTTGAACCAAGTTTCATGTCCAAGACTGAGCTACTCCTCGTTCCTCCTACGCCCTCTGCTCCTCTCCCTCCACTCTCCATCTCTGCAAATAATACTGTCATCGTTCCCGTCTTCCCTTCTGGCAATCTTGGAGTCGTCTTTGATTCCAACCTCTCATTTTCTACACACAGTCAACAAACTGCTAAGGCCTGTCGTGTCTATTTCTACATCGCCACCAAAATTCGCCCCTCCTCTCTGGGCACACTACCCAGATCTTTGCCCACATTCTCCTAACCTCACGCTTAGATTACTGCAATCTACTGCTAACCCGTCTCCCATTGTGCCACCTCTCCCCCCCCCCCCCTACACTCTGTGCAAAACTCTACTGCACGAATCATCTTCTACCACTACACTTATGTTACCCCTCTCCTTTAATCACTTCACTGGCTTCCTATCTGCTTTTGTATACAGTTCAGACATGTATTACTAACCTACAAGTGTGTTCATTCTGCTGCCCCTCAATATCTTTCCTCTCTTCTCTCTCCTTATACACCTCCCAGAGAACTCCGTTCCTCAGATGAGCTGCTCTTAGCTGTACCCTTCTCCTCCACTGCCAATTCCAGACTTCGTTCCTTTCATCTAACTGCGGTGTATGCCTGGAATAAACTGAGTTTGTCCATCAAGCCCCTTCCCTTGTTTAAAAGCAGACTGAAAACCCACCTTTTTGATATTGCCTTCAGTCCATAACCCTACTCCCCTCTGCCCTCCAACCCAGCCAGCAGATTAGCCGTTCCCCTTAACTGTATCCATGACATCCTGTTTGTCTGTCTTGCCTGTTTAGATTGTAAGCACTTTCGAGCAGGGACTGTTTTCTTATTCGTTGTGACTCTGTGCAGCGCTGCAGAAACAATTCATAGCAGAAATAGTAGTGTGAAGAGTTTCAGTCTTTGCGAAGCAGAGCTGAGATTGTGATGTCATAATGCCTCATTCCACCAATAAGAGACAACCTCATCAGTGATGTCACAATGGCTTGATTGTTCTGTTCTCCCCTCTGCCTTCCAACCCAGCCATTTGATTAACCATTCCCCTTAACTGACTGTCTTGTCTGTTTAGATTGTAAGCTCCTTTGAGCAGGGACTGTCTTCTTGATGACTATACAGCGCTGCGTAGATCTAACAACGCTATAGAAGTAATTAATAGTAGAAGTTGCTTCAGCTAGTGTAATTCCTTGTGCCCAACGTTGAGTACCGAATTCTGCACCCAAATTTGAGCACTGAATCTAGCATGCAATGTTATTCTATAAAGTGTACTCTTCCTGAAGTGCCCTTTATAAAAAAGCATTGATTGCTGGATTTTAAAGGTGCCATTTATAGAATCTGACCCCCATTATATAAATGCCAACAGCAAGCGTCTTCAATCAAATGATTTCTCCTCATTCACAAAACCCAATGGAGGCCTTCGTTTCACAGATAAACTGCTACTTCAGGTGCAGAAACCAAACTGAGAAATGGATGACGCCTGGCAAATTTGACTGAGGTCTGTTTTTCTCCATTAAATTTTTCCTCTTTTTTTTTATATGCAAGTTTTGGTTGGATTTGAGACTTTGGCAAAGTAAACCAGAAAAGGAGCCATAAGTAACCTTCACAGCAAATGATTCTCAGTAAAGCATGTTCACATCTTGCCTTCACTTCATCCATTCTCATAGGGGGTTCCCTCCCCCCCACCCCGTTTACTCCATCTTCTTCTCAGTATAAATTTAATCACCATGTTACTTATCGTACCTGATTTCATCTGAAGATTCCCTTACTGTTATCTGCAAGGTGCCCTGAGTCAACAACAAAATTAATATTCCAGCTAAGTATATCCACTGCATGTTTTTCATCTGGTCTCCTACACAGAGAAAGAAAAAAAAAAAAAAAAAGATCAGAGCTCCGATTGCATTTATAAATGAAATGAATTATGCAAGTAATCATTTCTTTGAGCTGAAAGTTGGCTAGGGTGGAGCAGGCAGAAAGTTGGCACTCACCAATCAAAGCATCAGTGGAGTCCTCGAATAACCACATACAGGTTTGAATATTTAAAGCTCACTCAATATGTAGACAATGACATGGGGATAGAATTTGTCTCCATCCCTGCAGTTAACCATGTGAAGCCATATCCATGTCATTCTTTAAGGAGAGAGAGAAGAATCAGAGTATGAATGGCCACAACCACTGATTCTGAAGCCTTGCACTGAAGAATGCTGGTATAGAAGAATTGAGGTTGAGATAGACACTAAAGAATGACACGGGATGGTTTCCTGTTGTTATCCATGGGGAAGGGGGACAGATTCTGGCCCCGTGACGTCTTTTATGGATTCATTATAGTTGTCTTTTCCTTGATTTATGTTGGTATAATACACACCCACCCAGGGGGAGGGAGGGCAGGAGGGGGATATTTCTATTCTGTTATGAAAATGTTGGTTGGGTGGGGTTTTTTTAAAATGTTGTATGGATTCTGATTGATTATAAGTGCATATATGATTACTATTATTTGTACAGATATTGTATTGCATTTTTGTTAGCTTTAGAAACTGAATAAAGATTTTTTTTAATTTTTTTCCAATAAAAATATTGAATTGAAAAGATTTATAATCTGCCTCATCAGAGCATACAAACAGATTAAAGGATACATAAACATACATTTCACACAAACAAGAATTTAGAATATACAAAGGATAGACAAACAATAGAAAACATTCAAGCTAATCAAAAGTATCCAAAATATGCCCTTCACTCGTATTTTAAAGAGCTGTTTCCACAATCATCAAAAAGTAATCTTCACCCTTCAGCTTAGATAATTCAGCAGCGATTCCATTAAGGATTTCCTCCCTCATGTTATCCAGCCTCTTTATAACTAGGGGCCAGTCCCTCGAGCCTAACAGCTGACCCGGCCCACATTGTGGCAGCTTCTCCCTGAAATAATTAGCTGTTTCTTGTCAACAGCACAGAAAGGCTGGTTGACTAAGGGCATCTTCCACCCCCATCGAAGTGAAACTTTAAAAAGTATTTTTGAACGCTAATTCTCTTTTTCTGCAAACTGTTCCTAATAAAATGCAAGTCCTCTTACCTTGCACAAGAGCAGATGCGGTCTTGAGCCAGGTGCTGTCTCTCTCCTCTCCTGTTCTCTGCCAGGGTTTTTAAACTCTTTACATGGATCCTAACGAATGACAGGTAGGTCAGAAGATTAACGTGATTCATCACTGAGCCTCTCGCAAGAGCCAGGGCTGGTTTACTGCTTTTATATACATATATATGTGTTTAATTGAAGTAAGCATCACTTCCTCACTTGGAGCTGTAACCTTTTAGTTTTCTTTGACAGACCACATGGCTCCCTGTACAGAAGCTCATGTGAGCCGCTCTGAATTGAGTCCCCAGTCATTAGTAGTGGTATAGAAGCTTTCAATGAACACTAGCATATGCTTACCATAGTTGAAAAGGACTTACCACGGGACATGCTGAGGCATCCTGCAATAATTTAGCAGTCTGTATGTTGAAGGAAATCATAGACCTATGTTTTCTGCTGCTATGAACTGTGCAGACAGTCAGGAGAAGATTCAATTCAAATGGATTCATTGTCCGAGAACATCAGACTCACCGATTCAGTGACCCCCTGACATTCCTCTGAGGCCTCCTAAAACAGCAGTGGTGGCAGCACTCTGGATGGGCTGCTTTGTGGCCTTCCCTCTGCCGTGTCACTGATGATGTCATCGGTGATGCGGTAGAGGGAAACCCTAGCGGGGCAGGTTATGAAGCAGCCCATTCAGAGCGCTGCCACTGCTGCTGCTTTAGGAGGCCTCGGAGGAATGTCAGGTTTCATGGTAGGAGGATCAGTGGGGGGCTGCTGCACAGGGGGATGGGAGGAAGGGATGGAAAGCTGCCGCACAGGGCGGAGAGAAAGGACAGAGGAAGAATTGTTGGGGTGGAAGAGAGCAAGGGAGAGATGAAACAAAGTAGAAAAGAGTGAGAGGGGGAAATCCTGCATACTGATTTCATGAGAAGGAAGTCTTAGAGATGTAAACCAAGTGGTCCAATCAGTAAGAAGAAATCTGAGCACATCTTCCTGCCTACTGCTTCCCCCTGCCCTGTCCTTTTCATACAAGTATATTTAGTCATTCAATTTTCTATACCATTCTCTCAGGGAAACTCAGAACAGAATTTATTCAGGTACTCAAGCATTTTTCCCTGTCTGTCCTGGCAGACTCACAATCTGTCTAATGTACCTGGGGCAATGGGGGGATTAAGTGACTTGACTTTAATGAGATCTAGAAATCTTTGATTTCTAAATTTTCCTATCTCATTACTTGGCACCATTGGAACTCCTACAGATGTATAGGAGAGATATTTTGCAATATGCTCAGGTGGATACATTTTCACCTGACAATCTTTACTATGGGGCTCATAATTTAAAAAAAAAAAAAAACCATCCAAAAAGTGGCCTAAATCGGTACTTGGACGATCAAAAAGCCAGATCGTCCAAGTACCGATAATCAAAGCTGGTTTTAGACGTAACTAAAACCAGCTTAGGCCTTTCCTCTGCCTCTAAACGCTTAGAGTGAAAAGAGGCGTTTTTAGAGGAGGGGAAAGGGCAGGAGGTGGGCGGAAGATGAGCCATCTAGACTTAGTCGTACAGCAAGTATAACCAAAAACTTGAGCAGGTTGCCCAGTCGGAACTTATACGTTTTGACTTAAACAAAGTCAAAACAGGTATAAGTTTGAAAAGGGACCGCTGAGTTGACCCCCCCTCCCCCCCCACTGCAACGATTGTGGCAGGAGAGATGCCCAAATTTATATAGGTATCATCAAGCCTTAATTCTGCATCAGGATATGTATTGGATCCTTCCTGAGCTCATGGAGAATCTTCTGGATTGGCTGATCTTAAAGAGTCATCTCAGGTCCGCATTACGTTTGAGCCACACGTTTTGGACTCCTTTTACAAAGCCACGTTAGCGGCTTTAGCGCACGCGACTTTTCATCAAGCACTAACCCCTGCACTGGCCAAAAAACTACCACCTGCTCAAGAGGAGGCGGTAGCAGCTAACGCGGCCCGTGGTTTAGCGTGCGCTATTACGCACGTTAAACCGCTAGCGCGGCTTTGTAAAAGGAGCCCTTTGAGTATCAAGCTGCCCAGAATACACAAGGACAATGGTATTCTTTTTTCCACCTGGAACACATTAAAATTCATTATTAATTTAACATCTACTCTAATACAACAATCCACGTGTCAATCCCTATGGTTGAGTGCCAAGATTCAAATTGGCGAGTCTAAGATCCTCTGGAAACATTGGCTGCAGGCAGGCATACGTACTTTGGAAGATGTAATTTCTAATGGAATAATGGTAAAATCTTCAAAGACTTCAGCGGATCCAGAACAGTGTAGCTAGGTTGATCTTCGCAAAAAGCAAATTCGATCATGTTTCCCCGCTTCTGTCAAAACTTCACTGGCTTCCGGTGATTTCTTTAAATGTACTTGCGTAATATTCAAGATCCTACATGGCATTCTTCCTCCGCTAGTTCCACTATCCTGGAATTCTTCGAGACCTGACACTACCAGATCCGCCCACAAATTCAAACTATCTTTCCCCTTGTTAAAAGGCGTCATGTATGCAGGTAAATTAGGAAAATCCCTTTTCTTCAAATTCACTGAGCTTTGGAATAACCTCCCTGCCCCACTGCGGAACCTAGGCTCATTCCAATTATTCCGAAAGCATCTGAAAACCTGGCTTTTCTCCAAAACGTAAAGCTATCTATTTAAAATGTAAATCTACCTATCCTCTTCATAACCTCTAATTTCTTATTATGTCCTTCCCTCATTTATTGAATTACCTGTAAACCGTGTTGAGCTCTATCTTTATGGAGATGATGCGGTATACAAACTTAAGGTTTAGTTTAGTAAATTTATTACAATTGCAACAATCTTTTGGCATATCAGTCTCAAGGATTTAAATGGTTGCAGTTGAAACAGGCCATTCAGAAAGGGTTCCCTGACTGGCAAAATTTTAAGAATCAGTATAGCTTGCCAGACTTGTGTTTCCAGACAGATTGGCAGAGGCATCAGGCCGCCAAGTGGTACAAATTAGTATCTGAATATTTGAAAAAGAAACCTAAAACAAGTTTAAAAGACATTTGGAGCATTGAGATAAAGCAGCAGATTTCTGCTACTCAATGGCCACGGATTTGGACTTGGAGAATGAGATGTACAGCGTCAGCATCTATGAGACAAACCTGTTTTTTTCTGTTATATGGAATTTTTTGGACCCCCAGTTCGTTTACAAAAGTTGGACAGTTCAAGTCTAATAGATGCTGGCACTGTCATAGGGACAGTGGATCATTTGAAATAGGGACACTGGATCATTTGTTGTTTTATTGTCCCTTGATACTCAATTTCTGGAAATCGATATGAGGAAAGATTATTAGGATACGTGATGTTCCCTATGCCATTGACTTACGAGATGGTTTTATTTGGAACATTATTGAAACCGAAGAATCCAGTTGACAAACATAAAAGCAGACTTCTTTTAATTATGAAAGGGATTGCTATGCAGATGATAACCGGTAATTAGAAAAATTATGATAGGTTAAATCTATCCTTTTGGTGGGAAACGTTGTGCTTACATTATAGGTATGAGAGAATGTATGCAGAACAAGTGGGAAATAATAAAAAATTCAAAGAAGTCTGGGGTCCGTTGGAAACATTTATTAAATTGTAGATTGGTTAATTGAACAATCCTTAATTTTTGATTTTTTTATTTTTACACACACATCCAGAGGGGGGAGGGTATAAGGTATTTTGTTTCTTATACTTATGCAATTGTAAGTGCTATTAATTGTTTATATCTGTGTTTATCTGTATGCACTTTTTCTTTAGTTTGGAAAATTAATAAAGATCTAAAATAGATAAATGAAATAAAATAATTTTTTTAAAAAGTGACTTGCCCAGGGTCTCAAGGAGCAGTGTGGGTTTGAACCCACAACTGCAAGGTGCCAAGGCTGTAGCTTTAACCACTGCGCCACTCTGAAATTGATATATATTTGTTTAACTACTGGGTAGAAGACAATTTTCAGCTCAAAACAACATTTATCCAAATAGCTTATCACTTTGTCTATATTCTTTTAAAGGCTCCAAAGGAAGGACAATATCATTTAATGCTGCCTTGATTCATTAGCAAAGAAATACTATACCTAAATCATCCTGGATTTATACCTTCAATGAAACATCTGATAAACCTCACTCTTTGGCCATCAATCTCACTTCTTAGCGAGGTAAATCTTACTCTTTGGGATGGATCACCCTTGCCATCTCTGAAAATCACCAATCCTGACCTTTTCATGCACACAACCGCAGGCCAAGGCCCCTTCACCACACTGGTCATTGTGACCTTCTGTTCCAGGCCCAGAGCTAGGGTGACCAGATTACCCATTCCAGAAGGGAGACTTTTTTGGCCAGTCCTGGATTTCTGCCAACCTCATCCTGGTGCATTATAGGACCCATAGCACTGATTTAAATGGATAGAATAATGGACTTCAAATACCACACTGCTTTGGGATGTAATTTTAAAACCAGGACTGGCCAAAAGGTCTCCCTTCTGGAATGGATAACCTGGTCACTCTACTCAGAGCAAAGAAGGCCCTAGCTATGTATTACTCCACGATAGTCTGGGCTGTGACTCGGGGACAGCAATACTCCATCCAATGGGCAGGCATAAATTGCTAAGCTCATTACCAGAGGGGGTTGAAGGATCATGAAAGCAGTGTGAGGTGCTTTCTGCTCCCTCTCCAGGCTCCAAGAATAAACTTAAGAATAATTCTGATGTCCAAGATGACATTGAAACTGACATGTTTCCCCCTTGTTATCATGCCAGAAACAACCACGCGTAACCTCTTGTGACATCATAAGCAGCGGCTCAACGCAGACACATCTCCTATGCGTCAGTTAAAGGTTGCACTGATTAGATCATTCATTAGTGGCTGTGATCTTAGGACTCCTGCTTCGTTATAGCTTCTTAAGTTCTTTCGCCAGAACCAGCGTCACTGAGAGGGAAGGATTTTGACAAGTGGAATTAAGGTAAGTTCTAAAAGGGAAGAGGTCCCCACCTCGGGGATGTTTGAGTTGCATTCATACAACCAGTGTAGACGTTCTAGCAGACTCTCTTGGTCAATGATATTGAATATCTTATATTAATAAGAAGATATTGTCAGAGCCTAGAGTGTCATTCCCTGTGTCAACCGTCAGCGCAGGGTACCAGCACACCTTGGGGGCAAGGAGCATCTCACTTAGTAATAAACTGCTTCCAAAGTTCATCAAGAAAAGGGCTTATTAGTAAGATTTCTCACACACTGATAAATTGGAACATTGTTATTTAGAAGCATCCTTTACAGCAGGCAATAAACATAATTAGTCCTGAACTGGAGCTGAAATGTCACACTATGCAAATGTTAACTGAAGAGTGAGCACCCGGATCACCCAGAAAGTGGTGCCAGGCAGCTGCAGCTAATTGCATATATTCCTGCAGGTGCCATTCTCCTTCATGACCTCAGTTGGAAGTCCCACAGCAACGCTGCGCCTGTGTCATCTCTAAAAAGTTACTAGTACCTGACTACTTTCTAATCTTCACTTCGCAGAGGGAGCACAACTGGATCCGGGTTTGCAGGACAGGGTTGATCCAGTCATGGCTCTACCCCATTGCGTGCAGGGACTTGTGGATCTGACTTCCCCATTGTGGTCCCTAAGAAAAGCAAGACTACAAGTCCCAGCATGCATTAGGATAAAACCCAAGACTGAACCCTGTGAATCTGAATCCAGTTGGAAGCCTTAAAGCACACCAATCTTGTGTCAGATAAGTAGATGCTTCCTCTGTAGAATGGTGCAGATAGACGTATTAGGTGACTAACACCCCCCCACCCCCTCCACACACACACACTTATACTTCTTATGAGATTTCTAGTCATATTTTTTCATTGTAGTGAGTTTAAGAATACACCTGCTAAAAATCAGGTGTCAGAGATGCCGAGTCTCACTCATTAGGCGTGTGTTACACTCATTTGAAGGTCCGCTCACTCTTTGAGTACCTTCTCTCGCTCATTACAGCCCTAGTACCAGTGCACCGATCCTGATCACTGATTACATGAGGAGCAAACCTCAAAAAAAAAAAAAAAAGTGTTACTTACCTGTAGCAGGTGTTCTTCGGGGGCAGCAGGTACAATATTCTCACAGCTGGAGCTTGGAGCCTAATTGGAGCTTGTTAGCATAAATTTATGCCAAAGCTTCTAACAGTGCCGTACCACACATATGCAGGTGCCTTCCCACTAGGCATGCTAGCACAGGTCTCTCAGTCCGATAATATAGCTGATAGATTACAAAATGATATGTGAGAATATTCAGCTCACCGTCCTCAGAGAGCACCTGCTACAGGTATGCAACTTTGCTTTCTCTAAGGACAAGCAGGCCTTCTATTCTCACAGCTGGGAACTCAAAGCTACCAGCTCACTGAAAACAATGCAATACAATTTTTATTTATATAGCGCCAATGCCTCCATGAAGTTCACAGCGGTTTACAAAATAATAACAATAAGGCTAGGACAATAGGGACTGAAAACGTCAAGTCCTGTTCATCAATTAACCTGAGAAATAAAAACATGCTCTTAGGGAGGTGCAACTTGGAACAAAATGAAAAATAGGCCTAAGGGGGTGGAGTTGGATTCTAGACACTGAAAAAACTCTACAGGATTTTCTGACTGTACCAGCTATCATGGTGGAAATTCTGCTCAATGCAGTATTGGGATGTGAATATATGGACAGATGACCACGTTGTAGCTTTGCAATCTCCTCAATAGAGGCTGACCTCTGGTGGCTCTGCTGTCCTTTTCAATGAGTCTCTAGAGTCGGGAGTGGTACTGGAGGACTGGAGAAGGGTGGATGTGGTCCCTCTCCACAAAAGTGGAAGTAAGGAAGAAGTTTACAGATTATCCAATTAAACTCATAATGAAAGCTAAGAAATTCGACCATGTGACACCTCTCCTTAAGAAAGCGCATTGGCTCCCAGTTGCTCACATATAAATTAAGGGGTCCTTTTATCAAGCTGCGGTAGGGGGGTTTAACGTGCGTAATACTGAGCGTTAAACCGCCTGCCGCGCTAGCCCCTAATGCCTGCATTGAGCAGGCGTTAGTTTTTTAGCCGGCTGCGGGGGTTAGCGCATGAGGAAATGTCCGACGCGCTAACCCCACTAGCGTGGCTTGATAAAAGGACCCCTAAGTCTACCGACTCTCCAATCTCTTCTTTATAAAGCTCCCGCCTTCATTCATAAATTATTGATTCCCACCACCTCCACAAGATTACTGAGGTCAAACGACCAACATCTATTAATTGTTCCCTCACTCAAAAACATTAACACACGACGGCAATTCATCTTTTCTGTCACAGCCCCCAAACATGGAATTCCCTCCATATTTATTTAAGGGAAGAACGCAATCTAAACAGATTCAAGAGCAAGTTAAAATGCTTTCTTTTTAAAGATGCATTTGACTGCTAGAAAGCTAGATTAGGAGCCTCAACTCAATCCTATTTCCCAACGTATTTGAAGCCCACTACTCTCATCCCTCCTATTGTTTTTCCCCCCTACTTATCTTATTTACTATCAACAACTTGTATTTCTTTCCCCATCTTTTCCTTTTGTTTAATATGTTTTGTCAGGTTAGTCATATTCGTTTGTTTTGTTTCCCCCAGAAATTTGTAATTTTATTGTTTTGTACATCGCTTAGAATTTTGAATAAGTGATTAATCAAATTTATAATAAACTTGAAACTTGAAGTAGGGAATTACATGCCAGTAAGTCTGACTTCTGTGGTAAGCAAATTAATGGAAATGCTTTTAAAACAGAGAATGGTCAAGTTTCTGGAATCCTGTGGATTACAGGACCAGAGGCAACATGGATTCACTAGAGGTAGGTCTTTTTAAAAAAATCTTTATTCATTTTAAAGCTAAAAATAAGTGCAACATATTATACAAACATTTTACACTTAACAGCACTTAAATTCTATCAACTTATATTTCATGACAAATACATATATCATCTCCCCTTCTACATATCCAACAATTGCACTCAAATTAAAAGTATTTCCCCACCCACCCTGGACGTGTAAGTTCAAAGGGCAAAATCAACAATAACTCCTACAGAATCTTGTCAATGGCTCCCAAACATCCTTAAATTTCCTAAAAATGTCCCTGCTGTAGAGGTAGGACTTGTCAGACAAATCTGATCAATTTCTTTGGCTGGGTGACCAGAGAATTGGATAGAGGGAGAGCGCTAGATGTGATGTATTTAGATTTTAGCAAAGCCTTTGACAGTGTTCCACACAGATGTCTAATAAATAAACTGAGTGCCCTCGGGATGGGTCCCAAAGTGACAGGATGGGTCAAGAACTGGTTGAGTGGAAGGTGAAACAAGTTAGTGATCAATGGAGATCGCTCTGAGGAAAGAGATATTACCAGTGGTAGGGCCTCAAGGTTCTATTCTTTGGCCTATTCTTTTAAACGTTTTTATAAACGATATTGCTGCAGAACTGTCGGGTAAGATTTGCCTCTTTGTGGATGATACCAAAATCTGCAATAGAGTAGACACCCTGGATGGTGGGAATAACATGAAGAAAGACCTGGCAAAGCTTGAAGAATGGTCTGAAATTTGGCAGCCAAAATTTAATGCGAAGAAATGCAAGGTCATGCATTTGGGCTGCAAAAAACTGAGGGAACAGTACTGTTTAGAGGGAGAAGAACTTAAGTGCACAACAGAAAAGCGGGACTTGAGTGTGATTGTATGTGATGGCCAAACAGGTTAAAAAAGTGATGGCGAAAGCTAGAAGGATGCTAATTTGCATAAGACTCTGGTGAAACATCATTTAGAATATTGTGTACAATTCTGGAGGCCGCACCTTCAAAAAGATATAAAAAGGATGGAGTCGGTCCAGAGTAAGGCTACTAAAATGGTGTGTGGTCTTCATCATAAGGCGTATGGGGACAGACATAAAGATCTCACTATGTATACTTTGGAGGAAAGGCGGGAGAGGGGAGATATGACTAAGGTGACCATAAGTCCCGTTTTCAACAGGACCATCCCGTTATTTCACCGACTGTCTCATTGTCCCCACCCACTGCTTCGGGATGCTGAAATGTCCCGTTTTCAGGGACAGCGTCCCGAAGCTGTGTGCGGGGACAATGAACCGGCGATCGTTTCCCCTCCCTGCCGTGCTAAAGCTTACCTCCCTCCCTCCCTCCCTCCAGCGCTGATTCAAACCTCCCCCCCGGGTCCACTGCAGCTGCTGCTTCTTGCCGCCCAGAAGCCTTCTTCCCAACATCAATTCTGGCGTCGGAGAGAAAGTTCTGGGCAATTGGCTGATCCGGAACTTCCTCTCCGACGTCAGAACTGACATCGGGAAGAAGGCTTCTGGGCGGCAAGAAGCAGCAGCTGCGACAGACTGATGGGGGGACTTGAATCGGTGCGGCAGGGAGGGAGGCAGGTAGGTAGGCTTAGGGGAGGGGGTGGGACAAAGGCTGGAAGGCAGTGAGGGGGACATAGGAAGGAGGCACTGAGGGCACTTAGGAAATGGGAAGGAGGCACTAGGGGGCACTAAGGACATGGGAAGGGGTACTAAGGACATAGGAAGGAGGCATTGAGGGTACTAAGGACATAGGAAGGAAGCACTGGGGGCACTAAGGACACAGGACGGGCACTAAGGACACAGGACGGGGCACTAAGGACATGGGAAGGAGGCACTGAGGGCACTTAGGACATGGGAAGGAGGCACTAGGGGCACTAAGGACACGGGAAGGAGGCACTGAGGGCACTAAGGACATAGGAAGGAGGCACTGAGGGCACTTAGGACATGGGAAGGAGGCACTAGGGGGCACTAAGGACATGGGAAGGGGTACTAAGGACATAGGAAGGAGGCATTGAGGGCACTAAGGACATAGGAAGGAAGCACTGGGGGCACTAAGGACACAGGATGGGCACTAAGGACACAGGACGGGGCACTAAGGATATGGGAAGGGGCACTAAGGATATAGGAAGGAGACACTGAGAGCACTTAGGACATGGGAAGGAGGCACTAGGGGCACTAAGGACATGGGAAGGGGCATTAAGGACATAGGAAGGAGGCACTGAGGGCACTAAGGACATAGGAAGGGGAACTAAGGACATAGGAAGGAGGCACTGGGGGCACTAAGGACACAGGAGGGGGTACTAAGGACATAGAAAAGAGGCACTGGGGGCACTAAGGACATAGGAAGGAAGGAGGGAGGGAGGGAATAGAAAGGGACAATTGTTGTGCCTGAGTACAGAAAGAAAGGATGCACAGTCAGAAGGAAACACAACCAGAGACTCATAAAATCACCAGACAGCAAAGGTAAGAAAAATGATTTTATTTTCAATTTAGTGATCAAAATGTGTCAGTTTTGAGAATTTATATTTGCTGTCTATATTTTGCACTATATTTGTCTATTTTTCTATAGTTACTGAGGTGACATTGCAAATTTTAAAGTCATCTGCCTTGACATCTTTGAAAAACCCCTAAATATAAATGATAATTAACATTTTTTCTGCATATAGTGTGCTTTGTGGTTTTTAAAAATTTTATGGTTACCATTATAAATTAATAAGATATTATGTGTACTTGAAAAATGAATGGAAGAAATTGGGGGCAGGATTGAGGGGGTGGGGCTAGGGTGGGATTGGGGGCGGGACTGATAATTAATAGTCCCGTTAAGATGAAAAAAAATAAATGGTCATGTTAGATATGACAGAAACGTTTAAATCAAAAATTAGAAAAATATTACTCCCCAGAGATGGGCTGCAGTACCACGATAAACATTTAATGCAAAAAAGGCGGAGAAAAAGCCTCAAATTTTCATAAATATTCAGCAGTCACACATCTATAATTTAATGTTTTAAATCTGCTTAAGTTTTGCCAATGATTTAAAACATTAAATTATTGATGTGTGTCTGCTGAATATTTATGAAAATTTGAGGCTTTTTCTCCGCCTTTTTTGCATTAAATGTTTATCGTGGTACTGCAGCCCATCTCTGGCGAGTAATATTTTTCTAATTTTCAAGTTTTTAGTGTTACTCTGATATTTTTCTTGAGAAACATTTAAATACCTACATGGCATAAATGCACATGAGTCGAGTCTCTTTCATTTGAAAAGAAACTCCAGAATAAGAGGGCATAGGATGATGTTAAGAGGTGACAGGCTCAGGAGTACCGTATTTTCTCGCATATAACGCGCGCGTTATACGTGGTTTTTACAAACCACGCATACCCTTGCGCGTTGTACAAAAATTTTTTTACATAGTTTCCCCCCCCGACGCCCGTTTCATCACCTGGAAGGAGCGCTCGCACTCCCACCCCGAAGGACCGCTCGCACCCCCACCCGAAGAACCGCTCGCACCCCCACAGCCTCCCCCCCTCCCCCATGGAGAAGCTGTCTACCTTGTTTCCGGATGCCAGCCTAGCTGCTTCCTCTGCCGGCGGTCCTGCCCCTTCTCAGAGCCCTGTGCTGCGCTGCTTCCTCTTCAGGCGGTCTCGCCCTTTCTCTGATGTCAGAGAAAGGGCGGGACCGCCGGAAGAAAAAGCAGCACAGCAGGGCTCAGAGAAGGGGCGGGACCGCCGGCAGAGGAAACAGCTGGGCTCGCTGGCATCCGGAAACAAGGTAGACAGCTTCTCCATGGGGGAGGGGGGGGAGGCTGTGGGGGTGCGAGTGGTTCTTCGGGTGGGGGTGCGAGCGGTCCTTCAGGGTGGGGGTGCGGGTGCGTGCGAGCGGTCCTTCGGGGTGGGGGTGCGAGCGGTCCTGCGGGGGGGTGAATCGGATGTCGGGGGGGGGGCATCAGGCTTTCAGGGTAGGGACAGGACTTCAAGGAAGAAAGGAGAGTCGGGGTGGGCGAAAACAGAGTCAGGGTCTCCAGAGGAGAGTCGGGGCAGGCGAAAGGAGAGTCGGGCAGCATGCGCGGTATACGGGTGTGCGCGGTATATAAAAATTTATGTACATAAATATGTGTTTTTTGCGCGCTATACCCGTGTGCGCGTTTTACACGGGTGCGCGTTATCTATGTGAAAATACGGTAATCTAAGGAAATACTTTTTTACAGAATGGGTGGCAGGTGCATTGAACAGTTTCCCAGAAGAGGTGGTGGAAATGGAGACTCTGTCTGAATTCAAGAAAGCATGGGATAGGCATATTGGATCACTTAGAGAGAGGAAGAGATAATGGTTACTGCAGATGGGCAGACTGGGTGGGTCATTTGGCCTTTATCTGCCATATTTAACAAGGCAACCACATTGCCTTAGGTAAAACAGTCAAATTGTAGTTTATGTAGTTTGACACTAGATGGCAGCATACACTCATTTCTTCATCTCAAGTTTAGTCATCAAAGTTGTACTAATTCCCTTTGGCAACTACAGCACACACAATCTCAGGAAGCAGTATCCTAACAAGAATATGAAGTAGATTATTCATAGGCAAGAAATTAAGAGAGTACAACACTGCTGTACAGGGGAAACTGTCAGCAGGAAAGTAAGGATACCAGGGATGTACATTTATTTTAAACATTTACCACATCAATTCAGGTCATTTTCTAATGAAAATTACATAAAACACAAAGGGCCTGATTCTGTATAGGATGCTCAGTCTCAGCAGCCGCCTAAGCGGCTTTTGAAAATCGTACATGGGCATCCTGTACAAAATCGCATCTGTCCATTAAACCCCACCTAACCACCCCGATTCTCTACCCGGTGTTAATGTCACAGGTGCCATTTAGAGAATTGCATTGCCAAGTCTTAGGCCTCCTTCCCAGTGCCTAAGACTCCAATTGGCCAGATCCCTAAGACCACTCCCATGGAAGTGGCTTTAGGGATATGGCCAATCTGAGTCTTAGGCTGTTCCCTGTGCATCCCAGTATGCACTGAGGAGGCCTAAGACTCCGGTTGGCCCTGGTGCCTAAAGCCCCTCCTACGGGAGGGGCCTTAGGTGCCTGGGCCAATCTGAGCCTTAGGCCCCTCCCTAGTGCATCCCAGGATGCACCGGGAAGGGGATGGCCTGCCATTCTGAAGAGGCAGGTCTGCCGGCCGGAGGGAGTTGGCAACCCTCTGGCCAGCTTTGCTCATAAAGGTATGGAAGGGGTGTCTGGGTGAGTTTTGGGGGATGGGGGGTCATGTGTTTGGGGGGATGCAAGCAGGAGGGAGTGGACATCCCTCCTGTTGAGGATGTGGGGGTGTGCTGGTAGGATTGGGGGTATGCCAGCAAGAGGGAGTGGGCATCTCTCCTGCTGCAGACAGTATGTATGGGGGTTCAGGGGTGGTGGTGAGAGGGAGTGGGCATCCCACCTGCCGGCCGTTTTGTGGTGCGGTTCGGTGGTTCCCTGCTGCAGCTGCTCAGCTGCTCATGGCAAGGAGATTTTCTTGCTGCGATCAATTTGGCGGCTGTGTCAGGTGTCTTTTGTGGCCCTAGGGAGATGCCTAGGGCCGCTTAAGCTCACCTAAGGCCCACTTCTGGGTGAAACCACACCTATGCCCAGCCTTGGGTGAGCTTAAGGTTCCCTAGGTGCCTCCCTGCACTCGCGACAGACGCCTACAATGTAGATGGCCTGCCTCAGGTTGTTTTTGTTAAGAAAACGTGCATCCCATTTGGCTGGTTAGCAGTAGAATGCCTATCGCCACCCACAATTGGGCCGCTGTTTATAGAATTTGGCCCAGAATGTGTGTGTGTTTTTCAGGTGTCATTAATAGTGTACTCTTCCAAAACAATGTGCACCTCTTTCCACAAGAGCATTTACTCATAATGACATTGGTCCCCTAACAAAAAATGCCCCTTCCTCCCCAAAATGCACATTCCCATAAATGACACTGTAAGAAAACCAAGAATTATAGGACTACATACTACACCCTGGCCTACTGGATACTGTACTACACTTGATCTCAACCAAAAAGCTGAGATGCGATCAGCAGGAAACCAAGGAGACCTATGCCAATCCCTGCTGCCATAGGATTGTACAGCTTGATTGATTTAGGGAGGAAGTTATCCACGTGGGCTACAGCTATGTTGGATTATTTCCACACAGGGCTCTTTGCATAATATGATACCTTGTGCTAAAATTACCCGACTTAACAGTAGCCAACGTTGATAACTCCCCCCCCCCTAGTTTCAGCCTTACAAAGCTGATGGAAGGGACCTCATACACTGGAGCAGAACTCTCCTGACACGTCCTCAATGATTCATCCCATTTGGACTTTCAATGTCAAATATTGTTCATTGGTCTGTGCTACTCTCACAGGCATCAGAAAAAAAAACGTGAAAACACACGTTTGCAATGTAGATGTTAAAAATGAAATAATTTCTTGGGTTTCTATAAGATTATTTTATATAATGCTTCAAAATTCAACCTCTCTGTCACAGAGGGATCCACTTCCTTTCCAAGCAATGCATTGATAACATATGATGCTCCAGTTGACAGGTATGGTCCTTCTTTGCCTTCCTCCAGACTGTGCTCATACATCTCATATACTGTATACAGGAATAAAAGCTAGGATTGTCTAGAATGCTAGTGGAACAAACAAAAAGGCATAGGGGACTTGGAAGCCAGAGATCAAATCCTGCCTTTCCCACTCACACTCTTTGCGACCTTGAGCAAGCCATTTCGCCCATTATTTTCCTAGGATCATTTCACCTTGAATTGTAAAGCCCTCTGCAAAAGGGACCAAACTATCTAACTAACTTGTCTTTATTATTAGGATCAAAATGTTAGATTAAAAGATTAATTAATATTTTGTAATTGTGAATGTTTGGCTCCATTTCTTGCTTTATTTTTCCAGCAGGGGCACAAATTAAGGGAGCTCATTTCCAGGCATGAATCTGTGGCAAGACTGCTTATTCATAGGTCTGCATTCAATGCTCAAGTGTTTTAACAGATGTGAGGGTGAAGCGGGATAAACAGTTCCTAGATGGGTACAATCATTCTTAGAGGGCAGTTCTAAGAGGTTTGGTTGGAGGCTGCATGTATTAAGTTGTCTCGGTATCCTTCATAAGGCTCTGCTACTGTTTGTATCATACATTCTTTCTCAAGCCAGCACTGTGCAAAATCCAGACCTTCTCTTTTGGGAATCCTGCGTTAGCGGCACAAGAGATGTCAAACATCTGTCCCCCGCCCCTCCCCCTCTTTCCATAGCAGGCTCCAGTGTCCAACATATGGCATTCATTCACGGGGTAGGTATACTGTGAGCTAGGGCTATGGCCTCCCTGGCCTTGGGATTTTACATCCCCTTCCTCCACCCCCAAAATGTTTCTGATTATTAACAGCTCCAAGCAATCCATGGCTCAACTGCCTGACCTATACGTGCTGGCAGATTTATGCATAGCTCTCAAATTCACAAGGGTGTGTTTCTGACACTGGAGAAGGAAGGACATGAATTATAGGTACGCAGGCATGTGAAGGGCCCATAGGCTGATTCTACTCACACCCACCTTCAACGTGAACATCTAGAAAGGCATCAAACTCATTCAGCCACAGAACGGTGTCACATATTGGATGTCCTCGCTGTCTTTTGTGTACCTATAACAAACGTCATCACTGGAATAAGACAGCTTGACTCTCTGTTTTGGAGACCGATGGAATTTTATCTTCGTTTTTTTAAACTATAATAGGATTTTAAAACAGAGGGAGTAGATGGTGGGAAATAGATTCTGAGGGAGAGAAAAAAACAAGTTGGAGTTTTTCTCTAAAATAATGGAGAAAGGGTGGTGGGGGCATGGATTCAAATGAGAATATCACATCACCTCATTGCATTCTTCTGCAGATGGCATGTCAGAGATGGAAGGGAGCAAAGTTGCGTGTACTCAAGACGTGGAACAAGGAAGTCACCCCTTGGAACAACTGCGCCAGTCTTGAGAAACAGTCCCATCCTTGGCCCTCTAATGTGGTGTGCACCCCGCCACACTGGAAGCAAGTGTGAAGAAGGAAACAGGCCAGGCTGAGAGAGAAGTCATAAAAGAGCCCAACTCCAGAGAAGCCGGCGACATATCAAATTATTCTCGGGCACTCAGGATTCTGAAAGGGAACTTCAGACTATGCCGGGAACACAAAGTACTGGAACTAGCAATGATCATAGCTAGACACATAGCAGCATCTACTGAGGCACTTTTTTTTATGAAGACAAGTGGGTGCTATTCTGGCTTTACAGAATGCAGAGAATAAGTCTGAAATTTAGGCATGACCACTTGCAGCTGCTTGAGAAATGGTGTTCAAAAAGATTAATCCAGTGGTTCTTAAACCTGTGCTGGGGGACCCCTAGCCAGTAGGGTTTTCAAGATATCCTCAATGAATATGCATGAGGCACATTTGCACGCCTGTCATCTCTATTATATGTAAATCTGCCTCATGCATATTCATTGGGGATATCTTGAAAACCCGACTGACTGGGGGTCTGTGTACAGCAGAGCAAAGCTTGCATGCATGAGTGTTGATTATAATGGGGGTCTAATATTTCACAATTTAACCAATCAAAAACAGCTCCTGGTCAGTTAAGTTGCCTGTATGAGGCTAACCGGTCATTTTCAGCAGCACTTAACTAGTTAATGCCAAACTGAAAACCGGCTATTTTGAAGGTGTCCTAGAGTCGGCATTTGGCAGGTTAAGTGCTCAGATTCAGAACTTAACTGCATAAATAGACCTACGCAAAAGCCAGTCCTATTTTTATGCAGTGACCCATAGGTGGTTAAGTGCTACATGTCACGCAGCCAGCTCTGTAAACCCAGAAATTCAACTGAAATCTGAACATGAGCCAGCATTACATTTCTGGGTCGAGTGCCACCAGCTGAATCTTGGGCCCTGAATTTTTTTACTTGGTGTAAGTGCTTGCAAATTTTATGCACGGATATTTGCACCTGCCTGAGGTTGCAATCAAGGTGCAATTTCTGCCATGTATTTTATAAATCACAATTCTTCACAATATTCCGGTTTTTATATCATGATTTTTATATATAACTTTCGGCCTCAGCCCCACCACTCCAACGCTAATATAAATTTATAGCTTGAAGAATTATGTGGATCTTCATCATTGGCCATAAATTAATTAATTTATTCATTGTTTCTTAACTTGGATATCAATAAATAGCCCTTCATAAATTAAACTCTTAATGTATTAAAAATTAAAACTTTAAAGACTTTCAGCCACTTATCTTAACAGCTGGCATGACCAGGGAGAAATTGGTCCGATATGTTTCGCACAACCGTGCTTTATCAAGGGTCCCCCTATAATAGAAGAAAACATGGAGATCAATTCTTATCCCATGCTTAATTTATTATTTATGTTCGCAAAGTACATTAAATATATCATTCTTACTGTGGCCAGTATTGTCATCTGACTTACAAGCAGTTTTGGCAAGCAAGATGGCGCCGGCATCTTTTTTTACTTTTTTATATACAACACTATCAGCTGGTTTTCCCTGCATCCTATTGGGCGAGACCTAGCCAATCAATGATACCTACTCTATTTCAGCATTCAAACCCCTCGGTTCAACGGTATCAAGTTTATAGATATACTGTCGTTCTTTTCCATTAAGAAGTTTTTGCATATTAACACCTTGCTCTACCATATCTATGACACGCCACCTAAGCAAGCATCAACTTGGCATCTTAACCTAGGTGCCCTGTTCTAAGATGACACCCCCATCACCACGGGACTCATCAGTTATGAGCTTCTTTGCAAAATCTGCTGCTTGATGCCTTGTGAGTCTCACAGCTTCTGAAATACTGACGCTAAGCTTTGCACCTACCTTCCAGACTCCACGGACTTAAGTGGATACTGAAAATATCCAGGTCAGATTCTGCTTGGTCCTCCCATTTCCCGAGAAGTAGATATGAACTGGACATAGAAGTATAAATGTACTGATTATAATTGCACAGGTATTCACTCTAGTAATCGTATAGCCTGAAATTTTAGTGTGGATCAGATGCAAATCCCAACATTTATCAAGGGACATAATTGGTTTTGCATTTATGAAATATGTGAATGTGAAAACTATTGCACTTGTCCAAATCCTTGTGGCCTTCCACCCCCATCCCCTACCCCATATGTTCTGAAAATTCAGTGTCGATCAAAGAGAAACTACAAAGTTATAAAGTGCCATAATTGCCAAGCAGTTATAGGGTTCCATAATTGCACGAGCCTGTTTGATAAATAAATGGATCCCCTTACAGATACCCCTTTCTGATCTTCTTAGCATGTCATAAAAACCAGGGTTGAGTCCCTAGCATGACTGAGGCAAAACAAACAAACAAAAAAAACTAAGCAGACAATGAGTTGTAAACATATATTAATGGAATATGTGATGAAAAAAAATAAATTATATCATGTCCTGACAATTTGGTGTGGATAGGGCACCAAACAGGTATAATCCTTCCTTTTTTCATTTGAAAACTAGACAGAAAATATTACAGCTGTAGTAACTCCCCCCCCCCCCCTCTCCACACATACCCAAACTCAGGCCCACCACACCTTGCATTTACAGCAATGAAAAATGGGAGCGTAGGATTGTAATTAAAGCAATACCAGACATACGCAGCATTGCACAGACATATATGAGAGAGTTCCTGCTCCACAGCACTCACAATCTAGTCACAGCAAACATAGATTCCAGAACGTACTAGGGAGAAGTGGCCAAGAGGTTAAAGCAACTAAACAAGTGAGATTTTGGCCTGGATTTCAGTTTAAAGAGGACATTTACTAACATCTCTATACGGTTTTCTTTTTGCCTTTACAAGAGAGAATTTCTGCTGATGCAGACTCGTGGGAAATTTAAGATGCATGCTCGGAATCTTAGGGAGAGGTATGATTATTTTCACCAGCTTGGAAGTTCAGGCTTAAGATCACCACAGCCTCTGAAGAAACTTTTATTCCAGGACGAGCAGGCAGGGCTATTCTCACATATGGGTGATGTCTCTGACAGCCCTGGCACGGATGTTTAAAAAAGTGTGATACAACAGTATGAGCCTCGGGCGTACCCGCAATGCCCATATGTCAGCTCCCCATATCTCCCCATGGCTCGAGAGGTCCCCAGTTTCTTATGAAGAAGCCCTGCATAGACATGTGCTTTCTAATTCTTTCCTCTTTCTTTTTGAGTAAAAAGAAACAAGAGGAGTTGAGTGTCGGTTTGGCTTGGGCCTGAAATGTTCTGGGAGACCTAGTGCCAGTCTTCCCAGACCAGACGGAAAGAGGGGGTTTCAGAGGTGGGGGCCTGCTGCCCAGGGCTTCGGCCTATCTTCCCTAGGCAGAGGACAGGGCCTGCATGGCTGACTGTGACACGTATGTGAAACGTATGATATGAAAGAATTATTAATATTGAGTGACACTGCCTAGGATCCATGATAGCTGTTACAGGGAAACACAAGTATTATGAGAACGAGCAAGGACTTTTCAGCACCTATTGATAATTATGAGAGCAGGTCATTGTCAGCTCAGGCAGGCTAAGAGCACAATCCACAAGGATTCAGTTAGCACAATCCACAAGGAAGGGGATGGGAAATTAACACATACTGATTGGTAAACATCCTCCCGACATTGGGATGGGAAATTAGCTCACGAAGCAGGCTAGAAGTTTCTAACACATACTAATTGGTAAACATCCTCCCGACATTGGGATGGGAAATTAGTTCACGAGGCAGGCTAGGAGTATATTGATTGGTAAACATCCTCCCGGCATTCACTTAACTCAATCCACAAGGATAGGGGGATAAATACTGTTTCCCCTAGAAAGAAAAGACAGAGAGGGACATTTCCACTACTGACAGAGAGGGACATTTAAGCTGTGTGATGACATTTTGTGAGTAAGCCTCCTGAACGTGGTCCTTCGACAGAATAATGATGTAATAACCGGTAACGTATTAATTCAAACTCTGTACTTAATCAATGATTATGGCTAGAAATATTGTATATATGTAATATTATGGCTAGAAATATTGTATATATGTAATAAAACTTAATATGTATACTATTTTGATGTCCTGGCATTCTGTCCAGTGCGGAAAGTGACTGAAGGTATTTGGTAAGCCTTTTTAAATAGTAATACATTAATTGGCGTAGTCGGCAGGATTTCTCTAAAGAAAACCTGAGCGCTCTTGTGATACAGGAATGTTCAGGAAGAGAGAGAAATCCTCAAAAGAACCTACAGAGGTGCCCAGCTGGACCGAGGCACCGTATAATTTAATAGCACAAGAACTAGCCAATAATCATGGATTAGCAGAGTCATGGGAAAAGGTTCTGGGAAGTGCAGAACCAATTGATCTTGTACAAGTTTAGAAAAATGCCCCGATAAATTGGGTGATGTAGTTGCCCCGATAAATCAGGTGATGTAGTTGCTCTGGGTTCTGGGAAGGGCAGAACCACTTGATCTTGTACAAGCTTTAGAAAAATGCCCCTATAAATTGGGTGATGTAGTTGCCCCGATAAATCGGGTGATGTAGTTGCTCTGGGTTCTGGGAAGGGCAGAACCACTTGATCTTGTACAAGCTTTAGAAAAATGCCCCGATAAATCGGGTGATGTAGTTTAGAGAAATAAAAATGCCCCGATAAATCGGGTGATGTAGTTGCTCTGGGTTCTGGGAAGGGCAGAACCACTTGATCTTGTACAAGCTTTAGAAAAATGCCCCGATAAATCAGGTGATGTAGTTTAGAAAAAATGCCTTGCTGCCACAAAATATAAGATGTTGGAGTAAAAGTTCCTTTGTTTGAAAGAGCGAACTGCAAAGGGAGGGATTTTCACCCCCACCTTTTTCCTCCTTCGATGCTATCATGTGAGCTTGACGGCGGGCTTTTTTGAGTTTCTACTTTGTTTCCCCAGGCAGAGGGGAGGGGGAAGTGGGAGGAAAGAGAAAAAAGGAGAGAGACAGCATGGGGTCTGTCTGCAATTCTACGAATGTTGCAAAAACAGGGATCGATATTTAAAATATGCTTAAATATTAACAAATTATGGATTTAAATGTAGGAATTTGTAATGAAATTAATAATGTAAGCAAGGAACCAAAGGGTTTATGGATAAAACTTTACCAAGCCTTATGCTATTTGGAGTTCCGATTAGCCGATATAAGCTACTTGAAGTTAATTGAAAGTTGTTTTGCTGTTCAGAAAACAAAGAAAGTTTATTTAAGTTTGAAAGAGTTTCTGTAGGGTAGATCTATGCTGTTAAGAACAATGGAGGTAATTTAGAAGCTGTTTGCCTGATGTAGCCTGAGTTTTTTTTTTTTCTTTTCCTTGTTTCTTTAAGAGATGGTTAAAAGCAGGGAGATAGTCTGTAGAACGAACGTACAAGAATGTGGAAGAAAGCTTTGTGAGACGTGTTAAGGAAGGATGTGCCTTTGGTTGTAGTAACAAGCAGGCTGACTAGTCACTGTCTGAAGACTGGCCGCGGACTTTTCAGCAGTCCGAAATAAGTTTTTAAGAACGATAAAAGAATATTGGAAATGTTATAAAATGTTAATGTATATTCCTGTAAGTAGGTTTCAGGTTTGTTTGAACGTGCCCAATCTACTTTTACTAGGCTACCACAGGGATGGTTACATAGTCCTACCATTTGTCCTCAAATAGTAGCGGAACATTTAGATAAATTTCAGAAATTCACCTCTATACAAATTTCTCATTATGTTGACGACATATTGATACAGGGAACAACGAAGGAAGAGGTGAAAGGGCAGTTGGATTTATTAATTGACCATATGAAAAAGAAGGGAAGGGAAATAAATCCAACAAAAATACAAGGACCGGCAACGTCGGTAAAATTTTTAGGAATTCAGTGGAATAGAGGATATTAGGGAAATCACAGAGAAAGCAAAACGAAAAATATTAGATTTTCCCACTCCAAAGAATATACAAGGTAACTAGTAAAAAATATGAGTTTATGTGGGGAGAAGAACAGCAGGTTGCTTTTGAAAATGCTAAACAAGCCATACAGACCACTGTAGATTTGTGGCCCATGAGAGAGGGGGAAGTGGAATTACATGTATATATTCCCTTCGAAAAACAACTTTTAGCATGTTATTGGGCGTTGGCTGAGACCGAACAGATTACTATTGCGGCCACAAATTCCAATTATGCAATGGGTAATGTCTGATCCCAAGTCAAATAGAGTAAGATATGCTCAGGAACAAAGTATTATTAAATGGAAATGGTACATTTCTCAAAGAGCTAAAATAGGTGAGCATGGGGTAGCTACTTTGCACGAAAAAATAGCTAATATTCCTAACGAAGAGCTGGAAATCATAAAGCCAGTATATGCTCATGAATCCCCAGTGAAATAGGGAGTGGAATATCTTTTTACTGACTCCTGGTCGGTCGCTAATGGTCTTGCTACATGGTTAATGGGGTGGAAGTCCCATAATTGGTTAGCTGTGGGGTAAAGAATTGTGGCAAGACATAGAAAAAATTGTACAGGAGACAATAGTGTCAGTATTTCATGTAGATGCACATATGCCTGTTGATTCAATGGAACGATTGTTTAATTCCCAAGCAGATGCCGCAGCTACCATTTCTGTAACAACTACTAATGAAATTCCTAAGGTGGAAGAATGGTTGGAAGGTACAGCCATTTGGACACATCAGAAAAGTGGACATCTTGGAGAAAAAGCTACTTACAGGAGGGCTCAGGAATGAGAGATTCCTTTGACATAGATGTGATCAAACATGTGATCGGAAAATGTCCGGTGTGTCAACATATCAAGAACGGGAAGTACCACATAAGGTAATGGGGCACGGGGCGATTTGCCAGCCCAGATTTGGCAAATGGGTTTCATAGGACCGTTACCCGAAAGTCATAAATGTAAATATATGTGTACTGCTGTAGATTATTACTAGCATTCCCTTGTGCTTCTGCGTCACAATGGAGCACTCTAAGGACTTTAGACATGATTATTCAGTATTATGGTATGCCCTTACAAATACAAACTGATAATGGATGGGAGGGCAGATAAAAGAATATGCTAAGGAAAATAATATTGAATGGGTATATCACATGCCCTATTATCCCCAGGCAGCGGGATTAATTGAAGATGAATGGACTTTTGAAAGAGGCCCTTAAAAAACTAACTACAGATGACAAATATGGGCAGTGGAGGGATAATGTAACCCCCAATTTGACGATTGGGAAACTGTCCATAGCCAAAATCTGGATTAGCAATCCTAAAGGACCTCCGGAACCAGCAGAGGTGATTGCAATCGGGAAAGATAAGGCTCTCCTTGTAATGAAACCGGGAGTGGAAAAATGGGAATATGTCCCTCAGGAGAAATGTTATTTGAGAGAGTAATAATGTTTTCTGAAACTTGCAGATATACGTGTGCCTTGGAATCCTTGGAATATGGTATGGGGTAAGAGGCGCTGCCCCCGGGCGACGTATTACAATTAAAGAAGGGGTCGTTACGTCATGGAGATGGAAGCATCCTTCAATGAATCGGAAGCAAGATAACTTCACTTGCAGCGCTAACTCCAGATGTATCATTGCAAATGTGACAACAAGAGAACTTGCAGCGATTACAGATTAAAAGCAATGAACACACTAGAAATGAGCAGATATGGAGGACCGTGTCTAATATACTCACTGCATAGGAATGTTTATGTGTAAATAGGTAGTGTTACCCCTCATACTAGGGGAACCTCAGAAACAATTTTTCTGGGCACTTAAATTTAATTTTAACATTTTGTGACTCCACATTGCAAGGGCGAATTTGTAAATTACAATCAATAATATATGATGTGTGTGAATGGACTATATTATTGAAATAGCACCACGCGTAATATGTGTGGTGACTAATGAGCCAATAATATCAAAAAATGATAGTACCCTTTGCAGGATGCTTACACAATATGTCAACACTTCTTTGGCAGAATCAAACTTATGTTTGAACACCTGATATAGGATTTAGAACAAATGTATTCTGGGAGAACAACTTTTCCGTTCCAAATTGGGATTTAAAGTTGGGAAAGTTAAAAGCTATAATACTAGGATAAATCAGTCCATAAGGAATTTGAACAAAAGCATCACTAGATTAGTAATTATACTAACCATAATAGTACTTGTTCTGTCCTTGTGGAATTGTTATGTGGTTTATGGACTATGCTGTAAACCAACTCGGACCACGATGGTATCCTATGGCAGTATCACTCAATAAGGACCGAATGTGACACGTATGTGAAACGTATGATATGAAAGAATTATTAATATTGAGTGACACTGCCTAGGATCCATGATAGCTGTTACAGGGAAACACAAGTATTATGAGAACGAGCAAGGACTTTTCAGCACCTATTGATAATTATGAGAGCAGGTCATTGTCAGCTCAGGCAGGCTAAGAGCACAATCCACAAGGATTCAGTTAGCACAATCCACAAGGAAGGGGATGGGAAATTAACACATACTGATTGGTAAACATCCTCCCGACATTGGGATGGGAAATTAGCTCACGAAGCAGGCTAGGAGTTTCTAACACATACTAATTGGTAAACATCCTCCCGACATTGGGATGGGAAATTAGTTCACGAGGCAGGCTAGGAGTATATTGATTGGTAAACATCCTCCCGGCATTCACTTAACTCAATCCACAAGGATAGGGGGATAAATACTGTTTCCCCTAGAAAGAAAAGACAGAGAGGGACATTTCCACTACTGACAGAGAGGGACATTTAAGCTGTGTGATGACATTTTGTGAGTAAGCCTCCTGAACGTGGTCCTTCGACAGAATAATGATGTAATAACCGGTAACGTATTAATTCAAACTCTGTACTTAATCAATGATTATGGCTAGAAATATTGTATATATGTAATATTATGGCTAGAAATATTGTATATATGTAATAAAACTTAATATGTATACTATTTTGATGTCCTGGCATTCTGTCCAGTGCGGAAAGTGACTGAAGGTATTTGGTAAGCCTTTTTAAATAGTAATACACTGACCCAGCCAACAACCTAACAGGAGGTACAATGCAGTAGCCACAGCCTTAACAAGTGCTGATAGAAGATAAGCGTTGTCAGAATGTTGGGGAATGCTGCCTCATAACAGTCACCCCCTTCAGTGCTGATAACACCTTCTCGGGAGCCACGTAAGAGATTTGAGAAACGGAAGTACACAATGTCCCCCTCTATGCATGCCTCAGTGTTCTCTCCATCTTCATCTCTAGTCCCGCACCACCAGCGCTACCACGCTGAGACCAGCTCACCCTCCCAGCAGTCAGTGTCCTCTCTGAGGCTCACCTCCATAGCAGGGCCACTGGCACCTTGACACTTGAGCAAACCTGCACCTTTAGCACCTTTCTTTTACAAGTGCCGGCGTCACGCCTGCATAAACATCTTCTTTAACTGTTGCTGATGGAATTCCCTGGGCTCCTGCAGGTGCACGAAGTGCCAAATCTTGCCTCACGGCCCTCTGCTAAAGGGTTGTTCATGCACCGCATGAAATCTCCAATAAGATGCCAACTTCAGACCCAGGGATATATTGGGGCAAGGGCAGAAATTAAAGAGGGGGGCCTCCTCTCTACACTCTCCCCCTGATATCCCCACCTCCTATTACTACCACACATAACACAGACCTTTACCAAATACAGAACAAGGGATCACAAATAGAAATTGAACTTGAAGCCCCAAGAAATTAAACTCAGGAAGCATTACAACACTGGAGAAATAAAACCATATATGCACTTCTTTCTGTACTGAACACACAGGGGTTTCAGGCTCAGGTCCACCCAAAATTAGACACCTCCCTTGCTGTGGCTGGTGGGGATCCCACCTCCCTGCCAGTTGAAGACCACCTCCTCCGGTCTGGCACCCATAAATCTTCAAGCTCTGTAGCTAGCGGTAGTGTCTCTGAGCTGTTACCAGCTGTAGAGCTTGAAGGGTTCTGGCCACCGGACTGGAGGAAGAGGTCTTCAACTGGCAAAGCTTTAAGAATTCCCCCCCCCCCTCTCCCCACCCTCCAACTTAGGTATTTATATTTTGCATTTGGGCAGGAGACATGGGGCATAGCGACAAAAAAATTTAGTGCCCACCCACTTTGAGCTCAGGCCCAGTGCCTACCTCCATCCCTTACCCTCCATCAGCTGTCTGGTAAGCCACTGAGCACAACACAAATATCTGTGATGCATATATCCCATAGCTAACTTATTCAGGGAATACATTTAATATAAAACATTTTTTTCTACTTTTGTTGTCTGGACATTTTATTTTTCCATCGAGTTGGTACCGTTTTATCTCTTCTGCTTTCCGGTCTCTTCTGATAATTCCCTTTCCAGTAGTTGCTGTCCATATGTCTTTTCTCTTCTCTCCTGTCTTTGATATACTGATCTACTATTTTTAGTTCTTCCTGCCCTTTTTTTACATTTTCTGCCTCTCCGTCCACTCAAATTTCACCCTAATTCTTTTTACTTTTAAGCTGCTTATCAACTTTCCATCTCCCTTTCTCATGCTTTAGCTTTCCCATTTCCTATCTCATGCTTTCTCCAGCCTCCTATTCCCTTATATCTTTCATCTACACCTCTGTACTTTCTATCCTCCTCTCATTCTTCTCCTTGCCACCCAATCAGTCTCTCCACATGATTCCACAATTTCCAGTATATCCCCTCCCTCCATTTTTGTAACCCAACATAGAAACATGATGGCAGATAAAAACCAAATGGCCCATCCAGTCTGCCCATCCAGCAACAATTATATCTTCCTCTCTCTAAGAGATCCCATGTGCCTGTCCCAGGCTTTCTTGAATTCAACCAGCATCTCCTGTCCTTTTCCCCCTCAGGGTCTGGCATCTCCCTGTCCTTCTTCCTCCACATCTTCCTGTCCCATCCCACTTTCCCTCCTGTCTTTCCCCCTCCCCCTGATCCATCATCTTCATTTTATAACATTCATTTTCTAATTAGAGACTTTCTGTGTTCATCCCATGCATTTTTTAATTCTGTCACTGTTTTCATCTCTACTACCTCCATCAGGAGGGCATTCCAGACATCAACCACCCTTCTCTGTGAAAATAAAATTCCTAACATTACTCCTAAGTTGTTTTTTTTGGTTTTTTATTACCACCCCGCCACCTCAATTCATGTCCTCTAGTTTTACCATTCTTTCTTCTCTGGAAAAGATTTGCTTCTGCATTAATACCTTTCAAAAATATAAATATCTGCATCATATCTCCCGTCCCTCTTCTCCTCTAGAGTATACATATTCAGGTCTTCCAGTTTCTTCTCATATGTCTTTTGGTGCAAGCCCTATACCATTTTTCATCACCTTCCTCTGGACTGCTTATGCCGCAATCAGAAGTCTAATTACAGGGCCGACCTTGAGTACACTGTTTCACTTTAGAATTCAACATACAAACTGGTGGCAAATCACTGATAGAAAAACAAACTCTCTCTACTACCAACTGTTGTGTGACATAAGACAAAATCTTGCAAATAGACCTTCCAAAGCATAACATACCATGCCAGCACCAATGCTAACAGAAAACCATGTCTTTTTCACATATGCAGAACACAGACCCTCACCCGGTATAAAATAAATAACCACAAACTAAAATAGAAATAAAAATTAAACTGAACCCCCAAGAACAGTGGCATAGCAAGGGTGAGAGGCACCTGAGATGGTGCTGCCCCTCCCTACCCTCGTCTCCACCCCCCACCCCTGCTCATTTCTCGATCCTGCCTGCCGTATGTACCCCCATTCCCTTCCCTCATACCTCTAGTGAAAGTTGTGGTGTTCAACAACATGCTCCTCACGACCCCATTGGCTTTCCCTCTGTTGTCATTTCCTATGCACAGCACCTGGAAGTGACATCAGCAGGAGAGCCAATGGGGTCACGAAGAGCATGTTGGTAACCGCCATGAACAACAACTTCAACTAGAGGTATGGGGAAGGGAAGGGGGCTCATACGTGGAGGGGAGAAATGGGAAGAGGTGGGGGGGGCAGAGAGGAGGAGAGGAGGAAGGGTGTCAGTGCCCCTACCAACATGCCCAGGGTGGACTGCCCCTCTCACTTCCCACCCCTTATTACGCCCCTGCCCAAGAAGCCAGACTCTGCATACAGTGCAATACAGTACTAGACAAAGAAAGCACAGTTACTTACCGTAACAGGTGTTATCCAGGGACAGCAGGCAGATATTCTTGACTGATGGGTGACGGCACCGACGGAGCCCCGGTACGGACAATTTTAGAGTGATCTCACTCTAAGAACTTTTAGAAAGTTCTAGCTCGGCCGCACCGCGCACGCGCGAGTGCCTTCCCGCCCGACAGAGGCGCGCGGTCCCTCAGTTAGTATAAGCCAGCTAAGAAGCCAACCCGGGGAGGTGGGTGGGACGCAAGAATATCTGCCTGCTGTCCCTGGATAACACCTGTTACGGTAAGTAACTGTGCTTTATCCCAGGACAAGCAGGCAGCTATTCTTGACTGATGGGTGACCTCCAAGCTAACAAAAAGAGGGATGGAGGGAAGGTTGGCCATTAGGAAAACAAATTTTGCAAAACAGATTGGCCGAAGTGACCATCCCTTCTGGAGAACGTATCCAGACAATAATGAGATGTAAAAGTGTGAACTGAGGACCAAGTAGCAGCCTTGCAGATTTCCTCAATAGGAGTGGAACGGAGGAAAGCTACAGATGCTGCCATTGCTCTGACTTTATGGGCTGTGACAGAACCTTCCAGTGTCAGTCCGGTCTGAGCATAACAGAATGAAATGCACGCTGCAAGCCAATTAGACAACGTACGTTTAGAAACAGGACGTCCCAATTTATTCGGATCAAAGGACAGAAAGAGTTGGGGAACTGATCTGTGGGGTTTCGTACGCTCCAGATAGTAAGCAAGAGCCCTTTTACAATCCAAAGTATGCAGAGCTTGTTCCCCAGAATGAGAATGAGGTTTTGGAAAGAAAACAGGTAAAACAATGGATTGGTTGAGATGAAATTCAGAAACAACCTTGGGGAGAAACTTTGGATGTGTACGCAGAACCACCTTGTCATGGTGAAAAACCGTAAAAGGTGGATCTGCAACCAGTGCATGAAGCTCACTGACCCTCCTGGCAGAGGTAATGGCAATAAGAAAAAGCACCTTCCAAGTGAGAAATTTGAAAGGAGAGGTAGCTAAAGGTTCAAATGGAGGTTTCATTAAAGCGGAAAGAACCACATTGAGATCCCAGATAACCGGAGGGGCTTTAAGAGGTGGTTTCACATTGAAAAGCCCACGCATGAACCTGGATACCAGGGGATGAGCTGAAAGAAGTTTTCCATGGACTGGCTCATGAAAAGCTGCAATGGCACTGAGGTGGACCCTGATGGAAGAGGACTTCAGGCCAGAATCAGACAAAGAAAGAAGATAATCCAACAACGTTTCCACCGCTAGGGAAGTGGGATCAAGATGATGAAGAAGACACCAGGAAGAAAACCTCGTCCACTTTTGATGGTAACATTGTAGAGTGGCTGGTTTCCTGGAGGCATCCAGAATGGAACGAACGGGCTGAGACAAAAGAGTATCAGTCGAGTTCAGCCCGAGAGATACCAAGCCATCAGGTGTAGAGACTGGAGGTTGGGATGCAGAAGGGTTCCCTGCTGTTGCGTAAGCAGAGAAGGAAACAGAGGAAGAAGAAAAGGTTCCCTGGAACTGAGTTGAAGTAGAAGGGAGAACCAATGTTGCCTGGGCCACCTCGGAGCAATCAGAATCATGGTGGCTCGTTCCCTCTTGAGCTTGAACAAGGTTCTCAACATGAGAGGTAGAGGAGGGAAGGCGTACAGGAACAGATTCGACCAGTCGAGGAGAAAAGCATCTGCTGTGAGACGGTGTGGAGAGTAAAGTCTTGAGCAGAAACGGGGCAGCTGGTGATTGTGAGGAGCTGCAAAGAGGTCTATCTGAGGAGTGCCCCATTGAGTGAAGATAGACTGTAGAGTTACAGGGTCGAGTGTCCACTCGTGAGGCTGGAGAATTCTGCTGAGTTTGTCCGCTAATGAATTCTGTTTCCCCTGAATGTAAATAGCTTTCAGGAAGAGATGATGATCTATGGCCCAATTCCAGATCTTCTGGGCTTCCTGGCATAACAGGCGAGAGCCTGTCCCACCCTGTTTGTTGATGTAGTACATCGCAACCTGATTGTCTGTGCACAACAGAAGGACCTGAGGAAAGAGAAGGTGTTGAAAGGCCTTGAGGGCGTAAAACATCGCTCTGAGTTCCAGGAAATTGATTTGATGCTTCTTTTCCTGGGCTGACCAAAGACCCTGAGTCTGGAACTCGTTCAAGTGAGCTCCCCATGCGTACAGAGAGGCGTCGGTGGTGATGACTAGTTGATGAGGAGGCTGATGGAACAGAAGACCTCTGGATAGATTTGAGGATACCAACCACCATTGCAGAGACTGACGAAGAGATGATGTCACAGATATGTGTCGTGAGCAAGAGTCCGACGCTTGGGACCACTGGGTCGCAAGGGTCCATTGAGGAGTGCGCAGGTGAAGACGGGCATGAGGTGTGACATGAACTGTGGATGCCATGTGTCCCAAGAGCACCATCATTTGTCTTGCTGAGATGGACGGCAGAGGAAGTACCTGGTGACATAGAGACTGAAGGGTCTGAAGCCGATTGGATGGCAGGAAAGCTCTCATGAGGAGTGTGTCCAGGATCGCTCCAATGAATTGAAGTCTCTGAGTGGGAATGATATGAGATTTGGGTAGATTGATCTCGAATCCCAGAAGTTGCAGAAACTGGATGGTTTGGTTGGTGGCCAGAAGGACCGCTTGGGCAGAAGTGTCTTTGATCAACCAATCGTCCAGGTAAGGAAATACCTGCAGGTGGTGAGAGCGCAGAAAAGCCGCCACCACAATGAGACATTTGGTGAATACCCTTGGAGATGAGGCAAGACCGAAGGGCAGCACCTTGTACTGGTAATGACAATGATTGATCATGAATCGGAGATATGGTCTTGAGGTTACATTGATCGGTATGTGAGTGTAAGCCTCTTTGAGATCGAGGGAGCATAGCCAGTCGTTTTGATTTAGAAGGGGATAAAGTATGGCTAAAGAAAGCATCTTGAATTTTTCTTTTACTAGATGAATGTTGAGATCGCGAAGGTCCAGGATGGGTCTGAGATCTCCTGTCTTTTTGGGAACTAGAAAGTAACGGGAGTAGAATCCCTGCCCCTTTTGATCTAGAGGAACTTCCTCTATAGCGTTCAGAAGGAGGAGGGATTGGACCTCCTGAATAAGGAGGGCTGATTGAGGACTGTTCAAAGCAGACTCTTTTGGCAGGCTTTGAGGTGGGAGAGTCTGAAAGTTGAGAGAGTAGCCGTGGCGGATGATGTTGAGGACCCATTGGTCCGAAGTGATTACTTCCCACCGGCTGAAGAACAGAGAAAGTCGACCTCCTATTGGTTGAGGCAGGAGAACAGGAACAGGGATACTGGCTATACTGCGGAGAAAGAAGTCAAAAGGGCTGTGACTTCTGCTGAGGAGGTTGTTTCGCAGGTTGCTGCTGTTGCTGCTGTCGGGGAGGCTGACGTTGCTGTTGCCTCTGACGTCGAGGTTGTTGAGCAGTGGTAGGCAATGGACGGGCTGTGAAACGGCGTTGATAAGCCGATTGCTGCCTGTATGGTCTCGGTGGAGGAGGCTTCTTTTTATTCTTGAGCAGGGTATCCCAGCGCGTCTCATGAGCCGAGAGCTTTTGGGTGGTAGAGTCCATGGAATCCCCAAAGAGCTCATCCCCTAGGCATGGGGCGTTGGCTAACCGATCTTGATGGTTAACATCAAGCTCGGATACCCGAAGCCAGGCCAAACGGCGCATAGCCACCGACATAGCTGTCGCTCTGGATGTAAGTTCAAAGGTGTCATATATGGACCTAACCATAAACTTACGAAGTTGGAATAGAGACGACAAGCAGGAGTGAAAAGATGGATGTTTTCTTGAAGGAAGATACTTCTCGAAGGAAGCCATGGTGGTAAGGAGATGCTTTAAATAAAAAGAAAAATGAAAAGCATAATTACTAGCTCTATTTGCTAACATAGCGTTTTGGTAGAGCCTCTTACCGAATTTATCCATGGCCCTTCCTTCTCTGCCAGGAGGGACAGATGCATATACACTGGCTCCTGAAGTCTTTTTAAGGGTGGATTCGACAAATAAGGATTCGTGTGGAAGTTGAGGCTTGTCGAACCCAGGAATGGGAATTACCTTGTATAGAGAATCCAGTTTACGTGGGGCCCCTGGAACAGTTAAAGGAGTCTCTAAATTTTTATAGAAAGTTTCCCTCAAGATGTCATGAAGGGGAAGCTTCAAAAATTCCTTTGGAGGCTGATCAAAATCAAGGGCATCCAAAAAAGCTTTAGACTTTTTGGATTCAGCCTCCAAAGGAATGGATAAAGACTCACACATCTCTTTCAAGAAATTGGAGAAAGAGGAAGTAGTCTGCTTGGAGGATGGGTCAGGGAGAGCCGAATCCTCCTCCTCTGAGGAACATTCTCCTTCAGAAAGAAAGGGTTCCTCTGAGTCCCCCCACAGATCAGGGTCTCTGACATGGGAAGAATGGTCCCGAGACTCAGGTGTCGATGTTTGCATGTGTCGGGTTTTGCGTACCGACTTACCCGACCTCATCGATACCGAGTCAGGCGATGTTATCGGTCGCACCGGTGCCGAAGTCTGTACCGATTGATGGTGAGCTGTCGGCTCCGGTGCAAGGACTGGCATCGATACCGATGAAGTTAGGTGAAGCGGTACCGAGACAGTAGAAGCAGGTAAGACAGGTTCGACAACCGGTACCGACACGGGTTGATGTACAACCGGTACCGATGGCTCGGTGCGGACTGGCACCGGAAGGTTCGGTGTCATTATAGCAGGAAGGAGTCGTTCTAATTGCTCCTTAAGCTGCACATGAAGGATGGCCGTAATGCGGTCATCGAGGGATGGCACCGGTACCGCTTTTTTCTTCTGCGGTACCTGCGGTGCCGCTCTACGCCCCGGAGATGAGGAGCCCGATGTCGAGGGACTCACCTCAATAGGGGCGGAGCGCTTCCGCTGGCGTCTAACCGGCGGCAGGACTGGGCTCACTGCACTCGAGGCCGGAAGACGTTCCAGCGGGGAAGGCTTCTTAGCCGGCTTACCTGACTGTTGGGATGCCGGTGTGGAATCACGCGGCGTCGAAGACGAGGGTGCCGACTGAAGCGGTGCCGAAGCCGGAGTCGAAGGAACGGGGTCGGACATCTCGGCACCGAATAACAAACGCTGTTGAATTAAGCGATTTTTTAATGTTCTTTTCTTTAAAGTAGCACAGCGGGTGCAAGAAGAGGCCTGATGCTCAGGACCCAAACACTGCAAGCACCAGTTGTGTGGGACCGTGAGAGATATAGGCCTAGCACACCGCTGGCACTTTTTAAAACCCGGTTGAGGGGGCATGAAAGGGAAAACGGCTTCCGCCAAATCGAAGGCCGAGGCTTCGATGGTGGCAGAAGGCCCCGCCGGGGAAAAAACCGAAATTGAAGAAAAAAGAAGTTTTTTTTTTTTTTTTTTTACCAAAATAAAAGTAAAGTAATAAAAGAAAGTAATAAAGTCAAAAGTTTACGCGAGCGGGAAGGCAAGTTATAAAAAAATTTCAACAGCCGTTGAAAACGCGTCTTCTTAGCTCCGCGGAAACTAAGAAACTGAGGGACCGCGCGCCTCTGTCGGGCGGGAAGGCACTCGCGCGTGCGCGGTGCGGCCGAGCTAGAACTTTCTAAAAGTTCTTAGAGTGAGATCACTCTAAAATTGTCCGTACCGGGGCTCCGTCGGTGCCGTCACCCATCAGTCAAGAATAGCTGCCTGCTTGTCCTGGGATAAAAACTGTAATGCACATCCCCTGTACTTTGCAAAACATAAAAATTTGCTACCAAACTGATCTAGTAGGCATCAGGCTGCTCAGTGGTACAAACTGATTTCTGAATTTTTGAATAAAAAGCCAAAAAATAGTCTTAGAGACATCTGGAGCATCGAGATAAAAACAGTATATTTCTGTGTCTCGTTGGCCACGAATTTGGACTTGGAGATTGAAATGTACAGCATCAGCATCTATGAGACAAACATGGTTATTTTTATCACATAGGATTTTCTGGACCCCAGTTCGATTAAATAAAATAGATAGTTCTAAGTCTAATAGATGCTGGCATTGTCATATTGATAAAGGGACTTTGGATCATCTGTTATATTTTTGTCCTTTTATATTTATATTTTGGAAGTCAATTTGGGGACAAATAAATTTGGTTTTGGATTCAAATGTTCCACTATCATATGAGGCTATAATTTGTGGAATGATATTACATGTGAAACCCACTTTAAATAAATATAAGGGCCGTCTTTTTATGATCATGACAGGCTTAGCCATTCAATTGATCACGAGTAATTGGAAAAACCATGACAGAATAAGTTACACTTTTTGGTGGGTGAATGTGTGCACAAATATGAAAGAATTAATGCAGAATGTAGGGGATTTAGTGATGTATTTAATAAAGTTTGGAGCCCATTGACTAAATTTGTGGATTTATAATAATGTCTACGGTAATTATTTATCTTTCCTATTGCTCATTTATCTTTACACATCCATGGGGGGAGGGGGGAAAGAGGGAAATAAATATTAATGGTGGCATTTAGGTAACTTTATTCTTCATTTATATTATATTTATTTATATTATATGTTATATTATGTTACTATTAATTGTAAGAAGTCTTGAATGATATATGTGTTACCTATACAGATAATAGTGCATTGTATGTAGGATCTATTGTTCTTTTATTTGTTTGGCACTGTTTTAGATTAAAAATCAATAAAGTTAAAAAAAAATAGCAGATATAAATTCCCAAAACTGATATATTCCAATAATTACATTACAAATACAAATAAAACAAAAATGGAAAATATGATACAATGTTTCAAAGGCCAAAACCCCTTACTCAGGTTAGGACAATTTACTACTGTTGTGGTATCCTGTTCAGACCTGAGAAAAGTGGTTTTGGTCTCCGAAAGTTAATCAAAAAGATATTAAAATTAGTCCAATAAAAATAACACCTTATTTCCATTTTCTATTTTTATTTATTAACACAGCTACCACACTACTTTTATCTAAACAGAAAATAAAATTCTTTTTTGTACCTTTGTTTTTTTCAAATTATGGTCCCAGTCTATGGTTTCTGTTTTCCTTGTCTTCTCTTAACTCTCACCAGGATTTCCTGTCTCTCTGTTATTTTTCTCTCCTCCAGTTGGGTTGAGTGGCTGTGTGGCCTACTGCCAAAAGGTGTGTGGCCAAGCAGCTTAGAGGGAACATTGTTATTTCTTTTTACTTTTTATCTAATCAACTTTCTATCTCCTTCTCTCATCCCCTAGCTTTCATATTTCTCATCTTCCTATTCCCTTTTATATCCTTCCCATTACCACATTTCTATACTCATTATTCTGCCCTCACTCATCTCCTTGACAACTCTCTCACATGGATCCACCATTTCTAGCATCTCCCCTCCTTGTCACTTTCTCTACCTTTGAAACCCAGCATTTCCTTCTTCCCTCTCTTTCTTACTCTATCCCGCTGCTATTTAATATATTCATAAATGATCTAGAAACAGGGACGAAGTGTGAGATAATAAAATTTGCAGACGACACCAAACTATTTAGTGGAGCTCGGACTAAAGAGGACTGCGAAGAATTGCAAAGGGACTTGAACAAACTAGGGGAATGGGCAACGAGATGGCAGATGAAGTTCAACGTTGAGAAATGTAAAGTATTACATGTGGGAAACAGAAACCCGAGGTACAACTATACGATGGGAGGGATGTTATTAAATGAGAGCACCCATGAAAGGGACTTGGGGGTAATGGTGGACATGACAATGAAGCCGACGGCACAGTGCACAGCGGCCGCTAAGAAGGCAAACAGAATGCTAGGCATAATCAAGAAGGGTATTACAACCAGAACGAAAGAAGTTATCCTGCCATTGTATCGGGCGATGGTGCGTCCGCATCTGGAGTACTGCGTCCAATATTGGTCGCCGTACCTTAAGAAGGACATGGCGTTACTTGAGAGGGTTCAGAGGAGAGCGACGCGTCTGATAAAGGGGATGGAAAACCTTTCATACGCTGAGAGATTGGAGAAATTGGGTCTCTTATCCCTGGAGAAGAGGAGACTTAGAGGGGATATGATAGAGACTTATAAGATCATGAAGGGCATAGAGAGAGTAGAGAGGGATAGATTCTTCAAACTTTCGAATAATAAAAGAACAAGAGGGCATTCAGAAAAGTTGAAAGGGGACAGATTCAAAACGAATGCTAGGAAGTTCTTCTTTACCCAACATGTGGTGGACACCTGGAATGCGCTTCCAGAGAGCGTAATAGGGCAGAGAATGGTACTGGGGTTCAAGAAAGGATTGGACAATTTCCTGCTGGAAAAGGGGATAGAGGGGTATAGATAGAGGATTACTGCACAGGTCCTGGACCTGTTGGGCCGCCGCGTGAGCGGACTGCTGGGCACGATGGACCTCAGGTCTGACCCAGCAGAGGCATTGCTTATGTTCTTAATTGAGTCCATCTCTCCTCCACCTTTTTCTGTCTATCTCTCCTCTCCCTCCTCTGCTCTCCTTGAGTCTTCCATCTCTCCTTCCCCCTTCTGCACCCTCCCTTGAATCTTTTCCATTCCCCATTTTGCCCTATCCATATTTTGCCTCCTCCACCAAGTCCATCTTTCTACCCCCTCCGCCATCTCTCCCTGACCCTCTTCCAACTCCTCTGCCCTCCATGTCCATCTCTCCTTCTCCTGCTCCCTCTATCCTCCTCCAAATCCATCTCTCTTCTACCCCACTCTGCCACCTCTCCTTGTCATCCTTCTAACCCCTCTGCCCTCCCCCAAGTCCATCTCTCCCTTTCAAATCTGACTTCTCCCCCTCTTGCCCTCATCCCTGAGTCTAACGTCTCTCCCTCCTTCCCTCACTAGAGTCCATCATCTCTCCCTTCTCCCACTCCCTCCCCAAAGTCCACTATCTCTCCCTATCTGCCTTCTACCCCTCCTCCAAATCCAACATGCCTCAAGAGGGGCATTATTTTTAGGTGGCACTCTGCTGGGAAAGGCATCTTGCTGCCAGCGGCTCTCTGCTGCTTCCATCCCTGGTATCTAACCCTTTTATTCCCCCACCCCCAGCATGCGTGTCCACCTTTAAATTTGTTATAGAAGCTATTGAACAGGTAGCGACTCACATCGCTGCTCTGCTACTAGCTCTGGCGCCTTCTTTCCACTGTGGCCCACCCTCTCTGACAACTTCCTGTTGCCACTGGGGCAGGCTGCAGTGGAGAGAAGGCACCGGGGCCAGCAGCAGGCCAGTGCTGTGAGATGGTACTGCTGCCCGGTAACTTTTACAACAAATTTAAGGTAGACACAAATGCAGGGGGGGGGGGGGGAGGAGGTAATAAAAGGAGTAGATGCCAGAGTAGGGATGTAGCACAGAGAGCTTGGACCATGGCGCCTCCTGAAGCTGTAGGGCCCGGGGCAGCTGCCCTGTTTGTCCTACCCTAACACTGGCCCTGCTCGGGCCTAGATGGGCATCCGGCATAAACACACATGGGTGACAACCATCAATGATGACCACTGTTAACCCATGTGACCAGCGCCTGGCATAACGGTCATGGCATGAGAACTCATCAAAGGAGCATAGCTCCTCATCTCGATCTAGGCACTCCTCTCATCATTCTTCCCCTCAACACTCTCCTCCCTGTCCCTCTGAAAGGCCTATCTTCAAGGGGTTTGATTCTGATTTGTCTCTCTGCTCCTCCAGCATCTATCCTTCCTGGTCTCTCAGTGGATGAGTCTTCAGGCCTTCCCAGTTCAGGAAGTGACATCAGAAGAAGAGCAGATGCTGGCATGAGCAGCAGGTTGGGGTTGCTGCTTGCATCGCAAATGTTAAAAAGTTACGGGGAAGGGAAGCACTGCATGCCTGTGGTAGTTGGGGGGGGGGCAGAGAGGAGGACGGGTGCTGGCACCCCTACCAAGAGGGCACCCAGGGTGGACCGCCCCCCCCCCTTATTACACCACTGAAGGAATGGGTGTTATAGTCTCGATCTGTCATAAGGTTTACTGATATTATGAGTTAGACGTTGTTTATGTATTTATAAATTTTGTATTTTGTTACTGTATTGTTATTTTAGTTATTGCACGTTATGAGTTTTTAATTTAAAGTTTATGGATATATCTTGTCCTCCTCCCAGAGTTGTAGGTGGAGAAGAATAAAAATATTTAAATAAAATTAATTTTTTAAAATTTGGAGGGTCATTTTAAAAGAGGGTGCTGTAGGTCGCTGCCTATATGAACACGGTATAGAGTGGGAGCCTGCTTGCCTTTATAAAGATTAGTTATGTGGCGCAGGATGCTCCTCAAATGCAGGCACGATCGTGCATACCTATTTGGATGCAGGAGATTAAGAGATCCGGGTACAAGTGTATCGATTTTTCACTCTGTCAAAAATTACAAAGACTAGGGGACACTGGATGAAGTTACAGGGAAATACGTTTAAAACCAATAGGAGGAAATTTTTTTTAACTTAGAGAATAGTTAAGCGTTGACAGAGGATGTAGTAAGAGCAGATAGTGTAGCAGGTTTTAAGAAAGGTTTGGACAAGTTCCTAGTTCCTGGAGGAAAAGTCCATAGTCTGTTATTGAGAAAGACTTGGGGGAAGTCAGTGCTTGCCCTGTATTGGTAGCATGGAATATTGCTACACCTTGGGTTTTGGCCAGGTACTAGTGACCTGGATTGGCCACCATGAGAACAGACTACTGGGCATGATGGACCATTGGTCTGACCCAGTAAGGCTATTCTTATGTTCATATGTTCTTATTCAGCCGGAGGCTCTCCGCAGATAATCCGTTGATCATTCATTGTGACATCCTTACAGACAGCACAACGGATTTCACGCACCTCAGGTAGCATTCGCCCTGTCATCTGCTAGACTGGAGGCATCTTGAGTGAAGATAGCAATGACGGACTCCTGTAAAAATGGATCCCGCTCAGAGAATGCAACTGAGAAGTATGAAGGTTAATGCAGAGATACATTTATTAGGGCTGGAGTGGAAGAGAGGGTGGTGCAGTGGTTAAAAAGCTACAGCGGAGGTTGTGGGTCCAAGTCCACGCTGCCCCTAGTGACCCTGGGCAAGTCACTTAGTCCCCCGCTTGCCCCCAAGTACATTAGATGGATTGGGAGCGCACCGGGACAGATGGGGAAAAATGTTTGAGGACCTGAATAAATTCATGTAAACCGTAGGATGATTGGTCTTTTCCTAAGGTTACCATATGGCTCCAGAAAAAGGAAGACGGATTGAGATATCTGGGTTTTACTTCCATTGCTTCAATAGAAGTAAAACCTAGAGGGATCTCAAAGTCACTCCTTGAGGGCCGAAATCCAGTTAGATTTTCCCCAATGAGCTCCCTTGGGAGAATGGTACCCAAAATTGAATAAATTTAAAAAAAATGGTGAGAGCAGCAGGGAAGTCTGGCTCAAATTCCACTACTTCACCTTATGATTTTGGGCTACTCCTTTAACCCTCTATTGCCTCAAGAACAGACTCTGAATCCTCCAGTGCACCTCGCCTTGAGCTACTACTGAACAAGGCATGAGCTAAATCCACACATATTACAGGCTAGTTACTTACTCTAACGGGCATTACATGTGTGTCAGTGGCATAGCGAGAGCGAGGGCTGCCTCCCCAGCTCCTTCCTGACCCCTCCCTTTCCCCCTGCTGGGCGCACGACCCTTCCCTTTCCCTGTTCCTCTTTCACTTTCCCGGCAAAAGCAGCATCGGGAACCTGCTGCCTGCGTCACTGTCGGCTCTCCCTAGGACTTCACTTCCCAGACACGGGGACCCAGACGTGAAGTCAGAGAGAGACCCGACACAGATGGGGGCGGCAACTTTGCGATGCTGCTTGCACCAGGAACCTGAAAGAGGCGTGTGGGGGGGGGGGGAAGGGGTACGTGCTAGGCGACGGGGAGATGTGGAGGACGGTTGACGGCACCCCCCCACTAAGACAGCACCCAGGGCGGACCGCCCTCCCCCCTTGCTACGCCACGGACGTGTGTTTCTATGTCTAGCGACAGGCACAGACAGAAGAGGTCTGCCCTTACATTTCCTTCAAATGATTTGGAAATGCATTCGACTAAGTGTATGTACAGTACCCCCCCAACCCCCCAAAATTAATGGGGGTTACATTCTTGGAATGACCGCGAATGTTGAGAAACCGCAAATATTGGATGAGTGCTATAATTGTATATTATCAGTATGTGGATGACAAAACACGCTCACCTAAAACAGGGCGCAGGAAGCACTTGCAGTCGCAGCCCCTCGTCACCTGCTTGCCCCTCAGCTGTCTGTCAGGGAATAACAGGAGGAAAGCTGAGGCCAGTGACCTAAACCACGCACTGTTGGCACCCCCCCTCCTCCTCTCTGGCTCCAGCTCCGCCCTCTCACCTCGCGCGGGGCTCAGCTGTCATTCAGCCACACGGTTCACCTTCTTTGCGAGCACTGAGATCCCCGTCAGGATTGGTTGGCAGCGAAGGGGAGATGTGAACTGTCCAGCTATTGGCTGCTCCGTGAGGTAAATTATGCAGGGGGGTGAGGTGGAGGCAGTAGTTGGTTGGTGAGGGAAAACCCGCAAATTCACGGGGGTATACTGTACTGGCAACGTGAATGAGTCAGGTTTCAAATTCATGGAACATAAAGTCTATTGCTGTGAAAAGCAAGAGACAGGCATGAATGATCAGGCTTATAAATTCCATACTTTATATACTTAGATAGGGCCAGGTACTATGGAAATACAGTTACAGAAAGGGTAGATAGAAATTCAAAGAAGGTACTGTACCACTAGGTAAAGGGATACTGTGGATAGACAGTTAATATGAAGCAGATTATAGGTGGCTACAAATAAATAGCTGTCTCCCAACCTTAAATACGATTTCTACATGAAGGCCAAAATCTGTGCACCCTAGTGTCTGCCAACCCTGCACCATACAGCAAAAGAAAAAATGCCATTCCCTTCATGCTGGCTCAAAGATCAGGCTACTAAACCAACAGAGTGGCTCAGGCTGGCCATCTCACCTTACCTTTCCCCCAGCAAATGCATGCAACAGCTGCAACCCTAGCACAGACACCGTGAACCCTCATGCCTTAACATGCGGCTGAGCAGAACACAGAGGGGGAAAGGCATTCAGAAGAATTATAGCTGAACGCACTGAGAGGCTCAAGTGACATGTTAGTACCCTTTCCAGCCGACAATCAGGCTCCAACGCTTTATGGCATCATCAGAGAAGTCCCACTGGGCCTGCTGGCTCTCCACCTGTTGCTTTTTAGGTGGTGATTACGGGAACCAAGTGTTGAACTGACCAGTGCTCTACAGAGCCTCTTCCGAGCATGACTCAGTCGCCTTTAGCTGAAAGGAGAGTCCTGGGCTCTTGGTTTATCAAATTACATTTTCTAGTGTGTTCTGCAAAAAGATAAAATATAAATCCATTTAGGCAATTGATTCAAAACAGACTCTTTGGAGGTACTTGTTTAAGTGGGCCTTGACAGGGGTGTGTCCACGAGTGGGCCTGGGCCCACCCAATATGAGCTCATGCCCACCCAGCAGTGATGAACCTTAAATCCAGCACCAGCATGGAGGGGAGAGGCTGGGTTCCTGTGTCGCTGTCATCATGGGTCAGTGGCAGTGATTTCCACACACTACCTGCCACTAACCCAAAAGTTCCCTCTTTTGCATCCCAGAGGGGGCAGGACATGACAGTAGGGAGGCTTCTGGGTTAGTGGCAGGCAATCTATGGAAATCACTGCTGCTGCCCCATGAAGAGAGTGATGTGGAAGCCTAGCCTGTTCCCTCCTCACTGGCCAGAAGTGAATTATGGGTGAAGAAGCATGAGGGAGGGAAGGAGAGATGCTGAGTGTGTGTGGGGGGGGGGGGGGAGGTGGAGGAAGATGGGTAAGAGAGGGAGAATTGATGAATATGGGGTGGAGGGGATTGGGGAGGAAGGGATAGAGCAACAAAAGGGTAGAGAGGGGCCAGAAAGGAATACATTTCAGGGATGAAGTCAAGAGAGAAAAAATGTTGGATATGGGGCTAGAGGGGAGGGAGAGATGGTGCATGGAGGAGAGAGGGAGAAATATTGGACATGATGATAGGGAGGAGAAAGGGAAAGGGAAAGATGTTGCATGGAGGGAATGGGAAGAGAGATGTTAGACCTAGGACATAAGGGAGGGAGAGAGGAAGAGGTTTTCGACATGGAGGTAGATGAGAGGGGTGGGATGGGGAGAGATACATAGAAGGTGGAGAGAGAAGAAAGAGGGAGATATTGGATCCAGAAACTGAAGGGAGTAATGGAGAGATATAATGAGAGGGAGGGAAAGGAGGGAGCATGCTGGACCACAGAGGAGAGGGTAGGAGGGAAGAAGGGGATATGAGGATAGGGAGAGGAAAAAGAGGGAGCAGATGCTGAGCCAGAAAGGTGGAGGGCAGAAGAACTGGCAATAATGGAATTATGTAGGAGAGGCCGGGTGGTGAGAGGGGACAAGAAAATGAATGAGTGATTACAGAGGGTAAAAATATGGTCATGGGGAGTAGATTAACGATAAGAGGAAATAGAGGGCTGGGGAATGGGAGAACTAGTAGCTGATAAGTATGGTAGCTGAAGAGTAAAAAGGAGGAGAAGGGTGAGCAAGAGGGTGAAATTTGAGTTGACAGAGCTAAAAAGAAGCAATCAGTATGTCAAAGGCAGGTATAGCGAGGAAATAAAGAGGAGAAAAGTCAAATGGCAGCAGCTGCTTGAAGAAGAATTAGAAGATGATGGAAAAGAAAGCAGAAAAGTGAACTAGAATCAATGTGATGGAAAAGAATGTACGGAAACAAAGGTAGAAAAAACCCATTTTATTTTGAATGTTTTAATTGGACTATATTAGCTTTGGGAAATGTGCATAGCAAATGAGTGAACTGTGTTTCTGGTTTTATTTCTCATGTTGCAGCACCTGCTAAGTTTAACTTCTTGGAGTTCCCAGTTCATTTTTTGTCTAAATATTTTATTTCTAATTTTATGATCCCTTGCTATGTGTTTGACAAGAGTCTTATCAGTTTGATAGAAATCCTGAAGAAGCAGGGGACCATTGAAAAGAGTTGTTTAACACATTTTTGAACTACTTTGCTGGTAGAGACGCCAAGTCCCACCAGCTGAAGCCATATCTCGCTTGGGTTGAACCTGCACATGCTCAGTTAGATCTGACCCTTTACCCTTTAGATGTGTGTCCAAAGAACTGGGTTGGGAACCTCTATAATAGTGTATAGCTGGCCTATTGGCCACAATTCTGCGGAATGACTTATATTCCACCAGTGATGCTATGCTCACATAGGGTTGCCAGATTTTCCAGTCGGAAAATCCAGACCCCCTAGACCCGCCCCTAGGCCTGCCCGGTTCCGCCCATCCCCACCCTGCAACACCCTAGCCCTGTCCCCCACTGCTCTTGTTGGGCAGGAAGTCCACACATGCGCAGATGCCACACGTGTGTGTGTGTGATATCTTTACATGGCATCTGCGCATGCGCAGACTTCCTCCCTGCCTGACGTGATTTGAGGAGGCTTTTCAAAACCCGAACTAGGTGCTGGGTTTTGAAAAGCTGTCCGGGGAAATCCAGATGTCTAGTAATCCTATGCTCGCACTACCTCCTCTCCTCAAGTCACTTCATTGGCTCACCATCCATTTCTGCATACAGTTCAAACTCCTCTTATTGACCTAAGAGTGCATTCACTCTGCGGCTCCTCAGGATCTCTCCTCACTCATACTCCTCCCCCGGGAACTCTGTTTATCAGGTAAGTCTCTCTTATCTCTACCCTTCTTCTCTACTACCAGCTCCAGACTGTTCCTTCTATCTTGCTGCACCATAGGCCTGGAACAGATTGCCCGAGTCAGTATATCAAGCTCCGTCTCTAGCAGTATTCAAATCTAGGCTAACGGCTTAGTTTTTCGAAGCTGCTTTTAACTCCTAACTCCCACTCACTTATCAAGTACCCTTGCCTGTTTCCCTAACCCCTATTTGTCGTTTTAGATTGTAAGCTTTAATGAGCGGGGATTGTCTCTTATATGCTTAATGTACAGTGCTGTATACATCTAGCTGCGCTATAGAAATGATTAGTATGTATGTACACAGTTAGGTTCATATATGCTGGTATTTTCTTGATTTCTGCACATACCTGGCTTGCTCTTTATAGAACTGCCCTTCATCATTTAGGGAATCGATATGCGCAGCTGTGCAATGTGACAGAGAAAAAGCAGAGCAAGGCCATACATTGCCAGAGGTTGTGATACAAGCGGATAGTGTAGCTGGTTTTTAGAATGGTTTGGACATGTTCCTGGAGGAAAAGTCTATAGTCTGTTATTGAGAAAGACATGGGGGAAGCCACTGCTTGCCCTGGATTGGTAGCATGGAAGAGTGCTACTCCTTGTGTTTTGGCCAGGTACTAGTGACCTGGATTGGCCACCATGAGAATGGGCTACTGAGCTTAATCGACCTTTGGTCTGACCCAGTAAGGCTATTCTTATACACCATGCTGGAGAGATCTTAGAAGCAGCAGCTACGATGTATGCTTCCAATCTACATAGGATGATTGGTCTTTTCCTAAGGTTACCATATGGCTCCAGAAAAAGGAAGACGGATTGAGATATCTGGGTTTTACTTCCATTGCTTCAATAGAAGTAAAACCTAGAGGGATCTCAAAGTCACTCCTTGAGGGCCGAAATCCAGTTAGATTTTCCCCTATGAATATGCATTGAAAGCAGTGCATGCACATAGATCTTATGCATATTCATTGGGGAAATCTTGAAAACCCAACTCGATTGTGGCCCTCAAGGAGGGACTTTGAGACCCCTGAATAAGTCCTCTGTACTTACATCCTTCCTTTTTTTGCTTGGAGACATATGGTAACCCTCTTTTCCCGCCATCATCTGTTATGTTATAATGGGTGTGGGAGCTGTGTGTTGGGCCTCAGGATTCACAATAAGAATGACATCTTTGTGCAAAGGGAGAAGGATGCATGGAACCATCTTTCAGAGGAGGCAGGCAAGTCTGGCACAAGCGCAGGCAGTTTCTAGCTGCAAGGAAATTAGGGGTAAAGCAGAGATCAGTAGGGGTCTCTGCTATTGCATTAGGAAGCACATTAGACAGATTCAATGGGCTGGCCTCTTCCCCCCCTCATTACCTTTGCACTTGTTTACTTTTGGTCCGATGTAAAAAAAAATATATATATACATCAGCATCCCTCATAGGTACAAACCATATATACAAATGAATCCCCAAATGTAGGTTCCTTTAGTTCTTGGTGGAACTTATTCTGCTTGCCATTAAATCGCTGCAGAAGAAAAATGGTTTGTAGCCCTCGAAGTTCATCCTTCTTGGCAGTGGCATAGTAAGGCGGGGGAGGGGCAGTCTTCCTAAAGGAATGGTGGAACTCCTCCTCCCGTTCGCTTGCCTTCCCCTGTACCTTTTTGGCACTCTGACGTCACTTCCAGGCCCTGTGCCTCGGAAGTGACGTCGGAGGGCAAGACAATACCAATAAAAACAGCATGCTGCTCACGCCAGTGAAGTTTAAAAGGTACAGGGAACGGGAAGGGGGCGTGCAGCTAGGGGAAGCTGCTCACCCTTACTACGCCACAGCTTCTTGGTGATGACATCAGAAACGTGGCTCTGTGTGTGACCTGAGGTGCATCTCTCTCCTTGTGCCTTCATGAGCAAACTTACCCTGGCTCTCCTGCTCAGCAAATTTAAACAAAAACATAATGGAGGGGTAGAAGGGGAAAGTTAAAAAAATATATATATATATATAAAAATGCAGAGACCAGCATAAACTGTTTGTAATTTCTTTAATACTGTCTAATACTTTCTTTTTAAAATACAGTATTTTTTATTTTTTTTTGAGGTAGACTGTTACAGCTCAAAAGCATGTTTTCAGACATTAAAAAAAGACATGAAATAAATACTTCATGTACAATATGTTGCAAAATGAGGTAGAAATGGTTACAGATGTACAAATTATATAACAAATTAAAAAAAAAAAAAAGCAAAGCAAAAATCCAGCACCACTCTAAGACAAATCAAGAGATTGGAGGTTCCATTTTTTTAAATTTTTCAGGTAGGCTCTTGTTCAAAGTGTGACTTAATGGTTGTGTCAAGGTGTATGACAGACCGTTAGAGCTTCCCTCTTAATAAACACACACGGACACACACACAAACACACGTATTAACAGTGATTCAGAAAAACTATTCCATGTCCCTCCCCTTCCAAGGGTAGAACTAAGTATCCCTACAATAGCAAAACTCCGCTAGCCCAGTGTCGCATAAGTCATGCTGGCGAGAACTGTATCTGGTTTTCAGTTACCTACAGAAGTCACAGTGTTTACTTGGACCTACCCGTATGGGGCAACATTTGGAAACAGAGTAAATCATTGGGTTGTACAAAAGAGCCAGGTAGGAAGTGAGAAAGAAGACTGTGAATAATGCATAGACTCCTTGAGAGAAAGGCCAGAGTAAGAACAGAGGCTGCATGTGGCAACTTCCTGCTGTATGTACTGGATAAGGAAGATATCTGAGCACAGTTGTTTCCTGATGAGAGCCAGGAGAGGAAGGAATAGAGAGAGAGGAAAATAAAACACACTGGCAGAACCATCTTTACACAGATCAGTTGAAAAGGTGTGCCAAAATTTGGTTACTTTTGAAGAATCATCAGTTATTGGAAGCATCTACCTCTCACTCTGCTCTGGCCCAGTCCTTCTCCAGAAGCCATCAAAAGCAAAAGGCCAAGAAGGATTTCATGCCTGCCAGGAACAGGGCAGAAACCACTGTAAAAGCAAGTGAATGGCCTTCTCCTAATGTTCAACCACAGCAGCTGTCCCTGAGCAAGACAGAAGGCAAAGGAAAGAGAACTGGGTAAGGGGCAGACAAACAATTCCTCAAAGCAATCTGCTTCCAGAGTCATTCAACAGGCTGAGGACATCAGCCAGGCCTAGTGGAATTCAGTTGGTCGGGGAGGGGAGGGGGGGGAATAGACCATTAGGCACTTGAAGGCCTTGAGCATCTAAGCCCAATACCTAAGAGAAAGAAGGACCGACACCCATGCAAGAACATCTCTTTATTTTTTTTTAACTAGGTGTAGCTCCCCCAATTTACTGCTTCCTCTCTCCCAAAAAGTCTGTAAAACACAACTCTGATATACAAGAAGAAACTAGCCCCCTCTTTAAGAAAGCCCGATAATGCGGGCCACTGCACTAACTGCCCTGAACCCCATAGGGACGGGGCTTTTGTGGCACGGCTTTGTAAAAGGGGGTGTAGAAGAGCTAGTGCATAGGGACTGCAGGTGGTCACTTGACACAAATTCCACTTAATTTGGAATGGAATGGATAGACATGAATCACTTGTTTGCTCTTTCCAAAAATACCAGGACTAGGGGGCATGGAATGAAGCTATTAAGTAGTAGAGAAAATTTTTTTTCACTTAAAAGTGTAATTTAAACTCTGGAATTTGTTGCCAGAGAATGTGGTTAGAGCAGTTAGTTTAGCAGGGTTTAAGAAAGGTTTGGATAATTTCCTAAACGAAAATTTTTTGTCATTATTAAGATGAACTTTGGAAAATTCACTTTTTATTTCTAGAATAAACAGCATAAAATGTTTTACTAGGATTATCAGATTTTTGCTGGACAAAAAGAGGAAGCACACCACCACCCCCAGTCCTGCCTCGTTCTGTCCCCCAACCCTGGCCTCATTCGTCTCTTTGGGACGCTTCTGGAGGGCCTCCATGCATGCATGGATGTGACGCAATGACATCACCGCGTTGCATCCATGTATACAAAGATTCCCTCCAAACGCAGTCCCGAGCTCAAAGCTTTTCAAAACCAGGATAAAATGATGGGTTTTGAAAACCAGTCTGGACAATCTTCTAAAAAGAGGACATGTCCGGGTAAATCTGGATGTCTGATAACCCTATGTTTTACTTTTTGGGATCTTGCCAGGTACTTGTGACCTGGGTCTGCCACTGTTGGAAACAGGATGCTGGGCTTGATTGACCTTCAATCTGACCCAATACGGTAACTCTTACGTTCTTATGCTTATGTTTGCCCTCTATGAAATACAAAACTTTCTAAAATAAGCCATGTAGGCTATAAACTATCCTCTTTTTGTCTAAAATAAATTGTACACGAAGTTTCTGCACAATTTCAAGAAGTTTCATGGGGGGAGAAGGGAAAAAAAACCCTTAAAACAAAGTTGATCTGTGCTGGACCAAACTCAAAGTTAAGTTATATAATTCTTTGGCTGTATACAGAGGATAGTTTAGCAAGGCCCAGGACTTAAAAGTTGTAGACAAAAAGAAAGCGTAATTGTGGAATAGTGGGCTGCAGCACCCCCCAATACCGAGCAAACTCTGTGACTGCAGCCAGGGATGGGTAGTTTTCACTGGGTCATTTTGAAAAGTTGGCTCCTCTGATGATAGGGAATGAACCGTGAGTGTCCAAGAAAACCTCACACATACTTTCAGCCACATCCATCAGGGGTCCTCAAAACCAGTCTTTGAGGGCCACAGCCCAGCCTGCGTTTCAGCATTTCCACAATGAAACGTTTGAGATCTATTTGCATTCACTGCTTCCATTGGATATAAATAGATCTTTTACATAGTCATTGTGGAAATCCTGAAAGCCAGGCTGCGTTATGGACCTCGAGGACTGGATTTGAGGACCCCCGATGTACATGAATCTAGCCTTCCTCTGATAGAACACTCTGGGTTGAAAGAGGAGGGAGGTAGTGTAGGACCTTGGTCTTTACCTTTCCTATCCTGTCCTCTGTCACACCCACATCTTCAGCCCCAATACTTTCCCCTCAGTGGTCCTAATAATTGGTGATCTCAAGTCCCCCATGACTGTTGCTATTTCCCTCCACCCTAGGCATTGGTTCTCAAGTCCCAGTCAGGATTTTGGGATATCCATGAGATAAATTTACATTAGAGAATGACAAGGGGAAACTAATTTTCCCATTCCATCCCCCCGAGTTCTTTTCCTATCCCACTCCTGCAAATTCTGTCCTCATCTGCACAAGCCTCGCTTTAAAATCATAAGTGTTTGAGGCTTATGCAGTTAAGGCAGAGCTTACAGGAATGAGGCGTAGGGTTACCATATGGCTCCAGAAAAAGGAGATAATCAATTGACCAAACAGCACAATAGTTCAAGTTAAATTTTCTGTGAGAATATAGTCCAAACTTCAGTTTGGAAGGATGTATATTCTCTTACCCCTCCTCTCTTCACAGTAAATAGTACAACATTTATAGATCATCAGAAGTACCACCTAGCACTCATACAAATTCATTGTGTCAGGCTTTATGTACTACTTCCTCACCGGATCTTCCATACTTTCCTATTAAATTTATAAATACTTTTTTTCCATCTTAGTGTATAAATAGTTTAAATTCTTAGCTTAAAACTTGTGGTCATGCATCTATAAACGTTGTACTATTTACTGTGAAGAGAGTTAGGAGGAGTAAGAAAATATACACCCTTCCAATCTGAAGTCCAGAAAAAGGAGGACGGATTGAGACATCCGGGTTTTACTTTCATTGAAAGCTATGGAAATAAGGAGGACAGACAGAGGCATCTGGGTTTAATGCCATTGAAAGCACTGGAAGTAAAACATGGATGTCTCAATCCGTCCTCCTTTTTCTGGAGCCATACGGTAACCCTACATCTCATGTATATTCATTGTGGATATTCTGAAATCCCAACTAGCTTGGTGTGCCCCAAGAACTGAATTGAAAGCCCCCATCCTCTCCTGCAATTGGGGGAACTGCACACATAGCAAGATCCTGTAGCGCTCCCATCACAGGGTTAGCGGCTCCCAGGATCTGGAAATTTCATGCCCAGGTACGTTTTGCCCCCCGAATGTTCATCCCCACACCTTTTGCTTCTCCACATTTCACCCCTGGGAAATTTTTGTCACCCCCACACTTATTGCCTTCAGGATGTTTCACCTTTCCACGTTCCACCCCTGGGTTCTTTGCTCCCCCCATCTTTCATTATATTCCCCCACCCCTCTCTTCCCTGAAGACTGCCTAGAAGGAAGGGGCTGGGGCAGAACACCCCTGCTGCTCTGGCTCTGATAAGAAGTGGTAGAGCTGCTCAATAGATACCAAGTTTAGGGAAGCTCTGTCAGATGTGCTCACAATTCAGGAGGCTAGGATTGCCAACTGACTGGATTTTTTTTCAGGATTCTAAAAAGTTGTACATTACGTGTTTCAGAGCCAGAAGGATGGATAAGTGTGTGGATATTTTTCAGAGTTTAGCCCACTACAGCTTTCCAAGATCCCCCCCCCCCCCTTTCCAGTGCTGAGACTCTGATGGTCCTATCATGGGGAACCAGATGTTCCTGGGCAAAAATCCTCAGGGAGAGACAACAACCTGGGTCTGAGGGTAATCCCCTAATTCCTTCAGTAAAGTTAGGGTGAATAAGGGAGTCTCTGTCAGTGGGAGGTAGTGGGTGACAGGAAAGGCTATGTGGGAGATGGCAAGGGTGGGCTATCCTTTAGACCACAGGTGACAGAATTCTGCAAAAAAGTATGTGGGGCAAAACATCCTGGGGGCAGAATGTGGAGGGGGTGGGGGGTGAAACTTCCTATAGCCACAACTCCAAACATTTCTGGCTCTGGGTTCAGCGGTTGGGGGGATAGAAATGATTCATGCCTATAAGTGGCTCCATTTCCACCCTGACGCTGCTCTGCTTAGCTTACTCAAGACCTGGAAAAAAGGTGGCAGAACATGGATCTGGGTTGTTCTTTCTAATACTTAAGAACCAGACACAAAAAGGGGTTCAATGGACCCAAATCTGAAAGCTGCGAGTTGAAATGCCAAGGCCTTGAAGAGTGGCACTGCTGCTCACCAGTTCAAAATTTGTACCCATTCACTCCTCTATTTTTGTCTGTTCTTTGTCCTGCAGTATCTGGTTCAGGATTATCTCCTTCCTGGTCCTTACAGAACAGGAGAAGATGAGCTGGATTAGGAAGCAGAGCACCCGTTTTCTGATCTGCATGCTCCAGGCTCACCCTTCCCTGCAGCCTACCTTGAAGGAAAGGGCTGAGGCAGAACACCCCTGCTATTCTGGCTCTGAAAAGAAATGGTAAAACTGCTCACTAGATACCAAGAAATTACACCCCATGGAAACCATGGCTATCTGGTAGGCTTCCACTACATTTTTAATTGACTAGAGCAGTTTTTCTCAACTCAGTCCTGGATGGGGTTATCAGATGTCCAGGAAAACCCAGACATGTCCCCTTTTTAGAGGATTGTCCAAAGCCCGGCATTTGTACGGGTTTTGGAAAGCCCCGATTGCATCTGGAGGGCCTCTGAGCATGTGCGGCTGATGTCACAAACATCCGCGCACGCTCCAAACCCTCCAGACACAGCTGGAGCTCGTCTGGAAGGAGAGAGGCGGCTTTTTGGGAGTGGGGCTGGAGGCAGAACTGGGCAGGGTCATATGTTTGGCAAGGTGGGACGCCAGGACTAGAGTTACCATATTTTTCTCCAGGAAGCCCCAGTCAGGTTTTTAGGATATCCACAATGAATATGCATAACTTGATTAGCATATACGGCCGCCATTATATGCAAATTTATTTCATGCATATTCATTGTGAAAATCCTGAAAACCTGACTGGCAAGGGGGTACTCCAGGACCAAGTTGAGAAACACTGGACTAGAGTAGCACATAAGACATTTGGTTAAATGAAAGATTAGTACAAGTGTGGCACTGAAGCAGGGAGAGCAATTTTAAAACAAAAGGATATGCACATAAGTTACACCACTTTCTAAGGAAAATGCATGCATGCCACATTCTCCCTCTTTGAAATTTAGCTCATGGAAAGTTCCAACTCAAATTTATATCCACCACGGTATGAATAAATTTCCAAACTCATTTTATATGAAAGTATTTACGCACAATACTGAAATGTTATCTCCTCCCCAACACTATTTCTGGGAACACCTCCAGACCAATACAAGCTGTACAACTGTATATCTAATCTAATCCTTAGGTTTGTATACCGCATCTTCTCCACGTTTGTGGAGCTCAGAACGGTTTACAGGAAATGTAATAGGAAGGAACTATGAATGTGCATCTAGTCTAGACCAGTGGTTTCCAACCCTGTCCTGGGGGATCCCCAGCCAGTCGGGTTTCCAAGATATCCCTAATGAATATGCATGAGAGAGATTTGCATCCATTATATACAAATCTCTCTCATGCATATTCATTAGGGATATCGTGAAAAACCAACTGGCTGGGGGTCCCCCAGGACAGGTTGGGACCCAATGGTCTAGACAATTCTGGTCCTCGAGAGCCACAGGCAGGTCAGGTTTTCAGGATATCCACAATGAATATGTATGAGATGGATTTGCATGCACTGTCTCCTTGAGATGCAAATCTCTCATGCATATTTATTGTGGATATCCTGAAAACCTAACCTGCCTGTGGCTCTCGAGGACCAGAATTGCCTACCCCTGGTCTAGACAATTTGATAACAAATATTTCTGTTTTGACTATGGAAATGACATTTCTAAATTACCCAAAAGTGGTTCTGTAAGGACCAGCAGAAAGTCTCAAAAGGTTTTGTGCTCCAGGGTGGGTAAATCTTTGGCTTCCTCTGGCCATCCCTGAAAAATTGACAGAATTAAGATTGTCGGCAGAATTGAAGCTGTGGTTCCATTACAGTGCGCAAGGACAACAGTCAGAAAAACACTACGCAAGGGCCGTGGAGGGAGGAAAGAGTGAAGGACTCCATCACAGTGGGTGAGGTCAGTGATGGGAGGAATGAGGAGACTCCATTTTAGTGTGTGAGGCCAGTATAGTCAGAGAAAGCTGCACTTCCCTTTTTAACCGAAATCTGAAACACCTACAGGGCTGAATCTCACCATCTGATGAAGTGTTCCTGCACCTTTAACTGGAAAAGTCACAATGATTATGTGGTGATGTATCAGTACAGGTGTTCATGTTATACACATTTTTGCCATGTTGTAGAGCTGTGTTTCCCTAACTCAACCCACACCACCACTAACCGATCCTTTATACATATTCCTTTGGATACAGCTAGCCTGAAAACTAGATCAGTTAGGGGTGCATATGGACAGCACTATTTTTGAGGTCAATGACCTACTGTGAATCCAATGGGCTGCTATCTTCTTGAATTTTTCACAGGCTATAGCAATGTTAGGTCTGGGAGGCATCTCCATACCATGCTACATTTCATCAGCAGGGAATAAGGATTAAGGAACCAGAGACAGTAGAGGAACAGATTGAATTCTCAATATCTGCACTCTTTTGGTTACTTAAGGATCTTTTCCCCATAAGGAGTAGATTATTATTGAGTTTATGTAATTGGATGGAGATTCCTTGGATCTTATTATGGGTCGATTCCATATGATCTAAGTTCATCTTTAATTTTTTTTTTTTTACATATTATGCAAATACTGAAGACTCCCATTGCTTAGCAGTTTGAGCCATTCCAGTTCTTATTATGAACTTTAGCAATAATTAAGTGGCGTGTGAGAGCTTCCTAATGGTTAATACAGTGGGCTGAGAATCAGGGAACCAAGTTTGATTCCCACCGTGGCTCCTTTCAACTCTGGGCAAGTCACTTAACCCTCCACTGTCCCATGTAAGGGAATGGGGGACTGCTATACTACTTTTTTGTGGCTTTGGCATTTCAAAGCTGACATTCAAAGTGGTGGGCACTGGAGGATTAAGTGACTTGCCCAGGGCCACAAGCAGCAGCACCGGGAATTGATCTCACAACCTCTGGGTGCAGAGGCAGCTGCTCAACCAATGAGCCACAGCCCTTCTAGTGACAGAGAAAGCACCTGCATACAATATACAAACTACTTATAAGTGAACAGATATTGGAGAAACTGGGTCTCTTTTCCCTGGAGAAGAGGAGACTTAGAGGGGACATGATAGAGACTTATAAGATCATGAGGGGCATAGAGAGAGTAAAGAGGGACAGATTCTTCAAACTTTCAAAAAAAATAAAAGAACAAGAGGGCATTCGGAAAAGTTGAAAGGGGACAGATTCAATACAAATGCCAGGAAGTTCTTCTTTACCCAACGTGTGGTGGACACTTGGAATGCGCTTCCAGAGGACGTTATAGGGCAGAATACAGTACTGGGATTTAAGAGAGGATTGGACATTTTCCTGCTGGAAAAGGGGATAGAAGGGTATAAATAGAGGATTACTGCTCAGGTCCTGGACCTGTTGGGCCGCCAAGTGAGCGGACTGCTGGGCAAGATGGACCTCAGGTCTGACCCAGCAGAGGCATTGCTTATGTTCTTATGATATAAAGATAAGAGACCTTTTTACACATCACTGATTCAGCTAAAAATAAATATTTTACCTAACTGAGCTGAAAGTAAAACCTGGCATGACTCAAACAGCTATGCAATATTTCCTGATGATCAGAAAGGAATTTCTAGAAATGCCACCATTTCCGTATTTCTCACCCGTATGTAGTGTGGTGAAAGACACAGCTTCTTCCACAATGCACAGGGTACCCCTCAAAACAGAGCCAGTCTTGCTTTTATGCCCACTGAATCTCTGGTGCCAGATTCTCCAACAGCAGCAGGAACCACAAGTCCTAATATAATAGGCCACCGGTCTCTGACCTAAGGGCTGCCTTGTGAGCGGACTGCTGGGCACGATGGACCCCTGGTCTGACCCAGCAGCGGCAATTCTTATGTTCTTATAATAGTGGCTGCTGTATTAAACCAGAACAAGGTAACTGGGAGCCACTAGCTACCTGCACTTTGCCACAAATGTACAAACTAAGCTGAACTTTCCCCAGCAGATGAGCTACAACGCGGCACCAGATCTTATCTACAGGAAGAATTTCGACCTTTTCTCGCCTGAACTGAAGGCGCTAGAGTCATAGATTCCAGCATCCAGATTTGTAACACCCCACCATTGTCCTGGGAGCCCAAAGAGGGAAAGACACCTTAACCCAAGTTCAGAAACAGAGCTGAAAGATCCTACCATAATTGTAGGAAATTGTAACTCAAAATCTCTGCTTGGAAGTGGGATCTGCAAGCCTATGTACATGTCAGCCACTCAAGATAAATTATTCCACCACCGTCACAAAACAACATTCAGACCCAACATTTTTGGGGTTGGGGAGAGGGAAGGAGGAGTGTGTGGGAAAAGTACCCAAATGACATTCAACTATTGGCCTTTACTAGTACTTAAATGGGTTTCAATGTTTTCCCAGAAAGAAACACAGCACCGAGCATGTTACCCTGAGATTTTCTTCAGAGTGCTAAGAACACCCCCTCTAAAAAAACAAAACAAAACCCAACAACAAAAAAAAACTTCTTTCAGAGGTACTTTTTTTTTCCTGAGTATTTAAAAAGAAAAAAAAACTCAAACAGATATATAACATGAAAATTTTTTTTAAAAATGAGATTAAGTAATATTAAAACAACCTACATATCCATCTCCTGCCCTTTTCTTAACTGTCCCCTTTCTCCATGAGCCTCTTCCATCTCAGCCTAAATCTTTATTAAGCCTTGTACTATATACTTCTCTTTCAGCTATGGGAGCTAAGATGACCTAGAAGTGCTTTCATAAAATTTTCTAGTCCAGTACTAGCAAAAGAACTTATGTAAAAAGTGGTCTGTTTATGGCTAAAAGCCACAGGAAGAAACTGAGTGGTCTTTGGGTAAATTTATGGTTTATTTCCATAATTTTTTTTCTCTCCAATATTCGCTTGTACAGAATGTACATAGCATACAAAAGTTGGGTTGTACGTTGCCTCTGCAGCTGATACCATTGGGTGGCTAGCTGGCCATCCTGTCGTCTGAAGGCACCAAACTATGGAAGAATGTATCGTGGGCATCATACAACATGCAAATTTAAATCTCTGACTGTAGGAGATCTGACCCAGGAGTCATGCAAAAAAGATACTTTCATACCATGACTCAATGATGCAGAAGTCCAGGCTTCAAATGCCACAAAGAGGCCAGGGTTATAGAAGATCCCTAATGAAAATGCATGAGAGCCCTCCACTATATGTAAATCTCTCATAGTTTTTCACTAGCGGTTCAATTGTGAAGAGAAATGATGTATGGAGTATGAAGTAAAAGTCTAATGGACAAACAAACTGAGAAAAAGGAGAAGTTTGCAAAGCATTTGAAGATTTTGAAGTTCAGCATATGGACAATGATACAAGTTTGATATGAACATTCATTGGATGGAATGGGTTTAGATATATTTATTTGATATAATTATGTGATAAACTAGTTGTGCAATTGTGGTTTTAATGAAATTTTTGGTGGTTTTTGGGAAAGTATATGTAAGAAATAAATTTGAAATGGGTTAATATGTGATTGAGTTGTAATAGAAACAGAGCTCTTTGTGGTGTATGAAATGATGTTTTAATATATGAGTGTTATTGAACAGGAATTATAAATCCCGTTGTTATTTAACAAATGGTTTTTCACTAGGGATATCCTGACAACCTATTCTGTTTGTGGCACTTGCAGCCTAAACTCCTGCATCCCAGAGTTAGACATTAGTTAGGGATGAATATTCACATCTTTAAGATGTTCCTGTGGTTCTTTCTTGCTTCTAACCTGATCTGATCAATTTCTCAAAATTAATGTGCTACGATAGCAGCCCTATCATCCCCCCCTCTCTCTCCTCAGCAGTTCCTGCCGACTCTTTCTGGACCTTTCCAGAGGATGTCACTTCCTGCATCTTAAACATGGCTGCCACAAGGCAAGTCTCCTGAATTTCTTGTTTCTCACTAAGAGACACAAGCCAGCAGCACTTGCAACACCTGCCACCTCATGGAGTATTTCATGTATATGAAAAGAAATGGGTACCACTGATGGGCCAAAACAGAGGGACAATTACAGTTAAGAGTAGATCAGAAGCTAAAATAGATCTTTATGAAAATGTCAGGAAGCAGCCTGAAAGCTTTATTAACCTTTAAAATAATCAAAATCTGATGCTAAGAGATGACTGTCATAATCTGGTCAATGATGCTTTGCTTTTGTGATGCTACATCAGTATCATAATAAACAGAGGGAGCTCTAATATGACATCACAAATACATTTTTTTTAAAGGTACAAAACCAAAATTTAAAAATCAAGAGAAACTAAACCTATAATAGCATCATTTAGGCAAGTCAGGTCATGCAACATGGGGATCAAGGCAACCTGCCTTAACATGGCCAAAGCTTGTTTTACTAGGTCTTAAGTTTTTAATAATGGAGGCCTTGAGAACTTCATTCATTATTGTTGTTTATAGAAGTTCAAAGTAAGCATTAGGAAGATTTTTCATGGTTATTTTTATGAAAGTCAAAATAATAATAGTCTCTGATCTACTTAAAGAACAACATTCACAGTTTTTGGAAGTAGGCTATATTCATTGTCAAGCTTTTGATTTACTGAAATCAGATTATTTGGTGGAGAAAGGGGATCTACAAGAGACACCCCTCAAAATCTGTCCTTTACTGATTACATGGTGTGAATGTCTCATGGGGCAACCACGCAGGAGCCTCCCCCCCCCACTTGGGTGTACCTGCCACTCAAGTTACCAACTGATGCCATTTTCTTCCACAGACTGATCCAGTCCTGGCTTTTGGTTTTGCTGCCATGATGAGCACAAACTTACACTTCTGATTGCCCCAATTTGTGCATGCAATGCATGGAGGGATTGGGTGGAGGATAAACCCAGGACTGAATCAGTCAGTTCCAGAGACTAGGAGTTAGAGAGTAACAAATGACTATGAACTGATGTCTGAGGAGAGCTAAAGTCTCTGATGGTAATACGTTGGCATGAGAAAGCTCATCATATCTCCCTTTTATTCAAGTCATTCATTCTAATTTTGGATTTTGGTCTAGAATCATAGGATGAAAAAAAGAAAACAAGCATTCTTTTATCTAGTAGTGCTGGTCCCAGACGGACAATAAATACACACCCTGAGTACAGTGAGCAACTGCCTCCCATTACATCCACAGAAAATTATTTCAAACACCCCTCCCAAGCCTGACTCACTAAATCATACCTCACCACATTCAATTTCTTCTTTATTGGAGGTTTTACAAGGGATGTTACCACCTGGCATCAGGTGGCAGAAATCCTATGGCCAACTGACCAATGGGCAGCCTCAAGTACTAATTTGGCCACTAGCTTCTGAGGGGATTTCCACTGCTAATTCAGTAGCCAAAACAACCAACAAGAATGAGATTTATGTGGATTTTGCCCTCAGCTTCCAATGCTGGGTCAATTCCCATTGGCTATCATGTTTCACAGGCGATTTCTCCACTGTTCCTAATCCCAACCCTTTCCCTTCCCCCAACTCAAGGCTGGTGTCTACAGGTCCTAGGTGTTTCTGAGCATTAGGCGAGAATCCCAAAGAAAGGATCTTTTCACTCCAGCTCAAGGAACAGGGCAGCACATTGGGCTACCAAAAGGATGAGTAAAAAGTAACCCTTACAAGTAGTCCAATGACTCCAACAGGCTCTTACTGTCTGGAACCATACATTTTATTCCACTCAGTATACAGGTCCAATTCCTTTTGAGATGTGCTGGCACGCAGCTTACAGAAGGCACCCTCAAAGTCCTTGTACGAAGTTGGCTGGAGCTGGCCTGCAATGCCCTGAAGTTGGCTGGCCCCAGCCTGTTGACAAAGCTGGATCAGCTCACCACCTGAATAACCTTCTGCGTGCTGAACCAGGGAGGCCATCTCCCGCTCGCTGAGGCAGTAGCTTTGCTGGGCCAATGCATGGTGAAGGATCTGCCTCCGTGCTATGCTATCAGGTGGGGAGATGTAGAACCTCCTGGTGAATCTCCTGTGAGTGGCTTCGTCAAGGTCACCAGGCCGCTGGGTGGCCCCAATGACAACGACAGTGTCATCAGCTGAGGTAGCTACATTATCCAGGTAAGAGAGCAGCTGGGACTTAAGACTATTCAGATGAGGGTTTTCATCGCTGGCTCGAGCAGAAAGGAGAGCATCAATCTCCCTGATGAAAAGCACTGTAGGCTGACGGCAGCTAGCCAGGAAAAACAAAGTCTGTAGGATTTTCTCTCCTTCGTTCTTCCACTTAGACACTAGCTCACTACCACTGAGTTTTAAGAAAGTAGAACCCAACTGAGTCGACACACACCTACTCAACAGTGTTTTCCCTGATCCCTGAGGTCCAAACAACAGAATGGTTCTCGGAGGCCTACCAGCTCCAGTGTAAGCTCCTGGCCTAAGGATAGGCCAGATCAGCTCTTCTTCAACTGCAGCCTTAATCGATACCTGACCTGCAATGTCAGTCCACTGTACTGGAGGCCCACAGTCAACCATCTCATTGTTCACCAAATCCAAAATCAAAGGGTCCATGTCCTTCATTTGTTCTTCAGACTGGCTGAAGAACATTTGTGGTTTGGCCTGCATTCTGTGGGGGAAAGAATGGCTCTGTTCACTGCTTCCTTGTTCACCATTAACTAGAGGAGGGGTAAACTTCTCAAATGCTTCACTAGATCTTAAGGGTGTCTCTCCAGGATTATAGGTAGGGGAGATCAGGGATTTTATTGGCTGGCTGTTATACTTCCCTACATGCTCTTCCAAGGCAGGACGTTTGCCAGGCTTGAAAGGTACCAGTGGTGTTTCATTGCTCCGATTAAAGCCATTGCCTCTACATTCATTTGACATACCATTGTCCGACATCTGGTACGGGGATGCCGAGGTAGACTTTGGTTGCTCATAGCTGTATTTTCTGTACCCACCATCACTTTCCTCTTCAGAGGCCATGTCAAAGGCTTTCCTTTTCAAGGGACCGCTGGACTCACTGCTCAGTGGCGCCACTGGTATCGGTGTCAAGCTGGAACTTTGATAGCTATAACTGGGGACAACTGGTGGCCTGGAGGAAGAAGGTGGTGGTGGGAGGGGGGTAGGTGCAGCAATACCTGAAGGCAGGTAAGGGGAGGAAGGGTGTGGAGCATGCATTGCTCCATATCCAGGTCCAATTGCAGGCTGTGGAGGGTAACTCCCAGAAGCATAGTTGTATATTGGTCCTGAGGAACTGTACCCAGGAACCAGTGCTGGTGATGGATGAGTTGACTGAAGGAGTCCTGAGCTGTGGAGAGCCGAGGGATGCGTGGGAGGAAGTGCTGATGTGGGTTGACCACAGTAACCTGGTGGCAAATAGGTACCACTGTAGCCTGAGGTATATTCCTGGGGAGTCCCAAGGCCACTGGATGTGGCAGGTCCCCCACATGGATTGCTGGGATAGATAGGATCAGACAAGTTGCCAGGTCCAACCGAAGGACTACCTAGCCCTACTGGCCCATTTCCTGGGGTCACTGCTTGGGGGACAACTGTCTTTGATCCAGATAGTCCATCATGTAAGGGATAAGCAGTTTCTGAGCTGTGGGACATCTGCCAGGGCTCCAGGTCTCCCTTCTGTCCATTAACTGGCCCAAAGGCTCCATCAGGGTAGCTGCTGAGCGAAGGTCTTTCATATGGAGAATCCAGAGTTCCAGAATATTTCTCTGCATATCTTTTCAGAAGATTGGAAGCTGTCAGTGCAGAGATGTCATCGTTGGCCCAGGCATAGTTGAACCGCTGTCGACTGCTGTGGTAGAGGTCCGATTTATGGGCTGGAGAGGAGGTGGTGGAGGAGACATCAAGGTGCTGTTCGGGCCACTGATTCAGGGGCTGAGCATGATCTGGAGTCCAGTGCATCTTCAGGAGAGCTGCCAAAGAAAACAAAATCTGTATTAAATAGTGAAGAGAGGTGATATGCTCCATTACATTACTTTGTGGCACAGATGACTCATTGACCTCACATGCAACAGGATTTGTCTGAACAGCCATTTGATACACTAAGTTTTCAGGTGGAGTAGTCCAGTTCAGGGTTTCCCAAATTTGTTATTGAGGACCCCCAGCCAATTAGATTTGCATGCACTACCTACAATGGAAATCTCTCTCCTGCATATTCATTGAGTAATTCTGAAAGCCCAATTGGCTAGGGGTCCTCAGGACAGGTTTGAGAACCACTGATGCAGTGTTTCTCAACTTGGTCCTGGAGTACCCCCTTGCCAGGCAGTTTTTCAGGATATTCACATTGAATTTGCATAAATTTGATTAGCACACACTGCATCCATTATATGAAAATGTCTTTCATGCATATTCATTGTAGATATCTTGAAAACCCGACTGGCAATGGTGTACTCCAGGACCGAGTTGAGAATCACTGATCTAGTGGTTAGAACAATGAGCAAAGAACCCAGGGTTCAAGTCTCACTCCTCCCACTAATGCTCCATATTTCCTTAGACAAACCACTTAAAACTCTTTTGCCTCCTACAAACGTGAGGGGCTTAGATGAACTAACATTCGCTACAGCATTAGCACACACTAAGTATTTACTATAGGGCCCTTTAATGCAATGGGATGTTATTTACCAATAAGGTGTATTGCACTTCTAGTATTCACGAATGCTGTAAGAACATTTTAGCAAGTCCAGGCCTTCAGTGGCAGGACCCTACCTACAGAATTTGTATTATAAATTTACCTTAAGCACAAATTTGGATAAGTAATTAAATGCAAATTCATCCATGCACAGATGTATCAGACTGGTCAGTTTGAACAGGCTGAACAAAACTTGGTTTTGTTTCATCTCCACCGCATTTAAGGACTTACAATCCTACAAAAACGTAGCACATTGAGTTTGCAATGAGGTACATGCAGAACAAGTTCAGCTTATTCTGATAACTCAGAGCGAGGAAGGTCATGGAGTTGAAGACATTACAAAAAATTGGGAGACATGGACTAAATGTCTTAGTACTAAAGGCACAAAATCTATATATTTTTTCCAATCATATTCATTAAATTTGCAAGGAAATACAGTCAAGTACAATGATACAGCACAGAAGCAAAGCTGTCGTAAAAAAACAAGACAATCAACCATAACATTATCACAAAGATCAGAAGTGCAATTAACGGTTCATCCCAACATCCTCCCTCCATCCCAGGACTGGGTGGGGAAAAGACACCAAGGGCTCAAGTCAGGGCCAACCAAGTAATACACGGCTGTGTGCATGCGAGGCTAAGGTATCCAAAAAGGGCTGCCAAAAAGTAAGCAACGGTTTAGAGTCCCAGTCAGACAGATGCATGCTTTCCATAATCAGGAGGTGTAGCATATGTGAGCGCCAGTGGCCATAAATAGGACTCAGAGGCTCTATCCAAAGGGAAAGGATAACCTTCAGGCCCGAGAGAATTGCCCGTCGAAGAAAACCTTTAAGGCCTCTGGATATAGGATGCTGAAGATCAAAAAGCCAAAACAGGCTATAACTGTTACAGTGCTACCTGCTGTGCCACATACATCCAACCCTGGAGAAAATAATAACTTTATTTTTATATACTGCAATACCACAAACAGTTCAAAGCGGTTTACAGAGGAAGAGACTGTATACAGACAGCAATGTTACAGAAAACTTTCAAAATTACATTAGCATGTTAAGGTTAGCCAAATTTATCAGGAGGTTTTTTTGGAGAAACATCAAGGTTGAAGTGGGGTCAGAGAAAATTGTCAAAGAGATAAGTTTTGACTGACTTCCTAAAAGTATGGCAAGAAAGTGCAGACCAGAAATTGCGCACCAGGGGACAATCCCAGAACATGTGAGACAGGGTGGATTTAGGGTGACTGCACTTCGGGCAAGAGCCCGCAGAAACAAGTGTGGCTCTATAGGCATGCCAAGGCGCTATGTATATTCTACAAAGAAACTTGTAGCCCATTTCAAAATAGGAAATGTCAGGCAAAAAAAGGCCTTGAAGCAATTTCAAGAAGCGTTGAATGCGATTTAATCTTCAATTCAGTACACCAAGCCCAGGCCACCTTGGCATAGTCTAGAGGAGGAGAGAATTCCAACAGTGAATGGCGGAAATATTTTAGGGATACTATCAGCTGGGCATCTAACCAATAAACTAAAACTAAACTAAACCTAAGGCTTATATACCGCATCTTCTCTATAACAGTAGAGCTCGGCACAGTTTACAAGAAAATCAGAAAGGAGAACAGATACAATATTACATTACATTACATTAGTGACTTCTATTCCGCCTTTACCTTGCGGTTCAAGGCGGATTACATAAGAATTGTTATGATCTTAATACATAAGCTTATATGGTAAGGTTTTCTAATTTGCTGAGGCGAGTGAAGTAGGTGTTGGTGGAGTTTGGAAATTTGTTGGTAGAGTGATAATTGGTTTTATGTGTTTTTTGAAGGTTTTAGTTCCTTTTTTGAAAGTTTTATAGTCTGTGGATGAAGTCAGCAGGTTGGCAAGTTGTCGGTCCAGGATTTGGAATAGTATGGAGAGATGAAATTTACAACTTTGAAAATAGCCAAGTTTTCAGATGTTTTCGAAATGGTTGGAAAGAGCCCAGACCGTGAAGTTGAATAGAAAAATTATTCCATAGCTCAGTAATTTTGAAAAGTACAGACTTCCCTAATTTGCCAATGTAGGTAATGCCTTTCAACGTAGGAAAGGACAATTTAGATTTTTGAGTAGATCTGGTAATGTCAGATCTTACAGAATTCCAAGACAGGGGAATTAAAGGAGGAAGGATGCCATGCAAGATCTTAAATGTTAAGCAGGCACATTTAAAATAAACCCTGGAAATTATAGGAAGCCAATGAAGTTTTTGCAGGAGCGGAGAAACGTGATCAAATTTACTTTTTGCAAAGATCAGCCTAGCAGCAGTATTCTGGATCAGTTGAAGTCTTTGAAAGCTTTTCTTGGTCAAGCTTAAATAGACTGAATTACAATAATCCAGCCTCCAGACATATTTTCATATACAGTAGTAAGCAATGCCGAAGAAGGCAAAAAAGTCACATAATGCCCGAGTTGTAGGTAAGAAAAGACATCCAAACTGGTCCAACCATAAGTAGTGCGCAACTGGGAAAATGTTGGTAGAGTACTCTGCCCTCTCTTAGTATGTCACGCTACAACTGGTTTAAAGCAGTTGCACTGGTTGCCAGTTGGTTACAGAATACAGTTTAAGGTTCTATCCGTGATTCATCAGGAGTGTGTGGTGCAGTGGTTGGAGCTACAGCCTCAGCACCCTGGGGTTGTGGGTTCAAACCCCGCGCTGCTCCTTGTGACCCTGGGCAAGTCACTCAGTCCTCCAAAGCCCCAGGTACGTTAGATAGATTGTGAGCCCACCGGGACAGAGAGGGAAAATGCTTGAGTACCTGATTATAAAACCGCTTAGATAACCTTGATAGGCGGTATAGAAAAACCTAATAAACTTGAAACTTGAAACAGCACAGTTACTTACCGTAACAGGTGTTATCCAGGGACAGCAGGCAGATATTCTTAACGCATGGGTGATGTCACCGACGGAGCCCCGGTACGGACACTTTTAACTAGAAAGTTCTAGTTGGCCGCACCGCGCATGTGCGAGTGCCTTCCTGCCCGACGGAGGAGAGCGTGGTCCCCAGTTAAGATAAGCCAGCTAAGAAGCCAACCCGGGGAGGTGGGTGGGACGTAAGAATATCTGCCTGCTGTCCCTGGATAACACCTGTTACGGTAAGTAACTGTGCTTTATCCCAGGTCAAGCAGGCAGCATATTCTTAACGCATGGGTGACCTCTAAGCTAACAGAGAGGGAGGAGGGATGGTTGGCCATTAGGCAAATAAATTATGTAACACAGATTGGCCGAAGTGTCCATCCCGTCTGGAGAAGGTATCCAGACAGTAGTGAGTAGTGAACGTGTGAACTGAGGACCAAGTGGCAGCCTTGCAGATTTCCTCGATGGGCGTGGAACGGAGGAAAGCCACAGAAGCAGCCATAGCTCGGACCCTGTGAGCCGTGACAGCCCCTTCCAGTGAGATACCGGCCTGAGCATAACAGAACGCAATGCAGGCAGCAAGCCAGTTGGAAAGCGTCCGTTTAGAGACAGGACGACCTAGACGGTTAGGGTCGAAGGACAAAAAGAGCTGAGAGGACGAGCGGTGAGCCCTGGTACGGTCAAGGTAGTATGCAAGGGCACGCTTACAGTCCAGCGTGTGCAACGCCTGTTCTCCAGAATGAGAATGGGGCTTAGGGAAAAAGACAGGCAACACAATGGATTGGTTGAGGTGGAAGTCTGAGACCACTTTGGGAAGGAATTTAGGATGGGTACGCAGAACCACCTTGTCATGGTGAAAAACAGTGAAAGGTGGGTCGGCAACCAGTGCATGTAGCTCACTAACCCTCCTGGCAGAGGTGATGGCAATGAGGAAAAGCACCTTCCATGTCAGAAATTTGAGTGAAGCAGTGGCAAGAGGCTCAAACGGAGGTTTCATGAGGGCTGATAAAACCACATTCAGGTCCCAGACGACTGGAGGAGGTTTCAGAGGTGGTTTGACATTGAAGAGGCCTCTCATGAACCGGGAAACCAGGGGATGAGCCGTAAGCGGTTTTCCGAGGATAGGTTCATGAAACGCAGTGATGGCACTGAGGTGGACTCTGATTGAGGTGGACTTGAGGCCAGCATCGGATAGAGAGAGCAAATAGTCCAGTACAGTTTCCACCGCTAATGAGGTGGGATCGTGGTGATGCAGTAGACACCAAGAGGAGAACCTGGTCCACTTCTGATGGTAACATTGGAGGGTGGCTGGTTTCCTGGAGGCATCCAAAATGCGACGGACAGGCTGAGACAGATTCTCTAGGGAGGTCAGCCCGAGAGAAACCAAGCTGTCAGGTGGAGCGAGGACAGATTGGGATGTAGTAGAGACTGATGCTGCTGCGTAAGTAGAGTAGGAAACACAGGAAGAGGAATGGGCTCCCTGGAGCTGAGCTGGAGCAGGAGGGAGAACCAGTGTTGGCGAGGCCACTGAGGAGCGATGAGAATCATGGTGGCTCTGTCCCTGCGGAGCTTGAATAGCATCCGCAACATCAGAGGCAGTGGAGGAAAGGCATAGAGGAACCGATCCGTCCAGTCGAGCAGGAATGCATCCGGGGTCAGACGATGAGGAGAGAAGAGTCTGGAACAGAACTGGGGCAGCTGATGGTTGTGAGGAGCTGCAAAGAGGTCCACCTGAGGAGTGCCCCAGAGAGCAAAGATGGAGTGGAGTGTGGGAGGATCCAGGGTCCACTCGTGAGGTTGAAGGATGCGGCTGAGATTGTCGGCCAGGGAGTTCTGTTCGCCCTGGATATAGACAGCCTTGAGGAAGAGACTGTGGGCCGTGGCTCAGGTCCAGATGCGGATGGCCTACTGACAGAGGAGGGGAGATCCGGTGCCGCCTTGCTTGTTTATGTAGTACATGGCGACTTGGTTGTCTGTGCACAGGAGAAGAACCTGAGGGTAGAGAAGGTGCTGGAAGGCCTTGAGAGCATAGAACATGGCCCTGAGTTCCAGGAAATTGATGTGATGTTGAGGCTCCTGAGGGGTCCAGAGTCCCTGGGTGCAAAGATCTCCCAGGTGAGCGCCCCATGCATAGGGGGAGGCATCTGTGGTTATGATCATGGAGTGAGGGGGTTGATGAAAGAGTAGACCCCTGGAAAGATTGGAGGAGTTCAACCACCATTGAAGAGATTGCTGAAGAGACGATGTCACAGAGATGGGATGAGAAAGAGGATCCGTGGTCTGTGACCATTGGTTGGCCAGAGTCCATTGGGGTGTCCTGAGGTGGAGTCGTGCCAGAGGAAGCACATGGACCATCGAGGCCATGTGGCCCAGGAGGACCATCATTTGCCGAGCTGGAATGGAGCGACGAAGGAGCAGCCGACGGCAGAGGTGGAGCAGGGTCCGTTGGCGGTCTGAGGGGAGAAACACCCTCATCAGAGTGGTGTCGAGTATTCTTTTAATTCGCGACCCTTTGATCAATTGATGGTGTCTTCGTCTGTGGCGTAGCGAAGGAGAATGGCGCCCCTCTCCCCCCCGCCCACACCCCTTCCCTGTACCTTTTTAACTTCAGCGTGAGCAGTGATGAACTTGCTGTCCGCGTTAGGCGGCTTTGGAGCGCTCTCCCGGAAGCGACACCAGAAAGCACTCTGAAGCCGGTACGAGCAGCAAAGTTAAAAAGCTACAGGGAAGGGGTGCCGGCGCCCCGAGGAAGACCATGCCCGGGGCAGACTGCCCACCTCGCACTCCCCCCTTACTACACCACTGGTCTTCTTTCAGGGATGAGCAGCACTTTTTATGGGAGGAGAATGCTAACAGCAAATTACTATGTTATGTGAAAGGGTTTATTATTGATGTTTAATTTTACCCCCTCCTCCGCCAACCCGTTTCCCCTCCCATCCGAACCCCAAGACTGAAATAAATATCTTATAACAAACCGGCAGCGTCGGCAGAAATCTAGACAGGCTGCTTCGCGGCCTTCTATTGCCCGGCCATTCCTCTACCTCGTCGCTGATGACGTCATCAGTGATGAAGCAGAGGAACGGCCAGGCAATAGAAGGCCGCGAAGCAGCCTGTCTAGATTTCTGCCGACGCTGCCGGTTTGTTATAAGGTATTTATTTCGGTCTCGCAGTTCAGATGGGAGGGAGAGATGGGGGGTGGGGAGCGCTGCTGCTGCCGGCAACTAGGGCTTATTTTTGGAGGTAGGGCTTTAATGAAGACCTACCACGAAAATCATGCTAGGGCTTATTTTGGGGGTAAGTGTTATTTTTGGGGAAACACGGCATGTGTGTTTTAATTTTGTGACCCACCTAGGGTATAGATGGGATAGAAAATTTTAAAATAAAGAAGGCATATTTACAAAGCTGCGCTAACAGCTGCCGCTGCAGTAATTGCCCCAAAGCCCATAGGGATTTAAAAGGCTTCGGGGCTTTTGCCGCTAGCGCAGCTTTGTAAAAGGTGGGGATAGACTAAAAATAGACGCCTTCATCTCCAAAACCAGGCAGCCTGTTCTAAAATTTAAGCGGTAGCCAAATTCTCCATTCCAGAGATGTGGAAGTTACATTTTGAAGTGCATTTGGATGGAAGATGCTACAGAAATAAAAAAGGATGATCTTTAACTAGGGATTACAAATTTGGGCACAGGGAACGAAACGTGCCCAAAGTCACACACAGAGCATCAGTGACAGGGCTGGGATGAGGTCTGAGGCACAGAAAGTAGAATTAGTGTCAAAATCTGAAATCAAACGAGCACTCCCTCTGCTTCCGTTTCAAAATTCTGGGCTCTAACCATCAGATATCACCTACATGTGTTGCTTAGAACATAAAATAGGATCAGTGACACCACAGGACTGAACCCATCATTGTAGATTCTGGCGACATCCAAAACAAAATATCCTGTGCTGGGAGCTGGGCTTACATCCCTCGAAAAAGAAACATGCCATTGTCCCAGGCCCAAGGCGTTAGCTCCAAGTCTCATTTCTCTACTCATCAGCTCTCTCTCCCGGTTAATGAACAAAGACACAGCGCCAGCCCCAGCTGAAGGCAAAACACATTCCAATATTTCATTGCAGCATTGATCATGTTACACACACAAATTCCCTCCTAGCAGCACAGAGCCCTCTGGCTAACATCTGCCTAGATCCATTGTTCCTCCTGTGCATACTCCCTCTCTCCCCTCCTCCCCCTAGTTGTGTTCCCCTTTTTTGCTCATTCACAAAGACCTCAGGGGAATGTTAAAGGGAGGGGGGAGGGGAGAAAGGGGGCTCCCAGCAAAGCGCCATTCACTCCTAGTCCTGGCCTATATGAGGCACTTTGTGGTCTGGATACAATTAGATTATGCAGTGCTTTCACTGACTAAAAGCAATCGTGCTTTACCAGTGGGCGGCAAGTCTTCCCCCATCTCGTTCCACCCTGGAAAACACACAAGAAGATTTTTAAAAAGCAGACGATTCCATATCCTTGGGTTTTTGTTGGGGGGTAGGGGGGCAGCCATATTTCCTCATTTTAATGTCATTGCATCGATAGTTCCTAGTCAGAGGCTATGGACTAGGATTCATTTCACAAGCCTGCCATCAGCCCCAGACCCACTAGGGTCTGAACACCTAGATTCCAAATCCTGTACAGCACTTGCCACTAGACCAGCTCCTTAAAACATTGGAGTACACCTGCTGACAATGGAAGATATCACTGCCCAATCTCAGCTTTACCCTCCATTCTCTGTCTGGATCCTTGGGAGAATCATGTTCAGAAGATTGTACCGCAGTAGGTTGCTACCCATGTAGAACAGAAGTGCCCCCTTCCCACCCCCCCAAAACACAGGTAAAATGGGCTGGACAGAGTTGGAAGTTACATATTGGAGCTTGAAATCTCTTCTCGTGGTTTAAGATGCAAGTTTTGTGTCTGCTTCAAAAGTAACCACAGAGCACCAGCCCACTTCTACGTATTTTTCAGGAAAAGCTCAGTGGCGGGTTCCCCTTTGAAAAAAAAAAAAAAAAGAAAGAGCTTGCAGGCCTGTGGACATCATGTAATTGGTCCTATTTATCTCCATTTGCCTCTGTTGCAATGTAAAGGGGCAGTGTGCTATATTTCAGGACTACCACCTCCCAAAAAGCACTCCAGTTTAATTGATTTCTAAGTTCAGTTGGGTCATATGCTCTTATCAATTTGCCCTTCACAGAGATAAAAAGGACCAGACTTCTCAGGACTGGCTTAAAGCAGCAAGTCAGTGAGGTACTTATCATATTTTCTTGTATATACTCATCACTCGTGCATAACCCGCACCTGTATAGCCCACACTTTTTGATATATGTGTACAAGGTCTATCAGGTCGAAATGCAAGTCATACAATGCAGACTAAACTCTGGGCAACCAAATATGCCAAGATTAATGGAAATCAAGAAGCCGAGGATGAAAAATCAATCTACGAGAGGAGAAAGGAAGAACAAAGGTTGGCGAAAATCCACCCTCAAAAAATGTGCTCGGCGAGGTAAACCTCCAACATTGCCGAACACAGAGGTTAGTTGCAAGGAATGGGTAATTACACATTAAATGGAAAGCCAAAGAGTTGAAAGGGTGAATGAACATGTGGATAAAGGTGAACTGGTTGATATTGTGTATTTGGATTTTCAAAAGGCATTTGACAAAGTACCTTATGAAAGACTTCTGAGGAAATTACTTCCTATCCTATGATTTTCTAATGTCTTATTATGGATTAAGAACTGGTTGAAACTGAAAACAGAGTAGTTTTAAATGGTCAATATTCTCAAAGGAGAGGGGTAATTAGTGGGGTTCAACCACTGCTTTTTAACGTATTTATCAATGATCTAGAGATGGAAATAACTAGTGAAATAATTAAATTTGCTGATGATACAAAGTTGTTCAAAGTTGTTAAATCGCAAGAGGATTGTGAAAAATTGGAAGAGGACCTAGTGAAACTGGAAGACTGGATGTCAAAATGGCAGATGACGTTTAATGTGAGCAAGTGCAAAATGATGCATGTGGGAAAGAGGAACCCAAACTATAGTTCTGTGATAGGAGTCACTGCCCAGTTAAAGGATCTAGGTTTCATTGTTGAGGATACGTTGAAACTCTTAGCTCAATGTGCGGCGGCAGCTAAGAAAGCAAATAGAATGTTAGGAATTATCAGGAAAGGAATAGAAAACAAATATGAAAATGTTATATTGCCCTCTTATTGCTTTGTTGTACGGCTGCAACTTGAATACTTTGTGCAGGTCTGGTCGCCGTATCTTAAAAAAGATATAGCAGAATTAGAAAAGGTACAAAGAAGAGTGATGAAAATGATAAAAGAGATGGGATGAATTCCCTATGAGGAAAGGCTAAAGCGGCTAGGGCACTTCAGCTTGGAGAAGAGACGGCCCAGGGGTGATATGATAAGAGGCCTATAAAATTCTGAGCGGAGTGGAAATGGTAGATACGAATCACTTGTTTACTTTTTCCAAAAGTACTAGGACTAGGGGAAATGTGATGAAGCAACTAAGTAATAGATTTAAAACAAACTGAAGGAAATATTTCTTCACACATGTATTAAACCTCTGGAATTCGTTGCCTGAGAATGTGGTGAAATCAGTTAGCTTAGTGGAGTTTGAAAAAAAAAAAAAAAAAGGCTTGGATAGTTTCCTAAAAGAAAGATTCATAGGCCATTATTGAGATATCTTGGGGATAAGCAGCATAGGGTCTGCTTTGCTACTTGGGACCTGTTTTGCTAGGCACTTGGGACCTGGGTTGGCAACTGTTGGAAACAGGATACTGGGCTTGATGAACTTTTGGTCTGTCCCAGTATGGCAATTCTTATGGCCTTTTGTAACTTCATTCATAATTTCATGAGGAAAAAATGGACTGCTAGAGCAAGAACAACTGTAGGAGAAAAGCTATCTGAGAGAAAGTGGTAAGTTTCCGTGACTTTGTCATGGAGGAGCAAAAGTCATTAGTCAACCTGGAAATATAATAAATATGGATGAAGTGCCCATTGCATTTGATATACCTGCTACACGATCAGTCACTGAACATGGCACTAGAACAGTGGCTATAGCAACAGGCCATGAAAGGACCAGCTTCACGGTCATATTGAGCTGTACTGCAGACAGTCAAAAATTGAAGCCCCACAAAACCTTTCCAAGAGGCATAGTTGTTTTGTGCAACAAAAATGGATGGACGAATGAAGAGATTCTGAAAGAGTGGATTGATAAATACTTCTGAGGGAGACCTGGAGGATTTTTTTGTACCAAATTCTTTAGTGATATTTGATACAATGGTTTAAAAAAAAATAAAAATAAAATAAAATCTGTGCAGAAGCTGTTAAAATAGTGCAAGGGCACACATCGCTATTATAGCTGGTGGACTTAGCAGTAAGCTACAGCCTTTGGACACTTCTGTTAATCAAGCATTCAAATGCCTTATTCATCAACAATGGGAAAAGTGGATGCATGAAAGCAAGCATTCATTCACTCCTGCAGGGAAACAACGCCACACCACTTATGCAGAGGTGTGTTCTTGGGCAGATACTGCCTGGGAAGCAGTGAAATCCTCTAAGATCATCGAAGATGACTATGGAATGAAATCCCGCCATCCATCAGATGACTGCCAAATTATTAAACTTCAGGAAAGTGGTAAAACTCCTTTTTTTTTTTAACTTAATGACCACCCGATAAAGATAACTTCTAATCCTAAACCAACTTTGACTAGATCTCCTATATGCTATCTCAGGAACCCTCCCTGATGACTTATAAAGAATAGTTACAACTGACTCGCTATTGAAATAGCGACCCAACTCAAATGTTAAGATTTCTCCCACTGAGTATAGAAACTGTTCTACTACCGTAAGAAGTCTATGCCTCTACTGTTAAAATTTACCTCTTTATTTGAAATCTTCTCTTGTCTTACCGCTAAGCTCATACTGTGCCTATATTGTATCATATGTCTTATTTTTATTTGTAGTCCTTACTCCAACTATCGTATTGCTAACTTATATATATATGTAAATTTGTAACCCGTTCTGGGCTCTTTTGGGAGGATGGGCTAAAAAACTGAATGGATAAATAAATAAATGCCCACTCAATGACAACTCTTTGGAAGATGAAGATTGTGTGTTCACCCGGGAGTAAAAAAAAAAAAAAAAGCAGCTTTTGCCGATGAGCATTTTCAGATTCTTACTGTGACTCAGTAACAGAGGGACTCTCCACTGACGATGGAGCCGATAGGTCTGATACAGATAGTCCAAAGAGGACTATCTGTATCTCTACAGTTGCCTCTGGGACCCTGTAACTTTTTTTCAGTTCTGACTGGACCATTCCCAGCTTATCCTCTCAAACATTTTGTGTGTTTTTTTGGATTTCAATTGTATTCTTCTTATTGTTGTACATATGTGTTGACTTTTTTTTTTTTAATTACTTCTTTGTGGTATTTTGAAGATTTAAGAATATGTTGACCAGTGTCCTGAGGACATGTACCAGTACATTTTGTTCATTTCCATTGCATTTTGAAGATTGCAGCAGAAATGAAACTATGTTAAACATTAAAAATACTGGTAAGCGTCAAACTATGTTCGTTAAAAATCATCATTCTGCATGTAAATGCTTGAATAGCCCGCACTCAAGTATAACCCGCAGCATGCCAACTCAAAATGTAAAATCTTGTATTGCCTGTAGAGTATATAAGAGAAAATTGGGCATTTGGGGAATCCAAATTTAAGAGCACCATACTGCCCCTTCACAATGGGGGAGCATACTCTTCCCGCTTGCAGCTCTGCTGCCTCTCTTCCTCAAGATGCCCTGAAGAAGACTTAAATGCAAGCCAAGGGCACTTTCTCTTTCATACAAGAAACAGGAAATGCTCCGTTTCACATTTCAACCTGCCAGGCAGTTCAAGAAAGAGAAGGACTGCTTGCCCTGGATCGGTAGCATGGAATATTGCTACTCCTTGGGTTTTGGCCAGGTACTAGTGACCTGGATTGGCCACCGCGCGAACAGGCTACTGGGCTTGATGGACCATTGGTCTGACCCAGTAAGGGTTTTCTTATGCTGCTGGAGGGAGGAACATGCGTCCACAATGGCGCTGCTGGGGCAGTTAGAAACTGGGGCTGGTGATGGAGTGAGGAGAGGACAGATTCTATGAGCTGGGAGCAGCAAGGGCACAATGCATGGGTTCATGCTAGGGAAGGAGTACCGTATTTCCCCGCTTATAGGCCACCCCAGTGTATAGGCCGCAAGAAATGCCTATACATGTTTTAAAACTCTTAGATAGACCGCCCCATGTTATAAGCCCCGGCTTATCTAAGAGTTTTAAAACTACATGGAGGCGGCCTATACATCCCTCCCCCCTAGTAAATGCTGTACCTCCGCCGGCTGACTCCTGCCATGTCACAGCCGCGGTGCAGGGCAGGAGCGATATTTTCAGCGTCCAGCCCCGCACTGCTTCCTCAATGCCTGCGTCAATTCTGGCATTGAGGAAGCAGCGCGGGGTTTGCTGGACGCTGAATTGATCGCTCTTGCCCTGCACCACGGCCGTGACATGTTAGGAGGCCATTGAAGGAGCTACATTATTTTAAAAGATACGGGGGGGATCTACTAATGGGGGTGGCTTATCTATGATCTATCTCTCCTTGCTGTCTGCTACTCTATGATCAATTTGATATGTAACCACTTGTAATCTCTGTTTAACTAATGTGAACCGCCTAGAACTCTTCGGGGTATGGCGGTATACAAAAATAAAGTTATTATTATTATTATGATGTCATTAGATAGGCTGCCCCATATAAGGAAGCCGCACCCACTGTTTGGATTCCAAACCCATATATAGGCTGCGACCTATATATAGGGAAATACGGTAAATGCGAGAGTGTGGTACAATGGTTAAAGCTATAGCCTCAGAACCCTGAGGTTGTGGATTCAAATCCATGCTGCTCCTTGTGACCCTGGGCAAGTCACTTAATCCTCTCGTTGCCCCAGGTACATTAGATTGTGAGTCTACTGGGACAGACAGGGAAAAATGCTTGAGTACCTGAATAAATTTATGTAAATCATGCTGAGCTCCCCTGTGAGAACAGTACAGAAAAGGCAGGGGCACTGAATACCTAAGAAAGGGGAAAAAGAGGTAGGAGGGTAGATCTAAGGACATAATATGGATGTGAGACAGCAGAGACTCAGACTTAAGCACAAACCCTAGAATTGAGTGGGAAGACCAAAATAAGACAGACTCTTAAGAATAGTTAAATATTGGGTGGGACTGGGAAGTATGAAAGAGTGGGGCATTGGAGATTAGGTGAGAACTAACAACCTGAGAAGGAATTAGAGAGGACAATGGAGACTAATTTCCTTCATGAGTACTAAGTTCAGACTCTCCATTTTGTCCTATTTTATTCCTCCTCATCAGCCCCCTCTAATTCCCTACATGAGCACTCTTGTTCTGACTCCACCTTTGGTCCTGTGTGTCTGTCATAATTAGGTTGTAAGCTCTTTTGAGCAGGGACCATCTCTTGCATGTCCAATGAACAGTGGTGCGTGCACCTGGTAGGCCGGGGCCGAAGCCGAGGCCGACGTCGAGGCCTTCACAGGCGCGTCCACGGCAAATAACTCCGCCATTCTGGCCCGTCGGCGGCAGAGAGCTCTGGGCTGAAAAGTAGCACAACGGTCACAAGAAGCTGTCGGATGATCCAGGCCCAGACAAACAATGCACCACCGGTGGGGGTCAGTGATAGAAAGCAACCTCTCACACCGGCTGCATTTCTTAAAACCCGTCACAGGACGGGACATGTATGGAAAAACAGGCCGGGAACGACTGACGTCCCGCGGCCACGGCTGCCGGGAGCCCCCGGAGCCCAACGAAAAGAAAAATATTTTTTTTTTTTTTTTTTTTTTTAGAGATGGACGAAAATAAAACAATGAAAATAAGAGCACCGCGATTCGAAAACAAGACGGAACGCGGCAGCAGAAAGGCAGCAAAATTGGAGCTCAAATCCACAGGGCTTTCTGGCTCCGCGGAAAAAATTGAACTGAGGACCACGAGGTGAGATGCGCCCTCTAGTGGGCGAGAAGGCATGCACATGCGTGGTGCAGTGTGCAAACTTGAAACTTCAATCAAGTTTGCTTGAAAAGCTGTCCGCGCTGGGGCTCCGTAGATGACGTCACCCACATGTGAGAATATCATGCCTGCTTGTCCTGGGATAATAATAACTTCTTGTTGGGTGAGGGTACGAATAGGGCTTCGAGACTGACTGCAGAAATATAGCAAAGGGAAATGAGGATGACATCACAGAGAGATATCAAGATTATAAATGGTTGAGCACGATGCTGGAGGAGAAATCTGTGAACTGTTTACTTTTTCAGTTTGCTTGCCTGCTCATAGTGCAGTCCCACCAGTGCTTCTGCCTCATTGTTTCTGCTTCGGTTTCACATCAACAGGCGAGCCTAACCCAGAACAATGCTAGCTTCGCCCCTGGTGACGTTAGAGTGGTACATCAAGTCTAAATGGTTAAGCCTGATGCTGGAGGCCATCATGCCAGAACAAAAGAACAATATCCAAACGAACTGCAGCTCAAAGTCGAAAGACAAAAACAAAGGAAAAACTGTAGAAACGATGTACAAGATGTAAAAATATCTTTATTAAAAAAGGTTCAATGTAGCATTCAAAACTGAATAAAAACGATTCTCAGGTGTGAATCCACAGGACCTGACATGGTCCGTGTTTCGGAAAACACTCCTTCCTCAGGGGTCCAAAATTCCGATTACATAGACTCCTAGAACCAGACAAAATAAGTGAAACAAGATAGCAAGCACTTATATATGATATTCTTTTTTCCATTGCAAATGCAAGCAGTGTCTCACTTCCGGTTCACCACACAATTGTTTCCCACGTACACACCTTTATAGGACCCCCAGGGACCCCTGAAGAAGACTTTTTGTCGAAACGCGGACCGTGTTGGGTCCTGTATCCCTAGCGGACTAGGTCCTTTAAGGCTCTTATGTGGATGATTTACTTTTATGTGGATGGAATTATTTTATGTGGATGATTTTAGTGAACCTTTGGAACTTTGATACTTTCAAATAAAGTCCATTTGGGAACATCGTCACTCCACAGAGTTTTTTTGGTTTTCTCTGGATTTTCTTCTTTGTGGATATTTTGGGGTCAATTCCTTTTGTTTTTTGTTTATTCTTAAAGACTGAGCATTGAACATGTATTGTATAACTGAATCTTGGCCGATAGTCAAGGATTAGTGTTTATAAATCAATTATGTCCTCCACAATATCTAGCTTTTTTTCAATCACGAAAAGATAGAAGAGGTGGAGATGCTATTAAACTTTAAAGATTTTTTTTTTAAGTTTACTAAAGAGAATTAGTTTAAAGGGAATAGAATATTTGATCCTGACCTCATCTGTTTTAAATCTTGCACTGTTTTACTGTGAACAAGGAATTCCTTTTGCAGATCTTTCCAAGCTGAGTTATTAGTGGATTTGAATTTCTCTTCTCATAATTCTTTGATTTTAGTGGATTTCTAAATGCTCGTAATGCGAGTGCTACTTTTGATTGTGTTTTCAGTTTTCTTCAAGTTTTAGATGCTCTGGATCAGAAATAGTAGATGTTTCTAAGCACAGAGAGACAGTCTAGATTTAATTTTTGCTGATAAAAAGACGTCAGCTTCTTTGGTAGGAGTCATGGGAAGTTTTAGAAGTTCCTTGAACTGATCACTTATTGAAACTATATGTCAGAGTTAAAATAAAGAATTTAATTACTGTTTCAAATATAAAGAAAGGATATTCATGAGGCTTTTCTGAAATATCAGCTCTTAAAGAAAAATTCGACACTTCTAATGTAACTGCAGTTGTAGAATCCTATAACTTTGCATTTTTTTCACTTAATATTGCCCCTTTCCAAGATCTTAATGTAGCCAGGTTGTATAAGGCACCTTGGTATAATGAAACTCAGAAATAGTATAAACAAAAGCTCAGCTGTATTGAAAGAAACTGGAAGAAATTTCCTTCCAGACCTTATGTTGAAATATTTATTTATTTATATACTAGTCTTATAGCCCGTTACATTAACGGGTGCTAGAATATATGTGTGTGTGTCTGCCTTTATTTCTTTCTCTCTCTCTCCTTAGCTGCTTTCTTTCTTTCTGTCTTTCTTTTTCCTTGGCTGTCCATCACCACCCCTTGTCTGCTCCCTCTGTCCATTCTCCCTTCCTTTTACCTCCCCTGTGTCCACCACCATCCCTTCACTGCTCTCCTTATGCAGCAGCAGCCCTTCTCCCTTTGTTTTACCTCCCCCCTGTCCAGAAACACCTATTTCCTTCTCCCCCTGTCCAACATTAGGCATCCGTTCCTTTTTCTTCACCCCCCCTGTCCATCAGCACCTCTTTCCTTCTCCCCCTGTCCAGCAGTAGGCGTCCCTTCCTTTTTCTCCCACCTCCTTCTTATCCCTATGATACACTTACCTTGCTCTGCCCCTGATCAGAGGTTCCCGACAGCCGCCCAGTTGCACCCATTGGAAAAGTTCCCTCTGCCGCATCCCGCACCCCTCCTGACGCAACTCCAGCTGTCTTTCTTTCTGTCTGTCTCTGTCCATGGCCCCCTTTGTCTTTCTGTGTATCTCCCTACCCCTGTGTCTTTCTTCTTTTCTTTCTGTCTCCCTTCTTCCCTCTGTCTGTCCAAAGCAGCATTCCCTCCCCCTCCATTTCCCTCCCCCCACACCAGTTCCCTGCAGCAGCATTAGCGTTTCCTCTACCCCCTTTCCCTTCCTGCGGTACAGACTACGAACCTGGCAATTCTAGCGTGTGCAGCAGTCTTCACACGCTGCTTCGGGTCCTTCTACTGGCCTGATTTACTCTGGCACGTCACTGATGACATCATCAGAGACGCGGCAGAGCAAATCAGGGCAGTAGAAAGGCCCGAAGCAGCGTGTGAGGACTGCTACACACGCTGCTTGAATTGCCAAGGTAGTCGGATCCGCGGGAAGGGAAGGGGGGGCGGCAAAGGACTCGGGTCCCGATCCGGGACAGAAAGTTGCTGGGCTCCTCGGTGGGGGCGCTGAGTGGCCGCGATCCCTCTCCTCCGAGACACCCCCCCGCTCGCCCGCCCGCTGGAGGAACGGAGATCGGCGGCTGGCTGCGGTCCCGGCTTGTGGAGGCATCGGCGGCTGGTAACGTAAGCGCGCATGCGCACTCCTACCTAAGGTGCCCTACATCTCACGGAAAACAGACGCACACAGATGGGAGTGTGCATGCGCAGCCTAGCATTTTATTATATTAGATTTGTTAATTTTTATAGCCCATCCTCCCCAGGAGCCCAGAACGGGTTACAATAAAATAAAATTAGGTACTTGGAACTTCCCTAACTGTCCCAAAGGCTCACAATCTAGCTAAAGTACCTGAGAAAACTATTATTAAAGAGTACATAAGAAGCGCCATCTCCGGATCAGACCTTCGGTCCATCAAGTCCGGCGATCTGCACATGCGGAGACCCTGCCAGGTGTATACCTGGCGTAATTTTTAGTCACCCATATCCTTCTATGCTTCTTGTAAGGAGATGTGCATCTAGTTTGCTTTTGAATCCTAGGACGGTCGATTCCACAATAACTTCCTCTGGAGAGCATTCCAGGTATCAACCACTCTCTGCGTGATGCAGAACTTCCTGATATTTGTCCTGAACTTGTCCCCCCTTAGCTTCATTCCATGTCCTCTTGTCAGTGTCAAATTGGACAATGTAAATAATTTTTTCTGCTCTATTTTGTCAATTCCTTTCAGTATTTTGAAGGTCTCGATCATATCCCCTCGCAGTCTCCTTTTCTCAAGGGAGAACAATCCCAGTCTCTTAAGTCGATCCTCGTATTCCAGTTTCTCCATCCCTTTTACTGGTTTCGTTGCTCGTCTCTGCACCCTCTCCAGCAGTTTTATATCCTTCTTTAGGTTGGGAGACCAATGTTGGACGCAGTATTCCAAGTGGGGTCTGACCATTGCTATATAAAGCGGCATTATGACCCTCTCTGATTTACTCGTGATTCCCTTCTTTATCATGCCCAACATTCTATTTGCTGTCTTTGCTGCCGCCGCACATTGTGCTGATGGTTTCAGGGTCCTATCTATCAGTACACCCAGGACTTTTTCTTGTTCGCTCTTATCCAGAATTGCACCTGACATTCTATATTCGTGTTCCTTATTCTTACTGCCTAAATGCATTACTTTGCATTTCTCCACATTAAACTTCATCTGCCATTTCTCCGCCCATTTCTCTAACTGATACAAGTCGCTCTGGAGTTCCTCGCTATCCTTCTGCGATCTGATTGCCCGGCATAGCTTTGTGTCATCTGCAAACTTGATGATCTCACTGGATATTCCTTCTTCTAGGTCATTGATATAAATATTAAATAAGATCGGCCCAAGTACTAAGTCCTGGGGTACACCACTAGTCACTTTCTCCCAGTCGGAGAACTTCCCATTTATGCTCACTCTCTGTTTTCCAGCCATTTGCCTATACAAAGAATAACATTAAAGTAAATCAAAAACCTCAAAGACCCAAAGCAGTTCAAGCAAGACAGAATAGAAGTCCAATTGGGCTCTAATCAGTGTAAGGCAACAACAGAATACAATGGCCAAGAAGAACCCTCGATGATAGTCTATCACAGGCCGAAGATGATCTCTAGATCCCAACCGTGGGCAAGGGCGAATGGCCAAAGATTGCAGGTAGAAAGGAGGAGGCTGGTCACAGCTGATATTGGAGTCCGCCGTCAAAATCACTGCCGGAGCAGGGACAGCCGAAGGCCCAACGGACAGCAGGGCCAATTCATCGGGATCTTTGGCTGTATGATGTCTCAAGGCCAAATAGATATCCTTCCTTATCAAGGCTGATCCTTCAGAATGCCTCACAGCTCCACCAGCGATCTCTCGACATCAGGTCTTCTGGCTCCGCTGAAATAGACTCCGCCCGATTCAGTCAACAAGCTCCTCATTGCTGGTCTCCACTGCAACCCCAAGCAGAGGGAGAGGCTGGTGGCGGCAACACAAAAAGACTGAGCCCTCGCTGGTATACAGGGTGTCCTGACAAGTTGCCTCCTCCATTGAACTACACCCTCCGAGCTCCTCACAATGCATTGCTCTTATCCTGGCAAGCAGAACATCGTTGACCTTCATCACCTCGGCACACCCCCCAACTCCCTGTAGCAAAAGGGTAGGTATAATGCCACTGCCGTTAAAGCTGTTAGGCCATAGAACCAATGGTCATACACGGTGTAATTAGAGAAAAAAATTAAATTGATTTTAGGCCAATAAATTCAAATCAGATCAAGAACAAAAGGAAAAATTTAAAGATAAAAAACTAACGAAAGATGTAGAAGAAAAACTTGAAAATAAATTCAAAAATAAAAATAAGGAAGAGAGACAGCACAGCTGATGACTTAACTGGCCGCCATCTTGAAAAAAAAAAAAAATATATATATATATATATATATATAAAACCTGAATCCGCAATCATAGCTCTGCTTGTCTTCATACTAAAAAACATTATTTTAATACCATTATTGAGAGTCAGGGGCTCATCCAACAACAGTGCACACCTGACAGCCAGCATGGGGGGGGGGAAAGCTCTGTGGCCCTGAATCTCCCTCTCTTCCTCCCTTCAAAGCAGTAGTGATTCCTACTCGCTACCTGTGCCTGACCATAAAAAGCCTTCTCTCTGCCGTACCCTGCCTTCCTCTGATGCAACTTCCTATTTCCACTTGGTTGGAATGCAGGAGAAGGAAGGCTTTGGAATCAGTTACAGGCAGCACTACCACTTTGAAGAAAAGCTGGACAATGGGAGGGAGGAAGAGAAGAGAAAGAGGGATATATGCTGTATGGGGGGAGGGGGAGAGGGGCAAGAGAGGGAGAGATGTTGGACATGACAATGGAGGGAACAGAGATAGATACCCCCCTAGATCTAACATCACCCCCCATGAAGCATGGAAGAAAGATGGTGGAAAGTGGGAGAGAGGGAGGAGGGAAGAGAGAGAGAGAGAGAGAGAGGAAGAGGCATTGGATATAAGAACATAAGAACATAAGAATTTGCCTCCGCTGGGTCAGACCAGAGGTCCATCCCGCCCAGTGATCCGCTCCCACGGCGGCCCTCCAGGCCCATCACCGGTGCTATGGGCCTTGACTATTCCTATAACCTACCTCAACTCCTATCTATACCCCTCAATCCCCTTATCCTCTGGGAACCTATTCAAACCCTCTTTGAAGCCCTGTAACGTGCTCTGGCCTATCACGGCCTCTGGAAGCGCGTTCCATGTGTCCACCACCCTCTGGGTGAAAAAGAACTTTCTAGCGTTTGTTCTAAACTTGCCCCCTTTTAATTTCTCTGAGTGCCCCCTTGTACTTGTGGTTCCCCACAGTGTGAAGAATCTGTCCCTGTCTACCTTTTCTATGCCCTTCAGGATTTTGAAGGTTTCTATCATGTCTCCTCTAAGTCTCTGCTTCTCCAGAGAGAACAGCCCCAGCTCTTTCAGCCTGTCAGCATATGAGAAGTTTTCCATACCCTTTATCAGTTTAGTCGCTCTTCTCTGGACTCCCTCAAGTACTGCCATGTCCTTCTTGAGGTACGGCGACCAGTACTGGACACAGTATTCCAGATGCGGGCGCACCATTGCACGGTACAGTGGCAAGATGACTTCCTTCGTCCTGGCCGTGATACCCTTCTTAATGATACCCAACATTTGGTATGCTTTCCTTGAGGCCATCACGCATTGTGCCGACGCCTTCAATGTTGTGTCTACCATCACCCCCAGGTCTCTTTCAAGGTTACTTACCCCTAGCAGTGATCCCCCCATTTTGTAGCTGAACATCGGGTTCTTTTTCCCTACATGCATGACCTTGCATTTCTGTATGTTAAAGCTCATTTGCCACTTTTTTGCCCACTCTTCCAGTGTCGTCAGGTCCCTTTGCAGGTCCTCACAGTCTTCCGCGGTTCTAACCCTGCTGCAGAGTTTGGTATCATCCGCAAATTTTATAACCTCACAATTTGTTCCCGCCTCCAGGTCGTTAATAAATATGGCAGTGGAGGGGCTAGAGGGAGAGATGTTGGACCCAGGGAGAGAGAGAAACAAGGGGAGAGATGCCCAGGAGGGGAAAGTGAGAAAGAGGGAAAATGTTGGATTCAGGAGTAAAAGAGATTGAAGGAGAGATGTTGTACAATGGGGGGTGGGGTGTTGGGGTGTTGGTGAGAGAGAGAGGAAGACATGATGGACTATGGTGGAAAGGGGGCAGTAGGGAAAAAGGACAGGAAGATGTTGGGGAAGGAAGTGAAATGAACAGGGAGATAGAGCAAATGCTGATCCAGAAGGGTGTAAGGAGAAGATACTGGAAATGGTAGAACTGGGAGAGCCGGGGGGGGGGGGGAGGAATGGAAGGAGGCTAGTGATTGCAAATGGTAAAAGTAGCTTAAAGATGAAAGGGAATGAAATGCTGGGGAAGGAGTGAGATGGAGAATGGAAGAGAAATGAACAGGGAGATAGAGCAGAAGGGTGTAAGGAGAAGATACTGGAAATGGTAGAACTGGGAGAGCCGGGGGGGGGGGGGGGGGGGGAGGAATGAAAGGAGGCTAGTGATTGCAAATGGTAAAAGTAGCTTAAAGATGAAAGGGAATGAAATGCTGGGGAAGGAGTGAGATGGAGAATGGAAGAGCTAATAGGTGAGAAGGGTAAGAGAGGGCAAAATTCAAGTGAATAGAGGTGGTAAAGAAAAAAAAGAGAGGAAATACAAATATATCAGAGCAGGTGTAGTGAGGGAAAAATACCTCACCAACAGCCAAGTCTAGAAGTTATACTTCACTCTGAACTGTCACTATCAAATCATGTGTTTCAGGTTATATCAACCTCCTTTTACTACTTATGACAACTGCAAAAAAACCTGAATGTATTTTTCTGAAGCAGATTTTACCCAACTACTTTATGTTTTTTTTTCTATCCCACATAGATTACTGCACAGAATTATTTGTAGGTTTATCTGTTAAGAACTTACTACAAATACAGCGCTTACAAAATGCAGCAGTTTGTTTCCTGAAAAATCTGAACATCTGCAACCCTGTATCCCCAGCACTGGCTGCTGCTCATTTGCTGCCTATCGGCAGATGATGCTTCTTTAAGAACCTAGTCCTGGCCTTTAAAATCTTACAGAGTATGGGTCCTGGTTACATATTAAACAAACTACAAATCTATGTTCCTAGGCGCAATAACAAGCTGAAAAAAGGCTGTATATACTTTCAGGACGATCCCTTCAATTACCGCAGAAAGTGCATGTAGATGAGTCTGATTCCACTTCATATCAAAACAGTGGAACCAAATCCCTACACCTATCAGATCACTGGAAGAGATACTAAGGGCTCCTTATACGAAGCTGCGTTAGCGGCTTTATTGCAAGCGACTTTTTATCACGTGCTAACCCCTGCGCTAGCCGAAAAACTACCGCCTGCTCAAGAAGAGGCGGGAGCGGCTAGCGTGGCTGGCAGTTTAGCACGCGCTATTATGCACGTTAAACTGCTAACGCGGCTTCGTAAAAGGAGCCCCAAGTCTCAGGAAAGCTGTAAAAACCTTTTTTGCATAAAAAGGAACTCTGTTGTCTATTAACATCTTAGCAAATGGCAATTCTGTAACTGTATACTGTATACTCGAATATAAACTAAGATCTTTGGGCCAAAAAAAATGGCCCAGAAATGGGGGGGTCTCGGTTTATATTGGGGTCCTCAAGTCTGTGCGCTCCCCCACCTGGACCCATTGCAGGCCTCCCGTGGGTCTGCCTTAAGCCCTCGTGGTCCAGCGGTGAGCCGGGACAGAAGCCCCCATCATGTTATAGCCAACTATTAATCACCCTGCTTCCCTACCACCTCCCAGATCCCTCTCCAACATACCTTTTGGACCCTGGTGGTTTAGCAGTGAAGAGGGGCAGAAGCAATTTTTCTTTGCTCCTGCCCCGTGCAGAGCTGTGATCAGAAATGACTGCACAAGTTCCCAGGGCAGGCTCATAAGAACTCATGAGACTGCTCTGGGAACTTGTGCAGCCATTTCTGGAGTGAAGAAAAATCGCTCCTCTTCACTGCTAGACAACCAAGGTTCAAAAAGTATTTTGGAGAGGGGTCTGGGAGGCGGGAGGGAAATGGGGTGGTTAACAGTTGGCCGGGAAAGGACACAGGAAAGATCACTCCTGGCCCGGCTCACTGCTGGATCACCAGGGCTTAAGGCAGGCTCGTGGAAAGTCTGCAACAGCTCCGGGAGGCGTGATGATTAACAGTTGGCTGGGACAGGATATGGGAAAGATCACTCCTGTCCTGGCTCACTACTGGACAACCAGGCCTTAAGGGAGGCCTGCGGTGGGCATTGGAGGCTGGGTGCAGAGCTGGGCAGAAGGGGAGCAGGGAGGGAGGAAAGGAGAGCTGGGTGCAAGGCAGGCAAATGAATATAACACCCCCACCCCTACTCCATATTCAAAGTGAACCCTTCCCCCCCTGTTTTTTTTTGGGGGGGGGAAGGTTACCTCAGTTTATAATTGGATCGGTTTATATTTGAGTATATACGGTGTGCTTCTCTCACTATGTTTAAGAGTATTGGACTGTATTCCCCTGTTACTGATTTATTCTGTGTATGCTGATCTGTAACTCATTATGGGCTCTTTTGGGAAGACAGACTAAAAAAATTGAGAAAATAAATAAATGAGAGGAGGAGAAAAGGCAAAATTGGCAGCAGCCGCTTGAAGAAGAATTAGCAGAGGAAAAGGAACTCTGTTGTCTATTAACATCTTAGCAAATGGCAATTCTGTAACTGTATACTGTATACTCGAATATAAACTAAGATCTTTGGGCCAAAAAAAATGGCCCAGAAATGGGGGGGTCTCGGTTTATATTGGGGTCCTCAAGTCTGTGCGCTCCCCCACCTGGACCCATTGCAGGCCTCCCGTGGGTCTGCCTTAAGCCCTCGTGGTCCAGCGGTGAGCCGGGACAGAAGCCCCCATCATGTTATAGCCAACTATTAATCACCCTGCTTCCCTACCACCTCCCAGATCCCTCTCCAACATACCTTTTGGACCCTGGTGGTTTAGCAGTGAAGAGGGGCAGAAGCAATTTTTCTTTGCTCCTGCCCCGTGCAGAGCTGTGATCAGAAATGACTGCACAAGTTCCCAGGGCAGGCTCATAAGAACTCATGAGACTGCTCTGGGAACTTGTGCAGCCATTTCTGGAGTGAAGAAAAATCGCTCCTCTTCACTGCTAGACAACCAAGGTTCAAAAAGTATTTTGGAGAGGGGTCTGGGAGGCGGGAGGGAAATGGGGTGGTTAACAGTTGGCCGGGAAAGGACACAGGAAAGATCACTCCTGGCCCGGCTCACTGCTGGATCACCAGGGCTTAAGGCAGGCTCGTGGAAAGTCTGCAACAGCTCCGGGAGGCGTGATGATTAACAGTTGGCTGGGACAGGATGTGGGAAAGATCACTCCTGTCCTGGCTCACTACTGGACAACCAGGCCTTAAGGGAGGCCTGCGGTGGGCATTGGAGGCTGGGTGCAGAGCTGGGCAGAAGGGGAGCAGGGAGGGAGGAAAGGAGAGCTGGGTGCAAGGCAGGCAAATGAATATAACACCCCCACCCCTACTCCATATTCAAAGTGAACCCTTCCCCCCCTGTTTTTTTTTGGGGGGGGGAAGGTTACCTCAGTTTATAATTGGATCGGTTTATATTTGAGTATATACGGTGTGCTTCTCTCACTATGTTTAAGAGTATTGGACTGTATTCCCCTGTTACTGATTTATTCTGTGTATGCTGATCTGTAACTCATTATGGGCTCTTTTGGGAAGACAGACTAAAAAAATTGAGAAAATAAATAAATGAGAGGAGGAGAAAAGGCAAAATTGGCAGCAGCCGCTTGAAGAAGAATTAGCAGAGGAAAGATTGGAAAATAGAAAGAGAAATTCAAACCAACATGATGGAAAAATAAACTGTCTGGACAACAAAGATAGAAAAAAGCATTTTATTTTTAATTTATCAACTGAAATATATGTTAGCTTTGGGAAATGTACATAGTGGACGTCTTTGTATTATGTCCACTGAAAAAGGAAATGCATTTCCCTTTTTACGTATTTCTTCACTGTTGCAGGACATGTTATTTATCCTCTTGGATTCCCAGTTCAATTTTCTTCTATGCATTTTTATTTCAAATTTGTGATCCCTTGTTATGTATTTGGTGGGGTATGTCAGTGTGATTATAATGGCAGGTGGAGAGATCAGAGGGGAGACAGAGAGGAGAAGAGATCCAAGGGACCTCATAGAAACATGATGGCAGATAAAGGCCAAGTGGCCCATCCAATCTGCCCATCCACCGTAACCATTATCTCTTTCTCTCTCTGAGAGATCCCATATGCCTATCCAGGCCCTCTTGAATTCAGACAGTCTCTGTCTCCACCACCTCTTCCGGGAGACTGTTTCACACATCTATCACCCTTTCCGTAAAAAAGTATGTCCTTAGATTACTCCAGAGCCTATCACCTCTTAACTTCATCCTATGCCCTCTTATTGTAGTTTCCTTTATTTTCTAACCTGAGCCCTAACATGTCTACTACCAGCCCTGACCCTTGCTGTAGCTGGTGAGGAGGGGGTATGTGTGGGTGAGACGGGTGGGAGACTGTAGGGGGGAACTGTGTGTTTAAACTGCGTGGGGCCATCGTGAAGGACAAACATGGGTGGCCCATTTTACCTTGTATTGTTTTGTTGGTTAATTGAAAATTCAATAAAGAAATTTGCAATAATGTAGCTGGTGAGGATCCCCAAGCATCACCAGCTAAGGACCTCTTCCAAAGGCAGCCAGAATTTTCTTCTTCCAGGCTCTGCAGTCGGCGGCAGCAGCATCTTTGCGCCACGGATAACTAAGCGTGCAGGGGTGTTAGCTTTGGTGGCTCATGGATGTTTCTGCTGTCTGCCAAGCTTAGTGAAAGGGAGCTCTGGCTGCCTTTTAAGAAAGTCTTCAAAAGAGGGAGGGTGGTGACTGAGAGAAAATATTGTGCCCACTCACTTTGAACCCAGTCCCCCACCCCAAAAGTGGCTGTCTGGCTACGCCACTGTTGAGAGTGCTTCTTCTGAATCAAAACAGCTGTTTTTAACAATGGATCCTGGATCTAGTGTACACACTAATGAAACAATGTTAACTAGTCAAGATTTTGCTATCGGTTTTGTTTCTAGAGCACAGGTGTCAAACTCAAGGTCCGCTTGGTCGTTTTATGCGGCCCGTGGTCCGATGCCCCCGGTGTTATCTTGTGGCCGGCTCCCTCCTCCTCAGAGCCGCAGTGTGCACTCTTCACGCATCCCGCGCCTCATCCAGAATCATTCGCTCTGACATTGCGACATCAGAGAGAAGGCTTCCGGTTTAGGCGCAGAACGTGCGAGGAGCTGCGGCACACGGCTTCGTGCATATTGCGGCTGTGAGGAGGAGGAAGCCGGCCACAAGATAACACCGGGGGCATTGGAACGCGGGCTGCATAAAATGGTCAGAAGGTAAGACACCCGCCGAAGGGAGGCACAGCACGGAGAGAGGGAGACGACAAAGGTAGAGGGAATGATTTTATTTTCAATTTAGTGTTTGAATTGCGTCAATTTTGAGAATTTTAATCTGTCTAGATTTTGCACTGTTTAGGAAGAAATGCATTTGTTTCTTTTTCTCTGGGTTTGTACTGCATGCAGAGCCTCGAATCTTAGGGTTTCTTTTTTTTATATATTAGTACTTTTAGTTTTTGGTTCTGTATTTGCATAGGGGTTATCTGTGTTCTGGTAGGAATGAATGTTGAGAAGCATACTGTGTGCTTTGTGTAGTTTAATTTTGTGGTTAACCATTGTGTGTTAATAAGATTATATTGTGTGTGTGTATATATGAAAAATGAATAGAAAAAATTGTGTTATAAATTAGTACTATTATGGGGGCGGGGTCTCGGGTGGAATCTGGCCCATGACTTAGCCTGTGTTTTGGATTTCGTCCCCTTAATGTGATTGAGTTTGACACCCCTGTTCTAGAGTATCCAAAATAGCAAGTCCGTTTGATGCACAACCAACACCTGTAGAATTAGTTTGTCCTTTGCCAAAGGAAGAGCTATGGACTACTTCGGCCAGTGAGCCCTGATCAAGTTGTAAAAAAAAAAAAATAACTAGGAGTATATAACTCATTTTGCTCTCTTGATTCTTGCCACCCTCCAATTTTAAAACCTTTGACAGATATGACTGGCAGTACCTTGGCAGACATAATTAATCTAGCGTTTCAAGAAGGGCATGTACCCAAACTCTTAAAAAAGGTAGTAGGATCTCCCACTTATAAAAAGTTTTAACCTTGGATGAAGTTACGAGATACAGTCCACTCTCATCTCTTCCTTTTCTTGCAAAGGACCTCGAGAAATGAGTTTATCATCCATTGTTAGATTTTCTAGACAAACACAATATTTTTAGTACCAATCAATTTGGCTTCAGATTTTTAAATGATGCAATACCAAAGAAAGACCCATTTCCTCCTATATTGTGCAAAACAAAGATCACACAATTTATTTATTTAGTCATGTCACTAGAGTGCTTAGATGGAACTTATACATTGTGAGTTAGACGATGTAAAGGCACGTATAAGTGCCCAAAAGGTATCCAAAGTGACCAGACAACTACTGCAGGGATAAAGTAAAGAGCCACACACCCACCCCCCTGTGTTCACTGACCCCGTTGCACCCCACAAAGGTCAGAATAAAAACGTACATACCTGCCTCCAGAACATCAGCACCTGCTATATGAAAACTTGGTAGAGCTGCACAGAGGTGGCTTAAGTAGTCTGGGGGGTGGGCTAGTGAACCATAGAGAGGAGGACCCAGGCCCATAAGCCACTCTAACCACTACATCAATGGTGGAAAATGTGAGCCCACCAAACGAAGCAGGTTTGATGAGGCTTGGAGCAGAAGACGTGGAAGCCTGGGGAGGCTCAGGCAAGGCAGCCAGTGAAGCACCCTTCGATGACGACAGCTCCATTGAAGACTCCCTGGTAAACAACTGCTCCCACAAGAAGCAACGATGCTTGAAGGCACAGGCTGTAAGTGTTGAACAAGGCCGGCACGATTTCGGAAGGTGTTGAGGCCCGAGACACCGATGACAGCGTCGATGAGGGTCCATCAGCGAAATCGCACGCTGGCATTTGGTACACTTTTTAAAACCGGTAATAGGTTGGGACATAGGCCGGAAAAGCTCCGCCGCAAGATCGAAGCCGCGGGGCTGCGGCCACGTGGCTTGCCCGGTCGAACGGATGGAAGAAATTTTTTTTTTTTTTTTGAAAACAAGAAAGAACAATGAAAATTAGCGATTAAGAGAAAAATAACCCAAAACCGCGGACTTTAGAAGGTACAAGTGAAAAAACTTCACGCAGAGTCAAAGACGGACTTCTCGGCTCCACGGAAAAGTAAGAACTGAGGAGACGCGCCCTGCGCTGGGTGGGAAGGCACTCGCACATGTGCGGTGTGGGCGACTCGAAACTTCGAGTTTCTTCAAGCAAGACTGCTTGTGAGACGTCCGCATCGGGGCTCCGTTGGATCACGTCACCCATTAGTGAGAATACCTGCCTGCTTGTCCTGGGATAAAGGTGGCATCTGCAGCCATAAGGGCTATTGGGGTTGTAGACAGGTGGAAATAATGGGGTTTTTTTTTGGGGGGGGGGCTCACCATGACCTATAAGGGAGTTGTGATGAGATGTTTATGTGGCACCCTTTCTGTGAAGTTCACAGCAGTGCCCTGTAAGGTGCCCCACTGCTCTGTTGCCACATCTGGGTGGTCAGTCCATTACAAGATTGGCCCTTCCCATGTCCAAAAGGTCTTGCTCTGGGCATTTGGGACTTAAAAATTTTTGGTTGAGAATGTAATATAAAAAGATAGACATAGTGGCGGTCTGGATGATCAAACCCCATGGACGTATATATAGACGATTTTTGAAAAAATTTTATCTTGAATGTACTTTTCGATTGTGGAAATTTTGCTGCTGCCAACTTTGGGCAACTAGCGCCCTATGTCCAAATAAGACTTAGCCGTTTCTTTTGATTATGGCCCTCTATTTATTTATTTTTATTTACGAAGAGGCAACACGTAAACTTACAACAGTGAGTGACACTTTAGCTCTGCAACATACAAAAAAAAATCAACATTATGAAACCGCTTTCCTTTTAAAGTTTTCAATAACAAACGGAAAAAAAAAATCTTCCTGTTAAATTATAACTCCGTATGGCATCTCAAAAAGTCTTAAAATATAATCTTCTTGTAAAAACAACAGAGACTATAAAAAAAAAGAAAATAAAATATTTATACTGTAGAAAATGACACAATGACAGAATTCATCCCCATCCCCATAGATAACCATGGGAAACCATCTCCATGTCATTCTTTGGACAAAAGGGAAGAATCAGAGTATGAAAGGGCACAGCCATTGACCTTCAAACCTTGCATTGAAGAATGCTGGTGTAGGACTGAGGTTGAGATAGACACTAAAGAATGTCAGTCTTTGGTATCCAGAGCAGATATTATGATGTCATAATGCCTCATTCCACCAATGTCTAAGAGCCAACCTCATCAGTGATGTCGCAATGGCTTCATTGTCCTATACTTGGCTCACATAAGAATCAGAGAATGAATGGGCACAGTCACTGACCCTCAAGCCTTGCATTGAAGAATGCTAGTGTAGAAGGACTGAGGTTGAGATAGACACTAAAGAATGTCAGTCTTTGGTATCCAGAGCAGATATTATGATGTCATAATGCCTAATTCCACCAATGTCTAAGAGCCAACCTCATCAGTGATGTCGCAATGGCTTCATTGTCCTATACCTGGCTCACATAAGAATCAGAGTATGAATGGGCACAGTCACTGACCCTCAAGCCTTGCATTGAAGAATGCTAGTGTAGAAGGATTGAGGTTGAGATAGACACTAAAGAATGTCAGTCTTTGGTATCCAGAGCAGATATTATGATGTCATAATGCCTCATTCCACCAATTCCTAAGAGCCAACCTCATCAGTGATGTCGCAATGGCTTCATTGTCCTATACTTGGCTCACATACACATAAGAGTATGAATGGGCACAGCCACTGACCTTCAAACCTTGCACTGAAGAATGCTGGTGTAGAAGGACTGAGGTTGAGATGTTATTATAGACACTAAAGAATAACAAGGGATTGTTTCCCGCGGTTATCCGTGGGGATGGGAACAGTGATGAATTCTGTCACCGTGCCATTCTCTACTGTGCATATACCTCTCCCTTCTCCCCCTCCTCACTGAATACACCTTTTTCCCAGTCCTAGTTAAATGCATCTGACATCCCTGCTGCAGCCGAGACCAATCACACATACTGTCCGATACTAGCTGGACAATCCAAAATAGCTCATTGAGTGATCTGAATGATGTCTCGGCATTTTATTTCTTCGTGCTCAAATTACTTGTCACATTTCCTATGTTCTACTTTGCCCAGGTACAGATTCTGCCTCCATATATCCTCTCTGTCAGTTTATTAATTGCCAGTGTTGTGATGTGACACCACTGAGTTTATTGCATTATTATAATTTCAAATAGGTTGCTAAGAAAAAATAAATGACTGAGAAATGATAAACAGAGCCAATCAATCAATATCCTTTTGCACTTTTCAGAAAAGAAACATGAACATTTCGACCCAATGTGCCCCTTTAAATACGGCAAGAAACAAATATAAACTGAGCCATAGAGGGTATTTTTTTTGGTTTTTAAATCTTTATTCATTTTGAAGACATACAAAAAGTGCAAACAAATATTCGTTCAGATATAACAAATAACAGCACTTGTATTTGAACAAATATTAAGACAAATTATCTTACACCCTCCCCCCCTTTCCCTCTATCTGGATGTGTGTAGAAATCAAAGAAATCCAGGAATTAAGGAGTTAATCAATTTAATCCATCTTCTATTTAACAAATACTCCCAATGAACACCATACTTCTTTAAACCTTTTATTGTTTCCCAATTGTTCTGCATTCATTCTTCCATACCTGTAACACAAACATAGGGCTCCTTTTACTAAGGTGCGCTAGCGGTTTTAGCGCACGCTACATTGCCCTGCGCGCTAACCCCGCGTCAAAAACTAACGCCAGCTCAATGGGGGCGTTAGCATCTAGGGCAGGGCTAGGGAACTCCGGTCCTCGAGAGCCGTATTCCAGTCGGGTTTTCAGGATTTCCCCAATGAATATGCATGAGATCTATTTGCATGCACTGCTTTCAATGCATATTCATTGGGGAAATCCTGAAAACCCGACTGGAATAGGGCTCTCGAGGACCGGAGTGCCCTACCCCTGATCTAGGGCAATGCAGTAAGCGCTAAAACCGCCAGCACGGCTTAGTAAAAGGAGCCCAAAGTGTTTCCCACCAAAAAGAAAGGTTTAACCTATCATAGTTTTTCCAGTTTCTAGTTATTAGTTGCATGGCCACCCCGGTCATAATCAGAAGAAGTCTGCTTTTATATGTATCGATTGGATTCTTAGGGATCCTTTTATCAAGCTGCGGTAGGCGGTTAACGAGCAGAATATCGCACGTTCAACCGCCTGCCGCGCTAGTCACTAACGCCTCCATTGACGAGGCGTTAGTTTTTTGGTGTGCCGCGGGGGTTAGCGCGTGATGAAATGTCCGACGCGCTAACCCCCGTAGCGCACCCTGATAAAAGGAGCCCTTAGGTCTCAATAATGTTCCAAATAAAACCACGTCATAGGACAGTGGCTTAGAGACTCCTAATACTAAATTAATTTTACCCCAAATTGATTTCCAGAAATTGAGTATCAAAGGACAATAAAACAACAAATGATCCAGTGTCCCTATTTCAAGATGACAGTGCCAGTATCTATTAGACTTTGAATTATCCAACTTTTGCATACGAACTGGGGGTCCAAAAAATTATATACAACAAAAAGAACCAAGTTTGTCTCATAGATGCTGATGCTTTACATCTCATTCTCCAAGTCCAAATCCATGGCCATTGCATAGCAGAAATATGTTGCTTCGTTTCTATACTCCAAATGTCTCTCAAGCTTGTTTTAGGTTTTTTTTTTGCCAAATATTCAGAAATTAATTTATACCACTTAGTGGGCTGATGCCCTTGAAAATCTGTCTGGAAACATAGACCCAGCAAGCTATATTAATTTTTTAAATTTCACCAGTCAGGGAACCCCTTCTGAATGGCCTGCTTCAACTGCAACCATTTATAACCTTGAGACTTTGATATGCTGAATGATTGTTGTAACTGTAATGAATCTACCATTTTCCCATTTAAAATTACATCATCTAGAGCAGGGTTCTTCAACCTTTTTACACCTATGGACCGGCAGAAATAAAAGAATTATTTTGTGGACCGGCAAACTACTAAGACTGAAATTTAAAAAAAACCCAACATTTCTGCCCCATCTCCGCAAACTCGGTTCCCGCAAACCATCAGATCCCATCCGCACAAGCCTCAGTTATGATTTTATATTGAATGTATTTTATTAAAGTATAAAAAGAAACAATATTCTGTATAATTGTCATTTTATAAATACAAATATACAGAGCAAGGACCAACAAAACCCCTGTCTCCCATACCCTTCACATATATCCCCTCTACTATCAAGAAAACTGAACAAGCCAAATTTTTACAGAATGCTACACAGAAATATCATGCTAACAGAATATTGCAGTTACACATGACAGGAATAGTGTTAGGGGAGTGCAACTAGGGCAACTGCCCCCTGGTCAGAGAGAGCCCTAAGCCAGCTGGAAGCTAAAGAAGCACTATCTGGGCTTTGCAGTCCCCAGTTATGTCTCTAGCAGGATATATAGTTCAAATCTGATATATTCTAATGACAAAATAGAAATAAAATTATTTTTTTCTACCTTTATTGTCTGCCCATTTTGTTCTGCTTTCTTCTGTCTTTTCTTTCCAAGGTCTTCAGTCTATTTACCACTTTTGTCCCTTCCTGCCTTCTATCTATTACCGTACTCCAATATCCAGAACCTTCTTTTTCTTCTTACTGCATCCACCCCGTGTCCAGCATCTCCCACCTGTCTTGCTACTCAGTCAAGTCTGCTTTTTTCCTTCACCCTACAACCTCTATGTCCAGCATCTTCCTGTGTTCTTTTTTTCTTCCTGTTGCTGAGCCAGCCAGCCAACCCACCATCTTCCCCTATCCAATTCCAGTACCTCCCCTCTTTTCCCCATCTTAATCCAACAGATACCTTCCATCACCCTACTCCCTCCATTCTTTATTCAGCATCTTCTCCTTGTCTCCCTATTCTCCCTTCACCATGTCCAGCATATCCCCTCTGTCTCCCTACTCCATCTACCCATGTCCAACATCTTACTTCTGTCTTCATACTCCACCCTCCTGTTCAGCATTTTCCATGTCTCTCTGCCCCCTGCAAGGTCAAGCATCTGTTTTTGTGTCCCTATTCTTCCAACTCCCACCTAGTTCCAATAACTATCCTCCCCCAAGGGGATCCACCATCTCCCTTCTGTCACACCAAACCCCCCCCCCCCCCCGGTCTACCATCCCCTTCCCACAACACATGGGAATCCAGCATCTCTTAATTCCTCCCTTGGCTGCTGGCCCCAGAGTGACTCCAGTGCCACAATGGCTGGTCTCACCATAACTGACACTAAATCGGAAGCAGCCTGGTTCTTAACTCGCATCAGTTTACTTACAGTTCCCTTGCCCAGAACTCTGGAAGCAACTTGAAAGGCTTGTTCTTCATTCAGAGTTAAGCCCAATAATGCTGCTGTCTGCCTCCCTTGCTCGCTGGGACTTGCCTCAGACAAGTGCTGAACTGCAGTGGCGGGGGAGCCACCCATTCCATGGGGCTTAGGGATGTCTCTCCCAAACTCGATTGCTATCAGCCCTGCCTTCAATTGTGGTCCCGCTAAATCAGATGGCTAGAACGAAGACAGAAGCTGCGGGACCTTTCCTCTTACCTGTATTGCTATTCGCTATAAGCTCTGCTGGTCTCAATCCTGCCCTTCAAACACAGGAAGTCACTTCAGAGGGGGGGCGAGATCAGGATCGGTAGAGCCTATAGCGATGCAGGCAAGAGGAAAAGTCCCGCGGCTTCTGTGTTTCTTTTTGCCATCCGTTGTAGCAGTACCGCAGCTGATCCTAATGCCAGCCCTGGAAGGGAAAGGGGAAGAGATGCCCAACAGGAAATTTTACTGCATGGATCTCGCCGGCCCTGCGCGGACCGGTAGGAATTTTCTGTGGACCGGCGGTTGAAGAACAGTGATCTAGAGCAGTGATTCCCAACCCTGTCCTAGAGGAACACCAGGCCAATCGGGTTTTCAGGCTAGCCCTAATGAATATGCATGAGAGAGATTTGCATATGATGGAAGTGATAGGCATGCAAATTTGCTTCATGCATATTCATTAGGGCTAGCCTGAAAACCCAATTGGCCTGGTGTTCCTCCAGGACAGGGTTGGGAACCACTGATCTAGAGTACGTATGCCTGGCTGTAACCAATGTTTCCAGAGGATTTTAGACTCGCCGATTTGTTTCTTGGAGTTTAACCATAGGGATTGACATGTAGATTGTTGTATTGGAATAGGAGTTAAGGTATTTATAAATTTTAATGTATTCCAGGTAGAATGAAGAATAATATTGTCCTTGTATATTCTAGGAAGCTTGATACTCAAAATATGGCTAAGATGTAATGGGGCCAAAAGATGACTTTCCAGTATCAACCAATCTGGCAGATTCTCCATGAGTTCAGGAAGGATCCAATACGTATCCTGCTGTTGCCTTGCACTGATTAGAGCACAATTGGACTTCTGCTTTGGGTCTTTGAGGTTTTAGATTTATTTTAATGTTATTCTTTTTATTTTTTAGTATTTGAATTGTTATATCTTTATTATTTAATAATTGTTTTCTCAGGTACTTTAGCTAGATTGTGAGCCTTCGGGACAGTTAGGGAAGTTCCAAGTACCTAATTTTATTTTATTATAATCCATTCTGGGCTCCTGGGGAGGACGGGCTATAAAAATGAATGAATAAATAAATACCCTGACGCAAAATAAACGCTTGATGATATCTGTAAAAATTTGGAAAATTTACCCCTCCCGCCGATTGAGATTTTTGCAAAGATACTAAAGCTATTCTAGAAGTTTTACCAAGCCAAAGGGATTTTGTAAGATTCCCACAGAGGTTGATCAAAATACCTTTTAATTAACAGTTGCTGGAGAGGTAAACCACTGAGTCCAACTTAGCTAAGTTTTGTCCTAATTGGCTTGGTCTGCCATTTGTTTCTTGCTGCTCTGGCCCTTGTGTACCGACTACCCACTTGTTTTCTCTGTCCCCCATCCCCTCTTTAAATATGGCCATGTGAAGAAGTGGAGAAGCAGATTAGCAAACTGGCCTCTAGACACTATACTCCCCTGACAAGCATAATATAACATAAATCTTTTATTTATATACCGCAAAAGCCTTTCGGTTTGAGGCAGTTTACAGAAAAGGTGGCTGAGTAGTCAGCGAGCTACAACAAAAATGAATGAACTGAAAAACTGGAAAGTTCACAGTACAGTGCTCCCCCGGTCATTCGCAGTCGGCAATTCGCGGTCCCAGTTATTCGCGGTATTTTCCGACCGCAAATGACCGGGCTAGAGAGGGCAGCCGGAAAGCCAGCGAACCCCCGCAAATCTTGAAAAACCACAAATACGGTTTTCAGCGGGGGAGACAGGAGAGGGCAGCAGGAGAGAGCAGCCGGAGTGCCGGTAAGTGAAGGAAATCACTCGCAGTATGCCTCAACCGCCTCTTCCTGCACTAAAGGCAGGCCTCACCAATCAGGAGCTGTGTGTCAAAGCAACTCCTGATTGGTGAGGCCCGACTTTAGTGCAGGAAGAGGCGGTCGGAGCATACTGCGAGTGATTTCCTTCACTCACCGGCACTCCGGCTGCTCTCTCCTGTCTCCCCCGCTGAAAATCGTATTTGTGGTTTTTCAAGATTCGCGGGGGTTCCTGGAATGGAACCCCCGTGAATATCGGGGAGTACTGTATGGAAATTAAGCAGGAATTTACAAAGACGAAGATTAATACAGCAGTACGGATGGTCATAATCTGTGAGCCATAACATGGAACAGAGGATCAATAGTGGCAGAAGACTTTTCCTGGGGTTTTTAAGGTGGATCGCCAAGTTTGAAGAAGAGGTGTGTTTTTAGGAGCTTTCTGATGAGCATGTAGGAGGTGCACGTTCTGACCAGTTGGCTCCATTCAGGATCTTTAGAGGCTGCTTGGTAGGGTAAGAGTCTGTTGATGAATCTCTTTTGGGTGCATCCTTTGACTGAGGGGAAGGTGAAGAATGATTGAGGTCAAGTGGATCATCCGGGTCTGTTATGTTATGTTGACAAGCATCAGAGGTGATGACTGCACACACTCAGGTGACAAAATTTCTCAGCAAGTACCAAGTGATAGATGCCAATAATCCTTTGGATAGACACATTATAAGGAAGACTCTCCATTAGGCAGATGTCTTGGACCAAATCGCTCTTTACTGTATCCATCATCTACAAGCTATAATATTCTATGAGCACAAAAATAGATTCTCTGGCTGCTGTATACAGGGCAGGGCTGGCGTAACACGGGTGCAAACAGAGCAATAGCCCTAGATGCCCCATGCTACAGGTGCTCCAAGCCTGCCTAAATCTCACTCCCTGCCAGGGACTGCATCCTGTCCCCCCTCCCTGCCAGGATCTTCCTTCCCTGTACCCTCTTCCCCCTCTAGTTGTCTAGTGGTAGGCTGGGGACAGGAGGGATCCCTCCCATCTCCCGTCCCAGCTGATACTAACAATTGCTCTCTCTCCATACGTCGCGTACCTTTTCCCTGGTGGTCCAGCAGTATATCCCACATTGAACCGCTCCTGTCGATCTCATGGCCAGTGGCGCCCCCCAGGGCGGCACATAGAAGCAAGCTTTCAGACTCCCACCCAGCCCTGCACCACTCCCTGAATGGCTGCTGCGAAAGCTGCGAGTCCCGTGAGAACTGCCAGCAGCCTTTCAGGGAGTGGCGCATGGCTGGGCAGGTGCTCATAAAGCTTGCTCCTGCATGCGCCACTGGTTGCCAGTTCAGCGTGGGATACACCGCTGGACCATCAGGGAAAAGGTATGCGATGAAGGGGATGGGAGGGATCCCTCCTGTCCTAGCCTAACGGCAGGCCTGCAGGAAGTCTGGGAGGGTGTAGGGTGGTCACTGGATGATGACCCGAATATAGGATGAGACCCCATTTTGGGGCCATTTTTTGGCCCAAAAAACTTGTCCTATATTTGAGAATATACAGTAGCTGAAATCACTTTGATGAACAATTTTTTCCTGTATGGACAAAATTTATAGAAACAAGTGTTGGAGTAGCAATGGGTATTACTATGGTACTATCGATGACTAGTTTATATGCTGCCGTTTTTGAAGATATAGTTGTGTAGGCTTTAAAGTTTGTTTGTTTTTTTAAATAAGATCAGTTTCTGGGTAAGACTGATTGATGATATTTTTTTTATAGAAAGAAGGAGATTGTTCTTCAAGAATTTTTTGAATGGTTAAATTCAGTTCATAAACGTCTACATTTTAATAGGAAAGGGATAGTAAATAAGACCAAAGTCTTATTATAATGTCTCTGCTTTGCTCCATGGTGCAACCTTACCCAGAATGCACCGGGGAGGGGAAGGCCCGCCATTTTGAAGAGGCAGGCCTGCTGGCCAGAGGGAGTAGGCATCTCTCTAGCCAGCCATCTAAGTAAAGTAAGAGGGAGAGGGGGCATCAGAGGCATATGGGGGGGGGGGGGTTGCGTGGCAGCAGAAGAGTGGCCATCTCTCCCGCTGACGAGGGGGTGTTGTGGGTGTGTTTCTTGGCAGCGGGAGAGAGTAGGTATCTCTTCACTGCCCGGGGGGGAGGGGTGTTGCTTAGTGGCAGGAGAGAGTGAGCATTTTTCCTGCTATTGAGGGACGGTGTTGATTGGCAGCAGGAGAGAATAGGCATCTCTCCTACTGTTACCACAAATTTTTAAGAATCTAGCCCTGTATCTACATGTCCAACATCCACATGCTTCACAAATGAAAGCTAGGGCGTGCACTAGTAATGCAGGAATAGCAAGAGGAATACGATAGGGGACACAGATGTCACACTGAACTCCAGCAGCAAATGTGGGAAAACTGTCATCCACCCACCAAGTGGCTTGTCAGTTCCCATCCCATCCTGGCTGGCTGTCTCTTACCTAGAGCACAAAGACACAAGGGGAGATGGGAAGGGAGAATCCCATTGTCCCCCAGGCCTCTAATTATGGAAATCTCATTAATCTATTCAGCAGCACCCTGAACTGGGCCTATTGTTCAGAGCTTCCCACAACTGCTGCACATCCATTTCCCAAAGCAGTGGCTGCCTTAGTCTGAATTCTCAAAATGATAATTTGTCTCTTTCCTTGATCTCTGATTGTTTCTTTGTTTTTTAACCTTATTTCTTCATCTTCTCACTTTCACACGGGATGCTTTTCCATTTTTTTTTGGGGGGGGAGGGGAAGTGTACAGATAGAATGGAATAAAAAGAGGGTTGCAGCTTTTTATTATAGGTACAGTATTGTAGCAGTTTGTTAAGTTCCTCTTGAGCAGTGGTCTCAAACTCAAACCCTTTGCTGGGCCACATTTTGGATTTGTGGGTACTTGGAAGGCCTCAGAAAAAATAGTTAATGTCTTATTAAAGAAATTACAATTTTGCATCAGGTAAAATTCTTTATAGTTTATAAATCTTTCCTTTTGGCTAAGTCTTAATAATAATATTGTAATTTATAGCTAAAGAGACATATGATCAAGAAACTGTTTTATTTTACTTTAGTGATTATGATAAACATACCAAGGGCCTCAAAATAGTACCTGGCGGGCCGCAAGTTTGAGACCACTGCTCTAGTCACTCCCTCCTAAATCTGAGATTTACACACAGGCTTACAGGGCAGAAGAATTCTAAGGGGGGAGGGGGGATAGATTCTCCCTTACCCTGGGGCCACGCTCTAGTCACATATTTACCTTTCCAGACCGTTCAGCAATAGCCGAAGTGTGAGAATAGTCAGCAGGTGCTCACAATCCTGTAGCAACCCTACCATAAACAGTGAAATTGGGTGGGTCACTAGGGCCCACGGTCCTACCTATATTTTGCCCAACCCAGCAACTAGGGGGTGGCACCAGAGATTGGTTTGCTTGGCCCCTGCAAGCAGAGCTGTGTTCATACTGATATCTATGGCACTGGCTCAATCCCTTTGTCCACTCCACTAGCAGTTAATAGATACCACAAGACTGGGGAGGGGGCCCTTCCTTACATTATTGGAATGCACCAAACGGGCTTTGTGGCCTTTCATATGCTCTCCTTAGCCAAAAAGTTAGAGGTTCCAGCTTTCTCAGGGTAGAATGGTCCTTTATGTGTCATACTATGAGTTGGTTCAGGATTAGTTCTAGCTTTATTCAGATCATTAAAACCCTTTATAGTCTCCCATCCGCTAGATTATATATTAATAATGCATTTATGGAAAAGTTTCTGCTTGAAAGAGGGGTACGACAAGGGTGCCCTTTATCTCCACTTCTTTTTGATATACGGTAGTTCTGGAACCTTTATTGCTGGCAATTCGTCAGACGGAGGAGATACAGGGTATCAAATATGCTAGTCAGTGTTATAAGATCTTGGCATATGCTGATGATATCGTACTGCATTTAACCAATCCCGAAACATCAATCCCTGCTTTGCTGCAATTGATTGAAGCTTTGGAAAACTGTCTGGTTACAAAATTTGTTGGAGTAAATCAGAAATCCTCCCATTGAATGTTCAGTGTTAAAGGTTTGTTTGGAAAAAAACAGAAAGAAGAAATTAACTTTTTAAAGCAAGACATTGTATTGTTGAAGTCTGATATTCAAGAAGAAAATAAGGACCTTAAAATAATCAAAGGTTTACTTGTTAAAGACAATTTAATTATGAGGAAAAAATAACTTGCTAATAACTTGCGCTTAATTAATTTTCCAAAAATTCTATCAATCTCTCCACGAGATATGATAAAGCGCTACTTTCTGGAGATTCTAACAATACCTGAGAATTCTTTACCACCTCTTACAAGGGTATATTATCTACCAACAAGAAATCAGGATCCTCAAAAGAAAGAAGATGAAGGAAAACCTCAGGAAGTACCCTTGGATGTTTCTACTTTATTGGAACAATCAGATAGAGAAGTGGCTACTTCAGCCACTCTCTTACTGACTGTAGCTTTGGCTCCAGACAAGGACTGGATCCTTAAACTTAAAAAAAAAAAAAAAATAGATCTAAGGACTTCCTAGGCTTCCATATTCAGATATTTCCTGAGGTCTCGAGAGAGACTCAGAAGAGAAGAAGGGAATTTCTAATGTTGAAACCAGGTGTGACTCAGATAGGAGCTTTTTTCTTTCTTAGATATCCTTGTAAATGTGTCATTAGATACCGTTCCTTAAAATATGTGTTTGTAGAACTGGACTGAAAACAGTCTATTGTCTTTAAACGTGCTCACACGTTTAAAGACAATAGACTGTTTTCAGTCCAATTCTTTATATGTAAGTTTGCAAACCATTGGACCCCTGAGGAAGGCGTGTTCGCCGAAACACGGACTGTGCAGACACGGACAGTCCGGGTGGATTTTTATCACCATATTTTTTAGCATTGTATTTTTTTAATTTAATTTTCATGGTTTTATATGTCAGTGTTTAATAATTTATCTCCAGAACATCTGTATCTACAGTTTTTGTTTTCATCGATGTTTTGTTTTCACTGTGGATCATCAGGTCTCCCCATTTTTCTTTGTAGAACCGGTTCATTTGACTGCTTTCCTCTCTCTGAAGCGTCTTGAATGTGAAGGACCATCTGCATCCATGTGATAATTAGCTCTATTTCAGCAGCAGATTAAGTGATTTTCTTTGTAAAGTTATTCTTTAAACTTAATTACTCTTTTCGTTAATCTTGGATCCTAAATGGAGGACTAGTGTGTGATTAAGTTAAGATGTGTTTTCCTTTTATACTTTGATTTATTTTCAGGATTGAAAGTAAATTTAAATATTATGTTTTCTTGATTACACTTTCTGTACAAGATGAGATGCCTGATAATAATGTGAAAAATCTTATAAATTAAAAAAAAAAAGGTTTGTTTGATCCTTTCCCTTTTCTTTGGAAAGAGGATGGCATAAAATATTTACGAATCATAATCAAACGTTCTTTGGAAGAAACTATGCTTCATAATGAAAAGCGGTTATTGGGATCGGTTAAGGAACTGTGTGAGAGGTGGAACCCACTTCATTTTTCCTGGTGGGGAAGGATACAAACGGTTAAAATGATGATAGCTCCGGTAATATGTTATCAGATGAGCATGATTCCAATCTTATTTTCAGGCATCATTTTATAAAAAAAATAAATAGAATTCTTATAGAATTTCTATGGTTAGGTAAAACACCTAGAATTGCCCTAGCATCTTTGCGTTTGCATCAATCTACGGGAGGAGTTAATTTCCCAGATTTTTATATTTACCATCAAGCGTATATTTTACGCCAGGGAATGTATTGGATTATTCTAGAATTACTTGAGAACCTTCCAGATTGGCTTATTCTAGAACACCATCTCATGGCTCCACTTAGTCTAAAACATATAGTGAGCATAAAGCTTCCAAATATTTATAAAAATAATAGATTATTTCATTCAACTTGGAAGACCCTAAGGTCCTTAGATGCTAAATTACCAACACCAGTGAGTAGGTCAAAGAGTCAATCACTATGGTTAAATTCAAAATTTACAATAGCAAAATCAAAAATTTTGGGGAGAGATTGGGTTAAGGCTGGTATCAGGACAATAGAAGATGTATGTTCTCACGGTGATCTGGCATCTTTCTCCCATTTGCAAGGCTCATTCAGTTTAGCAAAAACACAATCTTTTCAATGGTTGCAGCTTAAACAAGTGATCCAAAAGGGAATTCCCCAATGGTGATTATTAATGGATTAACACACCTTGCCATTTATATGTTTCCAGGTAGATTTCCTAGGGCATCATGCCTCTACACTTCCCCCTCCGTATTCGCGGGGATTAGGGGCAGAGCCGGCCCACGAATATTAAAACACCGCAAATAATATTTGGGCTGGTTTAACCCCTGCTTCCCCTGGCTATTTTAAGCCCTGAAAGCCCCCCCTTAAGCCTGGTGGTCTAGTGGGTTTTCAGGCAGGAGCAATCTTCCCATGCTCCTGCCCTGTGCAGATCACTCACAGGAAATGGCCGCCTTGAGCTCCCGTAGTCTCTCGAGCCATTTCTTGTGAGCGATCTGCACGGGGCAGGAGCGTGGGAAGATCGCTCCTGCTCCTGCCCCGAAAACCCGCTAGACCACCAGGTAAGGCTTAAGGGGGGCTTTACAGGGCTTAAAACAGCCTGAAAAATGAAAATGCATTTTTTTTGGTTTAAAACCACGAATAAGCGAATCAGTAGATACGGAATTCGTGAATAAGGAGGGGGGGAAGTGTACATGGTACAAAGTAATACGTGAATACTCATCTCAAAAACCCAAAGCTGGTTTGCGTGACATTTGGAGCTATGAAATAAATTATAAGATCTCAGCAGCACAATGGCCCCATTTATGGAGGCGCAGAGTGCTGTGCACTGCATCTTCATCTATGAGACAGTCTTTGTACTTTTATTATACCAAATTCCTTGGACTCTAGTAAGGCTGCAAAAAATTGATAAAACACGCTCTAACAAGTGTTGGCATTGTAATTTGGAAGAGGGTACCTTAGATCATCTCTTATTTTATTGTCCTTTGATATTCTCATTTTGGAAGTCTATATGGAGTAGGATAATTTATATTCTTGAGGTACCCATACTGGTATCATACATAACTATCTTGTTTGGTACCTCAGTCCTGACAAAATATTCACTCAAAAAGCACAGGGATAATCTTCTTTTAATTATGATGGGTGCTGTCTTACAAATGATTTTGGAAGCAATGGGATCGATTAAATTGATGTTTTTGGTGGGGAGTCTCTTTGTTTATATTATCGTTATGAGAGGTTATTAGCAGAGGAATTAGGTGACTCCAAAAAATTTAAGGAGATTTGGGGACCATTGGAGCCTTATTTCTAAAAGGTTTTACATGTTCCTGTCTGCTTTGAAATTCCAATGTTGTATCCTGACTAGGGGATAGAGGGAGGGAGTGGGGGGGGAGAAGAAGGGAGGTGTCTTAATACTTAGGGTTTGTGGTTAGAGCAGTGGTCTCAAACTCAAACTCTTTGCAGGGCCACATTTTGGATTTGTAGGTACTCGGAGGGCCGCAGAAAAAATAGTTAATGTTTTATTTAAAAAATGACAATTTTGCATGAGGTAAAATCTTTATAGTTTATAAATCTTTCCTTTTGGCTAAGTCTTAATAATGATATTGTAATTTATAGCTAAAGAGACATATGACCAAGAAACTTTTATTTTACTTTTGTGATTATGATAAACATACCAAGGGCCTCAAAATAGTACCTGGCAGGCCGCATGGGTCCCCCGGGCCACGAGTTTGAGACCACTGGGTTAGAGTATAAGTGCTTCTATGTATTTCATTGTAACATAATTTATTGCACTTTCTGTATGTTGTTTATAAAATAAAAATGTTAAATGGGAAGACTGGGGAGGGGTTAAGGAAAGAGAAGGCTTAGGGATGGCAAAAGCCTGAACACAGGCTCCTTATTAGAATGAATTTAAATACCAAAACATTCGTGCTGATTACTAGAATCCCATACAGCAACACAAGCTTTTTACCTGAACACAGAAGGGCAGATCTTCAATAAGTCACAGACACAGGAAAAGCATAAAACACAGCATAGATAAGATGAATAATGAGTCTGAAAAATGGATGTTTAAAACTCAGTATACGAGTGTGAAGATAAGGAAACTAACTTAAACAGCTCATCTGTGTGCAAAATCTGTAGAAACTTTGTCCTGGTGAACCTGTTACTTTAATTTTCAAATGGCAGGTATGAATGCAACGGGTACAAAAAAAAAACAAAACACACGCTTTTTTGCTTTCTTTTTCCATCTGCAAATTTTTGGTGGAAACAGGGCGCAGTATATTTGAAAAGCCAATCTACATACGGATGATGTTTTCTCAACTCGGACCTTAAAGACATTCCACGGTGTCCCTCCTCAATCTGGCTAAAGGTGTACCTTGCATGGGACCTGGGAGAAGAGAACACTTTCAGTCAAATGGTGTGGAGGTGGTGGTGGTGGTGATGGGGATGATGAGGTTAAAAGAGACCAGTGTTCACGGAAAAATATTTGTCCACAAAACAGCCTTTGAAAGTTATATAGGAGCATAAAACAAAAGGAGATCCATAAAAGAGACCACCCGTAGATGTAAGACAGAGAGACAAATCACAATCTGAATTTTGGTGCAATCTGGATCAAACACAAAATGCAAACTTCCTTTCTTAAGCATTCCGTTCCTTCTCTCCATCCCCTTCCTATTATGTGATCCTTCATTGTTGCCTTTCTCTAAAATTTTGTAGTTCCACCCTCTCTCCTCCTGTCGTCTGTAAGTCTGTCTATATATATTTGTCGATTGTACAACTAAGAGCTCCTTTTACTAAGTCGCAATAGCATTTTTAGCGCGTGCTAAACCCGTGCTCAATGCTGGTGTTAGCGTCTAGCGTGCACGGAAATTCAGCGTGCACTAAAAACGCTATCACAGCTTAGAAAAAGGAGCCCTAAGTGTTTTTTTTGTCACCCCCAATTTTATTACATTTGTAACTCGTTTTGAAATAATATTATAAGCGTTTGCATCAAATTTTAATAAACATGAAACATTTGGGAGACAGTATAAAAAAGGACTTTCCTGCTCTCTTCCACTGTGCAAGTATTCAATCTGAATACAGGAATTTATGTGCTTTATTTTTCGCCGTAACCAAATAAAATATATTTAAAAGAAAAAACTGTGTTGCCTTATTTCCTCAGAAGCCCCAAACTACTCCACTGCCACAGGCTTTCCAGCGGCTCAATGGAAATTTAAATCCCATTATGCCAAGACGTGAAAAGCAAGCAGGGCTGAGGTTTTGAAGGCTGGTCATGTCATCTTTAAAAGCCCCAAAGCAAACAGCAGTGCCTCACCACCACCAAGAGCTGTCTCTAACCCGATCTGGCACTCATACAGTTGGGCACAGTCTCCTCCTCAGGGGACAACTGCGTGCTTTGTGAACCTGCAAGACACGCAGATCTGGAACAGTCCTAATGAATTCCATAGATGAGGCCTGTCAATGAAGAATGTTGGTGGATGATGAGCATTGCTCGCTTGTGGCCGGGGGAGAGTACAGATAAAAACCACAAGGGACACCAATGCCAGTGGGGAATGTGGGGGTAGAAGGGAAATTAAGGTATTTTAGCTAGATGGACGAGGTTAAATGGAACAGAAGCAGAAGAGTACAGAGGACAAAATCTGATTATGCACAGTATCAGAGCCAAAAGTGATTACAGAAGAGGTCTCCGGAGAGCTGGATACAGATAGAATCTCATCCTTTCAAATCCAGTCCGATTTTAGCTCTGTATCATCCTCCTCCCCAGCGTCTTACGGCACACCTGGAATATCAGGTGGCACAATGTGACACACTGCTCTGCACTATACTGTTCCCTTGAGTTTCTGTAGCCCTGTATTTTTTAGCACTGAATCTTAGTTGCCAATTTCCGGACCATTCTTCAAGCTTTGATAGATTCCTCCTTGTGCTGTCCACTCTCTGGAGAATCTACCCTATTAAAGAGGCAAACCTTACAAGACAGCCCTTCCACAATATCGCTCACAAAGATATTAAAAAGAGCCGACTCTAGGACCAATCCCTGTGGCACACCACTGATAAATGGAGTTCGCTCTGAGGGAAAGAAAGGATGTTGTCATTACCCTCTGTCTCCTTTCACTTAACTATTTTCTAACCCAGTCAGTAACTTTGGGCCCATTCCAAGGTCACTCAGTTTATTGCAGTTGCCTATGTGGAATTGTGTCAAAGAATCTCAATCAATATACCGTATTTTTCGCTCCATAAGATGCATTTTTTCCACCCCAAGTGGGTGTGTCTTATGGAGCGAATACACCGCCGCCCCCCCCCCCACCACTAGGTACCTTGTTTTAACTGGTGGTGGTCCAACGCGGTCTTCTGCTGGACGGCTACCTTTCTCCCTGCAGAGTGGCGCATAAGGTAAGAGTGCGACCTTTGCGCTTCCTGCCTGGTCCTGCTTTGCTCCATGATTGGCTGCCGTCAGTTCTCGCAAACACTATTGCGAGACACTGATATACCAAGACTCTGAAACCTTACTGAGCTGTCTGTACAGCAGTGCCAACGTTAAGCACACAGAGGCAAGTTCATGAACTGGCAGACCTCATATGTTTTCAGAACAAATAATAATAATAACTTTATTTTTGTATACCGCAATACCATAATAGTTCTAAGCGGTTCACAATAAAGAGACACCTGACAACCAGTGACATACAAGCAGCAAAAAGTTCAGAAGAAGATTATGAGGTAACAAGCCTAATATCAGTAGGATTTGCGAGTTGGACAGTAGAATTAATACAGGTTGAGGTCAAAGGTTTGGTGTCCACCTTATCTCTGGAGGACCCAACATGGGCCGCGTTTCGGCAGAACATGTTAAATACAGTTGCATATACAAATGTGGAATAACATTAATGGCTTGGTGGACCTTCCAACTCCCACACCTTTACCACCACTGGTTATTACCTGTCCCATTAAAGGCCTCATGTGCCTCTGCTGGTAAATTATTCCAGACACCCGCTACCACCCTCACTAAGGTAACAAATGCAACCTTGGGGCTTGAGTAAACATGCACAAGATGTGGATGGCAGGCATGAGAGGAGCCTGTTTGATCGGACACAAGCACAGTGTGTGAGTTCACAAAAGCATTAACCGATTAGAAAGCACATAGGGAACAGAGTGCTTCAGAAATAAGGAACAGCACACAAAGTGTCATTTGATGCAACTTGAGATGCAGTCTCTCTCTGAAATAATTTCCATCAAGTGCTAGGACGCCACAGGGCCTTGTGCTTCCCTCTGGGCCCACATTACTACACTTGTTATTATTAGGCAAAACAGTTGCACCGTTATCTAAGCCACCCCAGATCTGGTGAGCCCTCGGTATAGGAGCGTATCCAAATACAGAGTTCAGCTGTTCCAACAGGTCTCCTGCACCCAGCACTCAGCATGGAGCTGAGCAGGTGCACCTTATTTCACTCATAGCAACATATTTATTCTGGGACTCTGTCCTCCCACAAAAATCAGTCTGAGTGGATAAAGATGTCATGTGAGCATCACTTCTGAGTTAGGGCTGTAGGAGTCTGAGAGGGCCAAGGTGCTTCCTTTGCAGCAGAGATTCAAACTAATGGCCCATCATGCCATTTCTCAACCAGGTGTCCAATATTCCCAATTCAGGGTTCATACTAAGCCAAGAATAAGCAGAGCGTGCAGAAACACTTTGCTAATCAAACAATACAGGCCCAGGGACTTCCCACTGCTCCAACTGAACCCTTCATAGTATGTTAGTATTTGTTTTGTACTTTTTGAAAATTTAGTAAAGTTAAAAAAAGAAGTAAAGAGGCAGGCCCAGAGACAGAAAACAGGCATATTGAAGTTCTGTAAGACCCAAAATAGACCTCTCATCTTGACTGTGCTGTTAGAAGTGTATCTAGACCCCGACCAGCATACTGTGCCCAGGCACCTCCGTCTTGTCTTGCAGCACCCCTTCCCCAAACACATAGCTCTGCTAATAAAGCTTCGGCCTGTTCTGCAGTATGTCCTGTTATTCCAGCACAGACTCTCCCCATTCCCAGTGCATGTCAGTCCACCTTCCCTGCAAGCTTATAGATTTATCAGCCCCTTACGGCGTTAAGATCTGCCAGGATGTCCTGATTGGAAATACGTTCTTTTTTTTTTGTTTTTAAACCATTTATAGAATATGTCATAACACAAACAACGAAACTTACCATCCATAGAATGCTATGTTCATTCCACCTCTCTTTGGTACAATGCTTATGATAATCCCATGATGCAATAGTGCTTTATTGCTCTCACCTTCCCCCATAGCCATGTAAGAATGCAAGTGTATCTATCCAGATCAATGCACAGCTCTATGCGCTCAAAGTCATTCTCCTGCTCTCTCCTTCCATTTCACAAATGTGTCCCCAAAAGTTTAGCAAAGATCCTCAATGTGTTCCGTCGCAAAGCAGTCGATTTGTGCATGAGACAAATGAAGTCCACTTAATCCAAAACCTGTTTCCATGCCACCGCCAGAAGAAGCAGTGATGATGTTAATAACCAGTTTGTGGTGTTTCCCTGGTAGCTCCAGTGGTTTGATATTGAGCAGCCCCACTGTCTGAAAATACCTTCATTTGATGGGGCAAGGCTGGAGGAATAATAATTCTCTAATTTTCAACACTGTAGTACCTAAGCTCTTGAATTCTTTTACCTTTAAGTTAAGAGCAAAACAAAACGACACACAGGAACTCAATTTCCCCGTCACCCGTGAGTTTTGTCGCTGTCTCTACCCCAATCCTGTAAGCTCTGCCTTAACCGCACAAGCCTCGAACACTTATGGTTTTAAAGTGTTTGAGGCTTGTGCAGATGAGGATGGAGCTTGCAGGAATGGGGCAGGGATAGGAAAAGAACTCAAGGAGATGGGACAAGAAAATGAGTTCCTGCGGGGGGGGGGGGGGGGGGGGGAATTTGTCCCCATGTCATTCACTAACCTGTCCAATCATGACCGATCTGTGTCCGATTCGGGCAGGTCCAATGGATTCAGAAACCAACAATATTCTAATGGGGGCGATCGGAGGAACGACACGGATTGCAGTGTCATTAAGAAGGAACTGAAAATGAGATTGTTTCAGTAGGTTTACAGTACTCACAGTTGCTCTTAGTGGCGTTTTCAGCAATGATTGAGCCTAACTGTTGTCAACAATATTAAAAACATACATAATTAAGACGGTATGTTTCATTAGTTATCAGCTAAGGATTCTTAGATCATGCAGGTTATAAATGGTGTAAACAAATTCACCTTAAACACAAAAAAATTCCCAGGCACTCTAGGGCAACCAAATATCCTCTATTTGACAGAACAGGCCCACAATCTAGCAGAAAGATACCGCTTTAACCTGAAAACAGGTCAGCCAGCCCAGTGTACGTACATCGGCAAGGCTCAATTCCCACTGGCCTACAATGTGCGCATCAGAACAGTTTTGGAAGTCTGTCACTGACAGAAATGAGGCTGCTACATGTTCAGGGTTAGAGGTCAGTCATCTCTGTCAAATCAAAGACTTGAAACAGAGTAAGGTGAGGAAATATTTCTTCACAAAGGCGGGGGAGGCATGGAATAGCCTTCGGAGGAAGGTGAGCAGAATAAACAGAGTGAGGGAATCAAAGATGCAGGAGAAGCAAGAGAGGATCCCTCATTGCACGAAAGGTTAGACCGGCACAATAAATACATACGCCCAACACTTCCCCATCACTCTTTTTACCAGTCTTTACTTATTTTCTCTCCCCTTCCCCCTAGCCTGTACCCACTACCCTCTCTGCCTCAGCACATTCCCACCTCTCTTTCTCCATTTGATTCCCATCACGTTACAACATCTCTAAACTTCTGCTAATGAAAACCAGCCGAGAAGCCTTGACACACTCAAGATGTTAGAGTTTTCCAGACCTTTCAACAATGTGTGCACTGAATTTCACCCTCAGGCCTGTGTAGAAGTGACCACATGATCACAAAGAGCAAGTAGGGATGTGTCAGAGGAAAACATTTTGATTCATTTGGCCTGGCGCACCCCCCCCCCCATACTTTTTATATTTCTTTTATTTCCTTAAAAAGTTTATTTCAATAAGCCATTTTTAATATGCATTCATTCAGAGTTTTTAGTATACACTAAAAGTTTTAGAAGTGAATTAATGAAGTGGTTCTGTTCTAATGAATGCTGAATGCATATCTTTAGTAGGCAGATGCCTGAGCTTTCGAAACACCACCAAATGTTAAAAAGTTTGAGAAAGCTCCCTTGTGTCTTTCCCTTCTCCCCAAAACTACTACAGGTTAAAATGATTAATTCCAGCCTCCGTTTCCCAAAAATAAAACTAGAGTCCCCTCTTCCAAATGTCCGCACGTCTCTCACACTGCCCCAGCTGGACACCACCATGCTATGGACACTGACTGATCAGCTAGTTCCCATCTGTGCAACTTCATGACCTGTCCAGCAACAGAAAAATGGAGGCATCTAGCACCAGCAGCAGTGTCAGCCCATCTGTTATCCCACAAGAGGCCCGGTCATTTTGAACATAAAGGAGGGGGGGGGGGGGGGAAGAGAATGATGAAATATAATAGCATCCTTGAGGCACAAAACTCACTTAAGACAACTGAAAACCGAAATTTCTCTAATGTTTCTCGAGAGCACTGGTGAAAACTACAATAGAAGTAATGATTGCAAAACTCCAGCTTTCAAGTCTAAAGTCTGTCATTTGTGCAGACACCAAATGCTGCATCATTTGTGCCCACCAATACAAAGAATAATATAATATTTAATAAAAAATTTGTATTCTCTGAAATGTAGGGTCTTCTTTCAAGTGAGGTGAAGTGAAGACTTGAAAATACTTCCAAAGAATAGTGAAGAATGATTTAAAAAATTTTTTTTTTTTTTTTTTAAATTTGAAAAAGACAACATAAGAACATAAGAAGTTGCCCCCGCTGAGTCAGACCAGAGGTCCATCTTGCTCAGCAGTCCGCTCCCGCGGCGGCCCATCAGGCCTAGTGCCTGAACAGTGGTCCCTGATTAATTTTGTAACTTACCTCTAATCCCATCCCTATAATCTACCTTTACTCTTATCTGTACCCCTCAATCCCTTTGTCTTCCAAGTACCTATCCACCTCTTTAATGAAATACTATGCAGGACGTGGGGATGGGGATTAAAACCATGCCATTTGTTGCACGTGTACTGTGCCCTTGACTCTCCACAGAATTCAGGGCACATTCTGCAGAATTCCCCTAGGAGCAGACTGTGCAAGAAACCACAGACGAGGGCAATTTTTAAAAGCTTCTCATGTGGGTAAACATCCTTTCCCCATGATGGGCTCTGCTGAAAACTGCACTCTCTCCTCTTGATGGGCAGAAATCTTTGCATTGTTCACCCATGTTGGGGGAAAAAAGGGTCCACGTTAGTGTTCCCTGCTAGCTTGCATTTTCAAAGCTCGATCTTTTGTGAGTTTTCCTTTGAAAACCATGTTTGCAGGCAAAATGTATTCACAGAACTACACAAAGCATAGGCCATTGTGTTAGGTTCATACTGAAAACAGAAAGCAAAAAACAGAGGTTTCTAAATATAATGTGACATAAATAAGTTGAACATGTGATTATAAGAGTGATGGCATCATAAACTTACATAGTAACAAAGTAAATGACGACAGATAAAGAAGACCTGAATGGTCCATCCAGTCAGCCCAACAGTTACACTCATTATAAATTCATGCTTAAATTTAATTATCTTTTTCTTTGATATTACTAGGTGCTAGATTGTAGAAGTCCGCCCAGAACTACTGGAGTCACGTCGATACCTTGGGTTGCCTTTGAAGCTCACTCTAGCCTATCCAAACCATCATAACATTTGCGGGATACAGATTGGAAAAGTCTGCCCAGCACCATCCTCATGTTCAAAATGACTGAAGTTCCCATCAAAGCCCTCCCCAGTCTAAACCGAATTGCCATATACAGGGCACAGACCACGCAAGTCTGCTTAATACCAGACCTTGTTCTTCAATTCATGCCGTCCATTTTCTAATTAGAGATCCATTATGCTCATTCCACACTTTATTGAATTCGGCCACCATTTTCCTCTCCTCCACCGCCCCTCAGGAGGGCATTTCAGGCATCAACCACCATCTTTGTGAAAAAGAATTTCCTATCATTACCCCGCAACCTCAATTTATGCCTTCTAGTTTTACCATTTTCCTTTCCCTGAAAAAAAGATTTGGTTCTATATTAATACCTTTCAAGTATTTAAACATATGTATCATATTACCCCTGCCTCTCCCCTAGAGAATACGTATTCAGGTCTTCCAGTCTCTTCTTGTACATCTTTTGGCTCAAACTCCCTACCATTTTCATCAACTTACATCCTAAGCCAGATATGGCTTCCAAAAATGAACACAACGGGGGCCTCACCACTGACTTATACAGAGGCATCAACACCACCATTCTTCCGATGATTTCGCCTCTCTCTCTCTACAGCCTAGCATTCTTCTGGCTACAGCCAGTGCTGCGTACGCCTTTCAGTGCTATGATAAATAGTAGTAGTAGCCATTGCCTTGTCACAATGTTGTGTCACTTTCAGATCCTCAGACACTATGGGCTAGATTCACTAAGTAAACCGTTCGTGTACCGATCGGTTTGTGACCCCTTTGTGACCCGATTTTACTCTGGCCCGATTCACTTACCTCTCTGCCAATCTGATTCCGATCCGTATATGCAAATGAGGGGAACGGCATGCAAAGTAGGCAGGGACGCGATTCACTAAACAAATTTTGCAAACCGAAAGGGCTGGCCGATCAACACAAGAAGCGACTGCTGGGGACCAGTCACAAACGTCCTTTCCGACTCTCCAGCTCCATTGCCGCCCTGCCCTCTGCTGCCCTGATCTCACTGCCTTTACTCTGCAGAAGCCCTGGAGCTGGATTTAGGGGAGAGCAGTGGCTGTTGGCCGCATTGTTTAGCTCCTCTTGCCGCCCTGCTCTCTGCCCTTCTCCTGCATTTCAGCCCCGCCGCCCCGACTCTCCTCTTGCTGCCCTGCTTTCTGCCCTGACTCGCCCCCCTGCTCTCTGCCACCCGACTCTCCTGCTATCAAAAGTTGTCTTGCAGGGTGATCCCTGGCGGCAGCAGCCTCTTAAACTCACTGGCCCAGACTCTCCTACTCTCTGCCGCTTTCTCTGCAGTGCAGCCCCCCTTTAAACCTGCGGGCTCACACTGCAGAGAAGGCAGCAGAGAGCAGGAGAGTCAGGGTCAGTGAGTTTAAGAGGCTGCTGCCGCCAGGGATCGCCCTGCAAGACAACTTTTGATAGCAGGAGAGTGGGGGGCACCAAAAAACAAAAACAAAGGGTTCAGAAACGAACATGAACACATGCACAGACCATCTACAGGGAAAGTAGATGTTCTGCACATGTGTCAGGATCACACACTTGCAAACCGTATTGGCGGATGGGGCCGTTCCTCCGATCGCCCTCATTAGAATATTTTGGGTTTCTGAATCCATTGGACCTGCCCGGATAGGACACGGATCGGTCACGATTGGGCAGGTTAGTGAAGCTAGCCCTATAACCCTAAGGTCCCTCTCCCCGTCTGTGCATATCAGACTTTCACCTCCCAGCACATATCAGATTTCTACTCCCCAAATACACTCGGCACTTCTTTGCATTGCCAAACAGACTATTCTTCCTACTTTTGCAGAACAATGGAGATGGCCTTTCAACCGAGATGGCCTTTCGACCGACATTAAGTCTTCATTATGTCAAGAAAATGGTTCCAACAAGGATCCTAGTTTTGGCATAAATAAACGCCTTTCTCAGGATACACTGGTTCGAATGACAGTGACAGTAAACACTTGAGAGTGTAGGCAGGTAGCCGAGAGAAAACCCTGAGCATTTTCTTGACATAATAAAGACTTACTTTCGGTTGAAAGGACATCTCCCTTGCCTTTCTTTTGTACTGTTGTTAGTCCAAGGTGAGGTTTTCTTCAACTTTTGCAGATCATTTTTCATGTTTTCCACTCCGTCCGGGATGTCAATTCCGTTACAATTCTTGGTATCGTCCACAAAAAGGCAAACCTCACCTTCTAATCCTTCAGCAATGTCACTCACAAACATATTGAAGAGAATTGGCCCCAGCACCAATCCTTGAGACACTTCACTATTCACCTGTCTTTCCTCCGAGCAAATTCCATTAACCGCCATCCTCTGGCATCTGTCCATCAACCAGTTCACTACTTTGGGCCCTAACTTCAACCCATCAAATTTATTCAAGAGCCTCCTATGAGGAACCGTGCCAAAGACTTTGCTAAAATCTAAGTACCGGTAAATTACATTTGGCATGATTTACTTTTAGTAAAACCATGGGGTCTTGGATCTTGTAATCCATTAGATTCTAGGAAATTCACTATCCTCTCTTTCAGCAATGCTTCCATTGTTTTTCCAATAATGGAAGTGAGACTTACCAGCCTGTAGTTTCCTGCTTCATCTCTGTGACCACTTTTGTGGAGAAGGACCACATCTGCTCTTCTCTAATCTCACAGAACCTCCCAAGTCTCCAAGGATTGATTGAACAAATCTTTAAAGCAGCCCCACCAGAACCTCTCTGAGCTCCCTCAATATCCTGAGATAGATCCCATCCAATACCTTGGCTTTTTCCACCTTCAGTTTTTCAAGTTGCTCATAAACACTTTCTTTCGTGAAATGCGTGGTATGCACTCCATTTTAATTTATAACTTTGCCAGCCAATAGTGGTCATTATCTGCTTATTCCCTGAAAGCAAGGAATAAATAGATCAATATGACAAAAATTATCTGCTTATTCCTTGAAAGCAAGGAATAAATAGATCTATATGACAAAAATGTATCATGTTAATATGTTTGTATATCGTTATGTATAGATTCACCAGATAAAGCAAAATATTCCAACACTAACCCCCTCTTTTACGAAACTGCGATAGCAGTTTATAGCATGGGGAGCTGTGCTGAATGACCCGCGCTGCTCCCGACGCAGTTTCGTAAAAGAAGGCATAAAATATTTTATTCAGTTAAAACAGGTAGATCCAGTGGAGTGCAAGAAGCACTGTGAAATCAAAAAACAACTTCGCCAATCAAATATGATGTTACAAAGGTAAAACTAACCAAAATGGTGTTAAAAAGCTTAATAAACTACTCAAATAATTTTTTTTAGTAGAAAACATTTGCTAATCATTCACTTTAATGTTTTGTTATAAAAACTGCCCCATTCATGGCTACTGAATTGTACTGGGTTTATTTATTATTCACCTTATACAACGCGAAGGACAAATGAACAGACATAATAAATACCATTATAAACATCGAACCATACAAAAACATACAATAAAAACATAAAACAGTTAACAGCAAACCTGCTTTAAGAGACTTTGATAATATTAAAATGTGCTGCTCATTTTAAAAGTTCTCTCTGTGTAGGGGCGTGTACATATATCTGTACATCAGACACAGCAAGAGCAAGGGAGAAGAAAAATAATATATATACCCCGTTCCCTACACACCAACCAAATCCTGATCTAAGAACATAAGAACATAAGAAGTTGCCTCCACTGGGTCAGACCAGAGGTCCATCTCGCCCAGCGGTCCGCACCCGCGGCGGCCCATCAGGTCCACGACCTGTGAAGTGGTTTCTGAACACCTCTACAACCTACCTCAAGTTCTATCTGTACCCCTCTATCCTCTTATCCTCCAGGAACCTATCCAAACCCTCCTTGAACCCTTGTACAGAGTTCTGGCCTATCACATCCTCTGGAAGTGCGTTCCATGTGTCCACCACCCTCTGGGTAAAAAAGAACTTCCTAGCATTTGTTCTAAACCTGTCCCCTTTCAATTTCTTCGAGTGACCCCTAGTGTTTGTGGCTCCCCACAGTTTGAAGAATCTGTCCTTATTTACTTTCTCTATGCCCTTTAGGATTTTGAAGGTTTCTATCATGTCCCCTCTAAGTCTCCTCTTCTCCAGGGAGAACAGACCCAGCATTTTTAACCTGTCAGCGTATGAAAAATTTTCCATACCTTTTATCAGTTTAGTCGCCCTCCTCTGCACTCTCTCGAGTACCGCCATGTCCTTCTTGTGGTACGGCGCCCAGTACTGCACACAGTACTCCAGGTGCGGGCGCACCATTGCGCGATATAGCGGCATGATGATTTCTTTCGTCCTGGTTGTGATACCCTTTTTGATGATGCCCAGCATTCTGTTTGCTTTTTTTGAGGCTGTCGCACACTGGTATCATGCCATTAAGTTAGGTGTTAAAGTGGTCCTTTACCCTTCCCCTAACACACTCAGGCAACCAAAAAATAAAATATACACACACAAACCTATCCTTCACTGTCATCATTCCACCAATGGGAGCAAGGACACTGCAGGAGAAAGAGGGAACACATTACTAACCAGTCAACCTGCAACTAACAAAGAGCCGAGCACTGACTCCAGAGAGACAAAGGGGGAAACTGAGCAGAACCAGAGCGCCCTCCTCAAGGCAGCTTCTAGCTTAGAGGGGTCAATACAGAAAGCAGCATGTTAGAGGTGCAAGCCGATGACTGAACACATGGCTTCTACTGCGACATTTGCGAGAAAATAAGAACATGTGGTCCATCAAGCCCAGTAGCCCGTTCTCACGGTAGCTAATCCAGGTCCCTAGTACCGTGCCAGAACCAAGGAGTAGCAACATCCCATGCCATGGACTTTTCCTCCAGGAAATTGTCCAAACCTTTCTTAAAACCAGCTACGCTATCCACTCTTACCACAACCTCTGGCAAAGCATTCCAGAGCTTAACTATTCTGTGAGTGAAAAAATATTTCCTTCTATTGGTTTTAAAAGTATTTTCCTGTAACTTTATTGAGTGTCCCCTAGTTTGCAGTAAACTAAAGAGATGCAAATTCAAAAGAACGCTGAACTTGGTATTGATCAGGAAAAACTTGCCGAAACATGCACACAAACGTCCTTCAGTGGAGGGTGGCTTCACTGTGTACATACATGACTGAATAAAATGAAAAAGTGGCCAGTACACATCTGTATATGAACCTGAATGTTATTCTGTGCATCAATGTTAAAAGAATTGCAAAAATTTCTTGCATTTAAAATTTTTGTAAGGCTAATATTTATGTGCTGAATATCATTCAGGTGGGGTTTTTTTTGCACACAAACAAAGCTGTTACCTCCTGTTCTATGTGTTTTAAAGTTACAAGTACCTGCTATGGTCACAGAAACCCCCCCAACCCCCCCAAAAAAAAAAACCTAGCAGTACATTTTCTCGACTAATCCTTTTACACTGCTGCCTCAGACCTGGTGGCAAATTTCTCCCTCTGTGTGCCCTTTAAAATCCTGTGTTGTAGGTAGAGGCCTTCCCGATGGCTTTATTGCCATTCATTTTAATATACTATGTGCACATGTGTAACAAGTGCATATACCTCGTGATAGCCACACACTTCTGCTTGTGGTAGCTTTCTACATCATTTCGAGAGTGTGATATTGTAATAGGATACCAACTGGCTCCAGAGCAGCAAGGACAAGCTGAGCCAGTCCAGGTTTACTTCCAACTGTATCTAGGGGACTTACAAATTTTTGTGCCTATAGGACTAGATCCAGTAAATGGCACTGAAAAAATAAAACCAGCACCGAAAAAAATCTGCATGGAGTGCTATTCTATAAACAGTATTCCGAATTGGGCGCTGTTTATATATAGAACAGTGCTTATAGATGACTTCTGTGTGCCTAACTTTGGACACAAAGATTTACATCAAATGAAACCTGCCATAATGTAGGTGCAGATCCCTGGTCTACAGTAATACTGAGTCATCTTTAGTGAATGCCGAGGCCTGCCCCATCCCACTCCCATGGCCCGCTCCCTTCTGAGCTGCAGCCTATAAGATTTGTAGCAAGACATGTGCACAAATCCTAACTTGAACCACTTAATGCCAATAAGTGATTATTGGCTGTGGCTCACTGGTTGAGCTGCTGCTTCTGCACCCCTGACGGATGGATCTCAAAGACATGACCTAAAACTCCAAATGGAATCTCACAAATACTCGCATGCCACCGCAAATATAACCTGAATTACTACTACATTCTCCGACAACAAACATGCACCCATTTACTAAAAACGCTATCTTACCTCCATGTGATATCTATACTGAATGTGCTGCAATTAAATCCACCCTATGCCCACTAAGTCAGTATTTTATGTCTATACTGTAAATGCTGTAGAGTCTGTATTTCTCACCAAAGTATGCCCTAACCATACTATGAATGTATTCTTGCAACTCGTTCTGGGCTCCTTTGGGAAGACGGGCTAAATAAATAAATAAACTAAGTTATGAAATATCAAATCCTGGTGCTGCTCCTTGTGACCCTGGGCAAGTCACTTAATCCTCCAGTGCTCACCGCTTTGAATGTTAGATTCGAAATGCCAAAATGACAAAAAGACAGTATACAAGTCCCCAAGTTCCCTTTCCTTATTGGGCGCTAATCGACTTATTAGCCAATTAAATTGCACATGCATCTCACGATAGCGCACAATTTTGCGCATGGAAATTTGCGTGCCACTTATAGAATCCAGAGGATAATGCACAAATTATGAGCCGGATTCAGTATATGGCACCCAAATTTAGGTACTGGGAAAAAAACTGTGCCAAGCGTCATTCTATAAAGGATACGCCAAGCTGAGTGCCCTTTAGGGAATAGTGCTTAGAGAGCGGATTTCCATGTCCAAAATGGTGTGTCCTGGTGTGCAAGGTGGGTGCATAATTTGGTATTCTTTTTGGGGTTTAAAAAAAATAAAAAATTGTTTTATGTTCCTTTCTGCTGCCGCATTAAAAAAAATGTGCTGCCAAAGAGCGCAATAACTCTGTATGCTTTATAACATTGCCTAAATATTTGGAACCCCTCCTCTGGCCATGCTCCCTTTCGGGCTGCATGCAAGACCCTTTGGGAGAAATTCTGTAAATGGCACTTGGGCGCCGTTTGCAGAATTGTACCTTGCGGTGCCTACCTTAAAAACGTAAGCCAGGGTTTTAAGGGCCTACATTAGTGCTTTAGAGAATTGTGCCGAGCGGCACCCAAGTCCTTCCCCACCCCTAAACACGCCTACTTTGGCATTAGTCACTGCTAGGAGCCATGCGATAGGTGCCTATCTTTCGTAGAATCGCGTCTAAAAAGATAGCTGCCTACCACCCAGTTAGGCATCTATTTCTTTACTGACAAATTCTATAAGAGGAGCCTTTGGGTGCACATTATAGAATAGCACATAGGCAGATACGTGCCTGAATTCAAATTAATGCCGAATGATATCAACATTGGGTTCCCAGCATCAATTCACTGAGCAGCTTAATGCACACGTCTAGGCTTTGTGCCCAGATTTAGGTGATCTATATGGAATTCAAAGGTATATGCGTTTGTTTTATTACAAACTGCACATACCCCATGGCACACTATATGCATGAGCACATAAAACCAGTGTTTTTTGTTGTTTTTTGGTTTGTTTGTTTTTACTATGACACACTAATTGCAAAATTATAATATTTGTTTTTAAGGCTTTCTCGTTTTAGGGTTTGTTTGGTTTTTTTTTGCAGGTTTTGTGTACTAAATACCTAAAAAGAAAAGCCCTTAAAAACAAATGCACTAGTTTTGCAATTAATGCATCTTAAGAAAAATAAAATAAAATTAGTACAGCTTGTATAATATGCGTGGGTACATTATGCGAGTTTATTTTTATATAGACATGCAATCTGCGTGTGGGATTGCCCGGATTCTAAAAAGGTCGCACCAAACTGGGCATAGTTTTAGATCAGTGCACAAAATTTAACTGGCTCTAATGATTTAATTGGGGGAAACAATTTCTTAATTGGCACGGATTTGGCTGTGAGCTATTTCTATAACAAAGAACGCCTAAATTGGATCTCATGCAACTTCAAAAGGGGTGTGGCCTTGGGAAAGGCACGAGAGGGTCAGAGGCATTCATAAGATTTAGGCGCAGTGTTATAAATTAATGGCGATTCATACCCAATTTGCATGACAGGATTTATACCAGATTTCAATCCTCGCACTCCAAGTTGGGCACAGGAATCTGTACAGTGCCTCTTATTGAATGGTGCAGATTTTTCAGCACCATTTATATATACACATAAAGGGATAGATTCTACATACTGTATGTGTAAAGAATGGCATTTAGAGGCAGGGGTGCATAGTCAGAGTTTTGGAGTTTATTTATTTATTCATTCATTCATTTTTCTATACCATTCTCCCAAGGGTTTACGTGAATTTATTCAGGTACTCAAGCCTGGCAGACTTACAATCTATCTAATGTACCTGGGGCAAGGAGAGGATTAAGTGACTTGCCTAGAGTCATAAGGAGCAGCATGGATTTGAACCCACAACCTCAGGCTGAGGCAGTAGCTTTAACCACTGCAGAAGCAGATTTGGGGCTATGGAGTTGGAGTCTGTGAAAATGTGCTGATTCCAATTCCGACTCCTAATAGAGTTATATGATATGCCGTGCAAATATTATAATGCTTAGATTTCTTATTTCACAGATAAAAATCTGATTAACTCATTTGTTTCGGGATATGTTTTATTTTAGAATATATTTTGATATCATGTTCTTTAATGATTACAAACATAAACATGATATTTATATTAGTGAAAGAGGCACAAAGTTTGTCTCCACCCCCACCCCCCTGTGATCTCCTATATAAAGGAGTTGGAGTTGAAGCAGAGATACCATAAATATGAGGGGCCAACTTCCTAAATTCTGAGCATTAATTTGCCATTGTAGCTTAGGGTTAGCAAACGTCCAGATCTACCTGGACATGTCCTCTTTTTAGAGGCCATATCTGAATGGCTTTTCAAAAACTTGGCACTTGTGTCCAGGTTTTGAAAAGCTTCAAGCTCAGGACATCGTCAGAGGGCATCTGCGCATGAACGTATGCAATGTGGTGATCTCACAAGCAACATCACGTAAAAGCTATGCATGCGCAGATGCCTTCCCGATGCAGCTCCGAGCCCTTGAGGGGGGTGGGGCTGGGGGTGAGGCTAGGGCAGAATAGAAACATAGAAAGATGACGGCAGAAAAGGGCTACAGCCCATCAAGTCTGCCCACTCTACTGACCCACCCCCAATAAGTCTAAACGCTAATGACCCTGTTCCTTAACTCGACCTTCGTAGGGATCCCACGTAGATGTCCCATTTATTCTTGAAGTCGAGCACGCTGGTGGCCCCGACCACCTGCACCGGAAGCTTGTTCCAGTGATCTACCACTCTTTCCGTGAAGAAATACTTCCTGGTGTCACTACTAAATTTTCCCCCTCTAAGTTTAAGCGGATGCCCTCTTGTGGCCGAGGGTCCCCTGAGACAAAGGATGTCATCTTCCACCTCGACACGTCCTATGATGTATTTAAATGTCTCAATCATGTCCCCCCCCCCCTGCATTCTTCTAGAGTGTACAGCAGCAATCTGGGGGGGGGGGGGGTGACATGGGCAGAACTAGGCGGGGCTGGGGGGCAGGACCATGAGTCTGGATTTTACTATCATAAAATCTGGTAACCCTACTGTAGCTGAAGTGTGTGCCATCTTATTTCGTTAAATGCCAATTTGCAGAAACAAAATTCTATGTTTTTTTTGACATTGCTTCAGATCATTAATTAAACCATATCCAAATCATTCTCTTCTTGGTTAGGCCAAGAACTTTTCAGCACCCCCCCCCCCCTCATAAAGGAGTCGGAAGGTTTTGTGTACTGACTCCACAGCCCTGCTTAGAGGCCACAAAACCAGGACAGGCATTTGGGACACTACTGTGAAGATAAGCACAAATCCCTTCTTGGTATGACTATGGAAACACTAGAGCACTGGTCTCAAACTCAAACCCTTTGCAGGGCCACATTTTGGATTTGTAGGTATTTGGAGGGCCTCAGAAAAAAATAGTTAATGTCTTATTAAAGAAATGACAATTTTGCATTCTGAGGTAAAACTCTTTATAGTTTATAAATCTTTCCTTTTGGCTAAGTCTTAATAATAATATTGTAATTTATAGCTAAAGAGACACATGATCAAGAAACTGTTTATTTTACTTTTGTGATTATGATAAACATAGCGAGGGCCTCAAAATAGTACCTGGCGGGCTGCATGTGACCCTCAGGCCACGAGTTTGAGACCACTGCACTAGAGGATTCTGAAGCATCCTGCTGAAAGATCCAGTGAATTGCCAGCACCTTTGCTCTCTACCAAATATATCAGCCTTTAATAAAGTAAGATTCCAGAAAAACCTCAGCCAATTCCACCTTTAGGATTCCTGCTGCCGCGCACCAACTATATTTATTTATCTATTCAATTTTCTATACCGTTCTCCTAGGGGAGCTCAGAACAGTTTACATGAATGTATTAAGGTACTCAAGCATTTTTCCCTGTCTGTCTCTGTGGGCTCACAATCTATCTAATGTACCTGGGGCAAAAGGGGGGAATTAAGTGATTTGCCCAAGGTCACAAGGAGCAGTGTGGGTTTGAACCTACAACCTCAGGGTGCTGAGGCTGTAGCTTTTAATCACTTCCCTAAAATAGCAATAGTTGTGTTCCACACACAGCAGCACTCCCTGCTAGACATATTTATAGCACCCGGGCCCAAAGGTGTAACAGGTGTGCGACACTTGTCAAACAATGATCTGTGTAGTGCAAGGCAAGCTGATGGCTTAACTGCTCAGGAACCAAATCAGTTTCAAATGCAAGTGACTTTTCTGCACAACTGCTGTGTGGCCAGTGGCCTAGCGAGGGTTGAGAGGCCAGTGGTGCCCCCTCCCCACCCTCTTCTCTGCTTCCCTGCCTTGCGTGCAGGGCTATGGAGTCGGAGTCAATTTTGGGTTCCTGGAGTCGGAGTTGTGGGTACCAGAAACTGAGAAGTCGGAGGATTTATCTACCGACTCCACAGCCCCTTCCCTTGTGCCTCTTTCATTTTACCGGCGCAAGCAACATTACCAACTGTGTCGGGTCAGCTCTTCCTCTGACGTTACTTTCTAGGCATGGGACCTGGAAGTAACATCAGAGGGAGTGATGACGCTGGCTGCTTGTGTTGGTGAAGAGTTAGAGGTATGGTGGGGTGAGGAGTGAAGGTACACATGCGGCGGGGGAGGAGTGGGAAGGAGTGTGTGGCATTAACAATCAGAGTCCAAAGTTCCAGTGCTGACAGAAATTTTAAGAACACAAGCCCAACAGCTACAGCAGGGAACAGAAAAAAAATTTAAATAATAAAGGTTTCTTGCAGCTTAAGGGTTTGGCAAAAATCTAAAAACATGTTTAACAAATCCCTAAAGGGACTCAAAGAAGCGAAGACTAAAACTAGAAGCCAACCAAGAATAATGACAATATTAAGAATCAGTACGCCATACTGCTGTAACATGTTGATATCTCAAACATAGAAACCTAGAAAAATGATGGCAGATAAAGGCCAAAAGACCCAGCCAAACTGCCCTTCTGCATCATCCACTACCTCCTCCTTTCTCTAAGAAATCCCACGTGCCTGTCCCACGCTTTCTTGAATTCAGATAGTCTTTGTCTCCACCACCTCTACCAGGAGCCTATTCCACCCATCTACCATCCTTTTTGAAAAAAAAAATTTCCTTAGATTATTCCTGAGGGTTCATAGACAACGGCGCGAAAGACAAAAGCGCGCGCCGACAATTGAGCGCAGCGTGCGCCGCCGTGCCGCTCTAAATTACAGTTTTTAGGGGCTCCGACAGGGGGTTTTGTTGGGGAACCCCCCCAGTTTACTTAATAGACATTGCGCCGGCGTTATGGGGGGTTGTAACCCTCCACATTTTACTGTAAACTTAACTTTTTCCCTAAAAACAGGGAAAAAGTGAAGTTTTCAGTAAAATGTGGGGGGGTTACAATCCCCCACGCCCCCCACAACGCCCCCACAACGCGGCGCGATGTCTATTAAGTAGAGTGGGGGGGTTCCCCCCCATGCCCCCCCTGTCGGAGCGCTAAAAACAATAATTTAGAGCGGCGCAGCGGGGCGCGCTGCACTCAATTGTCTGGGCGCGCCTTTGTCCCGGCGCGCTTTTGACCTGACACCATTCCTGAGCCTAGCTCCTCTTAACTTCATCCTATGCCCTCTCATTCCAGAGCTTTCTTTCAAATGAAAGACTTGCCTCGTGTGCATTTATGCCACGTAGGTATTTAAATGTCTCTTATCATATCTCCTCTCTCCCACCTTTCCTCCAAAGTATACATATTGAGATCTTTAACTACCCTACATAATACGTCTATGTAGTATTATGCTGCTTCTAATCCACCTAGAACTCTGATTTGTGAGGATTTGGCAGAATATAAAAATGAACATAACAAGCGCCAATTTCTGTTCAATTACGACGACTCAGAAATCAGAAACATTTTCCACAGCATCTTAAGATGGCACTTTCAGTTCCCTGAGTTCTCTGCAGTACGCTGAGATCTATTCTGTCCTTTTAGTGATAAAGAGTCCAACTGTTTAAAGGCACTTAATGCACCAGAAAAAAACAACAACTCTGCCAACTCTCAGCAAAGATTCCTGGAAAATCTTCAGCTGAGCTCTGACAGCTCATGACAAATTCAGCAGCTCAGCTGAAAGGGTCTGGCCTGCAGGTCCTTTCAGATTAATCTCATTACAGAGTTATTCACAAGTGCTACATTAGGGCCTGCTTCAAATAACCCACCAAGGGAAGAGCTTCCGCTATCTGTGACACAAACACATTTAAGACAGAGTGCGGCTCTTCACAGGCCTCGAATACAAAAGGCATCCACTTCAGCCGTCCATGGGCAAGAAAACCTTAAAATGAAATTTACAGCCAGTCCTCATCCCTGGAGAAAATGGAAGGGGCAACAGACTGAGCAATATTTCAGTTGACATAACAGAAGTTGGAGAAAGACAGATTGATATAACATGTAAGGAAATATTTTTTCACAGAAAAAGAAATGGAGGGTATGAAACAATCTCCTAGCAGTGGGGGAAAGGAAACCCTATAAAAAGGGTACATGAAAAAATGGATGAATGGAAGAGGCAGAGGGAATGTTTAGTGGTAGGGAGAGTTTGTGATAGGGCAGGAGGAAGGAAGAATGAGTAAGTTCAGTTACCATGAAGCTACAGGTTCATTTGCTGGCAGAGCTGGACAGGCCCAAAATGAGACCAATAACCAGTAATCAAAAGAGCAGGCTGCATACAAGGGGCTTGGCACTGAGAAGAGGTCAGCGGGGCGGAATACAATGAATCCAGGGCGAGTGGAGGTTACCACATGCTGAAAACCTGCAGGCTGATTCCAGCCGTCAAGAGGTACAATAAGACAATTCATGCCTTCGTACATGGTTCATTTTCTCAAACTTGGCAGATCTATAAGACTTCTAGCCAGAAGGACTGAAAAACTGAAAAATCTCCTCCCTAAATTCTGCTCCATGTGACCCTGGGCAAGTCACTCAGTTCTTCACTGCCCTAGGTACGTTAGATAGTGAGCCCACCGGGACAGATAAGGAAAATGCTTGAGTACCTGATTGTAATACCACTTAGATAACCTTGATAGGTGGCATATAAATTCCTGAAAATAAATAAATAATAAAAACAACCATTTCATTTTCTAGATATCCAGGGCCAGAATAATGGTAATTGGTGCCATTGACAAATCTTTATGCTTCTAAAATCAATAATCACAATTACCCCAACACAATCCCTCCTAGAACAATCTTGATCTTTCTTTGTAATTTTTGGATCCAGTGGCATGGGCAGCTAGCTAATTTTGGGTGGGCCTGAGCTCAAGATGGGTGGACACAAGATGTTCTCTGCCACGCTCTACCCCTACCTCAAAACAGAAATACCTTAGCTAAAGAGGATCCCCCAAGCTCTGTCAGCTGAAGACTTTCTCTGAAGGTGGCCAGAAATTCCTTTTACCAAGCTTGGCAGGCAGCAGCAACATACCTAAGCCACTGATGCTGGCAACCCATGCATGGCTCAAGGGTGCTGTTGCCAACTGCAGAGCTTGGTAGAAGAGAGATCTGGCCATCTTTGGAGGAGGTCCTCAGCTGGGGGGATCTCCATCAGCTATACTGCAAAGGTAACATCAGTGTTATACATGTTAATGTCCAGGTCAGAAAATAAACAAGGGCCCTCTTCCCCGATTCCCCTCCAATTACTGCCACTTGCCATTACTAGAAATGGAAGGTAAACTGCAAATATATATGCAACACCATCCCACAACACAGTTGATCCTGAAGAAATGGGGAACAGTCGAAAAAAGTTGTTTAACACTTATAAAATTATGCAGTGTTCAGCCTGGCAACAGTAGTCTCTACCTTAATCATCAGTATATGGGGAAAGAGATATCAGAGATGCTCGGTACAAATAGATCTGAGGGCCTCCTATAATGCACAGTTATTCCAGGTCCCAAGCTCCTTATGCAAGCTTATAATCATGTGATCCTCTTCCAATACAAACCTTTAATCACCAAAAATTTAAATAATGCAAAGTAGTCCAAAAATGTGTTAAACAACTTTTTTCGATGCTTTTTTCCTGCTTCTTCAGGATTACTATCAAACTGATAGACCCTCGTCAAATACAGAACAAGGAATCACAAAATTAGAAATAAAATATTTAGACAAAAAAATGAACTGGGAACCCCAAGAAGTTAAACTCAGCAGGTACGACAACACAAGAAATAAAAACAGAAATACATTTCCATTTTTACTGAACACAATTCAGACATTTGCTATGCACATTTCCCAAAGCTAACATAGGGCTAGATTCGCTAAGCAAACTGATCGTGTACCGATCAGTTTGCGAGCCCTTTGCGACCCGATTTCTTTCTGACCCGATTCACTAACCTGTGTACCGATCTGTGCATGCAAATGAGAGGAATCAGCCTGCAAAGCAGGAAGGACGCAATTCACTAAACTTTCTTCTGGCACCCTCCCTATAACGTCTCTCTTCCCACCCCCTCCATGCAACAACTTTCCCTTCTTTCCCTCCACCATCACATCCAATATTTCTCTCTCATGCACCATCTTTCCCTGCCCTCCAGCCCCATCCCTAAAGTTTATCTCTTTATGGCCCCTCTCCATCCCTTTGCTGCATCTCTCCCTTCCTTCCCAGTCCCCTTCACTCCATGTCTAGCAATTCTCCCTCTATCACCCTCCCCCACTCAGCATCTCCCCCTCCCTCCTTCATCCTACTTCACACACAAACTCTCCTCTGAGCAGTGAGGAGGGAACAGGCTAGGCTCCCACATTGCTCTCTTTATGGGTGAAATGGCAGCGATTTGCACACGCTGCTTGCCACTAACCCGAAGCTTCCCCTCTGCTGTGTCCCACCCAGGAAGTTACAACAGAGGAGGCAGGATGCAGCAAAGAGAAGGCTTTTAAGTTAGCATCAGGCAGCATGTGGAAATCATTGCTGCTACCATTGACCCATGAAAAGAGTGAGGCGGGAGCCCAGCCTGCTCCCTCCACGCTGGCACTGGATTTAAAGGTGCATGGCTGCAGGGCAGGCATGAGCTCAAACTGAGTGGGACCAGGCTCATCTGTGGCTACTCCCTTGTTTTGAACCCAGACCATAGGAAAGTCTGCCTGGCACTGTCCTTATGTCCCAACTGAGTTGCTGTCCTGAGGAAACAAATAATTGGCGCTGTTATGTTTATTGAAAGCTTCTATACCGCTACTAATGACTGGGGAGTCAATTCAGAGCGGTTTACATGAGCTTCTGTAAAGGTATTGATTACAATACAGAGTTAGCTTTTTTTGAGATGGTTTCAATACAGACACATTTTTTTTTTTTTTTTAAATTAAACTTTTTTCACATATACACATAATGAAGTCAAAATTCCACGTGCCTATCCCATGCCTTCATGAATTCAGACACAGTCTCCATCTCCACCACTTCTTTCGGGACTGTTCCACGCATTCTGTAATAAAGTATTTCCTTAAATTACTCCTGAGCCTATCACCTCTTAACTTCATACTATGCCCTCTCATTCCAGAGCTTCCTTTCAAATGAAAGAGACTCGTCTACTGTACATTTGCACCATGAAGGTATTTCAGTGTCTCTAGGAACAAAACAAACAAACAAAAAAAACCCCAACAACAATCCCATAACAAAACCAAATCCCCCTGAATAAAGTAGAGAGCTGCACGGGAACGGGGATGACGGGAATCCCGCGGGACCCGCGGGCATCCCGCGGGTTCCCCCTTCGGGTCACAGGGATCCCGTGGGGACGCCCCTAGGGTCGCGGGGATCCCATGGGGACGCCTCCTAGGGTCGCGGGGCTCCTGCGGGGCTGGATGTACTCAGTCGCGCGGCTCTTCTTCTCTCTAACTTCTCTGCTTGCAGCACAGAGCCGAACGGAAGTCTTCCCGAAGTCAGCGCTGACTTCGGAGGGGAGGGAGAGCTTAAACAAAGCCCTCCCTCCCTCCAACGTCAGCGCTGACGTCGGGAAGACTTCCGTTCGGCTCTGTGCTGCAGGCAGGGCAGGTAAGGAGAAGGAGAGTAGCCTCGCGGTTCGAGTGGCTACCAAGGGAGGGGGGCGGTCCGCCCCGCCCCGGCCTGGTTGCAGCACAGCCGGCCAGGTCCCCTTACTTTTGTGGCACTTCCCCGACCGACCGATAACAGCCCGGGTCCGACAATCCTCCCTGCCCTGTAGCCGCGAATCTAAATTACCTTCTTACAGCAGCTGTAAGAAGGTAATTTAGATTCGCGGTTAAGGGCAGGGAGGTTTGTCGGACCGGGGCTGTTGTCGGTCGGTCGGGGAAGTGCCACAAAAGTAAGGGGACCTGGCCGGCTGTGCTGCAACCGGGGCGGTAGAGAAGGAGGGGGGGGAGAAGGACACTGAAAGGCCATGTTGAAGACAGGAGGGGGGGGGAAGGACTCTGAAAGCACTTGAAGACAGAGGAGGGAGAAGGACGCTGAAAGCACATGGGGGAATACAAAGGGGTGGAGAAGGACGCTGAAAGGCCATGGGAAGGGCGGGGGGGGGGAAGAAGGACTCTGAAAGCACTTGTGGAAGACAGAGGGGGGAGAAGGATGCTGAAAGCACATGGGGAAGACAAAGGGGTGGAGAAGGACGCTGAAAGGCCATGGGGAAGACAGAGAGGGAGAAGGACGCTGAAACGACATGGGGAAGATGGGGGGGAGAAGGACATTGAAAGGAAATGAGGAAGAGAGAGTAGGGAGAAGACGCTGGCAGGGAAGAAGACAGATGCCAGACTATGGGGGGAGTGGAGAGAAGAAGATGGGTGCCAGACCAATTTGGAAGGGGGAAGAAAGGGAGAGGCACAGTAACAGAGCAAATGGAAGATGCAGAAGGAAGAGAGACAGTGGATGGAAGGAACTGAATGAGAACATGAGGAAAGCAGAAACCAGGCAACAAAGGTAGGAAAAGAATTCTATTTCTTTTTTTTTTTTTTTTTTTTTGCTTCAGGATAAAGTAGTATATTAGTTGTGTTGATAAAAATTTATAAACATTAAAGGCTCTGGTAGAAACCCGTTTACAAAGTATGTATTCTTCCCAATTAATATTTTCAAATTAATAAAGTCTTTTTGCTTATTTGTAAATGGGTTTCTACCAGAGCCTTTAATTCAGTAGCATAATTAAATGAAATAACTATTTCTGAAGTTTATAGGGACGGGCGGGGACGGAGGGGATTCCTCGTGGGGACGGGTGGGGACGGAGGGGATTCCTCACGGGGACTGGTGGGGACGGAGGGATTCCTCACGGGGACGGGTGGGATTCCTCGCGGGGACGGGTGGGGACGGGTGGGACTTTGGCGGGGACGGGTGGGATTTCTGTCCCCGTGCAACTCTCTAGAATAAAGCTCAAAACCAAAAAGTGGAGCTGAATCTTGGGATAAACCAAGCAGAATATTTTAGATGCAATATTCTGGACAGAACCTTTTGATTCTTCAAATAGAGGTTTACTGCAACATACTCAATTAGACACTATCTGTGTTTCAGCTCACACAAGCCTGCTTCAGGGGTCAAACAGTATATTTAATATTTAAAATCTTCCAAATAGAAAAGGGAGGAGATAATTAACTGGCTATGTCCAGCAGCAAACTTTTCTCACTGCTAAATATTCACTGGTAAACATGTTTTTCTTCCATGTTTAACCCCCCCACCTCCCCTTTACTAAACCGTAATAGCGGTTATAGCACAGGGAGCCATGCTGAATCCTCCACGCTGCTCCTGACGCTCATAGAGTTCCTAAAAGCGTTGGGAGCAGCGCTGAGAATTCAGCGTGGCTCCCTGCACTAATAACTACTATCGTGGTTTAGTAAAAGGTGTGTGTGGGGGGGGGGAAGTGATAAAGAGTTTGTTGCTGGACCTAGCAAGTAGAAAATTACACGGGGACAAAGATTATCCCCGCCCCCCGCGAGCTCTGTCTGATCCCATCCACACAAGCCTCTAATAGTTAAGATTTTATACTGAAATTATTTTATTGAAGTATAAAAAGAAACAATATTCTGTACAACTATCATTTTATAAATCACAAATACAGTACAAGTGCTAAAGTCGGGCCTTACCAATCAGGAGCTGCTTTGACACACAGCTCCTGATTGGTAAGGCCCGACTTAGTGCAGGAAGAGGCGGTTGGAGCAGTCCACGAGTGATTTCCTTGACTCGCCGGCGCTCCAGCTGCTCTCTCCTGCCTCTCCCATTGCTCTCTCCAGTCTCCCCCACGAAAAACCATATTCGCGTTTTTTCACAATTTGCAGGGGTTCCTGGAACAGAACCCCCATGAATATCGGGGGAGTACTGTATATAACTTATGCAATACACTCTGAAATACCAAATGTCAACGGTCTAAAGCACAATAAGTTGAACTGGGCTCCATATTCTAAGAAATGAGCTAGTAGAATGATTTTTTCCGCATTTTGATTTTGTTGGCGTTATCAGTCGTTCACGTAGTACTCATCTGTTCTCCTTTCCATCTGTGAAGGGTTGTATCTATAAAAGGTTTCTAGATAAGATGTTATCATTTCAAGCAGGCAAATGGAATAAATGCCTAAGTGAATTTATCCCAAATGCACTTTCTTACCAAACTTTCAGAAAAACAGTAAAAATTTCTCTGTTTGATAAATTTGTATAATGTACCTATGAACTATTTTCTGTAGCATCACTGTTTGTATGCTGTCTCTTTCTTTGTAAACCGCTTTGAACTGTTTGTGGCATTGCGGTATATAAAAATAAATTTATTATTATTACATAGGGAGAGAGGAATGGCCTACAGGAAAAAGAATGTGATAATGTCTCTATATAAGTCTCTGGTGAACCCCTGTTAAGAGCACAGTGTAAAATTCAGAAGGCCACCCCTTCAAAAGGATAAACAGGATGGAGAAGGCGGCTATTAAAATGGTCAGCGGTCTTTGTCAAAAGCATATAGGGACAGACTTAAAGATCTCATTATTTATACTTTGGAAGAAAGGCAGGAGAGGAAATATGTCATACAAACATTTAAAAACTTTTGTGGCGAGTCTCAGTTTAAAGTAAGCTCTGGATAAAGGTGAAAGGGGACAGACTCGGAGTCACCTGAGAAAAGAGTTCTTCATAGAAAGAATGGTGAATTTGTGGAATGGCCTCCCAGTGGTGGAGATGAAAACAGTCATCTGAATGAAAAAAGCTTGGGAGAAATACACAGGCTTTCTAATGGAAAGGAAGGGAAAGTAGATGACGTGGACGGACAGGCTGTACGTATATAGACCACATGGTCTTTATCTGCTTTTATTACTCTTTGTTATCAACATAGAGAACCATCATTCTTAATGCTACAAGCGAAAAAAGTAGTTTTACCATGTGAATCATGTGTATCTTTTAAAAAAACATTTTTTTAGGGGGGAGATACAAGAATAAACAATAATTCATTATTTAGGATTACGCCTAAGAATTTAATAGATATGACCCAGTTAATTGGAGCACCCACCAAATGAACCACTGAACAGAAACTCAGAGTAAGAATCCATACTCATGGAGGAGGCCTGAGTTTGGGGTTAATGTTATTGCTGCACAGCTCATGAACAAGTGGGATGGATTTCTGCTATAATGGGGCTCTACTAAGCACCACCACTCTTTTTTCCCCCCTTATGTAGTATCACACTTTTGCCGGCCCACTCCCCCCAAGAGAACACCATTCAAGGCCTTTCTACCTATTTTACCCCTCCCCCACACAATTTTTTTTCCCCCCAAAGGCATGGTAGTGGCTGCCATTCAGTAAACACTCCAGCACCCAATGAATCCCTATTGGCATCAGAGCAATTACCACAGGCCGCCACGATAATCACCTTTGTAAAAGGGGGCCTTAATTTTATTAAAATTTGTACCCCCTCACAATCTACAATTTTAGGCAGCTATAAAAAAATATATATATATGCATAGATAAACACACACACATACATGAAAAAAATTAAGCAGAAAAATAAAAATAAAAGGCACAAAACTCCAAAATATACATACCTAGACACAAAGTCAAATACTGGAATATTCTATAATGCTCTATAACAGTGTTTCTCAACACGCGGTATGCGTACCACTGGGGGTATGCAGGCCGCTGCCAAGGATCCCTCCCTACCTCCCGCCAGGGATCCTTGCCTGCCCCCCGCTGAAGCTGAAGCCGCCACCTTCGGGGATGCCTTCCTGTCTGCCCACATGCTGCACCACCTCCCACCCCCAAAGCTGACCCTGCCACCAAGCCAGAGCCAACACACTCCATCCCCCACCCCAGCAGCAACTCCGCACAGGGGCCACGGCAAGTGCAGCGACTGAAATGCTGCATGCAGCCGGCCCACAACCCTTCCCCGCTCCTCACCCCCACCCTGGACATCAATTCTGATGTTGGAGAGAAGGTTCCGACGTCAGAACTGACGTTGGGGGCAGGGGGAGGCTTGTGGGCAGGCCACATGCAGCGTGTCAGTCACCTCATACTTCCTATCTGCGCAAGAAACTGAAGTGCTTATGGCAGCGCACTGTGCGACACTAAACTAGCTACATAAATAGTAGAGCTGCTGTCTTCATAACTTCACCTATAGTGCAGCAGTTTGAAGTAGCAGAATAGCCTAGTGATTAAAGCAATGAGCCAAGAACCCAAGGAAGTCAGGGTTTGACTCCTGCTTCACCTATACCCTTTGCAACCTTGGATAAGTTACTTAACTTTCCATTGTCTCAGGAACAATTTGGTTCATAAGCCCTCTTGGCCATGGCCTTACCCAATGTACTTTAATTAGTAATGTGCAATGAACTAAAAGAGTTGAAAAGGCCAGTAATTAAATTTAAATGCTCATAGGCCCCACCTCCGATAAAGGAGCAGAAGGGACCATTCAGCCTGCGAGCATTACCTCATTTACACCAGGCACTCACAGTCTGACTATTCTCAAATCACTACTTAACCCGAATTCAATCAATATTCTTATCCATTCTTTAGTAATTTCAACTTTAGATTACTGTAAATCACTCTATCAGGGCATCACTCAAAAGGAGATCAGGAGATTACAGGTCATCCAGAACACCGGTATAAAAAAATTTTTAAAGCTAAAAAAATTGGACAATGTAACACCACTCCTCAGCTCACTGGCTACCCATTTCACATAGGATTACTTTCAAAATACTACTTCTTACTTTAAAGTTCAATCTAATCACATTCCATCCTTTAGAGATAGGATGTTAATTACATAGAACTCTACGTTCTTCCCAACAATACCTTTTAGCGGTCCCTTCAGTCCGCCAACTGTTTTATGATACAACGCGGAAAACTATCTTTTCTGTAACTGCTCCCACACTGTGGAATACTTTACCTCTGACTTTGAGACAAGAAAAGAATCTCAATAATTTTAAATCTAACCTTAAAACATTTCTTTTTAGAGATGCTTTTGAGATTTATATTTCATTTTTTAATCCAAAATTTAAGACGTCAGGCCTTATATTAATGATTCCCTTTGTACCTTTTGCTTTTTACCTCCCCTTTCTTTTATTTTATGCAATGTATCCTCCCCATTTGCCCATGTGTATCATGTTATTTCTGCATGGTAATTGTGAATTTGTTCCTTTTATTTTTTTAAACTTTGTATTAATTGGAAACCGCTTTGACTATAAAAGCAGTATATCAAGACTTAAATAAACTTGAAACTTGAGTGTAGGTAGGTCTTGGACTTATCTGAACAATTTGATATCCAGGTAACTTAGGACAATGTAAATCCAGTGTGAACATCTGGATTCTCTTTCAACTGCCATGGCCAGTGTTTACAAAAGAAAAATGTTGAACACCGTGGCCAAGAAATGGCCCACTTTAAAGATTCTGCTGGCCTTTCCAATTAAAACTGTTCATTAACAACCCCTACGCTGGCCCCAAGTCTCTCACATCGTCTCTCACATCGGTCAGGAGTTTACCACTTTCAGGCAAAAGACTTGAGGCCAAATTCATGTCTGCAGGCCCTTAATCCTGCCTGCTGTAGGAATGTGCGACACATGGGAGCCAAAAGTGGAAGGAAGCCAACTGTTCTTACTTAATAGCAGAGGGTATGTTACTGTTCCTGCTAGCATGTAACCCTACCCAAAGGGTCTCTGGGACCAGGGCAGCAATAAAAGGTACATCATACTGTCCTGGGGTTAAGTAAGTAAAAATAAAAAGGTACATGTGCAAATGTTACCCTGGAATAGCACCTTTTGTCTAAACCAAGATCTTGCTGGCTTACTGAATTAGGGCCCAGATGCACTAAAACCAGTGATAGTCACTAAACCTGTTTTGACAGATATAGCAACGATCACATTTGCCATCCTTATGCACAAAACGGCTTAATGCATGTTTTTCCCCTCGATCGCCCATTTTTTGATCCGGCCATGCAAATTAGCTAAAACCCAATGCAAACTAGCCAACGATTGATGTACAGTACTAACATCACTTGACCACGCACAAAAAAAAGCAAGGGTCTTAGCGATCCAAAAAAAAACAACCAAAACCCCAGATCTGCCAGGGGTGGGTTTTTTTGTTTAAAATGGCACAGATATTTTGCATGTGTTACACACACAAAATATCTGTCCCATTTTAAAAAATGAAAAAAGCCCCCCCCCTCCCGTCAATGATGGCCCTCCCCGATGACCCCGGCACCGGGAATCCCCCTCCTCCATGCTAGCAAAAATAGTCAGGAGGAATGCCTATGCCCACCTGCCATGCCGCCCCCCCACCCCACCTTTGTGTGAGAAAAAAATGGCAGGAGGGATGCCCACTCCCTCCTGACATACTGACCCCTCTCCCTGCGGCAGTGAAATGGCAGGAGGTATGCCTACTCCCTCTTGCCACCAGAGGTCCTCTGAAACCCCCATACCTTTCAAGGAAGTTGGGAGCAGGAGGGATGCTCAGCCATTCCTCCTCAGAGGCCTGCCTATCCAAAATGGTGAGCCTGGAGAGGCATGGAGAGGGGCCTAAGGCCCTGATTGGTTCAGACACCTACCAAGGGGAGGGGCTTTAGGTGCCTGAGCCAATCAGGGCCTTAGGCTCCTCCCTTTGTATCCCAGGCTACGAAGGGGAGGAACCTAAGGCCCTGATTGGTTTACCTAAAGCCCCTCCCCCTTGGAAGGCATCTGAGCCAATCGGGCCTTAGGCCCCTCCCCGTGCATCACATGATGCCTCAGAGAGAAGAAGGCCTGCCATTTTGGACAGATGGGCCTTGGAGGAGTGACTGAGCATCTCTCTTGCTACCAACTTCCTTGAAAAGTACAGGGGGGGGGGGTTCAGGGGACCTCTGTTGGCATGAGGGTATGGGCATCCCTCTTGCCTCTCTTTTGTGGGTAAAGGCGGAGGGGCAGGGGGTGTTTTTGGGGGGGGTCCGGTATACTGTTGGGCCTTCAGTGGCAGGAGGGAGTGGGCATCACTCCTGCCATTCTTTTCTCGCGTGAAGTGTGGCAGCATGGCAGGAGGAAATGGGCATCCCTCCTGCCTATTTTCGCTAGCACAGGGGGGGGGGGGATTCCCGGTGCCGCATTCATCGGGGTTGTCGGGCAGGGCTGTCATTGGTGGGGGAGGTGTCTTTTTTCTTTTTAATGGGGCAGATATTGTGCATGTGTAACACGTACAGCATCTGTGCCCATTAAAAAAGGTTTTCTGCCCCAAACCAGCTGAGTGGCAGGAGGCTGTTTTCACGGCTTCCCCTGCCGGCTCTGCGCATGTGTAAGAATCACTCTCACAGCAATCGGACAGGAGAGACGGGGGATTACGACGAACCTCCACGTGAATCATTTGTATGCAAATTTTTTAATGCATCAATAGCCCTTTTTAAATCGACCAAAAGTCAGATCGAAGCAGGCCCACACGGTCTTACCGATCTTCTTTAGTGCATCTAGCCCTAGGCTAGCACCTACCTTCTGGGGTGAATAACTAAGCAGTGTCTCCCAGAAGGAGCTAAGCAACTTGCTGAATGAAATACATAGTGGTGGCAGAGATAAAACCCGGTGAGGGAAACTGAGGCAAAGGGAAGGAGAGAAAACAGCAGAGCAGGAGATGAAGGATTCAACAACTTTAAACAGCACAGACACATCTGCAAACAGTGGTCACATGATAAACATACACAAAGGGATGAATTAGCAAAAGTTTCAAGTTCATGCTTATTTCAACTTCTCTCTGGGTCTGGGATGAGCATAGAATTGCGACTGTTGCTAGTCCACTTGGTTATTGGCTTTTGCTTTTTTTAACTACATGCTCAAGTTGCAAGCAAGATCTTTTTATTGGACTAACAGAATGTGTCTTGAGATTTTGAGAGTTAACCTCTCTTTGACAAAAAGATAACTCTCAAAAAGCTTGTCAAAGAGGCATTACGTTAGTCCGATAAAAAGATATCGCCTACAACTTGGTTGTTGACTCTTTTTTTGCCACATGGGTCCGGGATGTAGAGAAAAGGAAAGATGGGGGAGGGGTGGGAGCCAAGTGGAGGGGGTGGGAATAAAACAAAGAAAGAAAGTGCTAGGGATGCCCCAGGGGCCTGAGAAACAGAAACATCTGCTGCAGGAAAAAGAAAAAAAAAAAAAGCAAGCCGATTCTGCCCAAAGTACAGCAGACGCTCACTGTGAGAAGAGAGTGAGACTAAAGTTTGCAAAATATTTCATTTCCATGTTTCTCTTATTAGCGTACTGATTAGGGTCTATGCAACAATCCCTGCATTAAAAGAAAGTGGTAAAATTCAGCACTTTCTCTGGAGAAAGGGAAAAAGCAGGGGGCTCCAGTCTCACTCTGGTTCGGAGTGACTCCAAGCCTGGATGCAGTCTGTATGGAATGAGGGTTAGGAAGCCGGAAGAAAAAAACAGAAGCAGTGATAGCGACACCTACTGGTTGTGAAGAGATCTGCAGGCCATGGCTTAAAATGAGCTACTGCCTTCTCTATCAGTGGGTGAAACAGAGTATGAGAGCAGGATTAGAATTATTCAAGAAGGAGCTATTTGTGTGGAAAGGAGGAAATGAAGAGGCCTTGCAGGAGGGAATAATTCATCCAGATTCAGAACTTCAATCTCACACCATGACATTAAGTTCTGAATATCCAAGGATTTCTCCCTATTTCACATTCTCCTCTCAACTCATTTTAGTCCACTCACTATAGCAATAACCTCTGTCTGGAGATCATGCACAAAGCCTTTTTCCAGAGCCCTGCAAATCTGGCCACTAGGTGTTGCCACTGTGCAATATCTAGGACTCCCGCATACGAATTGTGAGTGCTACATCCACAGCATTCCCAGCCTCAACAGAGCTGGGAATGGAAGACCTGAGGCGGCTACTGAAATTACATAGTACAGAAACCCAGATTTCAGTGCACACAGCACTAACACTGAACAATCAGGCTGGCCCCCAGAAGAGCATTCTTTAAATATCAGGAAAAGTTTAATATCATAATAGCATTTCAAGCATGGGTCATTTTTAAAATATAATGTCAGACAAATACATGCCTTGAATAAAGTCAGGTGCCAAAGCACAATACTAATTACTCCTTCTTGTGCACAATGAGGGAACTTGTTCAATTACTAGGGGTGTTCAGCACCCACAGAGCTGGCTCCTTTGGTGCCTAGGCTACAAATATGTCTTAACGCAGTGTTCTTCAATGCAAGACCCAGAGACCAAGGGCAGTCCCTGGAAACCTCTGGGGTAGGCAGCCGCAATCATGATTCAGGATTTTTTTTCCTGCTGTAATGTGCTCCAAGCTCCTCACAGAAACGGAATTTGGATAGGGAGAAAGAGCTGCATGCTTGAAGGATATTCTCAATAGACACAGAAAGCATTTGGAAATGCCCATCTCCTTGAGGATATCCCCAAGGAAAAGTTTGAAGGTAGTCCGGTGGGGATGTCGCCAACACACATTGGTCAGTAATGTCATCCCCATATGGGATGATATTTAGTGGCTCTCCTTCAGCTAATTTGAATGCAAAGCGGCCCTGACTTAAAAATTAGGGTGTCAGGTCAAAAGTGCACCGGGACAAAGGCGCGCCCAGACAATTGAGCGCAGCGCGGGGGTGTGCGCCGCAGAAAATTACTATTTTTAGGGCTCCGATGGGGGGTGTGTGTGGGGGGAACCCCCCTTTTACTTAATAGAGATCGCACCGCGTTGTGGGGGCGTTGTGGGGGGTTGCCGGCACGATCTCTATTAAGTAAACTGGGGGGGCTCCCCAACAAAACCCCCCGTTGGATCCCCTAAAAACTGTAATTTTCTTCGGCGTGCACCTCCGTCTTGCGCTCAGTTGTCGGCGCGCGCCTTTGTCTTTCGCGGGGTTGTCTATGAACCAAAAATTAGAGAAGACCACTGTCCAGTGGAGTAGTAAGAGGGGGGCCCGACACTCCTGACACCAACTTGTTAGGGGCACCAGCACTTCTCCACCCACCCAAGTCATGCTTGCACCCTCCCTTCCCTGCCCCCACATACCTCTTTAAATTTTTTGCCAGCACGAGCAATTACTCTGGCCTGCTGCTTGCGCCAGCCTGGCTCCCTCTGAAATCACTTCTGGGTCGTGGGGCCAGGAAGTTATGTCAGAGGGAAAGCCTACGCAGATGCGAAAAGCAGCTCACGCTGGCGAAGATTTAAAGAGGTACCGGTATGAGAAGGGAGGGCACACGTTTGGCGTGGGGGTGGGGTGCGTAAGGAGCAGGGAGGGGGGCGACACTGCCTCAGGCACCTCCTATCCTCACTATGCCACTGCCTTAACAGGAAGCAAATCCTAGACACACCAACAACCTCTTGAAGAGTTAAGCTTTCAGCCACTTGCAGCCTTATACAAAACTCACAACACAATGCAAAGTCTGCATGACTCCGATTTCAAATGCAAGAACAGGAATGAAAAGCTTCCAACATAATGAAACAGTTTATTTGACACCTGATGGAAATTATGAAGCTTTACCATCTAAGGGCAGAGCAGAATGCGTTAATGGAAGTCAGTTTCCAACTTGCTAAATTGTCTTCTAATTAGATAATTGATGCAGTCTAGTTAGCTGCTAACAGATTACTCTGAAAGTGTGAATGAAAAACATTCTTATTTGCTCTTGAGAAATCTCAGCAGTGAGTGGCGCTTCCTTATTGAAGGTTGAGTAAACGGTGCCAGTCATCACAGGGGCAGAATGCACAATGCAGGATTTACACTTGAGATAAGACATGAGGACAGCACAGACAGCTGAAAGAGTAGAACATCAGAGCCTCATGCAGGTATCGCACCCATACAGGCAAAACGTGAATACAGCACAGACAGCTGAAGGAGCTGACCATCATCACAAAGCCCTAAACCAGTGTCTCGCAAACTTTGCCAAGCTGCGGCACACTAAACTCGGGACCGCGGCTGAAGGGTCTCTGCACATGTGCAGACGTCAACGCGATGATGTCACGTGCATGTGTGGAGGCCCTCCAAACGGGGCCCTGAGCTTGTTAACCCTAAAATGACTATGCCGGTGGGAAGGTACGAAGAGTAGAAGAGGCGCCTGCGAGGAGAGGCGATGGCGCCGGCTGACTCGCCTACATGACATGCCTCTCGTGGCACACCCGTCATCTTGCCGTGGCACAGTTTGTGATACCAGTGCCCTATACAGGAAAAGTACATGTATCTGAGCAATCTTCAGCAGATTCCCATATGGATAACACGAGAGAAACTGCTTTCTCCTCTTAGAAAAGGAGCATTCTTTTCTACAGCATGAAGAGGCAATTTGAAAACTGCATTAAAAAAAAATACCAGGGCTTCTTTACAGCACCTCCCTCCCTCCTCTTTACTGAGGCCTCCCCCCACTTTAATGTAACTAAAGAGCAGTATACTCTCGTTCCGCACAGCGCCCAACCTATCATCAGTATTAAAGTTTAATATCCCATCATCTTCTGCACAGAAATCACACAACAGTGATATTGATTTTCTTCAGATTAAGAAATCCGCTCGTTAGCCACTGTAAAACTCTATATCTGCCACTATAGCAAACAGTAGGTAAACTCAGTTCCAGATTTATTTTTCCTCTGCACCGTTTCTTTATAGTACTAAACCCCTTTTCAGTGAATGACTGTCTGTGTGTGTGGGGGGGGGGAGGAGAATGACACGAGGACAAATTTGTCCCTTTTCCCCCCTCCCTCCCCCAAGATCTACCTCCATCCCCGTCCCCTCAAGTTCTGTCCTCATCTGCACAAGCCTCAAAACACTTGCGCATATGAGGACAGAGATTGCCGGGATGGGACAGGGACAGAACTTGTGAGGATGGAACGGAGATAAATTTGTCCCCTTGTCATTCTCTATTTGGGGGGGAATGGGAGGGATGAAATCACTGAATAAAGGTTATTTGAATAAACAGATCACATTTTGAAACTGTGTAACTATATGAACACTATTCATAGTCTATTTGTGTGGGCCACAGAGAGGGCGTAAGAACATAGAGGTGTATATGGCAGAGACTATATGCAGAGGAGGGCTGCTTTCAGAGAGAAGGGAGTGTGTGTAAGTGACACATATAGAGGTGGGTACACACGTTGATATGTATGTTGGGGAGGTGTCTAAAGGCATGTAGAGGATGTAGAGGTGACAAATAGAAATTCGTGTTATTACATGATGCTGTATGTTTTCTAGCAGGAAAAGCGTTAGTGGATGAAGATGTTTATTCGCGGGGGTTTTGTTTTCTACAGGACATATCTACTTGCAATCCCAGGCAGATCAACGAACCGACACATTTTGGGGCTCTGAATAAAAGTGCAGCATTCAGACTGATCAATACTATAGAGCAGGATGTCACGGCCTCATGCCTCAAAAGGGGGCACACTGGAATCTCATCACCTCCAGCATTCTGCTAATGCCCCCTTCATTTTGCAGGACCGACACAGCACAATGTTTAAAAACAAAAATTATGCCAAACCACTGGTTTACTTTCACCGTTAAAGGCAAGGCGCACCAGACCCGGCTTTGCATACCTCAGTGCATATTCAGCCAATATGAAGACAGAACAAGCCAGTCTTCCAGGGCCATGAACATGCACAGATTAAAAAAGAACAACAACCAACATATATGGACAGCCTTCGAGCAGCTTTTAGGAATATTAATTGTGCAAATCCCAAAATACCACAACAGTCTGTGCTCTCTGAGGCATGGAATTTAAGCCCCTAATAGTGTGGAAACAACTGCAGCTTCCATTCCCTCAGATCTAAAAAGGAAACCTCCAGAGCCCCTCACAGTCTCCTAAATATTCTCTCTCTCAAGCCATTTATTTTAAGGCTGTCAGCAGTGGTTGTTAGGCTCAAGACCAGTCTGTTTTAGCCCACACAAGAGAAAAGATCCAGGGCTGCATTTAAATTAACCCAACTAAAACCGCTCTTAAGTTTTGCTCTGTTCAAATGATGCTTCCACTAGGACTACAAAGGAGTCGCCTTCTGTTTGAGAACAACCAGAAGCCCGAATGGCTTTTCATTCTTGGTGAATCCATGGGGCATGAATTTTGGCTGACTCCCAGAGACTCTTCATAAAAATGTCCAATAGCTGAGGCTGCATGCGTGGAGAGGACTGGTGGACCGATCAGGTTTCACTAGGGCAGGAATGCAAGCTGTGGGACGTTATAGGTACCCTTGTGTGGAGGCTTTAATCAAATGACTTTGCAAGGGAGGGGGAGAAGGGAGCTGTCATTTATTTTAGTAAAATGTACTAACAAAAAAAAAAAAAGATAATAATAAAAACCTTCACAAACACTGAGAAAAAAAACTGAATTCAAATCACCAGTGAAAACAAAACAACCACTCACCTCTTCATTCCTGTTTCATTCTTTTGGGGAATATGCACAGCTACATAATCCACAAAGGGGAGAGGTCTGAGGAGAGCAGCCAGGCCAGGATGACACCAAGCATCCTGCCTGTGACAATGTGTATATGCATGTGTGTAACACGGACTGCAAAGTACCTCAGCTGCGGCCGGAGGGGCATCACACGGCCCCTCCCCCTCCAAACTGTATTAGCCAGCACAAAAAGAGGGGCCAGCCATGCATCACAAGCAGTCGCCTCTGTAGCCCTTTTCTTCCAGTGCCTGAGGGGCATTTGGATGAGACAAAAAAGAAAAAGTAGTGTGTGTGTGTGGGGAGGTAGAATTGGAGAGATTCAAAATGACTGGGGGAGGGGTATGCGTTTCATTTTTCCATTGCTTACTCTTGGCACCCCCCCAAAAAAATATCTTCCACCCCCCTCCACACACACACACTCAAAATACTGCAATTCTCCTCTTCCCTTTCCCCCACCCTTCATCCAAATCAATTCCACTCCTACCACAAGTCCATTCTGTATTCTTTTCTCCTTTACCAGTACACCGCATTCCTGGTGTTTTGGGAGGCAATTGTCAAAAATGTTGGAAATGAGCTTAGGATGCATGACAGCGGAAAATGAGGGCCCTGTGTTCCAAGGCTTCTTTCTGTCCACCCTTGCAGCGGCTAAGATCTCAACCTACCCTCAGTGCATCCAGCCCTCAGCACCGTCTCAGTGTACAATTTAGGATGTGGAAAGCTGTGCAGGCTTCACCTTCTCAATAAGCAACAAGACATGCAAACAGATACAGGCCTATTCACTGACACAACACCAGCAGTAATGCAATTAACCCCCCCCCCCCCCCCCCCAAGATCACATTATGAGATTTTGTGGCGATCAAGGCTATTGGTATTTTCAGGGTGTGCTTCACCCAAAAGGTGGATAGGATGAGGTTTGAACTAAAGTTGCACAAAACGCACTGATGCCTTCCTAACCATCAGATCTTCTGGCTCAGAAGCTTCTGCGTTATTCTTGAATCTTATTCCTATGCCTCCCTCCCTTCCCCAAACATTCTCTCTTTGTTATGACAAGTTCAAACAAGGCAACAAAAAGAATAGTCAGGATATTTAGATATTGTGGTGGGGGGAAATTTGTCTCTGAAAAAGACAACCAACCTTCTGTTGAGCTCATTACCCCGTTTCCCTGAATATAAGCCCTAGGATGATTTTTAAATATGCTCCTAATATAAGCCCCACATCCAAAAATAAGCCCTAGTTAAGATCGACCCCCGAAGCCCCCCCCCAAATGTCCCCAACACTCTCTAACTCCATCCCTGACACTAGTGCTGCCCGATTTGCCGGGAAAAAAATCAAACTCGTCAGTTCAGCAACCCCCAACCCCTGCTGCTTTAGGAGGCCTTGGAGCGGAGGTATGTCAGTCTCACGGAGGGAGGGTTGGTGGAGTTCTGCTGCACAAGGGGATGGGTGAGAGTGAAGGAATGATGCTGCGCATGGGAGGGGGGGGAGAAAGGAAAGAGGGTAGAGGGAGAGATGATTGTTGTACATGAAAAAATTAAGACATCCCCGAAAATAAGCCCTAGTGTGTTTTTTGGGCCCCCAAATTAATATAAGAAACTGTTTTATTTTCAGGGAAACACGGTATTACTAACTGAGCACATTCCTCAAACTTCCCAGGGACCAGATGGTGCAAAAAACATTCCAAACACACTAACCCAACCCTCTTCCTTTACCAGTGCAATTATGAGCCCAAAGGCCTTATCAATGGCATAGCGAGGATGAGAGGTGCCCCTCCCCCAATCCCCCCCTGCTGAGCGCGCACCTCTCCCTTCCCCCATATCTCTAGTTGTTCACCGCCATAAGTAACAACTTCAACGTGCTCCTCGCCACCTCTCCCTCCGACGTCACTTCCTATGTGTGGCACCAGGAAGCGACGTCAGCAAGAGAGCCTACATGGTTGCGAGGAACATGTTGAAGTTGTTGCTCACGGCAGTGAACTACAGGTACGGGGGAAGGGAAGGTGGGGGGTGCAAATGTGGCAAGGGGAAAAGTGGGAAGTGGCGAAGGGGTGTCAGTGCCCCCACCAACATGGTGCCCGGGACGGATCGCCCCCACCCCCCTTGCTACGCTACTGGGCCTGCTGTCAGATAAAGTGGAGCTACATGTCCATAAGTACACCACAGTAAACCCCCGACTAGCATGCCCTGTCCCAGACGACCTGGAGTTGTTTATGTAAAAATGGCATGGGCTGCTGTGTTTATTCATAAAAAGGACAAGAAATGACAATAAATTAACTAGGCATAAGCAGAAAAACGTTAAACCAGCAGAAAGAGTCACAGTGCAGCATGGCCAGACTCAGTTTGCTCGTTCCCCCCTTCCTTTATAGAGGAATTAAGGCAGAATGAAGCAAAACCAGGACTGACTCGGCCTGCTCTTGAGAACCTGGAGCCAGATGGTAAGAGCAGCACCGAGGGTGCTGGACGGCAGTTAAGAGGTAACCTTATACCAGTGACCCAAGGAAGGCCGGGAGAGTTGGGAGGAGCTGCTGTCACTTTCTAATGTGATAAGCACAAGGGCAGCCTTCCAGGCCCCCAAGGAGCATCCTCAAAAGTGAAAGGGATTCCCTACGCTTGAGCCACCGTCAAGAGTGCCCGATATCGATGCCTGGTAACTCTTACTCCCCACCCCTAACTGTTCCCTCCCAGGTTCCTGTAAACATCGCTACCAGCTACCTTGGGTTCTTTAGAGAGAGCAGAAAAATAGATGGAAAAACGACACACAATACAAGAAACTCAGGGAATATCCTCACATTTTATCAAGACCCTGAAAAACTGGATTACTTTGTCATGTTCCTCATTTCCTGCTGTTTTAGTCCTTCTACATCTCCCAGTTTCAGTCTCTTCTGGAAGAAACATTTTCACTTTATTTCACCAGTATGGCACGGTTCATAGACAACCGCGCGAAAGACAAAGGCGCGCGCCGACAACTGAGCGCAAGACGGAGGCGCGCGCTGAAGAACATTACAGTTTTTAGGGGCTCCGACGGGGGTTTTTGTTGGGGAGCCCCCCCAGTTTACTTAATAGAGATCGCGCCGACGTTGTGGGGGGCTTGGGGGGTTGTAACACTCCACATTTTACTGTAAACTTAACTTTTTCCCTTAAAACAGGGAAAAAGTGAAGTTTTCAGTAAAATGTGGGGGGTTACAACCCCCCACAACGCGGCACGATCTCTATTAAGTAAAGTGGGGGGGTTCCCCCCCACGCCCCCCCGTCGGAGCCGTGAAAACTGTAATTTTCTGCGGCGCGCACCTCCGCGCTGCGCTCAATTGTCTGCGCGCGCCTTTGTCCCGGCGCGCTTTTGACCTGACACCGTATGGGTTCATAGACAACCACGCGAAGGGGGGGTGCCCCCCCGGTCGGAGCCGTGAAAACTGTAATTTTCTGCGGCGCACGCCTCTACGCTGCGCTCAATTGTCTGCGCGTGCCTTTGTCCCGGCGTGCTTTTGACCTGACACCGTATGGCACTGCGCAGGAGTGGGGGCAGGAATCTGGATGATCGGCACAGCAGCATCTCTCCTCTCCAGTAGTTAGTTACATAATAGTGGCCAAGGAAGAGTTTTCATAAACTTTTAAAGTAGCTCCTCAGAAGTGAAAAAAATTAAAATAAAATAAATCAGAAGTTTCATCTAGAACAGGTTTGTTCAACCTTTTTCTTTTGGGAGCCACATTTTATAAATATTCAGAGGGCCAAAACATGTACTGTCATATTTTGCTTCATGTTTCCATCAAATTGCAGCACGTGCATCATCCCCTCCTCAGCTTTCATCCAGTCTCACTCTTGCTCGTGTAACTTCGACCCCCCCCCCCCACAGCCTTTACCTTATTTCTTTTCCCTGGCTTCGACTGCAAAAGAAACAGGATTCTTACTTTCCCACCATGATTTGGCTCTCTGCAAGTTTGAGCCACATGGCACTTGAAGTTCAGATTGGTCTCACAAGGCTTGAAACCGAGAGTTCCGCTTGAACTCCTGGCACAGCTTCTGCTTCCAGAGATCTAAGTTGAGGCGGAGAAGCAGGAATCCTTCTGTAAGCACCACAAGAACTGTCAAGCTTCCGAGGGTCAGAGAAAAGCACTTGGTGGGCTGGGTTCTGGCCCGAGGGCCATAGGTTGGACAAGCCTGATCTAGAGTATGAGTGTCCACAGTCTACAAACAAATCAATCCAAGATAAAACTACCCCAGTGAGATTGCTGAAGTCATCATATCCTGAAAATTTGTTGTAATGCGCACAGGACAAGCAAAGACAAACATTATTGGAGCAGACAAGCTGCCTGTCCCTTCAGAAAAAAATAATTTTTTTTTTATTTTAAGAAAAAGGGAGAAAATTTGCTGGATGTGATTTCTGAGCTATTGGAGCAGTTTCCCAGTTTGCTTGGGCAATATTTTGATTTACAGGTTGTTTGCTGTTACCGCTGCCCTTGACAAAGCAGGATGCGAAACAGGGCAGCTGTCAGCTGATTTTTTTTGAAGTGACGATGTGTGGACTGCATCTGGACTTCTGACATTATAAGCCAAGTATTGAAAGATTTCCTGTATTCATTTTTGCCTTTGGATGAGATTTAAAACCAATATTTTTTTCACTCAGAGAACAGTTAAGTTCTGGAATGCGTTGCCAGAGGATGTGGTAAGAGCAGCTAATATAGCTGGTTATAAAAAGGGTTTGAACAAGTTCCTGGAGGAAAAGTCCATAAACTGCTGTTGAGACAGACATGGGAGAAGCCACTGCTTGATCTGGATTGGTGGCATAGAATGCTGCTACTATTTGGTTTTTGCCAGGATTGGCCTCCGTGTAGACAGGATGCTGGGCTACATGGACCATTGGTCTGACCCAGTAAGACTATTCTTTTTTTTTTTATTATTATTTATTTATTATTTTCAACTTAAATTTCAAGTATTACACTTGTACAGAAAGCAAGAATAGGATAGATATCAAATACAAAGCAATATAAATCTTAAATTAAACAAATATACTATTTATGCTCAAGTCCACAGTAAGACTATTCTTATGTTCATATTGCACTTTTGGATGAAGAGTTCTACACAGACTTCTTAAGTGGATTTTTTTAACCTACGATTGCAGCAGTTCCTTTACTGGCATTTATTGTCATATGATATACTGTAAAAAAAGGAGTATGGTCTCTCAGGTCTTTTTTCTCCACTTTATTTGATATGGTGCTGTCTCTTGAGATGTCGATGTTCCCGGGCAGGTCTCTTACCACATATTGCACTTTTTGAGTTTCTTATATTCTATACAGCGTGTTCTTTTTTTTATGGTAGATGAACAAAACTAACCCTAAAAGAGACACGGCCCCTGATAAAGGACATGACATATTTAGCAGTTATCGCTGTTACACTGTTTGAGATTAATCACCTGGCTGAACTAGAGCTGCTGAGTGAGAGGTTTGAGAAGATGGAGATTAGTTCCAAGACAGGACCAGAACAAAAGTCAAGTAGGTTTCAATATTCACGGTCTATTTCCAGCAATTAAAATTGAAAACGTGGGTACCAGAATGCATCAGACTGGGGCAGGCTGAGATCTTAACTTCTCCAACTATATTCCTTCTTGAATTGGCACATGTGCAATGTTATTAGAATTTCAGGAGGTTATGAGTAGGAATGATACAGGGATAAATTTTTACCCATTCCCACGGGAGCTAATTTTCCCATCTCGGCAAGATCTTTTCCTGTCCCTGCCCCATTCCTGCAAGCTCTGTCCTCATAAGAACATAAGCAATGCCTCCACTGGGTCAGACCCGAGGTCCATCGTGCCCAGCAGTCCGCTCACGCGGCGGCCCAACAGGTCCAGGACCTGTGCAGTAGCCCTCTATCTATACTCCTCTATCCCTTTTTCCAGCAGGAAATTGTCCAATCCTTTCTTGAACTCCAGTACCGTACTCTGTCCTATTACGTCCTCTGGAAGCGCATTCCAGGTGTCCACCACACGCTGGGTAAAGAAAAACTTCCTAGCATTCGTTTTGAATCTGTCTCCTTCCAACTTTTCCGAATGCCCTCTTGTTCTTTTATGTTTTGAAAGTTTGAAAAATCTGTCCCTCTCTACTCTCTCTATGCCCTTCATGATCTTGTAGGTCTCTCTCATGTCTCCTCTGAGTCTCCGCTTTTCCAGGGAGAAGAGCCCCAATTTCTCCAATCTTTCAGTGTATGAAAGGTTTTCCATGCCCTTAATCATTCGTGTCGCTCTCCTCTGGACCCTCTCAAGTATTCCCATATCCTTCTTAAGGTACGGTGATCAATACTGAACACAGTACTCCAGGTGCGGGTGCACCATTGCCCAATACAATGGCAGAATGACCTCTCGTTCTGGTCGTAATATCCTTCTTAATAATACCCAACATTCTGTTTGCCTTCTTCGCGGCTGCTGCACATTGTGCTGTTGACTTCATTGTTGTGTCCACCAGTACACCCAAATCTCTTTCAAGGTTACTTCCCTCTAATACTAATCCCCCCATTTGGTAGCTGAACATCGGGTTTTTTCTCCCTATATGCATGACCTTGCATTTCCCTACATTGAAGTCCATCTGCCATTTATTCGCCCACTCCTCCAGTTTGTTTAGGTCCCTTTGTAGGTCCTCACACTCTTCCGCATTTCTAACCCTTCTACAGAGTTTAGTGTCATCCACAAATTTGTTAACTTCACACTTCGTCCTCGTTTCCAGGTCATTTATAAATACATTGAACAGCAGCGGTCCGAGTACAGACCCCTGCGGAACTCCGCTCGTGACTTTCCTCCAGCCTGAGTAGTGACCCTTCACTCCAATCCTCTGTCTTCTGCCTGCCAACCAGTGTTTGACCCATCTGTGTACGTCCCCTTCCACCCTGTGGTTCCACAGCTTCCTAAGTAGCCACTCATGGGGTACCTTGTCAAAGGCCTTTTTGAAGTCGAGGTAAATGATGTCTACGGGTTCCCCTTTGTCCAACTGACTGTTTACCCCCTCAAAGAAGTGCAGTAAGTTTGTTTGGCACGATCTTCCCTTGCAGAAGTCATGTTGGCTCGCTTTCATCAGCCCATTTTTTTCAATGTGCTCACAGAAGCTGTCCTTTATCAGTGCTTCTACCATCTTGCCCGGAACCGATGTCAAACTTACCGGCCTATAGTTTCCCGGGTCTCCTCTTGACCCCTTTTTAAAGATAGGTGTAACATTTGCTATCTTCCAGTCCTCCGGGATCTCTCCAGTTTTCAAGGATAGGTTGCAAACTCGTTGGAGTATTCCCGTTATCTCATTTCTTAGTTCTTTTAGTACCCTAGGGTGGATACCATCCGGGCCTGGCGATTTGTCGCTTTTCAATCTATCTATCTGTTGGAGGACATCCTCATGGCTCACCTTTATTGTTGACAGTTTTTCTTCTTGGTCTCCATGGAAGATCACGTCGGGTTCTGGTACACCGGATGTGTCCTCGCTTGTGAAGACTGACGAGAAAATTTGTTTAACCTGTCGGCAACCTCTTTTTCCTCTTTTTCCTCTTTTATCACTCCCTTTCTGTCTCCATCATCCAAAGGTCCTACTTCCTCCCTTGCCGGTTGCTTCCCTTTAACATATCTGAAGAACGATTTGAAGTTTTTTGCCTCCCTGGCCAGCCTCTCTTCGTATTCTCTTTTCGCTCTCCTAACCACTTGATGACACTCTTTTTGGCTTTTCCTGTGTTCTTTCCAGTTCTCCTCAGTTTGGTCCTTTTTCCATTTCCGGAATGATTTTTTCTTGTCTCCTATCGCTTTCTTCACCTCATTGTTTATCCATGCAGGATCTTTTGATCGGTTTTTTTTGCACCCTTTTCTAAATCTGGGGATGTACATATGTTGCGCTTCTTGCACTGTGCACTTGAATAGAGACCAGGCTTGCTCTACGGTTTCTGCTTTTCCTGAATTTTTTTTCTTACCATTTCTCTCATAGCATCATAGTTCCCTTTTTTGAAGTTCAACGTTGTCGCTGTGGTTCTTTTCCCTTTTGCTTTACCTACTTCTAATTTGTACTGGATCATGTTGTGATCGCTTTTTCCTAGTGGTCCTACTATTTCCACTTCCTTTGCTGGTCCCCCTAGTCCGTTGAGGATTAGGTCAAGAGTGGCATTCCCTCTTGTTGGTTCCTTGACAAGCTGATCCATAAAGCAGTCCCTCACAGCCTCTAAGAATTCTGTTTCCCTTGCACAGTTGGAGTTTCCAATACTCCAGTTTATCCTGGGGTAGTTAAAATCCCCCATTACTGTCACGTTCCTGTTGTTGCCTTCCTGCCTCAATTCTGCTGCCAGATCTTTGTCGTTTGCTTTCGTTTGTCCAGGTGGACGATAGTATAGACCCAATCTTATGTCAAGGCCATTTTTTCCCGGTAATTTAACTCATAATGACTCCAATCCTTCTGCCTTTGGTTCTAAATCCACTGCGGACGAGGGAATGGTGTCTTTTATGTATAGTGCTATTCCTCCGCCCTTCTTGTGAGTCCTGTCTCTTCTATAGAGTTTGTACCCTGGCAGTACTACGTCCCATTGGTTATCCTCGTTCCACCATGTTTCCGTGATTCCAATGATGTCTAGGTCCTCTTTTTTGACTTCTAACTCTCCCATTTTGTACTTTAGGCTCCTTGCATTTGCGTACAAACAATTTAAGTCCTGGTCTTTTCTTTTCTCTGCAGGTTTTTCATGTGTTTTGCTCCTCTTGCCATCCCCTATTTGGGCCGCCAGCCCCTAATTTCTGTTCTTTTCTTTCTCGTTTTTTGATACATCCTTTTCGTCCGCAACCTGATTTTCCGATTTCTCCTGTTCCTCTAATTTTATCTGTTTGCCCCTCTTGTTGGTCAACAGTTTCTGTTGTTCGTCTCTTGTTTGTTCCCAGCATTTTTCCTGCTCAGTATCTCCTTTGGATACTCTTGTCCGAACCGTCGACGTCAGGTCGACTGTCGGCTTTCCCCTTCTTCTCAGTTTAAAGCCTGCTCGATTCCTCTCTTGACGTTGTTTGCTAGCAGCCTCGTTCCTGCCATGCTCAGGTGTAGTCCGTCCCTCCTGAAGAGCTTGTTCTTCCTCCAAAAAGTTGTCCAGTTCCTCACAAAAAGGAATCCTTCTTCTTCGCACCATCTCCTCAACCATGCGTTTATTGCTTGTAGCTCAGTCTGCCTCTTCACGTCTGCCCTTGGTACTGGCAGAATCTCTGAGAATGCTATCTTCTGTGTCCTCAGCTTCAGTTTCCTTCCTAGGTTCTTGAACTGTTCAGTTAGCGTAGTCCTGCTGTAATTTCTCCTGTTGACATCATTTGTTCCCACGTGGATTATCACTGCTGTCTCTTCTGTTTCTGCTCCGTCCAGGATCCTCTCGATTCTGTCAGTGATGTCCTTCGTTCTTGCTCCTGGGAGACAAGTCACTAGCCGATCTTCTCTCCCTACTTCTACGTGACTGTCCACTTCTCTCAGGATTGAGTCTCCCACGACGACTGCAGTTTTCCCCTTCTTCAGCTTTCTCTCTGGTCTCAAGTCTGTATCCTCGGTGTGGTTCAGTACTTCTCTTCCGGGATACCGGCCAGTCTTCGCCCTCTCTGCTTGCTTGAGTCTTCTATGCGGTCCTTCATTCTTGGCGTCTGTTGGTTCCTGTCTTCCATCTGTTGGCCCCTGTCCTCCATCTCGTGTAGACGTAGCTTCCTCGCTTCAGCGCTGTTGCTGATCCTGCTCTTCTATCTGCCTGTAGGCCTCCTCGATGAATCTTTAGAGCTCCCTTACTTGATCCTCGATGTGGCTCTCTCCTGCGGGGTCTTCAGTTGTCTTGAACGGTGCTTCCGAGATGTGGAGGCCCTCCAGCTCTTGAACCTTGCACTGCAGTCGACCAACTTCTTTCTTCAGGCTTTCCAGTTCCTGACACCGACTGCATACGTATGCCTGCCTTGCCGAGGGAAGGTAGTCATACATATGACACTCCGTGCAGTACACTGGGAAGCTCCTCCGGGTTCCTGCTGCTTCCATTTCTCTTTCTTCGCAGTCCACTAGATGCTCTCTCCCCTGTCTTATGTCTTTATGCGGGTGGGCGCTGTACTCTCTCCTGTGCTTGGCTCTTTCCTGTCTACTTCTTCTGTCGCTTTTTGTCTTGGTGGATCTGTTATCCTCCCTTGGGCCTCTTTCTTGTCCCCGGAGCCTGCTGCTTCTTTATCCTTTCCTGTCTTGTGTGTGTCTTATTGTGTGTTTTCTACTTGTGTGTGCTCGCTTCTTCCTTACCTGGTGTTCTGGCTGTCCTTGCTCAGCCCTTCTCAAGGCCCTTCGCAAAGGCGCTCTCGCTAAGGCGAGCGCCTTTGCCGCGTGCCGAACGTCCGCGCGCCGTTGGCCCCCCCTTCTCTTAAGGGGGAGCCTGGGCGTTGACTCAGGCGGTGACGCGGGTGGGCAGAGCTAACTCTCGCCGCTGCCCGCTCCTCGCCACTACCGCTGACCTCCTCCTCTCCCGGCTACCTCAGCTCTCTCTTCTCCAAAGCCGCTGCCGCTGCCCTCTCCTTCCATGCGGCTGCTTCTTAGTCTCTTCGCGCTGCGGCCCCCCCTTCTCTTAAGGGGGAGCCCGGGCGCTGACTCAGGCGGTGACGCGGGTGGGCGGAGCTAACTCTCGCCACTGCCCGCTCCTCGCCGCTGCCGCTGACCTCCTCCTCTCCCGGCTACCTCAGCTCTCTCTTCTCCAAAGCCGCTGCCGCTGCCCTCTCTTTCCACGCGGCTGCTTCCTAGTCTCATCTGCACAAGCCTCAAACACTTTAAAAATCATAAGTGTTTGAGGCTTTTGCAGTTAAGGCAGAGCTTTCAGGAATGGGGTAGGGACAGTGACAAAACTCACAGGGACAGGGAAAAATTTGTCCCCGTGTCATTCTCTAGTTATGAATTCCATTTCAACTTTAGTTTAAGTAAGCTGTTCAGAATCACATAATCAGCTTATGGAAGAGGGAGGGAGAGAACAGACTTCAGGTTTCTGGATTCCCAGGTCCAGGCACTGATTACGGCCTCCATCCCTGCAACTGGTTATTCTGGACACAGAGAATATCAGAACAAAGGACTTCTATCCTAGAAATTCCAGGCCAAAGAATACATCATTATATTTCAATAAGCAACAATGCCACTGGTTGTTTTCAAAATAGAGGCATTCCTATTTTCTGGCACCAGATTCCTCCTCATCTCTCCATCTTTGCACTATTTTTTAGCCCCCCCCCAAACAAAACCAGAAATTTCTTACCTGTCTGAATAAACTCTACTCCCCACTACTCCCCACCCTAGCCAGAAGATTAGCCTTCCCCCTCCTTAACTGTATCCCCCACCCTGGCAGCCTAGTTGTCCATCTTGTCTGTTTAGATTGTAAGCGCTTTCGAGCAGGGACTGTCTCCTTCGTGACTCTGTACAGCACTGCATATATCTGGTAGCACTCTAGAAATAAATTCATAGTACAGGCAATCCCCGAGTTCCAGACACCCGACTCATACTTAAGAACGTGGTTGTGGCTTCATTTGACTTCACTGAGCAATATTTCCAGTGGCATAGACTCCTACACTTCTCCTGTAGCAGATTCAGGAATGATGCACGGCCACATTAAGAACAGTGTATGGTTATGCATGCTGTACCTTAGAGGGAACACTGGTAGGGACAATTGGCTTTTGTCAGCTGGGAGCAGAGGTAAACAGCAAGAATCTTAAAATCTACAAGTTCTACAAGTTACATACAAATCCGACTTAAGAACAGCTTTAAAAACATAACTCGTTCTTAACTCGGGGACTGCCTGAAGCAGTAGTAAACGTGAAACTCATCAGGTATGTGAAACAGACTTGAAAGTAAAGGCAGACATGGTTTGAACTGCTATGCGGCTGGATTCCGAGTGTATTTCTTGGTGATAGGCCAGTCTACAGCCTGGTTAACAAATTACACCATGACCTAAGTGTGAATCCCTCTGCTATTGTGAGCAGCAGAAAGTCATAAGACTGGGACCTCCTCACTCATGACATTTAGTAGTTTCTCATTGTTTATCTTTGGCTCTTGATAAAAACTAGCCGCACCAGCACCCTTGTATAACAGAGAGCTCTCTATGCAAACACTCATTCTTAAAAACAAATAGCAGGTATCGTTACTGCTTCACTGCCAGCCTGGTCCTCTCCATTTCAGGTCACTGCTCTAAACCACTAGAGCAGGGGTAGGCAATTCCGGTCCTCGAGAGTCACAGACAGGTCAGGTTTTCAGGATATCCACAATGAATATGTACGAGATGGATTTGCATGCACCGCCTCCTTGAGATGCAAATCTATCTCATGCATATTTTTTGTGGATATCCTGAAAACCTGACCTGCCTGTGGCTCTCGAGGGCCGGAATTGCCTACCCCTGCTCTAGAGGAACAGAACGCAAAGACCAAGAGAAATTAAGTTATACCTGTGACAAACCATTGGGCTGCCCAGGGCTTGCAACATACCTAAAATAGATATCAATACCGTTGCCCCTTTGCCAGCCATTCCCTTTTCTAGCAGTCACACTGGCCTGGCAGACCAGATGTAAAATCAGTCTCAATAGATTCCAGGAAGACAAACAGGGGAAAATCCAAAATATGCAAGACAAAAGGACAACGAACCAGACATTTTGCAACTCTAACTTCCAACCAAACCCATGGAGCCAGTCTAACTGGCCAAGGTGGCTACATATAAACGTTATGATGCAATTACAAAAGGAGGTCTACAGCTACGAAGCAAGCATACAACCTTCTGCATATCAGCTCTCCATTATTTTCAGTCACCAACTTAACTGCCTGGCAGACGACACAAACCTCCGAGACCCTGAAATCTAGAACATCACACTAGCTTGTATTCTGCTCCAGGGATCCATTCAGCAATAGGTCTAACCCTACCTCCACCAGATCTTCCCAAAAACTGAAACTATCATTCCCTTCTACAAAAGGTATATCCCGCGCAGGAAAACTAGGAACATCCCTCCCCTTTAGAACCACAGAACTCTGGAACAACCTCACATCCCCGCTCAGAAATTCAAACTCCTTCCAATTCTTCCGCAAACACCTGAAAACTTGGCTCTTTTCAAAAATCTAACGCCTCCTGCTCTCTAGGACCCTTGTCCCTCTCTTTCTTCTTGTTCCTTTCCTATAACCCTTCATTGGAGTTCCTTTCTTCCTAACTTTGTAAACCGTGCCGAGCTCTACGCTTGTAGAGATGGTGCGGTATACAAACCTAAGGTTTAGTTTAGTTTAGTCGTTATTTTCAGAGACATGCAAGATTGAAGTTCTTTCTCCCCCTCTTAATTTTCTTTTCTTTTTCGTGGTGGCTTCTGGAAGGGGGGGTTTGCTATTTTGCATTCTAAAATACAGTTTGGGTCTCTGCCTTTAGTTCCACTTTAGTCGCATGGTGTTGGCGCCGACATACCATGCCATCTAGACTAGTGTAAAAGGTTAACAGCAATAACCACGGATACATCATTATATTTCAAAAAACAGCAATGTCGCTGGCTGTTTTTCTAAATAGGGGCACGGAATCACAGCAATTCTCAGGAAGGATGGGTACAAGATAACTAAAAAGTTACAGTTTATAAACGGGAAAGAGGGGTGGAAGAGGAAGGGAATTTGGGGTTTAGCTCACATCTTTGCCAGCAGTTGCTCGAGGCGAGTCACATTCAGGTGTAGTACCTATTTTCCCTTGTCTTTTAGGCTAGAAACCCTCCAAAGGGGTGATTCTATAATTGGGTACCTCAAGGCCACACAGTGAATACCAATCCTAAAACAACATCTTGGCACTCATATTCCATTCTAGAATTCTAGTGTAAGTCCGAACTGATGTACCTACGTTTGTTTGTTTATTCATTTGGGGGGTTTTCAGCCCGTCCTCCCAAATGGAGCTCAGAACGGGTTACAAATCAGGTATTCAAACATTTTCCCTATCTGTCCCAGTGGGCTCACAGTCTATCTAATGTATTTGGGGCAGTGGAGAATTAAGTGACTTGCCCAGGGTCACAAGGAGCAGCATGGGGTTTGCACCCACAGCTTCAGGGTGCCAAGGCTGTAGATCTAACCACTAGGCATACCTATTTACGCCAGGTCTATGGCTATTGTAATATGCGCACCTAAGTGCACAGAGAACATTCTACATATAAGGTGTGCACAAAAAGCAGAAAATGCACCCCCACATCCTGCCCATGCGCTACACACGTGCACCCTTTTTTAATGTGTGCACTAGAGCATTTATTCAATCCCTGATAGAATAGCCAATTAAGATGTTAGTTAAGTCATCACTTACACATTCAAGGCATGCGCCCAGTTAAGAGTCCTGGGCTTCATGTTTGTACAGATAGTGGGGTTAAGTGACTTGCCCAAGGTCACAAGGAGCTGCAGTGGGATTTGAACCCTAGATTCCCAGGTTATCAGTCCAGTGCTCTAGAAAATGTTGGCTGAATGGTTAAAGGACGAGTACGGTCCTCCAACATCATTTTTACCTAGTACAAGGTAAAAAGCCACTGCTTGCCCTGGATTGGTAGCATGGAATATTGCTACTCCTTGGGTTTTGGCCAGGTACTAGTGACCTGGATTGACCACTGTGAGAACGGGCTACTGGGCTTGGTGGACCACTGGTCTGACCCAGTAAGGCTATTCTTATGTTCTTATCAAATCTGTATTCCCTTTATCCCTTCAGTCACATGCTGCCCAATTCCCTACCCCCACCCCCTAAGAAAGGAGAGCTCTTGACTACATGGCTTAGAATCACCAGTAGCCCTACAAATAGATTTGGAAGCACCTGGTGGAAAAAGGAATGAGATGTGGCAGAGCTAGAGTAACAGCTCTCCCCTTTCTATTTCTGTGATCTGTGTATTTATAGATACATACTTGAAGCATCGATCCCTTCTAAGCTCCAGAAGTGCCTCTGTCATTGCTGTATCAGATAAACTGGAGGACAACTCTGCTTTCACATCAGCCCCAAGCACAAAGCCTTATCATAGCCACTAACCTTTGGAGTTCTGCAAAAGCTTTTACACATTTTTGGAAAAACTCCCATGATGATTCACAACACACACATTTGAACTATGAAAGCTTTTCCCAAAAGGCATGGTGAACAAGAATATGAGGTAGAAAAATTAAAAAAAACCCACACACCCTAAGAACTTCAGAGAAACTAGATTAACAAACTATTTGTATTGAATGGGTATAGTGTAATTTATAAGAACATCTATTAAAATTAAAACTAGCAATCACCCTGACCCCTCTTGTCATTCCCTACCCCATGTCTCCTATAGCCCCAATACTAATCATCATTCCTCACTCCTTGTCCCCTACCCAGCTCCAGAAAAAGGAGAACGGATTGAGACATCCGGGTTTTACTTTCATTGCTTTTTAATAGAAGTAAAACCCGGATATCTCAATCCGTCCTCTTTTTTCTGGAGCCATATGGTAACCCTACCTACACACCAGTAATAACCATCACCCTGCCCTTCCTATCATTCCTCACCCAGTATCCTCTACACCCCAACTAATAACCATCAATCCTAATCCCGTATCCTCTCCACCCCCATTAATAACCATTGCCCTCCTCTCTCCTATCATTCCACACCCTGTGATCCCTACGACCCCAGTAATAACCAACAGATGAAATTTAATGTGGACAAATTGGGAAGAATAACCCGAATCACAGTTACCGGATGCTAGAATCCACCTTGGGGGTTAACGCCAAAGAAAAAGATCTGGGTGTCATCACAGACAATACGATGAAACCTTCCGCCTAATGTGTGGCGTCTGCCAAAAAAGCAAACGGGATGCTAGGAATTATTAAAAAAGGGATGGTTAAGAAGACTAAGAATGTTATAATGCCCCTGTATCACTCCATGGTGTGACCTCATCTGGAGTACTGCATTCAATTCTGGTCTCCTTATCTCAAGAAAGATAGAGTGACCCTAGAAAAGGTTCAAAGAAGAGCAACCAAGATGATAAAGGGAATGGAACTTCTCTCGTATAAGGAAAGACTAAAAAGATTAGGGCTCTTCAGCTTCGAAAAGAGATGGCTGAGGGGAGGTATGATTGAAGTTTACAAAATCCTGAGTGGAGTAGAATGGGTACAAATGGATCGATTTTTCACTCTGTCAAAAATTACAAAGACTAGGGGACACTCAATGAAGTTACAGGGAAATACTTTTAAAACCAATATGAAGAAATATTTTTCACTCAGAGAATAGTTAAGCTCTGGAACGCATTGCCAGAGGTTGTGGTAAGAGCGGATAGCGTAGCTGGTTTTAAGAAAAGTTTGGACAATTTTCTGGAGGAAAAGCCCATAGTCTGTTATTGAGAAAGACATGGTGGAAGCCACTGCTTGCCCTGAATCAGTAGCACGGAATGTTGCTACTTATTGGGTTTTGGCCAGGTACTAGGGACCTAGATTGGCCACCATGAGAACAGGCTACTGGGCTTGATGGACCATTAGTCTGACCCAGTAAGGCTAATGCAATTAAAAAAAAAAAAAAGGTTTCACATTTTCCAAAATAAAGCGCTGTTTTAATTCCAACTAGTCACATTTATTTAGCTCTTTTATTGTCTACTGTAACCTATTTGTTGTCATGACTAGTCTGTTTTCAAATGATTGTGAATGTTTACTTGTAACCCGTCCTGAGCTTCTGGGAGAACAGGATAGAAATCGAAATAAATAAATTTAGGAACAGCAGTGCTGACAGCAGTCTGTGTCTACAGGTCTCACAAGTAAAATATTCGGTGTCACTTCATTTATGGTATTTACATATATGTGGTAGATGTGTGTATATTTTTTTTTTAAATACAGATACAGTATTATGTGGTTTGTGGTATACCAGTTTTTTTAAAATTTGCTTTGAGGCGTACATTAGAACAGACAGAATAGAAATTAGTTTTATTAATTTTAAACAGTAAACTCTTTGGATGGAGCCTGGTGGCTTTCTAGCAAGTGCTCTGGGCTGCCCTGCTGAAGTACTTGGTTGAACTGCAGAAACTTGCTTCTGTTTTTCATGTACAAGCAGAACAGAATATGAGGTGCATGTCCTCAGAGGGTGTGTGTGTGTGTGTGTGTGGGGGGGGGGATGCAGAAGTTATCACTATCATTCCAAAACAGTAGTCTCAAACTCAAACCCTTTGCAGGGCCACATTTTGGATTTGTAGGTACTTGGAGGGCCTCAGAAAAAATAGTTAATGTCTTATTAAAGAAATGACAATTTTGCATGAGGTAAAACTCTTTACAGTTTATAAATCTTTCCTTTTGGCTAAGTCTTAATAATAATATTGTAATTTATAGCTAAAGAGACATATGATCAAGAAACTGTTTTATTTTACTTTTGTGATTATGATAAACATACCGAGGGCCTCAAAATAGTACCGGGCGGGCCGCGAGTTTGAGACCACTGTTCCAAAATGATACCAAGTGATTGGCCTTAGTGTTCACACACACAGGATTCCACGGAGAGTTGTGCTATGCGCCTCTGGTGCACAAAAGTCACTGCAATGGCTGGCTAAATAAAACGTAAAAAGGGATAAACATGGAAGCTACAGTAAAAGGCCGACTTTGAGCTAGCAAAAGTTATCCAGGCTCCTTCCCCCTCACAACAAAGATCCCTTTACAGATCCACTCCATATTAGGTCTTGTTCTGTGTGAAGGAGGCAAGTCTGCATGGAGCAATGGCAGCTCTGGATAGGAATGAGTGGCAACGCCTCAGCTGTTCAGTGTGTCCCCTACGGGCACCTTCAGGGACTAGACAATGAGGGCGGGGATGGTGGGAGAAGAACCTGGGCTGTGTCAGTCTGTCCTGTTTTAGACACCACCAGTGCAAGTTTGGTAATTCACATTCTCCCTATTGCCTGGGGTGAAAAAGTAACTCTTCATGTCCAGGCTCAAAAGAATGAGGCGCACTGAAATACACAGTACAGCTCAGCGGAAAATGGCAAGCAAGCTCCGAGCTGTGTCAGTGTGTACAGACAGAAACCTCCCCCAGCCTCCTTTCTGAAAATAAAAAATAAGGGTTTGATATTCAGCTAGTGGCACTCAGCGTTTTATTGACTGCCGCCAGATATTATGCCCAGAAATTTAATGCCAGGCCATGTCTGGGCTCTGTCAAAATTTCCAGAGTTCTGTAGCTGGTTAAACCACAGCCAGTTAAAAGTGATATTCATTGTTTAAAACTGGCTAAGGTTTACTCCATAAAAATAAGACTAGCTTTTATGTGGTCCTATTCATGAGATTACAGTGGTGCCTCGCATAACGGACGCCTCGCACAGCGAACGCTGCGCACAACGAACTTTATGTCTTGATTCGTACAACGAACTTCGTTTCACACAACGAAGTCGCCCGAGCTGCATCCTTCCGCGCAGGCACTGCGCTTAACTGCCCTCTCTCCGCCTGGCTCCCTCTTGCCCCCCCCCGACTCCCCGACACGATCGGGGCAAGAGGGAGCCCAAGCCCTCTTGCCCCCCCGACTCCCCGACACGATCGGGGCAAGAGGGAGCCCAAGCCCTCTTGCCCCCCCGACTCCCCGACACGATCGGGGCAAGAGGGAGCCCAAGCCCTCTTGCCCCCCCGACTCCCCGACACGATCGGGGCAAGAGGGAGCTCAAGCCCTCTTGCCCCCCCGACTCCCCGACACGATCGGGGCAAGAGGGAGCCCAAGCCCTCTTGCCCCCCCGACTCCCCGACACGATCGGGCCAGGAGGGAGCCCAAGTCCTCCTGGCCACGGCGACCCCCTAACCCCACCCTGCACTACATTACGGGCAGGAGGAACCCAGGCCCTCCTGCCCTCGACGCAAACCCCCCCTCCCCCCAACGACCGCCCCCCCAAGAACCTCCGACCGCCCCCCAGCCGACCCGCGACCCCCCTGGCCGACCCCCACGACACCCCCAACCCCCTTCCCCGTACCTTTCTGTAGTTGGCCGGACAGACGGGAGCCAAACCCGCCTGTCCGGCAGGCAGCCAACGACGGAATGAGGCCGGATTGGCCCATCCGTCCCAAAGCTCCGCCTACTGGTGGGGCCTAAGGCGCCTGGGCCAATCAGAATAGGCCCGGGAGCCTTAGGTCCCTCCTGGGGGCGGGGCCTGAGGCACATGGGCCCAACCCGACCATGTGCCTCAGGCCCTGCCCCCAGGAGGGACCTAAGGCTCCCGGGCCTATTCTGATTGGCCCAGGCGCCTTAGGCCCCACCAGTAGGCGGAGCTTTGGGACGGATGGGCCAATCCGGCCTCATTCCGTCGTTGGCTGCCTGCCGGACAGGCGGGTTTGGCTCCCGTCTGTCCGGCCAACTACAGAAAGGTACGGGGAAGGGGGGTGGGGGTGTCGTGGGGGTCGGCCAGGGGGGGCGCGGGTCGGCTGGGGGGGCGGTCGGAGGTTCTTGGGGGGGGGCGGTCGTTGGGGGGTGGGGGGGTTTGCGTCGAGGGCAGGAGGGCCTGGGATCCCTCCTGCCCGTAATGTAGTGCAGGGTGGGGTTAGGGGGTCGCCGTGGCCAGGAGGACTTGGGCTCCCTCCTGGCCCGATATTGTCGGGGAGTTGGGGAATCGGCGGGGCAAGAGGGCTTGGGCTCCCTCTTGCCCCGATCGTGTCGGGGAGTCGGGGGGGCAAGAGGGCTTGGGCTCCCTCTTGCCCCGATCGTGTCGGGGAGTCGGGGGGCAAGAGGGCTTGGGCTCCCTCTTGCCCCGATCGTGTCGGGGAGTCGGGGGGGGGGGGCAAGAGGGCTTGGGCTCCCTCTTGCCCCGATCGTGTCGGGGAGTCGGGGGGGGCAAGAGGGCTTGGGCTCCCTCTTGCCCCGATCGTGTCGGGGAGTCGGGGGGCAAGAGGGCTTGGGCTCCCTCTTGCCCCGATCGTGTCGGGGAGTCGGGGGGGCAAGAGGGCTTGAGCTCCCTCTTGCCCCGATCGTGTCGGGGGTGCCAAGGACCACACGGAGTCACCCACCGTACCACCCGATTCGGGTAAGCGCAGGTATCGGTGGGTGGCTTATTTGCGGGGGGGTGCCTTATTTTACATTTTTTTCTAAAAAGGGGGGGCTGTCTTATTTGATGGCCCTGCCTTATCATCGGGGAAACACGGTAGAAAAAAAAAAAAATGAACAGTTAAGTCCCAGTTTTTGCCGCTGAGACTCTGCCCTCTCACTGTAAAATTAGACTCTACTTAGTCTGTCTTTAAATTTAAAAAATGTGTGTTGTTTTAAAAAACAATTATGTTTTTAGATGTATCTAAATAAAAATAATAACCAAAAATTTATCTTTTTTTATGTCATCTTAGCATATTTTATGCTGCAGAACGAATTATTTTTTTTTACATGTATTCCTATGGGAAAACGCGTTTCACATAACGAACGTTTCACATAACAAACTTGCTCCTGGAACCAATTAAGTTCGTTGTGTGAGGCACCACTGTACCTTGTCTGGTTAAGTGCTGAATATCAGCATTTAACCAGCCAAGTGCCGAACCTTCCCCTAGAATGCTCCCAAAATAGCCTGTTCTGAATTAGGCACCAAGGCCCGTGTTTTATAAACGGCATCTTAAGTTAGGTGCTGATAGGCACCCTACCAGCATCTAACTTAACAGGTAAAGCCATTTAAAAGTAAATTAAAAGCAAAAATGTAGATGCCTACTAGCATCTAGAAAGAATGGTGCCTTCATCTTGCCTATGGAGGTGCCTTAGAATGCCTAAGATTGAAGTACACATGGTTAACGCCAGACACAACCTTAGGCGTTCTAAGGTGCCTCTATAGAAATGATTCTCATCAAAGGTAGACACTGGAAACGTAGGCCTTTGGCCTACCTTTGACAAAAGCCACAAAATCTATAAACGGTGCTGTTGGTGTGGTTGACACGCAATCGGTGGCTGTTGTTTTTTTTTAGGACGATGCTGATAATGGCGCCATTTACAGAATCCAGCTCCAACTGATTAAGTGGCACCGACAATGACTAGATAGTCCAGAAACAGGTGATTTAACCAACTAGGAGCCTTTTCTGGCCGGTTACATCATTCTGAGTAGTTACCCTTATGGGGTAGAAGCTCAAGAGGTCACTGAGATTTAGGCACTGGGATGATGTGCGATAAGCACGGATTCTATAATGGCAGTTGGATGCACAACTGCCATTACAGAATACTAGTGTAGTAACCCACCCAAAATGTATTGTACTGCCATATAGGTGACACCTGCAGCCATAAGGGCTATTGGGGTGGTAGACAGGTGGATACTGTAGGTTTTAGGGCAGTTTTGGAGGGCTCGCCATACACTAAATGGAGGTCCTGGTGAAATATGTACATGGCACCCTTTATGTGAAGTTCACAGCAGTGCCCCCTAAGGGTGCCTCACTGCCCTGTTGGCATGGGAAAAAGTGCATTGGAGTTATCAGTTTATAAGATGATGTGATGATTTAATTTTTGATGTTTATTTTATGTGTTTGTGTTTATTAAGATGGTACTATATTTGTATGGTTTAGTATTTTTAGTACTGCTTTGGAACCTGCTTTGTATAAAGCGGCTATACATAAAAACCATAAACAAAGGTTTTGGGTTTTTCTTTTTTTTTTTTTTTCTCTTCAATATTTAGATTAGGTCTTTCCTATTGATAATGGCGTTCTTTTCTGGTTTTAACTCATTTTATTGTGTTTTGTAAGCTGCATTGATCTGCTGTAAATTGCGGGATATCAAATTTTAACAAACATAAAACATCTTTATGTTTTAAAGAACCATTTTCAGAGGGATGAATCTACCCATCTTCTGAAGGGTATCTGGAACCCAGTTCATGAATGAGCATACTTTTCATCAGATCAAGCTCGTGCAGGACTTACAATGGTGTCCTGTTTCGGTAACGTGAGCTCGTTTATTCCTGGCTTCTTAATTTTAGACTTTAAGATTTTTGGCATTCCTAAAAACAGTACGTTGCTCTGTATTAGATGGAAGGGGAGGTGGGGAGGCTGTTAAATGCACCTATCTAGCCCCATTGTGTTCATTGACCAAGCCTGGTGAAGCAAACCCAGCTCACCATCAACACAACCATGAAGTGAGAGAAAATTACATGGATTCCTTTTACAGTTCTACAGCCCAGTATCTCTGAAATGCATCTGAAACCAGCTTCAAATGCTTTCCAGACATACTGAGCAAGAAATTTCAAAAATGCTGTATCTGCCATTCATTGCAAACCAGAACACGGAGAGGTAAGCAGGAGGCTCGAGAGTTATCAAGAGAAAAAAAAAATACCCAATCTGTTTTCAAACATCAATGCCAATTAAAAAAACCAAAAAAACCAAACGAACTCATTTTAGCTACTGAAATTATAACAGTTAACTGTTTAACCATTACTGAGTTCCACAGTTAGGCAGCCACAGGAAAAGAAGCACAGATATGAATGAATCAGGGGCATTGTGATGTCACTGACCCAATATTGGGCCAAATTGATTATATATTCTTCTTTTCACCTCTAACAAAATACCAGCCACCTCCCCATGGGAGAGAGGGAATAGTATGGCCACAGCCTTACCACAAGCCCTGTTGACATTTGCCCCCTCCTTTGTCTCCTCATCTGACTGTCCAGAGTTCAGACACAAAGGAGAAGAAAGCAAGAAGTCCAACTGACCATCCACTGCCCCACCTCCAAAATAAATGAAAAGGGCAAGGACTCTGAACCTTTCTGATGGAGATGGCTACTGCCCTCCCTATGATTGGCACTGCAAGTGCCAAGCAAAAGACCAGAGGGCACAGGGCAGCAAATGAGCAGGTACCTGAATCCAGCATGGGCTCTGAGAGGCAGCACATTGCAGAGGAAGGGGCTGCACATACCCTTGCGGACTCCAGGGTCCAGTGCCTGCTGTTGTAAGGGAGTTAATCTATTAAATAGTTAAATAGCAAAATTCAAGGCTACTCAGGAAGATTATATTTATCAGATAATCACTTAATGTTTTACGTCCCTGTTTTAAACTAATCCAAAGCACTGGCCAGGCAAAGGTTTGTTTATTAACAACTAATCTGAAGCAACAGGCCTTCATTTCTGGTTAAACGATGCCACTTCTCTGTTCTACAAAATAAATTGCTTACAAGCCAATGTGTTTAATTTGGAATTCATACGTTTCCCAGGAGACTTCTGAAAGACTATAAAGCTACATATCAATGTATTAGGTAAAGAGAAATGCAGTAAGAAGAACAGCTGGGAGAATATGGGGATGGGAGCACCCCACCACAGACCTCATCACTTCTCACTTACCCAGTGGTGAAGCAAGTCACTAGAACGGCTGCCACATACTGGATGCGGTCATGGAGCTGGGTCAGCTGCCACAGAGGGTATCATTCTGTCTAACCTGAAACAGAAGAAGAGATCTATATCAATTTCAGAGTTGGTCCTATCATCATGTCACAGTGCCACATGTGATTTTATGGGTCATGCATTTGATATACAACCAAAGTGGTTTACATATTATATTAAAAGGTACTTTTTTTGTCCCTAGTGGGCTCACATTAAGTTTTTGTGCCGGAGCAACGGAGGATTAAGTGGCTGCAGCTCTTCTCCCATGTATAGACAGGCCCCGCAGACCAACCGAAGCACCTGGTGGACCAGTTGGGTCTTCAATAGCAGAAGCATGGCCCTCTCGCTGCTGCCTTCTAAAATGGCTGCCGCTACCTATCGCAGCAACTCGCGGTACTACAGGAAATGCCATGAGAGGCTGTGAAAGGTCACGGCAGGCATTTTAGAAGGCAGTCACGAGGAGGCAGGAGCAAGGCGGCCAAGCTCCTAACACAAAGACCCCCGCAGGACCACCATGTACCTCAGTAGGCCTGGGAGGAGAGGCTACCTATACATGGCAGAGTGAAGTGGGCGAGGGCTTTGTGGGGTTGAGCTGACATGAGAGGGCCATGCACCTGCTCCGACGACCCCTCTCCCCCACTGGATCTGGTATCTAGGCCCATGGGGGAGGGGAGAGTAAAGGGATTGGGAGGGAGAGTAAAGGGACAGGGCAGGATGAGAGGTAGAGAGACCTTGAGGGGTTGGAGGGGAGAAAGAGGGGAGAGAAGCTAGACCTAGAGTGAGAGACCTGGACTATCTCAAACCCCCTTCTCTATGCATTGCGGCTCTTTATAAATCTTGGGTAAAAACCCAAACATTTAGGATAAAATGGCTCTTTGCTAGGGGAAAGAAAGACTCTTTGGAATGTCCTTCCTAAACTAAACTAAACTAAACCTTAGGTTTGTATACCGCGCCATCTCCGCAGCGCAGAGCTCGGTACGGTTTACAGAGTTAAGAGGAAAGGAACTACAATGGCATTCAGACTTGGTAAAAGGTAAACTTGGTCTTCAGTAGGTTATATCATTGTCTGTCTTTTAAACTTTTTTAAATTCAGTACTCTGCTTTTTCAGCAAAGTCAGTTTAGACAATAGTGTAACCTTTAGAGCAGGGGTGTCCAATGTCGGTCCTCGAGGGCCGCAATCCAGTCGGGTTTTCAGGATTTCCCCAATGAATATGCATGAGATCTATGTGCATGCACTGCTTTCAATGCATATTCATTGGGGAAATCCTGAAAACCCGACTGGATTACGGCCCTCGAGAACCGACATTGGACACCCCTGCTTTAGAGCAAGGGCCTCCAACCTTGGCCCTCGTCAGGTCGGCTTTTCAGAATTTCCCAAATGAATATGCATGAGATCTATTTGCATACAATGGAAGCAGTGCATGCAAATAGAACTAATGCAAATTCATTGGGAAAATCCTAAAATCCCCAACTGGATTACAGCTCTTGAGGACTGACTTTGGAAAACCCTGCTTTAGAAGCTCAGATAGGGTTTTATATAAAAAGGGTTTTAGACTAGGTTAGTATTTTAGGTTGCCACACTCTAGTAAGAAAGCAGTAGGCAAAACTGAAAGCAAATAGCAAACTATTTTGTAAGAAAAGGAAGCAAAAGGAAAAGGAAAAGAAGGTTCCTTTGGTTTTCAAAAGTAGTATCTGAAAAGGTAAAGAAAAAGAGCTTAGCTTTCATAAACTACAAAAGATTTCAGAAAGAGGAAGATAGGCTAAAATATCTGGAAAAGGTAAGAGAAGCTGATCGTGCAGTCAAGAAATCAAAGATGCAAATGGAAGAAAAATAGCAGACAGTAAAATGGGGGGGGGGGGGTACAAGACTTTTTTAGACATATTAATGATAGAAGGAAGCGGCATTGCGAGACTCTAGGGTGAAGGAGAGAAATATGTAGAAGCTGAACTGCTTAAGAAATATTTCTGTTCTGTGTTCACAGCTGAAGCGCCGGAAGCAAGACTGAAGAAAACAAACGTTAATAGGGCTGGAGGTGTGGCAGACCCTGATAAATTTTCAGAGGATTGTATTCATGAGGAACTCGCTAAACTATAGGTGGAAAATGCAATGAGACCGAATGGTGTACATCCAAGGGAGCTTAGGGAAGTTGTGAAAACTACGCTGGCTGACCTTTTCAATGCTTCTCTAGATTTAGGAATGGTACCGGAGGATTGGAGAAGAGCGGATGTGGTCCCTCTCCACAAAAGTGGAAGTAAGGAAGACGTAGGGAACTACAGGCTAGTAAGTCTGACTTCTGAGGTAAGTAAATTAATAGAAATGCTTTTAAAACAGAAAATAGTGCAGTTTCTGGAATCTGGTGGATTACAGGACCTGAGGCAACATCGATTCACTAGAGGCAGCTCTTTTCAGACAAATCTGATCAATTTCTTTGACTGAGTGACAAGAGAATTGGATAGAAGGAAAGCACTAGATGTGGTGTATTTAGATTTTAGCAAACCTTTAATACAGTTTATTTATTAGACACCTGTCTGGAACAGAGTGCTTTCAGTATGGGCCCTAAATTGACAGACTAGGTCAGGAACTGGCTGTGTAGAAGGCAACAGAGGGTAGTGGTCAATAGAGATCGCTTTGAGGAAAGGAATGTTACCAGTGGTGTGCCTGCTCTTTTTAACATTTTAAAGCGATATTGCTAAATGGCTGACTGGTAAGATTTGCCTCTTTGTGGATGATAACCAAAATTTGCAATAGAGTAGATACCCCTGATGGTGTGAAAAACATGAGGAAGGCCCTAGTGAAGCTTGTGGAATGGTCTGAAATTTTGCAGCTAAGATTTGCTGCTAAGAAATGCAAGATCATGCATTTGGGCTGCAAAAACCTGAGGGAATAGTACAGTTTAGGAGATGAAGAACTTTTGTACATGAAAGAGGAGTGGGACTCGATGGTGATAGTACGTGATGATCTTAAGGTAGCCAAACAGGTTGAAAAGGCGATGGCAAAAGCTAGAAGGATGCTTGGGTGAATAGGGAGAGGAATGACCAGTAGAAAAAAAGAGGTTTTGATACCCCTGTACAAAACACTGGTGAGATCTCATTTAGAATATTGTGTACAATTCTGGAGACCGCACCTTCCAAAAGATATAAAAAGGATGGAGTTGGTCCAGAGGAAGGCTACTAAAATTGTTGATGGTCTACATTAGAAATCTCAAAGTCCCTCCTTGAGGGCCGCAATCCAGTCGGGTTGTCAGGATTTCCCCAGGACCACTTCCCCATGCTGCTCATCCACGTCGGAACGAATGACACTGCTAAGAACACCCTGGAGGACATAGCTAGAGACTTCGGAGCTCTGGGAAAGAGGCTGAAGCAGACAGGAGCACAGGTAGTATTCTCTTCCATTCTTCCTGTTAGGGGCAGAGGAAGGGACAGGGACGAACGCATCCTGAAGACGAATGAGTGGCTACAACGATGGTGCCGGGAGATGAACTTCGGATTCCTGAATCACGGAGAGACACTGCAGGGACTACAGGGACCAGACGGACTCCACCTGACCAACAGAGGTAAGAATGTCTTCGGACACAGACTAGCCCGCCTACTTCGAAGGGCTTTAAACTAGGTAAGTCGGGGGTGGGTACCCACTTTTACACCGGAGCAGTAAGTAACTATCCTGATGTGGAGAACCAACACTACGCTTCTAAGTCTGAGGTAAGTACCCTTATTGCAAAAGAATTGCTAGGAGACACCTTGACTCAAATGGGAGGCTCACTACAGGAGGTTAGTAAACAGAAAGAGTGGAGAGCTATGTATGTTAACGCACACAGCCTAGGGAATAAATTTCTACAACTAGAAACAGAAATAGTTAATGCAGATCTAGACATAGTAGCAATATCCGAAACATGGTTCACAGACTCTCATGGGTGGGATATAACTATACCAGGGTACAACCTGATTCGACAAGACAGAGAGGGTAAGTTAGGAGGTGGGGTAGCACTATACATCAAAGAAAACATTAAGACAACCAGGATCACGGATGTCAAGTATACTGGGGAATCTATCTGGGTAAACCTGGCCAGAGGCGGAGAAAAATGCCTGTACCTTGGTGTGATATACAGACCTCCAAGACAATCGGAGGACAAGGACGCAGAACTAATTGAAGACATTGAGAATATCACCTTACGGGGGGAGGCTGTACTATTAGGAGACTTCAACATGCCTGATGTAGACTGGAACACACTATCAGCGACAACTTGTGATAGCAGGAGGATATTAACGTCCATGAAGGGAGTACGGCTCAAACAAATGGTACTAGAGCCCACTAGGGCCCAGGCCATCCTGGACCTGGTACTTACGAATGGGGAAAGCGTCTCAGAGGTCTCGGTGGGAGAGACGCTAGCCACCAGTGACCATAACATGGTATGGTTTAACCTTAAGAAAGGCTTTCCTAGATCACAAACAAAAACAAAGGTACTCAATTTCCGGGGCACTGACTTCGCACGCATGGGAGATTTCGTCTATCAGACGCTGCAGGTTCAAGAAGTAACTACTAATGTGGAGGCTATGTGGTCAAGCTTGAAATCGATCCTTCATGAGGCAACTATCCGCTACATAAAATCGGTAACCAAACAACAAAGAAAAAAGAAACCCCAATGGTTCACAGATGAGGTATCGTGCCTCGTCAAGGAGAAGAAAAGAGCATTTCTCTCATACAAACGCACGGGGGAAAAAGAAGCAAACATTGAATACAGGAAAAAGTCTGCAGCGGTCAAAACAGCAGTCAGGGAGGCCAAAATTCGTATGGAAGAAACTCTAGTAAAGAACATCAAGAAAGGGGACAAATCCTTCTTCAGATACATTAGCGACAGGAAAAAGAACGCAAACGGGATAGTACGCCTTAGAACACCAGACGGGAATTATGTAGAAACAGACTCCGATAAAGCCAAACTACTGAATGATTACTTCTGTTCAGTCTTTACCTGCGAAGCACCAGGGCACGGGCCTCGGCTAGCAGCAAAGCAAAGCATGGAAGACCCATTTCAGAAGTTTGAGTTCACACCAGCTGATGTTTACAAAGAACTGTCAAGACTCAAGGTGAACAAAGCCATGGGACCGGACAATCTGCACCCAAGAGTGCTCAGAGAGCTATGCGATGTTTTGGCGGAACCTTTAGCAATACTCTTCAATCTCTCCCTAAATACGGGGAGAGTCCCCCTGGACTGGAAAACTGCCAACGTGGTTCCTCTGCACAAAAAGGGTTGCAGAGCGGAGGCCGCAAATTACAGACCAGTAAGTCTCACATCAATAGTGTGTAAACTCATGGAAACTCTACTTAAAGAGAAATTAGACACAATATTGGATGAGGGGAATCTGAGGGATCCCTGTCAACATGGATTCACTAGGGGGAGGTCATGCCAGTCCAATCTCATCAGCTTCTTTGATTGGGTGACAGGAAAGCTGGACTCGGGAGAGTCTCTGGACATAGTATACTTGGATTTCAGTAAAGCTTTTGACAGTGTCCCACACCGTAGACTATTAAACAAGATGAAATCGATGGGGTTAGGTGAGAAACTAACGGCGTGGGTCAACGATTGGCTGAGTGGAAGACTTCAGAAAGTGGTGGTCAATGGCACCCTCTCTGAGACATCGGAGGTGACTAGCGGTGTGCCTCAGGGCTCAGTCCTGGGACCATCCCTTTTTAACATATTCATAAGGGACTTGACCCGAGGGCTTCAGGGTAAAGTAGCGCTGTTCGCCGACGACGCCAAACTGTGTAATATAGTGGGTGGAAGCAATCCCACGGATGGTATGACGCAGGATCTGATCAAGTTGGAAAAATGGTCCACGACATGGCAGCTGGGCTTCAACGCTAAGAAGTGTAAGGTCATGCATCTCGGCAGCAGAAATCCATGCAGAACATACACCTTGAATGGAGAAACACTAGCTAGGACTTCAGAGGAACGGGACTTGGGAGTGATCATCAGTGCAGACATGAAGGCTGCCAAACAAGTGGAGAAGGCCTCATCCAAGGCGAGGCAAATGATGGGATGTATCAATAGAAGCTTCGTCAGCCGCAAACCTGAAGTCATAATGCCACTGTATAGAACCATGGTGAGACCTCATCTAGAGTACTGTGTGCAATTCTGGAGGCCACATTACCGTAAATATGTGCTTCGAGCTGAGTCGGTCCAGCGAATGGCCACTAGGAAGGTCTCTGGACTCAAGGGTCTCTCATACGAGGAAAGACTGGGCAAATTGCAGCTGTACTCTCTAGAGGAGCGCAGGGAAAGGGGTGACATGATTGAGACTTTTAAGTACGTCACAGGTCGTGTCGAGGTAGAAAACGATATATTCCTTCCCAAGGGACCCTCGGTCACAAGGGGGCACCCGCTCAAACTCAGGGGAGGGAAATTTAGAGGTGACATCAGGAAGTATTTCTTCACAGAAAGAGTGGTAGATCACTGGAACAAACTTCCGACGCAGGTAATCAAGGCCACAAGCGTGCTCGACTTTAAGAATAAATGGGACATCCACGTGGGATCCCTACGTGGGTCGAGCAGCACTCAGACTTAATGGGGTGGGTCAGTAGAGTGGGCAGACTTGATGGGCTGTAGCCCTTTTCTGCCGTCACCTTTCTATGTTTCTATGTTTCTATAATATGCATTGAAAGCAGTGCATACACATAGATCTCATGCATATTCATTGGGGAAATCCTGAAAACCCGACTGGATTGCGGTCCTCAAGGAGAGACTTAGAGATCTACATCATAAGGTGTACAGTGAAAAACTTAAAGATCTCAATATGTACATTTTGGAGGAAAGGCAGGAGAGGGGAGATAGGATAGAGAAGTTTACTATTACTACTATTAATTATTTCTTTAGCTGTACCAGATGTATACGACACAACAATGTCCCCATTACTGCTCCATGAGCAGCCAAAGTTTGCCATTCCTTGACAGGGAATCTAATGCATCTGATGAAGAACAGCTTGCTGATCTCAATGAAGGCATTTGATCATGCACAGCCGGGTACAGGTGATTCTTAAGGTTTTTTGTAGTATTGATTGCACAGTTGTAGGTCTGTTTAGAATTAAGCGGACAAAGTTTGTGATGTACACAGATATTTCTGTTGTCTGACCCTACTAGTGTAAAAAATTCAATAAAGACTGAACGCTCAAATGAGCTTGCATTACGATTATCATTTCTCTCCATTGTGGGCTTACGGAGGGTTAGGCCCGCAGCCAGCATTATCCCCTCAAGGGTCACCTGGATAGTCCCTGTTTCCCAGGACTCTGACAAGGCGCTTTTCCAGTCCACAGGTCTTTGTCAGTGCCTCCTTTTTAACTCAGGGTGAGAACACCTTATGTCCACATTAGTCCTTCTTGAAAGCTTCCTTTTGGAAATGGGGGGTGGGGAGGAGAGAACATCTCCGCTTCTGGGGTTCTCTCCCGAGTGTTTAGGGCCTCTTAGCCACTTCAGAGACCCTTTTTATTATTAAAAACAGTACATGCAAATCAGTTTGCAAATTAGTCCCTTTAAGTATGCAAAAGCATTCCAGCCCTTTAAGAAGCAATTCTTTCATTTCAGCAGAACCCATTTGGCTGGCTGTCATCACGTATAGCCGGTACATGGATAGTTAATGTAATGCACTGTGGTGAGGCAAGAGAAATGAGTTGAACTGGAGGCTTATTGAGTAAAATAGCACGAATGGAAATTTGTCGTCAATTGTTCTACATGCTATATAAACAATAACACAAAAGTAACTTGCAAATTTACCCCCCTCTTTTATGAAAGCATAGCGCGGGTTTTAGTGCTGGCAGTGGTGCTAACTGCTCTGATGTTCATAAGAAATTCTATAGGCGTCAGAGCAGTTACCGCCGCTGCCGTCGCTAAAATCCACGCTATGCTTTCATAAAAGAGGGGGGTTATTTAGTAGTTACTAAAAATAAAGTAACTAGTCATTTAATTTTGTCGATCTTATCAAAAAATAACTATTAACACCGATAGTTACCTAAAAAATGTAACTAATTACAGTAACTAGTGTTACTATAACTAGTTACTACTCAGCACTGAATTTGCTGTAGATGGGTAAACTGGATTTAGTCTTTATCTGCCATCATGTTTCTGTTTCTATCTAGTCCTATACTTTTCTTTTCTCATTTCAAGTTAAGAACATAAGCATCGCCTCTGCCGAGTCAGACCACAGGTACATCGTGCTCAGCAGTCCGCTCTCGCGGCGGCCCCCCAGGTCAGTGACCTGCAAATGATCCTCTTTTGAAGACATTTTGACCTGTATAGTACCCCCTCTATCTATATCCCTCAATCCCCTTTTCCTTCAGGAACCTGTCCAACCCCTTCTTGTACCTTTCCTTTCTGCTTTCTATTTTAAAAGCTTACTGTTTGTTTTCTTAATTGTAAACCATTTTGGTTACAAATCAAATACAGTAAAACCTTGGTTTGCGAGCATAATTCGTTCCAGAACCATACTTGTAATCCAAAGCATTGACATCTTATGTTACCTCACTATAATAGGTTTTTTATTGCGAGTCAGTTTTTGTTTATTTTGGTACACATAAAGGGAAGGGTGGGGGTGTTATTTCTGTCATAATATTTACACTTTGATGGGTGGGAGGATGGAAGGATATGGCTAATAGGGTAAGGTTATTGGGGAAATCTATGTTTCTGTGTTTTATTAAATCATCATTAGGTGGTGAGAGAAAATGGTTGGTTTTATATATATATTTAAAAGTTAAATGTGCTTATATTGACTTATTATATATGTTATATTTATGAATTGCACTATTGAAGATTGGAAAATCAATAAAGATTTATTAAAAAAAAAAAAAAACTAATTTCCCCATAGGAAATAATGGAAACTCAAGACGATTCGTTCCACAACCCAAAAACTTTAATACAAAATACTATATGTATTCATTTGCAAGAACAGAAACTACACTCCTGCAGCGTCAGAGAGAGAAGAACCATCAGCTCAGTTGTGATGTATGTATACTGCATGTACTCGTATTGCAAGACATCGCTTGTATATCAAGTTAAAATTTAATAAAATGTTTTGCTTGGCTTGTAAAACACTTGCAAACTAAGGTCTTACTGTACATCTAAACTAAACTACCACTTATTGTTTCTTTTGCTCTACTAGACATACAGAACTCTGTACACAGCACATGTAAGAGATGATCCCCGCTCAATAGGGTTTATAATCTATTTGAGAAAAGAGGAAAAAATAAGAGATTAGAGAGTTATAATTAAAGTCTCATCTTCTACCACCTTAGAATGCATGTAAAGCCGGGTTTGAAAGTGGGCTAAGTAGAGGCTCTACTCAATATTGTCAGTAAACATACCTTCCAGTTACATTGGCACACGCGTTTGAGAAGGAATCAGGATGTCCCTCTGATATATGTTATTTCATTTACGGAGGAATAGGGACCTTGTGTCCAATGAAAAAGCGAACTGTGCCACACACTGGTGTTCACAGAAGGGGAAAACATTTTATATCTCAATATCCAGAGCTGCCGCTGCTGACCTCTTCATCTCATTTCACAGGACATCAAAGATCAGAACAATTTTGCCTTCCCATCAGGCCTGTAATTGTACTTAACTTGATTAACCCATTATATTTGCATGGAGACTTTACTCAACTAATCAGGGTAATTGGAAACACTGATCAATGGTATTGATCGGTGCAAGGGATTTGAACTTTGATAGCCCAACTCTCGACGTAAGAGAAAATGTGGCACCGGGGCTACAAAGATTTACAGAAGCAGTGGTTGGATGTACCAACACCCTGAGACAAGGGTGGGCAGTCTTTATGCACAGAGGGCTACATGAATGTCAGCACTCTCCCTGGAGCTCCACATTATTTAATGCCTGAACCAGAAATGCAGAGAGCTCCATAAACCTTCTGTCATAAGTAAAAATGTAACTAAAAATAAGAAAAACAAATTGCTAGAATGGCTTGTCCTGAAAATATTTGCGACATACCATTTTTAAAGTCAGCAAAACTCTGGTTAATGATGTTTTCTGTACAGTGGCGTAGTGCCCCTTCCCCCTGCCACATTCACGCCCTCCCTTCCCCTGTACCTCTTTAAATCTTCACCAGCAAAAGTAGCTGCTCCAGCAGCACTGGCTTTCCCTCTGACATCACTTCCTGGCCCTGCAACTAGGAAGTAATTTCAGAGGGAAGCCATGCCGGCATGAGCAGCAGGCCAGAGAAGTTCCTCACGCTGGCAAAGATTTAAAGAGGTACTGTGGAGGGCGGGGGGAGGGTGCAAGCGTGGCATGGGGAGATAGAGAGATGCCAGTGCCCCCCCCCCCCAAAACGGAACCTGGGACGGCCCTCCCCCTTTACTTCACTACTTTTTCTGTGTATACTTCCCATGATCTTGTCAGCCACAGGTTGCCCACTCCTGCTCTAAGCCAAACATGCATGGGACAGGAAGAGGCAAAGGGATGCTTATTTGGAACCGACTCTGTACAGGAAGATAGACAATTGCTTCCCTTTATAGAATACCAGTATAACACGTCAGATACACATGTATAATTTAGGTGCAATCACTTATATCAGCCACACAGCTGGTGCAAAATGCTTGCGCTTAGATTGCTATACAATGTGCATAAATTATAGTACATGTTTAACTGTGTGTCCTGCCAATGTGCACACCTACCTTCAAATCATGCACACTGCATTTAGGCATCATTTCATTGATTATTCCATACCTGGAACAACACATTTACGTGCGTGCAGATGTCGAAGTCGTGATCATTTGTGCGCATTCTTGGAATCCAAACACTGGAGCCCTCCTTACAAAAATTACTCTCTAATGCTCCCACAGTCGGTCAGTCATTTCGGGTAATTTATAAGTAACAGCATAACAACCCTCCATGGAAGTAAGACCATACTTGTGGCAATATGGAGAGACATCTGCAGCTTGTGGCAATCCGAAGAGTCAGAGGAGAGGCCCTGCTGGGACTGGCCGCGAGCAGCCTGTTTTGAGTGCTGTCTCCTGTTGACTGGCTGATGCTTTGGGTAAGGAAGGGAGGGAGGGAGCAAGGGGTTCGTGGCTCAGGACCATCACCTGCTTCAAGACGAGGGATGGGGGCTTTGTGGTTCAGGACCGCTGCTATTGGTACTTTGGGGAGACTTTTTCCCTGCTCCCCCCCCCCAGCAATTGTTTTGCCAATTGGGCGAGAGTGCTGGTTAACCGAGACCCAGTTAAATGAGATTCTACTGTACATATAATATAAGGATGGGGAACATGGCCTACTTAGCATCTGCAGGCAAGGGTTGCAGCAAGACAATATAATCTGGGAGATCTCTCTCCTGATGGGTGCATAAATCAGGAACCAAACTTTGGGATGATCATATCCGATGAGCTCAAGGTGACCACACAGCATGATAAGGTGGGTGACCAAAGTTAGAAGGATGCCAACCTGCCTAAAGAAGGGCATAACAGAAGATGGTGATGGTGATAATACCACTATTCAAGTTGTTGGTGAGGTTAGAGACCATATCTGAAGGATACAAAGAGTTGAGTCACAATCCAGAGAAAAGCAACTAAAATGGTGTGTCGGAAAATGAAACTTGAGGAATCAAATATGTATACACTGAAGGAGAAGAGGGTCAGGGATATAGGACACTTAACCTTTAAATACTTGAACGTTTTAGTGTCTGCTGATCTCAATGGTGCTTTATCACCCCCAATATCTGTCCATGTGGAGAGAAACCTCAGGATGACAGGGTCTGCAGGCAGTCTTTGCTAACTTTATAATGAGGGGCTGTGATATGAAACTGCTTCAACCAGTATTTGGTGGAAGCCCTTTCGCAGCAGCAACAACCTTGAATCATATTTTGTTTTGTTACCCACCGAATAAGGTGGGTATATAACATGTCTGCGTGCCTCTGGAAGATAGACAGGGCCTTCCACCGTAGTGAACAGAACCCCCAGATACTTGAGATTGATTCAGCACTAGGTAGCTCTTCCAAAAATTTATGATCCATCCCAGGTTCTGTAAAACCTGGATCACCTGTGCGACAGCCTTTTCTCCCTCCACTCAGGACGGGGCTCTTATCAACCAATCTTAGTGGTATGGGTATACCTGTAACCCCGCTTTGCGGCGGTGCCCCACTGCTACCACCATCAACTTGGTGAATGAACGAGGTGCTATTGCTAGACCGAAGGAAGGGCTGAGAACAGATGATGTCTCTGCAGGACATGGAATCTTAAAAATTTTCTGTGCTCCTGAAAAATGGGGAGATGGGAGGTGAGTCTCCATCAGATCCAGGGAAGCCAGGAATTTCCCTGGAGCTACAGCCTCAATGAATGACTGGATGGTCTCCATACGGAACTGTGGAATTTTCAGAGCTGCATTGACAGACTTGAGGTCCAGAATCGATCTCCATTTATCTGATCCTTTCTTGGGTACAATGAAGTATATGGATTCTTTGGATGGAAGGGGCTCTATGGCTTGAATATCCAATGGCCTTTGTACTGTAGTAAGAACTTTGCTTATTTTCTCCAGCCTACTGGCCAGCGAGTTTGCAAACAAATCTGGTAGAGAAAGGGCCCTCTAGAATGATATCTAGTATCCATCTGTCTGTAGTGATTTGCTCCCATGCTTCCACATAGTCTGCCAGGAGTCCCCTGATCTGCGATAGGGACGCTTCAGGTCTGGCATCATTGAGCTTTTTTAGTGGATGTCGTTGGGCGAGAAGTGGAATACTGAAGCCTTCTGACCCCTGAAAATCTCTGGCAGGATCCTAGAAAGGGTCTCTGAATCAAGACTCCTCCTGAATACTGGTGAAAACACCATGAATCTTGAAAATTAGACTGCCTAACCCCTCTAGGTAAAGATGTCAGATGACATTCTGCCCCACTAGCCATAAGGTTTCCAAACAACATTTGACCTTTGAATGACAGTTTACTGACGTCGGTGCTTAACAAAATGGTAGATACTATTATAAAGAACAAAATGACAGAACATATACATAAAGCATGAGAGAAACCCAACATGAATTTAGTCAAGGGAAATCTTGCTCACCAATCTACTGCATTTCTTTGAAGGGGTGAATGAACATGTGGATAAAGGTAAGCTGGTTCATATTGTATATTTAGATTTTCAAAAGGTAGTTGACAAAGTACCTCATGAAAGACTGCTGAGGAAATAGGAGGTAATGTCCTATTATGGATTAAGAACCGGTTGAAAGACAGAAAACAGAGTATGTTTGCATGGTCAATATTCTCAATGGAGAAGGGTAAATAGTGGGGGGTCACCAAAATTGTATATGGGATGAGAAAGAACATGTACTTCTTTGAAAAATACCCTTCTCAAAAAATTTTCAAAAATCTTAATCAAAATTATTCAGAGGTGTTATTCTACCGTGAAAAGCTCCTAAACACCTTAATCGCTTAAAGTTATTATCAAAGGGGGCAGAGCCTCAGATCCCCGTGTGTTGTAAAACCTTAACAATCACACTAGAAAGGGAATTAACCTCACTGGCTCATGCTCCCCTTCCTGCCCTTCTCTTAACTGTTGTTAAACTATAAATTTGCTCAAAGTTCTTAGAAAAAACAAGGACTTAGCTTCAAATTCTGGGCAGGGTGTATTGAAAGTTTCGCAGTGAGAATCGTTACCACTCAATCATTCCTGCCGTCTCTGCTAGTCCTCTTGTCAACGTTAAGCTAGCTGTCGTTTTGCCCTCAGGCTGCATCAGGGCTGTGGACCAGTGTTGCGGCGTTATATTTTTCACACTCACCACAGCTCTCTGAATAATTTTGATTAAGATTTTTGAAATTTTTTTTGAGAAGAGTATTTTTAAAAGAAATAAATAGTGGGGTTCCCCAGGGGTCTGTGCTGGAACTGGTGCTTTTTAACATATCTATCTATCTAGGAATAACTAGTGAGATAATTAAAATTCCTGATGAACCAAAGTTGTTAAATCAGGTACTTTAGCTAGGTTGTGAGCCTTCGGGTCAGATAGGGTAGTTTTTCCTCAAGTACCTAATTTCATTTTAGTTTGATACATTGTAAACCACTTAGGATCAAATCTTAAATAAACAAACATAAAACATATAATGAAGCTACTAAGTAGTAGATTCAAAACAAACCAGAGAAAATATTTCTTTACACAAAGGGCTCCTTTTACTAAGGTGCGCTAACGTTTTTAGCGCACGCAGGATTTTAGCACAAGCTACACTTCTAGAACTACCGCCAGCTCAATGCTAGCGTTAAGGTCTAGCGCGCTATATTCTGCGCGTTAAAACCCTAACGCACCTTTGTAAAAGGAGCCCAAAGTGTACTTGGGACTCGTTGCCACAGAATGTGGTGAAATCAATTAGCTTAGCAGGGTTTAAAAAAAGGCTTGGATAATTTCCTAAAAGAGAAGTCCATAGGCCATATTGAGATGGCTTGGGGAAATCCATTGCTTATTCCTAGGATAAGCAGCAGAAAATCTGTTTTACTACTTGGGGGTCTAGCTAGGTCCTTAGGACCTGGGTTGGCCACTGTTGGAAACAGTTTGCTGGGCTTGATGGACTTTCAGTCTGTCCCAGTATGGCAATTCTTATGTTCTTAGTTGGGATTTCAGAATTTCTCCAATGAATATACATTACCATTTATACTAGGAGTACACTTGAAAATCAATGCTTGTGTGTAAAAAAATTTCCATCAAAAAAACACAAGTCCACTTTGAAATAATCAAACTTCTCATTCAAAATATTTTTGAATAAAAAAAAAAAATGTTGTGCTCAGACCCATAACCAAAATGCCACAGGATCATCATATTATTAATAAATTCACCAATAACACAATCTGATTTTCCACAAGGGTCCTTAATCAAGACTATTCCACATATGGTAGTATAATTTTTCCACCTTCAGGGTGATTTTCTTTAAAATATATGGATCACTAGGGTAGCGGTAGTGTATGTATGTTTTCTAATGCAACTTTTGCTGTTTTGATAGGGGAAATTCCTTGATAAAGCTACTTCTAGCGAAACATGTCGGTATGACATTCCCCTAGCCGGAGACCACATCTAAAAGCTAAGTGATAGCTTATAAAAATATTTGAATTTGAAAAGTGTTTGATAATATGCAGAAGTGAAGAATATATGTCAAAATTGACTAGAATAATTAGGACCCGATGACGAGTTGACACATAAAGCTTGGAACAATGAAATATTATTGAGTTCCAAGTGGTGCCGCTGAGGATCCTTTAAAACTGTATTTAAAATTTGAATAAACATAAGGGTATTCTAATGGTGGAAAAATTATACTACCATATGTGGAATAGACAGGATCATCATAGTCACATCAATGTCCCAACCATCCCTTGCCTTGTCATACTTTTTCAATATTTTGAATCACTTCTTCAGGAGAGGACGCCCACTACAATACAGCATTACTAAGCAGATTAGTAGCAGTGAATTACAAGAGCCATTTCCTCAAAGGTCTCAGAGTTCGTTTTTCTTCCTTTGAGAAGAGTCAGGTATGATGTATGAGGCCCCACCTGGAATACTGTGTGCAATTCTGGAGGCCGCATTATCGCAAGGATGTGCTGAGACTGGAGTCGGTGCAAAGAATGGCCACCCGGATGGTCTCGGGACTCAAGGAGCTACCATACGAAAAACGGCTTGACAAATTACAGCTATACTCGCTCGAGGAGCGCAGAGAGAGGGGGGACATGATCGAGACGTTCAAGTATCTTACGGGCCGCATCGAGGCGGAAGAAGATATCTTCTTTTTCAAGAGTCCCACGACAACAAGAGGACATCCGTTGAAAATCAGGGGCGGGAAACTACGAGGTGACACCAGGAAATTCTTTTTCACTGAAAGAGTGGTTGATCGCTGGAATAGTCTTCCACTACAGGTGATTGAGGCCAGCAGCGTGCCTGATTTTAAGGCAAAATGGGATCGGCACATGGGATCTATTCACAGGGCAAAGGTAGGGGAGGGACATTAAGGTGGGCAGACTAGATGGGCCGTGGGCCCTTATCTGCCGTCTATTTCTATGTTTCTATGATGTAATTTGTAATGTAATTTATTTCTTATATAACGCTACATCCGTTAGGTTCTAAGCGGTTTACAGAAAATATACATTAAGATTAGAAATAAGAAAGGTACTTGAAAAATTCCCTTACTGTCCCGAAGGCTCACAATCTAACTAAAGTACCTGGAGGGTAATAGAGAAGTGAGAAGTAGAGATAGAGGAAAAATTAAAAAATAAAATAAACATTTTTTATAAGACAGCATTGATCTAAATACTTGGGGTGTCAAAGTCCCTCCTCGAGGGCCGGAATCCAGTCGGGTTTTCAGGATTTCCCCAATGAATATGCCTGAGATCTATTTGCATGCACTGCTTTCAGTGCATCTTCATTGGGGAAATCCTGAAAACCCGACTGGATTGTGGCCCTTGAGGACCGACTTTGACACCTGTGCAGGTAGAAGAGAGGAGAGAAAGGAATAGATGCAGAAGGTGGAACCGTTGAACAGTAGAATTCTGTTGAAATTTAAATGATAGAAATAGAACAAAACAAAGACAAAAGGCAAAACAATAAATAAGATTAAATCATAAGCTGGAAATAAAAATAAAAATAAAACTTTGTCTTCAGTCCACGGTTTCAGAAGGAAGACGGTTTAGGCTTGCAGAACTTCAGCTATTTAGGATCCTCAAGTTTAGAAAGCTTTCTAAAACAAATAGTAACCAAACAGGTGCTGATCCAGGTATTTTTTTGTAATTTATAAGGGGAAAGGGATTGGGACTTGTACACCACCTTTTTGTAGTTTTACAACCACATTCAAAGTGGTCTGTATACAGGTACTTCAAGCATTTTTCCTATCTATCCCAGTGGGCTCACAATCTATCTAATGTACCCGAGGAAGTGGAGAATTAAGCGACTTGCCCAGGGTCACAGGGAGCAGCGCAGGGTTTGAATCTACAACCTCACACATGAGATTATTTGTGTGCACTATCTCCAATATATGTAAATAAATCTCATGCATATTCATTTGAGGAAATTCTGAAAACCTAACTTAGCAAGGGCCGAGGTTGGTCACCCCTGGTTTAGCTCACCTTCTGAATCCTATGCTATAAATATCCCTGCACGCCACTGGTTAAGACTAACCACAGCCTGTAGTTGTCAACTGCCTCCTTGCTTCCACTTTTGAGGCGAGGGACCACATCTACCCTTTTCCAGTCCTCGGGGACCACTCCCAACTCTAGAGAAGCAGTGGAGAAGATCAGAGAGTGCACCGCCAAAACTTTCCTTAGTTCCTTCAGTACCCTCTGATGTATCCAATCCAGCCCCATTGCTTTGTCGAAAATCTCAAAAACCCCACTGGTTCCGTGGCCCTTGAAGAATGATTACACAACATACTCTACGCCAGGAATGGGTAATCGGTGAAGCAAAATTTTAATATTTTGAACAGTATATTTTAGACAAAGAGAATGTGAAGACTTTGGCAAGGCACTGTACGTTATTAGGGTCATAGTCATTCACACGCGGGACTTCGGCACACTGACTTTGCAGCGCAGACAAATCGGCGCAAGACCCCAGTGCGCCACCTAAAAAGTTACTTTTAAAGAGTTCCGATGCAGGGTGTGAGTGGGGAACCTCACCAGTTTACTTCATACTCTTCGCGCTGCCGTTGGGGGGGGGTTGGAACCCTCCATTATAGAGTAAACTTAACTTTTTCCTGATTTTTTAGGAAAAAGTTAAGTTTTCTCTATAATGTGGTGGGTTGCACCCCCCACGCCCCCCAACGGCAGCGCGAAGAGTATGAAGTAAACTGGTGGGGTTCCCCACTCACACCTGTCTGAGTTCTTATAAAAGCAACTTTTTAGGCGGCGCACTGGGGTCTTGCGCCGAATTGTCGGCACGCCGAAGTCTCGCGCGCTTTTGCCCCGTCACCCTTTGTTAATCTAGGAGCTTGTCAAAATCTCCACACACACAAATACAGAACAGGCAGTTGTTTATATTAGGAAAGCTCTCGGGAATTTTAGGAGAAATAACCAGTGAACATGTGCTCTACAACCTGTCTGTTAATAAATCAAGCTTGTTAATATTCCTGGCTGCTTTGGTCTTTGTGATCCAGTGGAAAAGGTTATTAAATCTGGGTGCTTGTGTCTTAGTGATTAGAACACACCACTTGAGACATTTACTGCGATGTGTTCTGAATGAGCAGCTCAAGCCTAATCCAATCCTTCTCGTATGGATTTACTCAGAGCTCCGACTTTGATTCTGCACTAATTGGGTCACTGGCCTTCCGAATCCATCACTAATTAATTGGATGGAGCAACAAAGAAAGAAAAGAACTGAGGGAGGTGGGGGACAATGCTTTCCCCCATGCCAGCCTGCCACCGCTGCTTGGAATGACCAGGAGCACCCACCCCAGAAATGCTCCAAGTCAGTCTGAGCATGTATGCTCAAAGAGCTGAAAAAACAAACATTCATTCATACTTGTTACTGTCAGACACAATCAAGCTGACCTTGAACTTTAACCAATTTGTAGCTACACCTTGATTTACAAGTACAATACTGACATCTCTTTAGTTCAAGCAAATTTTTACTTATGTATTTAATTTTCTATTAAATAGATAAGGTACTCGTGCATTTTTCCCCTGTCTGTCCTGGTAGGCTCATAATCTAATATACCAGGGTTTCAAGACAAAGTTGGACAAGTTCATGCTAAACTGGTGAGACTGGACTCATCTGGAGCACTGGTCTTGACCTAGGGGCCGCCGTGTGAGCGGACTGCTGGGCAGGATGGAACACTGGTCTGACCCAGCAGCGGCAATTCTTATGTTCTTATGTACCTGGGGCAATGGGGGGGGGGGCAAGTGACTTGCCATGAGTCACAAGGAGCAGCGTGGGTTTGAACCCACAACCTCAGGGTCTGAGACTGTAGCTTTAACCACTGCGCCACACTCTCCCATATACAGATCAGTTTTCCATTGCCAATAAGTGGTCACCACAAGTAACAAATCTAAAGGATGTTTTGAAACATATAGGTCCTCATTTTATAAATTCTAGTCACATTTAGGGAAAATACTTAGAGTATCTGAATAGAAAGAAATGTAAATGCCGTGACTATCTCAAACAGATGAATTATCAAAAGTATGTTATGTTAATACGAGCCCGATATAGCTCCCTCAAATGTTTCCCTCGACCCTAAAGAAAAATTTCGTTATGAAACATGCATGTCGGGAGAGGTGAATCTGGGAAGAGATCACAATAAGCTAAGTGATGTTCCTTCAATTCAAATGAAAATTTTATGCGAAATAAGAAAAAATAGTAAATGAGTTCTTATGAATAATTAATAAAGGTTGGACCGACAAAGAGTTTTCAGCTACCGGGAGTGTTTGGCCCGGTGGTAGTCTGAAGGTCCACACAAGTAAAACCAGTATCAATCGTTAGCCCTTGATGTGATATTGATAAGACTACAAAGTATATGTTAATATGAGAGCATCTATTAAAGAGTTTCCTTTTTAAAGATGCGTTTAATGTGTGAACTTAATTAAGGATTTTTATTAAAATTTTTCTTTTTTACCTTTTTATTTCCCTGTGATTTCCCTTCCCTGTTGTATTTTTACCATTTATGTTTTCTTTAATATATACGATTGTAGTTCTACCCTTTCTTTCCTCATGTGTCTGTTAGTTTGTATGACTTTATTTATTATTCTGTATGATAATGTGTTAAATTTATGTATCCTTTTATAATTAATCTGTTGTATCTATTTTTTATCTGTAAATCGCTTAGCAATTTAAATTAAGCGATTCAACAAGTTAAAAATAAACTTGAAACTTGATTTCAGTTGCGGGTGTACTTTTATAGAATAATCTGACAGGACCGTTGAGGTTGATTTCGATATTCATAAATTTAAGCAAGTAGTGAAACATTGTTTGTGGAGGGTTTACTTGACTAAGGGGTCCTTTTACTAAGGTGCGCTAACCGATTTAGCATGCGCTAATCATTAGCGCGCCTTAGTGAAAAGACCCCTGAGTCTTGATACTAACTGCAAGTATTTTAGATGAATTTGTTTGTCCATTTGTATGTTTGTAATATGATTATGTTTGTATTTTGTAAACCGCTTAGGTTTAAGCGGGTTAGAAATTTTTTAAAATTGTTCCATACATTGGAAAACGTGGTATATCAAGTACCAATAAACCACTGTCTTAAGGTTTTAAAACACCATAAGTAAAGATTGTTATTTATATTCAGGTAATCCCTCAACAGAAACTCACCCCAATCTATTCCAACCCTATGTTAACAGGCCGGTCCAATAGGAAAGAGAAAAACAATCAATCAGTTTCCATCTACCGCCCCCTATAACATCATGATCCCAAGAGATTAATGATAGTATTCTCAAATGCAGAGTACAGAAATGGAGTCCAAAGACATAGAAAGTGATTAATTTTATTTTGCCCCATACCTTGTACCAACATTTATTCCATTTCCTATTCACATTTAAAATATACCATCACTTAAACTTTTATCTTGCATAAATGTCTGTCCTCATTTTACTGAATAGGGAAATATGAAATCCAGGTGCATGCAAAGGGCAAGAGGGTATGATCCGGGCATGTTTGAGGAGGAACAGGGACAGGCAAGTTCACCAACTAAAAGACGGATGTCAGATGCTATATCTGCTACCAAACACCTTTAATATTTAGAAAACAGCTGCTATTGAGTGTCACACCACTGGAGGAATGGGGGAGATATTGCCCCACCCTTACTACCCCAGTGGTTTTTGTTCTTCTAAATGCCAAACTGGTAAGGAAAACCTGTCACCAACTGTGTCAAGATAACATCTGATAATGTTTAAAAAAATTATGTGCTGGATTTGAACCCATCAATCCTCTATAATAAAACCTTACAATTTTGTGATCCCTGCCACCGTGGTTTCTGACTCCGTGGCCGTGTTCGATTTGTGGCATGTGCGGCATGCGTCAGTGTGTGGCGCGTGCGCACATTGGGAGCTAACACCGGTGGAGAGAAGGAGGCAGCGGCGACCAAGCTACGGAGCTAGGGGAGGGAAGGCCACAACCACTGCCGTTCCCTGGTCGCATGGTCTTCTCCTCTGCCTCCACTCTCCAATCTGGGTCAGAGCACCATTGCAGCTCACAGGAGCCACGCACTCTGCCCATCTGGCAGCAAACCAACACCCCTTACCTCTGAATTTGAGTTCGTTGGGTGGGTCAAGGGTGAGGATATGTTTATTCACTGCCATGGTGCTGGAGCCTGGTGGTGCTGCCACAGAGAGGGGGTGGGCTGGGCTGGGCTGGACTGAGGGGAGGGGGAGGGCAAAGGAAGGGGAGCAAGGTGCAGGCGGGGAACGGGAGGGAGGGAAAGAGACAGAAAGATAGACAGTGGCCAACGAGAGAGAAAAAGAGATAGACAGAAAGACAGACACAGCAGCCAAGGAGAGAGAGAGAGACAGAAAGACAGACAGACAGACAGACACACAGACAGTAGTCAAGCAGAGACATAGAAAGAAAGAAAGATGGACAGACAGCGGCCAAAGGGAGAGCGAGACAGAAAGAAAGACAGATAGACCCATCTATTCTAGCACCTGTTAATGTACTTAGGGTTTCGTGTTCCCTGCCGCCGTGTTTTCTGATCCGTGGCCGGATTCTATTTTAGAACCCGGCGGCAGGGAACACTCTGTCCACTCCCCCCCTCCCACCCTGACTCACCACCAGAGAAACCGCTGCTGCCGCTGATTCGGAACGGAGGCACAGGCACCCCTGCCGGCATCTATTTCTCACCCTCCTCCCTCTCACCTGCTCACCCGCTCGCAGCGTTTTAACTGAAAAGCGCTGCGCTATGCTGCCACTGGCCTCGCCGTCTTCTCTCCACTGTGGCCCACCCTCTGACAACTTCCCGTTTCCGCTAGGGCGGGCCACAGTGGAGAGAAGACACCGAGGCCAGCAACAGCGCGGCGCAGCACTTTTCTTCGAGGCAAGTAGATTTCTGAAGGCGTATGCACAGGGAGAGCAGGAAAGGGGTACTGCTGGATGGTGGGAGAGAAAAGGAAGGGAACAGGGGGAGCAGGCAAGGGGTGGGTGCACAGGGAAGGGGGGAAATGCTGCTGCTGCACAGGGAAAGGGAGGAATGCTACTGCACAGGGAATGGGTGAATGCTGCTGTTGCTGCTGTTGCTGCTACACAGGGAAGTGGGGGCAGGGGGGATAAGAAAAGGGAAAGGGGGCCAGGGAGCAATCTTGGTTTGCTTTGGGGGGTGAGACAGAAGGGGGACATGGAAAGAGACAGAAAGATAGGCAGGCAGCGCATGAGAATGAAAGAAAGACACAAAGAAAGACAGCAGGCAGGTAGACAGAAAGAAAGACAGACATACAAAGGGGGCCAGGGAGAGAGACAGACAGAAAGACAGACAGTGGGATGGAGAGAGACAAAGAAAGCAAGAAAGAGACAGGGGCAGGGAGAGACACAGAAAGAAAGAAAGACAGACAGACAGACATATTTCTAGCACCCGTTAATGTAACGGGCTTAAACACTAGTATTATATATATTTCTGTTTCTAAAACAGATGCTTATGCTGTAATTACCCAGCACCTAAAATGTCAATGTCACTTGTATTTTTAGAACAAACTCTATTTCAGCAGATTATGTACTTAAATACTAGCGACACTTCAGAAGTGCTTATCCGCACATCTCAAATCCTACGTCTACAACCCATTTAAAACAGGGCTTTCAATGAAAGATTGTTTGCAAGACCAGACCAAGAGATCAGAAGAAAACCCAAACACCTAGACGATAATGACCAAAAGCAATACAAGCAGAATTCCTAACAAATGAACCTGGTGCTTCACGAGAAGCCTGAACTGCTAAGAGTGGTTTATTAAGCTACAAACGATCCAGGTCTTAGCATCTTGAGGTACTCAATCACAGAGTGATCACAAGAATAGATACATTGAGGGGCATTTTCAATAGGGCGTACACTCCCGAGGTTGGACGTTTTTGGGCAGGACGTCCACAAAACTAGGGAAAAAAGTATCCATTTTCAAAACTGCCAGACGTCTGTCTTTAATTTTTGAACATGACTTAGGTATAAGTTTTAGTCCTAGGATGTCTATCTTTTTTGGCCATTTTCAATAATAAAAATGTCCACACGAAAAACACACAAAAGCAAGTTTTGTCTAATCACGGCAGAGGAAACCCCACCAGCTGAGCCAGTTTCAGGGATTCCTGCTGACTCAGCAGATATGGATTACCTCTGCCAGGATCAGCTGCGCCATAGTGCCCTACACCCCTTCCCCCGACATCCCTCAACGTTCCTGGACCCCCCCTCACACCACCTAACATCATGGGAAACCCCCATACATTACCCAACACCGCCCAACATCATAGAACACACACCCCAATCACCCGACACCCCCATACCTTCCGCTGCAAAAACGGCAGGAGGGAAGCCCAGTCCCTCCTGCCTACAGGGCTGCATGCTAAGAATGACGGACTGTCCTCCTCTTAATGCATCTTGGAATGCAGTGGGAAGGGCTCCTAAGTTCCTGACTGGCCTGTGGGAAGCCCTCCGGGTCAGCCGGGGTGGCCCCACAGTCCGGGCAACACCAAGCTAACTCCTGCAATGAAGATCCCTCCGTCTTCTGCCACCCTCCCGCTGCCTATCAGGGAGTCTATACAAGGCCTGGAACTGGTGCTAGCTTAACTGACGCAGAGCCTTCAAGTCTATCCGCTTGTGAGGCCCTGTAGGTACCACCCCTCTGACTCAAACGTGTCAAAGTGGGTGAAGCCGACAGGGCCTTCCTGAGCTCGTGGACGCAAAGGCTCTTCGGTGAAGTTAGCATCGGTGCCAGGCCCTATGTAGAATCCAGAATCCGGGTCAAGCTGTGTTAGAATGGTAGGAGGAAGGTTAGAGGAGGAGAAATGCTTGACTTTCTTGGGGGAGGGAAGAAGAGAGGGAGGGATGTTGGACTGGGGGATGTGGGGAAATGGAGAGAGTTGGTAAGGCTGGCTGATTGGCTGGCTGGCTGAATGGGTGTGGAGAAATGCTGGACATAGATGGAGGAGAAGGGAAGAAAGGAGGAAATGCACATGGATGGAGGAGAGAAAAGGGGAACTGAAAAGAAAGAAATGTGCAAGGATAAAGAGGAAAATAAGAGAAAGGAAGAAGGTGTAAATGGACAAAGTGGAATGGAAGGAAATAGAGAGAAGAGATGCACATGGCTGGAAGGGAAAAGGAAGAGGGGAAAAGATGCATGTGAATGGAGGAAGGGAGGAGAATGAACTTGGGACACAGATGGGAGGGACAGAATAGAAAGGGAGAATTGTTGGGCATGAGTGTGTGAGTGAGAGGGAAAGAGATGGGGCACATGGGGAAAAGAAGAAAGAGGAAAATTGTTGGGCATATAGAGAGAACAGTAAGAGATGCATGGGGAAGAGAAGGATGAGAGGGATAAATGTTGGATATGGTTGTGGAGAGGGAACAGTGGGTCAGATTAAAAGGGATGCAAGGGAGAGAAATGTTGGACATAGTGGTGGAAGGAATGGAGAGAGAAGTGTGGAATGTGCTAGAGAAGGAGAAATGTTGGGCATGGGGCTGGGAGCAGTGGCGAAAGATGCTGCACATGATCCGGGGGATGAGAGACGGAGAAATGTTGGCTGTCGCAGTAGAGGGAGTTGGAGATGTGCACCATGGATCTCTCTCTCTTTCCCCACAGTGTATGCAAATCAAGTTTGCAGCAAGGGAGGGAATGAGAGAAAGACAGATGGACAGTGAGAGAGAGGAGACATGTTGCCAATAGGGGTGGAGGAGAGAGGAAGAAAAGTTGGACTCATGGAGGTATATAGAGAGATGTTGGTTGGGGAAGGGAATGAGGTCCAGAGGAGAGGACGGGCCCAGGAGGCAGAAAGAAAGAAATGTTGGATGCACAGTCAGAAGGAAGTGCAACCAGAGACTAATAAAATCACCAGACAACAAAGGTAGGGAAAATTATTTTATTTTCAATTTAGTGATTGAAATGCGTCAGTTTTGAGAATTTATATCTGCTGTCTATATTTTGCACTATATTTGTCTATTTTTTTTTGTAGCTGTTCCTGAGGTGACATTGAATATTTTAAAGTCATCTGCCTTCACCTCTTTGAAAAGAAAAAAGAATATAAATGATAATTAACATTTTCTCTGTGTACGGTGTGCTTTGTGTTTTTTAATTTTGTGGTTACCATTATGTATTGTAAATGAAAAATGTATTGTATATGAAAAATGAATGGAAGAAATTGCATTACAATTAGTACTATTATTATGGGGGTGGAGTTTGGGCAGGTCAGGGGTGGAGCTTCAGCAGGGTACTTTGTTGATATTTGTTAGATTTAGGGGGTACTTGGTTTGACTTAGTTGAGAAACACTGCCCTATACTACAAGAGAAAATTCTTTTTTTCAAAAGGAATTTAATGAAGGTGACCCTGATTTCACTGCTAGTGGGAATTGGCTTAATCGCTAGACAAAAGATATAGAATAAAACAGCTCAATATTTCTGGGGAAGAACAGGCAGAAGACTGTAAGGAATTTATCATATTTCAAACAAAATTATATCATTTTATTAGAAAAAGGAGTCTCAAGGGAGCAGATATCGTAATTGCGATGAAACTGGTTTAATTATTACCATATTAGGCATTTCCCTCAGGATGACATGTGGAGTGAAACTCGAGCCGAGGGACCGGGTTTAGGCACCAACGGGTGTGCATTATCTGACACATGATGTTTTCAGTTGATTTTGTTCATTTCTATAACAGAGGAGAACAAGCGGAGAAAATGCAGCATTGCACCCAGGTAAGTACAGCTTTTCATCTGGGTTATAAAAGTTATATACGATGCTCTGTATGGAATTGCACTGTGGTTATGATGGTCCCAGCCAGCAACCTCTGCTTTAGATATCACTATTGATTTCATTTTGAGCACTGAGGTATGCGGATCTGAACACAGCACTTTAACATACATGATTGAATGTGGATATGGAGAAGTGATTGCTAATAATAAGATTTTTTTTTTTTTTTAAATTCTTTTAAATTACATATAAAGCCTGTGTAGATTGTACTATTGAATCGATTTAAAATCACAGGAAAGTATTATAGCTATACTCCACATAGTTTATGGTTAAATATTACCAGCAAAAAAAAAAATAAAATTATAGCTTCATGGCTTGAATGCTTCAGCTAGTGGAACGGACAATGAGCACTCCTCTGAAGAACACTGATGTAAAACCAACTTGTTTATTTCATAAAAGGACACGAGCAGAAGCGGTGGACCCCACAAAGCACTGTGTTTTGGGGTCCGAGGAACGCCTGCATCAGGGGTCACTAAACATATAAATATAACACAACATGTTAAAACACATCATATAAAAATTAAAAAATTTTTTTTTTCCTAAGCCATAAAAGTAAATGAATGCCAGAAGCCAATCAAGTAAATAAATAAATACATATAGATATAATGAATGATACATATATCAAAGATTCAACATATTTATAATATTTATGAAAAAAGTAAGGTTGATTAATAAATTATTAATGTTGTGTGCACATATGTATTAGTTCTTCTCTTCTTCTAAATGTATGTTATGTGGTTAAACAAAAAATAGGGGAAGATTTGTATTTGAATACGTCCGTTAGCAGTATTGATTGAGAAAGATATATACATGTGACAAACAAAACATATGATAATGTTTATGCAAATACCTAAAAATGGAACCAAACCTGTGGTGTATATGTTCACAGATGACAGGTCTGGGATAAAACAAAGCTGTGTAGTAAAAAAAATATGGAAATAAGACCATCAAAATACCATATTTCATCAGGAGAAAAACTCTAAAAACTCATTGCTCATTGTCCATTCCCACTTCCTTTTGTACTGCTTTATACCCGTGGGTTCTCTGTCCTGTTGGACTTTTTGGTGTTTGCTTGAACGCTTCAGCTCCCACTTATCAATGAAGTAAAGAGCAACTATTCTATTTAGCCCGTAGTAATGCAACTGGTAAACAAGTTACAACTCGCATGAATTGTAAAGCTGAAAAATCCAAGGGCTTTTAAAATCCCAGGGCTCATTTTACGAAGCCACGTTAGCGGTTTAACGTGCATAAGAGCGCACGCTAATTTGCCGGCCACGCTAGCCGCTACCGCCTCTTGAGCAGGCGGTAGTTTTTCGGCTAGCGCGGGGGTTAGCACGCGCTAAAAATGTGCTTGCGATAAAGCTGCTAACGTGGCTTTGTAAAAGGAACCCCTATTTCCTGCTGTTCGTCCAGTCTCCTATAAAACCAGAAGACTGCTCAATGAACATGGGCATTTTCCATAACTGGTTTTTTTTTTTTTTTTTTCAGTAAATCTGTTCCATCAGTAGAAAAGATTTTGAAATTGCTAAACCTGCTTAGGAAAGCAATCTTTCTCACTGAGGATACGCCATCTTATCCTGATGAGGATGAACTGCGAAGTGCTGACGGTGATTTTTTCTTCTTCGCAATGTCATATCATTGTGTCAGCCAACGGCCCAGGATGTACTTGAAACAGTAAAGAAAAAAAAAAATCTTGCCATAAGCCTCTCAACACGGCTTCTTTGTACACTGGATGATGGAAAAGGAATGTTAGAAATGCTAAAGAAAGTAAAAATTAAAAAATGTTACATTTATTGGATTGCTCAATCAAGGGATGAAATTGAACCACAAACCCTAGCAAAATCATGGAGGAGAAAAAAAAAAGTTACTCTGAAGACAAAAATAGGCAAGGACACGACACTGAACAAGAAGTGGCCGAGGAAAATGATGATAAATCTCCTTCCTTTGTTACAAGAAATACCAGGCTGTGAGAATGCTTGTGAAGCTGACAAAGGAAACGGATGCAGAAAGACGAGAAAAAAGAACCAACTAACAGTGATGTTAGCTATAGCAAGCAAATGAGAGAGAACAAAAATTACGGTGATGAAGACAACTGTGTGAAGCCTGCACAAGGATTAGATATAACTGAAAATCAGTTATAGTGAAGGGGTCTAGGTCAGTGTTTCTCAACTTCGTCTTATCGTACCTCCTTGCCAGTCATGTTTTCAGGATATCCACAATGAATATGCATGAAAGAAGCTTATATATAATGGAGCAGTAGCATAGTAAGAAGGGGGGGGGGGTGCGGTCTGCCCTGGTCACGGTCTACTTAAGGCAGAGGTGTCAAAGTCCTTCCTCGTGGGCGGCAATCCAGTCGGGTTTTCAGGATTTCCCCAATAAATATGCAAGTTTATGCATATTCATTGTGGATATCCTGAAAATGTGACTGGAAAGGGGGGTAACTCCAGGACAGAGTTGAGAAACACTGGTTTAAGCCAGTGGGTCCCTACCCTGTCCTGGAGGACCCCCAGGCCAATCGGGTTTTCAGGATAGCCCTAATGAATATGCATGGAGCAGATCTGCATGCCTGTCATTTCCATTATATGCAAATTTCTCTCATGCACATTCATTAAGGCTAGCCTGAAAATCCGATTGGCCTGGGGGGACTCCAGGACAGGGTTGGGAACCACTGGTCTAAGCTACTGAGGCAGCACTGACTTACCTGGAACACCATAAAACAGGGGTCTCAAAGTCCCTCCTTGAGGGCCGCAATCCAGTCGGGTTTTTAGTATTTCCCCAATGAATATTCATGAGATCTATTAGCATACAATGAAAGCAGTGCATGCAAATAGATCTCATGCATATTCATTGGGGAAATCCTGAAAACCCAACTGGATTGCGGCCCTCAAGGAGGGACTTTGACACCCCTGCCATAAAAGAAGCAACTGCTACTGATGATATGTTATTGATATGCTGGCACCACCTCACCACAAGAGAATTAACAGGAAAACAAACCTTAAATGACAAATTTTTAAAAAATACTTTTGGTTTCTCATTTTTATAATTCAAATGTGTTCTTCCAACAACTACACTACTGTGCTTGAATTAATGTTGTATACCATGTTCAATTTTCTTTATAAAATATGAAGTATTTCTATTAAAATGTTTGTTATAGTAGAAGGAAACCCACCAACTTAGAATGAGGAAAATATACTCACTGGATACACACTGGATACACATCTGGATTTAAAAGGAAGGAAGACCTCACTAGTGGTTCATACTCGTGTATACAGAGAACGAATCCAACTTACAGAAGTTTACTCATTGGTCAAAAAACCTCCATCCCTTTCCAAACAAATCATTCCATATCTAAAAGCTGTTCGAATTTGTTAAATTGCAAGAGGATTGTGAAAAATTGCAAGAGGACCTTCCTTGTGAGACTGGAAGACTGGGCATCAAAATGGCAGATGATGTTTAATGTGAGCTAGTGCATGTGGGAAAGAGGAACCCAAACTATAGCTAGGTTCTGTGTTAGAAGTCACTGCCCAGGAAAAGGATCTAGGTGTCATTGTTGAGGATACATTGAAACCCTCAGCTCAATGTATGGCGGCTGCTAAGAAAGCAAACAGAATATTAGGAATTATCAGGAAAGAGGAAACAAAGATGAAAATGTTATAATGTCCTTGTATCGCTCTATGGTATCGCATCTTGGATACTGTGTGCAGTTCTGGTTGCCGTATCTCAAAAAAAGATATAGCGGAATTAGAAAAGGTACAGAGAAGGGCGACAAAAATTATAAAAGAGATGGGACGACTTCCCTATGAGGAAAGGCTAAAGCGGCTAGGGCCCTTCAGCTTGGAGAAGAGATGCTCAGGGGCAATAGGTCTATAAAATAATGAGTGGAGTGGAAAGGATAAATGTGAATCACTTGTTCACTCTTTCCAAAAATACTAGGACTAGGGGACATGCGATGAAGCTACAAAGTAGTAGATTTAAATCAAACCAGAGAAAATATTTCTTCACACAAGATGTAATTAAACTCTGGAATTCGTTGTCAGACAATGTGGTGAAATCAGTTAGCTTAGTGGGGGTTTAAAAAAGGTTTGGATAATTTCCTAAAAGAGAAGTCCATAGGCCGTTATTGAGATGACTTGGGGAAATCCACTGCTTAATCCTAGGATAAGCAGCATAAAATCTATTTTACTACTTGGGACCTGGGTTGGCCACTGTTGGAAACAGTTTGCTGGGCTTGATGGACCTTCAGACTGTCCCAGTATGGCAAATCTTATGTTCTTAAAATATACTTTACATAGAATTTAAACCCACTCAACAATTATATTCTACTTGGAGGGCAGGAAGCATCTATTATCAACAGATGAATTAGCAAAAGTGCATTATGCTAATATGAGAGCATCTATAATATCAGTTGCATATTAATGAATAAGTTGGCAGGACAGTTGAGTCTGATCTTCAAAATTTTTTTAAAAAACTGCTGAAAACAACTTTTGTTTGTGGAGGCATGCTCTTGGATGAATGGGCAACTTTGTTAGCCTAGGATAAGATTCTCTCTGATCTTAATAAGCTTGGAAGTTGGTGGATTTCTCTCTCTCTATATATATATATTTGAATGGGGATATAGTCCAGCTCCTAGGGACCCACTAATCAGGTTTTCAGGATATCCACAATGAATATTTATAGAAGAGATCTCCATACAAATGCAAATCAATCTCATGTATATTCACCGTGAGATATCCTGAAAACCTGCCTGGCAAGGGGTACTCCAGGACCAACTTGGGAAACACTGATAATAGTCCATCAGCGTGGTTTTACATTATAATACAAACACACATACAATACTCCTGGTTGGTTACTGAATGTTAAACCAATATTTGAATACGTATTGTAGAATATAGTTACTAGCAGGGATTCATTCAGGCCATTTTGAGAGGAGCCGGCTTCATTTCCATCGGATTGTAAGAAGCAAGGAGACATTCGAAGATGGCATATATCCCCTGAAGTAGCCTGTTTTGGGCGAAACAGAAAGTCTTTTCTGTCGGGATGAGGAGTTGAAAGCCTCTGTTGAAATTTCATACTTTCAGATGAGTGTACTTTTTCCTTAATTGTGATTTTTGTTTTCTGTGCCTCCAAAACGACTTACACAATTGAAACGGAGCTGTAGCCTTCATTACTACTATAGTCAAGCTTGGGGTTCTGGTCACTTATTGTTGACACGTATAACACATAGAATTGGGTGTTTACAGCTGTAATTATACAAAAAAAGTTCTTGAAAAAAAATGTGACTTGATATGAATGGAAGCCCGATTTATTTCTATGTATGCGGAGTTTTTTTATAAACCCGTGATGATGTGTTGAGGGCTGGGTACTTGTGTAGTCCCAACCTCTCACAATTGAGGTTTATTTTTCTCCGATTTAATATTTTTATTATTTCACATACAGTTTATGTTATGTCAACTTTTTTTATGTATGTGGCCTGAATGAATCCCTGCTAGTAACTATATTCTACAATACGTATTCAATATATATTTATTAGTCATTACGATTGTATCCCAGAAATTTGTTAGTTGTACAAACCAATATTTGAAACATACATTCTATATGCTTTTTATTTATGCATCATTCACGTTTTCTATATTATTCAACTTCAATGAGCTGGTCCTGTTTGTATTGGATAACAGACTGTACACGACAAACTTATTTCCCTTTGGCAATCATATGCACTGGTGCATGGAAAGATTTTGAAGGAACTGAGCTTTTCTTACACTGAGCTTTTTATCATGGAACATTCTACTGGCAACTATCTCTGATTTGCTTCTTATACAACATTTCAAAAAGTTTTGAAGACGTAGCTTTTTTTCCTCAGTCTTCTCTGATATTTGATGGGTGTGTGTGGGTGTAGAGGGGGGATTTCTTTACATGCCAAGGGGTAATTCAGCTTTGTCTAAAACCAGACACAGAAACGTAGCCCCTTTGGAGCTCTCTGCAAGATCCTTTTTACACTATGGAATGTCTGGAAAGAAGTGCAAGAAAAAAAAAAGGGAACCGCTGTCCGAATACTGTGCGTGGCTGTGGAATAGGTGGCTGACCATAAAGGTTCAGGGTTACTGCTCAAAAGAAAAAAAAATGTATTGAGAAGTTAAATGCTACATTTCACAGGCAGGAGGGAGACTAATTTCAAAATAATGACCAACGGAGAGGATGCAGTTTTCTTTCAAAGTATCACATTGCCTGCAGAAGAATTCAAGGTGTCTGCTGATGAAAGGAAAGAGGATGGGATACAGGGCAAGATTCATTCTTCGATGGGCCCTAGGCCCAAGTACACTGGGCCAACTGGACCCTCCCCTTCATGGCCCTGTCCCCTTCCCAGCTCTGTCCCCCCTATGTGTCCCCATCATGCAAGAAGACCAAGTAGCACCTTCTCCGTCCTTCTTCATTATTCAGTGCAGCCAAAACTCGCAGTCTTCAAAAGGCTGCAGGCAGCGGTTTCTACATGCTGCCCATAGTTGACCCAGAAGCCTTCCCTTTGATGCAAATTCCCAGCGTCAGAGGAAAGGCTTCCAGGTCAGCCACGGGCAGTATATAGGAACAGCTTCCTGTGGCTTTTTGAAGACTGAGTTTGGCTGCACTGAATAATGAAGGAAGCAGGAGGTGGCAGTACCTGGGACATCTGGAGCTGGGCTCGGAGGAAGGTACATTGACATCATTGGAACAGGCCTCCACCCCCCCTCCCCACCGAACTCTTCAGGCCCGAGGCACATGCCTACTTGGCCTACCCTTTAATCCTGCCCTGATGAGATTCAATATACCATCTCTTTGTGGTTACAGACAAAGCGGTTTACATATTAAATACAGGTATTTATTTTGTACCTGAGGCAATGGAGGGTTAAGAAATTTGCCCAATCAAAAGGAGCTGCAGTGGGAATCAAACCGATTCCCCTGGCTCTCAGATCACTGCAGTAACCATGAGGCTACTCCTCCACTAAGGCATGAGACATGGGAGGGCTAATAGCCGAATAACAAACAAAACTATCTACCCGCATAAGATCATTGGGTCTACTGAACTTCAGGACAGCAATATAAACTCACCTATTCCCCTGACCCTCTATAAGAGTGCACTAATCCATATTCCCTGAACTTTCTGACAAAGAACCCCACCATCCACTCTCTCGAATCTCAAATGCTGTGTGCTTCGTCCTATGTTTGACCATGCCATGTATTCTCATTCAATGATCTTCCACACTGTCATATTGTTCGTCATCTTTGTCCTACTATACCAGTGTATCGCAAACCGTGTGCCACAACAGATTCCAGGTGCGCCCCGAGATGCCGGTCATGACTGTTGCGGTGAGAGGCATGTCCTGTAGTCAACCAGTGCCTGTGCCTTTCCTCCACCCCGGCGCCTCTGCTTCTTCACCTTGCCTTTCTTTCTGCAGCATCCTCCTCCCCCCCCCAACCAGTGGTAATTGGAGAATCAGGGCTGCGACTGGTGGACCTCCGCAAATGCGCATTATGTCATTGCATCAACGTTTGTGCATTCCAATTGCCCTCCAGCCATAGCCCCGAGATGAGTGCGTCACAGCTTAAAAAATTTGCGAAACGCTGTACTATACTACACCAGTGGTTCCCAACCCTGTCCTAGAGGACCCCCCCAGGCCAGTCAGGTTTTCAGGATAGCCCTAATGAATATGCATAGAGCAGATTTGCATGCCTGGCACCTCCATTATATGTAGATCTCTCTCATGCATATTCATTAGGGCTATCCTGAAAACCCGACTGGCCTGGGGGTTGAGAACCACTATTATACACCATATTTACCATACTGTGTTTTGCCATACCTATATCTGCCATGCTACAATCTCTCATGCCATGTTTGCCACACAATATTTGCTATTTCATGTCTTCCATACTATGTTTTGTCATGCATGCTTGCCTTACCATTTTGCCAAGTCATGTCATAATATATTACCCATGCTTTGTAATGCTGTTTGCTGTGCTATGTTTTGCTGTACTATGCTCGCCATACCATGCTTTGTTAACTATGTTTTGCCATCCCTGTCAGACAATGTTTGCCATACGATCTTCTACCATACTACGTATGTCAGAGTGTGGCGCAAGGGTTGGAATTGCAACTTCGGCAACTTGGGGTCGTGGATTTGGGCCCACTGCTCCTTGTGACCCTGGGAAGGTCACTTGGTTCCCCATTGCCCCAGGTATATTAGACAGATTGTGAGCCCACCAAGACAGAGAGCACATGCTTTAATACCTGAATGAATTCATAACCCTTCTGAGCTCCCCTGGGAGAATGGTATAGAAAATTGAATTAAAAAAATAAGAAATGTGGCACTAGTGCTAAGAACCCTGGCCAATAAGATTCTGCAACTATCAGTTCTGACTATACTACCGTAAAAGAAAAAAAAAATGGTTGTTTCAACATCCAGCTTTTTGAAATCATTCCTGCCATCCCTAAGTCTGTGAGGGTGAAAAAAAATAAAATAAAATAACTGACTACTGCAGATCAGCAAGGTATATGCCCTCATTTACTAAAAAAAAACAAAACCCCCACAACACTGGCTTCCTCTATTTCAGCATACTTCGTGTTGGCAATAGAGCAGGAAGCTTGGGATGTGTGCTCTATGCTCATCTGGCAACAGCAAATCACTGCTTTCCTCATTATGGTAGCAGGCATCAACATGTTTTCAAGTAAAAGGAAAAGTCTCAATTCTGAGCAGGGACAAAGCGTGTAAAAATAATTTCAATGATTTTTTTTTAACATGGCAAACTGACCACATCTGTTCACAGAGTGACCTGTCGGCCAGAAGAACTCTGGAAGGGCCAGAACTGCCTCAGAGGACTATAGAAAAAATATAGTAAATGTAAAATATTGTTCCTATTGTAAGAAAGTGACTGCAGGGGTACAGTCGAAATGTAAAGGTGCTATAAATTAGATCCTGTTTCCACAAAGTGAATATATCGTCCCTCGTATATTAACTCTGCATGCATAATAAAAAAAATCACTCCAACATCATAGGGTTCAGCCTGGATGAGCAGTGGGCAAAGAACTAATGAGGGGAAGAAAAGGTGGAGTGGGGGGGAGTGGGTAATGAGGAGATCCGGAGTGTGGGGAGGGGGGCGTCAAGACAGCACAGCTAAATCCTTGACCTGCTATTTAAAAGGTCAAGAAAAGTTCAACCAACTTCTCCAGAGCTCAATCCTGGTCCGATTCACTCAATTAAAAAATTTAGGAGTCCGGAGTCAGCAGCAGCGAAGGGACCAAAGCCGAGCATGTGGGAAAAAAAAGGGGGGTATTAGTGATCAAAATGGCAGCCTATTAGGCAACAATAGAAAAGGAAACAACCTGAACAAAAAAAAATAAATAAAGAGTGATGTGGCAGTGGCTCTCATCATCGCAGTGTTGCAGGCCAGAGCCTTTCAAGCACCAACATGCCCAGTTTTCAACTCTACTGCTTCTTCACTTAGGCCCCCTTTTATCAAGCTTCATTTGGGTTGGTTTTTTCTTTTTGTTTGTTTTTTTTAATCGCCAGCCGCTACAGCAAAAGCTCCGACGCTCACAGGAATTCTATGAGCATCAAGAGTTTTTACTGCAGCGGCCGGTAATAAAAAAAACCTTAACGCAGCTTGATAAAAGGGGGGCCTTAGTCTTAATCCCCAGTTCCCTTTCTTTATCATGCTCAAAAATACGGCACTTCTTATTTTATTTTGTCAAAAATGTGATAAAAGTGTGCATCTTATTTTGGCCATGCCCCTCATTAAAAAATACAAAAAAAAAAATCCACAACATGGTGCAAATACACTTTTTGGTTATCTAAGCTGCATTTGTGGTCTTGGGGTAGAGAACGACATGGGGACAAATTTTTCCCCATTCCCGCAGAAATTCATTTTCCCAGTCCCCACAAGTTCTTTTCCTGTCCCTGCCCCATTCCTGCAAGCTCCATCCTCATCTGCACAAGCCTCAAAACACTTTAAAATCATAAGTGTTTGCGGCTTGTGCAGTTAAGGCAGAGCTTATAGGATTGGGGCAGGGACAGGGACAGCGACAAAACTCACTGGGACGGAGAAATTGAATCCCTGCGGGGACAGAGATTAATTTGTCCCCTTGTCATTCTCTAGCTTGGGGCCAACGTTCAAAAAGTCCACGGCACAGATGTGAAGTACATGGGTTCTATTCCTATGGGTGGCCTAGCATTCAGCATGCACTGCTCGACACCGCACCTTTGTACAAGCCGGCCTTCATGAGCAGTTTTAGTGAATGTATTTTACCTGAAGTTTGAAATGGACAACTTGCAAGTACTTTCCCCTTTGAAAATGTGTGTGTAAGAAATATTCATGCACTTTGCATCTGCTCTTTTTTTTCTGGGCAGCTACAAGGGGGGAGGAAGAGTGTATTGCATTTGGGAAGCAAAAACTCAAAGGAATGAGAAACAGAGGGTAGGAGTAAAGGGACACTATTCTGACTGGAAAGGAGTCACGAGTGGTGTCCCGCAAGGGTCAGTGCGGGGACCACTGCTGTTCAATATATTTATTAATGACCTGGAAACAGGGACGAAGTGCGAAGTTATAAAATTTGCGGATGACACAAACTCTCCGGTACGGTTAGATCTGTTGGAAGAATGTAAAGAACTTCAAAGGGACCTGAACAAACTGAGTGAGTGGGCAAATAAATGGCAGATGAGCTTCAATGTAGAGAAATGTAAAGTCATGAACATAGGGAAAGGAAACCCGATGTACAACTACACGATGGGGGGGGATGATATTGGGGGAAGGCAACCTAGAAAAGGACTTGGGGGTTTTGGTGGATAAAACAATGAAACCAGCGGCACAATGCGCAGCGGCCTCAAAAAAGGCGAACAGAATGTTGGGCATTATCAAAAAAGATATCACTACCAGAACCAAGGAGGATATCCTCCCGCTGTATAGGGCAATGGTGCGACCGCATCTGGAGTACTGCGTTCAATACTGGTCGCTGTTCCTTAAGAAGGATATGGTGATACTCAAGAGGGTCCAGAGACGAACAACAAAAATGATAAAGGGCATGGAGAATCTTCCATATGCTGAGAGGCTGGAGAAGCTCGGGCTCTTTTCCCTGGAAAAGCGGAGACTTAAAGGGGATATGATAGAAACTTACAAGATTATGAAGGGTAGAGAGGGACAGTTTCTTCAGACTGGCAGGGGCAACAAAAACTAGAAGGCACTCAAAAAAATTGAAGGGAGACAGATTCAGAACAAATGCTAGGAAGTTCTTCTTCACTCAGAGGGAGGTGAACACCTGGAATTCACTTCCAGAAGAGGTGGTAGAGCAGAGTATGATTTTGGGTTTCAAAATGGGATTGGACGAGTTCCTGAAGGAAAAGGGGATTGAAGGGTACAATTAGAGGGCTACTCTACAGTACAAAATGCTTTAGAGCATTAGATCACTTATAGGTTATTGACCTGGGGGGCCGCCGCGGGAGCGGACTGCTGGGCATGATGGACCTGTGGTCTGACTCGGCAGAGGCGATGCTTATGTTCTTATGAATGGTACAGTTTAGGGAGTGAAGAACTTTTGTGTGATAGTATGTGTGATCTAAAGGTGGCTAAACAGGTTGAAAAGGCAACAGCGAAAGCTAGAAGATTGCTACGGTGCCTAGGGAGAGGTATAGCCAGTAGGAAAAAGGAGGTATTGATGCCCCTTTATAAGACTCTGGTGAGATCTCATTTATCCGATATTACCCTCACTGATATTCAAAATTAAACATTACAAAAAGGCCTTGTTGGCTTTGTGCCAACTTTTTTCCTCCCCTCCCCACCAACAATGCTATTTTCCACCCCTCTAGATGCCCAACACTGCTATCCTCCACCCACTTCCAATGACAGGCACTGCTAACCCCACTGATGACCATTGCTATAATAATAATAGCAGTTTATATACCAAAGGACATAAGAACATAAGAAGTTGCCTCCGCTGAGGCAGACCAGAGGTCCATCTCGCCCAGCGGTCCGCTCCCGCGGCGGCCCATCAGGCCCATTGCCTGAGCAATGGTCCCAGACTATCCCTATAACCTACCGCTACTCTTATCTGTACCCCTCAATTCCTTTATCCTCTAGGAACCTATCCAAACCTTCTTTGAAGCCTTGTAACGTGCTCCGGCCTATCACAGCCTCCGGAAGCGCGTTCCATGTGTCCACCACCCTCTGGGTGAAAAAGAACTTTCTGGCATTTGTTTTAAACCTGTCTCCTTTTAATTTTTCCGAGTGCCCCCTTGTACTTGTGGTTCCCCGTAATCTGAAAAATCTGTCCCTGTCTACTTTTTCTATACCCTTCAGGATCTTGAAGGTTTCTATCATGTCTCCTCTAAGTCTCCGCTTTTCCAGGGAGAACAGCCCCAGCTTTTTCAGTCTGTCAGTATATGAGAGGTTTTCCATACCTCTTATCAGTTTAGTTGCTCTTCTCTGGACTCCCTCAAGTACCGCCATGTCCTTTTTGAGGTACGGCGACCAATACTGGACACAGTACTCCAGATGCGGTCGCACCATTGCACGATACAGTGGCAGGATGACCTCCTTTGTCCTGGTCGTGATACCCTTCTTAATGATACCCAACATTTTGTTTGCTTTTCTTGAGGCTGTGGCGCACTGTGCCGACGTCTTCAAAGACGTGTCCACCATCACTCCCAGGTCTCTTTCAAGGTTACTTACCCCTAGCAGTGATCCTCCCATTTTGTAGCTGAACATCGGGTTCTTTTTCCCTACATGCATGACCTTGCATTTCCCTACGTTAAAGTTCATTTGCCATTTTTTGGCCCATTCTTCTAGCGTCGTTAGGTCCCTTTGCAGATCTTCGCAGTCTTCCATGGTTTCAACCCTGCGGTAGAGTTTGGTGTCATCCGCAAATTTAATAACTTCACAATTTGTTCCCGCCTCCAGGTCATTTATAAATATATTGAACAGGAGCGATCCCAGCACTGACCCCTGCGGAACTCCGCTCGTGACCCCATGCCAGTCTGAGTAATGGCCCTTCACTCCAACCCTCTGTTTCCTGTCTGCCAGCCAGTTTTTGATCCATCGGTGGACCTCCCCTTGCACCCCGTGTCTCCACAGCTTTTTAAGCAGTCTTTCGTGCGGTACCTTGTCAAAGGCTTTTTGAAAGTCAAGGTAAATGATGTCAATGGATTCCCCTTTATCCACCTGTCTGTTTACCCCCTCAAAGAAGTACAATAAGTTTGTGAGGCATGACCTACCCTTGCAGAAGCCGTGCTGGCTCGACTTTAGCTGTCCATTGTTTTCTATGTGTTCACAGATACTGTCCTTAATCAGTGCTTCCATCATTTTTCCCGGGACCGAGGTCAAGCTCACCGGCCTGTAGTTCCCCGGGTCCCCCCTTGAACCCTTCTTGAAGATGGGTGTGACATTTGCAATTTTCCAATCCTCCGGGATCTCTCCAGTTTTTAAGGATAGGTTACATATTTGGCGAAGTGGCTCTGCTATTACGTTCCTTAGTTCCTTGAGTACCCTTGGGTGAATGCCGTCCGGACCTGGCGATTTGTCGCTCTTTAGTCTGTCTATCTGCCTGAGGACATCCTCTTGGCTTACCTCTAGTTGGACCAGCTTTTCATCCCGATCCCCATTTACGATGTCCTCCGGTTCCGGAATATTGGATGTGTCCTCCCTCGTGAAGACTGACGTGAAGAACTTATTTAACCTGTCTGCTATCTCTTTTTCCTCTTTTATCACTCCTTTTTTGTCTCCATCATCCAATGGCCCCACTTCTTCCCTTGCCGGTTGCTTCCCCTTCACATATCTGAAGAACGATTTGAAGTTTGTTGCTTCCCCCGCCAGTCTCTCCTCATATTCTCTTTTAGCTTTTCTAACCACACGGTGACACTCCCTTTGGTGTTCTTTGTGCTCCTTTTGGTTGTCCTTTGTTTGGTCCTTTTTCCATTTTTTGAACGATGCTTTCTTGTCACTTATCGCCTTTTTCACTGCAGTTGTTATCCACGCTGGGTTTTTTGTTCGGTTTTTTTTTGCACCCCTTCCTGAATCTGGGGATGTACAGGTTCTGTGCCTCTTGCACCGTGCCCTTGAGTAGGGACCAGGCTTTTTCTACAGACTCCATCTTCCTTGCGCTACCGTTGAGTTTCTTTCCCACCAGTTTCCTCATGCCATCATAATTCCCTTTTTTGAAGTTGAGTGCTGTCGCTGTGGATCTTTTCACCTTTGATGGTCCAATTTCCAGCTTGCACTGGATCATGTTGTGATCGCTGTTTCCTAGGGGTTCTAGCACCGCCACCTCCTTTGCAGGTCCCCCTAGCCCATTGAGGATTAGGTCGAGAGTTGCATCCCCCCGTGTTGGTTCCGTGACCAGCTGTTCCATGAAACAGTCCCTCGTGGTTTCCAGGAATTTGGTCTCCCTTGTGCAGTTTGAGTGTCCAATACTCCAGTCTATCCCAGGGTAGTTGAAGTCTCCCATCACCATCACGCTTCCGCTTTTGCATATCTGCCTCAGCTCAGCCTCCAGGTCCTGGTCGAGTGCTTCCGGTTGTCCAGGTGGGCGATAGTACAGGCCCAATTTTATGTCTGATCCAGCTCCTCCAGGTAGCTTAATCCATAGTGATTCCAATTTGTCCGCCCTTACTGTTGTTTCTATCCTGGTTGAAGGTATGGAGTCCTTTATATAAAGCGCTATTCCTCCACCCTTCTTGTGTGTCCTGTCCCTCCTGTAGAGTTTGTACCCTGGTATGGCCACATCCCATTTGTTGTCGTCAGTCCACCACGTTTCTGTGACTCCTATTATGTCCAGGTCCTTTGTATTGGCTATGACTTCTAGTTCTCCCATTTTGGCTCTTAGGCTCCTAGCATTAGTGTATAGGCAATTTAAGTCCTGGTTGTTTGCCTTTTCCGCTGGTTTTCCTCGTGGTTTGGCGCCCCTGCCAACCTCCTCATGGGTTGCCAGCCCCCGAACTTTGTTGTGTTCATCCCCATCCTGCGGTGTGTCTATGTTGTCCTCAGCCTGCTCCCCCATGTTTGGATGACCCTCTGGCTCCTGTTGCTCTCTCTTAATTCTGCTTGCTAGGTTCGTTTGTGCATTGGCTCCCTGCATTGCGTCCTTGTGTCCTTTTCCCAAAAGTTCCCTCTCAGTCCCGAGCCCTCTTTTACAAATTTCTGGTTCAGTATCCTTGTTTGATACTTTGGTCCGATGTGTCGAGGTCAGGTCGACTGTCGGCTTTCCCCTTCTCCTCAGTTTAAAGCCAAGTCTATGCTGCTCTGGACGTTGCGTGCCAGCAACCTCGTCCCAGCCGTGCTCAGGTGCAGTCCGTCCCTCCTGTAGAGCTTGTTCTTCCCCCAAAAAGTTGTCCAGTTCCGTACAAAGTGGAAACCCTCCTCTTCGCACCATCTCCTCTGCCAACCGTTTACTGCTTGCAGCTCGGTCTGTCTCTTAGCATCTGCCCTCCATGAAGTTCTATGCGGTTTACAATGATTAAAAAGAATGCTACAATTGAGTAGAACTTACATAGTTGGAGGTTAGTCACTAACAGAATATGGGAGTGGTTGTTGTGGGAGAGATTGTGCGGATCAGCTACCTAGGTAATTCAAGAACAGATATGTTTTTAGGTGTTTCCTAAATTCACCATAGTTGTTTGTATGCCTAAGTAGTTTTTCCTTCCCCTCCTCCCCTCCTCCCCCCCACAAATGACTGGCATTCCTAACCTCTTTGTGCTACATTTGCAGCCAAATTTGCGAAATCTGAGCTGTTGTTGTCTTATTTTCTGATCAGTACCTGAGCCAATCACCAGCGATGGGCACATGCAAATTTAGCGAATCTTCGCTACTCTCCACCAACCTCATCTGCATGTGAGGTTTGGGAGAACGACTCGCCTTTTTCATATCGCTACAATAACGGCTACTGCAGCAGCCCATTGGATTTTACCATGAAGTTTTAAGAACTCCCCTAATGATTTAGCTGGATAAAAGCAGCTTGGGTGAAAATTACCCTCCTCATGGAAGCTACAAATGCAGGCAGGCTTCCACAGCATACACACTTTTTAGAGATGGGAAAATGAGGTGATGCCATAAGCAGTTTTAAATCATTAAGGAAAAGAAAAAAGAAAAAAAAATAGTGCATGCAAAGTATATTTTAAACATGCATAAACTGTTTTGTCCAGCTACCCACAAAAAATAGCAAGTATAGAGGACAAATGTTTTTGAAGCACATAGTTGCTGGTACGTACTAAATTTCAAAAGTGAAAGTACTGTACTTTCTCTTGGAACCTTTGCAGGAAGAACACACAGTGAAACCGCCCACATAGATACAAACAAGGTAAGCGATCTGACCATTGCCTCCTTTCTGGAAAGGGGAAAAAATACCCCACCTGTTAGCTAGTATTTGGTGTGCCAGAACTGTTGTTTCCAAAGAGCAATTGGACATAATCTGTCATTGGTAACAGTGAAAACAGAACTACACTTCTCCCTCCGTATTCACGGTTTCAGCATTTGCAGTTTGGATTATTCACGGTTTTTAGCTTGCTGGCTCCTCCCCCCCCCCCAAAATTACATCAGCTTGCATAGAGAAATCGCTGATTCCAAGCATTTCCAGAGAAAAATAGCTGATTCCCAGCACTTCCAGAGAAAAATAGCTGATTCCCAGCACTTTCTTCACCGTGTTTTGCCTCTCCTTGAGGAACAAGTCAGGTCTCCCACCATGTTATTTGCGGTTTCACCACATTCACGATGGTTTTTAATAGAAAACAGCGAATAACATATGAAAAAGTTATTTGCGGTTTTTCTGTATTTGCAGTTCTGTTAATCCCCTATCACAGCGAATACGGAGGGAGAAGTGTAGATGGGATATGTCCAAATATTAGCTCAGTTCATCCTGCATGGGACACATCTATCCCTCACCACAAGAAGAAAGAAAAGATCTTTCTACTTGAATTTGTTTTACTAGCCAACACATGAAAACTCCTCCTCCTCTCCCCCCCCCCCCATGGCCACAAAAGACATCATTAGAAAAAAGGAGGGTTTTTTTTGGATAACAAATCAATTATTCATCCAACGATTTTTGCACATAAGTGTCAAAATCTCTGAATGTTTAAATACAAAGGATATAATTAATAAACCATTTAAACTAGTCATACTTACCAATGTTGGCTCTGGCAGATGGTCACCTAGATAAGTGTTGCTATTTCTTTTATCTAGAATTTTGTAGACACACACACATACACATATATACATACTTCCCCCCCCAAAAAACCCCTTTCTCCATGAAATTAAATCAATTATGAAAAATAAAAATTTTTTTTAACCTACCTATAAATAAATCAATAAAGTCAGGGAGATTTAAGGGTGGGATGGAGGATTGATGTAGATGATTATATGGCAATGCTTTAAGTCAGAATAAGGACTTGAAATAACATATATGCTATAAAAAACATTTAAAAAAAAAAGTTTTCTATACACTGAGCTTATGGCCTTTGTATGATACGCCTTCCTCCTAGTTTATCTGTCTATCCATTACTTGGGAAAGTTGACAAGTCAGGATGCTGTATGATGATTAGTTTAAATAGTTTATTAATTATATCCTTTGTATTTAAACATCCAGAGATTTTGACACTCTATGTGCAAAAATAGTTGGCTGAATAATTAATTTATTATTAAAAAAAAACACCCTTTTTTCTTTTTTAAAAAAAATTCTTTATTGTTTTTTTAAATAACAGTGCACTACAATGAATTATCAAGAGCAAATCAGAAAAAGCACTTTACACATACAAATATTTTAATACAAATCATTTTCTCCCCCTTCCCTTAACTAGCAATAATTAGAAATATATACTTATAACTATAGTTTCCATAAACTATATACTATACATAATATTACAATCTTCCCTCCCTTCCTCCCACCCTGGATGTGCAAGGAAGTAATCTAATAAGAAAAAGTACATGTCAGCTAATGTAACCCTATATATGTAGTCAATGGACACCGCACCTTATTGAATGTATTACTATGTCCTAAACATTCAGTGTTCATTCTCTCATACTTATAAGTTGAACATAAGTTTGCCCATCAAAATGTGTAATTAAGTCTATCGCAATTCATCCAGTTACGTGTAACCATCTGAATAGCTATTCCTGTCATCATTAAGAAAAGCCGACTTGTATACCGATCCAAAGATGGTTTAAGATGTAATAGAGTGTGGCGCAGTGGTTAAAGCTACAGCCTCAGCACCCTGAGGTTCTGGGTTCAAACCCACGCTGCTCCTTGTGACCCTGGGCAAGTCACTTAATCCCCCCATTGCCCCAGGTACGTTAGATAGATTGTGAGTCCGCCGGGACAGAGAGGGAAAACTGCTTGAGTACCTGAATAAATGCATGTAAACCGTTCTGAGCTCCCCTGGGAGAAAGATATAGAAAATTGAATAAATAAAATAAATAATATAGTACCACAAATTATGGCTTCATAAGTTAACGAAATTGATGCCTCAAGTACAATATTAATTTTTCCCCAAATTGACTTCCAAAAATTAAGTATCAATGGACAATAGAACAACATATGATCCAAGGTCCCTATGTTAACACGACAATGCCAGCATCTATTAGACTTAGAACTGTCTATCTTTTGTAAACGAACTGGGGTCCAAAAAAATCCTATGTAACAAGAAAAACCAAGTTCGTCTCATAGATACCGACGCTGTACATTTTAACCTCCAAGTCCAAATTTGTGGCCATTAAGATGCAGAAATATACTGTTTTATCTCGATGTTCCAAATGTCTCTAGGACTATTTTTTGGTTTTTTATTCAAAAATTCTGAAATTAATTTATACCATTGGGCAGCCTGATGTCCTAGAAGATCTGTCTGGAAGCATAGGACCTGCAAGCTATAATGATTTTTGAGATTCTGCCAATCAGGGAACCCATTCTGAATGGCCTGCTTCAACTGCAACCACCTATAATTTTGAGACTTTAAAATACCAAATGATTGTTGCAGTCATGAAAAATCAAGAAGTTTCCCATTAGATATAACATCATCTAATGTACAAATATCTGCCTGCATCCAATTCTTCCAGGAGATCCCAGCAACGCCTATTTGAATCTTGGAGTTTAGCCATATGGACTGAAAAGTAGATTTCATTAACGGAATATCTGTTAATTTATCAATAAATGTCAATGTTTTCCATGTGTCTAAAAGAATACTATTGTCCTTAGCATATCTAGGTAATTTGATACTCAACACATGAGATAGTCGCATTGGGGACATAAGATGCCATTCTAGATGTAACCAATCCGGGAGATGTTCCATGAGCTCAGGGAGGACCCAATACATTCCCTGACGCATTATATAGGCTTGATGGTACCTATAAAAGTTGGGAAAATTTACCCCACCCTTCGCAATCGGTTTTTGTAAAGATACTAAAGCAATTCTTACCTTTTTACCCAGCCAAAAAATTTTGGTAAGAATAAAATTTAATTTCTTATAAAAATACCCATGGAAATAAACTGGTAACATACCCATTTGGTAACAAACCACAGGCAAAATCATCATTTTTACCATCTGAACTCTCCCCCACCAAGACAGATGTAATGGGTTCCAATGCTCACACATTTCTGAGACCTTCAGTAATAAGGATTTTTCATTTACTTGCATCATCTCTTCTAATGTCTTCTGAATCCAAATGCCTAAATATTTTATACCTCCTTCCTTCCAAAGGAAAGGGAACGTGTCAAATAATCCTTTGGAACAGTTTGACGACGGAGTAGGACTTTTTTGACCGGAGATGTTTATTTTAGAGCGGTAACCGGCTGTCAACGGAAGAATATGGGGGTCTAAGTATCTCATTGTTAGAGAAAGAAATTGGAACATTTCCTTCTAAGGCTTCTAAGGCCACGCAGGAGAGCGGTCATCATGCCAGCAGCCAACATTGATACTGTATATGCATCTCTGAGCTGCAGGAAGGACTTTTGCAAAGGAAACTCCAGCATGTTTCAACAACCCATTGCTGTAAAGTGAACACTATGAAAAATGAGAATCTTATTAATGATTCCCTGGTTCAGAGTTTTGCTTTGAATCAAAATCTGCCAGTAGTGAATTTCCACCAGTAGGCTGTCTTTTCACATGTTAAACTTAACAAAAGCCATGGAAGATCCGGCCTTCTCTGTATCCTTGGATGCAGAGAAGGCCTTTGATCGTGTGGAATGGACCTTCATGTATCAAGCAATGGATTGGTTTGGTATTGGTTCCAGATTTATACAAATGATTCAAACCTTGTATAGCTCCCCGTATGCCAGATTACATATTAATAATACTTTTACAGAGTGTCTTTGTTTGGAGAGGGGGGTTAGACAAGGATGTCCATTATCTCCTTTGCTGTTTGATATTGTTTTGGAACCCTTGTTATTAGCTATTCAATAGGCAGAGGAGATTCAGGGTATTCCTTACGAAGGTCGGGAATATAAAGTCTCTGCTTACGCAGATGATATTTTGCTTCATTTGAGGAATCCTGAAACTACCATTCCACATTTACTTGACTGATAGATTTGGGAAATTTTCAGGATATAAGATAAATTGGAGTAAATCAGAGGTTCTTCCACTAGATGTACACTGTTCTTAAAAAACCCTTTTTTCTAATGATTTGAGTTATTGTGGGTTGGATATTTAGTGAAGTGATCAGTGTTGTTTGTATGAGTATCAGCCCAAAGGACATCATAACAGCTAGAAATAGATTTTTTGGGACCAATAAGAGGAATAGCTTGGAGAAATAATGTTAGCTACTGAAACAAGTTTTCCCACCCCCATCCTGAGTAAATAAAAAAGCACAAGAGCCAGGATAGGACTGACAGTTCACTAACAAGTCCAATTAGGGTTCAATTCTAGTCCAGTTTCCATTTCTCAGGAAGAGGAAATGGTGAAAGCAGCATTCACAGCTCCCAGTCACTGCACAATGGCAATACCAGCTGTCAAGACTCCATATACACATGCACCAGGTTCCACTGATAGCCATGATCTGTGGCACTTGGCTAAGAAACATCGCTGCAATGCTTGGGAGAAATGAGAACATTTTTTTTAAACTGGGGGTGGGGAAATTCTACAAAGATGAGAATGAAGCTTCATGGTACTGTGGCCCAGTAAAGCCCTGCTTCAACTGAGCTGAAAGCCCAAAGAAGAAAAAAACTGCTCAACTACCGTATATACAGTACTTGAATATAAACTGGGATTTTTGGGCCCGCACCCTGTGCCCACCGAATCCTCTCCCAAACTTGTACCCTGTTCCCCCTCCCTGCCCTGTCCATCGTACCTCCTTTGCCGCTGGAATCCTTGGTAGTCCAGAGGTGTAGCGAGCAGGAGTGAGCTTTCTGCACTCCTGCACTGCTGCTCACCCAGTCGGTCGCTGCCACATGTTCCAGCTTCAGCTGCTGACCGGTACCAAGCAATTTGGCGCTGCTGCTCAGCACTGAGCGGCTTCCTGAATGGCTCCCGTGAATTACAAAAAAACAGACATAAACCACTACATACAATCTCGTAACAAGAATACCGCCTCTTCCTCACAAATAACTTATTACATCAGTTACACTTAAAACACATTCCATTCTAATAAAAGATTTGAACAAATAAATGAGTTTTCCGTTGTTTCTTAAAAGACCTCAAACAACCTGGCAAACCATTCCACAGATGTGGACCTGAGGTAGCCGTTGCTTGTGTTCTCTTGTAATGTGTTTCCCCAAATGACTCGGTTGACAATCTCATTGCTGACTCTGACCTCAATGATCGTGACAACATATACTGCCTCAATGTCTACGCCAAATACCAAGCTACCACCTCAGATTATCTGATGAACAATTGTCAGAACTTTGTATTCAAACCTTGTCTGAATTGGTAACCAATGTAGTTTTAGCACTGGCAAAATATGCTCATTTTGAACTACTCCTGTAATCATTCTGGCTGCAGTTTTGCCTCACTTTCCCATTGTATTTTTTACAGTTTCCTGCCTGTCTTGTTGCTCACTCACACATGCTTTTTTTATTATTATTATTATTATTTTGGCAGGTGGGTTAAAGATCAGATGCCCAGCCTACCTCAGACTGCCCTGCATGTGCTGTGGAAAAGGAATTACAAGCCTGGAGAAGCATTATGGTGTTGGTGGTAAGTGGAGAATGGGGGTGGGGGAAGTAAACAGGAAAAAAACCAAAAAAACTGTCCCAACCCATCCCTCAGGAAATAGTTCCACTTGGTCAAGCTAATTAGAACGTGTTACATGAATAAGGCACATTAAATAGAAACATGATAGCAGATAAAGGCCAAATCAAATAGTCCATCCATTCTGCCCATCCACAGCATTCACTATCTCCTCCTCTCCCTAAGAGACCCCTCCCAAGTGCCTGTCCCACACTCTCTTGAATTCATATATAGTCTGCCTCCACCACCTCTACCTGGAGACTATTCCACACATCTACCACTCTTTAAAAAAGTATTTTCTTAGATTACTCCCGCATCTATCACCTCTTATCGTCATCCTATGTCCTCTCATTCTGGAGCCTCCTTTCAAATGAAGAGACTCGCCTCATGCGCATTTATGTCATGTAGGTATTTAAACATCTCTATCATATCTCCCCTCTCCCACACTTTCTTCAAAGTATACATATTGAGATCTTTAAGTCTGTTCACATATGCCTTATGATGAAGACCACCAGCTATTTTAGTAGCCTTCCTCTAGACTGAATCCATCCTGTTTATATATCTTTTTGAAGGTACGGTCTCCTGAATTGTCCACAATATTCTAAATGAGTTCTCACTAGAATCTTATACAGGGGCACCAATATCTCCCTTGTCCTATTGGCCATTCCTCTCCCTATCCATCAAAGCATCCTTCTAGCTTTCGCCATCACACTGTGTTTGAATTCAAGAGAGAAAAAGATCATGGTTACTGTGAATGGGCAGACTAGATGGGCCATTTGGCATTTATCTGCTGTCATGTTTCTATGTAACCTGTTTGGCCACCTTAAGGTCATCACATACTATCACACCCAAGTCCCATTCCTCTTTTGTGCACAAAAGTTCTTCACCCCCTAAAATGTACTGTTCCCTCGGGTTTCTGCAGCTCAAATGTATGACCTTGCATTTCTTAGCATTAAATCTTTGCTGCCAAATTTCAGACCATTCCTCAAGCTTCACTAGGTCCCTCCTCATGGTTTTCACACCATCAGGAGTGTCTACTCTACTGCTGATTCTGATATCATCCACAAAGAGGCAAATCTTACCAGTCAGCCCTTCAGCAATATCGTTTCCAAAAATGTTAAAAAGAACAGGCCCAAGAACCAAACCTTGAGGCATACTACTGGTAATATCCCTTTCCTCAGGGTGATCTCCACTGACCACTACCCTCTGTCATCTTCCATTCAATAACATAACCAGTCAATCGTGCAATTGGTAACTCAAAGTCCAATTAGTGCATGGCTCTCTTGATCTCCTTCCAGGATTTGGGAGGGATGTATTCAACATACAGTAATGAAGTTCATATATTCCATTACAAGCCCAAACCTCATATCTTACATCATTACTTTACCTATCACAAACTTTTATCTTTAAGGAGCAAAAGGCCAATGCCATACTCAAGTGAAATCTTAAAATGTCTTTTCAAATAGATTTGTTGATGTCATACACATACTTCCCAGCTGGGCCTACCTACTTTAGAACTAGTCTGCTGTATCTGCTATATTCTGTACAGTGCAAAAGAGTTCCCGTATATTCATTTGAAAAGTGATTCCAGAGAAAGAGACTCCTGTTAAAGAAATATCTTTTTTTTTTCTCCTCCAGTAAAGTCAATATAGCTTCTCTTCAACCTACACCTCATATAATAAAGACACCAAGAGACAGAAGATCCATGTACAACTACCAGAGTCCACTTCCTGGAAGGTGTAGCTGTATGTCCAAAATATATGCTACCAGGATTCCCTTGGACACATCTTCTGAAAACATGATCTTGAGGATATTAAACACAAAAGTCATTGGAGGGGGCAGAGGGGAAGGGAACAAGAGCTACATGATCACGCACACAGTGATCTTATACACCTGGTGTATTGCCTCTGGAATGCAGGCTAACCAAAAGAAGACATCTTTCTAGGTCTCACTGTTCCATTTCAGTCATGAGGAGCAAGAGTTTTAGGCTTCACACTGCCTCAGACACATGCAAGTAAACGAACTACTACAGGTGCTGTATTTCTCAGAATAAGGTGATTCAGCAATCTCTTCCCTTTCTTCCACTCATCCCGCCCCTTCCAAATCTGAAATTAGCAGAGGCACTATACTATTGTTTGTCATAAAACAACCATATGAACAACATTTTGACCTAACAACATAGACACTTGAAGAGCAAACCATGGAGGGATGGGGAGAGGGAGGCAGTTTGAAAGGGAATGAGACAAATTGGGAGGGGAGTGATCCATACAAATACAACAAGAACAGGAGGTACACAGTTTATTCCAAATGTATATAAACCAAAGTAATTGCTTCCTCACCAGAAAATATGCATAAGGTAAAAAATTTAAAGCCTGTAAAATACTCCAACAGACTGTAGGAAAAGAGCAAGCATTAGCACATCTAAAATTCCATGACAATATTACCCCATTTTTCTTTATTCTCCATGGTATTAGTGTTAGTAGAAGTAAGCCCTTTCCTGTACCATTTTATAAGAGACTATAAAAGCCAGTCACATTCACCTTAGTGTGTGCGCAACTAAATCTGCTCTGCCTGAGGACAGATACCAAAGAGAAAGTGATAGGGCTCACAGCCACCAGACAGCAACAAGATCTGCAGCTACTAACAACAAGCACAACCTGAAGAGAGATCACTTTTGCAGAAGAGTGCCTGAACCTCAGCTTATGACATACTCATTAAATATTTGCTTCAAATTTGCATTCAAGTAAGAGGTGCCATTTCATCAGGTCAATCTGAATAGGCTGATCCAGTGCTGGGTTTACTCTACTGCATGACTGGACAGAGTTCCCCATGTCAAAGCAGGACGTCCATATCCATGGGGGCAAAACAAAAACTGGATAAGCTTCTTTGGATTCACCTCAGGTGAGATGCTACCTGCCAAAATTGGTCTTGGCTGATATTTATTCCCCTTTATTTGACCCAAGGAAGAAGGGCATGCCATTCTGGATCAAACCTTACTTTTTGGCTTACTTATTCCCCACTCAGTTCCTTCATCCAAAAATACAAAAACTATGTCACTTGACTAGCACAATTCCTAGAGCAGGACCTCCAGAATCCAGCATATGTAAATTTATTTTATGCATATTCATTGTGGATAATCCAAAAACTTGTTTAGGAGAGATTTAGAGACCAAAGGCTAGCCATGGCTTTTGACCGTCCCCTTCCTGTTGCACTGTGGAAAGTCTAAGGCAGATTTCACAATAATACAGAGAGACCACCATGCACTATGATTAGGCCAGTCCTGATTTCTGAGCAGCCAAAGACATCCTACAATAACCAACTCACTTGGAAGCCTTTATACCACTGTTTTGTTGTGGTTGTTCGAAATACCTGACAGCATATCAGTTTTCACGATCAGCATCCTGTATTATGCTTTACACCTGTGGTCTCAAAGTCCCTCCTTGAGGGCTGCAATCCAGTCGGGTTTTCAGGATTTCCCCAATGAATATGCATGAGATCTATTTGCATGCACTGCTTTCAATGCATATTCATTGGGGAAATCCTGAAAACCCGACTTGATTGCGGCCCTCAAGGAGGGTCTTTGAGATCCCTGCTTTACACCATACTAGAATGGACATCAAGATTTCAAATCGTAAAAAGCAATAGCTCTCAGAAGTCTAGAATTCCTTCCCAGCCTTATTAGAGAATATATAAGGCCAAAACTAAAAGGGAATATGCCTTGTCCTTGCCTGCCTCCCTCCCACAGTAACTTTCATTAATCTATGTCACAAAATAATCAAAGAGAATATGGGAAGGGGAGGGCTGAGAAGAAAGAACCCAGCCAGACAGAGATGTTATGGCAATCAATCTAACTCACATTAATGGAAATAGAGGGATGGCCAGTGTTGGGAAGACTTGCCTTCAGAAAATAAAAAAAGACTTCCTAAATTAGGAAGAGCAAGTGCAGAGGTCGTTCAAATGCATGCAATTTTAAGAGGCTGCTCTCTTTTTGCTAAGGACTGTCACAACACCACAAACTCCCCTTCCCTTCCAGAAAGGGGAGACTGTCCCACAATGATGACATCATAGACTTGTGTAGAATCCAGTGAAGTAAAAAAAAGACTGACAACGGCAGTATAATATGCTGGAAGGGAAAAGTGCCAGAGCTTGTATAAACTTCTGCTCCTCCCTGATATTCCAAAACTCACAAATTAATCACTTAGAGAGGGTAGTTATCAAGGTGCACTACCATTGTTGTTGTTAGGTGCCTTTGACTTGTGCTCGAGTCTTAGTGACTTGATGAATTGTGGATCTAAAAAGAAATCTGTTTTGTGCAAGTTTGGAAAGGTCCTCCAGTGTCATCCCCATGGTTGTTTTTATCATGTCCAGCATTCAGATTGCAGGTCGCCCTCTTTGCCTGGTTCCTTCGATCTTCCCACACATGATGCCCTTCTCCAGTGATCTCTCTCTTCTGATGGTGTGACCAAAATAAGACAGTCATAACTTCATCATTTGGGGCTTCAAGTGACATAGCCGGTTTGATCTCTTCCGGAATCGATTTGTTAGTTCTTCTGGCGGTCCACATCACACCTAAAATTCTTCTCCAGCACTAAAGTTCAAATGAGTCAATCTTCTTTCTGTCTTACATAAGAACATAATATCCTTACTGGGTCAGACCAATAGTCCATCTAACCCAGTATCCCATCTTCACAGAGGCCAATCCAAATCACAAGTACCTGTCAAAAACCCATGCTACCATACCGTGTCTATCTCAACCATTATCTGCAGATACAGCCAGGCTGTGGTACTTGGAGCACCAAGATCGCGAGTATCTGTGCCCTAAGCTTCCGTTTGCGTGGCTCGGAAAGAAAAATATGGTCATCTGCCAGATACTCCAAACACTGAGTCGGCTGAAGTAGACTTTTCTGAAAGTTGACAATCCAGCACAGGTCCTGTAAGTGGCTCACCATGCTGGACAGAGCTTTCATAGTCCACCACCAAGGGGGATTTGATCAGCCAATCATCCAGATAAGGATGCACCTGGATCCTCCATCCAGCAAAGGTAGGCCGCTACAATAATAATAATAATAATAATAACTTTATTCTTATATACCGCCACTACCATCATCTTGGTAAAGGGCAGGGAGCCCTGGCCAAACTGAAGAAAAGCACCACAAACTGGAAGTGGTGCTGAAATACATGAAATCTCAGATATCTCCTGTGAGCCAGAAAGATGAGGATGTGAAGATATACCTCCGTAAAATCCAGAAAGACAAGGAATTCTCTGGGAGGCACCACTGCTATGACAAAGTGGACCATGTCCATGCAAAAACCAGGGTCTTGTTCACAGACTTCAAATCCAGAATGGGCCTTCAATCTTCTGTGCCTTTCTTGGGCACCATGAAGTATAGAGTATCTGCCCAAGCCCGATTCTTCTTCGGAACTAGTTCTATGGCATGAATGTCGAATGTCTAGAAGTTGTTGCGCTGTCACATGGACACTGACCTGCTTCTCTGGCCATTCGGTTGGGGAGTCAAGGAACAGATCTGGAGGGGGCGAATAAAACGCAATCCTGTGTCCCTCCCTGATAATGTCCAGCACCCAACAGTTGGACGAGATCTGTTCCCATTTGTCCCTGAATGCTGATAGCCACCCTCTAATATGAGGAGGATCGGCCGCCCTCCTGGTGTCATTGCTGCTTCTTGGAGGCTAAGCCACCATGGGAATCTGCGGATTGCTGGCGCCGATAACCGCCAAATCTCTGTCTGGACCCCTGAAAGAGCATCTGAGGGGAGTATCAGGAGGAAAATTGACGAGCTCTTCTGGAGGCACAAAAATTGCTTCTACTCTCCAGAAGGGATTTGGGGTGTGATCTGTCACACTGGCCATGAGGTCATCTAGCCCTCTGCCAAACAGCATCTGCCCCTTGAAGGGTAGTCTGCTGAGAGTAGCCTGCCCACTGGAAGCTGAGTTGCCCGCCCACTGTCTGACCCAAAGCATCTGGTGGGCCAAAATGGAGAAAGCCAAAACTTTACCCAGGACTCTAATGATGTCATAAAGAACATCAGCTACATAATCCATGCTCTCCTTAAACATATGGGGACAGGAGTCCCCAAGCTCCAAGGGACTAGTCTAGAGTCTGGTATGGCAGGCGCGTGCCACGAAGGAGGCAGCTGCTGCAGCAGCAGCTTTTGATACCCAAAGCCAGTGCTTCAAACTGACTTTTCAGGACCGCATCCACTCTGACCAAATCAGCAGGCGAGCAGATCTCAGGAGGACAGACCCCAAGTTTCTGAAGGGGCCCAAATCAAGCTGGCTCCGTAGGAACTAAGAGATTGTCCTAGGAGCAGCAGTCTTCCCACGCAAGACTGTGTCCTTTCTCCAGTGGAGTATGCCCGAGCAGGGGACCTCCAAGCACCAAAGCCACGAAGAACTTAAAAAATCCAGCAAAAAAAACAAAAATAATAAAGAAAAAACATAGCAAAACACACCTTCTGTGTTTGCTTACAGAGGACTCACTGAGGAGGGTGATATGCTCCACTGCAGATGGGGAGGAGTTCAAGTTTTTTAAAGGAATATCCTTGTGAAGTTCACGTGAAATGGGAATCAACAGCTCAAGTATGGACTCCTGTGTAACCGCAACAGAAATACATATTTTTTCTCAATATATAGTTAAGCTCTGGAATTCACTACTGGAGAAAGTGATGAAAGTGGTTTACAAAGGTTTGGACAAATTCCTGGAGAAAAAGTCCATTAACTTTTATTAAGTTAGATCTGGGAAATGTTATAGCTTATTCCTGAAGTTAGGTAACATGGAATCTTGCCACTTTTTGGAACACCGACAGGTACTTATAACCTGGATACTGTTGGAAACAGGATACTGGAATGGGGAGGGAATTGCAGAATCTTCAAGTTATCAATTACAAGAAGAGTGGGGATGGAACTGTGCACATCAATTGGAGATAAAAAACAAAAAATGTATTAACACAAATAAAAACAAACAAAGAAGCAACCAGCAAGGAGGAAATACTCCACAGAATAGCACTTGGTCGCTCTTCAATGAAGACTCTCAAAGCCTTCAGTTACCTCATTTGCTTGATTTGATTTGTATAAATATGTATTAGAACAAGGCTCAGTCAAAGGCTCTATGAGGGAAGCCCTCATGATTGTAATCCCTAAGCCAGAAAGGGATCCACTGGAGGTATGTAATTATAGACCAATATCTTTGATTAATGTTGATACAAAAATCTATGCGAAAGTCCTGGCTGATAGACTGGCAAAAGTCTTATCAAGCTTAATTGCGCCAGAGCAGAATGGCTTTATTTCAGGGCGTCACTCTGCAAATAATTCGAGACTTTGTTTTCAATTGCTTCAGATTGCAGAATCTCTTGAATCACCTGCTTGTACAATATCTTTAGATGCTGAAAAAGCATTCGATAGAGTAGAATGGCCCTATTTGATGAAAGTGTTAGATTGGTTTGATCTAGGGAAAGATTTTTGTAAAAAGGTTGGAGTTCTTTGTGTGTTCCCGTGTGGAAGACTGTATGTTAATAATTGCCTATCAGACAGTTTTTCCTTACACAGAGGAACTAGGCAAGGTTGCCCTCTGTCTCTACTGTTATTTGACCCGGCATTAGAACCACTGTTGTTGGCAATCCAACAGGATGTTGTGATTGAAGGTATGCCGTTTAATTCCAAACTTAATGCATATGCGGATGATATATTATTATATCTTACAAATCTATCTAATTCCATTCCCAAATTATTAAATGTTATAAATGAATTTGGGGTATTTTCAGGATACAAGATAAATTGGTCCAAATCAGAGCTTATGCCTGCCAATGTATTTAGTGTTAAATAATTGTTTGCAGATTTTCCATTTAAATGGGTACCAGGGGGTTTTAAGTATCTTGGCATACAAATATGCTCTTCACTATATGAGACTATTAAGGTTAATGAAAAGAAGCTATTGTTTAATGTTAAGGAGTTGATCAGGAAATTAATACCAAAGTGGCTTTCCTGGTGGGGAAGAGTGGAGACTGTAAAAATGACAATAGCTCCTACTATTATGTACTATTTGAACATGATTCCAATATTCTTTTCACCATCAGTATATAAAGACTTGGATAAGGAGATTAGTAAATTCATCTGGCATAATAAGCAGCCGAGGATAGTGTTTAAGACCTTGCAGTTAACTAAAGACTATGGAGAAGTGAATTTTCCGCATTTTTACAAGTATCATTGGGCTTTTATATTAAGACAGGCCATGTATTGGTTAACACCGGAAAAGTGTAACTTACCGAGCTGGTGCTCCTTGGAACAAGATTTGTTTTTTCCACTTCGTCTAACTGATGCTATAAGAATTGAATTACCAAACCATTTGAAGTCAAATCCAATTATTAATTCCACACAAAGGGCAATTGTTGATTTGGACAGATAACTGGTCGAACATTATGGGAACACGATCAGATGTCCATTTTGGAATAACAAAAAGATTCATATTGATGGTAAATTCTTACTTTGGAAAGAATGGATGAAGCTGAATATATTTATTGTGGAATATGTTATATCTGCCAAGCTCAAGTCTTTTGCGGAATTAAGAGCCAGTCATCAAGTTAAATTCACTCACAGTTTTAGGTGGCTTCAGCTTCAGCATTTGATCAGCCTTTTTTAAAGCTCATTGAAATCATCTACACCAAGTATTTTGTTACAATGTGAAAGAATTGCAGAATTAGGTCATGAAGCATCAAATTGGTACAAAGTTCTAGTCCACAAAGAACAAATGGATTAAAAGATATTTGGGCCAATGAATTGAAGATAGAACTATCAAATGAACAATGGGATCTTATGGTACTTGAACGTATCAGATGTTGTCACTCTGCTGCTATGAAGCAATCTCTTGATTTTATGTTAAGACGGGTAATTTGGACTCCTGTTAAGATCAGTAAAATCAACACTGAGAATTCTCCATTGTGCTGGTCTTGTAAAGGTGAAAAGGGAACATTGCAGCTCTACACTCTCGAGGAACATAGGGAGAGGGGAGACATGATCGAAACATTTAAGTACCTCACGGGACGTGTCGAAGTGGAAGATGATATTTTCTTTCTCAAGGGACCCTCGGCCACAAGAGGGCACCCGCTCAAACTCAGGGGCGGAAAATTTCATGGCAACACCAGAAAGTATTTCTTCACAGAGAGAGTGGTTGATCATTGGAACAAGCTTCCAGTGCAGGTGATCGAGGCAGACAGCATGCCAGACTTTAAGAATAAATGGGATATGAGGGTCAAGATAAGGAAATTGGGTCATTAGGGCATAGACAGGGGGTGGATAAGCAGAGTGGGCAGACTTGATGGGCTGTAGCCCTTTTCTGCCGTCATCTTCTATGTTTCTATGTATCATATGCTCTTCATTGTCCAATAGTGCAGGTAGTTTGGCAGAGGATTTAGAGTCATGTTCAAATACTGATATCTCTTAATATTCCTTTAACATGTGCTGGAGCTCTCTTTAATATTTTTGATGATTCGATTGTTATGAAAAAAGTTAAAGGAAATTGGTAGCTATTTTAACAGCAGTGGCTATCCAATCAATTTTAAGAGTTTGGAAGGACTCAAACTTCATTATCATTTATGTTCTGGTGGAATTCCGTCTGTCTAATTGGGAAATATGAATCTGTTGTCATGGAAAAAAGGGGTAACAAATCAAAATTTGACAAAATATGGCTACCTGTTAAAGAATTTGTGGAGAATAACATGATTAGGAATGAATAGGCTGCTTATTTTTTAAAATATGTCACATTCTTTGTATGGTGTATCCCTGGCCTGTGATATATTCATTATTGGGAAATTTGAAATATGTATTCTACTGCTTAGGGATGAATAGTATGCCTGTGTATGAATGAGTATGATGGGGGGAAGGTGTTTATTTTAGACTTCTATATACATTGATCCACTCTCTGGTAATTTCTTGTATAGATTATTGTAACGCCCTTTATAAGGGCATTACAAAAAAGGAAATAAGACGCCTTCAGATAGTGCAGAATACAGCAATCAAGATTATCTATGGTGCTAAGAAATATGATCATGTTTCTCCTCTCCTGTTCAACGCACACTGGCTACCCGTTGAACACAGAATTAGTTACAAAATCTTAGTTTTAACTTTTACAACACGTTCAAACAATCAACCAGAGTTCATTGATAGACTCTTAATTCCCTACAGTCCTTCTAAAATCGCTTCATTCAATGTCACAGAATCTCTTTGTCATATCTTCTCTAAAATCAATCAACACGTTGAGATCCAATTACTTTGCTGTTACTGCACCTTCTCTTTGGAATTCGCTGCCTAATCATTTACGCATCAAATCCGTATTAAATCAATTTAAATCGAAATTAAAAACATTCTTGTTCCAGGATGCTTTTGGACAATAACTGTCCTTTTAAGGACCAAAACAAGCTTTATAGCTTTTTACCCTAATCTATTGTTTTTCCCCTTTTACTGTGCTCTTTTTCTCAAAGATTGTAGTTCTTGCCCTTCTTCCCTAACTGTGTGTTTTATTAACTTATCCTGGTTTTGTCTAGTACTTCTAATTTTAATTTGTTTTTATGTAATTTTTTACATTGTACATAGCCTAGAAATTTGATTAAGCGGTATAAAATTTTTTTTTATTAACTTGAAACTTGATATATCCCTTGTTTATGTTGGGAATTGTTATGTGGAAATATTTTGGAGCATGTATTCTACTATCTAATTGTTTATATGAAAAATTCTCAATACAAAATATTTTAATTAAAAAAAAAAAAAAGTATTCAAAGGCAAGTGGGTAACACTCCAAATGAAAATTATTACATTAGTGACTTTCTATTCTGCTTATACCTTGCAGTTCTAGCCGGATCACAGAGAAAGATAACTGGACATTTCCAGAAAAAGTTACAAAATGGGTCCTAATTACATGGATGAGACTTTGCTCGGAAAATTTCAAGATAGGGGATGGTTAAGGAGGTGAATTAGTTTTCTTTCCTTGATACATTTTCTGAATAGCAGGGTTCGGAATGTTTTGTAGTTGTCAGTATGTTTGAGAGGTGGTGGTCTAGTTTCGCTGCTTGCTTTGCTAGACTTGTCCAAGCACTCGATTTTCTGAGTGGTCAGTTAGGAATGCGAAAGCTGAACATTACGGAAACAAGACAAAGAAGATTGACTCATTTGAGCTTTGGTGCTGGAGAAGAATTTTAGGCATGCTGTGGATCACCAGAAGAGCTAACACATCAATTATGGAAGAGATCAAACTGGCTATGGCACTCAAAGCCTAAATGATGAAGTTACAATTCTTATTTTGGTCACACCGTCAGAAGAGAGAGATTACTGGAGAAGGACATCACGTTTGGGAAGAACAAAGGAACCAGGCGACGAGAGCGACCTGCAATCAGAAGGTTGGACACGTTGAAAACAACCATGGGGATGACGCTGGAGGACCTTTCCGGACTAGCACAAAACCGATTTCTTTTTAGATCCGCAATTCATCAAGTCGCTAGGACTTGAACACAAGTCATTAGCACCCAACAACAATAAAAATAGTCTATATCATAATAAGCTGATTCTGTGTTGTAGTTGATTCAGAGTGTGAGTGCATGGAGCTTAACAAATAATATAAGCAGTCTGACCCGTCACGGTCCTTATTTCAGCTCAAAAAGGCTGCATCAGGGTTACATTTAAACATCCAGTAGGTAGCAATCTTAGCATCAATAAGTGAAAAACTATAATCACAAAAGGACAGAAGCCACATTTCTGTACCAAATCAGCTAAGTAAACATATGTATGAACACTTGTCTCAAAAACACTGTAATCAGTGTGGGCTGAGAAAAAAGCTGAATCAGCTAAATTAAACTAAAACTTAGGGCTCCTTTTATCAAGCTGCGCTAACGGGGTTAACACGCGCGACTTTTATCACGCGTTAACCCCCGCGCTGGCCTAAAAACTACTGCCTGCTCAAGGGAGGCGGTAGCGACTAGCGTGGCTGGCAGTTTAGCATGCAGTATTACGCACGTTAAACCGCTAGCGCGGCTTGATAAAAGGAGCCTTTAGCTTTGTATACCGGGTCATCATCAAAAGAAGCTCGACAGTTAACAATTAATAAAAATATACCAAAATTGCAAGAGAATTCATTTTTAAAATATTTTGCAAATAGGAAAGTTTTTAAAGATTTGCGAAAGACTTGGAAAGGACTAGGACATCACAAGGTTAAAGGAAGTTCATTCCATAGTTGAGAAAATTTAAAAACCAAAGAGAGACTAAAATACTTCATTCCTCCGATACCTTTCCTAGAAGGGAGGGAAAGCTTAACCCTTTCAGGACCAAGGGACATATTTGTCCCATAACTTTAAAATCCTATAAATTTTGATTGGGATAGTCTACAGTTCTAAATTTGATATGTACGGATTCCATATGATACTGCCTTTATGTAAACAAACTGGTTCCGACATTCATTCATTAGCGTCGTTGCCAGATTGACGAGAAGATTCACTTGCCACACTGTCCATAAGCCAGAAGTTTGATTTTTTTTAAAAAAAATAATGATATTTCACAAAAAAAATCAATTTTTTGGCATCTGCAAGCCCTTTTTACCATAAAAATGTCGTCAAAACCACAAAAATTGGCCTACGATCCTTATGGTCCTGAAAGGGTTAAATTGTTGGGTACCCCTCTGCATAGGAAAATCTGTAAATGTTCCATGATAGAGGAACAAAAGGAGCAAAAATACCATATAAAATCTTTAAAATAATACATCCACATTTAAATTGAATTCTAAGATGAACTGGGATCCAGAACCATCTTGGTGGGCTTGATTCAACATTATGATACAGACTGTTCTTAATAAAAGTTTTGTTCTTTATGTCCAGTTGATGTGTACAGTTCTATCCCCACTCTTCTCGTGATTGTTTGTTTCCCGTAGGGTGTAATTGCCTTGTTTTTGGTTTGACAGTCTTCAAGTTACCCAATTCCAGGAGAGAGATTTTACTGAATTTCTCACAATCTCATTCTGATGCATAAAGGAACCTGCAGTATCAATTTCAACGCACAGAATTAGGACCACAAATTGTGTGCTGCTTTGGGATTTAAGTCTAAACTAGGACTGGCCAAAAAAAGCTCCCCCTGTGAACTGGGTAGCCTAGCAGCTCTGGAATAGTATTGACATAAAAACACTTACATAAGAGGGGTGTGCCTACATGTTTGTAATCTGCATTTAGGAAAATCCTAGAACAGTGGTTCCCAACCCTGTCCTAGAGGACCACCAGGCCAGTCGGGTTTTCAGGATAGCCCTAATGAATATGCATGAGAGAATTCTGCATCTAATGGAGGGGCCAGGCATGCAGATCTGCTCCATGCATATTCATTAGGGCTATCACTGTTTGTAACTATTCGCTGATTGTCCAGCCCTTCTTTGTTGTGAACCGCCTCGAACTACTACGGCTTTGGCGGTATATAAGAAATAAAATAATAATAATAATATCCTGAAAACCTAACTGGCCTGGTGGTCCTCCAGGACAGGGTTGGGAACCACTGTCCTATTGTGTTTTGGCTGAAAAAGGGATAGGGTTGTGAAGTACATATTTTATAAAATATGGGAATACATGCAGAGAATATAAATGCACAAATTTACACCATTTTTTAATTTGTTAGCTACTGGGGTTCTTTCTAGGAACATCCTGTTGTAAAACGTTTTACTTTAGAGGGGTAACTTTTTTTTTAAAAAACATTTACCAGTCTTGTTATAATGTTCCACAGGAAAACAGGAAAAGCCAAACAAGAAACAAAACCGTAGAGTCGATCTTATTTATTCAGTTTTCTATACCGTTCTCCCAAGGGAGCTCAGAACGGTTTACATGAATTTATTCAGGTACTCAAGTATTTTTCCCTGTCTGTCCTGGTGGTCTCACAGTCTATCTAATGTACCTGGGGCAACGGGGGGATTGACTGGCCCAGGATCACAAGGAGCAGCGTGGGTTTGAACCGACAACCTCGGGGTGCTGAGGCTGTAGCTTTAACCACTGCGCCACACTCTAAAAGTTTATTGATAAAAGTAATGTAATGTAATTTATTTCTTATATGCCGCTACATCCGTTAGGTTCTAAGCGGTTTACAGAAAATACACATTAAGATTAGAAATAAGAAAGGTACTTGAAAAATTCCCTTACTGTCCCGAAGGCTCACAATCTAACTAAAGTACCTGGAGGGTAATAGAGAAGTGAAAAGTAGAGTTAGAGGAAAAATAAAAATAAAATAAACATTTTAACAAGACAGCATTGATCTAAATACTTTGGAAGGTAGAAGAGAGGAGAGAAAGGAATAGAAGCAGAAGGGGGAGCCGTTGAACAGTAGAATTCTGGAGAAATTTAAATGATAGAAATAGAACAAAACAAAGACAAAAGGCAAAACAATAGATAAGATTAAAGATAAATCATAAGCTGGAAAGAAAAATAAAATAAAATAAAAGTCTTCATAACTAGAAGCGATGTAGATCAGTGTGTAAATTTTGTGGTATGCTGTGAGGGATTTCCTACACTTGCAAGGCCTCCTTTCTGCTGGTAGCGCTCCGATCTTCACCTCACAGTTTTTTGGATATTTTTAAGCATATCTCATTTTTTGCGGCAGCATCAGATTGGACCTCAGAAGAAGGTTGTTTATTACTGGAACACGGACTGTATCATCAAGCCCATACCACAAAAATTTCCACTGTGATCTACCTCAGTGTTTCTCAACTCCGTCCTGGAATACCCCTTGTCAGTCAGGTTTTCCACAATGAATATGCCTAGACTTGGGGCTCCTTTGTCTAAGCTGCGATAGCGTTTTTAGCGTGTGCTAAACCCGCGCTATGCGGCTAGAACTAACGCCAGCTCAATGCTAGCGTTAGCATCCAGCGCATGCGGCAATTCAGCACGCGCTAAAACCGCTATCGCAGCTTAGTAAAAGGAGCCCTTGATTTGCAAATACTGCTTCCATTATATGCAAATTTCTTTCATTCATATTTACTGTGGACATCCTAATAACTTGACTGGCAAGGGGGTACTCCAGGACTGAGTTGAGAAACACTGATCTACACCACTTCTAGCTGTGAAGACTTTTATCAATAAACTTTTAAAGCAAGATACATCGACTCCGCGGTTTTGTTTCTTGTTTGGCTTTTAAATGTTGTTTTTAAATCTCATCTTCCCCTTAAGCCAGCTCATTGCTCTGGACACTGAGATAACCAGGACCCCCCACGTTTCCAGGCTTATTTCGGCTTTGATATCCCACCTATCAAAATATGTCCAGGCAGTTTACAATTAAAAATAAAATAAAAAAGTGTTAAAGACACGACATGACAGTGAGGGAAATAGGGAAAGGAACTCCATTTTTAAAAGTAAAATTGGGAAGGGAAGGACATGAGGCATTGGTCTTCCAAACCAATCGGCTGTATCTGGCCAGTAACTAAAATCTTAAATTACGTGCAAGCGTCTGCAAAAAGATATGTTTTAAGATCCTTTTTAAATTGCTTTCCACAAGTCAGTACTGCTGCTCATGTGCCCTTCTGAAAGATTGCCTAGAATGCAGTAGGAAGAACACAGCATGTCTGCAAAACTGTTCCCATGAGTAGTGTGCGTCCTTGACAGAAGTCACAAAATTCCAGTGCTACAAGCTTCTAGAATTCTATATGTTGCACCTCCAAAATGGGAGCCTAAGTGTACCAAGTGGCAGGCGCCAGGGTAACATCCTTGAACATGCATCAGAAGAGTTTAATCTATGATGAATCTCTGGCACGCTTACCTACTTCCAGAACTTCCTCAAGAGCAGCTGCTGGCTCCATGTCAAGACTTAATACCCCAAACAGCTGTATAACAAATTAGTGCTGCGATCACAGAAAAAAAAAAAAAAAAAGACACCTCTCCTATGTCAATACAAAAATGGCTTCTCACCCTTTCACTATTAAAAAGACATCAATTATATAATGGTAAACTCGCCCCTGCACCCCTGGGGGCAGTCATATTAGCGAGGGTCGTTAAGTGCCATAACTTGGAACTTCAGGACTTGAGCTGATCACCATATCTGGGAGCTGGAGAAGTCATTTTCTCTCTAATAACCTGCGAAATTAGCCACAGTAACTTCACAGCCAGCTGAAAAATGGCACTCGAGGGCCAACAGGTGAGAGCCAAAAACTTAAAATTGTGAGCCCACTAGGGACAGAGAAGTACCTGTATATAATATGTGTAATAACCCCAAAATAGTTTAATGGCAATATGTGGAAACGTCTTCCCGTGATTAAACTTTAAGCTTGGAACTTGTCCCACACAACTTTTGGTTTGGGCCTTGTCCCTTACAAGTTTTACTATAGGGGAAAAAGTGCCAATTCAAAAATTGATGTATTTAAATCAAAGGGTTTTTGACTTATGATAGCTCGCAACAGGCTGACCTGCTAAGACTAATTCTAAAACCAGGCAGCCACAAGCCCTTGAAGTCTTTTTTCCCCTATAGTAAACTTGTAAGGGACAAGGTCCAAACCAAAAGCTGTGTAGGACAAATTCCAAACTTAAAATTTAATCACAGGAAGTCATTTCCACATATTGTCATTAAACTATTTGGGGGTTATCAGTCTATAACAAGATTTTTATAATATATGTAAGCCACAGAAAGACAATATACACTAAATAAAACAAATGCTCCAAAGCCTTCAACTCCCACCAGCATGAAGCATAACATCGGCTTTCTATTTTTCCAGGGGGGGGTGCTCCATTATCCAAAGGGAATAGGAACGTAAGAAATGGTGCTTGAAGGCAAAGAACACCCAGAATATTACAAGACATTCAAGGTCCACACAGTATTTAGCTTGACAGTGGCAGCCTTTGAAAAGTCTAACTTTTTTTTAGCCAATTTTGGGAGCTGGATGCACGTCTTAAAATACTTTAAACTGCTAAATATAAATATTTTGAAAGGGATCTCTCATGAAGCTTTTCTCCAGAATGTAAACTCTCTCCCTTCTGCAAATTTTGAAATTTAAGTCACACTGGGGACACAACAGAATAACACACTGATTTGGAAATACAAACCAGGTGCCACTGAAATAAAGTTGCTATATGGCTTCTACAATGGTTAGAGTGGACCTTTATTGGGCCTACAAAATGGTTCAGGCTAGGGTCACTATATAGCTCCAGAAAAAGGAGAACGGATTGAGACAGCCTGATTTAACCCAGATGTCAATCCATCCTCCTTACTTCCATTACATGGATGTCTCAACCCATCCTCCTTTTTTTTGGAGCCATATGGTAACCCTAGTCAGCGTGCCCGACTTTGGCACCAGTATTTGACACCAGATTGCAGCAGGCAAAAAAATGTCACCTAAACTTAAAAGCATAGGAATTAACGCCAAGCCCTACTCTATAAAGGGCACACACTCTTTATAAAAGTGAATTTCAAACTCTGTGCCACCAGGGCTTGAAGGATGCATGACGTATAATGTTGGCGCCTCTCCTCCTCTCTGCCCCCACATGAACCTCGTCTCGTTTTCCCCGAACTCGGGGCTCTCTGGATGACCTCAGAGAATGCACGCGACGTCACTGTGTCAACGTCCGTGCATACCTCGGAAGTCCTCCAGACCCGGCCCCAAGCTCAGAGGAAACGAGATGAGGTTTGTGTGGGGTGGGGCAGGTTTGTGGGTGTGGCACAGTAAAACATTTACTCCATTAATGTGCCAGAGCAAAAAGTAAGTTTGCAGGACACTGCTTTATAGAATAGTGCTTAGCACTGAATTTTTCCCGTGCTGTTTTGTAAAATGTTAGAATGTGTGCTAACATAGTAGTATCCTTCGGTAAATGACTATACAAGCCCATTGCAGGTATCACACGCCAACCTACATAAAACAAAAGAAACTGCAAACGGACACAAGAGAATCTTTTTTTTTTTTTTTTTAACGTGCCTGCATTATAAAAGATGCAAAATTTTATTCTCAAAATGTGCCAAAATGAAAGCACATGTCTGAAGCATATTTATGCTGGAGCAAATTCAGGTACCCTCTTTTTGTTATGGGGGGGGGGTGTCTCTGTAACCAAATCTGAATGTAATGCGACAGAAAAGCTAAAATCTTTGCGAGAGGTTCTACACAATGGCAAGTGTGGGCCCCCAGACCCAAACTGGCATCAATATATGCTCACCACTGATGAAATGCACCCCAATATAGGACATAAATATGATATAGGACTAAACTGAAACTGTGATTTAACAGATAAGGGAAGTGGTAAATCGCTGTGCAGATATAAGAAATATATAGAGAAGGATTAAGAAAAAAGCCCCGTTCTCTCCTTCAGGGCAGCACACGCTGTAATTACACAAATGCACGTTTCGAACTTCATTTCCCTCCCAGCTCGACTTCATCCTTTGATTGATGAGGAATCCGCCATGTAATCAATTACCAGCATTACATAATTGTGCATTTGCAGCTGGGGGGAACGGGGACATCACAGCTAATTCGAAAGCTCTCTCGTAACCACAATGACAACAAAGATGATCCAGGAGGAGGTGAAAAGATACTGGAAATACAAGTTGGGATTAATAACACGTCAGGCCTCTTATGTGTCATCAGAAACGACGTTTTTAATTTTCTTTATGCAGAAGTGACCCTATGTTAAAAAAAACAAACACCAAAAACCCTACATAATAAACTTCAAATACTGTAATTTCTATTTGATCCTAGTAGAGGCCAACGGGACTATCAGAGGCAGAATCTGCAACCAGAAATCCCGGTACAAAATATACGTTATCTCTATTTATTGAAACATATCTAACTCCCTCCACTGTTCTAAGTATAAAATCGATTTCCTATTGAGACGGTTCCATGCGCCCATAGAGTTTTTGCAACGCCAAACTGTCTTAATTTTCTTCCTGTTTACAAAGTAATTCAATTGTGCCCTTCCTAAAAAAAAAAAAAAAAAAAAAATTCCTGCCACTGCAGCCGCTAGTAGGGGAAAAGAAATCGTGCTTCCACAACTCGGGACCTCTAAATAAAAATGCCTGCCCGCCACAAAAAAAAAAAAAAAAAAAAAAAAAAGTCTGCTGGACCCAGTTTCAAGAGAAGCAAAACGTAATTCAATTTCGAGATTTCCCCCTTTGTACTCCGCTCTTCCCCGGGGCTGCCCTTTCGCACTCCGTCCCAGTTTGTAAACACTGAATCGATCCCTTGATCGCACGATTTAAATAAGAAAGAACGAAAAAAAAAGAGGCGACCCTTCGCTTTTTGCAGCTTTTATACTCCCCTGCCTACTTTCACTTTCCTTCGAACTGCAGACCTCCCGCCCCCACCCCTCTCGGAACCCAGTAGACATTTTGGCAAAAAATCAGATGAGATCCCTGGAAGAAAACCCACCCACCTTCAACTTTATCCGGCCAAAGACTTCCCCTCCCCCTGATCACTGAATAACACTTTGTGCGTGTGCAATATTTCCTTTTCCTTTTTTTTTTTTTTAATCTGCATGTTTCACATAACTCTTTGCCTTTTTTTTTTTTTCCAAGGCGATCAGGAACTGGATTTGGAAGAAGTGAGGAAGTCATTAATAATCCCAGCAAAGGTACCTGATTCGCTCCAGCCTTTACAGGCACCTCGCTGCATTTATGTGCTGCAGATCACTTTCCTCCCCTCTTCAGGTGACCTGATTTTCCTTTGGCTCCCGGAGCTGATGCTGCTGATAGATTGTTGAATGAAGTCCAAGTTTTTCCCCCCCTTAAAGATTTTGCTCCTGGATTGGTGCCATGATGGAAACTGGATCCTCCGGGGAGAAGGATGGACCCTCGTCCATCCCAGCACGCATGCGTGGAGCTCCAGCTCCCCCGCCCGGTGCGCATTTAAAGGGACAGGACTCTCCCTTTTTCTCTAGCTGTAATCATGAGGGGTTTTGGTTGGTGTGTGGTTTTTTTGCCAGCCCTAAGGTCTTGCGGAATTTCTGGCTGGAATGGGTGTGGGTGAGCTGGCTACGTTAATGTGTGCTTTTGATCAGGTTGCATTAAGGATTTCTCATTCTTTGCCAAAAGATCGGATTTAAAATGGTCCTTTTGCAGAGCAAACAACGGGAAAGAAACCCATTGGCGAGCCCAGCAAGGGTAGATGCTGAGTACACGTAAAATAGCAGTTTGGCTCACTTTTAGTTCGTGCTCCCTCTTTGGGTCTCTCTTATTTCTGTAAATCTAATAGATTGTAAATTTGGAATGGCAAACGTTCATCTCCCGATATTACTTTTTTTCAAGTCTGTTCTTCAGCTCCAGCTTCTATCGTCTTGGAAAAGAAACAAAAATGGAACATTACCCCCCCCCAAAAAAAAAAAAAAAACAACCACCCCAAAAACAAACAAACAAGTAAATAAACACAAAAATATTTGTTGTTAACTGTCAACTGAACTATCTAAAATCAACGCTTTGTTACTACTGATGTTTTAAAAATAAGTTTAAATTTGCACTTTGTTTCCTGTCCCTGCTCCTATATGCACATGTATTTACGGATGAACTTTAAAAATGCTTCTGCTGCCCCCTCCCTACTTCAAATACCGAACGTTTTGCAGCTTCACCATGAATAAACAAAAGTGACACAGGTACACATATAAATGTGAATTATAGTTTGTACAGATATAGCATCATTTTGAAAGTCATCATAGTATGGCCAATCGTAGTGAGAAAAATTGGGCATTAGCCCAAATGGGTAAAAGGTCCAGCCTATAGCTTGCGTGCCAAAACTTGGCCTCACCAAGTGCTTTTTTTCTGGCCCTGAAAAACTTGGCAATTTTTGTGGTGCTTAAAATAGGATTTCTGCTTCCCTGCCCCAATTTGGCTCTCAGAAAGCACAAACCACGCAGTGCCGGACGTTTGGGTTGATCTTGTGTTTTCAAGTCCCATAAGAGCAACCCAAACATCTGGCACCATGTGGCTCAAGTCAAGTCATGGGGGGGAAACAGGAATCCTGATGTTTCTTCTGCAATTGAAGCCAGGTGAGGGGGGAAAATACTAGGTAAAGGTGGGGTGGGTGAGTGGGGGTTACATGAGCAAGGGAGACTAGCTGAAAGTTGGGGAGGTGGCAATGCACCATCATATTTTGCCACTATTTGACAAAACATTTGACAACATATAACGGTGGTGTTTTGCCTTCCCCCCCCCCCCCCAAATGTTACAAAATAATAAAATGTGGCCCCTGGTAGAAAAAGGCTAGACAAGGCTTTTTAAAAGAGAGCCCTACACAGGCAGAAAGCAAGGAGAATTTCCCCAACTATAGAATAAGGTACTACACATTAGAAACAGAAACATGGTTCAAGTTTATATAAATGTTTGCTTTCAATAATTATGTTGTTTGTTTCAATTAAAACTTTGAACCATAAAAAAAACCATGCAGACAAAAACTAAACTGGAGGCTTTGAAAGGCAGACTCTGCCTGCTATACTACACTGAAGAAACAGAAGCAGAAATATTGCACAAAATAGAAAGATATCAGAGATGACTTTCTCCAAAACAGACAGAGAAGAATCAGAGGACTCCCCACAAAAGAAAGAGTAGGACTGGAAAACAGCTACAGGCAGAAATGTTATTTCCTTTATTAAAAAAAAAAAAAACAACGGATGGTGAAGCGGGATAACTAGTGCTCAATTTCCCTGAGGAAGCTTTGGCGAAACAGAGGCCTTGTTGGAAATGACAAGTTGTGAAGAGGATTGAGGTGTTATTTGCTGGCAGCGTTTTTAAGGCCACGAAGACTACTTATTTGCTCCAATCAGAGAGTATTTTACTTATTTACTCAGCACTGCGGGAGGCTGGACTCTTTTGCAGATAAGTTTGAAGTTTTTCCTTAAACAGTATGACAATTTACTATGAAAGACTACATTAATGGATTTGGAAATTAGACTCACTGTTTGATAACTTATATATATATACTAGTGTTTAAGCCCGTTACATTAACGGGTGCTAGAATATATGTCTGTCTGTCTTTCTTTATTTATGTCTCTCTCCCTGCTCCTGTCTCTTTCTTCCTTTCTTTCTGTCTCTCTCCCTCCTTTCTTTCTCTCTCTCTCCCTGGTACCCTTTGTCTGTCTGTCTTTCTTTCTGTCTCTCTCCCCCCCACCCCACTTTCCTTTGCAGAAGCAGTAGCGGTATTTCCTTTCCCCTCCAGGTCCCTGTGAAGTAGTAGCAGCATTTTCCCCCATCCCCCATTCCCTTCTCCCCCCCCCCCCACTTTCCTTTGCAGAAGCAGCAGTGATATTTCTCTTCCCCTCCAGATCCCTGTGAAGTAGTAGCAGCATTTCCCCCCCCCACCCATTCCCTTCTCTCCCCCCCCTCACTTTCCTTTGTAGAAGCAGCAGCGGTATTTCCCTTCCCCTCCAGGTCCCCTTGCTGCCACAAATGCTTTCCAACTCGGTAACACGTTCCCTCTGACGCGATCCCGTGCGTCAGAGGGAACATGCTACTGAGGTTGGAGAGCGGCCTGCGAGGTTCGCTAAAGCCGGCCACCATCGCAGGCTGCTCTGATGAGGAGGATCAGCAGCAGCAGCTGTGGCAGCAGCGGTGAGTGAGGGCGGGAAGTGTGTTCCCTGCCGAGGACGCGGGCAGGGAGAGAGCTTGCCTGGCTTCCATGGTGAGTGAGGGCGGGAGGAGGGAGTGGCCAGAATGTTCCCTGCCACCGGGTTGGCAGCCATGGATCACACACCACAGCGGCAGGGAACACGAAATCCTAAGTGCACATGTGCGCTTAGGCTTTTATTGTATAGGATATATATAGAGAGAGAGAGAGAGTTTTTATGACCAAGGATATGTCTGCCTGCTTCAACGAGGTGTTGAAATAAGCTTGTCCGTGGGGGAGTTAGAGACACCCCCTAAGACACTGAGGTCTTTTCTCCATTTTGGGGGAGGATATATTAGGAATTGAAAAAATTATTTTAGTTCTGCTCTCAAAGCGTATTGAGTAATAATTTGGATGATTATTATTTAGGGGATTATTTCCTTTATACCATACTGCTCATTACTTTGGCAACATGTATAAACTGTCATGACAGTATTGACTCTTAATGGGGCTCCAGCTGCATTCTGCATGTGCCCTCTAGAACAGGGGTGGGCAACCTTGGTCTTTGAGGGCCACAAAGTTGTGTTTTCAGAATTTACCGAATGAATATGTAGGAGATTTGTTTGCCCCCCATTGTATGCAAATAAATCTTGTGTATATTTGTTGGGGAAATCCTGAAAACTGGACTGGGTTGCAGCCCTTGAGAACTGAGGTTGCCCAGAGCAAGCCAGTCTGTTCCTGACATTATGCACTGCTCATTCTACTATAATAGGGGTTCTCAGCTTTTCAGGATGCCCTCCATGAATATGCATGAGATAAGGCCTGAATTCACAAACAAGTCGTCTTATGTTAGGTGCCGGCAGGCCCCTGGCTTCAATAATAAAATTTAACCTGAACAAAACAAACTTAATCCTCCTTGAAAACTGCAAAACCCCAACCTTGACTAACATAGAAATAAACTCGATCTCATACCCATTCAACCCACGCTAAAACTCCTCAGAGTGCTGATAGACAGAGGTTGTATCATGCAACCACAAATCAACAAAATTATAAAAACATCATTCGCCACTATGAGAAATCTAAGCCAAGTTCGAAAATTCTTCGACAGAAAACAATTCCAACTCGTCGTTCAATCACTAATCCTAGTCCTAATAGACTACTGCAACATACTATATCTCCCCTGCCCAGCAACAAAAATGAAACAACTTCAAATAATACAAAACACAGCCCTAAGAATTATCTATTCATTGAAAAAATACAACCACATCACAGAGGCATACCACGACTCACACTGGTTCCCAATACAAGCCAGAATTCACTTCAAATTCCACTGCCTACTATTCAAAGCTATAAACGAAAACAGCCCTACCTACTGTAACAATCGAATAACTCATTCCACCTCAAACAGACACAGGAGAACCCACACAATATTCACACACCCGCCAACCAAAAATGTCAAACGAAAAAAAAATATATGACATCCTACCGGGCACCAGAGCAGCAAAACTGGACCGACAACTCACCAATCTGTTGACTTCAACCACAGACTACAAAACTTTCAAAACAGAAACAAAGCCCTACTCTTTCAAAAAATACATAAAACCAATATAACACAACCAATAATGTTCCATACTCTTCCTGCATTACCAATCTACTCCTTAGCAAATTAGAAAATGCTCAAACTGTTCCTCAAATACTTCTTAATATGTACTTTTTTTTTAAATTCTTTATTCATTTTATAACTTACATCAAGTGTAACAAAAAGTATGAACCAGTTTGACTTAAATACATCACTTGAATTCTACAATTATTCAAATTAAATAGAATTATCTCTTTCCCTCCCATCCTTTCAACATCTCATAATGTTTATACCATATAATAAAGTCCCCCCTCCCCCATCCCAATATGTACTTCTTAAGATCATAACCATTCCATAACAATTGAACTGCAAGGTAAAGGCGGAATAGAAATTACTAATGTAATGTAATAAGTGATTTAATTGGGTTTAAGATGCGTGATTAAACCCTCATTAAATAAAATAGCCTTCACTATGCAGCCTCCGACCGGTGCCTAGGGCCCTAATGGCTAGTGGCACATAGTGATGCCGATGCCGGAAGTGGGCGTGTTTAGGGACAGCGCCAGACTTCGGTGTCATTAGGCGCCACTGGCCGTGGTTCTAACAGGACTCTAAGTGCCAAAAATGTAGGCCTTAAAAAATTCTGGCCTACATTTCCAGCACCTAGGGTCTCTGCTCACTGCAATTCTGGAAGCAGCACCTCTCTGGGATTGACATGTAGCTGGCATCCATTTTGTAGGTGTCTGCCGTGGCAGGTGCCACTTACAGAATCAGCCCCTAAATTTGTATGCATGGCTTCCATTGTAAGCAGATCTCTCTCATGTGTATTCATTGTGGTTATCCCAAAAACCAGACTGGATTGGGCTGAGAATTAGAGAATGACACAAGGCCACATTTTTCCTCGTCCCCGAGGGGAACTCATTTTCCCCATCCCGTCCCCATTCCTGCAAGCTCCGTCCTCATCTGCACAAGCCTCAAACCTTGTGCGGTTAAGGCAGATTTTACAGGAATGGGACAGGGACATAACTCACGGAGTTGGTCTGGAGAAATTGAGTTTCTGTGGGGATGGGGAAAAATTTGTTCCCATGTCATTCTTTAAACTGAACCACTCTAGAAATCAAAATGTAGTAAAAGTGAGCCAAGTAAAGGACAATCAAGTCATTGTGACATCACTGATGAGGTTGGCTCTTATTGGTGGAATGAGGCATTATGATGTTATAATACCAGCTCTAGTCTGGTTATCAGAGGCCGAAACTTTTCACACTATTTTCTATACTGTTCTCCCAAGTAGAGAATGATACAGGGACAAATTTTTCCCTGTCCCTGCAGGAACTCATTTTCCCATCCAATCCCAGCGAGTTCTTTTCTTGTCCCCATTCCTATAAGCTCTGTCCTCATCTACACAAGCCTCAAACACTTGAAAATCATAAGTGTTCAAGATTTGTGCAGTTAAGGCAGAGGTTACAGGAACGGAGCATGGACAGCGACAAAACTCAATGGGATGGGGAAATTGAGTTCCTGCGGGGACAGGGACAAATTTGTCCCCATATCATTTTCTGTTGAGAACCTCTGCACAATACGAGTGAATCCTTAGGATTCCTTAGAAAGGAAGAATTCAGGTCCTTACACGCAAGAGGCAAAAGGCCTGGAAGGGCCAGCAATTCTCCAGAGAACTGGAAACGCCTGGTAAGCCATTCAGGGAGATCCCGCTGCTGGCTCTGACAAAAAGTCTGTTTCTGTTCAGATTTGTGAAATAGCTGAAGCATCTGGAACAGTTTGAACCTGTCAGTTTCATCTCTATATTGTCAGGAGCAGAGTCAGAGACATATATATGGTCCTTAGCACAGAGGGGGGGAAAAGGAACTTTTTTTGGGGGGGGGTTCTCTTATTGTTATGACTCCAACTTTTCACTTATTTCTTGTTGATTAATACAGAGGAACATTTTTTTTTTGCCTTCATCTGAGATAAACAATTTTTTTTTAATATTTGAAATTTATTTTATTGAAGTTACTGACATGCAAGTATATATAAGACATAGAAGTATTCATTGAATTATGATTAATCAAATCAGAACATTTTTTTGTGATAATACATGGGAACACAGTACACTTTAACCCCACCCAGTTATTTCCTTTCGATTCCTTCTGTGAGGGGCTAATTGGGAAGAACCAAAAAAAGCCTCAACTGTTTACTGGAAGTTTAAGGGCTCCTTTTACTAAGGTGCACAAGCATTTTTAGTGCACACACATTAGTGCATGCTAGCCGAAAAATTACCGCCTGCTTAAAAGGAGGCGGTTGTGGCTGGCACGCACGGAATTGTATGATTATATGAAAATAACAGATTATCCAACCATCTTATAGCATTGCCACTCTATATGTTAGAGGTGTCAAAGTCCCTCCTCGAGGGCCGCAATCCAGTCGGGTTTTCAGGATTTCCCCAATGAATATGCACGAGATCTATTTGCATGCACTGCTTTCATTGTATGCTAATACATCTCATGCATATTCATTGGGGAAATCCTGAAAACCTGACTGGATTGTGGCCCTCGAGGAGGGACTTTGACACCCCTGCTATATGTTATCCCTCAATCAACTTTTGAACCAGCCTTATTAATGCCAGTGCTGCTCCTTGTGACCCTGGGCAAGTTAGTTAACCCTCCATAGTTAGATTGTGAGGCTGCCAGGACAGATGGAGAAAATACTTAAGAGTACCTGATTAGATTGTGAACCGCTCAGATCACTGTACCAATAGGCTGATGGTATCAGATACCAAATGAACTTGGAACAGAAACAGATAAGTCTCCCTCCCCTGTTAGTGTATTGATATCACTGCTGTTAAAGGGGTAGCTGGTTCCTGACCATCTGCTTCTGTTATATCCAGCAAATCCCCTCCACTCCTCACCAGACCTCTCTTTTCTTGAGATGAATTGGAAACTGTGTTTTTGTACAGTGCAGTGTACGCCAAGGAATTCTGCAGGAATGTTAAGCAGTACTAGCTTCTAGTCACTCATCAACTTGATTGACAAATGACATTTCTCCCATTCTTTACCTGAGAGGGGGAAAATCTTTGTAAGAGTCTTAGACAGAAACATATGAAACTTAACCTGGAAAAGTAGATCCATGAGTTCATAGAACGGGGAGACTAAGCAAAACAAGTACATATTTCTTGAAACAAAGTGATTATCTGCAGAGCAGAAAGGGGACAGGACTTCCTGCAAGTGACATCACAGTTTCACCAGTTCATATTCAGCCTGAAAGTAAGAGCCACTGGTCACTCTTAACAGGACTGGCTTAACCTTTGGACTAGGTTAAGCTCTGGCCAAGGGCGCTGGCAATTATGGGTACCAAAATGCCCAGCCTCTGACCTCACCTGGTCTACAGGCTAAGCCTTTTCTTCCCCCCTCCCTCCCCCCCCCCACACACAGTCCAGTCTCTCCCCTTTTCTCCCAACCCCAATGGGGTGTAACATTGTTCCCTCATCTCTCTCACTCCCATGAGGTCCTGTAAAGTTTATGTTGATTGCTGGCAGCAACAGCAGCAGCATGATAGACTGCCTTCGGCCAGCCCCTAGGTCTTCCCTCTGCCAAGTCCTGTCCGTAGGAAATTGCATCAGAGGAGGCAGGATGCTCCAGAGGGAAGACCCAGGGGCTGGCTGAAGGCAGCTTATTATACTGCTGCTGCTACAAGTGGCAGCTGGCGTAAACTGTACAGGACCACAGGGGAGTGAGAGAGATGTGGGAGCAGTGCTGGACCCATAGGGAGGGGGTCAGAAAAGGGTGAGAGAGAGACTGGACCAGGGGAGGAGAGATATAAATTTAACAAGGGAGGAATATATGCTGAACTCGTGGGGAGGGGGGTCTTGTAGTTCTGATATCTCCATTGCATTACCTAAGAAAAGCAAGACTGCAAATCCCAGCATGCAATGGGGGACAAAAACAAGCAAACCCACACAACAGAACTGGATCAACCTTGTCTTGAAAATTTGAATCCTACTCCCATCTACGGTAACTTTGGAATCCTTGAGAGGATAAGGGTATAAGTGTAGAACTTTTAATTTTGTAATCTGTCTAATTTGGCATCTTTTAACACCATTACATTCACTGTAACTTAAAACAAATTAAATGTACAGAGAAACCTACATCTTGGCCAGCAGCCAGTAAGAGGTATGGAATTGCGCAGATGACCCACTGATTGTAATTAATTGGTCTTCAGCACACAAAATATAAAGCCAAGGAAACTCACAAAGTACTAAGGCCATCTGTCCATAAGAAGTAGAAATATTTGTTGAGATCTAAGTTTTAATTAGAGTACAATTTTAACAGGTAACTAAGGGCTAAATTCACTAAGCAAACCGATCGTGTACTGATTGGTTTGCGAGCCCTTTGTGACCCGATTTCCCTCTGATCCTATTCACTAACCTCTTCTCCAATCCAATCCCGATCCGTGCTCGCAAATGAGGGGAATTGGCATGTAAAGCAGGAAAGACGCGATTCACTAAACTTATCGACTGGCTGGCCGATCAAAAAACTAGCGACTGGTGAGGACCAGTCGCTTGTGCTAAAACCCCCGATTCTCCTGCTCTGGCCGCCCTGCTTCTCTGCTCTCAGCCCCGACCTGCTGCCTACCACAATCTCCTGCTCTCAGCCCCGAATCTCTCCTGCCGCCCCAACTCTCCTGCCATTCCCCACAGTGCAAGCCCGTGGTTTTAACTTGCAGGCTTAAAGATGGTTAAAGTCACAGGCTTGCAAAAAAAAAAAAAAAAAGGTTTCCTAATGAGAGCATACGCAGACCATCTACAGGCAAGGAAGATGTTTTAAATTTATTTAAATTTATTTAAATTTCAGTATAGTCCTCTCTTAGTCTGTACTCTGATAAATTGTCTGTACTCTGAAAAATTGTTTGTACCCTGATAAATACTGCACAATCTTGTATGTCCAAGCATCTAAACCTATTGTACATCTTATTTGCCTAATTACTTCTACTGTGTATGTTTACTTGTAGACCGTTCTGAGCTACTGGGAGAACGGGATATAAATCTAAATAAATAAATAAATAAATAAATATACTGCTTTTATAGTCAAAGTGGTTTCCAATTAATACAAAGTTTTAAAAAGGTTAAAAAAATAAAATAAAGGGAACAAATTCACAATTACCATACAAACACAATATGATACAGATGGGCAAATGGGGAGGATACATTGCATAAAATAAAAGAAAGGGGAGGTAAAAAACAAAAGGTACAAAGGGAATCATTAATGTAAGGCCTGATGTTTGAGATTTTGGATTAAAAAATTAAATATAAATCTCAAAAGCATTTCTGAAAAGAAATGTTTTAAGATTAGATTTAAAATTATTGAGATTCTTTTCTTGTCTCAAGGTCAGAGGTAAAGTATTCCACAGTGTGGGAGTGGTTACAGAAAAGATAGTTTTCCGCGTTGTATCATAAAACAGTTGGCGGACTGAAGGGATCGCTAAAAGGTATTGTTGGGAAGAACGTAGAGTTCTATGTGGATCATATGGGATTAACATCCTGTCTATAAAGGATGGAATGTAGTTAGATTGAACTTAAAAAATAAGAAGTACTATTTTCAAAGTAATACTATGTGAAATGGTCTGCGCATGCTCATGGATCACTCTCTAGAGATTCGTGCGGTGGGTGGGGGGGCATGTCAACAATCGTCCCCATGTGCATGCAGGCCTTTAGTGAATTCATCGCCCTGCATGCAATCGGACATGGATCAGACACGGAATCGGGGGTTAGTGAATCTAGCCCTAAGGGGTAAAGGGATGGGATTTGATATACTGCTTGTTACATACAGGGGCAATGGAGGTTTAAGTGACTAGTCCAGGGAATTGAACCCAGCTCCCATGGGTTTTCAGGCCACTGCATGAACAATTAAGCTATTCATTCAAAGAGGTTTAACTGGGCAGCAGAGGCTCCTTCCAGGTTAATCCCTACTGATCTGACTGGATGCTGATATTTAGGGGCACTTAACTGGGTAGTGCTACTAAATATCGCCATTAACTAGCTGGCTAGGAGCAGTCTGGGGGCAGGGTTTGCCTTTTTTTTTGGATGACATTAAGATTTGCAACAGAGTGGACACATCAGAGGAAGTGGACAACACGAGACATGGGAGAGTGTGGCGCAGTGGTTGTGGGTTCAAAACCCATGCTGCCCCTTGTGACTCTGGGCAAGTCATCCCCATTGCACCAGGTAGATAGATTGTGAGCCCACTTGGACAGACAGGGAAAAATACATGAGTACCTGAATAAATTTATGCAAACTATTTTGATAATTTGTATAGAAAATTGAATAAATAAATCTTCAAAAGTGAGAAGAATAGTCTTAAGATCTGGCAGCTGAATTTTCATGTAAAATTGCAGAGTAATGCACTTGTGGTGCAGAAATCCTAAGGAGCTGTATGTGTTGATAATCCCAGTTCAGGAGAGTGACCTTGGCGTGATATTATCTGGGGATCGCAAGATGGTGAGACGATGTGACAAGATGGTGGCTGTAGCCATAAGGATGTTAGGCTGCACAGAAGAAAGGCATAACCAGCCGAAGGAAGGAAGCGCTGAGCCTATGTAGAAGTCAATAGTCCAGCCCCAACTTGGAATATTGCATTCGTTTTGTTGGCTGTATCTCACTAAGGACATAAACGTTGGCTTTTATAAAGCTGTGGTGGAGGTGAAGGCCGGCGAGATAAATGCTCCGATGCTCATAAAATTTCTGTGAGCGTCGGAGCACTTACCTCGCCAGCCCACAGCTTTGAAAACGAATGCTAGCCTAAGACTTGTGGAGACAGGTAAAATGACTTTCTGTTTGCAGGAGTTAAAATATGGAACTCCCTGGTGGGCCAAATACAAAATTGATGTGAAAAGAGTTTCAAGTTTATTATAAAATTTGATTAATCGTTTATTCCAAATTCTAAGCGATGAACAAATCAATAAAATTACAAAATTGGGGGGGACAAACATAACTAACAAAAAACTAAATCTTACAAAACATAATAAAGACTAATTTTATAAACATAATAAAACATGAGGAAAAAATAGGAAAAGAAATACAAACTGATTAATAGAAAAAAAGACAATTAAGGTTAAAAACAATAGGAAGGGAAAGAATCTCAAAAGATATGAAGATAAAATGAAACTCCTAGACAATTCTTTTAGTCATTAAATGCATCTTTAAAAAGAAAACTTTTAAGCTTGCTCTTAAATTTCTCCAAATTTTTTTCCTCTCTTAAGTAAATTGGAAGGGAATTCCATGTTTGAGGAGCTGTAATGGAAAAGATGAAATGCCATGGAGTATTAATAATTTTAAGGGAGGGAATAATTAATAAATGTTGGTCATTAGATCTCTGTAATCTAGATGAGGTATAAGGAATCAATGATTTGTAAATGAAAGCTGGGGTTTTAGATATCAGAGATTTAAAGGTAAGCAAACTTAATTTGTACATTATGCGATGTGCGACAGGAAGCCAGTGTTCTTTTTTAAGTGGAGGAGTCACATGATCAAATTTCTTGGCTTTCATAGTAAGTTTAATTGAAGCATTCTGGATGATCTGCAAACGTCTGATTTCCCTTTGAGCCATTCCCTTAAATAGGGCATTACAGTAATCGATTTTTGAAATAACCAAGAAATGAATTAATATATTCAAGGACTTTGGACATAAAAATTTTGATACTAAACGGATTTGGCGAAGTCTGTAAAAAGTTGATTTAACAACGTTACTAATATGGTCATGGTAGGTTAATTTATCATCGTAGATAACCCCTAGAATCCTAATTCTATTTATCAACTTTAGAGTGATACCTTTAATAGAAATTGGAAAGATAAGTTTATAACTATCTTTCCATGGGAAGAACATAATATTTGATTTATTAATGTTAAGGGATAATCTGTTGGTGTCAAGCCATAAGAACATAAGAAATGCCTCTGCTGGGTCAGACCCGAGGTCCATCGTGCCCAGCAGTCCGCTCACGCGGCGGCCCAACAGGTCCAGGACCTGTGCAGTAATCTTCTATCTATACCCCTCTATCCCCATTTCCAGTAGAAATTTGTCCAATCCTTTCTTTGCCATTGATGAATCTGCTCAAGTTTCTCATTAATTGCTGATGTTTTAGAGGAGCTATTGGGATCCAGCAGGTGTAAAAGCTAGATATCATCCGCAAAAGCAAATATGGTAAAACCAATGGATTGACAAAGAGTAATGAGAGGTGTGAGAAAAATATTAAACAAAAGAGGGAAAAGAATGGAACTCTGCGGAATACCGTATGATGCTGAGAAACTTTCAGAAGTTGTATTGTTAAAAGACACAGTTGAACGATTTTCAAAATAGGATTTAAACCAAAGAAGGACCTGGTCCATAATACCTATAGATTGAAGTCTATCTATTAAAAGATTGTGGTCAATTGTGTCAAATGCTGAAGAAAGATCGATTGAAATCAGAAGAACCGATGTATGATGATCCAAGTAGTAAAGTATGGAGGTAGACATGCCAATCAGCGAATGTTCAGTAGAGTGATATTGTCTAAAACCTGTTTGATTTGGGTGTAAAATATTCATTTTTTCTGTAAATTCTGATACTTGGTTAAACACTATCTTCTCAGTCAGTTTTGCTAGGTAAGGGATATTTGCAATTGGCCTATGATTCAGAACTGATTTTATGATCCTTGATAATAGGGTGAATGACTCTTACCTTCTATGCTGTGGGCATAATGCTTTGTTGGAGACTTTCATTAATTAAAGCAAGTATGGAAGGACCGAAAATTGCAAAGTAACGCTTAATAACGAAGGGAGGAATTGATTCTGCTTGAGTGCCCTTGGTATTGATAGTTTTAATAAGGGATTCAAGCTCTCTAAGATTAGGGAGATTAAATTGTGCGCATTTTGAAGATAATGATGACCTTGGTTCAATTTGATCCTGGACAGGAATGGGATATTGATTCATGGTTAGGTTTTTCCTGATATTGTTAACCTTGTCTATAAAATAAGTTGCAAGTTCGTGAGCTGTAGGCAGGGAGTTAGAAAATTATTTGAGATGCAATTATTTGTAGACGCCTTTTTCTAGCCAATAATTTTCTTCTCTGGCATAGTTGATGAATTATTCATGATCTTTTTATATAAACCTTGGGGGTCTCTTCTAATAAACTGCGCTAGCAGTTTGTAGTGCGTGGAGCTGTGCTGAATGGCCCATGCTGCTCCCGGTGCTCATAGAGTTCCTATGAGCATCGGGAGCAGCGTGGCTTTCTGCGCTAAAAACTGCTAGCGCAGTTTAATAGAAGAGAAGGTAAGTGTTAGTTTGTAGATATGATCTTAGAGAGGAATGTTTGTGTGTTTGTTTTATTATGTTTAAAAAAATAATTTTATGTATGTATGTAAATCGTTTAGTTCTAAACGGTATAGAAATTTTTTAAATAAATAAATAAATAAACTAAAAGGAGCCCCAAAAGACATGAGATGGTTCAGAGAAACACTGTTGCAGTGACTAAGTAAATGTAACTAGTTACAGTACTTAAGTAAAAGATTTTGCTATTTTTACTTGTAAAGAAGTATTGGATAATATTTGTTACTTTTATTGAAGTAATAATTTAACCAGTTTTTGCTACTTTTACCTAGTTACATCCAATGCTTGTAGTAAAAAGTAAGAGTAGAAGAGATAGGTAAATGATGATTCCAGAGTAAACCAAATGAAACACAAAACTGGGGACAGGATTTTGCTATTGCAAACCTAATGACAGTATGAAATAGCGTGGTAGCCATGTTAGCAGGGCAGGATTAACCAATAGGCCCAGTAGGCACGTGCCTAGGGCCCGAAATGGTCAGGGGGGCCCGATGAAAGAGGGCATCAACATTGTTTTTTCCAAACGGCGATGGGCCCCTCCAGCATCGATCGGCAACACGGGCCTCCCCAATCGGCAACGCGGGCCCCCCCCCCCCATCAACGGAAAGTAAGACAAGCAAGCAACGCAGATAAGAAAGGCAACGGGAACTGTAATTGTGCAAGCGGTGTTGCTTGCCCAAAGCTTCCCTCTGACGCAGCTTCCTGTTTCCTCCTGGGCGCATGGTGGGGTGGGGCGGGGCAGGGGGGCCCAGTGTACTTGTGTGCCTAGGGGCCCTCAACGAATTAATCCTGCCCTGCATGTTAGTCCTAATCTAAAACAAAAACTGGTAAAGAGCAAACTTCCAACACAAACTCCCAAAGAAGAAAATGGCAAGACAGGAGTATTTGGTATGTTCTCAACTTATGAATGGGGGTGAGTTTAAGGCTTTTGAGGAGTTGAGACAGGAGTTTGGTTTAGGGGTATCCCAATTTTACCGTTGGTTACAGCTTCGGCATTGTTTAAAGATTGTAGATTATTAGGATTTGTTCAGAAGGGAGATGCTAGTTTGCAAGATTTCTGTGAGGGGCTAATTGGGCAGAACCAAAAAAAAGCCTAAACTGTTTACTGGAAGTTTAAGTTTAAGGGGGTTAATCAATATGTGGATTTAGAGCAAATTTGGGAGCATGAGTTTGGGAAAACAGTGGGGGACTGGGGGACTTTGGGGACGAGGGTTTGTAGGCCTACCCTCTCAGCGCTTAAGTGACACAGTCACTCTTTTATGTGACTCATTGGGCCCTTTGGACACCCTATAAAGTATCACAGTTGTTAAAGGGATGGGGCGGGTATTTGTTGGTCTTGTTGCCTGGAGGTTGGAACTTTTCAACATATGTTATTTGTTTGTTCTTGTGTGCAATTGTTTTGGAAATCAATATGAGGAAGAGTTTTAGCTATTTTTAATTTTCATGGTCCACTAACTTACAGATTGGTTGTTTTGTGGTCTGTGGCCTTGGTTGCACTGTTGCATGAAGCAAAAGCTAAGTTATTTGATGTATTAATGGATTTAGTAATTCAGAACATTTTGATTTGCTGGAGGAATAGCTCTGAACTTTCAGACTGTGCATGGTGGAATGCTATTTGTTTGGTGCGGAAGTATGAGGAAGTAGTTGTTGTAAACAAAGGTGTTTGCCATCCTCTATAATAATCCTCTAAGCGCGCATGCGCACTTAGGAGGCTGTATTACCTGATTTGTGCTATGTCCCTCTGTGACCGTATTTGGCGGCTTGATGAGGCGCGCGCAACAGCTTGAGGTGCGTGAGGCGGCTTACAACGGTGGTGGTGCATGGTGGCTTGAGGCGTGTGTGCCAGCTTGGATGGCTGTCGGCACTGGAGGAATTTGAGTGGCGGTTTAGGAATAGCTGAAGGGTGTCGTGCCAGTACTGCTTTGGGAGAGGGGTGTGCTGGGAGGCAGACATCTTTGCTCTGGTGGTGGGTGGGGGGAGAAAGACAGAAGGGGGCCAGGGAGAGACAGTCAGGGAGAGGGAAAGGGGGCTGCTTTGGGTGGAGGGGTGTGTTGGGGCAGACAGCATTGCTCTGGGGGAAAGACAGAAGGGGGTCACAGAGAGACAGTCAGGGAGAGGGAAAGGGGGCTGCTATGGGGGAGGGGTGTGCTGGGGGCAGACAGCATTGCTCGGGGGGGGGGGGGGGGAGATAGAAGTTGGCCACGGAGAGACAGTCAGAGATGGCACAACAGAAAAATATAGGCAGGCAGGGGGCCACAGAGAGACATTCAGAAAGAAAAACAGGGGGCCAGGGAGAGAGACAGACAGAAAGAAAGACAGACAGACAGCAGCCACGGAGAGAGAGGCAAAGAAAAAAAGACATAGAGACAGACAGCCAGCATCCAAAGAAAGAGAGAAAAGGAAAAAAAAACCCCAGACAGTGGCCAAGGAGAGAGAGAGAGAAAGAAAGAATGACAGACAGAAAGAAATGCAGACAGACAGACAGTAGCCAAGGAGAGAGAGAGAAAGAAAGAAAGAATGACAGACAGAAAGAAAGACAAACAGACAGGGGGCCAGGGAGAGACACAGACAGAAAGAATGACAGACAGACAGCGTCCAAGGAGAGAGACAAAGAAAAAAAATGTAATGGGCTTAAACACTAGTATTTTATAAAAGTATGGATTCTTGATGTATAAATTTATAAAACCTGGTTCTTGGTGCCTTGGTGGATGTGGGGATGTTCTGTTAATTGTGATTTAAAAGTCAATAAACTTTTTTTTAATATAAATCTTTATTAATTTTCAAAACTTATACAAAGTGCAAACAATATATATTCAGATATAACATGTAAGAGCACTTATATTTGAACAAATTTTAAAACAAATTATCCCCCCCTTTTCCTCCCTCCCTCCCTATCTGGATGTGTGTAGAAATCCTCTAGAAATTAAGAGTTTAATCAATTCAATCAATCTTCTGTTGAACAAATGCCTCCAATGTACCCCATATATCTTTAAACTTTTTATTATTTCCCAGTTGTTCTGCATTCATTCTTTCATACCTACAATACAAGCAAAATGTCTCCCAACAAAAAAGAAAAATTATTGAACTTAAAAAAAGAAGAGAATGGCACACATCCCTGCAATATACCAGACTGCAAACTTTGCCAACATATTTCACAGGATCTCATAATCTCTCACATAGGAAAGACATTCAGCATAAGGGAATCCTTCACATGTTCACCTGCCAATGTGGTATATATCATTTAATGCAAAAAACGTAAAGAAGGATGCTACATTGAAGAAACAAAACCAAAAACCAAAAACAACTGCAGACTATGTACAAGATGCAGGCACTGTTTATTTCAAACTCTAATGGTATATTCAACCTTATTATCAACCGAGGGACCCGACACGGTCCATGTTTCAGACAACACACCTTCCTCAGGGGTCCGTGGTAGATAAGGTTTTGCAAAAAATAGCATTAAAGGGAAAAACAAGTGCCTGAACGAGTGTAGTGCTGGATTGTAAGAAGCATAGCAATCTCAGCATCTTGTACATAGTCTGCAGTTGTTTTTGGTTTTTGCTTTTCACTTGGATTTGCTGCAGTTCCTGTTGGATTTTTCTTTTGTTTGTGGTACATTGAAGAAACAAGCCAGATGCTAAAAATTAGAATTACTGTACATAGATACCATATTAAAAACTGTAATGTCAACCAGGAAATCATCTCTGTGGGATGACAATTTCAACAAACCAGAGAATTGCATCGATGATTTTATGGTGAGAATTCTGAAAGGAAATTTTAAAACTACCCCGGGACATAAGACTTTTGAAATCAAAATGATAAACTATTTTGAAACCCACAAAACAGGACTGAGAGCAAAGGTCGCTAAACCAGCTCCAGCTGGTTTAACTTGGAAGTATTTTACCATGTGATTATCAGAACGGTTCACCGTGGTCTTTTACGAGCTTCCTAGCAGCCTCTAACTCTGCCATGCAAATGTATTACATTGAGGTAATAAATATTAAAATGGTAGTAAAATGGACTCGTTAATATTTAAACGAGCACTCAGGGCAATTCTCCATCATCGCCAGGTGAGTCTCCAAGCGTTGTGCTGGCTTTTGATGACCAAACATTAATGGCTGGTCTGGAAGTGCCAGTACTGTAAAAAGCACATCTCAGGCATGTGTTTCTGGCCGTGGCTCCTGATAAAATAAAATTTAAAAAACACACCCACATTCACATAAATTATAATAGTATAGTTGTATAATAGTTTTTTGGGAGAAAACCATCTCAAAAGCATGCATCTCAGGTGCATGTTCTAAAGGCATGTCATGTGTACTTGTTGAAAACTGACACTTGCAACTCCCCTCCCTTCCCCTCCATCCAATAGTGCCTATGATGTGTGCATATATTGCACTCCAATAAGGCATGCCTAAGGCGTAGCTTTTTCTCAGTACATGCACACATTTATACCTCTTTCCATTGATTATTCTGTGCATGTGCCGATTATTATCACCAGAAGCTCATCTCATGTAAATTTGGCAACCTTCTGTGAACCTCCATGAATCTCATTTGCGTGTAGTTCTTCGTGAATGACTCATCTTTTTTTAAAATCATTACATGTACAGCCATGACAGTGGCCCATCGGATTTTACCAGCAATATTAGAGAATCTGGCCCTCAGTAAGGACCTTGGCTTCAGGTCCCATTATGCATCATGAGGAGGTTGGCAGAAATCCAGAGACTAGCCTAAAATCTCATTCCAGGAATTGGGTAACTTGGATGCTTTGAGATCCATGAAGTTTCAATCCAGACACTCTGAACATGAATGTGATGAACTAAACCTGATTTTAGTTCAGATATTTTATTGAAAAAATAAAAGGTTTTGTTTTTTTTATAAAACTGAAAAAATATGAGACAGAGATGAAAAATAGACAAAACTTACCCCCTCCTTTACAAAGCCATGCTAGTGTTTTTAGCGCAGGTAGTAACAGCTCCAATGCTCATAGGAATAACTACTGGTATATACTGGATACATTCCACTGGGAATCAGATTAGTTCAGTCTTTAGGTATATTTTTTTCAGAAGCTTTCAGAAGCTTAATTTGTGCATTTGGCATATTGTATTCCACTAAAAGTTATTATTCAGATTTTTTGAATTTTTCCAGAATCCCAAAAATGATTGAATGGTGCTTGATATGAGTATGTCTATTAGGGGTTTATATGATTTATATGATTCATTAAGGGATATAAAGATGGTAGATAAGATTTTATAATGATTAAAGATAGTATTATTGAGATTATTTTGTTCCAGAAAACTTACTGCCTCTTTTACAAAGCCACAGGGCAACAGCCCCGAAGCCCTTTAAATCTCTATGGGCTTCGGGGCTGTTAGACCAGCGCAGCCGCTAGCGCACTTTGTAAAAGAGGCCGTTAATTTATTCATTTAAAAAATGTATAGTCCTCTTATATCTAAGCAGATTACAAAAGTACATACAAAATAAATCAGTACAAAACAAGAAGTTAAAACTTTAAAATAGCTGCTTGTTCACTTTCACCAAACACAAATTCTTAAAATGCCTCTACAAACAAAGAAGTTTTCAATAATTTTTTAAAACTTTGTACAGGCAGTCCCCGAGTTACAAACGCCCAACTTAAGTATGACTCATACTTAAGAACACAGTTGTGGCTTCATTTGACTTCACTGAGCAGTACAGTATTCCCCTGAAATTCATGGGGGTTCTGTTCCGGAATTCCCTGTGAATTTCAAAACACCACATTCAAAAGGCGGAAGAAGGCTTTGACACGCAGCTCCTGATTGGTGTAGCCCGCCTTTAGTACAGGAAGAGGCGGTCGGAGCATACCGCAAATTAGTGAGTCCATGATTCACGAACTGTGAATTTGTGGGGGAACACTGTATTTCCAGTGGCACAGACTCCTACACTTCTGTAGCAGATTCAGGAATGATGAATGGTCACATTAAGCACAGTGTGTAGTTGTACATGCTGTACCTTAGAGGAAACACTGGTAGGGCCAGTTGGCACTTTTTTCAGCTGGGAGCAGAATCTTAAAATCTACAAGTTCTGAGTTACATACAAATCTGACTTAAGAACAGCTTTTTAAAAATTCTTTATTCATTTTATAACTTACATCAATACAACAATATTGATATTAACATTGTAACATAGATAATACACTTGAGAATTTACAATTGATCTTTATCAAATTAAATTTGTCCCCCTCCCTCCCTATATTTTATATTTCATAAAATCATTGTCATCAATAATAAAAAAAACCTCCCCCCACCCTATATTTCATTTATACCTAACAGGGAAGAAAAATATATATTTATTCTTTACAATATTCTGATAATGGCCTCCACACATCTTGAAATTTATTAAAATTTCCTTTTTGAATGGCTAGTGTTCTTTCCATTTTATAAATATGGCATACTGAATTCCACCAAAAACTGAAGTTTAGTCTATCCTAACTTTTCCAATTATGTGTTATTTGATATATGGCAATCCCTGTCAAAATGAGCAATAGTTTATTATTATTAGAGGATATTTGGCTCTTGGCCCTCATCGCCATGCCAAATAATACTGTGTCATATGTTAATGCCACATGATTTTCTAATAAGCAATTTATCTGGCTCCAAATTGATTTCCAAAATTCTATAATAAATGGACAATAGAACAATAAATGGTCTAAAATAAAGTCCCTGCTTCAAGTTGACAATGCCAGCATCTATCAGACTTAGAGCTATCTAATTTTTTAAACGAACAGGGGTCCAGAAGGCTCTATGCAACAGGAAAAACCATGTTTGTCTCATAGATGCAGACATTGTACATCCTAATTCTCAAGACCAAATGCGTGGCACTTGAGATGTAGTAATTGGATACTTAATCTCAAAGCTCCAAATGTCTCTAAGACCATTCTTTGGTTTTTTGATAATTAGTCCAGATATTAATTTGTACCACTTTGCGGCCTGGTGTCCCAGAAAGTCCGTCTGAAAGCATAAGAACTCCAAACTATATTGATTATTAAGATTTTTCTATTCAGGGAAGCCAACCTGAATGGCCTGCTTCAGTTGCAACCATTTATAACTTTGCAATTTATCTAGACCATATTTCTGTTGCAACTATGAAAAATCAAGCAGTTTACCATTAGATATAACATCTTATAAAATTCGTATTCCTGCTATAATCCAATGCTTCCAGACGATCTTAAATCCGCCAATTTGGATCTTGGAGTTAAGTCATATAGTTTGATTTGTAGAATTTTGTATTGGAATAGGTGTTAAATTATTAATATATCTTATAGTTTTCCATGTATCTGTTAATATTTTGTTTTCTTTATACAACCTGGGCATTTTGATACTATGGGACTCATAATTGAAAGAGAAAAACGTCCAAAAATCAGCCTAAGTCGGCACTTGGACAAACATTTCTTAAAAACGTCCAAGCGCTGATAATGAAACTGGATTTTGGACGTATTTCTAAACGACCTAGGCCTTTATAGTGCCGCTCAACGTCCAAAGCTAAATGGGGCGTTTCGGGAGGTGTGTCGAGGGCAGGAGTTGGGCGGGACGTGGGCCAGCTTAGACTTAGTCGTACAGCATGTATAACCGAAATTTTAACAACAGAGTCTAGACCAGGGGTGCCCAATACGTCGATCGCGATCAAAAGGTCGCTCGCTCAGGCGACCCCAGTCGATCGCAGAGCGGGTTCCTTTCTTCCCTTCTCTTTTTTCCCCTCCTGACTGGCTTGCTCCTGAATTCTGCTGCTGCCGCCGCTGCTCAACATTTAAAAAAAAAAAAAACGGCTTGGAAAACTTATGCTCCGGGGGCTAACGTGTGCTTGTACCGGCTTCCCTTCTCTTCCCTCTGAAACCGGAAGTTATGTCGGGGGGGGGGAGAGAAGGGAAGCCGGCACGCTCATGTTAGAGCCCCGTTCGCAGGCTAAAGCGGGAGACAGGTCAGTGAAGCTTGCGATTTGCTCTTCTTGCTGCCAGGTCCTGCCTACTTTCTGTTTCCTCAAAGGCAGGACCCAGCAGCATTTCTCCCAATAGGTCGATCTTGGGCCGATCAGCCTTCCTCTCCCCGACGTCAATTCTGCCGTTGGAGAGGAAGTTCTGGCCAGCAGAACTTCCTCTCCGATGGCAGAATTGATGTCGGGGAGAGGAATGCTGGTGGGCCCGAAGCAGGTAGAGCTTGGCCGGTGGCGGGCGGCTTTGGGGGCCTGTTATCCAATGGCAGCGGCAGTGGCAGTGGCTTGGGGGAGGGCAGGGAGGGAGAAAGAGTGCAGGCAGGGAGACAGAAGGAAAGAAGAGAAACAGAAAAAAAGAAAGGGGGCATGAAGAGAGAAAGAAAGAGAGGGCAGGGAGAGAGGAAGAAAACGTTAGGGGGGAATGAGGTCAGGAGGAGAGGAAGCATACAGGCTAAAAGAAGGGAAGAAAGATTGGATGCACAGTCAGAAGAAGAAAGTGCAACCAGAGACTCATGAAATCACCAGACAAGGTAGGAAAAATGATTTTATTTTAATTTTAGTGATCAAAATGTATCTGAATTTATATCTGCTGTCTATATTTTACACTATGGTCCCCTTTTACTAAACCGCAATAGAGGTTTTTAGCGCAGGGAGCCTATGAGCTTCGAGAGCAGCGCTGGGCATTCAGTGTAGCTCCCTGCGCTAAAAACTGCTATCGTGGTTTAGTAAAAAGGGAGGGGGTATTTGTCTGTTTTTGTATGGTTGTTAATGAGGTGACAGTGCATAGAGTCATCTGCTTTGACCTCTTTAAAAAACCCTGGAATAGGAATGATGATTAACATTTTCTATGCGTACAGTGTGCTTTGTGTTTTTTTTTAATTTTATTGTTGGTAGATCATTTTGACTTGGTCATTTTAAAAGTAGCTCGCAAGCCCAAAAACTGTAGGCACCCCTGGTCTAGATGGAACTTGGACGTTGTGACTTAGACCATGTAAAACATGGTCTAAGTCACAAAAACCCACCTAAACTCACCAGATAAGCACTGAAAACACATAACAAAGACCCCACACACTACCCTAGTGATCACCAAATCCCCATCCCCATAAAAATTTTATTCACAACTTTAAATTTCAGCCTCCAGACCATCATCACCTGGCCGCCTGGCATAGGAAAGCCTAGTCGTCCAGCCCAGAGGCAGCTTAAGCCATCTTGGGGGTGGATTAGGGACCCATAGAGAGGAGGACCCATGCCCATAAGCCCCTGTAATCACTGCATTGAAACATGTGCACTCCCATATACACCCCCAAAACATTGGCATTTAAGTGGCTCCTGCAGCCATAAGGGCTATTGGGGTGGTAGATAAGTGGGTCTAGGGGATTCTAGAGGTGGTTAGGGGGGCTCACCGTAACCTATAAGGGAGCTGTAGTGAGGAGAAGCTATGGCACCCTTTTTGTGAAGTTCACAGCAGTGCCCTGTAAGATACCCCACTGTTTAGGTGGCATGCCTGGGTGTGCAGTCCATCACTTTACAGACCCCTCCCACGTCCAACAGGGCTTGTTCTAGGCGTTTTGGACTTGGACGGAAAGTTGGACGGAAATGTGGTATAAAGATAGACGATTTAGTGGCTTGGACGATCAGATCGGCAGGACGTATAATTAGACAATTTTCAAAAGTAAAAAAATGTTGGAGGTATCTTTTGAAAATGTGTTTTAGGTTCTTTTTAACTTTGGACGACTTGCGAGATGGATGTAAATGGACTTAGACATCCCTTTCAATTATGCCCCTCCAGGAACATGACACAGCCTCAGAGGAAACAAAAGCTGACATTCCAACCTTAGCCAATCTGGGAGCTTTTCCATGAGATCTGGGAGGACCCAATACATACCCTGGCGCATAATATAGGACTGATGATACCTATAAAAATTTGGAAAATTTACCCCTCCCTCTGCAATTGGTTTTTGTAGAGATACTAAGGCGACTCTAACAAGTCTACCCAGCCAAATAAATTTTGTAATACTATTTAATTTTTTATAAAAAGACCCCTGAAAAAAAACTGGTATCATACCCATTTGGTAACAAACCACAGAAGAAATCATCATTTTGATAGTTTGGACTCTCCCCCACCAGGATAGATGTAAAGGATTCCATTGCTCACATAATTTTGTAACTTTCTGTAATAAACATTTTTCATTCATTTTTATTGTTTCTTCCAATGTGTTTTTTTATCCATATACCCAAATATTTTATTCCCTCATCCTTCCAGACAAAGGGAAATGAATTGAATAATCCTTTTGTACAATAGACATTAAGTGGAAGAACTTCAGATTTATTCCAATTTATTTTATAACCTGAAAATTTTCCAAATTTCTCAATCATTTCAAGTAAGCAAGGAATAGTTGTCTCAGGATTTCTCAAATAAAGCAAAATATCATCTGCATAAGCAGAGATTTTGTATTCTCGATTTGAATAAGGAATTCCCTGTATCTCCTTCGCTTGTTGAATAACTAATAACAAGGGTTCTAATACAATATCAAAAAGCAAAGGAGATAATGGACAGCCTTGTCTAACCCCCTTTTTAGACTAAAACATCCTGAAGAATTATTATTAATATATAATCTGGCAACAGGGGAGCTATACAATGTTTGGATCATTTGTATAAATCCTGAACCTATACCAAACCATTCCATTGCTTGATACATAAAGGTTCATTCCACTCGGTCAAAAGCTTTTTCTGCATCCAAAGACACAGAAAAGGCTGGATCATTTATGGTTTTTGACAAATTTAACATATGCAAAACCAATCTGGTGTTATTAGAAGAATGTCTCTGAGCAACAAATCCAGTTTGGTGCATATCAATAATAAAAGGGAGAGCCTTTGCCAAACATAAAGCCAAGGTCTTAGCCAATAGTTTTCCGTCTACATTAATTAAAGAAATAGGTCTGTAGTTTGAAACCAATGTGGGATCTTTATTTGGCTTGGGTAAGACTATAGTTAATGATTCTGTCATAGTACCTTTAATGCAACCTTTAGTTAGTTGATTCTGATATAAATTTAATAAATATGGTAATAGGGTAATTTGGAATGATTTATAAAACTCTACCGTAAAACCATCTCCACCTGGAGCTGATCCAGCTCTAAGGGACTTCAATGCTGATTGCAATTCATTTATTGATATTGGCTTTTCTAAATTTTCTTTTATATGATCAGGGATTTTTGGTCCTTTAATTAATTTTAAAAATTCTAAACCATCTTTTTCTTTATCTAAATAAGGCTCAGAAGAATATAGGTTTTTATAAAAATTCAAAAATTGTTTTAAAATTGATCCAATTTGAGAATGCGTAAACCCTCTTTCATCTTTTATCGCCACTATTTTTGGGTTTTTTGCTTTTAAATAGTTTGCCAATAATCTTCCTGCCTTATTTGAATTCCCATAATACAACGCCTGTTGAGAAAATAAATCTTTTCTTATCAATTTAGAAGAAATCTCATTATATTTCCCTGTTACTTTCAAAAGATCCTGTAATGTAGAATATTCCCATTTATCAAATAATTTTGATTCCAATCTCTTAATTTCTTTTTTTAACCTGAAGAATTGACTTTTAATTTGTTTTTTTATATACGCTGAAAAAGAAATAATTTGACCTCTTATGGTTGCCTTAAAGGCATCCCATAATGTTTCCACTCAGATATCTTCCACATTATTTATTTGAAAGTAATCATTTATTTTTAACTGAATTTCCTCAATAAAATTTGGTTCTACAAGCAGTGCATTATCGAATCTCCATACAGACCTTCTATCCTCCTGGTCAGTTAATTTAATTTTAATCCACACCACACCATGATCAGACATAATAATTGGATCAATGGAGGCTTGTGTTATTTGCTGAACTAATGCATTTGAAACAAATATCTAATCTATTCTTGAAAATGATTTGTGAACATGAGAGCAAAATGAAAATTCCCGATCATTAAAATGAAATATTCGCCATATATCTTTTAAATCACAATTTTGAACCAAATTATCTAAACCTAATGATTTCATAATTCTGCTTGGCTTTTTGTCCATTAAAGGATCTATAACAGCATTAAAATCCCCTGCTACAACTAAATTAGAAGCAGCCAGTGGTAACAATAATTGTTGTAGAGATTTGAAAAATTCAATTTGGTTTGAATTAGGTGCTTATACATTGAATAGTGCCATTGTAGTATTTCCCAGATTCATGTCTACATGTATCCACCTTCCTGAGGGATCAGCAGCAATTAATTTGAACGTAGCATTACATCTCTTATTCACCAATATTGATAACACCTGCTTTTTTCTTTACAGCTGGGGCATAAAAGCAATATTTCACCCAATCTCCTTTAAGTTTTTGACACTCTAAAGCTGGTAAATGAGTCTCCTGGATGTAACATATATCAATATTCTGTTGTTTTAAGAATAAAAGTGCTTTCTTTCTTTTTATTGGATGGTTGAGGCATTTACATTTAGCAAAAGTAATTTAAGTTCCATTAATATATTTATTTCCAGCACATTTCAACTTCAACAAATACATTAATTTATTATAATATTCATACACATAACTCATTCCCTTCAATTTACTATATAAAACATTCTTCCCCTCTCTTAATTTCTTAAATATTATATTTCTATGATACCAAAAACCCTTCCCTATGCCCTCCCCTAGCCCTCCCCTCCTAATAATACGATAACTTGAAGACATCTGCTCAGACCAGCAACCCTTTCCCTCCCATAAGCATCATATATAACTATTCCTCCTTTACTATTAAAAATTGATCAATCTATATATTTAAAACCTCTTACTTTCTTTATTAATTAAATACCAAGCTTTTATATAAAAATCTTCATAACTTCAATTCAGTTAAGAAATTTGTACTTTAAAAATACATTTTAAATACCAAAATTACATTAGAATATTCCTTTACAAACCCTCTTAATAATAGTAAAATTGATTTTAAAACTATTGGTGCATTTAATATTATGACATCCGAAAATGTAATAATTTACAAATCTTATTTAAGATAATATCAATAGAATATTTCATTTATATTTTTAAGAAATACCATTGTAATATTATACCCTCTATAATAAATCCATTTCTATTAACCTTTATCACTTTCCTTCATAATAAAATCAAATATATTTAACATGACCCATCATTTAGGCCTTAATTAATTTTATCAATAACACTTTAATTTGCTGCTACATGTATCATAGTTAAAAAGGCCTATAACTCTAAATCTGAAGCTAACAAACCCTCAGCAAAGTATCCTTGTCCCTTGGTTTGACTATATAATAGCTCTCTTTGAGGCACCAGAGGCGGCAGGATCTGTACTTTCAGGAGCCGTACATTCTCTATATCCAAACTTCAGAACATCCCTTATCTTCACCTCCTTCAGCTTTACCATTTTTTCCTCCTAGGAACATTTTCTAGTCAAATTTTTGCTGAAATGATCTAAATCTGCAGGTAGTTATTTAAAATAGTTTCTGCTCCTTGACCTAAAACAAAATGGTATTAAGCAAACACATTTTCTTCAAAAGATTATGAGACAGCTGATATGTTCGGAGTTGTCAAGTCAAACACAGGATAATATGGCAGAGAAGGAGGCACATAGCATCAGTTTTAAATTTGAAGCTCGTCTCCTGTATTGAATGCATAATAATCTGAAATTAAATGCTGTAGGCAGCGGGGGGGGGGGGGGGGGGGGGTGAAGAGAGTGAGCGCGCCCCGGTGGGTTTGATTCATGCATAGTTTTGGTGCAAGTCCATTACATTACATTACATTAGGGATTTCTATTCCGCCATTACCTTTCAGTTCAAGGCAGATTACAAAAGAATTATCCAAGATGTATTACAACAAGAACTTACAAAAAAAAAAAAATTGGTCATTTTCAAAAAGAGTGAGAAATGGGTAAGGTTATTTGTTTGGGGTAGTTGGCTTTAGTGAGAGGAAGAGTTTGAGAGGTGGAGTTTGAGACTTGTGGTATTATTTCTTTTTTCAGAGTTTTCCTGAAGAGTATGGTCTTTATTTCTTTTCTAAAAGTCTTGTAGTCGAGGAATTCCATCAGTAGATTGGCGATTTGGTTGTCTAGTTTGGCTGCTTGAGTGGCCAGGAGGCCATCATATAGTTTTTTCCGTTTGACCTCCTTAATTGGGGGGTATCAGAATGGGGTGTGAGTTTTCCTATGTCTGGTCGTGGTGTTGTGGATGAGGCGGTTATTCAGGTAGTTTGGACTGTCTCCGTATAAAGTCTTAAATAGTAGGCAGTAGAATTTAAATTATATTCTTGCTGGGATCGGAAGCCAGTGCGATTGGAGATATGCTTCTGTAATGTGATCATATTTCTTTAATGAGTAGATGAGTCTTAGTGCTGTGTTTTGGATAGTTTGTAGTTGTTTTGTTATGGTTGTAGGGCATGGGAGGTAGAGGATATTACAGTAATCAAGTAGGTCTAGTATTAAGGACTAAACTATGAGCTGGAATTGAGTTTTCTCGAAGAATTTCCGAACTTGTCTTAAGTTTCTCATGACTAAGAATGACTTTTGTATTGTTTTATTGATTTGCGGTTGCATGGTGCAGCATCTGTTGATAGTTATTCCTAGCAGTTTTAGGGTGGTTTGTATGGGGTAGTTGATTGCGTTGATTTCAATGTTGGTTATGGTTGATATTTTGTTGTTTTCTAGGAGGATGAATTTCGTTTTATCTGGGTTCAATTTCAGTTTGTGATTTTTCATTCAGGTTGTTATTGATTTTAGTGTTTGGTATATTGTGTTCGTCAAGGAGAGTTCAGGTTGATCAAAGGGTATGAGAATGGTAATGTCATCGGCATAGCTGTAGGAGGTTATGCCTTGTTTGTCCAGGTGAGAGCTGAGGGAGGCTGTATAGAGATTGAAGAGTGTCGGGGATAGAGGGGATCCTTGGGGAACTCCGCACGGGTTTGACCAAGGTTCAGATTTTTGTTTGTCTGATTTTACTCTATAGGTTCTTGATTTAAGGAATCCTTCAAACCATGTGTATACTTTATCTGTGATACCTATTGTATCCAGGATTTGTAGTAGAATGATATGGTCCACCAAGTCGAATGCAGCGGTAAGGTCTAGTTGTATGAGCATCATTTTTTTTCCTGTGCTGAGATGTTGTCTGGCTGTGTCCAAGAGAGATCCTAGTAGTGTTTCCGTGCTGAAGTTGTTTCTGAAGCCGGATTGTGTGGGATGGAGTATGTTATGGTTTTCTAGGTAATTGGAGAGGAATTTGGCAACTAGTCCTATTATTTTGACGTAGAGTGGAATAGAGGCAATGGGTCTGTAGTTGGCTGTTTGGTCTATCGGTCCTTTGGGGTCTTTGAGGATCGGGGTGATGATGATTTCGCTGAGGTTGGTAGGGTAGTGGCCGTTTATTAGCGAGATTTGTATCCAGTTTAGAAGAAGAGCGCGGAATTTTGTGCTGGATGTTTTTAGGAGATATGGTGGACAGTTGTTGAGCTCACAGGGTGCATGACTGTATTTTTTGTAGTATTTGTTGAATTCGGGCCATTGTATGTTGGGGAATTGAGACCATATTCTATCTGCTGCAGTAGAATCTCTATCTGTGGGGAGAATTGCATTACATTACATTACATTAGTGATTTCTATTCCGCCATTACCTTGCGGTTCAAGGTGGATTACATCCAAACTAAAAACAAGAATTACAGTTCAACTTTGAAGTAATAGAATAAACGATGAGATAAAATTTTAAGGGAACTAACATACGTGAGCCTGGGATCAGCCGTGATCTTATAGCAATAATGATAACCTTCTATGTGATCCCTGCACACATCTCAGATGTTATGTAACGACTTCCTGATGCCCTTTCTGTTCAGGTATAGAACTAGCAGGAAGATGACTCCGATGAATGCCAGCCCGATGGCCAGGAAGACATAAGCGTTCTAAAGGCTTCTCAAGTCTTCAGCCTTAAAGCAGACAAGGAGCGAGTCAGGCAGATCAAGCAACCGCCGACCCCTCAGACTCTCCGGGTCCAAACAGAGCAGCTGATCATGGTCATCCACGGCGCTGCCGTTGCCCCGCAGCCATTCGAGCAGCTCGTTCATTTGACCATCGCAGAGCCAACTGTTTTTGGCCATGTTGAGGGCGAGCTGCGAGGGTGGAGATCCCACAGGGTGTCTCTCCGCAGCCGCCTCAGCACTTTGTCTCTCAGAACAATGCTCCAGAGCCGCTCCAGAGCCTCGGCGGATGGCTGCTCCCTTCATCATTTTTTATCACCGAAAACCGGAAGCACTAATGCTACCCGACATCAGGAAGTCAGCTGAACACTTTGCAACCCTAAAATATTTCAAGACGCCTCAAGACCCACTAAAGCACGCAGCTCTCCTGCACCCCATCATTTGCAGCATAACTTCCGCATCAGAAACCCTATGGAGGAGGTGATCCGCTCTTTTCCTCTAGTCTAGACTAGTCCTGGGAATCTCCCTGGTTATTTTCTTGAAGGAATTTCCTCAAGTCCTCACTCGATGCTCGATGCTCCTCCCTCTGTCCTCCACATTCTCTCTGATGTCAGGTAAATATGAATATATGAATATTTAACTTCTCATTTGTTTTTCAATTCTGTAGTAGAATCGTTTTCAATTTAATTTAATTTAAAACTATTCTAAACATTCCATTACAGTTAATGAGTCATTTGTAGCAGCCATCTTTATGTCCATTAAAGTGAATAAAAAAATAATAACTTTCTTTAATTTTCCCTTAGTCAACTTTTAGAATTGAAATCAGTAAAAATAAAATTTCAAATATATCTACTTTTCTTATCATTGTTTTAATTTCATGAAGTACAGTGGTGCCTCACACAACGAACTTAATTGGTTCCAGGAGCAAGTTTGTTATGCGAAACGTTCGTTATGTGAAACGCGTTTTCCCATAAGAATACATGTAAAAAAAAATAATTCGTTCTGCAGCATAAAATATGCTAAGATGACATAAAAAAAGATAAATTTTTGGTTATTATTTTTATTTAGATACATCTAAAAACATAATTGTTTTTTAAAACAACACACATTTTTTAAATTTAAAGACAGACTAAGTAGAGTCTAATTTTACAGTGAGAGAGGGCAGAGTCTCAGCGGCAAAAACTGGGACTTAACTGTTCATTTTTTTTTTTTTTTTCTACCGTGTTTCCCCGATGATAAGGCAGGGCCATCAAATAAGACAGCCCCCCCCTTTTTAGAAAAAAATGTAAAATAAGGCACCCCCCCGCAAATAAGCCACCCACCGATACCTGCGCTTACCCGAATCGGGTGGTACGGTGGGTGACTCTGTGTGGTCCCTGGCACCCCCGACACGATCGGGGCAAGAGGGAGCTCAAGCCCTCTTGCCCCCCCGACTCCCCGACACGATCGGGGCAAGAGGGAGCCCAAGCCCTCTTGCCCCCCGACTCCCCGACACGATCGGGGCAAGAGGGAGCCCAAGCCCTCTTGCCCCCCCCCGCCCCCCCGACACGATCGGGGCAAGAGGGAGCCCAAGCCCTCTTGCCCCCCCCCGACTCCCCGACACGATCGGGGCAAGGGGGAGCCCAAGCCCTCTTGCCCCGCCGATTCCCCAACTCCCCGACACGATCGGGCCAGGAGGGAGCCCAAGTCCTCCTGGCCACGGCGACCCCCTAACCCCACCCTGCACTACATTACGGGCAGGAGGGATCCCAGGCCCTCCTGCCCTCGACGCAAACCCCCTCTCCCCCCAACGACCGCCCCCCCCAAGAACCTCCGACCGCCCCCCCAGCCGACCCGCGACCCCCCTGGCCGACCCCCACGACACCCCCAACCCCCTTCCCCGTACCTTTCTGTAGTTGGCCGGACAGACGGGAGCCAAACCCGCCTGTCCGGCAGGCAGCCAACGACGGAATGAGGCCGGATTGGCCCATCCGTCCCAAAGCTCCGCCTACTGGTGGGGCCTAAGGCGCCTGGGCCAATCAGAATAGGCCCGGGAGCCTTAGGTCCCTCCTGGGGGCAGGGCCTGAGGCACATGGTCGGGTTGGGCCCATGTGCCTCAGGCCCCGCCCCCAGGAGGGACCTAAGGCTCCCGGGCCTATTCTGATTGGCCCAGGCGCCTTAGGCCCCACCAGTAGGCGGAGCTTTGGGACGGATGGGCCAATCCGGCCTCATTCCGTCGTTGGCTGCCTGCCGGACAGGCGGGTTTGGCTCCCGTCTGTCCGGCCAACTACAGAAAGGTACGGGGAAGGGGGTTGGGGGTGTCGTGGGGGTCGGCTAGGGGGGTCGCGGGTCGGCTGGGGGGCGGTCGGAGGTTCTTGGGGGGGGCGGTCGTTGGGGGGAGGGGGGGTTTGCGTCGAGGGCAGGAGGGCCTGGGATCCCTCCTGCCCGTAATGTAGTGCAGGGTGGGGTTAGGGGGTCGCCGTGGCCAGGAGGACTTGGGCTCCCTCCTGGCCCGATCGTGTCGGGGAGTCGGGGGGGCAAGAGGGCTTGGGCTCCCTCTTGCCCCGCTCGTGTCGGGGGGTCGGGGGGGGGGGCAAGAGGGCTTGAGCTCCCTCTTGCCCCGATCGTGTCGGGGAGTCGGGGGGGCAAGAGGGCTTGGGCTCCCTCTTGCCCCGATCGTGTCGGGGAGTCGGGGGGGCAAGAGGGCTTGAGCTCCCTCTTGCCCCGATCGTGTCGGGGAGTCGGGGGGGCAAGAGGGCTTGGGCTCCCTCTTGCCCCGATCGTGTCGGGGAGTCGGGGGGGCAAGAGGGCTTGAGCTCCCTCTTGCCCCGATCGTGTCGGGGAGTCGGGGGGGCAAGAGGGCTTGGGCTCCCTCTTGCCCCGATCGTGTCGGGGAGTCGGGGGGGCAAGAGGGCTTGGGCTCCCTCTTGCCCCGATCGTGTCGGGGAGTCGGGGGGGGGCAAGAGGGAGCCAGGCGGAGAGAGGGCAGTTAAGCGCAGTGCCTGCGCGGAAGGATGCAGCTCGGGCGACTTCGTTGTGTGAAACGAAGTTCGTTGTACGAATCAAGACATAAAGTTCGTTGTGCGCAGCGTTCGCTGTGCGAGGCGTCCGTTATGCGAGGCACCACTGTAAATTAAATTCTAATTCATAGATGTTTCTTGTGATGAAAGGAAATTCTAAGTTTTTCTGGATCACTGAACTGATGGAATTTTCCTTTGTATGTAATTTTCATTAATGCAGGATAATATAAACCATATTGAGCTCCTATTTCTTTCAAAGGTTGTCTAAGTTGTAAAAATTTTTTCCTGACCTGAACAGTCTCTTTTGCAAAGTCAGGGAGAAAGATCAATTTGGAATCTTTGTAAGTTATATTTTTTGTCTCTTTTGCAGCTTTTAAAATATCTAGTTCTTGATGGAATATAAATAGTCTTAATATTACAGTGCTATGTTTTTCTTGATGTTGAGCATTTTTCTTTCCAATTCTATGTGCTCGTTCTATTTCTAAAGTATTTTTACTTTTTATTGGAATAATTTTTGGTATTACATCCTCTAAAAAAGAGATCATGTTTTTCCCCTCAGCACCTTCCTTTAATCCAATTATTCTAATATTCTGATTTCTAGATCTATTTTCCATATCAATTATTTTCTTATTCAATTTCATCAAGATATTATGATCTTCCTTGTAATTTTGTTGAATGTGTTCAATTTTTCACATTTTATCTTCCAATTTGTCCATTCTATTATTTAAAATATCAAACTTACTGTTCGTGAGATTTATTTATTTTTTCATTTCCATTAAGTTTAAATTAATATTCCTTAATTCTTCCATTACCTCAATTATATCCAGAGCGTCCATAGGTAATGTAACCCCACTGGCAGTTTGTGGATCCTCCTTAAATCTCTTAGGGCTCCTTTTATCAAGGTGCGCTACGGGGGTTAGCGCATCAGACATTTCATCACGCGCTAACCCCTGCGGCAAGCCAAAAACCTAACGCCTTTTCAATGGAGGCATTAGCGACTAGCGCGGCAGGTGGTTGAACGCACGGTATTCTGCGTGTTAACCGCCTACCACACCTTGATAAAAGGAGCCCTTAGTCTTTCCTGTTGATTTAGCAGGAGTTTCTTGTAGTTTTAGTTTAGATGATGCCATTCTCTCAAATTTTAAAATGAATCTGGAGAAAATGTATTACTTTAAATCTAATAAATTGTGCTTAGCTGTTAGCCTGCCATCCGCTAAGCCTCCAAGTTCCGGAATCAAGAACAGCTTTAAAAATGTAACTCGCTCTTAACCCGGGGACTGCCTGTAGACCAGTGGTTCCCAACCCTGTCCTGGAGGAACACCAGGCCAATTGGGTTTTCAGGCTAGCCCTAATGAATATGCATGAAGCAAATTTGCATGCCTATCACTTCCATCATATGCAAATCTCTCTCATGCATATTCATTAGGGCTAGCCTGAAAACCCAATTGGCCTGGTGTTCCTCCAGGACAGGGTTGGGAATCACTGCTGTAGACTCATTCATTTTCAGCTGTCCAACCATGTTATTCCAAAATTTCACTCCCGCTGCTGAAATAGCCGTAGCCCTTGTACTAGCATATTTTACTTTCTGTAATCTATCCACAGAAAGACACATTGGGTGAAATTCTAAAACCGGCGATGGTAGGTGTCCTACCAATGCCTAAATTAATTGGAAAAACGCCATTAGAAATGGCAAAATAATCATCAAGGTTGAGGTGCCTACATAGGCACTTTAGGCTGCAGAATCCCAAAGTAAGCGTGGCCAACACTGGAAGTGGCATTACATAGAATAAAACAGTGATTTCCAACCCTGTCCTGGAGGAACACCAGGCCAATCAGGTTTTCAGGCTAGCCCTAATGAATATGCATGAGAGAGATTTGCATATGATGGAAGTGATATGCATGCAAATTTGCTTCATGCATATTCATTAGGGCTAGCCTGAAAACCCGATTGGCCTGGTGTTCCTCCAGGACAGGGTTGGGAACCACTGGACTAAAGCACCTTGTAAGCACGAGTCACACAAAGATAGGCAGCTGAAATGTAAGCCTGGAAAACTCTGGCCTACATTTCAGCCGCCTATCTTTGCCAGGGATCTTGAAACTAGACCACAGCTTGACATCAGCTGACTGCAGCAGGGGAATCCCCGATCAGCGAAACTGGCAGGACTTGCTGAAACCGTGGATGCAAGGAATCCTGCTGGCTCAGCTGACTGAGGATTTCCCTACGATCAGCTCAGCTAGCAGAGAAAGCAGCAGCAGCTAGCAGAAGACCCTCCCCAACTGGCAAGAGGGATGCCTACTCCCTCCTGCCTGAATGAAACCCCAACACCCAAAATCGGCAGGAGGAATGTTCATTCCCTGCTGCCTAAATGACCCTTTCCCCCCCCACACCTCCCATACTTTTACTGGAAGAAAAGCAAGAGGGATGTTCACTCCTTCCTGCTGTCAGGCTTGCCTCCTATAGGAGGCCCTGTGCCTTAGGCCCCTTCCCATTGCATAAAACTAATCTTTTGGCCTATATGGTCTAAATATGGCATTTATGTACTTAACGATAATGCAAAATGGCACACAAAGAGAAAGGCAGCCAAAATAAAAATGTCTAGTGATTCCAAAACCTATATTTTAGACAACATTTATAGAATCTTGCCCTTTAAGTCAAAAGTATTTCAAGTTTATTTAAGTTTTGATATGCCGCTCATTGTAAAACTGAGCAGTATACAATTAAAAAAAAAGGGGGAGAGAAAATATATATAAAAAGAGAGGTACTTACATAATAATAAAAGCCATAAGATACAGTAGGGTAAAGAGTAATAGGAATGAGGGTGGAACTACAATATCATGATAGGAAAGAAAGTACGTCAAGGTCACAAGAGGGAAGAAGGTAAGGGTATTTTACAGATTGATCTTGGATCAAGTCGAAATTAAATATTTAATTTCATTTTGCTTTATTATATTGTATCATAGGCATCTTTGAATAGAAAAGTTTTGAGACTGGATTTGGATTTGAATTTAGTTAATGAAGATTCCTAATGGAGATATGATGGAAGAGCATTCCAGAGGGTAGGAGCCATTACCATGAAAATAGTCTTTCGCGTAATATCATACTGTAAACGCCTTGCAGATGGAATAGTCAAGAGATTTTGTTGACTAGATTGGAGTGTCCTCATTGGGGTGTAAGTAATTGATCTATAAATCCTGGGGAATGTAAGAAATGTGAGAAGTAAGATTTTGAAAGTTACTCTATGGCAGGGGTGTCCAACCTTTTGGCTTCCCTGGGCTGCATTGGCCGAAAAAAATGTTTCTGGAGCCGCACATACGCGCAAATGCTGCAGCAAGACAGAGGAGGGAGCCGGCAAGACGGTAAACACCTGGGGGCAGCAGAGGAAAACACTGCATCGCTCTCGACCGGGGCCGCACAAAATACTTCACAGGGCCGCAGGTTGGACACCCCAGCTCTATGGGCTCCTTTTACTAAGCTGCGTTAGGGCTTTAACACGCGGAATAGCGCGCGCTATATTGCCGCACGCACTAAACCTTAACGCCAGCATTGAGCTGGTGTTAGTTCTAGAAGCATAGCGTACAGTGTAGCACGCAGTAATTTCCTGTGTGCGATAAAAACGCTAGCGCACCTTAGGTTTCCTTTTACAAAGATGCGCTAGCAGTTTTAGCACGCGCTAGCCGCTACCACCTCCTTTTAAGCAGGCAGTAGTTTTTCAGCTAGCATGCGCTACAGCGTGCGCTAATGTGCGCGCGCTATAAACAGTAGCGCACCTTCGTAAAAGGAGCCCTTTGTAAAAGGAACCCTATGTTTAATTGGTAGCCAGTGTGCCTTATATAATAAAGGAGTGACGGGATCATATTTTTTGGCCTTGGAGAGGAGTTTGACTACAGTGTTTTGTATAATCTCTAGTCTTCGCAACTCCTTTTGAGTTATTCCCTGATAAACCCCCTCCTTTTCAAAGCCACGCTAGCGTTTTTAGCGCCGGCAGCGGCGGTAACAGCTCGGACGTTCATAGGAATTCTATGAGCGTCAGAGTTGTTTCCACAGAGGCTGGTGCTACAAACTCTAGCATGGCTTTGTAAAGGAGGGGGACAATGCATTACAGTAAGAACATAAGAATAGACTTACTGGATCCGACCAATGGTCCATTTAGCCCAGTATCCCATCTTCATGGAAGCCAATCCAAGTCACAAGTACCTGGCAAAAACCATTGTGGTTAGAAGTAGGTCTCAGTTTATCTCCTCACTTGTTTTTCAGTTTTTGGGGTTAAATATTTTTGGTGATATTTTATTGCGCATTCCTTGTCTTTTGACTGATATGGTTCAGAGGTGGTGTTAAATGAACAATTTAGCTGACCTTGTAAGCTTTGTAGCAACATAGTAACATAAGAACATAAGAATTGCCACTGGCTGGGTCAGACCAGTGGTCCATCATGCCCACCCGTTAAAGACCAGCGCCCTAACTGAGACCAGCCCTATCAGCATACGTTCTTGTTCAGCAGCAATTTGTCTAACTTTGTCTTGAATCCCTGCAAGTTCTTATAACATTTTTTTAAAACATATTTTGCAGTTTGGCAACAAGACAAATGGTCCCTTCAAAGATCGTTTCGATTGAAATGCTAGGACTATAGTGAACGTTAGTGACCGTCAGGAGTTTGAAGCCCCGCCATCACTGGAACTGGTTTAGTCCATTCGAGGTAAGTGTTGCCAATTGTGGAAACACTTTATGATTTTCACGTATTTTTTGTAATCGATTTTTTGTATTTATTATCACTCAGAGGAAACAAGGAACACAAAAAGTAATTTGGAATTTATATTAGTGCAAGTTGTGTGAATTTTTTTGAGATTAGGGGCAGGAGGAGGTATATATGATTAGAGCTGTGATCCCAGGACGTGGGATCACACTTGCAAAACTTACACACTAAATGGTGAAACCTTAGTTAGGACCAAGGCGGAACGTGATTTGGGGGTGATCATTAGCGAAGACATGAAGACTGCCAATCAAGTGGAGAAGGCTTCATCAAAGGCAAGACAAATGATGGGTTGCATCCGAAGAAGTTTTATCAGCCGGAAGCCCGAAGTTATAATGCCATTGTACAGATCCATGGTGAGGCCTCATCTGGAGTATTGTGTACAATTCTGGAGGCCACATTACCAAAAGGATGTGCTGAGAGTTGAGTCAGTTCAAAGAATGGCCACCAAAATGGTCTCGGGACTCAAAGACCTCCCGTATGAAGAAAGGCTGAATAAATTGCAGCTATATTCACTTGAAGAACGTAGAGAGAGAGGAGACATGATAGAGACGTTTAAATATATCACCGGCCGTATTGAGGTGGAAGATGATATCTTCTTTTTTAAAGGCCCCTCTGCCACAAGAGGCCATCCGCTGAAAATCAGGGGTGGGAAATTTCATGGCGACACCAGGAAGTTCTTCTTCACCGAAAGGGTGGTCGATCGTTGGAATGAACTTCCACCTCAGGTGATTCAGGCCAGCAGCGTGAAGGATTTTAAAAGGAAATGGGATACACATGTGGGATCTCTAGGGGGGTAAATTCAAGGGGGTAGGGTTGTTGGGGTGGGCAGACTTGATGGGCTGTGGCCCTTTTCTGCCGTCATCTTCTATGTTTCTATGTTTCTATGGATTTGGAATAACATTATGTTATAAGAGATCCTATGATCTGGGTAATAAATGCACTATGATATACTTACCTGTTTTGATTAACTAACCCCCTCTTTTACGAACGCATAGCATGGGTTTTAGCACCAGCAGCAGCAGCAATTGCTCCAGCGCTCATAGAATTCCTATGAGCATCGGAGCAGTTACTGATGCTGCTGGCACTAAAACCCGCCCTAAACATTCATAAAAGATAGGGTAATTTTGTGAGCTGATATAAATGATTTTTGAAGCACATGCCCTTAGACCAGTGTATCTCAAACCGTGTGCCGAGGCACACTAGTATGCCTCCTGAGATTCCAAATGTGCCAGGCACATTGAAGAGGAAGAGAGGCGCCTGCCAGCTGACTTCCCTACACAGTACTGCGCTGCCCGATTCGCCGAAGGCCTGCAAGTTTCCACCTTCTCTCTTGCATCCTCCGGCTTCCCCCCTGGCCTCCCAGTCTCACCTTTAAAACTAATTACAGCAGCCTGCAGAGGATCACCAGAAGGTAAAATGATTTTATTTTCAATATAGTGATTGAAATGTGTCAGTTTTGAGAATTTATATCTGCTGTGTATATTGTGTGTATATGAAAAATGAATGGAAAAAATTGCGTTACAATTAGTAAAGGGATCGGGATCTGGGGCAGAGTTTGGGTGGGCTTAAGGGGGTCTGTGGTTGGGGTACTCAGTTGATATTTGTTAGACTTAAGGGGCACTTAGCTTGAAGTAGTTGAGAAACACTGCAGTAGGCAATCAGCTGGCGCCAGTGCCTCTCCTTCTTTCCAGCCCTCTTCCGTGCTGACACCCCCTACTGGCGTCTCAGAGCCAATCTAGTGGGCCTCTGCACATGCGCAGATGTCGTGATGTCACGCATATGCATGATGTCATCACAGCGATGTCCGTGCACTTCTGGGTGCATCAAGCCATGGCCACTACCTTTAGTGTGCTCCGGCTCGAGAAAGTTTGAGAGACACTGCCTTAGACAAATAGCCACAAAATGTCAAGAAGAATCCAGGAGTTCCTAATAAGAGCTTAGCAGTATTTATTGATTGTATTAAATTGAGGCACCATAATCCAGATATTACATGATGTAAAATAAATACTGCTAAGCTCTTATTAGGAACTGGATTCATCTTGTGGCTTTTTACACTTTTTTCTTTGTGTCTGTATTTTGCTTGTGGTCTTGCCACTCCTTTGTGTTTCGGGGCTGACGTCATTGGGGCCAGTGGCATAGCAAGGGTGAGAGGCGCCTCTGTACCTCTAGCTCCTCACCAGCACGAGCAGAAACTCCAACCTGCTGCTCGTGCCAGCGTCGCAGGAACTGGAAGTGACATCAGAGGGAGAGCCAATTCTGGCGCAAGCAGCAGGTTGGAGTTTCTGCTCGTTCTGGTGAAGAGCTAGAGGTAAGGTGGGGGTTGGGTGGGAAGTGAAGGCACACACGTGGCGGGGGAAGAGTGGGAACGAGCGGGGGTAGAGAAGAGGAGGTGCCCCCACCAAGACGGAACCTGGGGCAGACCACCCCCCTTATTACACCACTGATTGGGAGCCCTCCTATTAGGAGGCCATAGATGTGATGTGGGCCTCCTGACATCACCTGAGGCCCTAAGAAGCACAAGCTGCCTGTGTCTGGGGCACAAATAGCAGAGGACACTGGCCGACAGTTACCTCTGAAGGATGCTCTGGGATACGGTGCGAGAGGTCCTCCTATGATTATATTGGAACAGGTGCCTCCTGTAACAGAGGCACAGCTCCCCCATCACACCCTCTTTCATGCACACCGTCACTTGCTCACGGTGACGGGACTAAAGTGCGCGGACAAAAAACGCTAAGACAAATGCAGGACGTCAGCGCATCGGATTAAAAGGTAACTTTAAAGTGCTCTGAGGGGTGTGGGGGGAGGGGAACCCCCCACACTTTACTTAGAAGTGTTGCCACTGCCATTGGGGGTGGAGGGGAACCCCCTCCCCCCTTACAGAGGAAATTATAATTTTTCACTAAAACAATGGGAAAAATTACACTTTTCTCTCTAATGGGGGGGTGTTTCCTCCTCCCAAACCCCACAACGGCAGCGTCAACACTTCTAAGTAAAAGCGGGAGGTTCCTTCCCATACCCCCTTGGAGCGCCCTAAAGTTACCTTTTAATCCGGCGTGCTGACGTCCTGCCCGCATTTGTCTTAGCATTTTTGTCCTCACGCAATTGTTTGGCATCATCAGGGACGTTTCGTAGCACAGCTAGTAGGACATCTGCTTTGGCCCGCATGATCAGAAGTCTTGGGTTGTTCAATTTGGACATTTTCAAGGGTTTATAATCGGAACTATTTGGATGTCTGACAGAACGTTGTTTCTTCACTCATTTTTTAAAAACATTTTAGTAGATCATTTTTGAAATTATCTGTTCCCCCCCTAGATGTACAGTATTTTTGATTATGGTCCATAAATTTTGGAGGTCTAACTCTGGACGTAAGAAAATGCACATAGACATCCTATTGAAAATGCCTCCCCACGTCATCCTCAGGTTGTGTACAGCATTGCCAGCATGTAGGGTAAATACTTGTATTGATGGAGTAGATATCAATAGACATAATGACAAACAGATGTCTAAACTTTCCTTTTTATCGACGGTTCTTATGCTTTATCAGTCAGGGCTGCTCTGGCTGCCTGTTAATGACTGTAATGGAATTCTATGCCCGATGACATGACTGTCTTTGACATCTCCACTAATGAGGCATTGATAAGTGAATGTGTACAAACCCTTATCGGCAGCCCATAGAAGGAAGATCCTCCTGGAAACATACATGTGTCCCTTTTTTTGTGTCCCTTTCCCTGCTGCAGAAATAGATTTTTTAAATTACCAATGATCTCAGATGTCTGAAGAGCTTTTCTTCATTCGAAGAATATAAGGGTGTCTGCTCAGAATCTCGTGTTGTTGTCCTGCTGGAGGTAGAGCAGGATCCCCAGGAAGTTCCTTTCCAGAGTTATATCATAAACACATCTCAATTTATTGTATTAGGTTGCTTAGGTTTATGTGAGAGTGAATGGTCGCGTGATGTGCACTTCCTCACTGAGGGTGCAGTTTAGCTTCCTAACATCAGGGGACGCTAAAATGCCACAGCAGGTCCTGAGTCAGAGGGGCGGGGTTCAGTGGGAAGGAAGCTTAAATTCCTGGAGCGAGTGTAGAACCAGTGAGAAGCAAGAGGCTTCCAAGGGCAAGATCAGGAGGCAAGAGGTCTCTTGAAGGGGAAGTCTTGAGGGCAAGGATCCTCCCAGTGTGTCTTGTTGGCTGCAGTACATGGGGAAGTGGAGTGGACTTCAGTAGACATTGCTACCCTGAATTTGTGTGAAGACAAGGTTCCAGTAAGGTAGGAAAGGTTCCTTAGAACCTAAGTTTGCAGAGTCTTTTGAGAAGGGACTATTTCAGCCTATGAGAGCTGTCTCTGGGACAAGCTACAAGGGTAGGGTTACCATATTTTGAGCGGTAAAACACCAGACACATGGACCCACTCTGTTCCACCCCGTCCTGCCCCAGCCCCGCTCAGTTCCACCTCTAGCCCTGCCCCATTCTTCCCCAGCCCCACCCCCACAAAGTCTCCTCTCATCTTCCCCGACGAGCTCCTACCACGTCTGAAGTGGCGCATGCGCAGATGTGTATGACATCATCCGCACATGCTCAGAGGCTCTACAGATGCGGCTGGAGCTTTTTGGGGCTTTCCAAAACTCGGATAAACTGCCGGGTTTTGGAAAGTCTGTCCAGGAACCTGAACAGTCCTCTAAAAAGAGGACATGTCCAGGTTTTCCCGGATGTCTGGTAACCCTGTTTCATGAGGGAAAACAGTATATAAGTGAAGTGTGAAACCTGTTAGGGACAAGAGTATAAGGATTATGTTTGAGAGACTTTGTTGAGAGTGCAGAAACTGTGAAAAAACAAGCCTATTTATTTTTCCCTTTTTGCACAGAAATACAATTTTCCTTTGACCTTTTGATTATTCGCTGTTATATTTTATGAGTATTTGCTCACGTGATCACAGGGCTTTTCAACTATCTCAATTTTAGGCTCATAATCAAAAAACATAGATGTCCAAAATTCATCTTAAATCGGCATTTGGACTTCTTAATCACCAAGACGTCCAAGTGCCGATAATCAAAACTTTTTTTCTGCATGTCTAGCGAGGTGTTCCAGCCTCTGTACGCTCAGATCATGAGATGGGTGTGGTGGAGGCATGTTATGGGCGGACTTTGGGTGGTCTCAAGGGTGGGTTAGACATGGACGTCTTACAGCGATACATTTTGCAAGACATCCTGAATGGAACTTATACGTTTGGAACTAGACCTGGTTTAGAAGGGTCTAAGTGCCTCAAAGGTGCCTAAACTGACCAGATAACTACTACATGCATCAAGGTATGACACCCTCACACTGCCCCAGTGCTCACTTACCCTCTTCCACCACACTAAAATGAGAATAAAAAGGTACATACGTGTCTCTAAAGCAGCAGCCTTTGGTATGGGGAAGCCTACTAGAGCTGCACACAGGTGTCTTAAGTAGCCTGGTAGGTGGGATAATGAATCATAGAGGAGGACCCAGGCCCATAAGCCACTCTAACCACTACATTTATGGTAGATTGTGTGAGCCCACCCAAAAACTGCAATACTGCCACATAGGTACTACCTGCAGCCATAGGTACTATTGAGTTGGTCCACAGGAGGGTCTAGTAGGATTTTTTAGAGTGGGGTTTGGGGGAGGGCTCATCCTAAATTATAAGGGGGTTATGGTGAGATATACAGTTTCACAAACAAGTACCTCAAGTATTACGTTTTTTAGACTTCAGCGATGCTGCTGTGTGACAAAACTTAAGCACACAGATCAAATAGCACCAAAATCGTCATTGGTCTTTAATCTTTTAGTAGTTTTTATAGTAGTTTTTAAACGTTTAATATTATTAAATAACAGAGTTAAATATTTTTTTAAATTCTCATCTCTTTAGGAGCATAGCAATGGGGATGTTCGTCCAACATAGACTATGTTTCGCCCAAAAGGGCTGTATCAATGTATTTCCCCTAAGTTGTGCCGGTTCCATGAATGCCATACTTCAGCACCCTGAAGTCATGAGTTCAAATCCCACACTGCTCCTTGTGATTTTGGGCAAGTCACTTAATCCTACGTCCAATACCTTTTAATGTGTTCAATATTTTAAATACTAAGGGGAGAGCCTCAAATCCCCGTGCGTTGATAACTTCTACAACCGCACTGGAAAGGGAAAAATTCCTCCCCGGCTCTTGATCCCCCTCCTGTCCCGCAAATGCTGCTCCACTAAATTCAGAACAACAAGAAAACTCAAGCTACTTAGCTGCAGGCAGAGTGGATTAATAGTTTTTGAAATGTTACTGCATCCCCGCCAGTCCTTGCCGATGTCAAGCTAGCTGCAGTTACGCCCACAAGCTGTGTCAGGGCTCCGGATCAGTATCTGCAAAAATAAAAATAGAAAAGTGGCAGAGAACATATTGTATGCAGAAAAACATTCCAATGACGTGGTGACTTACGCTCACTATGGCAGAGACAGCCCCAGGTGATGCTGCTCCTACTTAAATGACATCTGACGTCACCCACGTAATGCACGTTCACTCATTTACAGCTGACTGGCGAGTTAGGAGTTTTGAGAAAGGTATTGGATGTAGAATTTGATTTTTTTTCTTTCTCATTCCTGTATATGGTTTTTTTGATGACAAGTCACTTAATCCCCCTTTGCCTCAGGTACGATATATAGAGCATGAGCCCACCAGGACAGATAGGGAAAAATGCTTGAGTACCTGAATGTAAACCACTTAGGCTATACGTGGCATATAAATAGTAATATTAAATAAATTATATATTTTCTATATATGCTCCATCTGTGCACCACCAGGATCTGTCTTATGTGCCATATTTATCACATCTGTGTTCTTCTGTACCTATCCAGTATTTATTATTTATTTATTTTTTTTTTTACAGGTGTCATGAATAACATTCATGTGAGTTTTTGCGTCAGTTGCAATAATACCGCTCTCCCAGGAGAACTCAGAACGGTTTACATGAATTTATTCAGGTATTCAACCATTTTTCCCTTGATGATCATTCAGTACTGTACCTATTCAATACCTGTAAAATAAAAAGAAATAATGAATAGATACTGTATACCTACTTTTGGCCCACCGTGTATTACCCATCCTCAATATCTAACTTTGAACAGGGCGCTTCAGTCCAATGAAAACTTCTCGAGTTCTGTAAGGCCCCAGCACTTCCTGTCTTTCTCTGTCCACAATATTCTAAATGAGGTCTCACATCAATACCTTCTTTTTCTTACTGGCCTTACCTCTCCCTATGCACCCTAGCATCCTTCTAGCTTTCGCCGTCACCTTTTCAACCTGTTTGGCCCAGGGCCGCCATCAGAAATTTCTGGGCCCCTTACTGAGCAATCCTATTGGGCTCCCCCACGCACCCCTTCACCCCCCACTTTTGTCCGGGGGGGTGCTATCAGGAAATCGGCAGGGAACAAAAAAAAGTATGACAGCAGTGTTTATTGTTTATTGTTGTGCACAGCAGAAGCATAATACAGGAATTTGGGCTATGGTGGCCTAAGACCAATGTTCCCTCTAAGGTTTGATGAGGTGTGTGCAAAAAAAAAAATATGCATGAGCGACAAGTTACATACTCCACAAATTTATGAGCAGGCGTGGAGGACGCATTTTTAAACAAATGTAGTTTATCCTTGTACTACTTATGTAATTTTAATCATCTATGGATATGTTTGTATGTTTATTGTTCAAATGGTTTTATTTATTTCCCCAAATTTATTTTTGTTATACGCATTGAAAATATTTGATATTGCGTTTAAATCAAAATCTCAATAAACTTGAAACAAGTGCCCGTGAGATTGTGGGAGGGTTAAATACTCACAACTTAGAAGTTTTTGCTACGCCAGCTTTCTGATATCTTTACATACAGTGGCGTACCTAGCATATGTAACATCCGGGGCCCATCATTTTTTGGCCCCCCCCATCTGTAAGAAAAACATGATTTTTAGTAACAAACCACACGTCACACATGAGTACCTAGGAAAAGGCAGCATCTTACATATTGCAGTGAGCAGTACATCAATACACCCGTTGTAAAACTAAACAAGCCAGACCAACACAGATCAATCCTACATTGTCAATCCTAACAGAAAACCATGTCTTTTTTTTTTAGTTCAATAATTTTATTGAATATTATGAGAAATATACAGAAAGCAGTTCAAACACATAGAATCAGAGTAAAAACATTTGGTGTAGAAAAAATCCATATCTACAATCATTTGTATACAACCAAAATAGTGAAAGGATCCAGAGTATTGGAACTGCTAATGAAAACCATGTCTTTCAAACACACAGAACACAGAAAACACCTTCGCCTAGTATGGAATATGTCATCACAAACTAACCCCTCCCCCTTTTACAAAACTGTAGTGTGGATTTTAGCCACGGTGGTAACAGCCCTGACGCTCATAGAATTCTGAGCATCAGAGCTGCTACCACCACGGCTGGCGCTAAAAAACGCTCCACAGTTTTGTAAAAGGGGGGATAAAATAGAAATACACAGTTTCAACGCTCTAGCTCAGAGATGCCCAAACTTTTTGGGCTTGCGAGCTACTTTAAAATGACCAAGTTAAAATGATCTACCAAAAATAAAATTAAAAAACACAAAGCACACTATATGCTGAGAAAATGTTAATTATCATTCCTATTCTGGGTTTTTTTCAAAGAAGTCAAGGCAGATGACTCTATGCATTGTCACCTCAGTAACAACCATACAAAAATAGACAAATATACCCCCCATCCTTTTTATTAAACCACAATAGCAGTTTTTAGCGCAGGGAACTGTGCTAAATGCCCAGCGCTGCTCTCGACGCTCATAGGCTCCCTGCGCTAAAAAACACTATTGCAATTTAGTAAAAGGGGGCCATAGTGCAAAATATAGACAGCATATATAAATTCAGACACATTTTGATCACTAAATTGAAAATAAAATCATTTTCCTACCTTTGTTTGGTAATTTCATCTGATTGCACTTTATTCTTCTGACTGTGCATCCAATATTTCTTCCCTTCTTTCAGCCTCCTGTATGCTTCCTCTCCTCCAGACCTCATTCCCTCCCCCAACTTTTTCTTTCTTTCTCTGTCTGTCTTTCTCTGATTCTGTGCCCCATTTTTTTGCTTTGTTTCTGGCTCCCTGTCCCCCCCACCCCACCTTCTTTCTTTCTTTCTTCCTTCCTACCTCCCCCATGCCACCACCGCCGCGGAATAGGCTGCTGCTGCCGCAATCGGGAACAGGCCGAAATCTCCCTGCTTCTCTTCTGCACGGGGCCTATCAACTCTCGCCGCCCGACGTCAATTCTAACGTCGGAAAGGACGTTCCGGGCAGCCAGGCAGCGATTGGCTAGCCAGAACGTCCTCTCGACGTCAGAATTGACGTCGGGCCGCCGCGAGAGTTGGTCAGCCCAGCAGGGAAGAGAAGCAGGGAAATCAAAGACACGGTGTCGGCCTGATCCCCGATGGCAGCAGTGAGAAGGGAAGGGAAGCAGGTTGGGCACCACTGCTCTAGACGAGCCGCACTCTAGGGAGAACAGAGGATCGCCCCCCCCCTTGGTACGCCACTGGAGCAGCAGCGTGTCTGGCCGGCTCGTTCGGTCAAAGCCGCGGGTGGCGGCTCCTTGCGAGATCCGCGCCTGCGTCTGAAGCCTCTCTGATGTTGTGACATCAGAGAGGCTTCCGATGCAGGAGTGGATAGCGCAAGGAGCCGACAACCCGCGGCTTTGAACGAATGAGCCAGCTGCTGCTCCAAAAGGAAGAGAATGATCGCCTCCAGACCGCGGGCCACAAATAAAACCTGGAGAGCGCGTGTTTGAGACCGCTGCCTTAGAGGGAACACTGCCTAGGACCCTGGGGGAGCCCGGGCCCCCTGTCACCTCCGGGCCCCTGAATGCAGGACTGGTAGTACTGCCCTGATGGCGGCCCTGGTTTGGCCACCTTAAGATCATCACATACTATCACACCCAAGTGTGCACAAAAGTTCTTCACCCCCTGAACTGTACCTTTCCCTCGAGTTTCTGCAACCCAAATGCATGACCTTGCATTTCTTAGCATTACATTTTAGCTGCCAAATTTCATTTAATTTGGCTAGCAAGAAAAGTACTTATTGCTTAGCCTTCTGGTCTAACTCTGAGATGCAAGTCTCTCCCCTTGGACAGTGATTTTCTGCAGGCTTGCCTTTTTTGTTTTCCAGGTTAAAGCGCTTATGATGCGTCTCTCCATGAAACGCTTGCCTGGCATTTCTCTGATAACTCTGTCTAGTCTGATAACTGGCCCTGCTGTTCACGCCCTTTGATGCTCTTCATTAAGAGAGGGTGCCTTGTAGTCTTAGCTGACTCAGAGTCAATTTAGGTTTAACTGCTTTACTCGTAGATACTGCAGCCAGTACAAGGCGCAGACACGCTGTCCATTACAGCCAATCAGAATGCTCAGCTGGCTTTCTCATCCCCTCCCTGCACACTGACCCAGCCTTGCATGTATTTCTAATATTGTGAATCATTGCACTGCATGCTGCCGAGGAATCATTATGCACACCAATCTAGGCACTTCTTTATGAAGCTTTTACAAGATTATATTCATACAAGTGCTTAATAATAAGGGGAAAATATTCAGCTGACACAGTGTTTTGTTGACCACTGCCAGTGTTACTTCTAGATATTCAGTGCTGGGCCATGTCTGGGCTTCAGCACTGAATATTTAGTTTATGCAGCATGGGCGAATGCATGGCTGATTGAAGTTGGTATTCAGACCCTAACCACCCATGGGGATACCACATAAAGATAGAACTGTGTTTTTATGTGGTCCCATTTATGCAGTTACTCTGGCAGGTTAAGGATTGAATATTGGCACTTAACCAGCCAAGTTCTGACTGATCCCAGAATGCGCCACCCCCCCCCCCCCCCCCACACACACACACACTCAAAATAGTTATTTAGGTGCTAATCACTAATTCTCAGAAGTGATAATTGGTTAAATGCTGTTGAAAATTAGCAGATACCACCCCGAACAAGCAATTTAACTTATTTGACTGGTTAAATTGTTTTGAATATCAACTAGAAGGTGCTCCTGGAGAGGTCTTTTAGAGGTGGATGCACAAAAGTCTTCGATCGTGTATCAATGGTCCCTACACCAGTTTGACTGGTTTAGCGACCAATTTGAATTTGCCAACCCAGTTCTCAAAACAGCTCACTGCATGGTTTTCCTTGTGGTCGTACATTTTCCGATTCTGGCATTCAAACAACCTCATTACTATTAAAATGAGGTCATTAATATCATAATGAGCCATCTGATCAGTGGTCTAATATTGTATGCCATAATCGGATTGCTAATGCCGGGCCGAAAAACCAACAGTAATTGTGTCAGTATTTAAAGGGAGGGGATTTGGATTTAGCTCACACTGAATGGGCTTGAGTCAGTGAGTTAAAAACACATACTTGTGTAGTTCTTTTGGCAGATCCACACCCACAATTCTCCAACGATAAGAGGTATCTATGAGCAAGCCCTAGATTAGGAATGGGCCAAGAAGGATTCACCTAATTACGACTGTGGTAAAGGGCAGATAGGATCCTGCCCAATCCCAACTTGTACTAGAGATATCAGTGACCTTCACCAGACAACTCCAGAGGTCACTGAGCACATACAGGATGGAATCCACGCCCAGTGTATTTTTCATGCTGTAGGGCAGGAGATTCAGACTGTGTGTGTGTGATGTGATAGGATGTGTTCTTATGCAAAAGCAACTAGCTAGTGCTTTAAACTACAGTAGTTGGCCAGCACATGAAAATGGTTTTAAAACAGGTTTGTTTGTTTTTTTAATTTAATAAAAACTTACAGCCTAACATGAAACTAAGAAGTTGAAAAAAATATAGGAACATTTAGAGAAGCAGAATAATGAACAGAAACAAAATTCAGGTTGCAAAAGGTGGGAAAATAACATAAAACCACTAGAAATAACAAGATAATTTTTTAAAGCTGCCTTCTGTTTTCTTTCCAGTTTCTATATAAATTCATAAGGCCTCAGGGGTCAGCCTGCCTCACCTTGCCATCTAGCAGCACAAGAATGCTTGGGTTGCATTCTTCAGCCCAGCAATGCTCACAGCATCCCTCAAGGCTGGCAGGGGAAAGGGGGGCTGGGAGCAGGCAAATCTGGGAGCAATTACCCAGTGAAGCTAAAACCCCTATCCAAACCCCAGCTGTCTTCCATCAAACCTCAACATGTCAAAACATAGCACTGAGGATTTCCAAACAGCAAATTTAGATGTCACGAGCAATAAGCATAGCTACGTTTCAGGGGAAAGCAAACTCATTGTGTCCAGTTTCATTTGCAATCGGCTGATATTCAGGTAGGCCGCGTATTTGGTTTTTAAATTTTAAAGAAACAACTCTGGTGCCAAAATTTATTAGCTTTCTTTATTTTTTTTTATGGAGAGAGGAGGATTAGCTGTCTCTGAGGCCTGTTCTCAGGGAGGGGGGGAGGGGCAACATGGAAACAGGGTTGTTCCCATCCACAGCAGTCAACTCTCCCACTGTTCTTGACCCAAACGCACAATTTTTCATGGTACACGTCTCCCTCCGTATTCGCGGTTTCAGCAATCGTGTTTCGATTATTCGTGGTTTTTAGCTTGCTGGCTTCTCCCCCCAAATTCCGTCAGCTTGCATAGAGAAATTGCTGATTCCAAGCATTTACAGAGAAAATCGCCGATTCCCAGCACTTTCTTCACCGTGTTTTGCCTCCCACCAGGCCAGGTCTCCCACCATGTTATTCGCAGTTTCACCCTATTCACGATGGGGTTTTTTAAATAGAAAACAGCAAATAAAATATGCAAAAGTTATTCACAGTTTTTCTGTATTTGCGGGTCTGTTAATCCCCTATCACAGCGAATACGGAGGGAGAATTATATATCCTTTATATTTTTTCCCCTAGTGTCACTGCCAACATATTTAAACTGAGGATCAAGACAATTGTTAGGAGAACCATCAGAAAATATTTCCTCACAGAGAGTGAGCACCCTTCCAGAGGAAACATTGGAGGTAAAAATAGTAACACTGTTCAAGAAAGCTTGGCCAGGACGTGGAAGTGAGAAATCAACCCAGGGGAGGTGGGGTGTATTGGCATTGCACCATGAAATAAAGAATGCATGTTTCATAGGCTATACATTATAGCCCGGATTCTATAAATGGCACCTGAAGTTAGGCGCTTAGCAGCGGTGCAGTGAGGGTGAGAGGCACCCGGGGCGGTGGCACCCCTCCCCCTCCCTCATCTCCACACACCCCTATGTTCCTTCCCTGATCCCACCTGTGCACGCACGCCACCCTCTTGCCTTCCCTCCCCCCCGTGCCTCTAGTTGAAGTTGTTGATTGCGGCGGTCAACAACGTGCTCCTCGCAACCCTGTTGGCTTTCCCTCTGACGTCACTTCCTATGTGTGGCGCCTGGAAGTGACGTCAGTGGGAGAGAGCCGACGGGGTCGCGAAGAGCACGTTGTTGACCAGGTATGGGAGAAGGGAAGGGAGGGGACGTGCACGGTGGGGAGGAATGGAAGAGGCGGGGGGCAGAGAGGAAGAGGGGTACCGGCGCCTAGTGCCGTACGTAGCATATGTGACACCCGGGGCCCATCATTTTTTGACACCCCCCCATCTATATGAAAAATATGATTTTTAGTAACAATCCACTTATCGCACAAGAGTGTACCTAGGAAATGGCAGCATCTTAAACACTGTAGTGAACACCAACACATACATTGTAAAACTAAACAAGCTAGATCCTGCACAGTCAATTGATCCTATAGTCAATGCCAGCTGAAAATTATGTTCTTTTCATACACACAGAACAGAGATATACCCTCGCCCAATATGGAATAATCACAAACTAAAAATAGAAATATGTAGAAACATAGAAACATAGAAAGATGACGGCAGAAAAGGGCTACAGCCCATCAAGTCTGCCCACTCTTCTGACCCACCCCATCAAGTCTGAGTGCTAATGACCCAGTTCCTTAGCTCGACCCCTGTAGGGATCCCACGTGGATTTCCCATTTATTTTTAAAGTCGAGCATGCTGGTGGCCTTGACCACCTGCACCGGAAGTTTGTTCCAGTGATCTACTACCCTTTCTGTGAAGAAATACTTCCTGGTGTCACCATTAAATTTCCCTCCTCTGAGTTTGAGCAGGTGCCCCCTTGTGACCGAGGGTCCCCTGGGGAAGAATATATCGCTTTCCGCCTCGACGCGACCTGTGATGTACTTAAATGTCTCAATCATGTCTCCCCTTTCTCTACGCTCCTCAAGAGTGTAGAGCTGCAGTTTGTCCAGTCTTTCCTCGTATGGGAGACTCTTGAGTCCGGAGACCATTCTAGTGGCCATTTGCTGGACCGATTCAGCTCGAAGCACATCTTTTTGGTAGTGCGGTCTCCAAAATTGCACACAGTATTCCAGGTGAGGTTTCACCATGGTTCTGTAGAGTGGCATTATGACTTCAGGTTTGCGGCTGATGCAGCCTCTATTGATACATCCCAACATTTGCCTTGCCTTGGATGAGGCCTGCTCCACTTGTTTGGCAGCCTTCATGTCTGCACTGACGATTACTCCCAAGTCCCGTTCTTCTGAAGTCCTAGCTAGTGTTTCTCCATTCAAGGAGTATGTTCTGCATGGATTTCCGCAACCGAGATGCATGACCTTACATTTCTTAGCATTGAAGCCCAGCTGCCATGTCGAGGACCAGTTTTCCAACGTGATCAGATCCTGCGTCATACTATCCTTAAGATAGCTTTCACTTACTATATTACACAGTTTGGCGTCGTCAGCGAACAGTGTTACTTTACCCTGAAGCACTCGTGTCAAGTCCCTTATGAATATGTTGAAAAGGGATGGTCCCAGGACTGAGCCCTGCGGTACTCCGCTAGTCACCTCCGATGTCTCAGAGAGGGTGCCGTTGACCACCACCCTCTGAAGTCTTCCACTCAGCCAATCACTGACCCATGCAGTTAGCTTCTCGCCTAAACCCATCGATTTCATCTTGTTTAATAGTCTGCGGTGTGGGACACTGTCAAACGCCTTGCTGAAATCCAAGTATACTATGTCCAGAGACTCTCCCAGTTCTAGCTTTCCCGTCACCCAATCAAAGAAGCTGATAAGATTGGATTGCATGACCTACCCCTAGTGAATCCATGTTGACGGGGATCCCTTAGGTCTCCCTCATCCAAAATCGTGTCTAATTTACCTTTAAGTAGAGTTTCCATGAGTTTACACACAATTGATGTGAGACTCGCTGGTCGGTAATTCGCAGTCTCTGCTCTGCATCCCTTTTTGTGCAGAGGAACGACGTTAGCTGTTTTCCAGTCCAGGGGGACTCTCCCCATACTTAGGGAGAGATTGAAGAGCATGGCTAACGGTTTTGTTAGAACATCGCATAGCTCTCTGAGCACTCGTGGGTGCAAATTGTCCGGTCCCATGGCTTTGTTCACCTTGAGTCTTAACAGTTCTCTGTAAACATCAGAAGTTGTGAACTCAAAATTCTGAAATGGATCTTCCATGCTTTGCTTTGTTTCCAGCCGTGGCCCGTGCCCTGGTGCCTCGCAGGTAAAGACAGAGCAGAAGTAATCATTCAGCAGTTTAGCTTTATCGGAATCTGTTTCCACAAAATTCCCGTCTGGCGTTCTAAGGCGTACTATCCCATTTGTGTTCTTCTTCCTGTCGCTAATGTACCTGAAGAAGGATTTGTCCCCTTTCTTAATGTTCTTCGCTAGAGTTTCTTCCATTCGAAGATTGGCCTCCCTGACTGCTGTTTTGACCGCTGCGGACTTTGTCTTGTATTCAATGTTCGCTTCTTTCTCCCCGGTGCGTTTGTATGAGAGAAATGCTCTTTTCTTCTCCTTGACGCGGTGCGAGACCTCATCAGTGAACCATTTGGGTCTCTTGTTTCTTTGTTGTTTATTTACCGATTTAATGTAGCGGATAGTTGCCTCCTGAAGGGTCAATTTCAAGGTTGACCACATAGCTTCCACATTATCGGTTACTTCTTGAACAAGTTTAACAAGTTGAACAAAAGTTAAACTGAACCGCCAAGAAACCAGACTCTGCATACAATGCAACACCACAACACCACAAAAACAGTAACACATGTCTTCTAATACTGTGCAAAATATAAAGACAGTAGATGTAAATTTGAAAAAACTGATACATAACAATCACCACTTTACAAATTAACAAATAAAACAAATAATGAGAAATAAGAAAATACCATTTTATTGGACTAATCCCTGTAAGCTCGGTCCCCATCCCCGCAAACCACCTGATTCCATCCACAGAAGTCTTGAATTGTTTTATATTGAACTTATTATATTAAAGTATAAAAAGAAACAATATTCTGTACAATTGTCAATTTATAAATCAGCGTCTTCTCCCCACTCTCTCTTCCCATTTCCCTTCAGTGTCCTCAGCCTACTCTCTCTCCACTTTCCTTCAGCGCATGCACATAAAAACAAGCAAGTAATTTTCCTGCAGACCTGGGACCCCTACATTTCCTCGCTTTCCCTTAGGGCCAGAAGTCTAGCCTTAAACTCATTCCGTTGCTGATACCTTATGCTCTCAGCTGTTTTCCCCGGGTTGGTGGGTGGATGTTTGGGTGAGTGTGAATGGTGGGTATGAGTGGTTGAAGTATGTGGAGTTCGGTGGGTAGGGGGGGACTACATTTTGTGGGTGGGAGGATGGGATTTGGTTATTTTGTTTGATATGTGCTGAGCGGCATAAGCAACCAGCTTGCTCAGCATACTCCTTTCTTGCTGGGGTTTTTGGGTATGGATTGGGTCTCATGGTGTAGGTTTGGGATGGGGTGGGGGTTTGGGCTTTGGAGTGGGTGGGGATTGGGGGGATTCTTTGGTTGGGGTGAAAATGTGTTTGCTGGTACGTTTGGTGTTCGCGACCTTGTTGTATTGTCGTGTTGTATTGTGTATTTACTGATGGTGTGCCAATAAAACATGATTTATACTAAAAACAAGCAAGTAATTTTATATCATTTTCATTTTATTCATTCATTGAAATTAAAGTCTAAATAATGCCAGTCACATAACAAAACATGATTTTACAAAAATAATTTCCTGCACAGTCAAGCCTGTAAAGATTACTAGATGTCTTTCAGCAGCTCCCCTCCCTCCCTCCCCCTTACCTTTGTTGCCAAGTCAAAATGATCTACCAACAATAAAATTTTAAATACACAAAGCACACTGTATGCAGAGAAAATATTAATTATCATTTATATTCCACAGGTTTTCAAAGAGGTCAAGGTAGATGACTTTATGCAATGTCCCCTCAGTAACAACTATACAAAAAGAGACAAATATACCCTCTCCCTTTTTATTAAACCGCGATAGTGGTTTTTAGCGCATGGAGCTGCTCTGAATGCCCTACGCTGCTCTTGACGCTCATAGGCTCCCTGCGCTAAAAACCGCTATTGTGGTTTAGTAAAAGGGGGCCATAGTGCAAAATATAGACAGCATATATAAATTCTCAAAATGGACACATTTTGATCACTAAATTGAAAATAAAATCATTTTTCCTACCTTTGTTTGGTAATTTCATCAGTCTCTGGTTGCACTTTATTCTTCTGACTGTGCATCCAATATTTCTTCCCTTCTTTCAGCCTCCTGTATGCTTCCTCTCCTCCAGACCTCATTCTCTTCCCCAACTTTTTCTGTTTCATCCTGCCCCTTCTTTCTTTCTCTCTCAATGCCCCCTTTCTTTCTGTATGTCTGTCTTTCTGTTTCTCTCTGTCCCCCATTTCTTTCTTTCACCCTGCCCCCTACTTTCTTTCTCTCTCCATGCCCCTTTCTTTCTCTGTGTCTGTCTTTCTCTCTCTCTCCGTGCCCCATTCTTTCTTTCTTTCACCCTGCCCCCTTCTTTCTTTCTCTCAACATGCCCCCTTTCTTTCTCTATGTCTGTCTTTCTCTCTCTCCGTGCCCCATTCCTTTCTTTCTTTCTTTCACCCTGCCCCCTTCTTTCTTTCTCTCTCCATGCTCCCTTTCTTTCTCTGCCTGTCTTTCTCTCTCTCTCCGTGCCCCATTTCTTTCTTTCTTTCTTTCACCCTGCCCCTTCTTTCTTTCTCTCTCCATGCCCCCTTTCTTTCTCTATGTCTGTCTTTCTCTCTATCCTTGCCCTATTTTTTCTTTCTTTCTTTGTTTCACCCTGCCCCCTTTCTTTCTCCCTGCTCTTCCCCATGCCACTGCCATTGGGAAACATGCTGCTGCCACCGCCGCCGGGGAAAGGCGATTGGCTGGCCCAGAACCTCCTCTCCGACATCAGAATTGACGTCGGGTGGCGAGAGTTGGTTGGCCTCGTGGGGAAGTAAAGCAGGGAGAACTTGGTGCCGGCTTGTTCCCGATTGCGGCAGTGGCAGGCTATTCCCCGGAGGCAGCCTATTCCCTGGTGGGTGGCCAGTTGTGTACCCCCTTGGGGCGTGCACCTAGGGCGGACCGCCCTCACCCCCTTATTACACCACTGCCGGCGCCCCCATCAACATGGTTCCTGGGGCGGATTGCCCCCCTTTGCGCCCTGCTTACTATGACACTGGCGCCTAGATTGATACACCTAACGTACCCCCTGAGAGATGTCCTGGCAGAACCATTAGCCGCGCTCTTCAATCTTTCCCTGGGCACGGGAAAAGTTCCACTAGACTGGAAAACAGCTAACATCATTCCGCTCCACAAAAAGGGATGCAGGTTAGACACTGCAAATTACAGACCGGTAAGTCTCACGTCAATAGTGTGCAAGCTTATGGAAACATTGATTAAACACAAATTAGACACGGTTATGGATGACGAGAGACTGAGGGATCCACACCAGCATGGATTTACTAAGGGGAGATCCTGCCAATCCAACTTGATCAGCTTCTTCGACGGGGTAACAAAAGAACTGGATAAAGGAGAGTCCCTGGATGTGTTGTATCTGGACTTCAGCAAGGCTTTTGACAGCGTCCCACACCGTAGACTTTTGAACAAGATGAGTTCATTGGGGCTAGGAGGAATATTAAATGCATGGGTTAAAGACTGGCTCAGTGGTAGACATCAGAGGGTGGTGGTAAATGGTATCCCCTCTGAAAAGTCGGAAGTGCACAGTGGAGTACCGCAGGGCTCGGTCCTGGGCCCAATCCTGTTTAATATCTTCATACAAGATCTGCCTCAGGGACTTTGGGGGAAAATTGCATTATTTGCCGATGATGCTAAATTGTGCAACATAGTGAGCAGAGATACCATGCCTGACGCTATGACACAAGACATACTTGTTCTGGAACACTGGTCTACTCTTTGGCAGCTGAATTTCAATGCCAAAAAGTGTAAGATAATGCACCTTGGTGGCAGAAACCCATGCAGAACCTACACTCTGAATGGTGAGACCTTGACCAGAACTGTGGCAGAACGAGATCTGGGAGTAATCATTAATGATGATATGAAGGCAGCCAATCAGGTGGAGAAAGCCTCATCTAAAGCTAGACAAATGCTAGGTTGCATCCGGAGAAGCTTTGTCAGCCGAAGGCCCGAGGTAATGATGCCGCTGTACAGGTCCATGGTGAGACCACATCTGGAGTACTGTGTACAGTTTTGGAGGCCACACTATCGGAAGGATGTGCTAAGAATGGAATCGGTTCAACGATTGGACACCAAGATGGTCTCAGGGCTCAAGGATGTCCCTTATGAAGAACGACTAGGTAAGTTGCACCTTTACTCTCTCGAGGAACGCAGAGAGAGGGGTGACATGATAGAGACGTTCAAATACGTTACTGGCCGCATTGAGGAGGAAGAAGATATCTTCTTCCTTACAGGCCCTACGGCGACAAGGGGGCATCCGCTGAAAATCAGGGGCGGGAGATTCCATGGTGACACTAGGACGTACTTCTTCACCGAAAGAATGGTCGACCGTTGGAATAGTCTTCCACTTCAGGTAGTTGAGGCCAGTAACGTGACTGATTTTAAGATCAAATGGGATCAACACGTGGGCTCACTTCAAAGAGGAACTTAGAGGGGAGGGTTATTTGAGTGGGCAGACTTGTTGGGCCGTAGGCCCTTTTCTGCCGTCATATTCTATGTTTCTATGTTTCATGGAGCCGCGTTAGGGTTTTTTATGGCGGTAAATCTCATAGAATTCCTATCAGCATCAGAGCTTTTACTGCCACAGGCAGTGATAAAAAACCATAATGTGACTTCATAAAGGGGGGGGGTGTTAATTATTCAATACATGTGAACTTGGATGTCCATATTCTGAGCTAGACATGTTTTCTAGAATTCTGCTTTACATATTTTCCTGTCGCCAGAGAGTTTCCAAATCTATTTTCAGTCAAACATAGGGAAGGGTAGGCGAGGGTAGGGGCAGAATGACTTAGTGGTTAAAGCTGCTGCCTCAGTTCCCTGAGGGTGTGAATTCAATCCCAGCCTGCTCCCTGTGACTCTGGGGCATTAGCATGTAGCGCACGATAAAATCGCTAGCGCAGCTTCGTAGCTTCATTACATACCCCCTGGTCCTACTATTTTGGGAAAATGTAAACAAGCGATTCATTTTTATCCAGTCCTCTCCACTCAGCATTTTATAGACCTCTATCATATCTCCCCTGAGTGTTTCTTCTCCAGGCTGAAGAGCCCTAGCCGCTTTAGCCTTTCCTTATAGGGAAATTGTCCCATCCCTTTGATGATTTTCATCTGCCTTCTCTGTACCTTTTCTAATTCTGCTATATCTTTTTTTGAGATGCTGTGACCAGAATTGCACCCAGTATTTAGTAGAGCTAAGGTGTGCTATTGCCATTTGTGCATACAAAGTGTACACATATCTCTGTGGATGGCAGTATTCTATAAATTTAAGTGCACAAAGAGGTAATAGGTCACTAAAAGGTGCCCAAAATCTAGGCCCTAGGCTAGTATTTCAGGGGTGTTCAGTGTCTGTCCTCAACCCAGTTTCCCTGATGAATATGTATGAGATCTATTTGCCTGCACTGCCTCCATTGTATGCAAAAAGCCACACTGGGTTGCATCCTTCAAGGGCCGACACTGAGCAGAATTTAGAAATTTTTTTTTCAGCAGATTTCTGACACAGGGACACATTTTTCTCCCGTCCCCGCAGGAACTCGATCTCCGTGAGTTTTGTCACTGTCCCTGTCCTTGCCCCATTCTTGTAAGCTCTGCTTTAACCGCACAAGCCTCGAACGCTTATGATTTTAAAGTGTTTGAGGCTTGTGCAGATGAGGACGGAGCATGCAGGGACAGGAAAAGGACTTGGAACCGGATGGGAAAGTGAGTTCCCGAGGGGACAGGGAAAAATTTGTCCCTGTGTCATTCTCTATTATAGTGTATCCTTTCTATATTTTCCCCTAGTGCCATTCCAAACATCTTGTCCAGAGTATTCTGCCTCATGTTCCATCTTGTTCGCATCGGTCTACTGAACAATTAGATCTGAAAATCCCATCTGAAAGAGAGCTGACATTAATATCATCCAGGGATAGTACTATTCAGAGAGACAGACCAGCCCCCCCTGCTGTTAGAGGTAATTTTCCACACAGTGACTCACCTAGATCCCTATCAGCAGTTCTATAGCAGGGCTTAGCAAACACTATGATACAATTTCTGCTGGATCCACCTTTTTCCCTTTTTTTAAAATCTAAGGGCTCCTTTTACAAAGATGCGTTAGGGCCTTAATGCGCGGAATAGCGCACGCTAAATTGCCCCGCGCGCTAGACCTTAACGCCAGCATTGAGCTGGTGTTAGCTCTAAAAGTATAGCTTGGGTTTAGCGTGCGCTAAAATCCTGCGTGTGCTAAAAACGCTAGCGCACCTTAGTTAAAGGAGCCCTAAATATTCCAAATAAATCTAGCTAGCAACTTCTGTGCTATAATCTCCAACTACAGATTAAGGGCTCTTTTTACAAAGCTGAGCTAGGGCCTTAACGTGCAGAATAGCGCGCGCTAAATTGCCGTGCGCGCTAGCTGCTACCGCCTCCTTTTGAGCAGGCGGCAGATTTTCGGCTAGCGCGCACTATAGTGCACGCTAATCCGGTGTGTGCGTTAAAAACCTAAGCCCTAAACTGCTTTCTGGTCTGACTATGTAAAATAAAATAAAATAAACCTTGCATGCAGTATGAAAGACAAGAGTTTTAAGCAGAAAAGGAGGGAAGGATTGGGTTTTTTTGGGGGGGGGTTATGTGGGGGAGGGGGGGCTAGGTTAAAAGACAGAAGAGTTACACCACACTATAGACAAACAGTTCTTAGGGCTCCTTTTACTAAGCTGCGATAGCATTTTTAGCGTGCGCTGAATTGCTGTGCGCTCTAAACCCACGCTACATGGCTAGAACTAACGCCAGCTCAATGCTGGCGTTAGCGTCTAGCGCGGGCGCTAAAACCGCTATCGCAGCTTAGTAAAAGGAGCCCTAAAAAGTTAATTCCCAATAATTAAATAAATAATAACAAGTCTGTGTTCAGTTCTAGAGAAACAATCAACAGTTTTTAAATCCCAAAATTAAATAAATAATCAAGTTTCTGCTCAAAACGTCAAATTAAATAAATAATCAAGCAATTTTAAATCCTAATAATTAAAATATTAAAGTCAGTGCTCAAATCAAGAGAAAAAAAAAAATTTCATGTAGCAAAAATCTATTTCCAGTCAGTTAAGATATTTAAGAATAAAATCAAAAGGCACTTAGCAATTTCCAGAGCAGATCCTTGCAGAATGGCACCTGAAGTACCTTCCACTGTATTGAGGCCTAGGAAAGGGAATAACCTCCCTAGGTGCATTCATCAACAACAGAATATGCTAAATTTCAAGAGATTGCTTAAACGGCATCGCTTTTGTCAGATGAAATACAGGATATGAGATTGAATGAATGAGGAAGAATTGAGAGTGATGGCTGTAAGGTGCTGGTCACCGATGTATTTTATTGTCTGGTATTTTGTTTGTTTTGTAGGTGTGTTTGATGTTCATCTGGGTTGTACTTTATATGTAATTTTGTAACCCGCCCTGGATAAGGGCGGGATATAAATAAATCAAACCAAACCTTACTTCTCCTTTTGTGGAGAGGGATCACATCCGTCCTTCTCCAGCCCTCCGATACCACTCCCAACTCTAGAGAAGAACTGAAAAGGTCAGCCAGCAGAGCCGCCAGAACTTCCCAAGTTCCTTCAGTACTCTCGGATGTGTTCCATCCAGTCCCATCGCTTTGTCCACCTTTAGGGCTCTTTTTACTAAGCTGCGTCAGGGCATTAACGCACAGAATAGTGCACGCATGCGCTAGATGCTAACGCAGTGGTCTCAAACTCGCGGCCCCTTTTTCCACTATCTTGGAACTCCTCTAATCCCAACACCACCAGATCCACTCAAAAATTCAAACTATCCTTCCCCTCTTTAAAAGGCATATCCCATGCAGGAAAATTAGGGACTTCCCTCTCCTTCAGGATCACCGAACTCTGGAACAGCTTTACTACCCCGCTTCGGTGCCTGACCTCCCTCCAACTCTTCCGAAAACATCTGAAAACTTGGCTCTTCTCTAAAATCCAATGACCCCTCCCTCATCGATATACTAATTCCCTTAAACTTCTCTTTCTAAGTCCTTCTACTTTTCATTGTAGTTTCTTTCAATACCAGTTCCTGTAAACCGTGCCGAGCTCTACTTCTGTGGAGATGATGCGGTATACAAACTTAAGGTTTAGTTTAGTTTAGCCATATGCGGCCCGCAAGGTACTATTTTGAGGCCCTCGGTATGTTTATCAGAATCCCAAAAGTAAAATAAAACAGTTTCTTGATCCTATGTCTCTTTAGCTATAAATGTCAATATTATTATTAAGACTTAGCCAAAAGGAAAGATTTATAAACTATAGTTTTACCTCATGCAACATTGTCATTTCTTTAACAAGACCTTAACTATTTTTTTCTGAGGCCCTCCAAGTACCTACAAATCCAAAATGTGACCCTTCAAAGGGTTTGAGTTTGAGACCACTGCGCTAACGCCAACATTGAGCTGGCGTTGGTTCTAGCCATGCAGCGCGGGTTTAGCACGCACTAAAATGCTGCGTGCGCTAAAAACGCTATAGCAGCTTAGTAAAAGGAGCCCTTAGTTTAGCTGGCTCCTCATGAACACAGTCCTCTGAAAATTTTTCAGGATTTACCACATCCCTATTTCTAGTTCTGTTTCTATTCTTTGGTCCTGCTCTCGGCATGTCAGCTGTGAACACAGAACAGAAATATTTGTCAAGCAATTCAGCCTTATCTTTATCATCTTCTACATATTTATGTTTATTAAAACACTTTGTATACTGCTTAGCTAAATAGAAAGACCAAAGCAGTTTCCAAAATAGCCAATAAATATTAAAATAAAATGGAAAAGAATTCCATTAAAAATAGGAAAGATTACTATATAAACACACAGATCAAATAGGGATTTGATTAATGATCACTTTCACCGTTGAGTCTCCAGCTCTACTTTGGCACTTCCTCCTATCACTAACATATCTAAAAAAAATGTCTTACTTCCTGTTTTAATGTGCCAGCTGGTTTAAATTCCAGTTGTTTCTTTGCTTTCCCGACTACTCTATCAGCTTCTCTTAACTTTTCCAGATATTTTGGCCTGCCTTCCTCTTTCTGTGATCTTTTGTAATTGATGAAGGCTAACCTCTTTTTCCTTACCTTTTCAGATACTACTTTTGAGAACCAAAGCAGTCTTTTTTCCCTCTTCTTTTTGCTTACTTTTCGCACAAAATTGTTTGTTGCCCTTACAATAGCTTCTTTTAGCTTTGCCCATTGCTTTCCTACTTCTTTCCCATCCAGATAACAACTCCATGACAATCTCCCATCAGAACAAAGTTAGTTTTTTTTGAAGTCTAGAACCTAATATTAACTCACAAATGAGGCCCTGCAGTGAATCTCTGTACGTGGCCCCTGTCCCTCTCTGTATTGCCCATGGACCTCTCTATACTGGTTCACAGTCATAAGCGCACGGGACAAAGCCGCGCCGATAGAGAGCAGACAATTGAGCGCAAGACTCAAGCGCGCCGCCGTAAAAGTTTATTTTAAAGAGCTCCGACAGGGGGTGTGAGGGGAGAACCCCCCCCCCCCGTTTACTTAATAGTGTTTGGGCTGCCGTTGGGGGTGGTTATGGGGGGTTGTAACCCCCTATTATAGAGGAAACAACTTTTTCCCTATTTTTTTAGGGAAAAAGTTAAGTTTTCTGTATAATGTGTGTGTGTGTGGGGGGTTTACACCCCCCCCCCAACAGCAGCGCGAACACTCTTAAGTAAAGTGGGAGTTTCCCACACACACCCCCGTCGGAGCCCTTTAAAATAAACTTTTACGGCGGCACGCTGGAATCTTGCGCACGATTGTCTACTCTCTATTGTCGGCATGGCTTTGTCTGTCGCGCTTTTGTGCCGTCACCCTCTATACCAGTCCTAATATTAGATCCAGTGATTACTGGATGCTAGATGATCACCCATTATAACATCAGAAATACTCTCCCCATTCATAAGCACTAAGTCCAGTATGGCCTCATCCAGTGTGGGTTCTATTACCAACTGCTGGAACAGGGGTGACATGATCGAGACATTCAAGTATCTCACGGGCCGCATCGAGGTGGAAGAAGATATCTTCTTTTTCAAGGGTCCTGTGGCAACAAGGGGGCATCTGTGGAAAATCAGGGGCGGGAAACTGCACGGGGACACCAGGAAATTCTTTTTCACTGAAAGGGTGGTTGATCGCTGGAATAGTCTTCCACTTCAGGTTATTGAGGCCAGCAGCGTGCCTGATTTTAAGGCCAAATGGGATAGACACGTGGGATCTATTCACAGAGAAAGGTAGGGGAGGGTCATTGGGGTGGCAGACTAGATGGGCCGTGGCCCTTATCTGCCGTCTATTTCTATGTTTCTATGTTTCTCCTTGTAGAGAATCCTGGATTTCTCAACTTCTAGAAGATCCTGCAATAGGGATACTCCAATCAACACCTGGCATATTAAAATCACCTACTAGTAGTACTTCTCCTTTTACAGCTATATTTCGAATGTCTACTATTAAATCTCTGACCACTTCTGTCTGTGAAGGAAGCCTGTATAGCACACCAATGTAGATACATTTTCCATTACTTCTTTCCAGATTGACCCATGATGCCTCTTCCTTCCCTGTAGGTCCTGCAATTGTGTGGAGAGAGAGAAGAAATGCCAAATGAATGATGTCATCAGAGACGCGGCAGAGGAAATTGGCAGAGAAGGGCGCGAAGCAGCGTGTTTATAGTGCTGCTTACGCCGCTGGAGCCGGGAGGTTTGTAGAGGGTCAACGGCCGGAGCGGGGCTGCTGTCCACCATTGCTGCCACTGGTGCTGCCTAGTCCGCTGGAGCCGGGAGGTATATAGAGAGCACAGTCACGGCATTCGCCTCCAGCCCCTGCAAGCGCTGTGAGGTGTCAATTAGAATGTTGCCACCTCACGGCGCAGTGAGAGGCAGCGGCGAGTGAGAGCGGGCGGTGACGCGCCGAGGACAGGGAGAGAGAACAGTCGTGCGCCTTCAGCCCCCGCATGCGCCGTGAGGTTAGAATGTTGCCACAGAAGCACACCTCACGGCGCCAGGACTCACGAATTTTCAAGAGCGCATGCGCGCTCTAGTGTTTTATTATTATTGATGCTACACAGAAATATCATGCTAACAGAATACTGCAGTCACACATGGCAGGAATAGTGTTAGGGGAGTGCCCCCTGGTCAGAGAGAGCTCTAAGCCAGCTGGAAGCTAAAGAAGCACTGCCTGCCAGTTATGTCTCTAGCAGGATATATATTTCAAATCTGATATATTCTAATGACAAAATAGAAATAAAATTATTTTTTTCTACCTTTTGTTGTCTCTGGTTTCTACTTTTATCTTCTTTTCCTTCCAGCGTCTGCCCTGTCTCTTTAATTCAGCATCTGCCCGTTCCATCCACTGTCTGCCCCTTTCAGAAACTGTCTGTCTCCCCCTGCCATCTCTCCTGTAGACCCCCCCTTTTGTCTGCAATCCATCATCTTCTCTCTGTTCCCTCATGATCTGGCATCTTTCTCCTTTCATCTCTCTTTCCCTCCCCCCTGTGGTTTTTAGCATCTCTTGCTTCTCATTTCTTCCGCTCAGATCTGATATATCTGTCTCCTTCCCCGTTCTCTGGCATCTTTCTCTCCTCTCTCTCTTCCCTTTCCTTCTCTGGTCTTCCTTCTTTATTTTCTGCCTCCGTCTAAATTAAATTCTTTCTTACTATGCAGTCCTCTGTTTCCCTCTTTTCACTGTGTCTACCCATAACAAGCCAACCCTTTCCTTCACCCCTCCACTATCTCACTAACTCTATCTTCTTCCCCCATCCAGCATATGTCCTTTTTCTTTATCCCTCCTTCCATCCAGTGTGTGTGTTCTCTTTCTCCACTTCCATTCAGCATTTGCTCTCCCTTCTCCCCACTTCCATCATCTGCCCTCTTCTCTCTCCCCCTTCTCCCCACTTCCATCATCTGCCCTTTCTCTCTCTTCCCCCCCCCACTTCCATCATCTGCCCCCTTCTCTCAATCTCTCCATCCATCACAGGCCCGTCTCTCTCCCTTCCTCTCACCTTTCTTTCTGATTTTGGCAAGAAGATCGGCAATGCCCCCCCCTCCCTGCAATGACACTCAAGATTGGCAATGGGCCTCCTTCTCCCCGCGGCATCAACAGCACTTCAGATCGGCAATGCAGTGCTTAGTCCAAAGCTTCCCTCTGACTTGAACTGCCTGGGCGGAAACAGGAAGCTGAGTCAGAGGGAAGCTTTGGGCTGAGCACTGCGTTGCCGATCTGAAGTGCTGTTGATGCCGGGGGGAGAAGGAGGCCTGTTGCCAAACTTGAATTGTGTCGTGGGGGGGCACCGATGCCGCTCATCGCTGTTGCAGCCCAGACGCTGCCAATGGCCCCAATCCGATCTTGCCGGCCCTACACGGACCGGCAGGAATTTTGTGCGGACCGGCATCGGTCCATGGACCAGCAGTTGAAGAACAATGATCTAGGTGGTGTACATACATATTTAAAAGCATAGCATGGGTATTCAGGGGTCTCATAGATACAAACATTAGACAGAGACAATGTATAAGAGGTAGGTAGAGATAAACTAATTACAATAAATGACTAATAACCAACACAAACAACAAAAAGGAATGATATGATAGGAAGGAGGAAAATGTCTGTGCAGAAGAAAAACTAGAAAGACAAAAGAAGAAGAAAAATAAAATTGGGAAGGGGAAGTTAAATAGCGAAAGCATCTTTAAATAAAAAAAAGTCTTAAGATTAGATTTAAAGTTGTTTAGGTTATCTTCCCTTCTAAGATAATTCGGAAGGGCGCTTAGATTACTGGAACTTGCTGCTCTCAGGTCTTCCACTCTGCCATCTTTCTCCCTTTCACTCCATCCAAAATTCAGCTGCATGACTCATATTCTGTGAGAGCTGCTATACTCACGTTACCCCTCTCCTAAAATCACTTCATTGGCTTCCCATCCGTTTCCGAATACAATTCAAACTCCTCTTACTGTCCTACAAATGCATTCACTCAGCTGCCCCTCATTATCTCTCTTCACTTCTCTCCCCCCTATGTTCCCCACCACAAGCTCTGCTCAATAGGTAAGTCCCTCCGTTCTGAGTCCTTCTCTTCCTCTGCTGAATCCAGACTCCGTCCTTTCTGTCTTGCTGCGCCATATGCCTGAAACAAACTGCCTGAAACCCTATGGCGGGCTCTGTCTATGACAGTGTTCAAGTCCAAGTTAAAACCTCAAGTCCAAGTTAAAGGCCCACTTCTTTGAGGCTGCTTTCAATTCCTAATTCTTCTCACCTTCTGCGTTCCCCAACCCTCTATGTCAGTGTTCTTCAACCACCGGTCCATGGACCGGTGCCGGTCCACAGAAATTTCCTGCCGGTCCACAGGGCCAGCACGTGTATCATGCCCAAACAGTGTTCTTCAACCGCCAGTCCAAGGTGCGATCGATGCGCCGTTATCTTCGAGCCAGCTCCCTCTTCCTGACTGATTCAGTGCACAAAGCCACAGGCAGTGGCTCCTATGCGCGTCCTATGCCTGAACCGGAAGCCTTTTCTCTGACGTTGCAACATCAGAGGGAAGGCTTCCAGATGAGACACGGGACGTGCAAGGAGCCGCTGCCTGCAGCTTTGTGTACTGCATCAGTAAGGAAGAGGAAGCCGGCCTGAAGATAACACCGGGGGCAGCAGCATAAAATGGCCAGGTGAGAGCAGGCCAGAAGGTAAGGCATATCATGGAGGGAGGGAGACAACAAAGGTAGAGGGGAATGATTTTATTTTTGAATTTAGTGATTGAATTATGTCAATTTTGAGAATTTATTTCTGCTGTCAGGGTGCTTTGTGTAGTTTAATTTTGTGGTTAACCATTATGTGTTGTTAATAAGATTATATTGTGTATCTTTGAAAAATGAATGGAAAAAATAGTGTTACAATTAGTACTATTATGGGGGCCGGGTCTGGGGTGGAGATTGGGTGGAGATGGGCAGGGTCTGGCCCACAACTTAGCCCAGTGTTCTTCAACCACCGGTCCGAGGACCGATGCCGGTCCACAAAATAATTCTTTTATTTCTGCCGGTCCATAGGTGTAAAAAGGTTGAAGAACACTGCTCTATGTCACGTCTGTCTGTCCAAGTTAGATGGGACTATCTATTTAATGTCAAAATGTACAGTACTGTGTATGCCCTTCAGCACTATAGAAGTATTAAACAGTTGTAATACTAATTTTCACATTAGCTATGTAATGTAGGAATTATCATATGCTAACAATTAATGTTATCTCATGTTAATTGTTAGCACTCAGTAATTCTTGCATTAAACAGTTAATGCAGCTTAGTAAATAGGCCCCTTAGTATTTCATTTATTTATTTTTTAGTATTTATATACCTCTTATAGTCTAAGTGGTTTACATTCAGGTACTGAAGCATATTTCCCTATCTGTCCCGGTGGGCTCACACTCTTCCTAATGTACCTGGGGCAATGGGGGATTAAGTGACTTGCCAAGTGTCACAAGGAGCAGCATGGAATTTGAACTCACAACCTCAGGGTGTTGAGGCTGTAGTTCTAACCACTGTGCCACACACTCCACAACATACAAATATTTTGTGTTAATAGTCTAGGACCGGTGCTCATATTTAAGCTTACGGCCATTAATGCTAAGGCCTCTGAAAGCTCTGGACCAAAGATTTATGTTTTCGGAATTGTTCAAACCAGCTGCCTTGCAGGATCTGCCTACATTTTGCCTCCATAGGGAGCTCTTCCATTTAGCACTTCGTTGTGAGCTGAGTAGAAGGCAGTTCTCCTTCAGGTGGACAGCCCAAATAGAAGGCCGCACTCCTGTGTTACACAGTGCCTATGATTACAACTTAGGTAAAAGACCTTTCTTCATGTCTACAGCTCCAGTTGAAAGCCATTCTGTTTAGGTTGACTGGGTAATGGGGAGGTGCTGACCTTGCTGTTAAGGACAAGCCCTTGAGGGGGAATCTTTACCCTCCCCCTTCCTCTTTCTCCCCTACAGATGTCAGCAGCCTTGATAGATGGCATCTTTATGAATTTAATTAATTTTAATCGTATTAAATCCTGAATAGCTGTGGCGCGTGGTTCCAATTATTCATCTAACCGCTCCTCAGATGCTGGCTGTCTCTCTTTGCCCTTCACATATTATATGTTATTTAGGTGACACTGTGCTCCATGTATTTTAATATCCATGTGTTCATTTCCATAAGTGCTTACTTGAAGAGAAGTTGGGCCATGTGTGGTTGGAGATGCCTTTCACGGGGCACATGTTTTTGAAGCTAACTCTGTCATCCAGTAATACTGATACAGTCGCATGAGAAGATTGGTACTAGTCCTTGCTAAACATGGGCTCAAAAAGAATAACATCTGGAAATATCAAACAGGAAAAAAAGAACATTTTTTTGGGGGGGGGTCGATATTCAATGGAACTTACCTGGACAGTACTTTCTGGAGCTGCTAGGGAAAGAGTAATAGTGGACCTGGAAGTTATCTGGGCAGTGCTGAAACCTATATAACTAACCAGGCACGTCAGACCACATAAGATATAGTTCTCATGAGCTTAACTTCTGAGTGTCACCAAACACCTGTATCTTCAAAGCTAGTACCTGGGCAGGAGCCAGTACAGATTATCCAGGTGTAAAGCATCCACTGTTTCCTTTAAGCTGAGCGGGAGTCCTCCTCCAACAGTCTTCCCAGTTCTCCCCCATCCCTCCATAATTTCCCTGCTGTCATTTTCTAAGGAGGGATGACATGTTTTTGCTTTAAAAATTCAGCTGAGTCAGTACGGTGGACACTAGCTTCTGATTCTATATAGGTTGCCAAATTTGAGTGTGCAAGGCAGATGCAAGTGCAAATTAATTAGTTAATGAGCCATTAACAATCAGTTATTGGGGTTAATTAGCATTTATTTGGAATTACAAATGCATCTGCCTCTGTGCTATTCTATAACACTATGCGACCAAAGTGTCTCATGCAAAGTCCAAAAGGGGGCATGGCCATGGGGTTGGGGGCATGGTGGGTCAGAGACATTCAAAAAATTTTAGGTACAGTGTTCTAGAACAGTGTTCTTCAACCTTTTTACACCTCTAGATCGGCGGAAATAAAATAATTATTTTATGGATTGGCACCGGTCTGCGGACCGGCAGTTGAAGAACACTGGGCTACGTCGCAGGCCAGACCCCACCCATCTCCTCCCCCGCCCCCATAATAGTACTAATTGTAACACTATTTTTTCCAATCATTTTTCATATATACACACAATATAATCTTATTAACAACACATAATGGTTAACCACAAAATTAAACTACATAAAGCACATTGTATGCTTCTCAACATTGATTCCTACCAGAACACATATAACCCCTATGCAAATATGGGACCAAAAACTAAAAGTACTATTATATACAAACAAACCCTGCCTGTCTTCAATGTCAGGCTCCTGAAGCGGGCTTGGGACACATGTTTTGGACTTGCCCTAATGTACAAGCTTTTTGGACTGCTGTTTTTGTTTTTGTGGAGAGCATTTGGAAAATTACCATTCGTCGCTCCCCTTTGCTCTTATTTGGAGCTGTTCCCCACTATTTCCCTCGTACAAGAGGGGTTGCAGCTTTTCTCAAGTGGACTGTCCTTGTTGCCCTGAAATGTATTTTGCTGAAATGGCTTGAGGTTGATGCTCCGGATTATTCCCTTTGGCGCTGTCGGATGATTACTCTCCTGATGTGGGAACGGAGGGATGTGACGGACCTTTCTTCTCTCTCAGGCCGTATCTTCCAGCGCACTTGGGAACCATTTTGGACAACCATGACTCCTCTGGCTCGTAGCCGTTTGCTTAACTGTTGATTCTCTATTTTCTGTTCTTTTCTGTTGTACTTGGCATGCCTGTTTTCTTTTTGTGTTTTCATTGGTATTATTATACCTGGAAGGAGGACCCGGGGGGGGGGGGAGGGATTGTTTTGGGAGAGTTTGTAGGGGGGTGGGGTGGGACTGCTTGGGGGGCAGTTTTGTGGGGACTGGGGTTTTGTAACTTAAACGTGTTGAGCTTGTCTGTACTTTGACTTTTACCCTGTAGGTGTTTTTGCTTGCTCAATAAAATATATTTGAACAAATAAACTCTAAGATACAAGACTGCATGCAGTACATCCTCCAGAAAAATAGAAACAAATGCATTTCTTCCTGAACAGTGCAAAATACAGACAGCAGATGTAAATTCTCAAAATTGACACAATTCAATCATTAAATTAAAAAATAAAATTATTCCCCCTACCTTTGTTGTCTCCCTCCCTCCATGCTGTGCCTTATCTTCTGACCTGCTCCCGCATGGCAGTTTTATGCCGCCCTCAGTATTATCTTTGGGCCGGCTCCCTCTTCCTCACTGCCGCAGTGCACAAAGCCACGGGCAGTGGCTCCTTGCGCATCCCGCACATCATCTGGAAGCCTTCCCAACATCAGAGAGAAGGCTTCTGGTTTAGGCGCAGGATATGCGTAGGAGCCGCTGCCCGCAGCTTTATGCAATGCAGCAGTGAGGAAGAGGGAGCCGGCCCAAAGATAACGCCACATTGATCACACCGCAGACCGGCGGTTCAAGTGCACTGTCTTGGCCCAATGCACGTGCCTGCCGTGTGGACTGGCAGGAAATTTCTGTGGACCAGCACCGGTCCATGCACCGGCAGTTGAAGAACACTGTTCTAGAATTCCTGGGCTGCACATTCATCACATTCCTTTTAAAGGACTGTCCAGTTGTCCGGATGGCTTTTCAAAACAGAGCTAAGTAACTCAGTGGTGGCAGTTTTAACTTTTACCAAATGAAGACATTTCTTGCATAAAACAGAAAGACTTTGAAACTTTGTTTTTTCAAACATCTTTGGAGTTTTTGAGTGTGCCCATAAACTTGTTAAGTTTGCAGTGACTGGAAGGTGAACTCTTCTCCAAGGGAGGTTTAACAGCCTTCCCTTCAGAGTTTCATATTTCTGAGCAGTTTTTCAAGCCTAATTGGGTCACTTCTCCATCACTCTTTTTCTTCTATTGAAGCCAGTTTGTTTTATTATATCCAATCCTCTTTCTGGTTTCCATTTTGTTTGTTACACTTCACCCTGTACCTTGCATCTTTGCCCTGGATCGATGGCATGGAATGCTGCCACGATTTGGATTTTTGCCAGGTACTTCTGATTTGGATAGGCCTCCGCAAAGATGGGATGCTGGCCTAGATGGACCATTGGTCTGACACAGTAAGGCTATTATGTTCTTATGTACATTCAGCTTGTGCTCGTTCTTTAGGGCAGCCATTTTTCTGCACAGGCTCAGACCTATTAATATCTTTTCAAAGGAACAGGCCCAAAATTGCATAAAATATACCAAGAGAGGCTCTCCAATGAATTCCTGAGGGATGAGGAGATAATCCAAGTGGCAGATGAAATTTTATGTGGACAAATGCAAGTAGTGCACACTGGGAAGAATAACCAAAATCAGTTACTGGATGCTAGGGTCCACCTTGGGGGTCAGCGCCCAAGAAAAAAGATCTGGGTGTTATTTATTTATTGTAGACAATACACTGAAACCTTCTGCCAAATATCAAACAAGATGCTAGGAATTATTTTTTAAAAAGGGATCATTAACAAGGCTATTATAATGCCTCTCTATCGCTCCATGGTACAATCTCACCTTGAGTATTGCATCCAATTCTGGTTGCCTTATCTCATAATAGATATAGCAGAACAAGAAAAGGTTCAAAGAAGAGCGACCAAAATGATGAACAAGATGGAACCTTTCTCATATGAAGAAAGACTAAAGAGATTATGGTTCTTCAGGCTGAAAAAGAGATGGCTGAGGGGAGACTTGATTGCAGTCTACAAAATCCTGAGTGTTGTAGAATGGGTACAAATGAATTGATTTTTTTACTCCGTCAAAAATTACAAAGACTAAAGGACACTCGATGAACTAACATGAGGAAATATTTTTTCACTTAGAAAATAGTTAAGCTCTGGAACATTTTCCCAGAGGTTGTGGTAAGAGCAGTTAACATAGCTGGTTTTAAGAAAGGCTTTGACAATTTACTGGAGGAAAAGTCCATAGTCTGTTATTGAGGGAAGCCACTGCTTGCCCTGAGATCAGTAGCATGGAATATTGCTACTATTTGGCTTTTTTCAGATACTAGTGATTTTATTTATTTATTTTAAAAAATTTATATACCATTTAAAACTAAACCGTTTACATGATTTACATGCACAGTATTAAAATGATGACAAAATAAAAGCAAATACATGATAAAATAATCATATAATAAAAAGAAATATATACAATCCTCAGGGAAATACCATAATGTGGAAAGAAGAGCTCATAGATAATTCATTGATTTTAGCTGAAATAACTCAAAAAAGGCATCAACGAATAGCTGTGTCTTTAGTAATTTCCTGAACCTACCCTTATCACAGGAATTTCGTACCTGACCCACTAAGGAGTGATCTGGATTGGCCACTGTGAAGACGGGCTACTGGGCTAGATGGACCATTGGCTAGTCTTATGTGATTGGGTAATTTGGGTGTCAAGTCAAAAGCGCGCTGGGATAAAGGCGCGCCCAGACAATTGAGCGCAGCGCGGAGGCGTGCGCCGCTCAAAATTACTGTTTTTAGGGCTCCGATGGGGGGGGCGTGGGGAGGAACCCCCCCACTTTACTTAATAGACATCGTGCCGCATTGTGGGGACGTTGTGGGGGGTGTGGGGGGTTGTAACCCCCAACATTTTACTGAAAACTTAACTTTTTCCCTGTTTTTAGGGAAAAAGTTAAGTTTACAGTAAAATGTGGAGGATTACAATCCCCCAAACCCCCTATAATGCCGGCGCGATGTCTATTAAGTAAAGTGGGGGAGGTTCCCCAACAAAACCCCCCGTCGGAGCCCCTAAAAACTGTAATTTTCTTCGGCGCGCGCCTCCGTCTTGCGCTCAGTTGTCGGCGCACGCCTTTGTCTTTCGCGCCGTTGTCTATGAACCGGTAATTTGAGTGGGGAGTAGTAGCCTGATGAGAACCTTCCAACTCACTCACTCACTGCAATGGTAAATCTCACCCTTTTGGTTGGACCGCTCTTGACCTCTCTGCCATTTTTACACTCTTTTGGAAAGTATTCATACTGAGCATAACAAACAAACTTTTAAGGACAGGGGCGATAATGAGAAGTAGCAACATACAGTATATAGGATTTCTTTCCTCTTGATGGCAGTATAAATGAGCTCCATTCCCTTTGTTCACAAACATTTTGTATTGAATTCAGCAGTAAATAGTTGTAGCAGTCTACGTACTTTAATTTTAATCTGTGTTTTTTGAAACAGAAAAAAATTGTTTGAAAAGTAATTAGGCCCTAATTCTCAAAGGGATGCTGAAAGTTAGGCAGTTCTACGGTCATTTCTGGTGCAAAGCACACCCACTTTGACTGTAGACACTGGCAGGTGCCACTATGGATGGGATATTGGTGGCCTGTTCTGTAGGTGCTGGAGGCACCTACATTTTTTTTTTTAAATTAGTTTTTAATTACTCTTAAATAATGTGATCAATTACTCCATTATTTATTGCCAATTAAACTAATTAAGTTGGAAGGGCGGTAGAACAACAGCAGGCTGGAGAAGTTTCTTGCACTGGCAAAGATTTAGAGATACGGGGTGGGGGGAGGGAGGGCATGAGCATGGCATTGGGGGGGGGGGGGGGGAGAGAGGTGTCAGCACTCCCACCAAGAAGGATACTTCTCTAAAAAGAAGACATGTCCGGGTAAATCCGGATATCTGGTAACCCTACACAAGGCCTGCCAGACTGTGTGCATTACACTAAGAACTAGTTAATCAAAAAGACAAACTGAGCAGACTTTGTGAATCAGAGAGAGATGAGTGGAGGAGTAACTACCGTGTTTCCCCCAAAATAGGACACTGTCTTATAATAATTTAAGGCCAAAAAAGGCACTAGGTCTTATTTTCAGGGATGTCTTATTTTTTCATGTAATGATCATCTCTCCCTTCCTCTCCTCCACCCCAATTCTTCCTATTTCCTTTGTCTCCCCCACATGTGCAGCATCTTCCTCCCCTCTCACCCATCCCCTTGTGCAGTATCTCCCTCCCTCCCATCCCCCTGTGTAGCAGAACCCTTGCAGCTTCTATCCCTCCCTCCCTCCCTCCCTCCCATCCCCCCGTGTAGCATCTTTCTATCCCTCCCACCACCCGCCTCCATGCACCCCCCATCCCACCTCCGCCGACCTATCTCTCCCTCCCATCTGAACTGTAAGACAGGAATACCTTATAACAGTATCAACAGCAATCTTCATAGGCTGCTTCATGGCCTTCTATCTCCTGGGCGTTCCTCTGCTGCATTGCTGATGACATCATCAGTGATGCGGCAGAGGAACGCCCAGGAGATAGAAGGCCATGAAGCAGCCTGTGTAGATTGCTGCAGACACTGTTATAAGGTATTTCTGTCTCGCGGTTCGGATGGAAGGGAAAGATAGGTCTGCGGGGGGGTGCATGGCAGGCGGGCGGGGGAAGCACTGCTGCTGCCGGTGACTAGGACTTATTTTTGGGGTAGGTCTTATTTTCAGGGAAACACGATAATAGTTAGTACAGTGGCCTGACAACCAGGTCTAATCCTCACTGCAACTCCTTGTGACTCTGGACAAATCATTTTGAGCAAACTGGATGGACTGTTCAGGTCCTTATCTGCAGTCATTTACTTTGACACACTGCTTAAAATCAAAGCTGATCTTGTCAGTGAAAGGAGGCAAGATAGCGGGCTGCATCCAATTCCACTGGTGTTGCCAATATGAAGAGTCAATTCAACTATCAATATGAGACTACAAGTATGAAGAGAATTACTCTGAGCCTTAGGAATCCTCTGACTTCTGAAGCACTGAATAATCACTACTGACATAACGGAGATGGCTGGAACACAGAGAAACTGGAGGGTATGGTGAGCAGAACAAAAATAGATACACGTGTTTCTCATCTTACAGCAGGAATACTTTGGACAGTATAGCAGCTCAGAGGCATGTATAAAACTTTTTCTTAAAAATGGCTAATTTTAGCCATGAGGGATTAAGGATCTAATGGGCTCATTTTCAAAACAAAACAAAAAAATCCAAAAAGTGGCATAAAGTGGCAGATGGGCATTCTTTTCTCCAAAACGTCCAAATCACTATTTTTGAAAACTATTATTTTCAGACAGTTTTCTATGCAGTTCGTATACTATGGGGCTGATTTTCCAAAAAGATAAGACATTCAAAAGATAACATAAAACATCACTTGGACATCTTACTAGTCAAAATGTCCAAGTGGGCATTCTCAAAACAGATTTTCTAGATGTCTTTCTGGTAGTTTTGTCTCTCCAGTGAGTCCAAATCTTAAGGGGGTATATTAGAGGTGTATTATGGGTAGGCTTAGGATCTGGACGTTTTGCAGGGATAATCAAACCTTTATCAAAATGTCCAGGGTTTTGTTTTTTTTAGACTGTTAAAGCTAGACTTGTTTTAAAAATGAATAAAAGTCAAAAGGTGCCCAAACTGACCAATGGAGAGATTAAGGCATGCCCCACCTTAATCCCCCAGTGGTCACCGACCCCCTTCAACCACCCAAACATGTGAAACCCCCCCAGTACATTCTAGCCTGTATTATAAGGAGGTGCTGAAGAGTTCTCAGCCCAACCAATCAACTTCCTAAATTCTGAGCGTTATTTTGCCACTGTAGCTGAAAAGAGTGTTACCTTATTTCGTTAAATGCCAATTTGCAGAAACAAAATTCTGTGTTTTGACGTTGTTTCAGATCATATCCACTTCATTCTCTTCTTGGTAGGGCTGAGAACTTTTCAGCACCCCCTCTTACAGCTTCATATGACCACACAGACAGCTGAGCCCAGCAGAGAAGAGCAGAGGGGCACTCTAGGGGGTACTGCAGTGAATGTCACATTAAAAAGTCCCAGCTACACATGTCACTATAGCCTGCTTATATTATATGGTGAGCCCTCCAATACCCACCCTAAACCTACATAAAGATGACACCTGCAGACATAAGGACTGTTGTTGTAGTATACAGGTGGGTACAGTAAGTTTTGGGTGGGTTTTAGAGGGCTCACTATACACCATAAGCAGGCTATGGTGACATGTGTACCTGGAACCTTTAAAAGTGACATTCACTGCATACCCCCTAGAGTGCCCCTCTGCTCTGCTAAGATATCTGTGTGGCCAGTTTGCTACGAAATGTTGGCTACTTGAACATCCGAAAAGCTTGCTTTGGTGCGGTTTTCATGTGGACATCTTTATATTCAAGAATGGCCAAAAGATAGATGTTCTAAGGACCAAAACATCAACATAGATCATTATATATAGATATTTTTTTAAAAGATAGACTTTTTCTCTACTGAATTTCTGGATGTCTTTCCCAAAACGTCCAATCTCAGGCTTAGACGTCCTATCGAAAATGCCCCCTATGTGTCTAGGGGGTGTGTTAGAGGCGTGGTTTGGGTGGGCCTAGGGTGGGCTTATGATTTGGATGTTTTTCTGCAATAATGGAACATTGTAGAAAACGTCCAGGAAAAAAATTGGACATTTGAGGCTAGACCTTGTTTCAGTAACAAATAAGTGCCATAACTGACTAGATCAGTGTTCTTCAACCTTTTTACACCCGTGGACCGGCAGAAATAAAAGAATTATTTTGTGGACCGGCAAACTACTAGGATTAAAATTTAAAAACCCCGTTTATGCCCCATCTCCGCAAGCTCGGTCCCCGCGAACCATCTGATCCCATCTGCACAAGCCGCAATTATGATTTTATATCGAATGTATTTTATTAAAGTATAAAAAGAAACAATATTCTGAACAATTGTGATTTTATAAATACAAATATACAGAGCACGGACCAGCAAAACCCCTGTCTCCCCTCCCCTTTACATATATCCCCTCTACTATCAAGAAAACTGAACAAGCCAAGTTATTATAGAATGCTACATAGAAATATCATGCTAACAGAATACTGCAGTCCCCAGTTATGTCTCTAGCAGGATATATATTTCAAATCTGATATATTCTAATGACAAAATAGAAATAAAATTATTTTTTTCTACCTTTTGTTGTCTCTAGTTTCTGCTTTCATCTTCTTTTCACTCTTTTCCTTCCAGCATCTGCCCGGTCCATCCAATGTCTGCCCTCTCCCCCTTCCATATGTATCTGACTTCTTTCTATGCCCCTCTTCCCTGTCCATCCAGCCTGTTCCTCCTCTCTCCTTTTTACATCATTCATTCCAGCTTCACTGCCTTCTTCATTTTTATCTCTCTTACACCAGGTCTAGCATCTTTATCCCTCTCTCATTTCTCTGCTGATCCCTTTTCCAGCATCAATGTCTCTCTACTTTCTCATCCCTCTCTCTCCCCTTTCCCTCATCTGATCTCTCCATTCCACCCTGACCCCCTTCCCCTCCTGTAATCTCCCTGCCAGCTGTTTTCTTCCTTTTTTCTTTCTCCCTTCCCTCCTTCCTTTTTTTCCTTCTCCCTTCCCTCCTCCCTCTATCCAACATTAACTCTCTTCCCATCCCTTTCCCTCCTCCCCTCCCAGCAGCATCTCTCCTTCTTCTCCCTTCCCTCCTCCCTCTATCCAACATTAACTCTCTTCCCATCCCTTTCCCTCCTCCCCTTCCAGCAGCATCTCTCCTTCTTCTCCCTTCCCTCCTCCCTCTATCCAACATTAACTCTCTTCTCTTCCCATCCCTTTCCCTCCTCCCCTCCCAGCAGCATCTCTCCTTCTAACTCTCTCCAAGTCCAGTAACAGCTCTCCCTTTATCCAGCAGCTTCCCTGCCTCCTACAATGGCTGTCTCCCCTTCCAGCAGCTCTCAGTACTTGCCTGCAGGAAGTTGCCGGTAAATCACTGCCCTGGCAAGTAGGAGAACTGGTGGGAGAGGAGGAAGTCACTATGAAGGCTCCCAGGATCTTGCTCGCATACGCTGACCATCTCCCTCCACCTGCACCTGTATCTGCAGCTCTCTCCATTCTACTTGTAACTTCCCCGCGGCCCTCTTCAGCAACTTAGCAGGGGCGGTGATCAAGACAGGCTGCCGACATCGGGACCTTCACTCTCTGAGTCCCGCCTATTTTGTTTCAACTTCCTGTTTCCGAACAGGCGAGACTCAGAGAGGGAAGGCCCCGACGTCAGCAGCCTATCTTAATCGCCTGAGGCTGGGAGGAACATTAATGAGCAGGAACCACAGTCGGCAGGAAATTTAACTGCCAACTTGATCTCGCCAGCTCTGTGCGGACCGGCAGAAATTTTCTGCGGACCGTCACCGGTCCGCGGACCAACGGTTGAAGAACTGTGGACTAGATGACCACAGGAGGGATTAAGGTATGACCCCCCTCCTTACTCCCCCAGTAGTTTCAAGTTTTATTTAAATTTGATGAATCGCTTATTGCATACTAAGCGAGTAACAATAAAATATAGAATAAACTTATAATTAATGTACAGCATTAAAATGGGTTAAAACGGACTGACAGACAGACAGACTTGGACACATAAGGAAACAAAGAAAGGGAGACAGTTACAAAATTAATGATTTTCATAATTAAAAAGAAAAGAAAAATCCAAAAAAGGAAGGAACATGAGGAGCGGTATTAAGTATGTTAAAACTGGATCATTTAAAAATTAAATGCATCTCTAAAAAGAAAAGTTTTCAGGTTGTTTTTAAATCTGTTGAGATCTTTTTCTTCTATTATATGTAGTGGTAGGGCATTCCAAGTTTGAGGGGCCATCACTGAATATATATCATGGCATCTGGTTCCAATAATTTTCAAAGAAGGAACCATTAGCAACCCATGGGCTGTGGATCGGAGAGAACGTGTCGTATTGTATGGGATAAGCAACCGATTTATAAATTGAGGTTCATTAGTAGATAATGTTTTAAATACTAAATGCAAAATTTTATAGATTATACCCATTCCATTCCTAAGATGTGAAAGAAACAGTACATACCAGCCTGTATGACAACTTCAAATGTTATATAAAAAAAAAAATTTAACAAAGTTTTTAATCCAGTCCATCAGCTAAAAAAGAGAGGGTGGGTATATCATAGTGCATATAATATTCAGAACATAGGATCTCTTATAACATACGTTATTTCAGATCCCCATCCTGGGATCTCAGCTCTAATCATAGATTATATTGGATATGTTGAATTTTGCCCTTTTTTTTTACTGTACTGATTGAGAATTTATTGTGAACGAGATTTTTGTCAGAGGGAAGGCTTCCAGCTCAGCTTCAGGATGCATGTAGGAACTGCTGCCCGCAGCTTTGTGCAGAGAAACAATTGTGGCTGGAAGGAGGAGGGAGTCGCCAAAAGAAGGTAAACACCCACTGGAGGGAGGTACGTACTTGGGGCACTGAATGGAGGGAGGGAGAGAGAGGAGCGCATTGGAACTCAGGAGGGAGGGAGAGGGACGTGTTGGGACTCGGGAGGAAGGGAGCACAAACTTCGGACAAAGGACAGAAGGAAGGAGGGAGGGGGCATGAACTTGGGACACAGAATGGAGGGAGGGAGGGGAGCATGAGCCATAGGATGGAAGAATGGAGGGAGTGAGGGAAAGAGATGCTGAGGTGGGGGAGGAAATAGAAAGGGAGAATTGGGTGTCTGAGTGAGAGGGGAAAAGAGATGGTGCACAAGGGGAGATGAAGAAAGAGGAGAATTGTTGGGCACAGGGAGGGAGAATTGTTGGACATGGTGGTGGGAGACGAGTGAGGTAGAGATGCATGGGGAAGAAAGAGATGAGAGGGAGTAATGTTTGCTGTGGTGGTGGAGAGGGAACAGTAGGATGTATGGAAAGGAATGTAAGAGGAGCCAAAGAGGTGGAGAAGGAGGGAAGAATACTAGGATCCGAGTTACATACAAATTCAAGTTAAGAACGGTTTAAAAAATGGAACCTGTTCTGAACCCGGGGACTGCCTTTATCTTCTTTCTCCGTATTTGTTGAGGAGATGGGAGGGATAGTTTGTAGAATTGCGTAGTGCATGAGTTGAAGAAGAAATATGGGACTTTAATGTCAAAAGTTAGTCCCTCCAAGTTCTCTCCATAGATCACTTTGTGCATGCAGGTTATCCTGAACTGGGATTTTTTTTCATCTACAGCTAAAATAGGCCACATAAATAGCAGTCCTTTCTTTAGCTGCTGTGCACTTCACCAGTTAGCACTGGATACTGGCATAACTGGTTAAATTGCCGCAGCTATAAATAAAATTGGATATTCAATACCAGTCACTGGAAACAGCCTGGCATTGATTATCCAGGTTGAGCACCAGTGTCAGGTGGACAACCTGCTGCCCAGTTCCGGTTGAATATCGGCCTCCCCAGGTGCCGAAATAGGTACAAATGTTGTAGAGCTACCCCTTAAGTACCGATTTTTACAAGCACATAACACACACAGTTACTTCTACCTCAAAGCATTAGGGGAATTTATTTTATAAAGGCACCGAGGCACATTTGTTGCTTTCACAATTCTAAGTGCACTTAGAAAATTACCCTTAAGTATGGAAAGGGCCTATTGCAGATTCGTAGAAGAGGGGGGTATGTTTTTAGAGCTACAGTAGGGATAGGAAGGAGTAAGGTTTTTCTTAACTAACCCCCCCCTTTACAAAACCGCAAAAGCATTTTTTAGCACAGGCTGGCACACTGAATGCTCTTCGCTGCTCCCGACACTCATAGGGAGTTTTGGGAGCAGCGCAGAGCATTCAGTGTGCCAGCCTGCGCTAAAAAAAAAACACTTCTGTGGTTTTGTAAAGGGGGAGGGGTTAGTTAAGAAAAACCTTACTCCTCCCTATCCCTACTGTAGCTCTAAAGACATACCCCCCTCTTCTACGAAACTGCAATAGCAGTTTTTAGCATGGTGAGCCGTGCTGCTCCCAACACTCATAGAGTTCCTTTGAGCGTCGGGAGCAGCATGGCCAATTCAGCATGGCTCTCTGCGCTAGAAACTGCTAGCGCAGTTTAATAGAAGAGGGGGACAATTTTCTTTCATGACATACCGCATTCAAAAACCTAAACAACGTCTAAAATTTCTGTTGTAATTCATAAAAATGCCTGAGAAAACAGATGTGCCTTTAAAAGTTTTCTAAATGTTCCCTAATCGAGTCCCTATACATCTCCAATCTAATTTGTTGAAAATCTGGAACATCAAGTAGTGCAAGATTATTTGAACGAAGGGGACGTCCTGACACATGAACCTTTAGGGTTGCAGCCAGACAACGTGGTCGTTGTTGCGTTAAAACTTTTAAGGAGTGTGTGGCGCAGTGGTTGAAGCTACAGCCTCAGCACCCTGGGGTTGTGGGTTCAAACCCCGCGCTGCTCCTTGTGACCCTGGGCAAGTCGCTTAATCCTCCATAGCCCCAGGTATGTTAGATAAATTGTGAGCCCATCGGGACAGATAGGGAAAATACTTGAGTACCTGATTGTAAAACCGCTTAGATAACCTTGATAGGCGGTATATAAAAAAAATCCTAATAATAATAATAATAATTAAATGAAAACGCCATTGAATAGGCAACCAATGAAATTGTCACGATTTGGCGTAATGTGACTATACAAAGGATCACAAACTGATCTGAAAAGGTTATCATGCCGTTATACCAGGCCATGGTACGCCCCCACCTGGAATACTGTGTCCAACACTGGTCACCATACATGAGAAAGGACATACTACTACTGGAAAGGGTCCAGAGAAGAGCGACAAAAATGGTTAAGGGACTGTGGGAGTTGTCGTACAACGAGAGGCTAGAGAAACTGGGCTTCTTCTCCTTGAGAAGAGAAGACTGAGAGGGGACATGATCAAACATGATCAAAACATTCAAGATATTGAAGGGAATTAACTTAGTAGAGAAAGAGAGATTGTTCACCCTCTCCAAGTTGAAGAGAACCAGAGGGCACTTGCTAAAGTTAGAAGGGAAAAGATTCCGTACAAATGTAAGGAAGTTCTTCTTCACCCAGAGAGTGGTAGAAATCTGGAACACTCTTCCGGAGGCTGTTATAGGGGAAAGCACCCTCCAGGGATTGAAGAAAATGTTAGATAAGTTCCTACCGGAACAGAACATACGCAGGTAAGGCTAGATTCAAATAAGGCACTGGTCTTTAACCTAAGGGCCGCCGCGTGAGCAGACTGCTGGGCACGATGGACCACTGGTCTGACCCAGCAGCGGCAATTCTTATGTTCTTATGAATGGAGGAAGAAATATTCCGTGGGTAAACTGGGTTCCAGAGGAACAGAGCAATACCCCAGAAGCCAGCCAGGCCACTGCTCTATGCTTGGCAGAGTTAATAGGCACATGGCTTACTAGGGATATTAAATAATCAATCAAAAATATATTACTAGTCAGTGTTGGGATAGTCCACGTAGATATACTTAACAAACAAAATGGTGGAGAAATAGCCTCAAATATTCATGAACGTCAGCAGAAATCCTAATGGATTTCAAGCCGCTCTTTTCTTCGTCATTGGCATAAAACCTCCACCAGTGTTAAATAAATATCTCACAGTGAACCATAAAGCCACACTATCCCAACACTGGCTAGTAATATATTTTTGATTGATTATTTAATTTGTTACTATTTTTGATACTAGGGATATTCTTAATACCCGCACACACTTGAAAATACAGTTCACACTACATTCCTTATACCTAATAGAAACCCCATGGTAGAAAGCAGATCCCTCTTTGCCTTAATCTGCCCTCTTGCCTTGCAAGCTTCCAGTGGGCTTTGATGTCATTCCTGACTGCTCCATATGTTTCCAATAAAGCAGCATTTTATTGTTCAGGCTGTTAAAAGCAGGCTCTGTGCCAGATTTGCCCTATCTGATTAGCTGGATCTGGCCTGATAACTCCCCTCCCATGCTCTCAAAGGACCTCATTGTGACAGAGCAAGGTTTAGCTCAAGAAATACCTATAATTTCAGTTTAACAAGCTGTTTGCTGCCACACTCTCGTTCTCACCTTTATTTTGATGCATGGTTAGTTTTCTTTCTTTTTTTAATTCAAAGTGGCCCAATTTCCGGAAGAAAACCACAAACCAAGTTTGGCTTTCAAATTTACGTTCCAGTGTTTCATGGGATTTCCAGTTGTGGTTTCAAATTCATACTTCAGTACTCAGAATGCCACAGGAAGGGGAGAGCCTATGAAAAGGTCAGAAACAACTTGAAGTCAACAGAAAACTGATAATTATAATGTTCATGCCCTTGGCCAGCCCAAGAGTACTAATGCCCTAGGACAGTGTTCTTCAACCTTTTTACACCCGTGGACCGGCAGAAATAAAATAATTATTTTGTGGACCGGCAAACTACTAAGACCAAAATAAAAAAACACATTTTTGCCCCGTCTCCGCAAGCTTGGTCCCCACAAACCATTTGATCCCATCTGCACAAGCCTCAGTTATGATTTTATATTGAACGTATTTTATTAAAGTATAAAAAGAAATAATATTCTGTACAATTGTCATTTTATAAATATAAATATTCAGAGCAAGGACCAACAAAACCCCTGTCTTCCCTCCCCTTCAGATATATCCCCTCTACTATCAAGAAAACTGAACAAGACAAATTATTACAGAATGCTACACAGAAATATCATGCTAACAGAATACTGCAGTCACACATGATAGGAATAGTGTTAGGCTTTGCAGTCCCCAGTTATGTCTCTAGCAGGATATATATTTCAAATCTGATATATTGTAATGACAAAATAGAAATAAAATGATTTTTTTCTATCTTTTGTGGTCTCTGCTTTCATCTTCTTTCCACTCTTCCTTCCAGCGTCTGCCCGTTCCATCCACTGTCTGGCCTCTCCCCCTTCCATATATATCTGACTTCTTTCTATGCCCCTCTCCCCTTTCCATCCAGCCTGTGCCTTCTCTCTCCTTTTTACATCATTCATTCCAGCTTCACTGCTTTCTTCATTTTTATCTCTCCTACACCAGATCTAGCATCTTTATCCCTCTCTCATTTCTCTGCTGACCCCCTTTCCAGCATCAATCTCTCTCTACTTTCTCATTCCTGTCTCTCCTCTTTCCCTCCTCTAATCTCCCTGCCAGCTGTTTCCTTCCTTTTTTCCTTCTCTCTTCCCTCCTTCTCCCTATCCAACAGTAGCACTTTTCCCATCCCTTTCCCTCTTCCCCTCCCAGCAGCATCTCTCTTTCTACCTCCCTCCAGGTGCAGTAGCAGCTCTCCCTTTAACCAGCAGCTTCCCAGCCTCCAACAGTGGCTTCCTCTCCTTCCAGCAGCTCTCAGTACTTGCCTGCAGCAGTGATTTCCTTAGGCAGCCTTGGGTCCGTTGCCACCTCTGAGGAAAGGGGAAGTTGCCAAAGTGAATCACTGCCCTGGTAAGTACAAAACTGCTAGGAGAGGAGACAGCCACTGTTGAAGGCTCCCTGCACATTCGCGACCCCTTCAAGCCGGCAAAAACAGCTTTGCAACGCAGGCCCTGCCGCCCAAGATGAGCCGGAGGCATCCTACCTGCCGCATCCTGCACGTGGGCAGACTCTCAGCACAGACGCTGCTGATGGCCCCAATCCACACGCTGACGCCCCCCACACACGCTGACCATCTCTCTTCTACCTGCACCTTCCCCGGGGCACTCTTCGGCAACTCGGCAGGGGCAGCGATCAAGACAGGCTGCCAATGTCGGGCATTCCCTCTCTGAGTCCCGCCTATTTTGTTTCAACTTCCTGTTTCCGCATAGGCGAGACTCACAGAGGGAATGCCCGACGTTGGCAGCCTGTCTTGATCGCCCGAGGCTGGAAGGAACAGAAGATTTCCGCGAACACCACCGGGGCAGGAAATTTAACGGTGTCCATCTTGCCTGCCCTGCGCGGACCGGCAGGAATTTTCTGTGGACCGGCACTGGTCCGCGGACCGGCGGTTGAAGAACTGTGCCCTAGGAAATTAATCAGCCGTGCACCGCTTCCATGGATGGCTCAAGGTCCTACACCTCCACCCCATCATCTCCCCTTCTCACCCCTATCCTCCACCCCACCTGCATGTTCAGCATATCCCCTTTCCTAGGGTTACCATATGGCTCCAGAAAAAAAGAGGATGGATTAAGAAGTAAAACCCAGATGTCTCAGTCTGTCCTCCATGCTTCCATTGAAAGCAATGGAAGTAAAACCCGGAGGTCTCAATCCGTCCTCTTTTTTCTGGCGCCATATGATAACCCTACCCTTTCCTTCTTCACTTTCCCTGTTCCCCAAAGTAGATTTACCATACTTTTTAAACCAAAAAAAGAGGACATTGGGCCACATCCTTTTCCATCCCCCCTCCAAATTTCATCTACTCTCCTTCCTTCCCTCCCTCCCTCCCTCCCCTTCTCCCCCCACCCACACAGGATGGGTACCTCTCCAGTGACTGGGGGTCACCCGCAGGTGGCAGCCACATCAGTTGTGGTCTCGCAATGGGTATTGGTGGTCCATAGAAACATGATGGCAGATAAAAGCCAAGTGGCCCATCCAGTCTGCCCATCCACAGTATCCACTTTTGCCACCTCTCCTTAAGAGATCCCACATGCCTAGGGTCACCAGACATCCGGATTTACCCGGATGGCTTTTCAAAACCCGGCACTTTGTCCAGGTTTTGAAAAGCTTCTTCTTCAGGACCGAATCAGGAGGGCATCCGCGCATGTGCACATGCCCTCCTTCACGATGCGATCAGGTAGATGGGCGGAACAGGGCGGGCCTGGGAGCAGGGCTATGGGTCCAGATTTTAGTCAACTAAAATCCGGCAACCCTACACATGCCTGTTCCACACTTTCTTGAATTCAGACACAATCTTTATCTCCACTGTTTAAATGAACTTTTAACATGTTGAATGCACTTTAATGTTATGCAAAGCACTTTGGTCTAGGTTTCTTCCTGTGCAATAAACATTTAATTTATTTTGAATTGGCACTTGTGAAGTTGTGTTCCTTTACCAGGTGTACACTGTGACTTACACCACCCAGAGATTTTGCAAAGGTTTATACCACTGCGGTGTGTTTGGGATAGAGTTACCAGACATCCGGATTTCTCCTTTTGAGGACATGTCCAGGGTCTGGACGGCTTTTCAAAACCTGGTGTGACATCTGCGCATGTGTGGACTTCCTCCCTGCCTGACGCGATTTGAGGACAAAAACGGGCATCGGGGAGCGGCGGACAAAACCACCCAACCAGGGGGGGGGGGGCTAGGGCGGAATTTAGGGCAGGATTAGGGCGGGGATGGGTGGAACTGGACGGGCGGGTCTAGGGTTCCAGATTTTCCGATTGGATTTTCCTTGTTTGGGAGGAAGTGTACTCTGACTTGGAGGAAATTTTACTTACCACCTGGTGTGTGTCCTCAGCTAATTAGCTGCTCCATTTGGTCAGGGTAATGCTGAACCCCAGAGGGAGCTGCAGGGGTTTTCACAGGCAGCATGTGAAAATTTGTGCCTCTCTGCCATTGACCCAGTGAAGAGCAAGAAGAAAGTTGTAGGAATTGAGCAATGAGAGTGGGGGAAAAAGAGATGCTGGACATGGGGTGAAGAAGGGGGCTGGGGAGAAAGGAAGAGACAGTAATGAGGTGGAGGGGAGGACGAGATGCTGCTTGGAGAGGGAGAAAATGTTGGAAATGGGGTGAGATATTGGATAAGATGATGGAGGGGAGGGCGAGAAAGCATGCATGGAGAGAGAGGGAGAAATATTGCATAAGATGTTGTAGGGGGGTAGGGAGAGAGGGAGGGGAAAAGAGGAAGAAATATTGGATTAGATGGTGGAAAAATATTGTTTCATATAATTTTTTTTTTTTTTGCCTGACATGACAGGATGACAGGAAAAACTGTGAGCAGTATACCTAGGAGCCAACTTCTCAAAATTATTGGGGATGCCCTATATCTTCCCTCTCCCAGCAAGTACCAAAAAAGAAATAGTCTTACATTTTTTTGAACCTAAAGGTGTGAAGAGCTCACCTAAGCACAGTACCGGGCAGAGTTTTGGGTTCTTGCCCAGAAATAGCTAAGAAGAAGAAAAAATTAAATTGAATCAAAAATTTAATGAGTGGGTAAGATTGGGCAGACTGGATGGACCATTCGGGTCGTTATGTGCCGTCATCTACTATGGTACTATCGGCCTCTTTTACAAAGCCGCACTAACGGCCCTGAAGTCCATAGAGATTTAAAGGGCTTCGGGGCTGTTGCCGCGCAGCAGCCGCTAGCGTAGCTTTGTAAAAGAGGCCATATGTTACCTCAAACTGGGATGATACCACAAAAGTCCATTGCACTAAGAAGAAGCAAACTCTTGCTAACGGCCACAGTATCCTGAAAAAACACACTTAGAACCTATAAATCAAGCTTGTCATGCTATTACAGAACTGAAAGAGCTCAAACAGCAAACCTGTCTATGAAGTGGCAGCACTTCAATAATTATCACACTGAGATCAGGAATACCAATACACTATCACTGCCAGGCTTGGGAAATCCCTCTGGGCACCCAGACAGTCCTCTAAACAGAGGACATGTCCAGGTTTTCTTTAGTAGTAGTGGTGGTGCGTTTGCGGTCACCTGAGGTCCCAAAAATATCCCACAGAGCACCCACAGAAGTGTTGAAGTGTAAGCCTTAGTTATGATAATGCCTCGGAAATAATAAATAAATAAATAAATAAATAAAGCTAACGAAAATTCCAATAAATGATAAGGACACTAAACAAAATGAAAATATTCTGACTGCAGACCCCTAAAACTAACATACACACAGGAAATGGCAGCAACTATACACAGGAAGCGGTGAGACTGCCTTGGGGTTCTGCCAGTCCCTGACAAGCCATCCGACCTTTGACTTCAGTAAAAAAAAAAAAAAAACTCTCAAAAAGGTTACAATTCTGTAGTTCGTTGCCATTCCGCTGGCCATGAATCCTTGCATAAGCAAGTGCCGTGGCAAAATGGCACAGGAGATCCGAAGGTGACAGCAGGAACGGGGACAGAATCATATTTGCTTATTTGGCTAATAGCTGGCAGGAAATTCCGTGGAATGGCACTGAAAGGGTTAAGGCTGTCTCACTGGCTGGGATGATGCTGGTGAAGCATGTCCCCAAGGCTTGTGAGAAATGATAAAGGGCTATAGGATGGGGTCCAGCACTGCCCTGACAAGGAGTTCAGCAGGGAACAACATTAGGGCTGCACCATTTATCACTCCAGCAAGCAGCGTGTCAGCTTGGTGTAAATCACCAGGGTCCCGCCACCTCATCTAATCCCTTCACTTCTCTGCAGTACTTCTACCGTCTGATTACAGAACCTGACATTTATTTACATAATTAGATATTTAATTTCTATATCATGAAATGCTTTCTGCCCCTCTCTTCCCCCCCCACAACCACTCTCCCTTGTCAGATAGGGTAAGTGGCATCTGCAATTAGTCTCGGACTTCTGTTTATGACAGCTTTCATAAATATATACCAGTTCACATGACGTAAGCATCTCTAGTAGCAATAATAGAAAAAAAAAAAAAGTATCTATAGCCCAGAGTCTTTTAGAAAAAAGTGGACTTTTTAGATGATTGCACATGTGAATCTACTGTTGTCCCCTGATAACCTGTGTAGCGTCAAAGTATTTTAGCTTCCAAGGCACATAATGGCTCTGCGCAGTACAGTTTAACTTTACCCTCGCCTATTGAATTTAAGTCCATTCCAATCCAGTCTATCTGGACCATTAAGCTACTGGGAGTCACTTTCGATGGCAAAATTATCTTATCACGATCATATTAGCTCCGTTGTTCGGAAATGTTTCTACTGTCTTCGTATGATCTGATCCCTTGCCAAGTTACTTTACCATTCTTCATTAAACTCCCTCATCCATTCATTAGTCATCTCTTGTCTGGACTACAATAATGCTTTATATAAAGGAATTACCAAGAAAGAAATTAGGCGTTTACAAATAGTCCAAAATACTGCTATAAAAATCATTTTCAATGTGAAAAAATTTGATCACGTCACACCTCTTCTGTTTAAAGCACATTGGCTTCCTATCAAACATCGTATCATTTACAAAATTATGCTGTTGCCATTCAAAACTAGAGTAGCAGGGCAGCCTGAATTTATAAATACACTTCTCCCTCCGAATCCGCAGTTTCAGTATCCGCAGATTCGGTTATTCATGATTTTGTTTTTTACATCGATTTTAATTTTGGGGGCTATTTTTAAGCCCTCTGAGACTCCCGGGAACTACTAGCCTTGATTGGATTTTCTGGAAACAGATTCCATAAATGCTTGTATGCCTTGAGTGGGTTCATTTTAAATTGGCTATCCAGCCGCCTGTTCATGTGGGGTTTAGGTTGTCCCCAGGAGAGGATGCACATGTTAATTTTGGGTTCATGACTAAATGTCAAAATCTAATCTAATCTAATCTAGGATTTATGGATCGCTCTATGCCTTCAAAGGTTCAAGGCGCTTTACAATTACTCTTTTCCTGCACAGAGAACAATATAAAGAGTGGCTGGCTGAATATGCTTTGAAGAGTCTCTAGCTAGACACACCCAACCCATGCCAGAAAAAATCACCATGGGAGGCTGGTGAAAGTTTATATAATAGTTTATCCGATGTTCAGCTACCAAATGGGTGGATTAGTACTAGAGGGAAGTAACCTTGAAAAAGACTTGGGTGTGCTGGTGGACACAACAATGAAGTCAACGGCACAATGCGCAGCAGCCTCAAAAAAAGCAAACAGAATGTTGGGTATTATTAAGAAGGGTATTACAACCAGAACGAAGAAAGTCATTATGCCGCTGTATCGTGCGATGGTGCGCCCTCATCTGGATTACTGTGTCCAATATTGGTCGCCGTACCTAAAGAAGGACATGGAAATACTTGAGAGAGTTCAGAGAAGAGCGACAAGAATGATAAAAGGTATGGAAAACCTTTAATACACTGACAGGCTGGAAAGGCTGGGGCTCTTCACCCTAGAGAAGCGGAGACTCAGAGGAGACATGATAGAGACTTACAGGATCATGAAGGGCATAGAGAAGGTGGAAAGGGACAGATTCTTCAGCCTATTGGGAACTACAAGAACAAGGGGGCACTCAGAGAAATTGAAAGGGGACAGGTTTAGAACAATGTTAGGAAATTTTTCTTCATTCAGAGGGTGGTGGACACCTGGAATGCGCTTCCGGAGGATGTGATAGGACAGAGTACATTAAGAGGATTCAAAGAGGGATTGGACAAGTTTCTGAAGGATACAGAGATTGAGGGATATAAATAAAGGTAGAGATAGGATTAGGATAGAGGTAGAGATAGGATTATGAAAGGGTATAGAAAAAACAATGGGGATTGAAAGGCTTTTAGACAAAGGATCACTTACAGGTCATGGACCTGATGGGCCGCCACATGAGTGGACTGCTGGGCGTGATGGACCCCTGGTCTGGACCCAGCAAAGGCAACTTCTTATGTTCTTATGTACATTTTTATTCTGATCTTTGTGGGGAGTGTGTGTGGGCCTTTACTTTGTCTCTGAAATGGTTATCTGGTCACTTTGAATACCTTTTTAGCACTTATACCTATTTTTACATCTTCTAACTCACAACGTTTAAGTTCCATCCAGAATGTTTAGTAAAACTTGATTATCCCTGCAGGATGACTATGTCTAGGTCAGCCCATATCCTGCCCTAACCACTCCTCCAGATATGCCCCTTTTAGCTCTGGGCGCACAGCAGGATTCAGAGGCCTAAAAAGTCCCTTGACATGTCCAGAAAATCGGTTTGATTATCGGCACGTGGACAACCTGTCTTTTAAGTCGTCCAAGTGCCGACTTGGGTGGGTTTTTAGACGTGTTTAAGTTTTGATTATGAGCCCCATAGTACATCAAAACAAAGAAAGGTGATGGCAACCAAGTCTTGCGCATGGTATTATTGTCCCTCGGTCTCCTGTGTGATGTGCTACCCTGCATCTCTCTGTCTCCTTTCCCCTCCTACATGGGTGCTGCACCCTTTTGGCTCCTCTGTAAGTGCCTGTGAAACACTGGAGATTTCTGCCAGCCCCTAGTCTCCTCTTTCTCAAATACTACGCTTGCACATTGTAGGGCTTGAGTTATACTCTTTCCTTTGCCTCTTCTCCTGTCTTTCAGCACTGTCACTCCATGCCGGTCAAAGTCTCTTCTTTTTCACTTAGCACTCAACTGATTACATGCTGAATTTCACTGGTCTAGGCCAGGGGTAGGCAATTCCAGTTCTCGAGAGCCGGAGCCAGGTCAGGTTTTCAGGATATCCACAATAAACATGCATGAGATAGATTTGCATCTCAAGGAGGCAGTGCATGCAAATCCATCTCGGACATATTCATTGTGGATATCCTGAAAACCTGACCTGGCTCCAGCTCTCGAGGACCGGAATTTCCTACCCCTGGTCTAGGCAAACAGGGTGCACCCGGGACCGAGTCCTACCTTCTGTCACACTGGAACATCATCGGGTCCTCTCACTGTTTCTGGGTTCCAATCCTTCTTCCTATTTTGGATGTGGAACTAGCTGCCGATTTGCTCTACTTCTTTCTTGGGACAGGATCCTCCCTGACGATCTGTCCCTTTTCCTCATGACACCTCTTACTTTCAGGGTTCAGCTGTGAATCAGACTTTAATTGTTTCTTCAAATTACGAATGTTGAGTAAGATAAAGGGTTGCATTCCAGCTGATGATTTTAAATCTGTTGTTCAGAGCCATGTTAATGGATTAGATTATTGCAATGCCCTATATTAGTTATCCTTCCATAAAATCCTGTCACTATAAGAAGTTCTTCGAGAGAACCCTCTCATTTCAAGCTGCTAAACTGAATTCATGGCTTGGAAAAATCATTCTAGAAGTAAGAACATAAGAAGTTGCCTCCGCTGAGGCAGACCAGAGGTCCATCTCGCCCAGCGGTCCGCTCCCGCGGCGGCCCATCAGGCCCATTGCCTGATCAGACTTTAATTGTCCCTGGTTATTCCTATACTTGCCTCTCACTCCTATCCCTGTACCTAACTCTACTCTTATCTGTACCCCTCAATCCCTTTGTCCTCTAGGAACCTATCTAAACCTTCTTTGAAGCCCTGCAACGTGCTCCTGCCTATCACAGCCTCCGGAAGCGCGTTCCATGTATCCACCACTCTCTGAGTAAAAAAGAATTTCCTAGTGTTTGTTCTAAACCTGTCCCCTTTCAATTTCTCCGAGTGCCCCCTTGTACTTGTGGTTCCCCATAATTTGAAAAATCTGTCCCTGTCTACGTTTTCTATGCCCTTCATGATCTTGAAGGTTTCTATCATGTCTCCTCTAAGTCTCCGCTTCTCCAGAGAGAACAGCCCCAGCTCTTTCAGCCTGTCAGTATATGAGAGGTTTTCCATACCCTTTATTAGCTTTGTTGCTCTTCTCTGGACTCCCTCAAGTACTGCCATGTCCTTCTTGAGGTATGGCGACCAGTACTGGACACAGTACTCCAGATACGGGCGCACCATTGCACAATATAGTGGCAGGATGACTTCCTTCCTGATCGTGATACCTTTCTTAATGATGCCCAACATTTTGTTCGCTTTCCTTGAGGCTGTGGCGCACTGTCTCTTTCAAGGCTACTTACCCCTAGTGGTGATCCCCCCATTTTGTACGTGAACATCGGGTTCTTTTTCCCTACATGCATGACGTTGCATTTCCCTATGTTGAAGCTCATTTGCCATTTTTTGGCCCATTTTTCCAGTGTCGTCAGATCCTTTTGGAGATCTTCGCAGTCTTCCGTGGTTTTGACCCTGCTGTATAGCTTTGTGTCATCCGCAAATTTAATGACCTCACATTTTGTTCCCACTTCAAGGTCGTTAATAAATATATTGAACAGGAGCGGTCCCAGCACCGACCCCTGCGGAACTCCACTCTTGACCCATTGCCAGTCTGAGTAATGGCCCTTTACTCCAACCCTCTGTTTCCTGTCCGCCAGCCAGTTTTTGATCCATCGGTGGACCTCCCCTTGCACCCCGTGGTTCCATAGCTTCTTAAGCAGTCTTTCGTGTGGTACCTTGTCGAAGGCTTTTTGGAAGTCAAGGTAAATGATGTCTATGGATTCCCCTTTATCCACCTGGCTGTTTACCCCCTCAAAGAAGTACAATAAGTTTGTGAGGCATGACCTACCCTTGCAGAAGCCATGCTGGCTTGACTTTAGCTGCCCATTGTTTTCGATGTGCTCACAGATACTGTCCTTAATCATCGCGTCCATCATCTTTCCCGGGACCGAGATCAAGCTCACCGGCCTGTAGTTTCCTTGGTCACCCCTTGAACCCTTCTTGAAGATGGGCGCAACATTCGCTATTTTCCAGTCCTCCGGGATCTCTCCAGTTTTTAAGGATAGATTGCATATTTGTCGAAGTGGCTCTGCTATTTCGTTCCTTAGTTCCTTGAGTACCCTTGGGTGAATGCTGTCCGGACTTGGCGATTTGTCACTCTTTAGCCTGTCTATCTGCCTGAGGACATCCACTTGGCTCACTTCTAGTTGGACCAATTTATCATCCTGATCTCCATTTACGATCTCTTCGGGTTCCGGAATATTGGTTTTGTCTTCCTTCATGAAGACTGACGTGAAGAACTCATTCAACTTGTCAGCTATCTCTTTTTCCTCTTTTACCACTCCCTTTCTGTCTCCATCATCCAAGGGTCCCACTTCCTCCCTTGCTGGTTGCTTCCCCTTAACGTACCTGAAGAATGGTTTGAAGTTTGTTGCTTCCCCCGCCAGTCTCTCTTCGTATTCTCTTTTTGCTTTCCTAACCACTCGGTGACACTCCCTCTGGTGTTCTTTGTGCTCCGTATGGTTGTCATTTGTTTGGTCTTTTTTCCATTTTTTGAACGATGCTTTCTTGTCACTTATCGCCTTTTTCACTGCGTTTGTCATCCACACTGGATTTTTTGTTCTATTTTTTTTGCACCCTTTCCTGAACTTGGGGATGCACAGGTTCTGTGCTTCGTGCACCATGCCCTTGAGTAGGGTCCAGGCTTTTTCTACGGACTCCATCTTCCTTGTGTTGCTGTTGAGTTTCTTTCCCACCATTTTCCTCATGGCATCGTAATTCCCTTTTTTGAAGTTGAGCGTCGTCGTTGTGGTTCTTTTCACCTTTGATGATCCAATTTCTAGCCTGTAATGGATCGTGTTGTGATCGCTGTTTCCTAGCGGGGCTAGTACCATCACCTCTTTTGCGGGTCCCCCTAGTCCGTTGAAGATTAGGTCAAAAGTGGCATCTCCCCTTGTTGGTTCCATGACCAGCTGTTCCATGAAACAGTCCCTCGTGGCCTCCAGGAATTTGGTCTCCCTCGCACAGTTTGAGTGCCCGATACTCCAATCTATCCCAGGGTAGTTGAAGTCCCCCATCATCACCATACTTCCGCTCTTGCATACCTGCCTCAGTTCAGCCTCCAGGTCCTGGTCAATTTCTTCCAATTGTCCAGGTGGGCGATAGTATAGCCCCAACTTTATGTCTGCTCCAGTTCCTCCTGGTAGCTTAACCCATAGTGATTCCAAGCCATCCGCCCTTACTGTTGTTTCCATTCTGGTTGAGGGTATGGAGTCTTTTATATATAGCGCTATTCCTCCACCTTTTTTGTGTGTCCTGTCCCTCCTGTAGAGCTTGTACCCTGGTATGGCCACATCCCATTTATTGTCATCAGTCCACCATGTTTCCGTGACTCCAATTATGTCCAGGTCCTTCTTGCTGGCTATGACTTCCAGCTCTCCCATTTTGGCCCTTAGGCTCCTAGCATTGGTGTATAGGCAATGTAAGTCCCGGTTGATTGCCTTCCCTGTTGGTTTTTCTCATGGTTTGGCGCTCCTGGCGTCCCCCTCGTGGGTGATTAGTCCCCGAGCCGAGCCTCGGTCATCCTCCTCCTGCGGTGTGTCTGTTTCACCCTCAGCCTACTTCCCCATTTTTGGTTGTCCTTCTGGGTTCTGTTGTTCTCTGTTAGTCCTGTTTGCCAATTTCATTTGTGCCCTAGACCCCTACAATTTGTCCTTAGGTCCTTCTTCAAAAAATTCCCACTCAGTCCTGTTTGCCAATTTCATTTGTGCCCTAGACCCCTGCAATTTGTCCTTAGGTTCTTCTTCAAAAAATTCCCACTCAGTCCTGGGCCCTCCTTTGCAGTGCCCTTGTTCAATGTCCTTGGCCCTGGGCATCTGCATTGCGTCCTTAGGTCCTTGTCCCAAAATTTCCCACTCAGTCCCGAACTCTTTTTTACAATGTCCTTGCTCAATGTCCTTGGCCCTGGGCCCCTGTATTGCATTCTTAGGTCCTTTTTCCAAAAATTACCACTCAGTCCCGAGCCCTCTTTTACAATGTCCTTTCTCAGTCCTGAGCCCTCTTTTACAATGTCCTTTCTCAGTATCCTCATTTGATACTTTTGTCCGATGTGTCAGATCGACTGTCGGCTTTCCCCTCTTCCTCAGTTTAAAGCCAAATCTATGACGCTCTGGATGTTGCGTGCCAGCATCCTCATCCCAGTCATGCTCAGGTGCAGTCCGTCTCTCCTGTAGAGCTTATTCTTTCCCAAGAAAGATGTCCAGTTCCGAACAAAAAGGAAACCCTCCTCCTCGCACCATCTCCTGAGCCAACCGTTTATTGCCTGTAGTTCACTCTGCCTCCTTGCGTCCGCTCTCGGTACTGGCAGGATCTCTGAGAAGGCTATCTTCCTTGCCCTCAGTTTCAGTTTCCTCCCCAGGATCCTGAACTGATCAGTTAGTGCAGTCCTGTTGTAGCTCCTCCTGCTGATGTCGTTGGTTCCAACATGGATTACTACAGCTGTCTCCTCCATCTCGGCCCCTTCCAGGATCCTCTCAATTCTGTCGATGACGTCCTTCGTTCTTGCCCCCGGGAGACATGTCACTAGTCGGTCCTCTCTCCCTCCAGTCTCTTTCTATTTTGATTTTAGAAAATTGTTAAAGACACAACTTTTTGATAGGTTGGTATCTTAACGTACTGCTATTTTTTAACAAATCTTTTTAGTTCTATTTGATGTATTTTTTTCTGTATTACATGCATCAACTTTGCCGGTTAGGTTAGTTTTTTAACTGCATTCTTTTTTAAACTGTTAATTAAAGAATGTAAATTGTTCATCATCCCTATGGTGGATTCTCCAAGGATCTGTTAGTTGTAACTGAGTCATAATATCATGCAATGCATACCATGATTTTGATTTTTTTATAGGGGGCGTGCGATTTCCGGTCTCTACTGGGGTCCAAAATGAGGTTAAAATCCCCCCCCTACTATTACGGGAGTATCTGGATCCTGCAATACATGGTTGGCGATATTATGAAAGAAATCTGGAGCATCAATATTAGGTGCATAGATGTTAATAATTCGCAATGCATGATTGGAAATAGAAAGCTTAGCACTTACCCATCTACCATGTGTATCATGAGAGCTAAAAAGTATGGAAACTCTTGCTGGTCTTTGTGACACACTTATCCCTTGCTCTAACCAGCAGAGGGATTACGTGTGTTGAGTTCTGGCCTGTCGGCGTGGCCTCCTCAGGTTGGAGGAAGGCTTTTCAGGTTATAACAGACCTAGGCGCATGCCTAGTCTGCCAGGCCACACTGAGAGTAGCTTGTAAAGAGAAGACCACACAGGTAAGTCTTGTTACAAAAGAATGTTCTTGAACTTTATTGAACCCGGGGGTCTGAATACCATCAGCCACCCGCATGTCATGGCAAAAATATAAAATACAAAATAGCTTGCAGTTGTCAGAATGGCTTGCTACAAATGCCACATACAGTTCAACACCCTGGACTTTTCAGCCTAACTACAGTCCTCTTCACCAGGGAAAAAGGTAAATGAAAAATATCAGGAAAATAAAACTTTCAAACTTTGCACACCTTGTGAACACAGCCAGAGTAATTACAGCTCCAAAACCTAGCAATGAATTTCTCAAACGTTTCAGCTTACCTAGCTGAGACACAGACAGGTTTGGCAGAGCAGGCTTCACAGCTCGTTATTATCAGCTGGGCTTCCAGGCCGATGGAACACAGCAAGGCATTATATAAGCTGTGAACTTTACTTAGGGTTTTTCCCACGGAGCTTTCACACCCCTGCAGCTAAAGTTCCTTGAACAAACAATGCTCTCCAGGTAGTCATACAGTGTAGCGGAGAGATTTTCCTGCTCTTCCCCTAATCACTGTCAGCTGAGCTTAGGTTACGGGAGCCAGCATAAGCACAGCCTTGCTTCCTTCCCCTTAGCAACTAACCTCCATGTCAGTGGGGAAATAGCCAGCTTCCAGCAATGGCTCAGAGACGTCCATAGCCTCTGTCTGCTCAGCAGCCTCTGGGGTGGAGCTGAGGTAGTCCTCGGTCATCTCCACGTCCTCACTGCTGCGGGCTGGAGGAGAGAGACTTCTCCCCTCATCTGCCTCCAAGCACTGCTGCTTCTCCTGCCGCTGCCTGAGCTCGTTAGCCCCAGCTCCGTCCCTGCTCTCCTTACTGTGATCCCATGCTCTGTTCTTATGTGAGTTAAAGCCCCACCCCTCTCTCCTAGGAGCAGGAAATCCCTAGGGAAATAATTTAGGTTTCTCCTAGGCTGGTAATGAGCATACCTTCCAGCATTGGGACTCCACTTCTCAATAAGAGTCCTATCAGACTTTCTGGAGTACCTGTACTGAGATAGCGCTCTCTGCTGGGTGTACCTATGTTCCTGCCCTACCTCACTGTCTGAGGGGTAGTCAGCCAAATCCAAACCTTTACTTTTAACCTTTACTTTACCCTTCTGATCATGGACCGTGTTCTGCTTTTATCCCTTACAGGGACAAAACTGGCCACAGGTTTGTCACATCTTGCAAAGCATCTGAAGGCTCCTTGCGGCATATGCTCTATGATTTCCCCCATTTGCAGATTTTCTGGAATTTGATCTGGCACACGATTTCTAAAATTTTCTCTATCACTAATCCTTTCTCATTTGATATTTTGATTCTGGGTTCCTCGGCACTCACTGCCCATCTATCTGTGTATCATGACCGCCTTTTGACCCTTTTATTAATTCTAGCCATTCAACTTATTTTACATAATTGGAAAGATTTTACGAAATTAGATTATAACCAATGGTGGAATTCAATGTGCCTCCACAATAAATTTGAACGACATATGGCTGACCGCCATAAATCTAGAGCGACTTTTGATAAAACTTGGTCGATTCTGGCAAACATCAGCACTTAGACCCTTGACCATAATCCGGATCATTTACCTATAGTATTCTGGTTTGATCTTTCCTTTATTTTTTCTTTATTTTATTTCATACTATTTTGTCATTGTCTGCTGACGATATACAGTCACACGTGTACTGTTTTAGCGTGGACTATATTGTATCTTATCTCTCTCGATTTACTCCCTTCACTTTTCCATACGAAGTTTGTTCCTCGTTCTTATATGCTTTTATGATGTGCATACTAACATGATTGATATACTGTTTACTGTTCATTTATCTTGTTATTGCCACTTCTTATTATGTAATTGGATATACTGGATGGGTGTCATCACTCGGTTTATAACCTGTGCTTCCTTGGAAGCTCTTCTTTTTGTATTTATGTTTTTATGTTTTCCAAAAACCAATAAAATTTTTTTTTGAACTGAAAAACTGTTAATTAAAGACTTAAAAAAAACAAACAACTGTTAATTAGTTTAGATTCAGCTGATATTTTATTCGTATTATATGCATTTCTTTTGCCTGTTAAGCTGGTATTTTATCAGCTTTCTCTTTATTTTTTAATGTATTTTATCCGCATTATATTGTAAATGCATTCCACTCATTATTGTTAAGTTTCTCTTATTCCAATCAGTTGTATTTCATCTGTATTGTACATACTTGCCCAGTTTGTTGTGAACTGCCTAGAACTTTTTTTGGTATGGCGGTATAAAAGAATAAATTATTATTATATTTGGGAACTCCATCAGCAAGATTGAAAGCACTGTAAATGGCACAGCTAAGGCTTGTATCTGGATGCACCCATTGTCAATCTACTACTCCAGTTTTAAAACAATTACATTGGTTGCCTATGTAAGAACATACTGTGCTTGGATCACTATCTTTCCACAATATTTGAAGGCATTCAGAAACTTACCTTTTTCTCTAACCTTCCATGAAATAACTCCAGTCTAAATACCACCGTCTACGCAACAAGACCAACCATCGATGATACTACTGTGCCCTGCCGTACATTCCATACCATATCATGCCTAACACATATTATCATGCGCTGTTATGTATTACCTTGCCATGCCACGTGCTGTCATTGCTGACACGTCCACACTTTGCCAGACAATCCATACTATACCATACCATGACTATATTACCATTCACAGTTATGTATTGTGCTAGCAGGCCATGCACTGTTAAGCTCTTGCCATGCATCATAATCCACTGCCAAGCTCTATTAGTTACCACAATGTCATATCAAATTCATAGCATCACCACCACCACCGTATGAGGTCTTCTCCTGTTATATCCTATTAAGTATTGGCAGGTTTTTTTAAATACTACCATGCTCCCCTATGTATTGTCCTATCATGTCATGATCTAAAATGTAATGTGGCATAGTTAAAGCTACAGCCTCAGAACCCTGAGATTGTGGGTTCAAACCCATGCTGCTCCTTGTACCCCTGGGCAAGTCACTTAATTCCCCCATTGCCCCAGGTACATTAGTTAGATTGTGAGCCCTCAGGGACAGACAGGGAAAAATGCTTCAGTACCCGAATAAATTTACGTAAACTGTTCTGAGCTCTTCTGCGAAAACGGTAGAGAAAATTGAATAAATAAATAACGTGAAAAGTTTCAGCCTCTGATAACCAGAGCTGGTATTGTGACATCATAAAGCCTCATTCCACCAATAAGAGCCAACCTCATCAGTGATGTCACAATGGCTTCATTGTGCTATACTTGGATCACTTCTGCCACATTTTGATTTCTAGAGCAGCACAGTGGTTAAAGCTACAGCCTCGGCACCCTGAGGTTGTGGATTCAAACCCAAGCTGCTCCTTGTGACCCTGGGCAAGTCACTTAATCCACCCCCCATTGCCCCAGGTACATTAGACGGATTATGAGCCCACAGGGACAGACAGTGAAAATACTTGAGTAGCTGAATAAATTCATGTAAACCATTCTAAGCTCCCTGTAGAGAACAGTATAGAAAATTGAACAAATAAATAAATAAAAATACTGCCATGCTCTACATTTCTATAGTCTATTATGTTTTATGATGTTTACCCTGTTTTGTTTTATTAAGTATATCATATGCTTTATTATGTATGTAAACTTGTATTCTGAGCTCTTCTGGGAGGACGGGATATAAATCCAAATAAATAAATATGCCTAATCAAACACTAAACCCCTCTTTTATGAAACTGCAATGGCCCGTGCTGCTCCCGACACTCATTGAGTTCCTATGAGCGTCGGGAGCAGCGTGGGCCATTCAGCGTGGCTCTCCGTGCTAGAAACTGCTATCGCAGTTTCGTAAAAGAGGGGAGGGGGTAAGATCTAAGGGCACTCAGCTTTCGCATGTTTCAGCTGTGAGGAAAATACATTTTGAAGAAACAAACAAAAAAAAAAATGCTTTTATGTTTATTAAAATCTTTATATACCGCATATACAGCGAAAAAGGATCAAAGCAGTTTACATCATAACTCAATCAAATTTGTGAAAAGAACTCCATTAAAATAGGAAAGAAAAAGAAAATTAACATTTCTAATACATAATACCCTATTACAACTAAAATTAATTATTTATTAAAAATAAAAAATTATGAAATTATATAATTGCAAATTAATGCAACTTGATGCAGACTGCAGTCCCAAATTCAACTAATCAATTTAAAAAGGCCATTTGAAAAAAATGTGCCTTTAGATGTCTTTTATAATTTTGGAATGATTCTTCCTTTTTCAATTCTACCAGCAAACTGTTCCATAATATGGGAACTAAATAAAAAAAATGCACCATTTCTAGTTGAGGCAAAATGAGCCTCCAAAATATAGGGAACAGCTGCTCTATTATCATTATCTATTACAATTGAAGGCTCTTTAGTTTGGAATCAATTTCCAATACAGATAAGATTGACAACAGATACTAGTAAAATGTAAGAAACTTTTAAGGAGAACCTTATTTTGTAATGTTTATGGGCATTAGAATTTGAGCTACATGAAAATCTGAGAGCAAGGCAGGTGGCATTCTTTTTCTCCTTAAGTTCTTTGGTGTTTAGTGATTTTATGTAAATCGTTTTATGTTTTATTAATTTTTTTTAGAAGATCGTATGTATATAACAATGTGATTCTCCTGGGTATAGATGAAATATAAATCAATAAATTAAACTAGACTCTTTGGGCTCCTTTTACGAAACCCGTTAGCGGCTTTATCGCATGCACATTTTTGGCATGCGCTAACCCCCGCGCTAGCCAAAAAACTACCGCCTGCTCAAGAGGAGGCGGTAGTGGCTAGCGTGCCCGACAAATTAGCGCATGCTATTACGCGCGTTAAACCGCTAACGCGGCTTCGTAAAAGGAGCCCTTTATTTCCACGCCCCTCTCCTGGCCCTCCTTATTTCCCTTGGTCTCTGATTTAGAGGCGCAATGTCCTGATAGGTCCCTGGGAAGAAAACACTCCTCATCCCACATCATCTCTATTGTGGAATGGAAGGAAGGAAGACGCCAGGTACCTTCTCATACTCATGTTTTATACTTCTTTTCACTTTCCAAGGGCCATCTATTACTGGGATTTCCACCAAATGACCGCCACTTCCTTTGAAGGTCACTATACTCTGGAGCAGGGACTTAGGGCTCCTTTTACGAAGCCGTGTGACTTTTAATCATGTGCTAACCCCCGCACTAGCCAAAAAAACTACCGCCTGCTCAAGAGGAGGCGGTAGCGGCTAGCGCGTCCGACAGTTTAGCGCACGCTATTACGCACGTTAAACCGGGAGCCCTTAGAGTGACTTTTCATCCTGTTATTACAAGAAAGGCGCACTATGGTGTCCTACTACATTTCCCCTCACTGAATGAAATTTCTTATTGTCTATTAATGAAATTGACTACTAAATGGAAAGAAATAATTTAATTAGCTTTAGATAATTGATCAGGCATTACCCACACTCAAACAAACAAGGGCTAATTGCTTCCATGGAGAGTTGGAGACATTCTCCAACACGTGAAATTCAAAGAGCAGAATCATAAATATTACACAACAGGGCCCATACATAAAGAAAAAGGTTTCAAATGGTCATGTATTACATGAGCGTGAACATACTGCATATTCTAAGGCTCTGATATAAACCAGGAGATAAATTTAAAAGTAAACTTAAGAGCTTTCTTTTCAAAGACGCTTATGATATTTAGGAATCCCAGCTTATATTTGCTTATTTTCATAAGGCTACTTCTTTTATTTCCCTCCTATTGTTTTTTTTACCATAATTGTCCTTCTCTCTATCATTATTATTGTATTTCATTACCCTGCCTTTCCTTTTGTTTTCCTTTTCTGTTTACTCTGTTCGTCGTTAATTTAATATGTTTTGTTCAGTGTCCATCTGTCTTTTATAACCCCTGCATTATCTGTAAATTGAAAGATTTGTTCATCGCTTAGATATTTGAGTAAGCGATTAATCAAATACTTAATAAACTTGAACTTGAAACATCCCCTCAGCTGAAAAGATACCTTACATCATTAAGAAGCCCTTTTACTAAAATGTCTTAAAAGTGGGCTTTGTATGTTTTAATGCTGGAGTTTCACACCTGCTAATGGGACAGAAAACAGGTTTTATATATTTATTTTTATTTTTACAGGTCCCGCAATAATCTTTCCACTACAGGGCATGCAAAAAGTGAATGTGGGAACACTTACCACCTCCTATCTAGGAGATGCTAAGTGCTCCCATGTTAACCAGTTAGCGTACGTTAATATGGATTACATGCCCTCTCTACAAAAAAAAATAAAAAATGGTTAAAGCATGCTTAGTATTCACTAACGGGCGAAAAAACACACAATACTTTAATATGTCAATGTGGTAACTCCCTAAGTAAACTATACTATTATGTCACAGTAAAAAATCAGTCCTCCCTTTTATGAAGCCGTATTAGGCTTTTTTATCGCTGGCCGTGGCGGATAGGAATTCTATGAGTGTCAGAGTTTTTCCTCTGTGACTAGCAATAAAAAAAGTCTAACACAGCTTCAGAAAAGGGGCGTGACAATAAAAATGTAGTTAAACAGTGCAGGTAAGAATGAAGTAGAACTTTGTAGACAACGGTCTGACCCTCTTGAACCCCACTGACCCAGTCAGACGAATGCAGTAGTTTCTTTTTCATTTTTAACAGTATAAACCACTTTCTTATGCCCACCAACAGATGTTCTAGCAGTATTATGCTGAGCCCTGTTCATGGAGTCCAATGATTTCTTTCTTCTTCACTGCTAGGCACTGTTCCCACAGCATTGATCCTGAGACCTCTCTCCAACACCTGGAGTAAACCATAGACATACATTGAGCAAGTAAGGGAAAAGTCAATAAGAAGTCTCCTCGCCCCCTTCCCCAAAATGCCTTATTGTTTTGAATGTACAGAGGGTCCTCTACTCAGGTGGTGGTGAGCGTTTTGCTTACCGTCAAACAGTTATTCCTAAATATTCAAAGCTGGGACCTGTGCAGGCTTCAACTTTGAATAGCTGGTTATTTTAAAGCTGGCTAACATGTGGAGTAGAGAATGACACGGGGACCGTTTAACGTGGTAAACTGTGGTCACCGCAGTAAATCCGCAGGAATGGAGACATTTGCAACTGGTTTACCGCAGGCATGGGGACAAGACCTTTCAGCACCCCGCGGGAATAGGGACAAGACCTTTTACTGCCCCGTAGGAGCGGTAAAAAGTCTTGCTCCTGTGGAAAAAAAATTGTGCCCGTGTCAGACACAGCATCTCCTCTTGTGCCTATTTTACCTTCAGGAGCCAGGTATACTACGATGAAGACAGAAGAAACCCAAAACCAAAGCCTGAGACCAATGTGATTTGAAGAATAAAATTACCAGACAACAAAAAGTAGAAAAAATTTAATTTATTTTATATTTTGTGATTAGAATATTTCAGATTTGAAATATGTATTTTGCTAGAGCTGGTATTAAACATAATTGGGGACTGCAAAGTCCAGGCTGTGCTTCTTTAGCTTCCAGCTGGCTTAGGGCTCTCTCTCTGACCAGGGGGCATTTGCCCTCCCCTAACACTATTCCTGCCATGAGTGACAAGTATTCTGTTAGCTTGATTTTTCTATATAGCATTCTGTAGTAATTTGGTTTATTCCGTTTTCACAATAGTGGAGGGGATATTTGTGAAAGGGAGGGGAGACAGGGGTTTTGTTGATCCTTGCTCTGCATTATTTGTTTTTATAAAATGACAATTATACAGAATATTGTCTCTTTTTATACTTTAATAAAATAAGTTCAGTATAAAATCATAACTATTCAAGGCTTGAGCAGATGGGACCTGACAGTTTACAGGGCGGAGACAGGGACTGAGCTCAAGGGGACGGGGCAGGGATGGAACCGAGCTCACAGAGACGTGGCAGGGACGGGGACGAGCTCACGGGAACGGTGATACATTTTTTCCCCATGTCATTCTCTAATGTGGAGATGACAACACTTCAAATACACACCAGCTAATAAAACAGGTGGAGAAAAAGGCCTCAATTAAAGTCCAACAGGACTAGAGAATGCTAATAGAACAATTTCCAGGTTTCTGGAGCCAACTAATGCATAGCTGACTAATTCCCCGCGATAGCGGTTTATAGCACAGGCCAATGTGCTGAATGCTCTGCGCTGCTCCCGACGCTCATAGGAACTCTATGAGTGTCGGAAGCAGCGCAGAGAACATAAGAACATAAGAAGTGCCATCTCCGGAACAGACCCTAGGTCCATCAAGTCCAGTGATCCGCAAACGTGGAGGCCCCGCCAGGTATACCCTGGCATAGTATTAGTCCTCATATCACTCTAAGCTTCTCATAAGAGATGTGCATCGAGCTTACCCTTACCTGTGTCACCTTAAGCCGCTCATAAGGAGATGTACATCTAACTTACCCTTAAACCCTAGAACGGTGGATTCCGCAATTACCTCTTCTGGGAGAGCATTCCAGGTTTCTACCACTCATTGCGTGAAGCAGAACTTCCTGATATTTGTCCTGAACTTGTCCCCCCTTAGCTTTAGTCCATGTCACATTGGACATTGTAAATAGTTTTTTATCCTGCTTTATTTGGTCGAATCCTTTCAGTATTTTGAAAGTCTCGATCATATCCCCTCGCATGCCGGCATGCGCTAAAACCTGCTATCGTAGTTTTGTAAAAGGGGTGGGGGTGGGGGTAAGTGCAGTATCCAACACTTAACCAGCTATGAGTTACTACCAACACACTCCGGGTGCGTTCAATTTGGGGGGGGAGGGTGTTTGAGTGATAAATACTAGAAATTTTTTTGAGTGTGAACAACTAGTTCTAAAAACTAGATTTGCAAGTATTTTTGTGAGTGGCTATGTAAAATCTGTGAGTGACGCTCCTAGAATATATGAGCAATTGCCTCATGTGCTTTGCTTAGAGGGTACATAGGTTACCACATAAAGATAGGATTGGCTTTTATGCAGTCCTATTTATGAGGGTACCCTGCCCAGTTAACTGCTGAATATCACCACTTAACTGGCTAAGTGCTGACTCTGCCTCCAAAGTAGATAGTTTTCATTTTGGTGCTAACCAGTTTTTTTAACTGGTTATTTTTTTCAAACGGGACATCTATTAATTGTCAGTCCCGCCCCAATCCCACCCTAGCCTTGCCCCAATCCTGCCCTAGCACCGCCCCCAATCCCGTCCCCAATTTCTTCCATTCATTTTTCATGTACACGTGATATCTTATTAATTCATAATGGTAACCATAAAATTAAAAAACCCCACAAAGCACACTATACGCAGAGAAAATGTTAATTATAATTTATATTTAGGGGTTTTCAAAGATGTCAAGGCAGATGACTTTAAAATATGCAATGCCACCTCAGTAACTATAGAAAAATAGACAAATATAAGGGTCCTTTTACAAAGCCGCGCTAGTGGTTTTATCGCATGCACCGGATTAGCGCGCGCTAGCCAGAAATCTACCGCCTGCTGAAAAGGAGGCGGTAGCGGCTAGCGCCTGCGGCAATTTAGCACGCGCTATTCCGTGTGTTAAGGCCTTAGCGCGGCTTTGTAAAAGGAGCCCATAGTGCAAAATATAGACAGCAGATATAAATTCTCAAAACTGACACATTTTAATCACTAAATTGAAAATAAAATCATTTTTCCTACCTTTGCTTTCTGGTGATTTAATGAGTCTCTGGTTGCGTTTCCTTCTGACTGTGCATCCTTTCTTTCATTTCTTTCTTTCTGCACTCTGGCCCAACAATTGTCCCTTTCTATTCCCTTCCTCCTTACTTCCTATGTCCTTAGTGCCCCCTCCTGTGTCCTTAGTGCCCCCAGTGTCTCCTTCCTATGTCCTAAGTGCCCTCAGTGCCTCCTTCCTATGTCCTTAATGCCCCTTCCCATGTCCTTAGTGCCTCCTTCCCATGTCCTAAATCTTGTTTTAAAGAGTTCATTTCTTCTTTCTGTACTTTTATTTCTCTATCCAAATTTTTTATTTGAGGATTTAGGGTATTCCCCAAATTCACCACCAAGTCCCAAAGAGCTTCTAATGTGACTTGTGGCGGTTTAACCACTGAGAATAAATGTATTTGTGTGGTTAGAGTCTGTTCTTGGGGTTGGGTTACCTCAATGAAGCTTTGTCTTTCTTCAGCGCTAGATGTCCCAGTCGCAGGATCATGTAGAGTAGGGGTGTCAAAGTCCCTCCTCGAGGGCCGCAATCCAGTCGGGTTTTCAGGATTCCCCCAATGAATATGCACGAGATCTATTAGCATACAATGAAAGCAGTGCATGCAAATAGATCTCATGCATATTCATTGGGGAATCCTGAAAACCCGACTGGATTGCGTCCCTTGAGGAGGAACTTTGACACCCCTGATGTAGAGAGTAATTCTCTCTGAGGTGTTCCATTCAGCGAGCCCTCCAACATGCTAGCCTCTCGAGAAGAGAGTACTTCCTGTCCGGCTGCACTCTGATCTCGCAGTGAGCTGGCTGCCTGCGGCTGCGGCTGGAGAGGTGGCATCCGTGTATCAGGGCTCAGAGAGATGTCAAGCCCTAAGGCAGGGGTGTCCAATGTTGGTCCTCGAGGGCCGCAATCCAGTCGGGTTTTCAGGATTTCCCCAATGAATATGCATTGAAAGCAGTGCATGCAAATAGATCTCATGCATATTCATTGGGGAAATCCTGAAAACCCGACTGGATTGCGGCCCTCGAGGACCGACATTGGACACCCCTGCCCTAAGGTATTCGCCGCAGCGCTACTCTCCGGCAGCATTCCCAACGGGCATGTCCCTGGCGATTCTTGTTCTCGTTGCAGGCGCCGTAAGAAATCATCGATTGTAGCCGATGGGGGTACTGAGTGTCGGGAGGCAGCACCAGCGCTTTTCCCTCTTCTCACCACTGATGCTCAGGTCACGGCAGTTGGTGCTTTTTAAAACTGGTTGCTGTGGGATTTTACTCTTTAATCTTCAGTGCCAATATGTTGATTCCTGGTGGCAAGGTATTCAGGGCTGCCCAAATCCGGCCCTCGAGATCTACTGGCAGGCCAGGTTTTCAGGATATCCACAATGAACATGCACGAGAGAGATTTGCATACCAAGAAGGCAGTGCAAGCAAATCTTTCTCATGCATATTCATTGTGGATATCCTGAAAACCTGGCCTGCCAAGAGATCTTAAGGACCGGACTTGGGCAGCCCTGGTATAGGTTGTCCAGCACTACTTTTTCAGGTATCGACAACATTCAGGACAGCCTTTATCATCCTAATTTTATCTGGACAGTTATATTCCTACTTACTGGGTAACCCAAATCCACCCAGTCTCCCCCCTCCCCCTCCAGACTGCCATGGCATAACTCAGATAATGCTGAGGAATCCAGGTATGGACAAGGCCAGAAGGTTTTATCCACTTAGGAGCCATTCCTTTCCAGATAACTCCTGCTGAATATTAACCCCTAAATAATTTTACACAAAAGAAAGATCCCTTACGTGGACAGGCCTTAACCTAGCAAACCCTCCAGGGTAGTGCTACCGGGGGAGGGAGAGGGGTGAGAATAGGGAGAATGAACAACATTTCAGATCTTTTCATGCAACAGTGGAGCTGCTAAACTTAACAGATGCTAAATTCCAGGCAGCGAGGGCCATGCAGTTGCTATATAAAATGAGTCCCTGGGAAGGAGCTGCACGTACTGACCTCCAACTCCTATTTATGTGGGGTTGGAGAACCTTTCAGCCGTGCTCCCTAGTCTATGAATGTTACGAGGTCCTTTGAGACTCAGGCCATAAACCCTCTCACTCCTGTGGAGTTTTGGTAGATTTATAGCCCTACACCAGACCCTTTCCCATCACAACGACATTAGAACCTCCAAGCTGACAATATTATCCCACAATATTAGATGCTTGCTTACATTTGTTTATTTTTTTAACATTAGATGATAAGTAATCCTTTTAGATTTTTTTCCAGGTAATTTCTCGGCTGCTATACATCCCAGGTGCTTTCTTTCAGGATTCCCTTTGTTCCCCAAGTTGCTTGGGACACTGTTTACGAGAGTGGGAAGCAGTCTTCTGGTTATTATTAATGTGCTGTCACTGGTTTATTACAGAAGAAATGCAGGCTCTGTGTAATAAGGTTGGGTTGAGTGCTTCATCCATTTTACCGACCTTAGATCTAAAAATACTGCAACAGGGAGGAGGCTGTTTGACCTCTTTAAAAGAAAGTGTCTTCAGTGGATGAAATTTTGTTTAAAGAATTGTGTGTGTGTGTGTGTCATTACTGGAATAACAAGGAGCTGCCTGTCTATGTAGGCTTCTCTTCTGAAATAGCGGATAGGGTTGTGCATTTCTTAATGTGCATTCACTTTGCTAGTGGGCCTTATAAAATCTAAGGGCTCTTTTAATAAAGCTTAGTACATGCTAAGTGCCACGCGGCCCATAAGTATAAAATAGACAGGCAACATTAAGCACAAACCAATGTCTGTTAGTGCGCACCAAGCTTTTAGTACAAGGGCTCCTTTGTGCACACTAGAGGGATTTAATTATATGAACCTATGAAATAATGCACATTCAACTGATTAGTGCACATTAGATAGGTTTACCAGACGCTCTGATTTCCACGGTTATGTCCTCCTTTTGAGGTCCGGACGGCTTTTCAAAACCCGGCACTTTGGGTTTTGAAAAGCCTCCTCAAATCGCGTCAGTCAGGGAGGAAGTCCACTCATGTGCAGGCTTCCTCCCTGCCCGACATGAGCAGGCAGCGGGAGGCGGGGCTAGGGGGTTTGGATTTTCTGATTGAAAAATCTGGCAACCCTAACGTTAGAGCAAAGTGTTCTTCCCTTTACTGAATGTAATGTCCAATCTTATGTATGTTTTTATGTAAACTGTATAGGCCTTATATGTTATAGACATTTTTTTAAATAAATAATAAAATGCTATAGTGCACATTTTTTAAAAATATCATTATTAAAATAAATGTGTGCGCCACTAACAAAATAATATCTAAAAATCAGGAAAATGCAGGGATAAAACAAAAACTGAATTGTCTTGGCTGGCAGCAGGCATAAAGTGAGGAAGTAAGCAGCTGTCCTTCTTCCATCTGGGTTGGGATGGGAAAGAAAGAAAACCAAGGGATCAGAACAGAGCGAAAAAGGCTCAGGGATATAAGTATACTTGCCTGACCTGGGGACAGACTCGCCTATTGTAGGTTTGAGAATTTCAGTACTAGGATAGCAAGGGAAATTAGGATATTTGAATATATGATAATTAATTTGTTGATTACATAAATGGGGCAGTTCCATAACAGAACACCTTCATGTAGATACTCCTATGCAGTGTGGGGCGCACCTATTCTATATCAGCATCTGTGCACCTCAGTTCCACTAAAGAATGCCAGTGTTAACATGCCTCGGTGTGCCTGAAGTTAGGCAAGACCATTTATGCCAGGTCAACAGCGGGCGAAAATCAGTGCACCTAACTCTGGGGCCCTTTTACCATTCTGCAGTAAAAAGTGGCCTTAGCTCATATTGCAGGCCATTCTCATGCAGTACGGCCATTTTTTTTTCAATAAACTTTATTGAATTTTCTAAAGAACAAACAAATACAAGCTATTGCAGTATAAGGACGTGCAAGTACATAAGCAGTGTAGAAACACATATGCAGAATCACAGAATACTGCAGAATTTATCCAGTGGTGCTCAGGTTTTTTGAAAGCTTGAAAAGATACCGTTTTTGATCGCTGTTATTTCTTCATATTTCCTAATAGAACAAAGGTAGTTCCACCATTTAGAAAAGTTCAGATGAGTGTTGTTCTTCCAATTAGAGACAATCAAATTGAGTGACAATGGAGGCCGCCATTGAAAATGTCCAAAAGGAGTTCCAGTCAATGTCTTGAGAGTTCAAATTTAGCTCATATACCCAATAAAAATTAGTAGGGACGTTTAAATTTACATTGAATTCCTGTAATTTTTGTATACTTTAGATGCTTTTTTATTACCCATAAGAAGTAATTGAGTAAAGGTGGCAAAATTTAGGGAATCTGTGTTGTTCTTGGAAGCAGGGGTAAAATGGCCAATTTTTTTTCTATTTTCTGTATTAATGGCCATTTGCTAATTTTCCCATTAGCACATAGCCGTTATTATATGAACCTCTACTGCAACCTATTTTGTAGGTGGTAAGGGCTCATGTGCTAACTTGTTAGCGCATGGCAATGTAGCTGCGGTAACCAATTAGCACAGAGCATGCCCACTCTCTAACCCTAGACCCACCCCTAGCATTTTTTTTTTTACACGTGATGATCCCCAAATTACCACAGAGCACCTGAGCATGTCCTGTGGTAATACATTATTTGCTGCAGTAAGCATGCATTAGTGCTTCTCACATCTTATAAAAAGACCCCTAAGTCAAGCAACGCTCATAACTCATAGTATTCTTTAAGTAGCGTGCATAAATTCAAAATGCACACATGTATACCTCCTTGCAGTTTTGTACTACAGCATCTACATGCTACTTATAGAAAGTGTATACTACACATACACACCTAAGAGCTGCTTCTTTTATTTATTTATTCAATTTTCTAGACTGTTCTCCCAGGGGAGCTCAGAACAGATTATATGAATTTATTCAGGTACTTGAGCATTTTTCCTTATCTGTCCCGGCAGGATCACAATCTATCTAATGTACCTGAGGCAATGGAGAATTAAGTGACTTGCCAGGGTCACAAGGAGCAGCATGGGTTTGAACCCACAACCTCAGGCTGCTGAGGCTGTAGCTTTAACCACTGCACCACACTCTCCCCTGTTATGCACAAAGTGTGCTTAATTACATGCACCAAGGAATAGAATTGCCCTTAACATGTTTAAAAAGGACTGATGTATGTTGGGGGAGCTGATCGAGACAAGCATGCACCATCCTTGGCTATTGCTACTGCTCTTAATCCCTCACTTTCACAAGTAATAAAATAAAACCTCATCAAAATGATTTTCCTCCAACAAGCAATGTTCTGACTCCAGTCCCTCACATGCGCCCGTCAGAGATTGCAGAGTGCTTACAGCCTGATCTATGGGACTGGGATCTTGAATCACCTCCAAGTCTCCTTCTCTTTTGACTACCGAGTGCTCCCTATAAGGAATAACCACAGAGACCTGAGTTCAACACAGATATCGAAAGCCAGAGAAACTGCACAATCTATTCTTGCAGTTTTTTTTCCCTCCTTCCCTTTTGGGGAAACATCCCACCCAATAATTCCGTAGGTGTAATTAAATTATACATAGAATAGAGATGCTCTGGAATGAGGCCGCATGTGTGCATTGTGATTTACAAAGAAGGTGTAATATTTCGACTGCTCGGCCTCCCCATCTAATTGTGTTACGGCTGCTGCAGATGGTGCCAGCCCCGGCTACTCTCCATAAACAAGATGGATGGCTGTCAGCTGGGGGTAGCAATCACCTGGGGCCAATGGGAGAAAGAGCCAGTCCTTTCTCTTTATTCCACACACCCCACTCCACACAATAGGCAATATCCATCAGCCCAATACAAGACAGCAGGGCTTAGCAGTCAAAATATTTTAAAAAGCAGCTGCCGTCTTCAAGTCAGATACTGCCAGAGTGATGCCTGATGCCTGCCAGAGAAGGTGGATGCAATATCTATCCAGTGGATAGAAATGCATATTCTCTCTCCATCTCTCTCTCTTGAATGGGATCTCCAGTGACATCTGATGTGGTGGCTTTGGTATACCCCGATTTTAGGTATATTTTCAGAAGCGTTGCGCACATGAAGAACAAGTCTAAAAACTAGGCACACACATTTATGCGGCCCAGGTATTGAAACCGGGAGACCAGTCCAAACTTCTTGCACCTTGCAACCCGAGCATAAAAGAAGTTCAATTGTAGTGCCAATGTGGGAGATGCGCTATTTGTGAGGAGCTCAGCATAATAGCATTTGAGGTCACAAAATCCCATAAGCTAGAGTGAGCAAAAGAGACAATGGATAGGGTGCAGTTTCAGTGTCCCTGCCTCCTTTGTGTCCTGTGTGGCTGCACATACCTTGCTATGGCCCAGAGATGATGTAATACAGGCAGTCCCCGAGTTACAGATGCTTGACTTAAGTATGACTCGTACTTAAGAACGTGGTTGCAGCTTCATTTGATTTCATTGAGCAGTATTTCCAGTGGCATAGACTCCCACACGTCTCCTGTAGCAGATTCAGGAATGATGCATGGCCACATTAAGAACAGTGTGTGGTTATGTGTGCTGTACCTTAGAGGGAACACTGGTAGGGACAGTTGGTCCTTTTGTCAGCTGGGAGCAGAGGTAAGCAGCATGAATCTTAAAATCTACAAGTGCTGGTTTACGTACAAATCCAACTTAAGAACAGCTTTACAAATGTTAATGCGTTCTTATCCTGGGGACTGCCTGTAGTTATGTTTTACAAACCTGTCTACTATTTTGGGGGCACCTGGCAAGTTCCTTCTGCTCTTTAGTTCTCCAGTCTAGTCAAAACTAAGGCCATGGAATGGTACTGTGAGCTTTCATTCACAACTACCCAGAGATATTTCTGCAATTATCTATCCCCTCCCTAGGTTTTGGTTTTTTTTAATTGCGGCTTGTGCAGATGGGATCAGATGGTTTGCGGGGACCAAGCTCGCGAAGATGGGGGCGTAAACAGGGTTTTTAAATTTTAGTCCTAGTAGTTTGCCGGTCCACAAAATAATTATTTTATTTCTGCCGGTCCATGGGTGTAAAAAGGTTGAAGAACACTGGTCTAAATCATGTAGGTCTCAATCATTGATGGCACTTTTCTACCAAGATGGCTTGGGACTCAAAGTCTGGAGTCAGTGGAGTCTCTGGTGCTGATTTAGCACAGAGCCAAACAAAAAGAAGAAAGGAGAGCTTTACCTGAGCCTCATCAATCCAGAAAACCCAAGAGAGAATCTGGAGGCTTTCCCCAGGATGTTTTTCCTGCCGCCCGGTGTCACAGGATTTGAGCCAAGCAGGGGTGGGGTTGGGGAACCTGTCTTCAGCTAAGACAGCTATCGTCCAAGGAAATCGGTATCTTTTAAGATCCTTGTATGGGAAGAGAAGTTGAGAATACAGTTTGTGGTATTCCAAGAGTCATGAGTAAGGGCCCATGTGTGTTTGAGTGTGGTATCCCTGGTAAGAAGATGAAAACTATAAACAAGTTTCAAGTTTATTTAAAATTTGATAAAAATGCTTATAAAATTTTCTAAGCGCTGTACATAATAATAAAAATAGGGGGTACTTAACAACCAGAAATACAAACAAGACAATCTTTGGATGGCAACTAACAGGGAAAAGAGAGGAAGAACAACAATGGTATAAAGAAAAGTTCACTATAAAGGAAAAAATGATGGGATGGGTACATGACTGGAAAAATGTTTATGAAAATAGAAGAAATTGAATGATTAACTGGTCAGTTGTTTAGATATGCTGAGGCTAGTGGATTTAAGTTTCAAATGCGTCCTTAAAGAGAAAAGTTTTCAAAGAACTCTTAAATCTTTCCAGTATGCGTTCCTCTCTAAGATGATTTGGGAATTTGTTCCAAAGCTGGGGTGTGGTGATTGCAAAGATCTCATTACGTCTAGTGCTGATGATTTTTAATGAGGGTACTGAGAGGAAATTATGGGTACTCGAAGAGACGAAGAGACATAGTGATCTGACTAGTGCTTAACTTGTACATACTGGACCTGATATTTAAATTGATTTTAAGAGCCTGGAGAGGCTCCTGGCCATTTAAATCACCAGTCTGGGGCTAACTAGGCTTATTCAGTGGCACGTAACTAGATAGTGCTGCTGAAAATCTCTGCTTGGCACCCAAGCCGAAACAGGTTATTCTGAGGGTATTCCAGGGGCAGACAGCACTTATCCAGCCTGGTTAGCTGCATAAATAGGACCATATAAAAGCCAGTCCTATCTTTATGCGGTTCATCATAGCTGGTTAAGTGCTAAATATTGCACTTAACCAGCATGGTTTTGCTGGCCCTGTGTACTTGGAAATCCAGTGACGGAGCCCAGACATGGGCCAACATTGAATTTATGGGGATAATGTGCAATAGTGGTGAACAAAACGCTGATCGTTGCCAGCTGAATATCGGGCCCAGTTTCTGGCTATGTTTTGTGAGAAATCAGCTATATACTAATTTCTGCGATCCTATAACTGGGCGCTTCCATTTGGGCATTTCAATAATGCATGGTAGGAACGTATTCTAGAAAAGCCTCAGGGAGTCTAGGCTCCATTGCAGAATATTAAAGTAACCCAGCATCAATGCTTATAACCGTAACTTTCATGATACTACAAATGGGCGTCCATGTCCAGCTCATTCTGTGCTAATGTATATGCTCCCTCCCCTTGTATTTATAGGCTATGCCACTAATGTGAACCATTACTGAATAGCACTGACAGGGCTGTTGCGAGTTATGTGGGGGCAGTGCGACTGCACAGGGCACAAGGGAGTCGGGGGCTCCAAAATTGTGTCCTGTGCATTGTCTTCCCTGCTTAGCTGCGATGCAGTGGGTGGGATAGGAGCTCTAGGTGGAATGATACCAAACTATGTAATAGGGTGGACACCCCAGAGGGCTGCTACAAAACTGGTGAGTGGTCTTTGTCATAGATCATATGGAGTCAGACTTATAGACCCCAATATATATACTGTGTGCAGATCTCATCTGGCTAGGAGCTCTCAGAGATTAAAACTTTCCTTTCCTTCCCTTAATGGCAAAATCAAATCTATCAGAAAACTTAGCCATTCTTTCTCCTACAAACTAACCGAGCTTTGGACTAACTTGCCACTCTTTCTAAGAAGCTTAGGTCCCTTCTCATCTTTCAGGAAGGCTCTGAAGACAATCTTGTTCGCCAGACATTTTGGAAATCAATTATTCAACTTTTTCAAAATTAGATTTCTTTTGTATTATTCTATTCTTAGGCCCTCTTTTACAAAGGCGCGCTAAGCGTTTTAGCGCGGATTTAACGTGTGCTAAATCAACGCATCCATAGGATAACATGCACGCATTAGCGTTTAGCGCATGTTTAGCACACGTTAATATTTAGCGTGTGCTAAAAAGCTTAGCGCACCTTTGTAAAAGAGAGAGTTAATGTTAACTGAGTCGAGTTTCAAATTGATTGTTGACTTAGTGTATAAAACTAAGATTTAGTTTAGTTTAATTTAGTGGAAGAAAGGCGAGAGAGAAGGGATATGATAAAGACATTTAAATATCTTTCTGACATTAATGTACAAGAGGTGAGCCTTTTTTCAAATGAAGGAAAACTCCGGCATAGGATGAAGTTAAGAAGTCATAGCTTCAGGGGTAATGTAAGGTAATAAATTATTTTTTACAGAAAGGGTGGTAGATGCATGGAATAGTCTCCCGGTAGAGGTGGTGGAGACAAAAACTGTGTCTGAATTCAAGAAAACATGGCAGGTGATCGAGGCAAACAGTGTGCAAGAATTTAAGAGCAAATGGGATGCTATTTTATGCCGCCCCCGGTATTATCTTCAGGCCGGCTCCCTCTTCCTCCCTGACGCAGTGCACAAAGCTGCGGGCAGCAGCTCCTTGCGCGTCCCATGCCTCATCTGGAAGCCTTCCCTCTGACGTTGCAACGTCAGAAAGAAGGCTTCCAGTTCAGGTGCAGGATGTGCGTAGGAGCCACTGCCTGTGGCTTTGTGCACTGAATCAGTGAGGAAGAGGGAGCTGGCTTGAAGATAACGCCTCATCAATTGCACCGTGGACCGGCAGTTGAAGAACACTGTTTTGGGCCTGATGCACATGCTGGCCCTGTGGACCGGTAGAAAATTTCTGTGGACCGGCACCGGTCCATGGACCGGTGGTTGAAGAACACTGCACTAAAGCACATAAGTGTTAGCATTCTAGACATATATGTGAGTAATGGGCAGGTAAGTCTGGGCACCTCGATTATAGAATTGCATTTCACATGTTGCGACATCTCTCCTTCATTCAGTAGGGTGGGCTTTCAGTTACATCCATGTGAAGTTATTTCAAAAGGCTCAGAAATGGTCTGGCAGGAGAAGACTGGTTACAGAATGGGTGGGTTTGTGAAGGACCTTGGAGACAGTCACCCTATAAAATACAATAAACTGTTCTGTAGCTCCAAGAATCTGCCTCACCAATCAGGGGGTTCACCAGAGACTGGCTACATCTACATATTTTACATCTCTATAGAGAGATACATAGGTAAGCTAGTTCTCTGTGTCTCTGTGGCATGTTCTGTGCACACTTTAGCAAAAAATTAGCCCATGCTGTTTGCAATGAGCGCAGGTTATTTCCCTCCAGAAATAAGCAGAGCAGCTGCCAGGGGACACTGGTATCATGGCTCATTACTGCCATCTTTGGCTTCATCCTCAGAAAGACAGGAGTTCACCTAACAATTTCAGTTTGCCTTGGATTAAGGAAGCAGGGAGCCCTAATTTTGCAGGTCAGCTAGGGAAGCAGGATAGGAAGTTATGTAAAGGCAGTCAGTGATAATCCAATAGGAGGGAGGCAAGACCCGTTGACATCATATGGCTTGCTTCAGCGCTTGGAGTGTAGGAGAAGCCTAATGGCTACAGAAGGGTTTTCCAAACCTGTCCTGAGGCAGCCCCAGCCAGTCAGATTATCAAGATATCAACAATGGAGGCCGTGTATACAAATTGATCTCATGAATATTCATTGTGGGTATCTTGACAACCTAGGGCAGGGGTAGGCAATTCCGGTTCTCGAGAGCCAGAGCCAGGTCAGGTTTTCAGGATCTCCACCATGAATATGTATGAGATGGATTTGCATGCACTGCCTCCTTGAGATGCAAATCTATCTCATGCATATTTATTGTGGATATCCTGAAAACCTGACCTGGCTCTGGCTCCCGCGGACAGGAATTGCCTACCCCAGACCTAGGGTTACCATATGGTTCCAGAAAAAGGAGGACGGATTTTACTTCCACTGAAAGCAATGGAAGTAAAACCCGGGTGTCCCAATACTTCCTCCTTTTTCTGGAGTCATATGGTACGAAAACCTGACTGACTGGGGCCCCAGGATAGGTTTGGGAAACACTGGATTAGGGTAGCAGGTTGAGAAGCAGGAAAGCCAGGTTCAAATTCCACTGCTGCTCTATGTGATCTAGACAAGCCACTTAACCCTCTCTTGCCCCAAGTACAAACTTAGCCCTCCAGAGATAGAAAAATACCTAGCATAATTGACTGTAACTCACCTTGTGCTGCTACTGAAAAAAGGCATTGGCTAATTCCAAAAGCCCTTGCCCTACTTCAGAAGCCCCTAGGACGCCACTTTTGGAGTTGGAGAGCCAGCATGCATGTTTCTAGCACCTGGGCTTCAACGATCTTCCATTGGGAATAAGAAGCAAATTAATCAAAGAACTAATAACACAGCTTCCAATTTAATTATGAATTCCATGCAGTGGCGTACTTAGGGTATGTGGCACCCGGGACCCATCATTTTTTGACACCCCCCCCCCCCATGTAAAAAAATATTTTTTGTAATAACCATGAAATGGAATAAATGGTCATAATAGAAACAGGCAGTGAAAATTTTCTTTTATTGAACCTCATATATGTAACCATTATTCCAAACGTAACATAAATTATGTCTGAATTGTCATGACATCAGAAGTACATATGGAGTAATTGCAGGTGATGCTTGGGACAGTTCTGATTGTGTTAGTTCGGTTTTATGTGTTTTTTGAATAGAAGGGTTTTTATTTCTTTTTTGAAGGTTTTGTAGTCTGTGGTCGAGGTCATTAGGTTGTAGAGTTGAGGGTCGAGTGCTGCAGCTCAAATGGCTAGGAGGTTGTCGAACTGTTTTTTTCTTTTGATGTTTTTGGTTGGAGAGTGTGTGAATGGTGCGTGAGTTCTCCTATGTCTGGTTGAGGTGGATTGAATTATTTAGCTAAAGAAATTAGTTACACCCCCCCCATTCCACACACATTAATTCTCTTCCATTTTTGTTCCCATTATAAAAAACACTGATAAGTTCCCAGAAAAAAAATATATTAAAAATAAGTGAAAACAAAGGCCCCTGCAGATGAGAACATAACATAAGAATAGCCTAACTGGGTCAGACCAATGGTCCATCATGCCCAGTAACCCATTCTTATGGTAGCCAATCCAGATCACTAGTACCTGGTCAAAACCCAAAGAGTAGCAACATTCCATGCTACCGATCCAGGGCAAGCAGATGTTTCCCCCATGTCTTAATAACAGACTATGAACTTTTCCTCCAGGAATTTGTCCAAACCTTTCTTAAAACCAGCTACGCTATCTGCTTTTACCATAACTTCTGGCCACTTCATTTTTAAGCTGAAATCTTTCCTTCCAGAGACCTTGCTAGATGTCAAATATAGCACAAGGTAACTTCACAAGGACTTAGCTGTACAGGAAATGTGAATCTCCTCATACATCCACCATATAGTGCAAAAATGTGCAAAGGTCTGGTTTTTATTTTGATCACTACATAGCCTAATGCCACACAAGCAGCGCTGTTACAAACATATTCTGAAGGTCAATGCTAAGGTTAACAAAGTTTCCTTCCTTCAACCACAAGGAGATACTGACAAACCACTGGAAGAGATCCCAAAACAACTACCTAGGCACAACATCCAAAGACCCACTCTGTGTGTGAACCAGTTGAGTGGAGTGGAGTTAACTGAGGGGCGGAAATGGGCCCGGAGTTTGCTCAGCAGAATTTCCCAGACCACCTCTTCCTCTCAACACATTGACACGCTGCCGCCACCACCACCACCACTAGGAACACCTCACCGGGTAGGCCAGCAATGCTTATAAACTTTATAAAACACATTATTATATTTTCTTATAAAGCACATATTTTAACTGAACTCTCTGACATCCTCAGCCTTGCCATTCACAAAAATAGAAGGAAGAAAAGTTCCCATTTCCCCCGGCCTATACAATATTTTTCTTCTGCAGACCCTTCAAAAGTCTGAACAAATCCTCGTTTCACTTGCATTATAAAGTACTGAGGATGCCATTTCTCCCCATTCCCAGGTCCTAAAGTCTAAGACAGTAGCGCAAACTAGTGCTGCCCGATTCAGGAAAAAAAAATTTCGATTCGATTCAGCCTATTGAATTGGATTTTCAATTCGATTTGATTTTCCTGCCCAATTGGGTGTTTTTTTCAAACATCCTGGTGAGTTTATTTTATAGCTTTTTCACCCCCTTTGGCTTCTCCTAACCACACTGGCGTTGTGATGTAAACAAAATAAAGAAACAAAAAGGACTTTTCCTCTCTCTGTTAAATCCTAGCTCACGTTTGCGGTCTAACACCAGCTCTGGCAGGATACACTTTTCAAATCTGATATATTGTAATCACAAAACAGAAAATAAAATTATTTTTTCTACCTTTTATTGTCTGGTCAATATTCAAATTTTGTTGGTCCCAGGTTCTGGTTGTCAGGGTCTCCTTTCTCCGTGCTAACTATCCATTTGCCCTCTCTGTCCTCCCCTTCTGTTTCCCTTCCCTCCCCCGGAGGTCTGGCATCTTTCCTTTTTTCGACTCCATCCACAGATTCACCTTTTCTCAACTACCCTTTCATCCAGCATCTCTCCCTCCTTCCCCACCACCCCAGGGCCCACCATCTCTCCATTTCTCTTCCCAACTATCCTCCTATCCAGTCTCTACCCCTCCCTCCACACCATCCCTTGTGTCCAACTTCTCTCCCTTTCTGTTCCTTCCCTCCCTAAATCCCATTATCCACCATCTTTCTCCCACTCCTCTGTTTTTAGCAGGGCTGTGGAGTCGGTAGATAAATGTTCCGACTCCGACTGACTCCTCAGTTTTTTGTACTTCAGACTCCGATCCCGACTCCAGTACCCGAAATTTCCTCCGACTCCTCGACTCCGACTCCACAGCACTGGTTAATTTTCAGATCGTTAAAATGGAATGTCAAGTTGAGAGAAATGAGCATTTTCGACACCACCTTCTTTTTGCTTTTAATCAAGGTTCTAAGGTCGCAGAAGCTGCTTGCAACATTTGTGCTGTGTATATAGTGGGTGCTATAGCTGAAAGAATCGCTCGTGATTGGTATGCCAAGTTCAAAAATGGAGTTGGTAGATAAATGTTCCGATTCCGACTCCGACTCCTCAGTTTTTTGTACTTTTGACTCCGACTCCGACTCCAGGTACCCGAAATTTCCTCCGACTCCGACTCCTCGACTCCAACTCTGACTCCATAGCCCTGGTTTTTAGACCCATTATTTTTTCCCCCCAGTCTGGCATATATACGTATCTTTGAACCCCCCCTTCCCTTCCCTCCTCTGTGTACTTCTACACCAGGACCCCCTCCCCTGAAGGTCTGTCCCCACCCTGAAGGCCTGCACTCCCCCAAAGGACTGTACCCCCCTGAAGGTTTGTCCCCCCTAAAGACCTGCACCCCCCCAAAGGTCTGTCCCCCCTGAACGCCTGCACCCCCCCGATGGACTGCACCCCCCGAAGGTCTGTCCCCCATGAAGGCCTTCATCCACCCTGAAGGCCTACACGGTGTAGGCCTTCAGGGATGGGGTGCAGAAGTTCGGGGGTGAGGTACAGTCCTTCAAAGGGGGGCAGGCCTTCAGGGTTGGGGTGTAGGCCTTCAGGGCCCGTGCAGGCCTTCAGGGGGGACAGATCTTTGGGGGGGTGCAGGCCTTCAGGGGGGACAGACCTTCAGGGGGGTACACCCCATCCCTGAAGGCCTGCACCCCCACCTGAAGGCCTGTTCCCCCCCCCCCGAAGGACTGCACCTCCCCTCCCAAGGACTGTCTCTGTTGTAATCAGGTAAAGGGAGGTGCAGGAGGCCAGAGGAGAAGCCAGACATTGCAGCACTTCCCGACTGACCCTCCCCCCTGGCCCTCTACAGCAGGAGCAGCAGCGCTGCCAATCCTGCTTTAGGGGGAGAGGGTCAGATGGTGAATCAGGACTCGGGAGGCAATTTTTTGGGGTGGGCAGCACTAGCGAAAACACCACCAATACCGAACAAAACAGCAAAACTTACCTTGTTCGGTTCAGTCGAAAAACTGCTACTCGGTCTTGCACGCGGATCCTTTCCTGCTTCTGCCTCTGCCACGATCCACCCGCCGGAAACAGGAAGTTGGCCATTGATTGACAGATGTGAAAGCCGGTGACTAAAGCGCGCTCGAAATTAGAGCGCAACAAGCTCTGACGGGGTGTGTAGTCGTGGGGGAACAGAATGAAAGGTAAGATCCAGAGAAGGCAAGGCTGGACCACGGTCAGGGGGCTACTGATAGCCTTGGAGTCGGGCCATGAGAAGGGAAGTTCCCGGGCCATGACTCCAAGGCCGGGAGCACCCCCTCATGGCTTGCACCCGGGGCGGATTTCCCCCCTCGCCCCCCCTTGGTACGCCACTGATTCCACGCCTTTTTGAATTCAGATAACATGCAGATGAGTACCAAGACATTTTCAATTCAGCATAGCCACGTTCACGGCCAATTTTCTATGTGATACTGAAGGAAAAAAAAAACAACTATCAAAGCTTCCCTCACCAGGGTTTACAATATTTGGGCAAATCCCTCCAACTCCCCCTTCCCCCAATCAAATAGATTACATCAGCTCTGAGAGTGTGTAATCCCCTCTGGGAAAAGTGATTTCTATTACGGCTGTTTCTGCGGGTTTTTTTTAACACATCAGTAGAGCTTTCAGGCTTGAGATGTGGCCACATATAAATTGGGAGCTTGAGCCGACACCATGTGGAGTTGTGCAGGGTACAACACGCAGAGCTTCTCATCAATATGCAGCCACTCTCTATAATGACAGAGGAGTGTGCGGAGAAAAAAAAAATGGAAAAATGAAGCTTTATTGTGAAATTTATCCAAGTGGGATAGACAGAAAGGAGAGAGTTATTTAGAATAAAATCCATGGGTAAAATTATGTAAATGAAGATATTCTCTACCTTGTGTACAGTAAGTATGGAGGATTTATCTGATTGATATTCAAAATGATTTGAACAGCCACAAATGGTGACCGACTGGTTAAATCACGTGTTCGGGGCTATTAGCTAATTTTTAGCGATACTTATAAATTGGTGGTTAGTGCCTAAGTGAAAACTGGCTATTTTGGGGGGCATTCCAGGAGTGGAGTCAGCACTTGGTTGGTTAAGTTCTGATATTTAGTAATTAAGGGGTCCTTTTACTAAGTGCGCGCTAAATGCTAACACGTCCATTATATTCTATGGATGCGTTAGCATTTAGCGCGCGCTAAATCGGCTAGTGTGCCTTAGTAAAAAGACCCCTTAATTAGTCAGGGTAACCGTATAAAACACAGTGCTTATCATTATGTGGCAGGGCTTTGTTTATAAATTTTTATCAACACAACTAATATACTACTTTATCCTAAAGCAAAAAAAATAAAAAATAAATTGAATTTTTTTTTCTACCTTTGTTGTCTGGTTTCTGCTTTCCTCATCTTCTCATTCAATTCCTTCTATCCACTGTGTGTCTTCTCTCTGCGTCTTCCATTTGCTCTGTTACTGTGCCTCTCCCTTCACCCCCCCCCCCAATTGGTCTGGCACCCATCTTCTTCCCTCCGCTCCCCCATAGTCTGGCATCTGTCTTCTTCCCTTCCAGCATCTTCTCCCCACTCTGTCTTCCACATTTCCCTTCAGGGTCTGTTCCTCTCCACCCTCCTTCAATGTCTGTTCTATTCATTTCCACCACTACCACCCTTTCCTCCCTCCTTCACCATCTGTTCCTTTCTACCACCCTTCAGCTCCTCTCACATGGCCTATCTATCTACCTCCCTCCCTCTTACTTTCGTGGCACGTTATAATGTAATTTGTGCAAGTCGCTGGAGCCTGCGAGCTCGGTCCCCAAACAATCTCGCTTCTGTGTTCCTATTTTCACCATTTCTAATATCTCCCCTATGTATCTGGCATTGCCCCCTCCCCCTATATCCATATAAAATCCCCATGGCATGTATGTCCCTTTTATGTCTCTGTCCCTATGCCCCCATGCACATAATTTCCCCTCTATTTCTGTTACCTTCCTGTGTCCAGATTTCCCCTCTTCCACACCAATGTGTCTCTTCTCTTCAACCCCATCTAGCTTCTTTCCATCTTTCTTCCCCCTACTCCGCTCCTGCTTCCAGCATCTGGCTCACCTGCCTGTCCTCCCCTTTCTTTCCTGCTGTGGGTTTCTTTCTCTCCCTCTTCATCCCCTTGGCCCAGAATCTCTTTACCTATCACTCCTTCCTTCCTAGTGTGAGCCGGAAACACGCGCGGTCTAGCAGCCCCCTCCCGCCCGATTGCAGCTTTCCGTCAGCTCCTTCCCTCCACCTCACCTTATGTAACCAGGGTTAAAAGTTACTTGAGTGAGAAGAAACAGGGTTTAAAGAAGCAGAGAGGATCTGGAATGTGAGAATTGTGTGTGTGTGTGTGGGAGGGGGGGGTCCTATTTCAAGAGATTTGGTTTGTGTATTGTTTGTATTGGTGCAGTTTTGGTTTTCTGTTGCTGATTTCCTGCACAGGTCTGCTGACCTCATGCAGAGATCAGCATCAGCTGTACATTCTGTTAGATTTGACAGTTGGGAGGGTGACTTGGATCTGTGTGGAGCAGGGGTCTCAAAGTCCCTCCTCGAGGGCCGCAATCCAGTCAGGTTTTCAGGATTTCCCCAGTGAATATGCATGAGATCTATTTGCATGCACTGCTTTCATTGTATGCTAATAGATCTCATGCATATTCATTGGGGAAATCCTGAAAACCCGACTGGATTGCGACCCTCGAGGAGGGACTTTGAGACCCCTGGTGTGGAGGTGTTTTGGTTTCTGTGCCTTGTGAGAAGGTAATTATGGTGATTTTTATTTGAGTTTGTGAAGGATTGTGAAAGTCTGGTTAAGGTCTGAAATTTGGTATTGATGCTGGTAATGTTTGAGAGTCTGAAAAGATTTTTTGTGCTCTTCTGTGAGAATCTTTTGGGAAATATTTGAGAGATTCCCTGACTAAGAAATATATGGTGCTGGTTTCTGAATAAAGTTTCAGTCTGCTCTTCTGTGAGACTCCTCTGGGAAATGTTTGAGAGAATCTTTGAGTGACCTCAGTGGTGCTGATTTTTGGAGGGGATTTTATGAGAGGTCCTGTGACAGATTCCTGTGAAATGCTGTAAGAGAATATTGGTGAAAGGAAGTTTTGTAAACCTTTGGAAACCTATTTCTGAGTAGATCTGTTATAAAGTTTATTGAGAATTTGTTTTTTTGTGATTTGAGAAAAAGGAAATTCTGAGGAAGGAAAAAGCTTAGGGAGCTTAGGAAGTATTATAGGAAATTTTGGGGTTATTAGATTAGGATAGGATTTTCCCTTATTGGTTTGTTTAAGTAAGAGTAGTAGGTTGGTTCCAGCAATAGAGAGTCTGCTAGCAAGAGATTCTGTTAGCAACAGCGCACCTACATGGTACCCCTACATAGAAAGAACATAAAGCCTCAAATATCCAAATCTAGGGAAAAAGAAGAACTTTACAGAGGGGAAGTAGAATCTCATTGTTTAGATTTGATTTAAATTTTATTTTTATATTCAATTTTGAATCCTTAGTGCTTCTTTATATTTATTTTATTATATGGTGTGACCTCATCTTGAGTATTACATTCAATTCTGGTTGCCTTTTAAATATCCCCAAAACAAAAACGATACTATTTCCATGGAAAGATGGTCTCTCTAACACTGATACAAACAACTCCATTCTCAAGATGGTAAAAAACATGAAAATCTTAGGAGCAGTTTTAGATCAAAAACTTTGTTATCATGATCAAATCAGTTCAGTTGTCAGATTTTGTTTTTATAAAATTACAGATAGTTAGGTCATAGTAACATAGTAACATAGTAGATGACGGCAGATAAAGACCCGAATGGTCCATCCAGTCTGCCCAACCTGATTCAATTTAAAAAAATTTTTTTTTTTCTTCTTAGCTATTTCTGGGCGAGAATCCAAAGCTTTACCCGGTACTGTACTTGGGTTCCAACTGCCGAAATCTCTGTTAAGACTTACTCCAGCCCATCTACACCCTCCCAGCCATTGAAGCCCTCCCCTGCCCATCCTCCTCCAAACGGCCATGCACAGACACAGACCGTACAAGTCTGCCCAGTAACTGGCCTAGTTCAATCTTTAATATTATTTTCTGATTCTAAATCTTCTGTGTTCATCCCACGCTTCTTTGAACTCAGTCACAGTTTTACTCTCCACCACCTCTCTCGGGAGCGCATTCCAGGCATCCACCACCCTCTCCGTAAAGTAGAATTTCCTAACATTGCCCCTGAATCTACCACCCCTCAACCTCAAATTATGTCCTCTGGTTTTACCATTTTCCTTTCTCTGGAAAAGATTTTGTTCTACGTTAATACCCTTTAAGTATTTGAACGTCTGAATCATATCTCCCCTGTCTCTCCTTTCCTCTAGGGTATACATATTCAGGGCTTCCAGTCTCTCCTCATACGTCTTCTGGCGCAAGCCTCCTATCATTTTCGTCGCCCTCCTCTGGTCTGCCTCAAGTCTTCTTACGTCTTTCGCCAGATACGGTCTCCAAAACTGAACACAATACTCCAAGTGGGGCCTCACCAATGACCTGTACAGGGGCATCAACACCTTCTTCCTTCTACTGACTACGCCTCTCTTTATACAGCCCAGAATCCTTCTGGCAGCAGCCACTGCCTTGTCACACTGTTTTTTCGCCTTTAGATCTTCGGACACTATCACCCCAAGGTCCCTCTCCCCGTCCGTGCATATCAGCTTCTCTCCTCCCAGCATATACGGTTCCTTCCTATTATTAATCCCCAAATGCATTACTCTGCATTTCTTTGCATTGAATTTTAGTTGCCAGGCATTAGACCATTCCTCTAACTTTTGCAGATCCTTTTTCATATTTTCCACTCCCTCTTCGGTGTCTACTCTGTTACAAATCTTGGTATCATCTGCAAAAAGGCACACTTTTCCTTCTAACCCTTCAGCAATGTCACTTACATACATATTGAACAGGATTGGCCCCAGCACCGAATCCTGAGGGACTCCACTAGTCACTAGGTCACTTTCAAAAGACTCCACTAGGTCACTTTCAAAAGTCTGACAACCATCGACTCTAAATGTCTTAATTCACTCCCTTATTTCAAAACTAGATAATTGTAACTCCCTGTATAAAGGTATATCATACAAAAAAATAAGATTATTGCTTTCTGTACAAGTGTAATACTTGATGTTTAAGTTTGAAAATCAATCAATCAATAATAATAAAAAAACAAACAAAAAGAAATAAGACGCTTACAGATCCAAAACACGGCAATAAAATTTATTACAAACTCAAGAAAATTTGATCATGCCACTCCACTTCTTAAAAATGCTCACTGGTTACCAATTTCATGTATGTGTGTATGTATGTATGTATGTGTGTGTGTATGTGCCGCGATCACGCAAAAACGGCTTGACCGATTTGAACGAAACTTGGTATGCAGATCCCTCACTACCTGGGATGATATGTTCTGGGGGTCTCGCGGCTCACCTGCACACGTGGGCGGAGCTACAAACATAAATTCAGATTTCACCCATTCATGTCAATGGAAAAAATGTAAAAAGCTGCCATTCTCACAGTAATTCAAAAACGGCTTGACTGATTTGAACGAAACTTGGTATGCAGATCCCTCACTACCTGGGGTGATATGTTCTGGGGGTCTCACGGCCCACCTGCACACGTGGGCGGAGCTACAAACAGAAATTCAGATTTCACCCATTCATGTCAATGGAAAAAATGTAAAAAGCTGCCATTCTCACAGTTATTCAAAAACGGCTTGACCGATTTGAACGAAACTTGGTATGCAGATCCCTCACTACCTGGGGTGATATGTTCTGGGGGTCTCGCGTCCCACCTGCACACGTGGGTGGAGCTACAAACAGTAAATCAGGTTTCACCCATTCATGTCAATGGAAAAAATGTAAAAAGCTGCCATTCTCACTGTAATTCAAAAACAGCTTGACCGATTTGAACAAAACTTGGTATGCAGATCCCTCACTACCTGGGGTGATATGTTCTGGGGGTCTCGTGGCCCACCTGCACACATGAGCGGAGCTACAAACAGAAAATCTGATTTAACCCATTCATGTCAATGGAAAAAATGTAAAAAGCTGCCATTCTCACAGTAATTCAAAAACGGCTTGACCGATTTGAACGAAACTTGGTATGCACATCCCTCACTACCTGGGGTGATATGTTCTGGGGGTCTCGTGGCCCACAACTCTATGTTGCTTGCTCAAGGGTGGGTTCACCCAAGAATTTATATGTTCTTGCTCCAGGAGGTGAAACTAAAAATGTTGTTTATAATCACGTTTTGCGTTAGTTGTATTGTGTTCATTTTGTCAAATATTTCACATTATAATTTGAATATTGTACTTTTTATTAAGCTGTAAAAAAATAATTTCATTCACCACTATAAAGTATCTTTATTTGAATCCATTTACAGTGTTATTGCTATAATTAAATACCCGTGCAACGCCGGGGCATCAGCTAGTCACTTATAAAATAGCCCTTCTAACTTTTAAAATTCACGTCAAAACTACCAGCATTCCTGGATAAGCTTTTAATCCCTCACACAATTTCGAGGACACTCAGATCTACAAATCAACACCTCTTATCCATTCCTTCATTAAAGATTATAAATACAAGGTGTACTGAAATGTTTTCGATTACCGCTCACCAAATATGGAATTATTTGCCACTTTACCTTAGAGAAGAAACTATACTGGAGAGATTTAAAGGCTCCCTCAAAAGCTTTCTCTTTATAGATGCTTTTGAAAAATAACAAGAAAAATTTGATAGATCAGTTCTCTTCCTCACAATCATTGTCCTGCTATGCACAAATACTGTCACATTTTAGACAGCTCTTAATCCCTTCCCTAATGTTTCTCCCCATTTATGTGCTTTTCTAGAAAATTGTCGTTCTTCCTTTTATCCTCCCATATAAGTTTGACATGGATATTGTCTGTTGTTTGTTTCAAGATGCCTATTTTTACATTGTAAATCGCTTAGAAATTTCATATAAGCGTTTTAATCAAATTTTAATAAACTTGAAGAAAGATATAACGGAACTAGAAAAGGTTCAAAGTGTCATTTTATTTTAATTTTACTTTTTAAAGTGGATTAACATAACTACTACATTACTTTATCCTAAATTAAAAATAAAATTATGTGCTCCTTTTACAAAGGTACGCTAGGGCCTTACGCACGCAATAGCGCATGTTAAATTCCCTCGCACGCTAGCCACTCATTTTTAGGAGGCAGTAGATTTTGGTAATTTTGTGCATGTGCTAAAAACCCTAGCACACCTTCATAAAAGGAGCCCTATATTTTCTACCATTCTCTCTGGCCATTAGTCCAAGATTATACCATATTATTATATGTTATTATTTTGTTTATGTAATTCACCCCTTCTCCTGTGGAAAGGTATAAATTTAACTCTCGGTGTGCACAACTACAAAACAAATCTTATTTCAAGAGGGATACCTTTTACCTCAGTCTGAGAAGGAGGGTGTTACACTTAGATGCTGAGTTTGCCGGCTTTCTTTTATGCCCAGCTGCATGTGCGGCTGCTCAGTTGTTCAATCTTCTCATCTGACGCAACCGGAAATAGGAAGTTGCAGCAGAGGAGAATATTGAACAACTCAAGCAGCCGCACGTGCGCGGCTTTTTGAAAGCGTGCGGCTGGGCGAATAAGAAAGCCAGCAAACTCTGCATATAAGGTGAGGTGGAGGGAGGGAGATGGCGGAACGCTGCGATCGGGTGGGTGGGGGCCACTGGACCGCGCGATCCTTGATTGCCTCACTGCGGAGACAAGACCATTCACTGCTCCATGGGGTGGTGAATGGCCTTGTCCTCGTCCCTGCAGCAACCACTATTTTTTCTTTCTCCATTTCGGCGGGTTATCTGTGGCTACTCACGGCTAGCCGCGGGTAACAACCACCGTGTCATTCTCTACTTGCAATCTAATTTAGACAGGACATTTCAGGGTTGGGGAGGTTATAGTGGGTATAGGTATCTGACAGCAGTGATGGGGAGTTAAGAGTTGAAAGCAGTTTCATAAAAGTGGGCCTTTAGCTTGGGTTTGAACACTGTCAAGGACAGAGCACTACGTCTTGATTTAGGCAACCTGTTTCAGGCATACGGCGCCGCAAGATAGAAGAGACAGAGTCTGGAGTTGGCAGTGGAAGAGAAGAGTACAGATAAGAGGGGCTTGCCCGATGAGTGGAAATCATGGGGGAGAGCATGGGGGAGATGAGTGAGGAGAGATATCGGTGGGCTTCAGAGCGAATGCACATGTAGATCATCAAGAGGAGTTTAAACTGTATTCATAAATGGACTGGGAGCCAATGAAGCGACTTGAGGAGAGGGGTAATGTGAGAATAGTGGCTCTCATGGAATATGAGTCATGCAGCAGCATTTTGAATGGATTGAAGAGGCAAGTATGTTGCAGTAGTCTAAGCACGAGGTGATGAGAGCGTGGCCAAGGGTTTGGTCATGTGTTCAGAGAGAAGAGGACGGATTTTGGTAATGTTATAGAGGAAGAAGGGACAGGATTTGGCAGTCTGTTGGATCTGAGCAGAGAAGGAGAGAGAGGAGTCAAAGATCATCCCAAACTGACGAAACAGGAAGGAGGATAGCGTTATCCACAGATATAGAGAACGGCGAGAGGGGGAAGGCGGGTTTGGGGGGAAAGATAAGGAGTTCAGTTTTAGCCATATTCAGTTTGAGATGGCGGTGAAACATCCAAGCCACAATGTCGGACAGGCAGGCTGAAATTCGTGCCTGAACTCCCGCAGAGATATCCAGCGTGGAGAGGTCAGCATAGAGATGATATTGAAAACCATGAGAGGAGATTAGTATGCCAAGAGAAAGGGTATATAGGGAAAAGAGGAGAGGTCCCAGGACAGAGCCTTGGGGTACATCAATAGACAGCGAGATGGTGGGGGAGGAGGATCCACCATAACATACATTGAAGGTACGGCGAGAGAGATAGGAAGAAAACCAGGATAGAGCAGAACCCCGGAATCCCAGCGAGGATAACATGTCGAAAAGGAGGCGGTGATCAACAGTGTCAAAGGCAGCAGACAGATCGAGAAGAATGAAGATAGAGTAGAGTCTATTGAATTTGGCCAGGGACAGGTCATTAGAGACTTTAGTAAGCTTCCGTAGAGTGGAGAGGGTGAAAGCCCGATTGAAGCGGGTCAAGAATATTATGAGAAGAAAGGAAGTCCAGGCAATGGTGATGAACAGCACGTTCGAGTAGTTTGGATAGAAAGGGGAGGAGGGAGATAGGGCGGTAGTTGGAGGGGGACGGAGTGTCTAGCGAGGGCTTTTTAAGGAAGGGCATGTTTGAAGACATCAAGAACTGTAGCAATGGAGAACGAAAGGTTGAGGATGTGACAGATGGGAAGGATCACAGCAGGAGCGATGGGTCCGAGTAGGCAGGTAGGAATAGGATCAGAGGAACAGGTGGTGGGTTTGGAGGAGGAGAAAAGGTGAGCAGTTTCCTCTTCTGTAACTTCAGTAATGGTGGACATGGCAATGAAGCCGACGGCACAGTGCGCAGCGGCCGCTAAGAAGGCGAATAGAATGCTAGGCATAATCAAGAAGGGTATTACAACCAGAACAAAAGAAGTTATCCTGCCGTTGTATCGGGCGATGGTACGTCCTCATCTGGAGTACTGCGTCCAATATTGGTCGCCGTACCTTAAGAAAGATATGGCGTTACTCGAGAGGGTTCAGAGAAGAGCGACACGTCTAATAAAAGGGATAGAAAACCTTTCATACGCTGAGAGATTAGAAAAACTGGGACTCTTTTCCCTGGAGAAGAGGAGACTTAGAGGGGATATGATAGAGACTTACAAGATCATGAAGGGCATAGAGAGAGTGGAGAGGGACAGATTCTTCAAACTTTCGAATAATAAAAGAACAAGAGGGCACTCGGAAAAGTTGAAAGGGGACAGATTCAGAACGAATGCTAGGAAGTTCTTCTTTACCCAACGTGTGGTGGACACCTGGAATGCGCTTCCAGAGGACGTAATAGGGCAGAGTACGGTACTGGGGTTCAAGAAAGGATTGGACAATTTCCTGTTGGAAAAGGGGATAGAGGGGTATAGATAGAGGATTACAGTCCAGGTCCTGGACCTGTTGGGCCACCGCGTGTGCGGACTGCTGGGCACGATGGACCTCTGGTCTGACCCAGCGGAGGCACTGCTTATGTTCTTATGTTCTTAAAAGGAAGAAAGGGTTGTAAGAGTATTCAAAGGGAGGTCGACAGAGTAGACAGTCGGAAAGGGATAGAGTGAACTTCAAAGGAAGAACAGCGAGAATGAGGCAGAAAAAGGGGTTGATATTTACAAGATGGTGAGAGTAAGAGTTCTACATTGCCTCCGTGACCATCCAATCGAGGTATGTGTGAGAAAAGGTACCCTCCATGACACAGGGTGGCAGCTTAAATGGAGTCTTCAGGGCAGATCCAGGTTTTGGTTAATGCTAGCAGGTGGAGCTTTTTAGAAATAAAGAGGTCAAGGATGAAGGTATGTTTGTTGGATAAGGAGCGGGCGTTCCACAGGACACATGAAAAAGGGAACAGAAATAAGATTTGTTAGATTGCGGTGTGATCCCCTGCAGTAGGCCGAGGCATGATTGGGAAGACCGGGATTAGGATCAATGTCCCCAGCAAGAAGAGTAGGAGGATACGAGAGAATGTGGAAAGGCATGGGGGCTACGCTGTGGTGAAGATGCATATAAGTAGAGTGGGGGTCTCTGTATGAACAGGAAAGAGTGTAGTAGCTGTAAGGCTGAGAAGAGGGTGGGGGAGAAGGTAAAGCTGAAATGTGACTGTTGTGGTGGTTGGAGGTTAAGTGGTTTAGGTTAGGGGATGGGGAAGGTTAGTTGCAGTAAGAGGAGTTGGTGAACAGGAGTCAAAGGAAAGGGGAGGGAGTGAGAGTTGTCCTGGATATGATGGAAGATAGATAAGGAAGGGTGAGATTTTTTTTAAATATACAGAATACAGCCCTGAGACTTGTCTATTCACTAAAAAAATATGACCATATCATAGAGGCATACCATGACTCGCACTGGCTTCCAATAGAAGCGAGAGTGAACTTCAAATTCTACTGCTTACTTTACAAGGCTATCAATGGAGAAAGCCCAACTTACTGGAATAACAGACTAAATCAATCCTCCTCAATCAGACACAGAAGAACACCTTCACTATTCTATTACCTACCATCCAAAAATGTCAAATGAAAAAAACTTTATGACAGCCTAATAGCCTCCAAAGCAGCTAAGTTGGACAAACAACTCTCCACTCTGTTATCTTCATCCACAGATTACAAAACCTTCAAGAAAGAAATTAAAACCATACTCTTCAAAAACATATTAAACCTATCCAGCACAACAATCCTAACCCAACATCCAACACTCTATAAACCCTTAGTACTCTCTAATTTTCTAGTTAACAAACATTTTCTAAAACCCATAATTTTCCCTTAAAATTATATCTCATTGTTTATTCTATTAATTTCAAAGTTAAAATGTAATTCTGTTTTAGTTTGGATGTAATCCACCCTGAACCGCAAGGTAATGGCGGAATAGAAATCACTAATGTAATGTAATGTAATATATATAAGCTTATAAGATTAAGGTATAGTATTGGTGTTGTTGAATTACATTTATATTTTTAACTAGCTGATGCCCCGGCGTTGCACGGGTATTTAATTATAACAATAACACTGTAAATGGATTCAAATAAAGATACTTTATAGTGGTGAATGAAATTATTTTTTTACAGCTTAATAAAAAGTACAATATTCAAATTATAATATGAAATATTTGACAAAATGAATACAATACAACTAATGCAAAACGTGATTATAAACAACATTTTTAGTTTCACCTCCTGGAGCAAGAACATATAAATTGCTGGGTGAACCCAGCCTTGAGCAAGCAACATAGAGTTGTGGGCCACGAGACCCCCAGAACATATCACCCCAGGTAGTGAGGGATCTGAATACCAAGTTTCGTTCAAATTGGTCAAGATGTTTTTGAATTACTGTGAGAATGGCAGCTTTTTACATTTTTTCCATTGACATGAATGGGTGAAATCTGATTTTCTGTTTGTAGCTCCGCCCACGTGTGCAGGTGGGCTGCGAGACCCCAAGAACATATCACCCCAGGTAGTGAGGGATCTGCATACCAAGTTTCGTTCAAATCGGTCAAGCCGTTTTTGAATTACAGTGAGAATGGCAGCTTTTTACATTTTTTCCATTGACATGAATGGGTGAAATCTGATTTTCTGTTTGTAGCTCCGCCCATGTGTGCAGGTGGGCCGCGAGACCCCCAGAACATATCACCCCAGATAGTGAGGTATCTGCATACCAAGTTTCGTTCAAATCGGTCAAGCCGTTTTTGAATTACAGTGAGAATGGCAGCTTTTTACATTTTTTCCATTGACAAGAATGGGTGAAATCTGATTTTCTGTTTGTAGCTCCGCCCACATGTGCAGGTGGGCCGCGAGACCCCCAGAACATATCACCCCAGGTAGTGAGGGATCTGCATACCAAGTTTCGTTCAAATCGGTCAAGCCGTTTTTGAATTACAGTGAGAATGGCAGCTTTTTACATTTTTTCCATTGACATGAATGGGTGAAATCTGATTTTCTGTTTGTAGCTCCGCCCACATGTGCAGGTGGGCCGCGAGACCCCCAGAACATATCACCCCAGGTAGTGTGGGATCTGCATACCAAGTTTCGTTCAAATCGGTCAAGCCGTTTTTGAATTACTGTGAGAATGGCAGCTTTTTACATTTTTTCCATTGACATGAATTGGTGAAATCTGATTTTATGTTTGTAGCTCCGCCCATGTGTGCAGGTGGGCCGCGAGACCCCCAGAACATATTACCCCAGGTAGTGAGGGATCTGCATACCAAGTTTCGTTCAAATCGGTCAAGCCGGTTTTGAATTACTGTGAGAATGGCAGCTTTTTACATTTTTTCCATTGACATGAATGGGTGAAATCTGATTTTATGTTTGTAGCTCCGCCCACGTGTGCAGGTGGGCCGCGAGACTCCCAGAACATATCATCCCAGGTAGTGAGGGATCTGCATACCAAGTTTCGTTCAAATCGGTCAAGCCGTTTTTGCGTGATCGCGGCACATACACACACACATACATACACACATACATACCTCCGATTTTATATATATAGACTAGCTGATGCCCCGGCGTTGCACGGGTATTTAATTATAGCAATAACACTGTAAATGGATTCAAATAAAGATACTTTATAGTGGTGAATGAAATTATTTTTTTACAGCTTAATAAAAAGTACAATATTCAAATTATAATGTGAAATATTTGACAAAATGAATACAATACAACTAACGCAAAACGTGATTATAAACAACATTTTTAGTTTCACCTCCTGGAGCAAGAACATATAAATTCTTGGGTGAACCCACCCTTGAGCAAGCAACATAGAGTTGTGGGCCGCGAGACCCCCAGAACATATCACCCCAGGTAGTGAGGGATCTGCATACCAACTTTCGTTCAAATCGGTCAAGCCGTTCTTGAATTACTGTGAGAATGGCAGCTTTTTACATTTTTTCCATTGACAAGAATGGGTGAAATCTGATTTTCTGTTTGTAGCTCCGCCCACATGTGCAGGTGGGCCGCGAGACCCCCAGAACATATCACCCCAGGTAGTGAGGGACCTGCATACCAAGTTTCGTTCAAATCGGTCAAGCCGTTTTTGAATTACAGTGAGAATGGCAGCTTTTTACATTTTTTCCATTGACATGAATGGGTGAAATCTGATTTTCTGTTTGTAGCTCCACCCACATGTGCAGGTGGGCCGCGAGACCCCCAGAACATATCACCCCAGGTAGTGTGGGATCTGCATACCAAGTTTCGTTCAAATCGGTCAAGCCGTTTTTGAATTACTGTAAGAATGGCAGCTTTTTACATTTTTTCCATTGACATGAATTGGTGAAATCTGATTTTATGTTTGTAGCTCCGCTCACGTGTGCAGGTGGGCCGCGAGACTCCCAGAACATATCATCCCAGGTAGTGAGGGATCTGCATACCAAGTTTCGTTCAAATCGGTCAAGCCGTTTTTGCGTGATCGCGGCACATACACACACACATACATACACACATACATACCTCCGATTTTATATATATAGACTAGCTGATGCCCCGGCGTTGCACGGGTATTTAATTATAGCAATAACACTGTAAATGGATTCAAATAAAGATACTTTATAGTGGTGAATGAAATTATTTTTTTACAGCTTAATAAAAAGTACAATATTCAAATTATAATGTGAAATATTTGACAAAATGAATACAATACAACTAACGCAAAACGTGATTATAAACAACATTTTTAGTTTCACCTCCTGGAGCAAGAACATATAAATTCTTGGGTGAACCCACCCTTGAGCAAGCAACATAGAGTTGTGGGCCGCGAGACCCCCAGAACATATCACCCCAGGTAGTGAGGGATCTGCATACCAACTTTCGTTCAAATCGGTCAAGCCGTTCTTGAATTACTGTGAGAATGGCAGCTTTTTACATTTTTTCCATTGACAAGAATGGGTGAAATCTGATTTTCTGTTTGTAGCTCCGCCCACATGTGCAGGTGGGCCGCGAGACCCCCAGAACATATCACCCCAGGTAGTGAGGGACCTGCATACCAAGTTTCGTTCAAATCGGTCAAGCCGTTTTTGAATTACAGTGAGAATGGCAGCTTTTTACATTTTTTCCATTGACATGAATGGGTGAAATCTGATTTTCTGTTTGTAGCTCCACCCACATGTGCAGGTGGGCCGCGAGACCCCCAGAACATATCACCCCAGGTAGTGTGGGATCTGCATACCAAGTTTCGTTCAAATCGGTCAAGCCGTTTTTGAATTACTGTAAGAATGGCAGCTTTTTACATTTTTTCCATTGACATGAATTGGTGAAATCTGATTTTATGTTTGTAGCTCCGCTCACGTGTGCAGGTGGGCCGCGAGACTCCCAGAACATATCATCCCAGGTAGTGAGGGATCTGCATACCAAGTTTCGTTCAAATCGGTCAAGCCGTTTTTGCGTGATCGCGGCACATACACACACACATACATACACACATACATACCTCCGATTTTATATATATAGACTAGCTGATGCCCCGGCGTTGCACGGGTATTTAATTATAGCAATAACACTGTAAATGGATTCAAATAAAGATACTTTATAGTGGTGAATGAAATTATTTTTTTACAGCTTAATAAAAAGTACAATATTCAAATTATAATGTGAAATATTTGACAAAATGAATACAATACAACTAACGCAAAACGTGATTATAAACAACATTTTTAGTTTCACCTCCTGGAGCAAGAACATATAAATTCTTGGGTGAACCCACCCTTGAGCAAGCAACATAGAGTTGTGGGCCGCGAGACCCCCAGAACATATCACCCCAGGTAGTGAGGGATCTGAATACCAACTTTCGTTCAAATCGGTCAAGCCGTTCTTGAATTACTGTGAGAATGGCAGCTTTTTACATTTTTTCCATTGACATGAATGGGTGAAATCTGAATTTATGTTTGTAGCTCCGCCCACGTGTGCAGGTGGGCCGCGAGACCCCCAGAACATATCATCCCAGGTAGTGAGGGATCTGCATACCAAGTTTCGTTCAAATCGGTCAAGCCGTTTTTGCGTGATCGCGGCACATACACACACACATACATACATACATACACACATACATACCTCCGATTTTATATATACAGATAGATTTAGTTACTTTTATTCTATTGGTTTGGCAACAGGTGGAGGATGATTGGTGGGTGGGTCTATATATGTAATGTGAGTCTAGGGATGGGTGGGTTTAGGCTGAGTTTATGGTGCGCGTCTCCTCAGTTTTCCTTGGAGCCGACAAGCCACTCGTTTTGACGCCCTGCACTAGACTTAGTTCTACTCGTGCCTTTTTTCTTTACAGGGTTGCTGTGTTTATTTGCATGTTTCATTTTTATATATATATATATATATATATATTGTGGCCGGGCCAGACCCCAAGTAGGTGGGAAACCCCGGCTCGGATCACAGGTAAGATTTTTAGGAGCGCCTTTTATATGGTTGGTCAAAGGAAAAACCCGGAGACTGGACTTCTAGCAAAACTTCTTTGGGTTTATTAACAGGCAGGCCCAAAACAACACTGCATTCACATTTGTCACAGGGCACAGTCATTGAGTTCACAGTATATTACATAAGTCCCGGGCACACCAGACGTGCCTCTGCCTGTGACTGTCAATCTTCCTCAGTGCATTGAAATCATCATCAAAAAAAAAACAGAAAAAAATTGCTTCTGCAGCTTCTTCACTGCCTCCGTAGCATCCCCTCTCAGGACTAAGACTTCTCCCCCAACCAGTGTTCCCTCTAAGCGGGCGGGTGTTGTGAGCAAACTTTTTTCACCGTGAGCCAAAAATATCGGGCGCCAGCAAGTTATGAGCCAACTCGCCCGATTCTCCTCTCGCCGCCCTGCCATCTGCCGTACGCCTCTTCCGATCGTGCGCTGTGACGAGAAACGTGTGCGCTGCGATGTAATATTTTGTGCGCCAGCGCACGCCAGCGCAGCTTAGCGGGAACACTGGTTCAAATGGTTTTATTTATTTCCCCAAATTTATTTTTGTTATACGCATTGAAAATATTTGATATTGCGTTTAAATCAAAATCTCAATAAACTTGAAACGAGTGCCCGTGAGATTGTGGGAGGGTTAAATACTCAAAACTTAGAAGTTTTTGCTACGCCAGCTTTCTGGTATCTTTACATACAGTGGCGTACCTAGCATATGTAACATCCGGGGCCCATCATTTTTTGGCACCCCCCCCCCCAACTGTAAGAAAAACATGATTTTTAGTAACAAACCACACGTCACACATGAGTACCTAGGAAAAGGCAGCATCTTACATATTGCAGTGAGCAGTACATCAATACACCCATTGTAAAACTAAACAAGCCAGACCAGCACAGATCAATCCTACACCGTCAATCCTAACAGAAAACCATGTCTTTCGAACACACAGAACACAGAAAACACCTTCGCCTAGTAAGGAATATGTAATCACAAACTAACCCCTCCCTCTTTTACAAAACTGTAGTGTGGATTTTAGCTACGGAGGTAACAGCTCTGATGCTCATAAAATTCTGAGCATCAGAGCTGCTACCACCAAGGCTGGTGCTAAAAACGGTTCACAGTTTTGTAAAAGGGGGGATAAAATAAAAATACATAGACAAAGGTTAAATTGAACCAGCAAGAAGCTGGACTCTGCATACAATGCTTCACAGAAACAGTGACACATGTCTCCTAAAGCAATAAATAAATAGAAATTTTTTTCTACCTTTGTCTTCTGTGGTTTCTCCTTTCCTCATCTTCTTGTAACTCTCTTCCTTCTATCCACTGTCTGCCATCTCTCTTCCCCTATATGGCATCTTCTCTCCTTCTATGCCCCTTCCAGAAACTGTATGCCTCCCCCTTCCATCTCTCCTTTCACCCCATTGGTCTGGCATCTCTCTCCTCGCCTTCCCTCTCCCACACCTCTCCTCATAGTCTGGTATCTCCCCTTCCCTGATTCTCTGGCATCTCTCTCCTTTCCTTTTCTTCCATCTTTCGCTCCCCCTCCATGCTCTCACATCTCCCCCTTCCTTTTCCCTTAGACTGGCATACCTTCCTCCTACGCTCCAAGCCCTGGCATCTCCTTTAATTCCCTCCCTCATCTTCCTTCTCCCTCCAGCTGGGTACCGCAACACTCTTCCCTGCAGCTCTGCACTTCCCCACAATTGCCATGCTTCGGTTCCTCTTCTTCCTTCCTTCCCCCCCCCCCCCCCCCCGCGGGACCCTGCGGCACCATCAACTCTTACTCCCTCTAATGTCGGCCCTGCAGCTCCAGACTTCCTCGCACCTTCTCCCCTCCCCCTTTGGATCGCTATTATTTTAAATGTTATAGCCGCGGAGCTGTATCCATCAGTGGAGATGTCTAACCTCGGCCTGCCCCGGAACTCTTACTGCAGCAGACGCCCGTCTAGGCAGGAACAGGAAGTCACTGTTGCAGTAAGAGTTCCGGGGCAGGCCGAGGTTAGACATCTCCACTGATGGATACAGCTCCGCGGCTATAACATTTAAAATAATAGCGATCCAAAGGGGGAGGGGAGAAGGTGCGAGGAAGTCTGGAGCTGCAGGGCCGACATTAGAGGGAGTAAGAGTTGATGGTGCCGCAGGGTCCCGCGGGGGGGGAGGAAGGAAGGAAGAAGAGGAACCGAAGCATGGCAATTGTGGGGAAGTGCAATCCCCCCAATGCGTCCCCTTACCTTACCGACGCGTGTGTGCGCTGTGAAGAGAAACTTTGCGCTGCGATGTAATATTTTGTGCGCGAGCGCAGGCCAACGCAGCTTAGCGGGAACACTGCCCCCAACCCAAGCTAGTTTACTAGTTCACAGCTGAGCACAACAGGTGTCAGCAAGCTTTCCCCTATACTTTGTAGAAGAAAAATAAACGTTTTTGGCTTTTATTATTTTTCCTCTTTCTCTCCTAGTCCCTCCCTTTGAAGGACGTTCACAACCTGAACCCAGGTTGTGTGGGCAAACCTCCCTTATGCTAAAGGTCTTTATCACCCACCCGAACATGCCTCTAACATCCAGAATTTTAATTCAATGGGCACTCAAGAGAACTGAGGTTCAAGGAATTATTTTGGCATTACTTAATTAGGCACTGCTGCCATGCCTTTTCCAGCTCAAGACTCCATGTCCATGTCTTCCTCAAACTTGTATTCTCCAGAGCCTTCCTCACTGAGCATTTCCCAGGCTGGCTCCAGGGGATTAGGGCTCTCTATGAAGTCCTGCACTTCTGCTGGTTCTTCCCATCCCCCTCTTTGAATACCTGCCAGCCCTCTCAAATCATTTTCCCCTTCAGGAACACCCTCTAGCTCCTCACCCCAAAACGTGCTAGGAAAGTTATGGTTCTCCCCTGGTGGGCTGGTGTCCTGAAAGCTTTCTTGGCTGGCTGGTGGAAGAAGGGAAATAGCAGCTATCGTTGTTTGCTGCTGGGCTCCTACAATCAGGAACAGGTGAGCCTCCTCCTCCTCCCTGATTACTCTCCCTCCTGCCTATTTGAGGTTTGCATGGTTGCAGGGCTCGGTGACCAGCTCCACCCCCTTCTACCTGGATTTCTCTAACCTGGGGAAAGGAGTAATAGGGACTGGCTTGGGGTTTCAGTGCCCTCCCTTCCTGCATCCTGGGCTGACTCCACTCCTGCTTTTCCGCCAGGTTATTTGGTTGTGCTACCCTGCTGCTTTTACCAGGAGAAACAGGCTTTAGTTTAGAGCTGGCAGCCTTAAGGGCTGTATTTCTGACTGGACCCACAGTCTTTTTACCTGGGACAGGAGCTTCCCTGTCACATACCCCCCTACTTAAAACACTATTAGTCCTTTCCAGATCACCCTCCTCTGAGTGTCCTTCCCCTAGACGTGACAGGATCTTTTTGGGTATAGGGTCTTTCCCTGTCCCCACTTTCGAATCTGAGGAGCCCCATCCTTGCTCCCCTTGAGTTGTGTCCGTTCTTATTTCCTCTTCCTTCAGCTCGGGAATCACGGCACGCTCACATATAAGTTGGGCAATCCAATCTCCCTCTTTTATCTTGTATTCTTTTTCCCCTAGATTCATGACTAGAATCTTTAAGGGACCTCGAAAATCCGGGTCGATCACTCCAGCCCCAATGTGGATCCCATGCTGGAGCGCCAATCCCGATCTCGGTGCAATGCGCCCATAACACCCCTCGGGTAATACTACTACCAGGCCAGTGTTCACCAATCCTCTGCCCCCCTTAGGTACTTTAAGCTCCTGGATACTGCTTAAATCTACTCCTACTGAGCGCGGAGTAGCCCGAGCTGGCACCCTGGCTTTAGAGGATAGTCTCATGAACTTTAACACTGGCTTCCTAGCGGCTTGCTGGGCTACCGCTATCTGGACTTCCTTACGACTAGACCCTGGGGAAGCCTCTGCACCGCCTCCTGTAGGAAGCTCGATGCCCTTATTACATTCAGAGCATTCCTCGCACCACTTCCTCACCTCTTGCTCTAGGCCCGGCCAATAAAATTGGGCCTGCAGCCGTTTAACCGTAGGGTCTTGGGGTAGGTGCGCTTTTCCCAGGTCTCTATGAATGGCCCAAAATATCTGTCTCCTAAAGACAGCCGGCACTACTAGGCGCCTTTGTTTACGCCTGACCCTGGGATTCCACCCCACCTGGTACAGCAGACCGCCCATCACCTGGAATTGGCGGGATCCTCTTCCTACTTCCTCCCACTGCTCTATAGCATAACTCAATGTGGAATCCCTCCTTTGCTCCCAGCCTAAGGTAGGGAACTGTTGCGCGAACTCATAAGGCACCCAGGGTTTCCAAGGCAGCTGACCTTCTCCCCCCTTACTTTGGCAACAGGCCTTCTTATCAGCTCTCCTCTTGGACCTACTCTTGGGCCTCTTCTGGGAAGGCTTCTCCAGAATACTATCTTCCAGGGGAAAAATTTGGGCCAACTCCCCTTCGGACCCTACCGGAGCCCTACCTCCCTGAGCGCGAAAGCAGTCCCAGAAATAGGGCCACTCCCGCCCCAAGATCACTTCATATGGGGGCCTTGGCATAAGTGCCATATTCATGGCATGCTTTCTCCCTTGATATTCCACCCAGACTTTCTTTATCTCATAAGGTAAGGAAGTTCCATGCATGCATTGTATGTGTGATTTCCCTTGGGACCGATCCACCTGCTGACCCCTTGTTCTCAGGATATTCCCCCACACCTCCTGGGATAAGATGGATTGGTTAGCCCCAGAATCTAACAAGGCTACTACTGGCACCCCCTTCACCTTTACCTGGATCATGCACCCCCCCTTAAGACACAGTATTGGGAACCCAGCCCTGTTCGTCAAATTCCTCTTGGCCGGACATTGCTGCCTCCAATGACCTGGCTTCCCGCAGGCAAAACATTTACCAGCACGTGGACCCCTGGCTGGACCCTGATACATGCCCCCGGCTCTCCGGAAGCATCTTTTTAGGCCTTGTATCAAGGCTCTAGGACGCTCCTTCTGAGCCCTATATGCTGCTTGGAACTGTCTCTCATAATGGTTTGGGCCATAGCCCCGATAAATGTCATCATCTACAGCTAAGTCATTTAGTCTTATGGGCTCCTCAAAAGGAGCTCCTACCGGTCCGACGACTGGTCCTGGCCCGCCAGCCACTGGCACTGCAGGTCTCTGAGCCAGGTTATTGAGAGCCTGGATCTGTGCCGTCATCTGCTGTAACAGCTCTGTATGTCTGGTATGCTGGGCCTGATGGCTGGCTTTCCACACGTCTGCCTGGGTCTGCAGCATGTCCCGAAACTGTTGCTGGAGTCTGTTCATCTCCGCCTCTAATCCGGTCAGGAACTTGGACGCCTCCATCCTGAAAGTGAACCAAAAAGAAAAGGAAACCCAAGTGCGGTACCACAAGCTTTTGGAAGTTTTCCCCTCTCTGCCTTTATCCAAAGCTCTCTGGTCCCCTTACCCTGCAATCCACCCCAGCCCTCCCTAAGTACTTTTACCTCGGGGACTGATGTGTCTCAGCATTTGGGATCTTAGGGCCTCCCCAGCCACTCCTCCGACCAGGATCTCCGGAACACAGCTCACACGTCTGGATTCCTCTCCACTCCACCGCAGACTGTTCTCCTAGGCACCTTGCTGCTCTTTTTTAGCCCTCCTGGCTTTGCACTTCCTTCTGGCTTAATATTTATAATCCACAAAAGGTTTAAGTCGAAAGAGCAAAAATCATTAATGTCACTGTTTCCAGCACTCAGGTCTTTCCAAAAAAAAAAAACCTCAAATTGTCCCACACTTTAGGATTCAAATCCAGGAGTATTGCCCAACTCTGTACACAGTATCTGGTGGCAATATCTTCCCTCCAAATTGCAAATAGTTCTCTGGGGGTTTTTTTGTTTTTTTTTTCCAAGTCCAAAATCACAAAAAAAAATTCACCAGAATTTCCCTTTTTTTTTTTTTCCACTGGTGCACTTCCTTCACCAACCTGTGGGCGGCGCTAGATCCCACCACTGCCACCAACTTCCTGTGGCCGGGCCAGACCCCAAGTAGGTGGGAAACCCCGGCTCGGATCACAGGTAAGATTTTTAGGAGCGCCTTTTATATGGTTGGTCAAAAGAAAAACCCGGAGACTGGACTTCTAGCAAAACTTCTTTGGGTTTATTAACAGGCAAGCCCAAAACATCACTGCATTCACATTTGTCACAGGGCACAGTCATTGAGTTCACAGTATATTACATAAGTCCCGGGCACACCAGACGTGCCTCTGCCTGTGACTGTCAATCTTCCTCAGTGCATTGAAATCATCATCAAAAAAAAAAAACAGAAAAAAATTGCTTCTGCAGCTTCTTCACTGCCTCCGTAGCATCCCCTCTCAGGACTAAGACTTCTCCCCCAACCCAAGCTGGTTTACTAATTCACAGCTGAGCACAACAGGTGTCAGCAAGCTTTCCCCTATACTTTGTAGAAGAAAAAAAAACGTTTTTGGCTTTTATTATTTTTCCTCTTTCTCTCCTAGTCCCTCCCTTTGAAGGACGTTCACAACCTGAACCCAAGTTGTGCGGGCAAACCTCCCTTATGCTAAAGGTCTTTATCACCCACCCGAACATGCCTCTAACATCCAGAATTTTAATTCAAAGGGCACTCAAGAGAACTGAGGTTCAAGGAATTATTTTGGCATTACTTAATTAGGCACTGCTGCCATGCCTTTTCAAGCTCAAGACTTCATGTCCATGTCTTCCTCAAACATGTATTCTCCAGAACGTTCCTCACTGAGCATTTCCCAGGCTGGCTCCAGGGGATTAGGGCTCTCTATGAAGTCCTGCACTTCTGCTGGTTCTTCCCATCTGTACTGCTATTATTCTAAGGGTAATGCTATATCCCACTTTCCCTTCCCCTCACCAGCTCTCTGACTGGGAAAATTAATAGCATACACAGATGACTGAAAGCATAATATAGGTTTATTCATACAATTTTATAATAATGAAATCATGCAGTAAGGAATCAATAATTTGTTACCATATATATTGCATCATCACTCTGATATCGGAGGACCAGCGACCATCAGAGGCAGCGCATTCATTTCATATCAGCATCACACGGCTCATCAGCAGTGGAGAAGTCTTTTTATGCCCAGATTATGGTCAGGATCCGGTTTGTATACGTGTTCAAACATGAACATGTTATGGTCAGGATCCGGTTTATGTATTGTGCTCAAACATGAGCATATAGGCACTTTTTTACTCAAAGTATTATGGTCAGGATCCGGTTTATGCATATCCTGCTTTTCCCCCTTTCTCGATTGAGTCATCCATATCCTGTTTTGACTAAATCTGGCTCACCAGGTGCAAGTTATCTTTCTGAACTCTAGTTCCCCTTTTAAAAAAAGAAAGTTGTTATTTGGTATTAGGATCCTTTTTTGAATGGCAAATGGTTTCTTAAACAGTCATTGTTACTAATACAACTTCCAGTCTTCCAATCATATCCATTTGTATCACATTCGGCCCTTAACAATGAGTGTTGTATGTAACCATCATCACTTTTTGTTGTTTACAACAAATGCCATATGCCACATAACAATTCCAGATAGATAAAATTATTACCAGAATAACAACTATTAACAGAGGATGGATGATCCAATCCAGAGTCGTTTCAGCTGAAGGTGAATATCCTAAAAATATAGCATCAGCTATTCCTGACCCTATTGTCACTATCGAGTCTGCTGCAATAGTGGTGGTAAGCTGATGAGCCATAATACTTTGATTTAGGTATCGGATGGCACTCTGTATTTTGGTTGATTGAGTTAATATTTGCTTAAATCTGGTCAAATTTACATCCCAATTTGGAACATCCCATTTAGTGCTATTCCAAATGATAGCTACATCCTTATCTACATCGGATGTTAATATGAATGTGTCATTTTCCCAGTGCAATACTGAAATGTTATGAATACATCCCGCAAAAGGCACTGCCATTCCTGGCATCACTGGTTGATCAGTTACTACACATACTACTTGTGGTGCTATTTCGACCATATACCTATAGGTTATTGGCATAATAGTCCATTCACATTTGTTTACAGTATTTTGCAATAAACATGGTTCATATACAGCAGATTGCAATTTACAAACTTTTCCATTTAAAGTGTTATCACAAAAAGTTAAATCATGGGTACGATTATACATATCTATCACCTGTCCATAAAAGGTGGGGGTCCAAAAGAGTTGATTAGGAGCTGACCCAATTAGTAAAGGCATCACTATGTATTTACACATTATACTCTGTTTGGTTACATTGTAAATGGTAAAATATCCCTGACATAGGGTTTCCTCACACCTTATCCCCGAACTAGGTATTTGTAGCCAATGGCCTGCACGGATTACATCAGAAAAAACGGTCCTCCACACTTGTTCATTTGCTGTCAAAAGTTGTGTTTGAAAGACATTTTTCTGTTGTTGCTGCTGTAATGTTTGCAAAGAACATATAGTCCAATTGATTATGTGAGTAATATTAGTATCTATAAGGAAGGTTAGAGAATTACTAGCATTAAAAAGATCTAACATATCGTTACTTCCAGCGTTATGCAGCCTATTTGCTAAAAATATCCACGCCAGCTGCTAGTGTCATTGGGTACCAAATAGTAGGCATCCAATTAGCTTGTAATTGTATAGGTACTTAACCTCTACTTTTGTTAATCTTTTTATTTTAAACTTCCCAATTTAATTTTAAAATGCATTTAAATTTAATTACTCCCTAATCATACATTTTGGGCAATACATACTTTTAAAAATACTTTATAAACCATGCAGGGGCACAAAAAGTCATATTCAAAACTAATTTGAAACACTGAGATAAAGGCAAGGAAACTTTTTTTTCTTTTGCACACCGTCACAAACACAATATTTCTTTTAAGCATGGCATCTATTGCTAGAATAAATCTTTCTTCTTTTCAGAAAAGTATTCTTTTACTGTAACATGCCTGAGATCCGGCTTTCACATACCTTACCTTCAAACAAATGTGCTGTATAAACCAGCAGGCACTCTTACAACTGCCAGAACACGTAACTATCTGGCTTGACAAAATTATTTGTCTCAAATCACATTCCTTATTCTAACATACTTTGCATTCAATTTCCAGCCTTGACACCAGCTAGACTTTTTAAACCTTTATTTTTCTTTCCTAAACCATCTCGTTTAATATATCACTTTCTAATTCCTTCTGATCCTACAGTTCTGTTCTTCCAACATTCTTATAATCTTTTTTTTTTTTTTAAAATACGTGAAATTCACTCTTTATTCTTACTGGGATGCAAACCCACATGGTCGTCTAAACACTAAAAAAAAGTTATCTCTATTGTTCTCAACACAGCAAGAATCCCATAGCTGTGCAAACTCTGATCTCTCACTACGCTGATCTTAGCGTACAGAAGCCTTTTTTTTTTTATACTTATATTGTGCCACTTTTACAGCTGCTCTTTCTGCTACATCCTGATAATGTTCCAGTTTATCCTTTAATAATTTACTATTACATTTCAGCACCAGACACCGTCCCTCTAATTCTAACTTACTCTGTTCTACTCTCCCTTTCTCATTAAGTGCCGTCTGCAACCGCTTGTGCACCCCACGGTATGCAGAGGCCAACACCCAACTCCTTCGAGCCAGGGTAACTGCTTCACCTGCTTTCACAGGGATTGTTTCAAGTACTTGTACCACATTAAGTGCCATCTGCAACCGCTTGTGCACCCCACGGTATGCAGAGGCCAACACCCAACTCCTTCGAGCCAGGGTAACTGCTTCACCTGTTTTTACAGGGATTGTTTCAAGTACTTGTACCACATTCTTTGGTTCAAATTCCCTTAATTCCTTATCCCATGATTCCGCCAATCCATGATTGGCCATTTCTGCCGCTATTATTTCATACGGGTCCCCGGTCCAGCCAGGTATCCCTGCAGGTTCTTTTTTAGATGTCTCCTTTCGCCGGAACATTGTTCGGTCTTATTTAGGGAGATCCTGCCGACTACGCCAATTAATGTACTGCTATTATTCTAAGGGTAATGCTATATCCCACTTTCCCTTCCCCTCACCAGCTCTCTGACTGGGAAAATTAATAGCATACACAGATGACTGAAAGCATAATATAGGTTTATTCATACAATTTTATAATAATGAAATCATGCAGTAAGGAATCAATAATTTGTTACCATATATATTGCATCATCACTCTGATATTGGAGGACCAGCGACCATCAGAGGCAGCGCATTCATTTCATATCAGCATCACACGGCTCATCAGCAGTGGAGAAGTCTTTTTATGCCCAGATTATGGTCAGGATCCGGTTTGTATACGTGTTCAAACATGAACATGTTATGGTCAGGATCCGGTTTATGTATTGTGCTCAAACATGAGCATATAGGCACTTTTTTACTCAAAGTATTATGGTCAGGATCCGGTTTATGCATATCCTGCTTTTCCCCCTTTCTCGATTGAGTCATCCATATCCTGTTTTGACTAAATCTGGCTCACCAGGTGCAAGTTATCTTTCTGAACTCTAGTTCCCCTTTTAAAAAAAGAAAGTTGTTATTTGGTATTAGGATCCTTTTTTGAATGGCAAATGGTTTCTTAAACAGTCATTGTTACTAATACAACTTCCAGTCTTCCAATCATATCCATTTGTATCACACCAATACCTGCCAGCCCTCTCAAATCATTTTCCCCTTCAGGAACACCCTCTAGCTCCTCACCCCAAATCGTGCTAGGAAAGTTATGGTACTTCCCTGGAGGTAATCTCTCTCCCCTGGTGGGCTGGTGTCCTGAAAGCTTTCTTGGCTGGCTGGTGGAAGAAGGGAGATAGCAGCTATCGTTGTTTGCTGCTGGGCTCCTACAATCAGGAACAGTTGAGCCTCCTCCTCCTCCTCCCTGATTACTCTCCCTCCTGCCTATTTGAGGTTTGCATGGTTGCAGGGCTCGGTGACCAGCTCCATCCCCTTCTACCTGGATTTCTCTAACCTGGGGAAAGGAGTAATAGGGACTGGCTTGGGGTTTCAGTGCCCTCCCTTCCTGCATCCTGGGCTGACTCCACTCCTGCTTTTCCGCCAGGTTATTTGGTTGTGCTACCCTGCTGCTTTTACCAGGAGAAATAGGCTTTAGTTTAGAGCTGGCAGCCTTAAGGGCTGTATTTCTGACTGGACCCACAGTCTTTTTACCTGGGACAGGAGCTTCCCTGTCACAATATATATATATATATATATATATATATTTATATTTAGTTTCTTTCTTATTTTCTTCATGTCAGGCGGGGTCTACTTGCGGCTTCAGGCTGCGGGCTTCAATTTTGCCACACCCATGTTTCATTCCAGTCCCGGCCGGTCACAGTGTTACGAAGTGTAGCTTGACCCCATTTGGAGTTAGGCGCCCGCTGTGCTACACTTACCAATTGAGTCCAGAAATGGATCGGCCTTTGCCTAAGGCCTTGAATCACATTCCTGCCCTGACCTCGACTTCGACTCTAGCATAGTTTTCTCCTGGGTCAAAATCTTCAATCTCGACCTCGATCACATCTTCCTCGATGGGGAAGTCTTTGTCTTCGGGGAGCTTAGCTAACTCTTCCCCTGGGGCACCGTTATCCTTGGTGTCTCCATCAGTTATGATTGCTTAGCCAACCCTTATGGACATGCCAACTCTAGAACCAGTGGGTCCAGTGGGTCTGAGGATCTCCAGGATATGTGTCTCAAAATCGAGGCAACAATCTTCTTCAAGGTCTTCTTCCTCGGAGTCTATAGCCACACCAATTGTATGAGCCCCAATGGTCTTGGTGCCGGCTTTGCAGAGTATGTTGGAAATTATTCTGCATCAGGAATTTGGTAACATGCTTGCCAAATTAACTTCTGCCTCGACCCTGATTCCTGCAGGCCAGCCTGAGCACTCAGCCGTAATACAAAGAGTCGAGTCCTTGAGAGTGCCGTGAGAAAAACCAACACTCTACACAAGGAGTCAAGTCCTTAAGAGTGCCTCGAGATCAATCTATACACTCTATGCAAGGAGTTGAATCTTTGCAGGTGTCTCAAGATACATCTGCACAAGGAGCTGAGTCCTTATCAGTGTCTCAACTTCAATCTCCAACTTCCAGCCCTACCTCTATGCATAAGGCATTGCCTTCTTCGAGGCACAGGGCGAGGACTCCTCGACATTCCTCATTGAGACCGCATTCGAGATCACTACCTCGTTCTCGGAGGCACAGATCATCTCCACACTATCTGTCAAGGTCTTCATTGAGACCAGGTCTACTTCTCGAGACAGACCTTGTTTCTTGAGGCATAGACAATCCTCGAGACAGCCACCTTCCTTCTTGAGGAAATCTACGACAGAACCACTTTCATCAGTTGAGTCCTTCTCATGTGTTTTTCCATCACCAGCTGGTTCTTTTTTGCCTATGGATTCAGATCTCGGGTATCAATATTCTACAGCAGCTTAACCCTTTTTCTCTGCCATGAGACATACTTCAAGAGGTCCTCGGTCGCCTTCGACTCAACAGGATCTCCCCTCTTCTGCTTCAATGTTCTTTACTCGGTTTTTATGCCAAAGATCTTAACATCACCTTGCAGTCTGATTCAACATACTCTAAGGAGTATATGGAAGAACTGGGTAAACCTCATCCTCCTATGGATTCATTACAATTACCCATGAATGGGATTCTCACTCAAGTTTTCAAAAGAAATCTTGCTACACCATATTCCGTTCCTGCTGTGCCAGCGAAACTGTAATCTCGTTATCAAATGGCTCACTGTACGGGATTAGAAAAGTCTCTCAACTATCCCATCAATCTTTTCTTCAAGTTTCAAGTTTTATTAAATATTTGATGAATCGCCTATTAAAAAATTTCTAGGCGATGTACATAATCAGAGTAGAAATATTCAAGAAACTAAAATATAACAAATATTGACATATTACACTATAAATTTCATCCAAAACATACATGAGGGGTAAGGAATAAAATAAAGTTACAATGTTGGGTTAGAAAAAAGGGAAAAACAAAAGGCTGGGTTTAACTTTATCAAAACACAAGATAAGGCTATCTCTAAAGCAAATAAACACTTTGAGATTAAAGATGATCTTTAAGTTAGTGGTTTTTTGTTTTTTTTTTTTATTTAAAAGGAATAAAACAATAAGGTTGAGCCAATATTAAAAAGTATTCTTAGGTCAATCAGGAGTAAAAGCGTCTTTAAATAAATAAGTTTTTAGTAATTTTTTAAAAGTTGTAATGTCCTGTTCAGTTCTAATATATTGGGGAAGTGCATTCCACCATTGTGGTCCCATTACTGTAAACATGTCGGCTCTTCGTGTACCTATGATTTTCAGGGACGGTACTGTTAGAAGGTTTTGTTCAGATGATCGTAATGGGCGTTGGGTTATATAAGGGATTAATGATTTTGAAATAAATTGAGGTTTGTTGGATAATAAAGTCTTAGAGATGAGAAGCATTGTTTTGAATAGAGTCCTATGATTTATTGGTAACCAATGAGCGTCTTTAAGTAATGGGGAGACATGATCATATTTTTTTGCATTATATATTAGTTTTATAGCTGTATCTTGGATGGTCTGTAATCTCCTTTTTTCTTTTTGTGTAATATTGATAAATAAGGCGTTACAATAGTCAATTTTCGATATAACAAAAGAATGAATTAGGATCTTTAATGAAGGTAAACTTAGAAATTTGGTAATTGATCTGATCTGACGTAGTTTAAAGAAACAATTTTTGACAATATGGGAGATGTGTTCATGATAAGTCAGATTATCATCTAAAAGAACCCCGAGGATTTTGACAGTGGATACTAGGTTAAGAGTAATATTGTTAAGTACAAACGGTTTTGATAATGGTATGTCTTTTTTTCCAATTAAATAGCATAGTTTTGGTCTTGTTAATATTTAAAGCTAATTTATTTGAAGTAAGCCAGTCTTGTATTTGTTCTAGTTTGTGGTTGATAGAAGAAATTTCCGTGGTATTTTCCGGATCAAGAGGATGAATTAATTGGATATCATCAGTGTACGAAAATGGAATAAAGCCTATGGATTGGCAGATTTCTAATAATGGTGAGAGAAAAATATTAAAGAGTAAGGGAGACAAAATTGATCCTTGAGGTATACCAAATGTAGAAATGTGAGGGGTGGAAACTTCATTATTAAATCTAACGGAAGAGGAATGGTTTGAAAGATACGATTTGAACCATGCTAAAATGTTCTCAGTAATTCCTTTTTCCTCAAGCCTATTATTGAGCAATTCGTGATCTATGGTATCAAATGCCGCTGAAATGTCTAAAGAAAATAGTATCACAGATTTATGATGATCCAGGAAATACTGTATGTTTGATGTTAAGCCAAGTAATGAATATTCAGTGTTATGGAATTTTCTGAAACCGGTTTGATTTGGGTGTAAAGCATTTGTGTTCTCAATGAAGTCAGAGAGTTGGTTGAAGATCCATTTTTCTGTTAATTTTGCTATAAATGGTATATTAGCTATCGGACGGTAGTTGGATAAATCATCAATACTAATTTTGTAGTTTTTAAGAATGGGGGTGATAAAGGCAGTCTTCCATTGAAGTGGAACTGTAGAAGTAAGGAGGCTCTTCTGAATAAGTGACAATATGAAGGGACCAAAATGTAAGATGTGTTTTTTCAAATAAAAAGGTGGAATGATTTCGGATTGGGAATTTTTTATGTTTACTTGTTGTAATAAGGATTTGATGTCTTGTAGGGAGGGGATTTTGAAGTTTGAGCATTTGGCTATAGGTATGAATTCCGTTTGGTCAATAATAGTGAAATTGTTTAATGTGTTTTGAGAAAAGGAGTTGCGAATATTATTTATTTTTTGTGTAAATGCATTAGATAGTTCTTGAGCTTTTAATGTTGATCTTTGTGTGGAACTGTTTATTTTATTTTTTGGATCAATGGATTTTAGGATGTTATAAAGAATTGAAGAATTCTTTGCTTTTTCAAATTTTTTGGAATAATATGATTTTTTTGCCTGGTTTATTTTTGTCTTGTAATATGAAACTTTTTCCCTATATGCTTGTAGGTTATCAGATGTTTTATTTTGTCGCCATTTCCTTTCTAGAGAACGTACTTGTTGTTTAACCATGTTTAGTTCTACTGTATACCAAGGGTTGTTGATTTTACGAAGGGAAATGGTTTTCAATGTTAATGGAGATACTATATCAAGAAGAGATGTCAATGATGAATTCCAGGCCGATAATTGATTTTCTATGGAATCGGGGAAGGAAGTTATGATGTTTGAGTCCAGAAATGAAGATAAGTCTGTATTATCTAGATTGTTAAAATCTCTGACTGTAATAATTTTGTTTTTAGGTAAGTGTTGTGTAGAACTAGGACTAGGTAAGAAAAAAGAAAAGGTTATGAAGTAATGGTCAGACCAAGGGATAGGTGAAGCTGAAAGATTTGAAATGTTCGGTTGTTGGAAAAACGGAACAAGAATATTGTCTAATGTATGATTAGCTTTGTGTGTAGGAAAATTTATTTGTGGATATATGTTGAGAGGTGTGAGAATGTTGAGCAAGTCTTTAGTATTGGAATTGTTGGGGTCATCGAAATGTATGTTGAAATCACCTAAGATAATTGGGGTGGTTATCGCTGAAGAAAAATCAAATAAAAGGTCTTGAAGGAGTGAGAGTTTATTTGAACTTATGGGAGGAGGAACATAAAGCAATAAAAAATCAAATTGGTTGTTAATGGTATATTTTAGGTGAAGGAATTCAATTGAAGCAGCTTTTGGGGATTGATCATATAATTTTAGAATGTTGTGTTTGTAAATAACGGCAATGCCTCCTCCTTTTCGATAATGACGATGGTTAAATATGTAGTTGTAATTAGGAGGACAGCAATAGGAAAGATAAGCTTCATCCCCTTCTGAAAGCCAAGTTTCTGTGATAAATAAAATTTGTAATTTATTTTTGACAATGTCATCTTTTATTAAATGATATTTATTTTTAATTGATCTTGCATTGATAAGGCCAATTCTCATATTGTTTGTATAAAGTTTTTCTGTGTTGTTGCAAGTAAAAGAACTGATGGGAATACTTAAGAGAGAAGAGTAAAGAGGGACAGTTGTTTTGTGTGTTATAGGGCGATGGCCCCAAAAGGAAGGAATATTGTTATCTGTTGTTTCAGTTAACATGATGAAATGAGTGTGTTGAATTAGATCTGAATTTTGATTGCCTTTAAAATGAGAGCCAATAAATATAAAATATAATATACAAAGCGTGTGTAGTATTGTGACTTTGTTGGTAGCGCTAAGTAGTCGAAAATTTGTGGCGCCCTCTGGTTGCGCACGAAGGAGCGCATTTGTTGGGTCTTCCTTGAAAACAACCAATCCAGCCAAGGTCTATGCCACAGTCCCACCTGGCCGAGAGGGAAGGGCCATGGATAAATTTGGCCGACGCCTGTATCAAAATTCTATGATGACAAATAGAATTTTAAACTACAACTTTGTCTTTACATCATATCTCAAATATTGGGTCAATTTTATACCCCCTTTTTTCAAATATCTTCCAGAGCATCACCTGACAGAGTTCCAGCATATGCATTCCACTCTGGGACAACTTCCCATATGATGCTTTAGAGATGTCTTCCAGGGCCACTGCTTTCTCGGTGGCGATGCGCCTTCTCGCCTGGCTCCACACCATAGATATGGACCCCAACCTAAAAGACAACATCCCAGCAATGAGTTGTTTGATGACTCTATTGAGGCAATTACAAAGCACTTGTCTGAGCATGAGAAGTCATTTACCTCCATCATCAGATCAAACCCGAACTCTTCCACACAAAGGCGTTTCCCTCAGAAGGAAGCACCTGATTCAAGGCCACCTCTTAAGAAACAGCAGCCTCAACAGCAGCAATGGCAGCAGCGTAAACCTCAGACTCCTGATGCACCTAAGCTTTCTCAGTCTTTATAACCAACTCACAGAACCTTACTCGTTCTACCTCTCTCATCTCTTTTTTCCATAAGGTGTCGTTTCCATCATTACTGCCAAGGATGGGACCTCAATCTCATCTGGGAAAGCCTCTCTCTGTACTTCCTTTCGATTACAAAAGAGTATCCTTTCAATCTTTCCGGACCACCCTTCTTCTTCATGAAGCTTAAGCTCTGCTTTGTCTCCATGTCATCGAGGAGATTCCTCTGGAACAGCAGAACACGGGGTTTTACTCCCATTACTTCCTTGTCCCGAAGAAGACGGGGGATCTGCGACTTATCCTGGACAAATTTCTTGTCAGAGATTACTTTTGAATGCTGTTTATAGCATCATTGTATCCTTTTCTGGATCAAACCGATTGGTTCTGCTCCCTGGATCTCAGAGGCTTACCCATTTCTATTTGTCTAGCCTCTTACAAGCTCCTCAGATTTTGGGTAAGAAATCATCATTTTCAGTACAGAGTGCTGTTTTTTGACCTAGATCTTTCAGAGTTTTCATCAAGTGCCTGGTAGTGGTGGCAGCAGCTCTGCGCAGCCATGGTCTCCAGGTATTCCCATACTTGGACAACTAGCTCATCAACAATTCAACATCTCAGGGGTTTTTTGTAGCGACCCAACAGATTATTTGGTTCTTCCAACAATTGGGATTCAAAATCAACTTTCCAGAATCCCAACTCCAACCCTCTCAAAATCTTACAGTTCATCGGGGCTGTACTGTGCAACTCAGAGCATTCCTTCCTCAGCAGCGTTAGGATGCTCTCATTCAACTTTATCACAAAGTGTCATCCCTCACTTCACTTTCAGCAAGACACATGATGGTTCTCCTAGGTCACATGGCCTCTACAGTTCACGTGACTCCTTTTGCCAGACTTCACCTACGAAATCCTCAGTGGACCCTGGCATCTCAGTGGACACAGGCTTTAGACCCACTCTCTCAGCACATTACAGTGACTCCTTCATTGAGACAGTCTCTCCACTGGTCGATGCTCTCTTCCAATTTCTCCAGAGATTTACTGTTTCAAACACCCCCTCATCAAAAGGTCCTCACGACAGATTCCTCGACCTATGCTTGGGGGGCTCATCTCGATGGTCTCCGTACTCAAGGCCATTGGTCCATCACAGATCATCAGTGTCACATAAATCTATTGGAACTCAGAGCGATCTGCAATGCTCTCAAAGCTTTTCAGCATCTTCTCCACGATCAAGTAGTCCTCATTCGGACAGACAATCAAGTAACCATGTACTACGTCAACAAGCAGGGAGGAACAGGATCTCTCCCTCTTTGCCAGGAAGCTCAAAAAGTATGGAATTGGGCAATCCTTCACAACACCTTTCTAAAAGCGGTCTATATTTAAGGAGAGAAAAACTATCTGGCAGACAAATTGAGTCGTCTTTTCTGCAACCTCATGAATGGACACTCAATTCCTCGTCTCTCCATCACATTTTTTCTCAATGGGGGACTCCTCAGATAGATCTATTTGCGTCTCCCCACAACAGTAAACTGCCTCAATTCTGATCCAGGATATACTCTCCTCATCGCCTCGAGGCAGATGCTTTTCTTCTGGAATGGACGAATCAGTTTCTGTATGCATTTCCTCCATTTCCTCTCATTCTCAAGACACCTGTCAAACTCAAACACGAACATGATACCATGACTTTGATAGCTCCTTGGTGGCCCAGACAAACGTGGTTATCCCTTCTGCTTCAACTCAGCAGCAGGGAGCCACTACTTCTACCAGTGTTTCCCTCTCTGTTTAAACAGAATCAGGGGTCTCTACTTCATCCCAATCTGCAGTCTAAACACCTGACAGCTTGGTACCTCTCAACCTAACTGCCACTCTACAGTTTTCTCAATCTGTCAAAGACATTTTAGAGGCTTCTCGGAAGCCTACCACTAGACAATGTAACAACCAGAAATGGACTAGTTTTTCTGCTTGGTGCACTATTCATCACAAGGAGACTCAATCTATTTCCTTGTCTTCAGTTTTGGATTACCTGCTGCATTTATCTCAATCAGGCCTCAAATCCACATCTATTCGAGTTCATCACAGTGCAATTGCTGCTTTCCATCAGCCTATAGAAGGGAAACCTCTTTCTGCTCATCCTGTGGTTTCCAGATTTATGAAAAGACTTTTCACAGTGTTTTGGGATCTCAGTGTTGTTCTTGCTCAATTGATGAAGTCTCCCTTTGAACCAAGGGCTTTGCCTCATCTCAAATGTCTCACTTGGAAAGTGGTTTTTCTCATTGCTCTCATGTCTGCTTGCAGAGTCAGTGAGCTACAAGCTTTAGTAGCGGACCCACTTTTCACAGTATTTCATCATGACAAGGTGGTCCTCCGTACTCATCCTAAATTCTTATCTAATGTGGTTTCAGAATTTTATCTCAACCAATCCATTGTACTTCCAGAGTTTTTTCCAAAACCTCATTCTCATCCTGGAAAAACAGCTCTTCATACTCTGGACTGTAACTGTGCTTTGGCTTTACTTGCAACGTACTAAGCCACACACATCTACTCCTCAAATTTTTGTCTCCTTCAATCCAAACATGTTGGGACATCCAGTTTCCAAGTGCATCATCTCCAACTGGATGGCTGCTTGCATCTCTTTCTGCTTTGCTCAGGCTGGACTGCATCTACAGGGTCGAGTCACAGCCCATAAAGTCAGAGCCATGGCGGCATCAGTAGCTTTCCTTAGATCTACTCCTATTGAGGAAATCTGCAAAACTGCCACTTGGTCCTCAGTTCATATTTTCACCTCTCATTATTGTCTGGATTCTTTTTCCAGACAGGATGGCTATTTCAGCCAGGCAGTTTTACAAAATTTATTCTCCTAAATTGCCAACACTCCCACCATCCCATTCTGGTTAGCTTGGAGGTCACCCACATGTGAGAATATGCTGCCTGCTTGTCCTGGGGTACAGTGTAACAGCAACATTGAACAAGCTAAGTTGCTTAAACCTTTATAGGGGAAATGAATTATGAATTATAAAATGAATTGCTAATGAATTAGAAAATAAATTTTATTCTATTTAATTAATTTATTGGATTGCCAGCACAAATTAAATAAAATGAACAAAGAAATATAAATATAAAAAACAAAAAGTATAAAAGAGTAAAAAAAAGATCATGATATATAGACTCAAATAATACACAATTGGGTGAGCCAGTGAAGAGTGTTGCCATACTGTTCTGTATCAGGCAGGTGGCATTCTGAGATTCCCCACATGTGTCTCAATTGAGTCTTATAAGTGGTTGGATGCAAGTTATAAGTTGAAGAATTGAAGACTTAAGTGATTTATAGTATAATTTCTAGTGTCTATTTCAAGTGTGATGTTCTGGGATAAAGCATAGTTACTTACCGTAACAGGTGTTATCCAGGGACAGCAGGCAGATATTCTCACAACCCACCCACCTCCCCTGGTTGGCTTCTTAGCTAGCTATCTGAACTGAGGAGATGCGCGCCCTACGTTAGGCGGAAAGGCACTCACGCATGTGCGGTGTGGCAGTCACGAACTTTCTTAAAGTTTTACAAGAAAGTCTGCTTGCGAGGCTGTCCATATCCAGGCTCCATGGATGACATCACCCACATGTGAGAATATCTGCCTGGTGTCCCTGGATAACACCTGTTATGGTAAGTAACTGTGCTTTCTTGGCTCTCCCTTCGTATCATACAAAGAATATTTCAAGTAAGCAGATGGTGACCCAGGATAAGATGAGAAAATTGCAGGATCCAGTGTAAATTTCTGACTCTCTCATTAATTTTCTCAGTGACTCTAGACAATATATTGCAGTAAATGAAAAGATTGATATAATAGGCATCACTGAGTCTTGTTGGAAGGAAGATTATCAATGGGACACTATCATACTGGGATACAAGCTATATCATAGTGATAGGGTGGATCGAATCACTGGAGGCGTAGAGTTATATGTTAAGGGGGGCCTTGAATCGAATGGAATGAAAATGCTACAGGAGCAGAAACACACCTTGGAATCCCTATGGGTAGAAATTCCATGTGTAAGAGGGAAAAGGATAGCGATAGGAGTGTACTATCGTCCGCCAGATATGGATGAATGGACAGATGCTGAAATGTTATTAAAAATTAGGGAGGCTAACAAGCTGAGTAACACAATAGTAATGGGTGATTCAAACTATCCTGATAGTGACTGGGTAAATGTAAGATCAGGGCATGCTAGGGAGATAAAATTCCTTGATGAAATCAAGGACTGCTTTATGGAGCAGCTGTTTTAAGAACAGACAAGAGGTGAAGCAATTCTATATCTAGTTCTTAATGGAGCACATGAATTGGTGTGGGAGCAATGTTCCCTCTAAGGATTGATGAGGTGTGTGCAAAAAAAAATATGCATGAGCGACAAATTACATACTCCACAAATTTATGAGCAGGTGCGGAGGACGCATTTTTAAACAAATGTAGTTTATCCTTGTACTCCTTATGTATTTTTAATCATCTATGGATATGTTTGTATGTTTATTGTTCAAATGGTTTTATTTATTTCCCCAAATTTATTTTTGTTATACGCATTGAAAATATTTGATATTGCGTTTAAATCAAAATCTCAATAAACTTGAAACTTGAAACGAGTGCCCATGAGATTGTGGGAGGGTTAAATACTCAAAACTTAGAAGAATAACAATTTACTTAAAGTTTTTGCTTCGTCAGCTTTCTGGTATCTTTACATACAGTGGCATATCTAGCATATGTAACACCCGGGGCCCATCATTTTTTAGCACCCCCACCCCCATCTGTACGAAAAACATGATTTTTAGTAACAAGCCACGTCACACAAGAGTACCTAGGAAAAGGCAGCATCTTACATATTGCAGTGAGCAGTACATTAATACACCCATTGTAAAACTAAACAAGCCAGACCAGCACAGATCAATCCTACACCGTCAATCCTAACAGAAACCATGTCTTTCGAACACACAGAACACAGAAAATACCTTTGTCTAGTATGGAATATGTCATCACAAACTAACCCCTCCCCCTTTTACAAAACTGTAGTGTGGATTTTAGCCACGGTGGTAACAACTCTGACGCTCATAGAATTCTGAACATCAGAGCTGCTACCACCACGGCTGGTGCTAAAAAATGCTCCACAGTTTTGTAAAAGGGGGGATAAAATAGAAATACACAGCTTCAACACTCTAGCTCAGGGGTGCCCAAACTTTTTGGGCTTGCGAACTACTTTAAAATGACCAAGTCAAAATGATCTACCAACAATAAAATTAAAAAACACAAAGCACACTATACGCTGAGAAAATGTTAATTATCATTCCTATTCTGGGGTTTTTTCAAAGAGGTCAAAGCAGATGACTCTATGCATTGTCACCTCAGTAACAACCATACAAAAATAGACAAATATACCCCCCTTCCTTTTTATTAAACCACAATAGCAGTTTTTAGCGCAGGGAACTGCGCTAAATGCCCAGCGCTGCTTTCGACGCTCAGAGGCTCCCTGCGCTAAAAAACACTATTGTGGTTTAGTAAAAGGGGTCCATAGTGCAAAATATAGACAGCATATATAAATTCAGCCACATTTTTATCATTAAATTGAATATAAAATCATTTTTCCTACCTTGTCTGGTGATTTCATGAGTCTCTGGTTGCACTTTCATCTTCTGACTGTGCATCCAATCTTTCTTCCCTTCTTCCAGCCTGTATGCTTCCTCTCCTCCAGACCTCATTCCCTCCCCCAACTTTTTCTTCCTCTCTCCTTGCCCTTTCTTTCTTTTTTTTCCTCTTGATGCCCCCTTTCTTTTTTTCTGTTTTCCTTTTGTCTCCCTGCCTGCCCCCTTTCTTGCTCCCTACCCTCCACAAAGCCACTGCTGCCACCATTGGGGGAAACAGGCCCCAAAGCCACTGCCGCAACCATTGGGGGGAAAACAGGCCCCAAAGCCACCGCCGCAACCATCGGGGGAAACAGTCCCCAAAGCCACCGCCGCAACCATCGGGGGGAAAACAGGCCCCAAAGCCACCGCTGCAACCATCGGGGGAAACAGGCCCCAAAACCACCGCCGCAGCTGCCCCAAGCTCTCTCTGCTTCCCCCGACGTCAATTCTGCCGTCGGAGAGGAAGTTCCGCCCAGCAAGGCAGCGATTGGCTGGCCTGAACTTCCTCTCCGACTGCAGCCTTAGGGGATGTGCACAGCCGGAGCGGACCGCCCCCCCCCCCCTTGGTAGCCACTGAAGACGTGGCAGCGGCTCCTCTCACGAAGTCCGATGCAGTCGGGGATCTTGAGAGGAGCCGCCGCTGCATCTTTCAACTTTGGAAAATACAGGCCGCTGCCACCGCTTCCTCTCACTTCCCTCGAGTGAGCGATAGGGGAAAGCGTATGAGCGACGCCACTGAAAATAGTGAGCGATCGCTTATGCGCTCACCTTAGAGGAACACTGTGTGGGAGGTAACGGTGCTGGGGCCACTTCATAACATGATCAGATTTGATATAATAATAATAATAATAACTTTATTTTTCTATACCGCCATAGTCAAACTGACTTCTAGGTGGTTCACATAGAAAGAATGCTGGACAATCAGCGAATTACACAATGCAAGAAGAAGGAAGTTACATAATAATTAGGGGAGCATCGGGAAGAAATACATGAGAGAAAGAAATTACTTAATACATTGGGGTAATAAAGGGAAGAGTATCTGAGAGAGATCATCTGATTAGGCAAGGAATTTGTCAAATAGAACGGTTTTAATTGATTTTCGGAATGTGTTGTAGGTCTGTCTGGCTTTGTTTATGTGGTTTCCCAGCCAGGATTCCTGTCTGTTTGCTTGGAACGTGAAGGTTCTGTCTAGGAAGGATTTGTATTTGCAGTCTGTGATCTTTGGGTATGCAAAGATGTTTTTGTTTCTGGTAGTACGTGTGGGGTTGTGCAGAGTGAAGTGTGTTTGTAGGTAGGAAGGTGCTAGGCCCCAGACTTGTTTGTAACAGATACATGCAAATTTGAACAGTATTCGCACCTCCATTGGTAGCCAGTGTAATTTTTTGTAATAGGGGCTGATGTGGTCTTTTTTCTTCAATCCGAAGAACTGGCAGAATTTTAAATGTTAACAGTATGATTTTAAAAGTTATTCTGTATGTGATTGATAGCCAATGAGCAGTTTGTAAAAGTGGTGTAACGTGGTCATATATTTTTGAATTTGTTATAATTTTTATTGCTGTATTTTGTATTATCTGTAACCTTCTTATTTCTTTATTGATTATACCATAGTATAAAGTATTGCAATAATCTAACCTAGAGATGATTAATGAATGGATTAAAATGTTGAGAGCTTCAGGTTTTAGAACTTTTGATAATGATCTGATGAGACGTAGCTTATAAAAACAGTTTTTGATTACTGAGCTAATTTGGTAGTGATATGAGAGTTCCTGATCTAATATTACTCCCAATATTTTTGTTGTAGTTACTATTTGAAGAGGGGTGTTATTTAGAAGTATCTGTAGTAAGAATTTACGATCTTTTTAGAATATTGTTGGTTCTGTCTCAGACAATTTTCTGCTGAGGTATAAGGTAGGGTATTCCTCCTCGCCTACCCCCCTGGCTCAATACGGCACCACCCATGATGGGACATATACCCTGTCATAGTCACTTGGGATTTAATTCTGTTTATACTATATTATTCCTAATATATTTTGATAGCCTGATCTCCTTAGGTGTACTACTAATGTTTATTGGATAATTATGGTTGTGTAATTCATTATCCTCCATTTTGTTTCATTTAAGTTTAAATGTTGTCTAATCTTTGTTTTATTATTAATTTTATAAAATGCATTTCTGGTTCGTTTCAGTTTTTCAGTATTATTTTTGTAAGCCACTTTAATAATGTGATTGAAAGGCGATATACCAAATGTAATGATTTAGCGCATGCTAAAGCGCCCATTATATTCTGTGGACACATTAGCATTTAGCATATGCTAAATCAGCTAGTGCGTCTTAGTAAAAGACCCCCAAAATTATTAATTAAAATAAGGCACAGAGACTTCTTGCAAAGAAATAGATACTAAAGCAGAATTGTATCCTTTTTAGCTCTCTCCAGAGCAGGAAATTGGAAATAGTATACCGCCTGAATCACAAGCCATGTGAGACTTTGGGGGCTTTTTTTTTTTTTTTACTAAGTAGAGTTAAAAAGTAGCCTGCACTTTCCCTAGTGCAGGTCTTTCCCATGCAAACAGATCTCATGCAAATTCATTGGGGGAAGCCTGAAAACCTGATTGGAACACTGTCCTAGGCAAACAAGTGGGTTACCACCCCTCCAGGATAAAATAAATACATTTTAAAAATCCCACAAAAGTTTCAAGTTTAAGTTAAAGTTTATTAAAAATTTTATTTGGTCACTTATCAGATTTCTAAGCGATGCACAATGCCTTAAAATTGGGGATCATAAATACAGCATATTTGAACACAATACTAACACGACTTGGACAAACACACAGATCAAGGTAAGGATCTGTGTGCCTCTAACTGCACAGGAATACTGGCAGAGGTAGCAGGTAAGAAAAACTGCTTGGCAATTTCAGTGCACAAAAAGCAGAGAGAACAAAGAAACCTCTGTAAGCAGAACTGGCTCTGGGCTCTGCCCCTCTCTTCTTTCTACCAGCAGCTGACTTGCCAGGGCAAAAATCTGCCTTGGGAGCCTTTGAACTAATACATCTGAGAGGGCGCCTCCTAAACATGCATTAATCCTGTCCTGCCCCTGTGCAGTGTCATGAGAATATACGAACATAAGAATTGCCGCTGCTGGGTGAGACCAGTGGTCCATCGCGCCCAGCAGTCTGCTCACGCGGTGGCCCCCAGGTCAAAGATCAGTGCTCTAAAATGAGTCCAGCCTAACCTGTGTACGTCCCAATTTAGCAGGAACTTGTCCAGCTTAGTCTTGAAACCCTGGAGGGTGTATTCCCTACAACAGACTCCGGAAGATCATTCCACCTCTCCACCACTCTCTGGGTGAAGAAGAACTTCCTTACGTTTGTACGGAATCTATCCCCTTTCAACTTTAGAGAGTACCCTCTCATTCTCCCTACCTTGGAGAGTGTGAACAGTCTGTCTTTATCTACTAAGTCTATTCCTTTCAGTATTTTGAATGCTTCGATCATGTCTCCTCTCAGTCTCCTCATTTCAAGGGAGAAGAGGCCCTGTTTCTCCAATCTCTCACTGTATGGCAACTCCTCCAGCCCCTTGACCATTTTAGTCGCTCTTCTCTGGACCCTTTCGAGTAGTACCGTGTCTTTCTTCATGTACGGCAACTAGTGCTGGACGCAGTACTCCAGGTGAGGGCGCACCATGGCCCAGTACAGCGGCATGATAACCTCCGATCTGTTTGTGATCCCCTTCTTAATCATTCCTAGCATTCTGTTCGCCCTTTTTGCCACCGCAGCACATTGTGCAGACGGCTTCATCGTCTTGTCGATCAGAACTCCCAAGTCTCTTTCCTGGGAGGTCTCTCCAAGTACCACCCCGGACATCCTGTATTCATGCATGAGATTTTTGTTACCGACGTGCATCACTTTGCACTTATCCACGTTGAACCTCATTTGCCATGTCGCTGCCCATTTCTCGAGCTTGATTATGTCACTTTGTAGATCTTCGCAATCCCTCTGTGTCTTCACTACTCTGAATAATTTCAGGGAGGAGTCTGCAAATAGCGCATTATACCTGCTGCTTTCTCCTCTACAGTCAGAACCACATAGGGCTCCATTTCTGAGAGTTGTAAAATGTTTTTGCACTATTATAGGGCCCCAACACTTGTTTGCCTAGAGCAGTGGTAGGTAAACTCATTAGTCAAAGATCAGCAGTACAACTATTAAGAATTCTTTTGAGAGCCAAATTTCTTTTCAAGATAATAATATTTTATTTATTGACAAAAAATATTTTTTACATTAAAATAAAAATATGACAAAACACGCATTTAATGACACCCTGCTCGCCTGCACATAGTCAAAATCGATTCGTGGCAGAGCCTAGAGAATGACACGGTGAAAAAATTTGTCCCCATCCCCGTGAGCTCGGTCCCTGTCCCCGCAAACCATCTGATCCCATACACACAAGCCTCAAATAGTTTTATACTGAACTTATTAAAGTATAAAAAGAAACAATATTCTGTACAATTGTCAATTTATAAATCAGTGTCTTCTCCCTACTCTCTACTTCTCTTCCCCATTTCCCTTCAAAGTCCTCAGCCCACTCTCTCTCCACTTCCCTTCAAGCAAACAATTTTATATCATTTTCATTCTATTCATTCATAGAAATTAGAGCAAATAATGCCAGTCACATAACAAAACATGATTTTACAAAAATAATTCCCTGCACAGTCAAGCCTGCAAGGATTACTAGATGTCTTTCAGCAGCTCCCCTCCCTCCCCCTTACCTTTGTGGCAATTTTCTTTTTTTTTTTTTGTCTTCCAGCTGCCCGAGCTGGCTTTTATCAAGTCGCGTGTGGCTGCCGAAACTTCTCCTCTGATGCAACTTCCTGTTTCTGGTTGCGGCAGAGGAGAAGTTTAGGCCGCCACACACGACTTGATGAAAGCCTGCTCGGGCAGCTGGAAGACAAAAAAAAAAAAAGAAAATTGCCACAAAGGAGGGAGGGAGATGCCCGATCGGTTATGTTCCATTCTCTAGCTCAGGGGTGCCCACACTTTTTGGGCTTGCGAGCTACTTTTAAAATGACCATGTCAAAATGATCTACCAACAATAAAATTTAAAAAAACACAAAGCACAATGGTACGCAGAGAAAATGTTAATTATCTATATAATAAAATGCTAGCCCGCGCATGCGCACTCGCGAAAAGCGTGTTCCCTGATCCCTTTTCTGTCGGGATGTGGCCGCACGAGTGCGCATGCGTGCATATTACCTCACAACAGCCTCCCTACTCTCCACCTAGCGCTGCTTTCAAAGGGCCGGTGAAGGTCGGAGAAGGCGGCGAGCTCTGACACCAACAGCAGCGCCACTGCGGTCGGGAAAGCACAGCACAGCCGGCGACTCCCCCTTCCCGCCCTCACTCACTGCCAATACCACCATCTCCTCCTTCTCGCCGGCTCACCCACTTTTAAATGAAGAGAACACTGGCTTTGTTGTCTTCTGTCCACTGCGAGCCGCCCTCTCTGACTACTTCCTCTTTCCACTAGGGTTGGCCGCAGTGGATAGAAGACGCCAAAGCCAGCGGCTGTAACCGCCGATATCCATTCCTCCAGCGGAGGGTGAGGGTGTCTGGGAGGAGAGGGATCGCGGCCACTCAGCGCCCCCACCGAGGAGCCCAGCAACTTTCCGCTGCCCGGGACCCGACTCATTTGCCACCCCCCCTCTTCCCTTCCCGCGGGCCCGACTGGCGATTTAAGCAGCGTGTCCAGCAGTCTTCACATGCTGCTTCGGGCCCTTCTACCGCCCTGATTTGCTCCGGACGTGCCAGAGTAAATCAGGGCAGTAGAAGGACCCGAAGCAGCATGTGAAGACTGCTGGACACGCTGCTTAAATCGCCAGTCGGGCCCGCGGGAAGGGAAGGGGGGGGGGGGCGGCAAAGGACTCGGGACCGCGTTTGTAGTCGCGACTGTGGGAAGGGAAAGGGGGTAGAGGAAACGCTAATGCAGGCACAGGGAACTGGTGTGGGGGGAGGGAAATGGAAGGGGAGGGAATGCTGCTTTGGACAGACAGACAGAGGGAGGAAGGGAGACAGAAAGAAAAGAAGAAAGACACAGGGGCAGGTGCACAGGAAACTGGTGTGGGGGGAGAAAAATGGAGGGGGAGGGAATGCTGCTTTGCAGAGACAGACAGAGGGAGGAAGGGAGACAGAAAGAAAAGAAGAAAGACACAGGAGCAGGTGCACAGGGAACTGGTGTGGGGGGAGGGAAATGGAGGGGGAAGGAATGCTGCTTCGGACAGACAGACAGAGGGAGGAAGGGAGAAAGAAAAGACACAGGGGCAGGTGCACAGGGAACTGGTGTGGGGGAAGGGAAATGGAGGGGGAGGGAATGCTGCTTCGGACAGACAGACAAAGGGAGTAAGGGAGACAGAAAGAAAAGAAGAAAGACACAGGGGCAGGGAGATATACAGAAAGACAAACAGACAAAGGGGGCCAGGGACAGAGACAGACAGAAAGAAAGACAGCGGGAGTCGTGTCAGGAGGGGTGCGGGATGCGGCAGAAGGAACTTTTCCAATGGGTGCAACTGGGCGACTGTCGGGAACCTCTGATCAGGGGCAGAGCAAGGTAAGTGTATCATAGGGATAAGAAGGAGGAGGGTGGGAGAAAAAGGAAGGGACGCCTACTGCTGGACAGGGGGAGAAGGAAAGAGGTGCTGATGGACAGGGGGGAGGTAAAACAAAGGGAGAAGGGCTGCTGCTGCATAAGGAGAGCAGTGAAGGGGTGGTGGTGGACACAGGGGAGGTAAAAGGAAGGGAGAAGGGACAGGGGGAGCAGGCAAGGGGTGGTGATGGACAGCCAAGGAAAAAGAAAGACAGAAAGAAAGAAAGCGGCTAAGGAGAGAGAGAGAAAGAAATAAAGAGAGACACACACACATATATTCTAGAACCCGTTAATGTAACGGGCTATAAGACTAGTTATTTATATTCAACGGGTTTTCAAAGAGGTCAAGGCAGATGACTTTATGCAATGTCACCTCAGTAACAACTATACAAAAATAGACAAATATACCCCCTCCCTTTTTACTAAACTGTGATAGCGGTTTTTAGCGCAGCGAGCTGCGCTGAATGTCCTGCGCTGCTCTCAATGCTCATAGGCTCCCTGCGCTAAAAACCGCTATTGCAGTTTAGTAAAAGGAGGTCATAATGCAAAATATAGACAGCAGATATAAATTCTCAAAACGGACACATTTTGATCACTAAATCGAAAATGAAATAATTTTTCCTACCTTTGTTGTCTGGTAATTTCATGAGTCTTTGGTTGCACTTTGTTCTTCTGACTGTGCATCCAATATTTCTTCCCTTCTTTCAGCCTCCTGTATGCTTCCTCTCCTGCAGATCTCATTCCCTCCCCCAACCTTCTCTTTCTCCCTGCCCCCTTCTTTCTTTCTCTCTCCATGCCCTCTTTCTTTCTGTATGTCTGTCTTTATCTCTCTGTGCCCCCTTTCTTTCTTTCTGTCTTTCTCTCTCCCTCTTTCTCTCTCCATGCCCCCTTTCTGTCTGTCTCCCTATCTTTCTCTCTCCATGCCCTTTTCTTTCTCTCTCCATGCTCCCTTTCTGTCTGTCTCCCTGTCTTTTTGTCTCCCATCTCCCTTCTTTCTTTCTGTCTCCCTGCCCACCTTTCTTTCTTTCTTTCTCCCTGCCCTCCCCCAAGCCACCACCATTGGGAAACAGGCAGCCACCGAGTTCTGAGCTCTCCCTGCTTCTCTTCCCCGTAAAGAGGATGCTGAATCGCTGTGCCGACCAACCTTCCCCACCTGACATCAATTCTAACGTTGGAGAGGAAGTTCCGGGCCAGCCAGGCAGCGATTGGCTGGCCCGGAACTTCCTCTCCGACATCAGAATTGACGTCGGGTGGGGAAGGTTGGTCAGCCCGGCGCTTCAGCATCTTTTTTACAGGGAAGGGAAGCAGGTTGGGCACCCCTGCTCTAGCTAGCATAGCCGCGAGCTACACTCAAGTGGCTAAAGAGCTGCATGCGGCTCACCGCCCACTGGCCTAGAGCACACTAAAAAGTTAATCTTCCCTTGCTCCTATCCTATTAAGATTAGAGAATAGTTCCATAGAACACATTCCTGTGATTAAGCTTACAGCCTGAGAGCCAGATGCACTAAACAGGATCGGTAAGACCGCATGGGTCTGCTCCGATCTGATTTTTGGCCAATTCTAAAAGAGCTTTTAATGCACTAAAAATTTTGCATGCAAATGATTTGTGTAGACTAGAGCTTCATTGTACTGTAATCCCTTCTGTTCTGTCCAATTGATTGCTGTGAGAGCAACTCACACACATGTGCAGAGCTGGCAGGGGATGCTCGAATAGCTGAAAGGCAGGGGAAGTCTCAAAGTAGCCTCCTGCCACTCAGCTATTTGAGGCAGGAAAGTTTTTTTTTCTTTTTTTGTGGACACAGATGCTGTGTGTGTAACACATGAACAATATCTGTCCCATTAAAAAAAATAAAAAAGCCCCCTCCACCGCCGATGATGACCCTCCCCAACTTCTCCGCTATGAACCGCCACTGGGGACCAATGCCCTCCCCCCTCTTCCCAAACATCTTTGATCTTGGAGTGGAGGAATAGCCTAAAGTTTTGTGCAGCAACTTGAAACCTAGAGGAACTGGGTTTGATTTTCATTGCAGCCCCTTGTGACTCTGGGCAAGTCACTTAACCCTCCATTGCTCCAGGTACAAAAATAAGTACCTGTACATAATATATAAACTGCTTTGCCACCACAGAAAGGTGGTATATGAAGTCCTATCCCAACCCAACCCCTCTACTACCAGACATCATAGTATGAGACTGCAAGGCATCGACTCAGGAACAATATCACAAAATATTTCTTCCTGGAAGGGTAATGGAAACATGGGATAGCTCTTCCCTGGAGAAGGTGGTAGAGATAAAACATTAAAGAATTCAAAGAAGCCAGAGGATCCTTGGAGGGGCATAATCAAAACAAACGTCTAAGTCCGTTTTGGGCCTAGGATGCTAGTCACCCAAAGTTGGCAGCGTCCAAAGTCCATTCTCAAAAAATACATCCAAATTTTCTTTTTTTCAAAAATCGTCTACTTCTACATCCAACTGTTTGATCACCCAGACCACTAGTACATCTATCTTTATACGAGGGCTGTTCAAAAAGTATCAGACCTTAATATTCTTGTGTAAACAAATAAAGCCAGGGAGGCGTGGTTTGGTGCAAGTATATAGGTGACCCTAATGCGCATGTTTGAATTTTTTCCTGCCTACAGAATCTGTCAGATGCGGGCAGACCGCCGATGATTGAGGAAGTGTGAGCGCCGTCGAATTTTCATTTGTGACAAAATGACATAAAAAGTTTGAACATCGCTACTGCACTAAATTTTGTGTACAGCTTGGCGATTCCCAAGTGGAAATGATCCGTAAGATTCAAAAGGCCTTCGAGAACAAAGCAATGGGCACCACACAGATAAAGGAATGGTACAACTGCTTCAGAGATGGCCGCACATCAGTGGAGAGTGAAGCACATTCTGGTAGGCCCTCAACATCCAGAAATGAGATTGTAATTGACCAAGTGAAGACCATGGTGATGCAGGATCATCGAATCACAATCAGAGAACTTGCAGATGAGGCGAGCATCAGTGTAGGATCCGTTCATTCCATTTTGAGTGAGGATTTGGGCTTCAGGAGAATTTCAGCGAAGTTTGTGTCAAAGCTGCTAATGATCGAACAGAAACAACTCCGTTTGGAGATCGCACAGGACATGCTGGAGACTGTGAACAGTGATCCCAACTTCCTTAGCACGGTGATCACTGGCGATGAGTCCTGGGTTTATGGGTACAGCCAGAAACTAAGTTGATGTCATCACAATGGAAGCATTCAACATCCCCGAAGCCAATAAAAGCAAGGCAGGTCCGCAGCAATGTCAAAAGTCATGATGACTGTCTTCTTTGACTCCAGTGGCGTGGTTCATCATGAGTACACACCACACGGCATAACCATCACCAAGGGGTACTAACAAGAGGTTCTGCATCGCCTTCGTAATGCTGTGAGATGCAAATGGACGGATCTGTGGGCAGCAGGCAATTGGCAGCTCCATCACGGTAATGCACCTGCCCATTCTTCACATTTGATATGGAGTTTCCTGGCCAAACACAACACACCTGTGATTCCTCAGGCTCCCTACTCTCCCGACATGGCTCTGTGTGACTCCAGGCTTTTCCCCAAGTTGAAAATGCTCCTGAAAGGGACCAGATTTCAGTCAAGAGAAGACATCATGCAGAATGCAATGGACCAGTTGCGAGCAATCTCAAAAGAAGCATTCCAGCACTGCTTCCGACAGTGGCAGAACCGTCGGAAGAAGTGTGTGGCAGCCCAAGGGGACTACTTTGAAGGAGATTAGTATAAGATTGTTGTATCTGAATACAAGTATTTTTTATGAATAAAGGTCTGATACTTTTTGAACAGCACTGCTCCCAGCACTCCGCGCCATTGCTCCTCTGGTCTGTCACTGCCATCCGGAAGGGCCAGCTCTCTCCTCCCCTCGCTCTCCAGCAGGTCCCCTCTCAGGAAGGTTAGGAGCACCTAGTTCTTGTAGCACCGACCAGGCCTCCGCCACTGTACGAACCCGTCTCGTCACGCTCCCCACCGTCAGTGCCAAGGCAAATGGGTAAAGCCACCAATATCTGAGGCCCTCTCTGCGGAGATAGGTGGTCACCGCTTGCATATCCTTCCGCTTCCGCAAGATGGCAACTGCCACATCCTGATAAATGTCCACCCGCAAATTATTCCATTTGTAATCCCTCTGCTTCCGCGCTGCATGGAATATTTCCTCTTTTACCCGAAAGCTGCCCAGGCACAGAACAATGTCACGGGGCAAATTGGATTTAGGACGCCCCAAAGCCCGATGCGCTCGTTCTATTTCTATTTCCGGCACCCAACCCTCACCTGCCAGTGCACTAGTGAGGATGTCTGTACAGATGTCCAAGGCTGTCTGGCGGGCATCCTGATAGGCACTTTCTTCCGGCACCCCTCGGATCCACAGATTACACTGCCGGGATCTGTTCTCTAGATCTTCCAACTTGTCCCACATCGCCAACTCCTCCGCGTGGACTCCCGCCACTGCCTGCTGCACTGCTATGATATCCTCAGTCATAGTGTTAACATGTGCTTCCACCGCATCTTGCCTTTTCACAAGCTCCCCCAGATCCTGTTTTAAATCCGTTACTGCTTTTGTGACATCATGGCCAGGGACTGCATTTCTTTGCGAATATCCAGCAGCAATTCTCGCAGGGAGTCTGGCACCTCCAGGGAGCCCCCTGCACACCATTGCCTGGTCTATCCTGGAGGTCCACACCGCCCCCCCAGAGCAGCGTCCAACACCGCCATCTTGGCTGCCTGCGTTGGGCTTACTCCTGCTGTCTTTGGGACTCCTTGCTTCTTTCCCGCAAACCCGTAGCTGTCCAATTTTCTCCGTGTGGACATCCTACGCGTCCATCAGCCAGTTGCAGGAATGTGGGGGGTCGCGGTTGCTGCTGGTGGGGTGTGAAGGTTAAGATGTTCAGCATTTCCACCCGGGTTCCCGACAGAATCACCTCTTCAGTAGCAAGACTTCCAGGCCACTCCACACCACCATTCCACGTTGGCGTGCTCTGCCAACAATCAAGTCTGACTGATATCACTCACTAGCAGGAAGAGAGGCCACCCGGGGCTCCAAGCAAGGAACCAGCTCCCACCAATGTGGGCCAAACTCCTTCTCCCCCAGTAATCTGCATCCAATGGAGCCACCCAGGGTAAAGGAAAATTCTCTGCAGCAACACGAAGGAATCACTCAGCAATAAGCCACCGCTAAGCAACAGTGGGTGCAGTACCAAAACAAGCAGGCCAATGAGGAGCCCTGAGCCCCTCTGTGAAGCAACCTTCTTGACATGCGCTCGCCCGAGATCAGGAGTGTTACAGGTATTGACGCCTCTGTATAAGACTTGGTGAGATCTAATTTAGATTATGTACAGTTCTGGAGCCCACACCTTCAAAAAGATATAAAAAGGCGTATGGGGGACAGACTTAAAGATCTCAATCTGTATACTTTGGAGGAAAGGTGGGAGAGGGGAGATATGATAGAGATGTTTAAATACCTATGTGATGTAAATACGCATGAATCGAGTCTCTTTTGTTTGAAAGGAAGCTCTGGAATGAGAGGGCATAGGATGAAGTTAAGAGGTGATAGGCTCAGGAGTAATCTAAGGAAATACATTTTTATGGTAAGGGTGGTAGATGCGTGGAACAGTATCCCAGAACAGGTGTTGGAGACAGAGACTACTTCTGAATTCAAGAAAGTTCAGGATAGGCACCTGGGGTCTCTTAGAGAGAGGAAGAGATAATGGTTATTGTGGATGGGCAGACTGGATGGGCCATTTGGCCTTTATCTGTGTATTGCTATTATTCTAAGGGTAATGCTATATCCCACTTTCCCTTCCCCTCACCAGCTCCCTGACTGGGAAAATTAATAGCATACACAGATGACTGAAAGCATAATATAGGTTTATTCATACAATTTTATAATAATGAAATCATGCAGTAAGGAATCAATAATTTATTACCATATATTACATCATCACTCCGATATCGGAGGCAGCGCATTCATCTCATATCAGCATCACACGGCTCTTCAGCAGTGGAGAAGTCCCGAGAAGTCCCGATTCCACTGAGTTCTGCCTGTCTTTTTATGCCCAGATTATGGTCAGGATCCGGTTAGGCACTTTTTTACTCAAAGTATTATGGTCAGGATCCGGTTTATGTATTGTGCTCAAACATGAGCATATCACAGACAAGGTCACTAACCATTTATGCACATCCTGTCTTTTCCCCCCCTTCTCTCGATTGAATCATCCATATCCTGTCTTGCCAGGTGCAAGTTATCTTTCTGAACTCTAGTTCCCCTTTTAAAAAAAGAAAGTTGTTATTCCGTATTAAGATCCCTTTTTGCATGGCAGATGGTTTCTTAAACAGCCATTGTTACTAAAAACAACTCTCATATCATATATATCCCATACGTATCACATTCGGTCCTTAACAATGAGTGTTGTATGTAACCATCATCACTTTTTGTTGTTTACAACAAATGCCATATGCCACATAACAATTAAAATTATTACCAGAATAACAACTATTAACAGAGGATGGATGATCCAATCCAGAGTCGTTTTGGCTGAAGGTGAGTATCCTAAAAATATATCCCACCAATGATGTGAAGTAGCATCAGCTATTCCTGATCCTATTGTCACTATCGAGTCTGCTGCAATAGTGGTGGTAAGCTGATGAGCCATAATACTTTGATTTAGGTATCGGATGGCACTCTGTATTTTGGTTGATTGAGTTAATATTTGCTTAAATCTGGTCAAATTTAAATCCCAATTTGGAACATCCCATTTAGTGCTATTCCAAATGATAGCTACATTCTTATCCACATCGGAAGTTAATATGAATGTGTCATTTTCCCAGTGTAATACTGAAATGTTATGAATACATCCCGAAAAAGGCACTGCCATTCCTGGTATCACTGGTTGATCAGTTACTACACATACTACTTGTGGTGCTATTTCGACCATATACCTATAGGTTATTGGTATAATAGTCCATTCACATTTGTTTACAGTATTTTGCAATAAACATGGTTCATATACAGCAGATTGTAATTTACAAACTTTTCCACTTAAAGTGTCATCACAAAAAGTTAAATCATGAGTACGATTATGCATATCTATCACCTGTCCATAAAAGGTGGGGGTCCAAAAGTGTTGATTAGGAGCTGACCCAATTAGTAAAGGCATCACTATGTATTTACACATTATACTCTGTTTGGTTACATTGTAAATGGTAAAAATATCCCTGACATAGGGTTTCCTCACACCTTATCCCCGAACTAGGTATTTGTAGCCAATGGCCTGCACGGATTACATCAGAAAAAACGGTCCTCCACACTTGTTCATTTGCTGTCAAAAGTTGTGTTTGAAAGACATTTTTCTGTTGTTGCTGCTGTAATGTTTGCAAAGAACATATAGTCCAATTGATTATGTGAGTAATATTAGTATCTATAAGGAAGGTTAGAGAATTACTAGCATTAAAAAGATCTAACATATCATTAGTTAAAGCATCATTAATTTTACTTCCAGGTGCTACAATTTTGTATTGCCTGCTATTTCTGTTTCGTATTTAATTCTGGGAACACAGTCTTTAATCAACATAGAAGTGACACATGGGCAGTGACATTTACCACTACTTGACTCTGATATAGGGCATAAAAGATATACCCTCTTCTGTCATTGTGAGGGCCTTTCCATATGTCCACATTAGTTGTGATGTTAGCTATTGTACATCTCTGTCCTTTTTCACAACTAAACTTTTCCTGTTGTCGTCTGCTGGTAGCACTTCTCCATCCCCATTGAAATCGAGCATTGTCATCCAAAACCAGACGCCTAGCCGGAGTCCATCCTTCTACGTGACCCAAAGATACGATACCAAGGACTGTGAATACGCCTAGGACGATTAGGGTTTCCTGTAAGATTAAACACAATATTACTCCCGTAGGTAACATTTCTCCTGTGGGACATATTCCCATTTTTCTACACCAGGCCTCATTATCAATAGCGTACGGTCTTGTCCCACTGCTATCACCTCAGCAGGAGAAGGGGGACCATTTCGGTTGCTAATCCATATTTTGGCCCCAACATTTACAGTATTTGTGGATCCAAACCCTTTTGCCCCCTAACCGTCAATTCTGTAGGGGCTGTGGTTTCTCTCACCGGAGCTATATATATAGGAATTAGCAACAGTTGTGCAATTCTTTCTCCCTGTGCTATTATTACCTCCTCCGCACCTAAGTTAATTAGTATTACCCTAACCTCCCCTTGATAGTCAGAATCAATTACCCCTCCCAAGACAATTATTCCTTTTGAGGCATAACTGGATCTGGTTACCAATTGCCCATAATGTTCTTTCAGAATTTTTCTCTGTGTTCTCCACAGCTCTAGTGGTGGAATGTGGTACTGCGGGTCAGTGTAAATCCTGGAAGGAAAGCACATGGTCATTAACAAAAAGAACAAAGAAAAGAAACACATGAAACGTTTTCCCCTCTGTTAAACATGACTAGTTCTTGTATCGCAGAGTGTGTTGAATTGTTGAAAAGATTCAAAAAAGGTTTGTTTTTTTTTCCTGAAACACAAAACACACAGATTAAATAGACTTATTTCAGGGTCCTGTGGCACCAAATATGGCCACAGGAAAATTTAAACAGGCAGATACATTCTAAAATTAGACTGTCTTTTTCCTAACATCAGGGAATTATTCTTCTTAATCCATATTCTTTATTAGGTTCCTATCCTAAAGAGCTTACTTGTAAAAAGTAAGCAAAATTTCAATTCCGAATCCATCCACTTACATAAAAGCTTATTATAATTGTTCATTTCCGGTAACGAGGTTAACAAGCCTTTTGTTTCACATTTATTTTAATTGTATAGGTACTTAACCTCTACTTTTGTTAATCTTTTTATTTTAAACTTCCCAATTTTAATTTTAAAATGCATTTAAATTTAATTACTCCCTAATCATACATTTCGGGCAATGCATACTTTTAAAAATACTTTATAAACCATGCAGGGGCACAAAAAGTCATATTCAAAACTAATTTGAAACACTGAGATAAAAATACAAAGGCAAGGAAACTTTTTCCTGTTGTACACCGTCACAAACACAATATTTCTTTTAAGCATGGCATCTATTGCTAGAATAAATCTTTCTTCTTTTCAGAAAAGTATTCTTTTACTGTAACATGCCTGAGATCCGGCTTTCACATACCTTATCTTCAAACAAATGTGCTGTATAAACCAGCAGGCACTCTTACGACTGCCAGAACACGTAACTATCTGGCTTGACAAAATTATTTGTCTCAAATCACATTCCTTATTCTAACATACTTTGCATTCAATTTCCAGCCTTGAAACCAGCTAGACTTTTTAAACCTTTATTTTTCTTTCCTAAACCATCTCGTTTAATATCACATCCTGATTCCTTCCGACCCTGCATTACCTTTCTTTAACATATTTTGTTTTTTTTTTCTTGTTCTCGTACAGAACTTTCAGACAAACAGCTCCTAAACTACTAAAGTACCTTAATTGTTCTTAACAGCACAGATCTACACTGCAAAAACTCTTCCCTATGTGTGCTCGTAAAGTTTTCATTCTAAAAATCTAAAAATCCTCCTGCTGCTAACAAGGTAATTGCAAGTTACTACATTTTAAATCCACCATATGTTAATATTTAAGCACATTTTAAAGATCGATACCTATTTCTGAAAGATATCTCAGCAGCTCAAAGAAAATCTCCATACTGTGGAATTTCCCTCCTTCTCTTCTTTTTATACTTATATTGTGCCACTTTTACAGCTGCTCTTTCTGCTACATCCTGATAATGTTCCAGTTTATCCTTTAATAATTTACTATTACATTCCAGCACCAGACACCGTCCCTCTAATTCTAACTTACTCTGTTCTACTCTCCCTTTCTCTTTAAGTGCCATCTGCAACCGCTTGTGCACCCCACGGTATGCAGAGGCCAACACCCAACTCCTTCGAGCCAGGGTAACTGCTTCACCTGTTTTCACAGGGATTGTTTCAAGTACTTGTACCACATTCTTTGGTTTAAGTGCCGTCTGCAACCGCTTGTGCACCCCACGGTATGCAGAGGCCAACACCCAACTCCTTCGAGCCAGGGTAACTGCTTCATCTGTTTTCACAGGGATTGTTTCAAGTACTTGTACCACATTCTTTGGTTTAAGTGCCGTCTGCAACCGCTTGTGCACCCCACGGTATGCAGAGGCCAACACCCAACTCCTTCGAGCCAGGGTAACTGCTTCACCTGTTTTTACAGGGATTGTTTCAAGTACTTGTACCACATTCTTTGGTTCAAATTCCCTTAACTCCTTATTCCATGATTCCACCAATCCATGATTGGCCATTTCTGCCACTATTATTTCATACGGGTCCCCGGTCCAGCCAGGTATCCCTGCAGGTTCTTTTTTAGATTTCTCCTTACGCCGGAACATTGTTCGGTCTTATTTACGGAGATCCTGCCGACTATGCCAATTAATGTATTGCTATTATTCTAAGGGTAATGCTATATCCCACTTTCCCTTCCCCTCACCAGCTCCCTGACTGGGAAAATTAATAGCATACACAGATGACTGAAAGCATAATATAGGTTTATTCATACAATTTTATAATAATGAAATCATGCAGTAAGGAATCAATAATTTATTACCATATATTGCATCATCACTCCGATATCGGGGGACTAGCGACCATCATCGGAGGCAGCGCATTCATCTCATATCAGCATCACACGGCTCTTCAGCAGTGGAGAAGTCCCGAGAAGTCCCGATTCCACTGAGTTCTGCCTGTCTTTTTATGCCCAGATTATGGTCAGGATCCGGTTAGGCACTTTTTTACTCAAAGTATTATGGTCAGGATCCGGTTTATGTATTGTGCTCAAACATGAGCATATCACAGACAAGGTCACTAACCATTTATGCACATCCTGTCTTTTCCCCCCCTTCTCTCGATTGAATCATCCATATCCTGTCTTGCCAGGTGCAAGTTATCTTTCTGAACTCTAGTTCCCCTTTTAAAAAAAGAAAGTTGTTATTCCGTATTAAGATCCCTTTTTAAATGGCAGATGGTTTCTTAAACAGCCATTGTTACTAAAAACAACTCTCATATCATATATATCCCATACGTATCACAATCTGCCATTTTCTTCTCTCTGCTACTGCGACCCACCCCTTAGGAAATAGGAAGTTACATCAGAGAGGGTGGGCCGTAGTAGCAGAGAGAAGACGGTGCTGGAGGCAGAGTGGTTTGTGTGAGTCGCTGCCACCAGCAGCAACCTTTGCGAGGTAAATTAAGGTAGACTTGGGAGGCAGGGACGACGGCCTGGAGAGGAGGGGATGGGAGATGCCTGTGGAGGAGGGGTTGGGAGATGCTCGGGGAGGAGAGCAGCAATTGAAGTTCAGCAGAAAGGGAAGAGTGAAAGCTGTCAAATAGGCAGTCTGGCCAGCGTTACAATGCCACTGCCTGAAGAGTTACCCTGTTAATAATAGTAATAATAATGATAAGAATCCTGAAGAATAGCTGCAGCACTGCTCGTAGTTCAGTGATGGCTGTAGCTTACTTTGTGAAGGGGAACAGTATTGGGATAATTTTATTTAGATTATGAAGGAAATTATAAACCTATGATTTCTGCTGTTATGAATTGTACAGAGGTCAGTGTTTCTCACTGCAGGCCATTGCCATCCTACAAAAGAGGAGTCTGTACAGAAGCAGACATTACTGAACACATGTTTTTGCTAAGTCCAGTGATTTACTATTGCATGTCAGAGAGAGCATGTGCTGGGAGCTGCCAAGAACATTTACTCTCTTTCAGAAAAGGTGGTGCCAGAAAATGTCACTCATTAGTGATAGGCAGTCTGATTCTAGAAACAGTAGGGGAGGTAATTAAGTAACCCCCCTTTTACTAAGATGTAGTAGAAGTTTCTACCGCAGTCCGTCGCGCTAAATGCTCTGAAGCTCATAGAAATCCTATGATCATCGGAGCATTTAGCACCCCTTAGTAAAAGAGGACCTATAATATTACTACAAACCATGTATGTATTTTCCGGGGTGTATTTATAGAAATCACAGATTTGTAAAATTGTATAAGATAAGCTGAAAACTTTTGTATTCGAGTCAAAAAATCTGTTTTCTGGTGATCTCTGTTTCCCAGTGCTAAAAAAATATAGCACTTTTACATATAGCTGTGATGACTGGTTATTGATGGATGGGAATCTAGAGATCTTGAACTGGACTGTTTCAGGTTGCCCAGAGATACTGGTTACCTCTTGATGTTTGGTGAGAAGTTTATTCTTGCTCTGATATGGTTGGGTCATTCTGTCTAGTCCCTTCAATACCTCTGAATATCTCATGAGTACCTGAATGTAAACCGCTTGGACAACCTCCACTGATAGACAGTATATAAATAACTCAAATAAATAATAAATAAAATTTTATTTTCCTCCTGTTAGTGCATAGGCAATCTGGAATTATGAAAACTTTGAAAGTGGTTTATGTGACTGAATTACTTGGCCAAGTACTTCTGCTTATTTTACAGCTGGGGATAGTTCTATTTTAATCTCAGTGTTTCACTCTGTGGGCTAGTTTAGGGATATTCTTCTTTCCTGTCTGAAGGATTCTCATGCCTCTCTGGATTACTCCCATCTTTCCTGGTTGAGGGGTTTCCAGTCTGTTCCTTCAATTGCCATAAAATTGAGTGACAGGAGCTGCAAAATTGTGTGTGATACTGCAGTGCTGCCGCCTGGTGAAAAACCTACATTTGGCATGCCACGGGTGGGGGTTAGCATGCCAGAGGTCTTTTTGTTTATAGCTAGAAGTACAAGACCCTGTGCTAAAAAAGACACAGACACACACACATTAAGAAGGCAATATTTTATTAGTTTTGCTCAACAGGGCCAGATTAACGTTTTGACTAGGTGAGGCTGTGGCCCAGGATGCCAGCAATAAAAAGCACCAAATGCCCGAGCTCATGATGTCACTGGCCCCATAGGTTAAACTTGGCTTCTTACCAGAGTGTAGTTTGGGAAGCTTGCTATCTTGCCATTACCTTCTGCCATTCTCCTGGTGTGGCCTCTCTCTCCAACCCCCCATAGAGTCAGGTCTCGTTCTCCCCTGTCTGCCCATTCTTGGCTGTAGTTCTTCAGTATTTGGGCTGCTGGCAGTCTCAGTGAGGTGAGCCTGCTGCCAGAAGCCTTCTCTCTGCTATGACTTACTGTTCCCACATAGGCAGGATGCTACAGACAGAAGGCTTCTGGGATAGGCCAAAGGCAGCAGGCTCACTTCACTGAAGCTGCTGGCAGCCCAAATATTGAAGAACTGCGGTGCAAAGGGGACAGATTGAGGAGAGTGATATCTGACTCTGTTGGGGGGGTGTTGGACATAGGGGGAGAAAGAGGTCATACTAGACCCCATGTGGGGGGAGTGGGGGTTTGGGTGTTGGTAGGCGAGAGAAAGCACACATGGGAATGGGGTTTGAAGGAGGGAGACATAAGCATCTGGGGGGGGTTGGTTGGAAGGAGAGAGAGATAAACATCCATGGCTGGGGGGTAGGTAGAGATGCTACTGGGGGGAGCTTTTGGGGAATAGAGAGGGAAAAAGGAGGGGCAGATACTAGGATATGGTGAAATTGAGGAAGTGATGGATCCAGGCAGGGGGAGGGGGTGAGAGAGATGCAATACAATAGGGACGTAAGGGGTTGGGGAGGGGAACAAAACAGAAAGGGTGTAGGATGAAGAATGGAACAGAACAGAAGGTGGATGGAGCTGAGGGGTATGAGTTGGGGGAATGGGAACGATGTAGAAACTAGATGGGACTACGGGTGAGGGGGAGGAAGGAAATAAAGCAGATGACCGAAGGGGAGAAGAAGGTGACTGGGGCTTAATGACTGACTGGGAGAGTGCTGGGGAGAAGAGCAGGGAATTATGGATAGGAGATATGAAATGGGAATTTCAAGCGGATAGTGAGTACTTGGCAGTAGAGAATGTCAAGGGGACAAATTTTTCCCTATCCCTGCGAGAACTAATTTTCCCATCCCATCCCGGAGAATTATTTTCCTGTCCCTGCCCTGTTCCTGCAAGTTCTGTCCTCATCTTAAAATCTATGTCCACTTAAAATCATAAGAGTTTGAGGCTTGTGCAGTTAAGGCAGAGCTTACAGGAATGGGACAGGGGCAGCAACAAAACTCACAGGGTCGGGATGGGGAAATTGAGTTCCTACAGGGATGGGGAAAGCACAGTTACTTATCGTAACAGGTGTTATCCAGTAGTGCTGCCCGATTCAGGAAAAAAAATTTTGATTTGATTCGATTCAGCCTACTGAATCGATTTTTCGATTTGATTCGATTCAATATTCCTGCCCAATTGGGTGTTTTTTTCAAATATCCTGGTGGGTTTATTTTATAGCCTCTTCACCCCCTTTGCCTTCTCCTAACCACACTGGCACTGTGGTGTAAACAAAATAAACAAACAAAAAAGACTTTTCCTCTTTCTGTTAAATCCTAGCTCACGTTTGTGGTCTAACAAAAGCTCTGGCAGGATACACGTTTCAAATCTGACATATTGTAATCACAAAACAGAAAATAAAATTATTTTTTCTACCTTTTATTGTCTGGTCATTGTTCAAATCTTGTTGGTCCCAGGCTCTGGTTGTCTTCTGATAGCTTGCTTGCCAGGGTCTCCTTCTTTCTTCTTTCTCCATGCTAACCATCCATCTGCCATCTCTGTTCTCCCCTTCCGTTTCCTTTCCCTCCCCTGGAGGTCTGGCATCTTTCCTTTTTTTCATCTCCATCTACAGATCCACCTTTTCTCAACTACCCTTTCATCCAGCATCTCTCCCTTTCTGTAACTTTCATCCCTAAATCCCATTGTCCACCATCTCTCTCCCTCTCCTCTGTTTTTAGACCCCTTATTTCTTCCCCCAGAAGTCCGGCATATGCACGTCTTTTTGAACCCCCCCCTTCCCTCCCTCCCTCCCTCCGTGTATTTCTACAACAGGGCCCCCTCCCCTGAACGTCTGCACCCCCCTGAAGGCCTGCGTATTCAATTTACCTAATTTCAGCAGCCTGCCCTGCATAAGATCGCTGGCTCTAGCGATATTTGCAAGCTGCCATACGTCGTCCGAGTTATCTTCTCTCTGCCGCGGTCCCGCACCTCCTCTGATGCCAGAGAAGGGGCGGGACCGCGGCATAGAGAAGACAACTCGGACAATGTATGGCAGCTTGCAAAGATCATAGAAACATAGAAATAGACGGCAGATAAGGGCCACAGCCCATCAAGTCTGCCCACTCCAGTGACCCTCCCTATCTATCTTTGCAGATAGATCCCACATGTCTATCCCATCTGGCCTTAAAATCTGGCACACTGCTGGCCTCAAGACTATTCCAGCGATCAACCACCCTTTCAGTGAAGAAGAACTTCCTAGTGTCACTGTGCAGTTTCCCGCCCCTGATTTTCCACGAATGCCCCCTTGTTGCCGTGGGACCCTTGAAGAAGAAGATGTCTTCTTCCACCTCGATGCGGCCCGTGAGATACTTGAATGTCTCGATCATATCTCCCCTCTCTCGACGTTCCTCGAGTGAGTAGAGCTGCAATTTCCCTAACCGCTCCTCGTACGGGAGCTCCTTGAGTCCCGAGACCATCTTGGTGGCCATTCTCTGGACCGATTCCAGTCTCAGCACATCCTTGCGGTAATGCGGCCTCCAGAATTGCACAACAGTACTCCAGGTGCAGTCTCACCATGGATCTATACAGTGGCATAATGACTTCAGGTTTACGGCTGACGAAACTCCTGCGTATGCAACCTATTATTTGCCTTGCTAGTGCCAGCGATCTGCAGGGCAGGCTGCTGAAATTAGGTAAATTGATGCGGGGAAGCCACTTCCCGACTGACCCTCCCCACTCGCCCTCTAAAGCAGGAGCGGCAGGCCAGCAAGAGGCAGTGCTGCTGCTCCTGCTTTAGGGGCGAGAGGGGAGGGTCAGTCAACGAATCGGGAGACTGATTTTTTTGTCGTGGTAAATCGATTCGAATTGTGAATCGGGCAGCCCGATTCTCAGCTTCCCCAGCCCGATTCTAATTTTCCCCATCCCCCCCTGCCCGATTCTCAGCTTCCCCAGCCCCCCTGCTCGATTCTCAGCTTCCCCAGCCCCCCTGCCCGATTCTCAGCTTCCAAGACTCACCAGCCCCCTGCCGATTCCCAGCATCCATCCCCAGCCCCCAAGACTCACCAGTCCCCCTGCCGATTCCCAGCCTCCATCCCCAGCACTCAAGACTCACCAGCCCCCCTGCCGATTTCAGCTTCCATCCCTAGCCCCAAGACTCACCAGCCCCCCTGCCGATTTCAGCTTCCATCCCCAGCCCCCAAGACTCACCAGCTCCCTTCCAATTTCAGCTTCCATCCCCAGCCCCCAAGACTCACCAGCCCCCCTGCCGATTTCAGCTTCCATCCCCAGCCAAGACTCACCACCCCCTGCCGATTTCAGCTTCCATCCCCAGCCAAGACTCACCACCCCCTGCCGATTTCAGCTTCCATCCCCAGCCTCGCTGATGATTTTAGCTTCCATCCCCAGCCCCCAAGACTCACCAGCCCTCCTGCCGATTCTCAGCCCTCAGCCCCCCCTGCTGATTCTCAGCCCCCACGCCAATTCTCAGCCCTCCTGTTGATTCTCAGTCCCCCCGCCGCCGATTCTCAGCCCCCCGCCACCACCGATTCTCAGCCCTTCTACCGGTTACCCTTTGCTTGTGAGGTCTGCTCGCTCCCCCCTCGACGCTCCCACATCCTTTCATTTCTTCTGATGTAACTTCCGGTTTCGCAAAACGAGTCCGGCGGCCGGTGGTGAAAAAAAGAATTAACTTGAATCAGGGCTGAATCGGTGAGTCCGTTTTTTTACCAAAACGAACCGATTCGAATCGATTCACCTGATTTGAATCGGTGAACCGATTCATATCGTGAATCGGGCAGCACTATTATCCAGGGACACAGGCAGCTATTCTCAACATATGGGTGACGTCATCCATAGAGCCCAGATGCGGACAGCCTCGCAAGCAGACTTGCTTGTAGAAACGTAGAAGTTTCGAGTCAGCCGCACCACGCATGCGCGAGTGACATCCCACCCAGCACAGGGCGAATCTCCTCAGTTTGGATAGCTAGCAGAGAAGCCAACCAGGAGAGGTGGGTGGGTTGTGAGAATAGCTGCCTGCTGTCCCTGGATAACATCTGTTATGGTAAGTAACTGTGCTTTATCCCAGGACAAGCAGGCAGCCTATTCTCAACATATGGGTGACCTCCAAGCTAACCAGAATGGGATGGTGGGGGAATTGGCAACATAGGAGAATAAATTTTGTAATACTCTCCATCCTGTCTGGAGAAAACATCCAGGCAATAGTGAGAGGTGAAAGTATGAACCGAGGACCAGGTAGCAGCTTTGCAAATTTTCTCAATAGGAGTGGATCTGAGGAAAGCTATGGAAGCTGCCATTGCTCTGACTTTGTGGGCTGTGACTCGACTCTATAGTTGTAGTCCAGCCTGGGCATAGCAGAAAGAGATACAAGCAGCCATCCAGTTGGAGATGGTACGTTTAGAGATTGGATGTTCTAACTTGTTTGGATCAAAGGAGACAAAAAGTTGAGGAGCAGTTCTGTGTGGTTTGGTGCGTTCCAAGTAGAAGGCCAAAGCACGTTTACAGTCCAGAGTATGAAGAGCTGATTCTCCAGGATGAGAATGAGGTCTTGGAAAAAACACTGGAAGTACAATAGATTAGTTGAGATGAAATTCTGAAACCACTTTAGTTAAGAATTTAGAATGAGTACGGAGGACCACTTTATCATGATAGAAAACTGTGAAAGGTGGATCAGCAACTAACACTTGCAGCTCACTGACTCGTCGAGCAGATGTGAGGGCAATGAGATACACCACTTTCCAATTAAGATACTTCAGATGAGCCGTAGACATTAGTTCAAATGGAGGCTTCATCAATTGAGCAAGAACAACATTGAGATCCCAAACCACTGGAGGCGGTTTGAAAGGGGGGTTTAACATTGAAAAGACCTTTCATGAATTTGGAAACCACCGGATGAGCAGAGAGGGTTTTCCCTTCAATAGGCTGATGGAAAGCAGCAATTGCACTGAGATGGACTCTGATAAATGTAGACTTGAGACCAGAGGAGGATAAATGCAAAAGATAATCTAAATCAGAAGATAAGGAGGAATCTTGAGGCTCCTTATCATGAGAGATGATCCACATAGAAAATCTAGTCCATTTTTGGTGGTAGCATTGTCTAGTGGTAAGCTTTCTAGAAGCCTCTAAAATGTCTCTTACAGGTTGAGAAAACTGAAGAGGAGTTATATTGAGAGGTACCAACCTGTCAGGTGCAGAGACTGCAGGTTGAGATGAAGTAGAGATCCTTGACTCTGTGTAAGCAGAGACGGAAAAACTGGTAGAAGGAATGGCTCCCTGCTGCTGAGTTGAAGTAGAAGGGAGTATATCAAGGTTGTCTTGGCCACCGAGGAGCTATCAGAATCATGATGGCATTCTCAAGAGTCTTGAGAATGAGAGGGAATGGAGGAAACACATACAGGAAGAGATTAGTCCATTCCAGTACAAAAGCATCTGCCTCGAGGCGATGAGGAGAATATATCCTGGAGTAGAACTAAGGCAGTTTGTGATTGTGGGGAGATGCAAAGAGATCTATCTGAGGAGTTCCCCACTGCGAAAAAATTTGATGAAGAGGCGAGGAATTGAGTGTCTATTCGTGAGGACTCAATTTGTCCGCCAAACAGTTTATCGGCCCTTGAATGTAGACAGCTTTCAGGAAGGTGTTGTGGAGGATTGCCCAGTGCCAAACCTTCAGAGCTTCTTGACAAAGGGAGAGAGATCCCGTCCCTCCCTGTTTGTTGACATAGTACATGGCGACTTGGTTGTCCGTCCGAATAAGGACTACCTGGTTGTGAAGAAGATGTTGAAAAGCTTTGAGAGCATTGAAGATCGCTCTGAGTTCCAAGAGATTGATATGACACTGACGGTCCGTGCTGGTCTAGTGGCTTTGAGTATGGAGACCATCGAGATGAGCTCCCCAAGCGTAGGTCGAGGAATCTGTTGTGAGGACCTTCTGATTAGGGGGTGTTTGAAACAGCAAGCCTCTGGAGAGATTGGAAGAGAGTATCCACCAGTGGAGAGACTGTCTCAATGAAGGAGTGACTGTAATGTGTCAAGAGAGTGGTTCGCAGGCCTGGGACCACTGAGAAGCCAGGGTCCACTGAGGAATTCTTAGGTGAAGTCTGGAAAAAGGAGTCATGTGTACTGTGTTGACCATGTGACCTAGGATAACCGTCATGTGTCTCGCTGAGATTGTAGAGCGGGAAGACACTGCATGACAAAGTTGAGCATCCAGACGTTGTTGCGGAAGGAATGCTCTTAGTTGGATAGTGTCCAGAATAGATCCGATGAACTGTAGATTCTGAGAGGGCTGAAGTTGGGTTTTGGGGAAGTTGATTTTTGAATCCCAAGCTTTAGAGGAACCATGTAGTCCGTTGGGTCTCTACAATAACCCCTTGAGATGTTGAATCTTTGATGAGCCAGTCGTCTAGGTAGGGAAACACCTGAAGACCATGGTTCCTTAAGCTGCTGCTACCACCACCAGGCACTTGATGAACACTCTGGGAGATGAAGCCAGGCCAAAGGGTAGCACTCTGTATTGATAATGCAGATTCCCCATCCGAAATCTGAGGTACTGACGCGAGGTCGGATGAATGGGGATGTGAGTATAAGCCTCCTTGAGATCTAGAGAACATAACTAATTGTTCTGATCTAGAAAGGGGTAAAGGTACGCCAGGGACAACATGCAAAATTTTTCTTTGACTAAAAATTTATTGAGAGCCCTGAGATCCAGAATGGGTCTCAGATCGCCCGTCTTCTTCGGAACTAGGAAGTAATGGGAGTAAAAACCCCTGCTCTGCTGTTCCAAAGTAACTTCTTCGATGGCACGGAGACAAAGTAGAGCTTGAGCTTCCTGAAGAAGAAGGGCAGTCTGAGATAGATTGGAAGGATACTCTCTTGGAGGAAGCTCTGGTGGAAACTAAGTGAAAAGAAGAGAGAATCCTTCCCTGATTATTGACAGCACCCAGAGGTTGGATGTAATAGTCTCCCATCAGTGGTAAAAATGATGGAGATGACCTCCTATGTGTGGAAGGGAGGACAGAGATAGAACAATGGAGGTTATGCTCTATTTTAGACAGTCAAAAAGGCTGTGCAGCCTTAGGTGCAGCAGAAGGCTGAGGTTTCTGTTGCTTCTGCTGCTGTGGTTTCTTGGGAGGTGCTCAAGTGTAAGGAGCCGCCCTTTGAGTATAACGCCTCTGGAAGATCAGAGGAGGTCGTGAAAGGTTTGCAGGAGCTGGCTTTGGCTTTGGTCTGACAATGGAAGCAAAAGATTTTTCATGCTCAGACAATGTCTTAGTGGCTGCCTCTATGGATTCTTCAAAGAGGTCGTTGCCCTCACAAGGAATGTTAGCCAGACGATCCTGAAGATTAGGGTCCATGTCAATGGTGCGAAGCCAGGCCAAGCGGCGCATTGCTACAGAGAAAGCAGTGGCCCTAGCTGACAGTTTAAAGGCATCATAAGATGACTGGAGAAGATGTAATCTGAGTTGTGACAGAGTAGCAGTGACTTCTTGGAACTCAAAATGCCTCTCTGGATCCAGGTGCTTGAGAAAGCCTGGAAGAAGATCAATGAGGAACTTGAGATAAGTAACGAAGACAAAATTGTAATTAAGGACTTTGGAGGACATCATAGCATTTTGATAAAGACGATGTCCAAACTTGTCCATAGTCTTCCCCTCCCTTCCAGGAGGAACAGTAGCATAGACTCTGGAAGGATGGGTTCTTTTCAAAGAGGACTCCACAAGAAGGGATTGATGAGATAACTGCGAATTCTCAAACCCTTTACAATGTAGAGTTCGATACTTTGAGTCCAGCTTGCCTGGAACAGCAGGAATGGCAAAAGGAGTCTCCAGGCAGCGTTTGAAAGTCTGAGACAAAAGCTTGTTAAGAGGAAGCTTAAGTGACTCTGCAGGAGGTTGAGGTAGATGCATGACCTTGAGATACTCCTTAGAGTATTTAGAAACAGCATCTAATTGAATTTCCAGGTCATCAGCCATCTGGTGAAGGAAGGCAGAGAAAGACAGCTGATCTGCCAAGGCCCTGCCTCGAGAGGGACTCAATCTCAAGGCGGCTTGAGTAGAGAACGAAGGCGAAGCCTCTCTTGAGAAGTGACAATCCAAATAATATGGAGACTTGGAGGAGGCAATGGAAGCAGCTGATTCCTCAGGGTCTGGAAGCAGAGACCTCGAGTGAGGAGTTGGCAGCCTGGATGAGCTGGAAGGTCTGGAATGAGGCCTGGATGAGGAAGGCTGCTCTTTGGAAGAAGACCTGTTCCTGGATGGATGTCTCGAGGAAGTCCTTGATCCAGGACGAGAATGGTAGCTGGAAGCAGGCCTCGAGGATCGTTGAGACTTCGTCCTATGTATGGAAACAGGCAACACTGCAGGTGAATGACTAGGGCTAGAAGTTGGAGATCAAAGCTCAGTAGGTTTAATCAAGGAATCTCGAAGCACTCCCAAAGACTCTGCTCCTTGTATGGAGTGAGAGAATTCCTGTCGAGACACTCGCAAAGAATCTACTCCTTGCATAGAGTGTGTAGATGCCAGACCAGACACTCGCAAAGACTCTGCTCCTTGCATAGAGTGTGAAGATTCAGACCGAGGCATAGGCATGGACTCGACCTCGCGTGAGACTGCTGATTGCCCAGGCTGTAATACAGGAGGTAGCGTTGAGCCATATTTGGTCAGTAACTGAACAAATTGCTGCTCTAACATGATCTGGAGAGAAGCCTGCAAAAATGGTTCCGCGTCTGAAACTGGACCACTTGCTGAGGCTAAAGGCTCCAAGGTGGCAGTGGAGATGTGCTTGGACTTGAAGGTCTTGGAAAGCTTGAGAACCACCGCAGGAACCTTCTGCTTAAATATCTGATCTGAGGGGAGCTCAAGGGAAGATAAAGTAGGTGTACTCGAGGCTAAAGGCGATCCAAATGAGGACGGTCTGATGAGGTTCGAGGTCGGAGTCATGGAAGCAGGAGGACCCTCGCTGGAAGGTGGAACCGAGGTAGCACTCGAGGTCGAGGGTGTCACTGAAGAGTCCATCCTGAAGAGTTTTTCCACTAAAACTCGATGATTTTTAAGAGCTCGAGGTTGAAGAATAGCATAGTGCTCGCACGACTTTGGATTATGGTCAGGAACAAGGTACTTGAGGCACCAGCGGTGTGGGTCCTTGAGAGAAATTGCACGCTGGTACTGGCTACACTTCTTGAAGCCCGTGAATGGTCGGGACATAGGAGGGAAGATAGCCACTGCGAAGTCGAAGCCCACAGGCTGCGGCCGCGTGGCCTGGCCTGCCAGTCAGACAATGAAGAAAAAGTTAAAATAAGTCTTCTTTTTTTTTTTTTTAGGAAAGCGATTCGTGACTAAAAAAGAACACAAACCGCGGTGAGAGAAGGCATGAAGCGAACGAAGTTCAACGCAGAGTGTCAAAGTATAGACTTCTCGGCTCTGTGGAAAACTGAGAACTGAGGAGACTCGCCCTGTGCTGGGCGGGAAGGCAATTGCACATGCGCAGTGCGGCTGACTCAAAACTTCTATGTTTCTACAAGCAAGTCTGCTTGCGAGGCTGTCCGCATCCAGGCTTCGTGGATGACGTCACCCATATGTTGAGAATAGGCTGCCTGCTTGTCCTGGGATAAAAATGTGTTCCCGTGTCATTCTCTACTTGACAGTTTTAGGTAGAGTGGGGATATATTTATGGGCTGGGAGAATGAGTGAGGGTGTAAAATGAAGGATGTGAGAATAGGGACAAGATAGGGGATGACGTGGGAAAAAGTTGAGACACAGTACAAATGACCTAGAAGAGTGGATAGAAGATAGGAGACTTTGAAAAGGGATGGGGGTACTGGGGAGGGGTTTGGTGAGGAATGGGATAATTCTCTGAAAAGGCTGAGTGAGAGTGGAAATTGGGTTAAAAAGATTGTGAAAGAGAAGCTATTGAGCATGGAGTATACCGGCGCATGGACACATTTTTATTGTCTCCTGCGTCACCGATGGCAACGAGAACTACAAAAAAGATCAAGAACATTCCCTTCAAGTTGCGGACAAAATGGTGTCGGCAAATCCAGCCGCGGTCAGCTAACTAGCACCAGAGGCGCTGCGAGACATCACACCGGCGGTCACAGCAGCAATGCAGCCTGGAATTGACCGCCTGTCCGAGCAATTACTCTGGCTGTAAAATATGCTTGCTGACACAAATCGCCGAACAACGGACCTTGGAATCCATGTTTCTAGGTTGGATGACACACAGGGGGCCCACGATAAAACAATTCAAGACCTGCAAGAATTAACACGAATGCAGGCTGCGAGGCTTGAAGATTTAGAAAATCGTTCTCGCAGATCCAACCTTCGCTTTTTGGGCATACCGGAGACGGTATCAGGATCTGCGCTTTACAAACCATGGTAACGTTGCTTGCAGATACTTTTCCCTTGCGGGACGGAATGGGCCCCATTCGCCTGGAACGGGCGCATCGGTTGGGAAGGGAGCAAGCCCGGGAGATGCGACCGAGGATGATCATCGCCAAACTACTTAATTACAACCACAAAATTGAAATCCTGCGCAAATAAGGGACTCATTGAAATATGAGGATTCTGAAGTGCGGATTTTTCAAGATTACTCAGTGGCGTTGACTGAGAAAAGAAAATTGTTCTACCCGCTTTGCTCCACTCTGGCGGAGAAAAAGATACGGTTTATGTTCCTTTACCCTGCAGTTCTGCGAATCCATTATCAGGGCCAATGGCAAAATTTTGATTCATCTTTGTAGGCAGCTACTTATTTAAACACCCATATGCAACATCAATCAGACCCTACTTGATTGGGAATACTGATTTGGTTTGAATACCAAATTTGGGTTGCCTTGCCACTATTCTTTCAGTCTGGTGGCTACGGGGAGTCGTGGATCCCTGAATTCACGGGGACTATGGCTTCTCAGCATTATCTGTTCCGTATGTTTTGTGTATTGGTACTGTGGGTTATGATATGATAGGTAATACTATTACTGACACTTTATTTCATAATTAATGTTTATGCTGTTACACACTTGAATATTCATTATCTAGGTGTATATTGAGATTCTTCTAATAAAGGGTCAAGGTGGAGACTCGGAGCCTGGAGAGGCATTATTTTGTGATCTCTCACACCTCTAGGGCCACCTTAGTGTGGGCCTATAGCTGTGCTTGACTAGAAATGAGGGAGGGGGGACAGGTCGGGAGGGTGGATGGGGGAGTTGGGGGTGGGGTTGGGTTGGAGACTCTTGACATTATGTTTATATGTGATCATCTTCGGGATATGGGGCGATTGGGTCCAGATAAATATGTTTGGTTATCTTTCTATGTGAAATTGGGAGCAATTACTAGACTGGTTGTACTCGGGCTGGTCCTGAGTCTAACTTTGCTGTCCTGAGTTGGGCTGGGAGCCTGGGATGGCGTGCTAAGGCCACATTCACTTTTGTCTGACAGATCCACTCATCATCTCACCAGACTATAGCTAATACATTGCGAATTATATCTTGGAATGTATCAGGCATTACTTCCCCTATTAAAAGAACTAAAATTTTAAATCAGCTGAAATGACATAAGTTCGATATAGGTTGCCTGCAGGAAACCCGCCTGACAGATGTAGAACACGCTAAATTGGGGAGATTCTGGGTGGGCGCAGTTTATGCAGCTTCTTCACCACAGAAGCGAGCAGGTGTAGCAATCTTAATACGTAAATCCTTGCCTTATACTGCTAGAATGATAGAAAGTGATCCACAGGGACGATATGTGTTGTTACATTTGACGGTGGACACCTACTCGTTCTACCTTCTAAATGTGTATGCTCCCAATACATATGACCACTCATGTTTTGAAGGTCTTACAGCTATGTTGATAGAGCGGGTTACGGACCTGGTATTCCTTGCAGGAGACCTTAATCAAGTCATGGACCCGAGCTGTGATCGCTCCTCTCCAGGGCAATGTATAGGGGGAGCACAAACAAGGGGTATCCCATATCTTTGTGCCACATTGGATTTGGTAGACACCTGGCATTTATTACATACAACAGAAAGGGACTATATACATCGATCATGCACACATGGAACGCATTCTAGAATAGATTATATTCTCACCACAAGCAGGGCCTTTTTAAATGTAGATTCTGCGGTTAAAGACCCTGCAGTAATATCGGATCATGCGTTGATTTAGATTGAAGTGAATGTGGGCTCTGGCTTACGAGGCCCAGCCCGTTAGCGATTTCCTAGCTACCTGTTTTCCGATGATCATTTTAAATCATTCTTAACAACTAAATGGGAAGAATACCTAGAGTTTAATGGTTAGCATCGTCAAAACCCCGCCTTGTTTTGGAGTACTGCTAAGGTGGTCTTCAGAGGGGATTGTATAGCATACATTATAGCTCGAAATCGACGTTTGTCAAGGGGAATAGTTCACTTAGAGCAAGAATTGGCAAAAGCAAAAAGACAATACACGCAACAACCGACACACATTTTTAAAGAACACTTAATCTCAGTGGAAACGACCCTTAATTCTTACATACATGAGCGTACAGTTAAGAATTTGTTATATCAGAAGTTCCACTACCATCGCTATAGGAATCGCTCAGGGAAACTTTTGGCACATTTGACTAAACAGGCCCGGGGGCAACGTTATGTGTCTGGTCTAAGAGATAACAACGGTCAGCTGAAGCATTCTATTGAACAGATAGAGCAAATATTCCATGCTCATTTTGAGGAACTGTATGGTCGATGGGACTTGGGGGACAAGTCTCTTATTAGGGACTATTTGGAAGATTCTGGTATCTCTCCGTTGTTCGACCGGGATGTGGAGATTTTAAACACACCCATTACTCCCAAAGAATTGAAAAAGGCCATTCAGCTCCAAAGAAACTATTCTGCCCCGGGGCCAGATGGCTTCATAGCAAAATTCTATAAGATGTTATCAGTGCAGATTGGGCCCTTTTTACGTGAGTATTATACTCAGGTGGTACAGGATGAGCAATTTCCAGTGGGAGCTAATGAAGCCTTAATAACATTGATATTAAAACCAGGGAAAGAGAGTGCTGCCCCCGAGTACTTTCGACCCATTTCTCTTTTAAATGTGGATATTAAAATTCTGTCTAAAAATTTAGCCGATAGACTTGCTATCCTCCTTCCGAACTTTATCACCTCGGATCAGGTGGGCTTTGTGAGAGGTAGACAGGCGGTACATAATGTCCGTAAGGCGCTATTAACATTGGCTCATACACAATCCCAAAATATACCCATGCTGTTACTTAGTTTAGATGCAGCACAAGCTTTTGACCAAGTAAATTGGACATATTTATTTGAGGTGCTGGATTATATGGGGCTGACCAGTTAGTATGTCAGAGCATTGCGGACATTGTATTCGACACCAATGTTAAAGCTTCTGGTTAACAAGATAATTATGGAACCCATCTTGATAGAAAGGGGTACCAGACAGGGTTGTCCCTTGTCCACTCTGCTTTTCTTGCTTTATTTGGAACCTTTCCTTCAAACTGTATCTCAAGACCGTGATATAACTGGAGTTGACTTTGCGGAACACTCAATAAAAGTTTTAGCTTTTGCGGATGATTTATTATTTACTCTAACTAATCCTAGTCACTCCATTCCCCACCTTATGCAAGCTCTGGATGAATTCTGATTTTACTCGGAATTTTCCTTAAATTACCAAAAATCTATAGCTTTGGCCAGCCCAACTGCACTACAACAATCATGGGAGGGGGACTTTCCTTTTACATGGACTACTGCCTCTACTAAATATTTGGGGATTTGGATTCCTAGAGATCTTAAGACTCTCTACAACAGCAATATTTCACCCCTACTGCATGACACTCTACAATGCTTGCAAAATTGGTCTACTTTCCCCTTTTCAGTGGCAGGATGGGTGGCCTTATATAATATGGTGCTTTTTCCAAAATTGTTGTATTGATTTCAGGTGCTCCCTTTGTTATTATCTTATACTCACAGTGCACACCTAACCAAGGGCCTACAACGTTTTTTATGGGGGGCAAACAACCTTGCATGCAATTTCTTAGGATGTGCCTGCCTAGGGACAGGGGAGAGTATGGTATATTGAATATTCGCTGGTAAGTCCTGGCCTGCCAGATGAGACATATTAATGATTGGTTTCAGTGGCGTACTAATGGGAGGGTGGGGGGGAGGTCTGCCCCGGGTGCAAGCCCTGAGGGGGTGCTCCCGGCCTGAAGTCATTGGCGTCCGGTCTCCCCCCCGAAGTCTGGTTCTTCCCCTCTGGCCTCCCCACACCATTTAGAGTAGCAAAGCAGCCTGCAACAAGATCGCGATGCCAGCGATCTTGCGCTGCTTCAAGCTGTTTCCTCTGCTGTGGTCCTGCCCCCTCCTCTGATGTCAGAGGAGTGGGGCAGGTTCGCGGTGGAGGACAGCACAAGCAGAACAAGATCGCTGACATCGCAGATCTTGCTGCAGGCTGCTTCGCTACTCTAAATGGTGCAGGGAGGCCAGAGGGGAAGAACCGGACGTCGGGGTGGGTAGGGGGGGGCGAGCGGTCCTTCGGGGTGGGGTGAGCAGGCAGGCCTTCAGGGGGAGATGCAGGCCTTAAAGGGGGGGACAAGACTTTTTGGGGGAGACAGGCTTTCGGGGGGGGACAGGCAGGCACACCTTCAAGGGGAGGAAAGGCAGGCAGGCCTTTAAGGAGGGGACAGGCCTTCGGGGGGGACAGGCCTTCAAGGGGGAGACAGGCCTTTGGGGGGTGTAGGCCTTCAAGGGGGGGGCAGGCATTCATGTGGGGGGACAGGCCTTCAAGGGTGGGACAGGCAGGCAGGCCTTCAAGAGGGGGACAGGCCTACAAGGGGGTGGGACAGGCCTTCAAAGGGAGGACAGGCCTACAAGGGGGTGGGACAGGCCTTCAAGGGGATGCAGGCCTTCGGGGGGGTGCAGGCCTTCAGGGGTGAGATGCAGACCTTTAAGGGGGGGACAGGCCTTTGGGGGGGACCCTGGTGTAGAATTACACGGAGGGAAGGGGGTGTTCAAAGAGAAGTTCATATGCCAGACTTTGGGGGGAAAGAAATAATGGGTCTGAAAATAGAGCTGAGGGAGAGAGCTGATGGACCATGGGATTTAGGGAGGGAAGGAACAGAAAGGGAGAGAAATTGGACACAAGCGATGGTATGGAGGAGGGATAGAGATACTGGATAGGAGGGTAATTGGGAAAAGAAAGGGAGAGATGGTGCACCCTGGGGTGGTGAGGAAGGAGGGAGAGATGCCGGATGAAAGGGTAGTTAAGAAAAGGTGGATCTGTTGAGGGAGATGAAAAAAAGGAAAGATACCAGACTTCCTGGGGAGGGAAGGGAAATGGAAAGGGAGGACAGAGATGGCAGATGGATGGTTAGCATGCAGAAAGAAGGAGACCCTGGCAAGCAAGTTATCAGAAGAAAACCAGAGCCTTGGACCAACAAGATTTGAAAAATAACCAGACAACAAAAGGTAGAAAAATTAATTTTATTTTCTGTTTTGTGATTACAATATGTCAGATTTAAAATGTGTATCCTGCCAGAGCTGGTGTTAGACTGCAAATGCGAGCTAGGATTTAACAGAGAGAGGAAAAGTCCTTTTTGTTTCTTTATTTTATTTACACCACAGCGCCAGTGTGGTTAGGAGAAGCCAAAGGGGGTGAAAAAGCTATAAAACCCACCAGGATTTTTGAAAAAAATCATCCAACTGGGCAGGAAAATCGAATCGAAAAACCAATTAAATAGGCTGAATCGAAATTTTTTTTCCTGAATCGGGCAGTTTGCGCTACTGTCTCAGACTTTAGGACCTGGGATTGGGGAGAGATGGCATCCTCAGTACTTTATAATGCAAGTGAAACGAGGATTTGGTCAGACATTTGAAGGGTCTGCAGAAGAAAAATATTGTATAGGCCGGGGACATGAGACAGCAGGAAATGGGAACTTTTCTTCCTTCTATTTTTGTGAATGGTAAGGCTGAGGATGTCAGAGAGTTCAGTTAAAATATGTGCTTTATAAGAAAATATAATAATGTGTTTCATAAAGTTTATAAGCATTGCTGGCCTACCCGCTGAGGTGTTCCTAGTGGTGGTGGTGGTGGTGGTGGCAGTGTGTCAATGTGTTGAGAGGAAGAGGTGGTCTGGGAAATTCTCCTGAGCAAACTCCGGGCCCATTTCCACCCCCCAGTTAGTCCACTCCACTCAACTGGTTCACACACTGAGTGGGTCTTTGGGTATTGTGCCTAGGTAGTTGTTTTGGGATCTTTTCCAGTGGTTTGTCAGTATCTCCTTGTGGTCCAAGGAAGGAAACTTTGTTAACCTTAGCATTGACCTTTTGTAACAGTGCTGCTTGTGTGGCATTAGGTTATGTAGTGATTGAAAGAAAAAACCAGACCTTTGCACATTTTTGCACTATAAGTGGGTGTATGAGGAGATTCACATTTCCTGCACAGCTAAGTCCGTGTGAAGTTACCTTGTGCTGTATTTGATATCTAACAAGGTCTCTGTTTGGAAGGAAAGATCTCAGCTTAAAAATGAAGTGGCCAGAAGTTATGGTAAAAGCAGATAGCGTAGCTGGTTTTAAGAAAGGTTTGGACAAATTCCTGGAGGAAAAGTCCATAGTCTGTTATTAAGACATGGGGAAGTGTCTGCTTGCCCTGGATCGGTAGCATGGAATGTTGCTACTCTTTGGGTTTTGACCAGGTACTAGTGACCTGGATTGGCTACCATGAGAATGGGCTACTGGACATGATGGACTATTGGTCTGACCCAGTTAGGCTATTCTTATGTTATGTTCACATCTGTAGGGGCCTTTGTTTTCACTTCTTATTTTAATGTATTTTTTTTCTGGGAACTTATCAGTGTTTTTTTTTATAATGGGAACAAAAATGGAAGAGAATTAATGCGTGTGGAATGGGGGGGAGGGTAACTAATTTCTTCAGCTAAATAATTCAATTCACCTCAACCAGACATAGGAGAACTCACACACCATTCATACACCCTCCAACCAAAAATGTCAAAAGAAAAAAACTGTTCGACAACCTCCTAGCCATTCGAGCTGCAACACTCGACCCCCAACTCTACAACCTATTGACCTCGACCACAGACTACAAAACCTTCAAAAAAGAAATAAAAACTCTTCTATTCAAAAAACACATAAAACCAAACTAACACAATCAGAACTGTCCCAAGCATCACCTGCAACTACTCCATATGTAGTTCTGATGTCATGACAATTCAGACATAATTTAAGTTATGTTATGTTTGGAATAATGGTTACATTTATGAGGTTCAATAAAAGAAAATTTTCACTCCCTGTTTCTATTCTGACCATTTATACCATTTCATGGTTATTACAAAAAATATTTTTTACATGCGGGGTGTCAAAAAATGATGGGCCCCGGGTGCCACATACCCTAGGTACACCACTGATTGGTTTAGAGGTACTTCTTATTTTACTGCTACTCCATTAGAATTATCTTTGTTAGCTCCTTATCATATCAGCTATTTCTTACATGTTTCTGACCCGATGCTCAGCCTAGTGGTGGCACAATATCCTATATTTGCTCCAGCTCGGTGGACATGGCAATGGGTATGTAAATCTGCTAAGTTGTCTTCTTGGGTCTCTATGTATTTGCCCATCCAGGGCAATTGTTCATTTCTGCCTGGATTACAAAATGTTTCCTTTAAAAGATGGGATATGAAAGGATTACAATATCTTTTTCAACTGTTTTCGGGTGAAGGATGGATGGCTACTTTTCTGGCATTATGTCGTACATTTGACTTACCGGCAACGGATATTTTTGCTTATTATCAGATACAACATTATATTCACTCTTTACCAGCTGAACACTTAAAGAGGAAAGTCGGGAAGCACTTTCTGAACTCTTTAGTCTCTCAGCACAACAGAGGATACCACTTCGCTTTCACCTCCTAAGCCTCAGGGAATGCCAACCGGGGCCAAATTTGAACATTTTGGCAGCATCCTGGGAAGCAGACTTGCAATGCTCTTTGGCAGCACAGCAAGTGCAACGAATGTTAAAAAATATCAAGAAGGTATCCTCTAATGTTACTCACTGGGAATTACAATTGAAGATTGTTCTGAGACTGTACATTACCCCTGAGCGAGCATCCCGGATGGGAATCACTCCACACCATAATTGTCAAAAATGTGCTCAAGCACATGCTTCATTGGGACACATGCTCTGGACTTGCCCCCATATTCTGCAGTTCTGGCATAGACTTGGACAATATACTACATCTATCTGGGGCAGGCGATGGTCTCCTACGCCAAGAGCACTATTTGGTTATTATAACATTGCAACGCCAAAGCCTAAAGGGATGACAGCCTTTGTGACAAGAGCGTTGCTGCTGGGAAAAAAAAGCTATATTGACTTACTGGTTGTCCTGGGACCCGCCCTCTTATAATCAATGGAGATCTTTGATAATCGTACATGTCTGTTTGGAGAGGAGACAAGTTGGGGATCTGGACCGTGGTCCGGGCCGCCGCTTCTGTCAGACTTGGGAACATTTCTGGATGGACCTTACTCCCCATGCTCGAAGTAGATTATTGAATTTGTGAAGATGAACACATACTTCCTGAGTTGTTACTGGACTCTATTTATATATATGTGGGGGGGAGGGGGTTGGGGGAATGGTTTGTGCACGTGAGAGATTTTGATGAACACTTCTGTATAATTTTCTTGCATTGTTGGAAATTTAATAAAAAATATTTAAACATAGACAAACTTCTCATTCCCTATACCTCCTCTTGAGCCTTGAGATCTGCTGACCAGAACCTCTTAACAGTTCCATCAATCAAAGAACTTTTCTACACTCATAACACCAACTTCTCTGCTGCTGCTCCTACCCTCTGGAATGCTATGCCATCACATCTCTGTCTCGAAAACTCCCTTGATAAATTCAAGTCTAAACTTAAGACCTTTCTATTTCAAGATGCTTATCAAAACACAAGCTAGACATCTCCTTAGTTATCCTTCAACGCTTACCAAGAACCGCTTTTAAGAAGCGACCTCCCCTCCCCTTCCCATTTATTCCTTTCCTTCCCCCTCTCTCCTTCATTTTAATCTTGATGTATTTCTGAACTTCCCCCCCTCGGAACCTTTTGTATCAACTCACTTATTACCCAGTCATTATTGTCTAGTCTACTTCCCTCCCCTTTTTATTTTTATTTATATGTTTACTTTTTTTTCCAATTATTTTAAAATGTTAATTTTAGCTCTGTAAAAGATACTTGTTGATGGCCAGTCTATCAAATTATAAATAAACCTGGAAACTTGATGAGATCCAGTAGAAGGTAGATGACAGGTAAAAGGGTACAGAGGATGGAAATGGGGGACTAAAGAAATGGATGAAAAGTGTGTTGGTTGGGCAGGTAAGGCAGGGGCATGGTAGGGGGGAATGCAAAACCAAAAGTTGGTCCAGGGTACCAGGGCCTCTTGAACTGGCCCTGGTGTTCAGCAAGAATAGTAGATGGTGTTTCTGTGCTGAGCTCTTAGAAACATAGAAGATGACGGCAGAAAAGGGCTATAGCCCATCTAGTCTGCCCACTTTAACAACCCCACCCCCTGAATTTACCCCCCTAGAGATCCCACGTGTGTATCCCCTCTACATTTTATTACCTCCCTAGAGATCCCACATGTGTATCCCATTTCCTTTTAAAATCCGGCACGCTGCTGGCCTGAATCACCTGAAGCGGAAGTTCATTCCAACGATCAACCACTCTTTCGGTGAAGAAGAACTTCCTGGTGTCACCATGAAATTTCCCACCCCTGATTTTCAGCGGATGTCCCCTTGTGGCCGAGGGACCTTTAAAAAAGAAGATATCATCCTCCACCTCAATACGGCCGGTGATATATTTAAACGTCTCTATCATGTCTCCTCTCTCTCTACGTTCTTCGAGTGAGTATAGCTGCAATTTATTCAGCCTTCCCTCATACGGGAGGTCTTTGAGTCCCGAGACCATCCTGGTGGCCATTCTCTGAACCGACTCAACTCTCAGTACATCTTTTTGGTAATGTGGACTCCAGAATTGTACACAATATTCCAGATGAGGCCTCACCATGGTTCTGTACAACGGCATAATAACTTAGCGCTTCCGGCTGATAAAGCTTCTTCGGATACAACCCATCATTTGTCTTGCCTTTGAAGAAGCCTTCTCCACTTGATTGGCAGTCTTCATGTCTTCGCTAATGATCACCCCCAAATCACGTTCCGCCTTGGTCCTAACTAAGGTTTCACCATTAAGTGTATAAGTTTTGCATGGATTCCTGCTGCCGAGGTGCATGACCTTATATTTTCTAGCGTTAAAGTTTAGCTGTCAAGTTGAGGACCAGTGTTCCAATAGAAGTAGGTCCTGCGTCATACTATCTGGTAAAGTGTTCTCACTTACAATGTTGCATAGTTTGGCGTCATCGGCAAATAATGTGATTTTACCCTGAAGCCCCTGAGTCAGATCTCCCACAAATATGTTGAAGAGAATCGGGCCCAAGACCGAGCCCTGCGGCACTCCACTGATGATCAGGATAATTGCACACATGCGTACTTATAGCTTTCTAGGGTTGTAAAATGAAAATGGAAAAAAAATAATGATGCAAAATATTTTAATAAAATCCAAAATCTTATTTTTTATTAGATATCAATATTAGATCATAAGATTACTCAATTAATTGATTAGCAAATCAATTGAGTATCATTTGCATCAGAGAATTATTACAGAAGCCAAAAGCTGGCCTTGCTCATAAAAAATTCCAACGTTTTACCAGTTACACGTCCATATATATCCTATATGACGACATTCCTTCGTTACAATCCATCTGCAGTCTAATTGGTTCACATTATTTATTCCCATATAAGGCTAGCTTCATATAGGCGTGTCACAAATTACATTCTTATATCTAAAAAAGTTACATTCTCACATTAAGCTTACATATTTTATAAAAAGAAGAAATACATAGACCAATATTATAATACACTTACAAAACTCCTCAGATTCTATATTCTTTCCTGTAAATGTCAGTGTTCTTTTCTATTCTGAGATCTCTGTCTCACAAAGACTGCACAAAGAAAAGATGGAAAGGAGCAGGTACCCCTCCCATCAAGGTTCTACGTAAAAAAGTTGCTCAAGGTCAGAGGCCAAACACCATCTGTTGCCTTAACAGGATCTCTTCAGGATTTCAGATATATGAAAATCAAAATAACATATATTCCTATCTAATCTATATTGGTTGTTAACATATATTCCTATAGCTACCTAAGAAAATTTCTATTATGTAATTTTTCCTAACTTTCTGATACTTAACTTTGGATCAATTCATACCATGATACACATGTGGTTTAGATTTGTCCTTAGCAAACTCAAGTCATGGTAAACCAGGGCCCCCTGGTATGTGGATACCAGGTCAAAAGCCAACTCCTGTCTGCCTACATTTCCCTGAGGACTGGCCTAGTTCAGGCTGGTCACTCTAACACAAAGAAACTCTATAAGAAACCTAAGCTTCTCATCTGGAGTACATTTGATATGGTAGTCATCAATCACAAAAATGTCTTAGCTTGCCTCCCTATATCCGTCAAGCACATGACATATATCAAATCCATATGGTAACTTAAAGTCCCTGTTTTTAAACTTTTTGTATTTCTGATCATTTTATTCCAGATTATCCAATTTTCATTTATTAATTTATAGCTACTAATCCACATTCTCACTTGCTCTTGGATCAGGCATTATCTGTCAACAGTTTTCCTTTTCTTTCTAGCTAGTAAATCCTGATGCAATGTGAGAAAGTGTAATAGCTGAATTTTTTTATTTCATGTTGGCTCACTGTTACCTGCCCAGATAAACTAAGCTGGCCCTACTCAGAACTACTTAAGGCATAGGACCAGATCCTTAGCCCCCCCTTGGGTCGTGGAGTGGGGTACCACACCAGGACCCACACCTGGAGCTTTAGTGGCCTTACCTTGCTCTGTTCTGAGGTTGCTTTGGGCATGACTTGTTCTCTGGATCAGCGTAAGATTGGGAGTCACTTTCTGCAAACATGTTTTTCCAATGCCAATTATACAGGATAAACTACAACACACAATCAGAAACACATAAGCCAGCCTATTAAAACACCCAATAGGCCTTTAACCCATGATATATTAGGCATCCATGCAGTTAGCCAATCAAACCAACCCTTATCCTCTACCTTAAATTGTTCCCAATTCTGCAATGCCTTGTCTAGAGATGTGATATGTGCTTGCTGGTCAGAGAAGGAGTCAGGAATATAAGTACAACATTCTTGTCCAATGATGGCACATGTACCCCCCTGGGCTGCTAGGAGATAGTCGAGTGCCATCCTATTTTGAAGAGCTACAATGCGTGTTTGTCTGAGCTCTAGTGACAGAGATTGAGTAACTGCTGTTGTTTCATTACCCATAGTTTCAATAAGGGTGGATAATTTTTTTATAATTTGGATTAATTTACCTACTCCATAACTAGGTAAAAGGATCATAGCAAATCTTTCCCCTTCAGAAATGAGAGGAGTATTTCTTTTTGGTCGGGTAGGAGGCAATTCAGATAGGATTCTCACAGGGGGTAATAGGAACCCGATATAGCAGGTCCCATACCAACCCTCGTGAAGCCATCTGTATGCATATGGGCCACAAATCCACCAGCAGTCAGCATAAGAGGGTAACAAATAATTACTAACACCTGTAAGCCAGGCAAATTGTTGCCTGTCAGTAAAATAGGTAGAAACAGTAATATTTCCCAGTGAAAGAGAAATATTTGGACCATCTGAAGAAACATAATATTGACATGAACTCTTTCCAGCATACCAGGTGGTTTTATCTGTCCTTTTAGAATGGTAACAAAGAAATCCTCGCATGGGTCTAACTAAAACTGGGGCTGGTGGTTTATTTGGGTCAAAACTAAAAGCATAACGAGTAAATGTTTGAAGAAGAGAATATTGAACCATAGAGGAACAATTTCCCTCATGACTAAACTGTGGTGCAACTAAGCCATTACGTGGCATAAGATAAAGAGAATAATAACAAAGATCAGAAACATTCCATGCAAAAGGTCGAAAAGGTAACCCACTAGTGTGTTGTGGAAGCTGGGCACAAACCCAGCAATTGCTTACATTAGCATACCTAGCTACACGAAATTTCATTTGTTCATAGGAATTTCCCTGACCTACTATAGGTAAGAAAATATTTCATTCTGCAAAAGTGTGGTGGAAAAAAGTAAAGAATAGTAATGGAGAACACCAAATAAGTAACATGGCTAAAATTAATACCTAATTAGTATAACTAAAAATAAACAGTATTGAAAATATGCAAATATGTGTCTCTAGTCCTTGATTTCCTTGCAGGAACAATAGATATGCTCAGGTAATCAGGTATTAGCAATGGGTGCTGGTTTAATGTCTTTCACGTGTACTAACTTTGTATACCCTTTTAATTTCACTGCATAAGGGAACACCACTTCCACTTGAAAAGGTCCATAAAAGTATGGCTGAGTCCATATATTTCTTGTATGTAACCTCTTATACACCCACTGATCCTGGTGGAACCTGTAAACTGGAAGTGCTTGATCCACACTACTTGGAGTTGGTCGCGATTGAATCTCTGCTATAGCTGTCTGTAATGCTACAACATAATCAGAAAATAAAGTATCATTAGTACAATTTCCCGGTTTCACAAAAGCAAGGGGCATCTTTCTTCCAGTGGCAATTTGGAAAGGAGTCACAGCAAATCTAGGCATATGCCTATTACGCACTACATAGAGTGCTGCAGGCAAATATTTTAGCCAGTCTTTAGACTCCAATGGCATAATTTTTCGTAATGCAGTTTTTATTAAATCATTCGATTTTTCAACAAAGCTGTTTAATTGAGGATGGTAAACTGTTATGAATTTGTGCTTAATCAATAGTGAATTTGCCAATTCTTGTAATAATGCATTTTTAAAGTGGCTGGCATTATCTGTGGCTATCTCATAAGGAATTCCATGTCTTGGAATAATTTCATTTAAGAATACCTTTGCCACTTCTCCTGCTGTTTCTTTTTTACAGGGGTAGGCTTCAATCCAGCCCGAAAAAGGACAAACACAAAGTAACAGATACCTCTTACCTTTACAAGGTGTTATCATGTCTGTAAAATCCACATGCCACTTCTGAAAAGGTCCCTGCGGGATAGGTAGAGTGCCTGGTGCTACACAAGTACCTCTAGGATTAGTTTTTACACATACAGCACAGCGTAATACAGTCTGCCTTACTATTTTTCCTAAATTAGGATGCCAGATTTGCTGTGACAATTGACTAATCAAAGTAGCTGCACTTTCATGTAAGGCATTGTGCATTTGTTGGATCATTATCACCAGAGGTACCTGTGCCATACATGGCACACCTGACGAATTATACCAGATACCTTCTATACACTGACATTGTAAATTTGTCCATTGTTGAATCTCTTCCTCTGTTATGCCATCTAGGAGCAGTCGTCTTTGCTCTTCTTGTTCCTTTGTAATCTTGCTCCTAGCTCTAGTCTGCACTAGCATTATGCCCTGTTGCTCTACAGCCCATTTTGCTGCTAAATCTGTCTGATTATGCATATATTGCTCCCACGATTCATCTTTCTTATCATGGGCCTTAATTTTACATAATGCCAATGTTTTGTCTGGGTATTGCTGCAATAATCTATCCAATCTCTCTATCAAAGGTAAATGTTGAACTGGATGACCTCCAGAGTCTATGAATCCTCTCTTTTTCCATGTCGTTAAATGCAATTTTGCTACTCCTAAAGCATATGCAGAATCTGAATAAACAGTAACTTTCCTTCCTATATTGTCCTGTAACACCTGGACTAATGCTGCTAATTCTGCAGTCTGGGCTGAATATTGATCTGATGGTAAACAATAAGTTTTCCACTCAGTGCTGTTAGCATCCCTATCATACGTTGTGATAGCAAATGCTACTCTATTTGTAGCACTGGAACCATCTATAAAACAAATATATCCCTCACCTAGGGGTTGATCATATTGTAGTAACATTTGTTGCTGTGGAATTAGAACTGAACACTCGTGTTCAGTACTGTCTTGTATTCCTAAAAAAGCATAAAACACTTGTGCTGGATCTTTATCCTTAATTTTTGGTTGCACATCCACTAAACCAGTGGTAAGCAGAGCCCAATACTTCCCTATACGCTGACTAGTAAACACTACTTCTGGCAATTTTAAAATATTCAAAATATCATGGGAAGTATGTACTGTGATATGACTGTATGGCAACAAATCCATAAGTTTTCCTACCAATGTTGCAGCTGCCACTACACCTTTTTCACACTGAGAAAAACCCATTTCCACAGGTGTAAAACTTCCAGATAAATATCCACAAACATTGTCATTTTGTTGTAAAACTGCACCCCATCCAGGGTTTCCAATATGTAAATGTACTTGCACTTCTGTCCCAATCAAAGGTAAAACAAACTGTGGAGCATCTCTAATTGCTTGTTTTAACTCCTGTATCAGCACCACCAGTGCTGAATCTAATTGAATTCTGTCTCTGCTCTGAACATTTCCTTTCAATTTAGCCCTCAAAGGAAGTGTCCTAGTACTTAAACACGGTATCCATTGTCTACAATAATTAAGGAGTCCTAAGAATCCTCGTAATTCCTTTACTGTCTGTGGCAAGGGTGTTTTTTCTATTTCCTGCACTAAATCTTTAGTTAAGGCTCGTACTGACTTGCCTTCACGATACCCTAAGAAGGTAACCTCTTCTTCTGCTATTTGTAATTTCTCCTTATTAACCACATAACCATATTCACACAGAAAATTCAACAGTTCAATAGTATATTTCACATTATCTTTCACAGTAGGCGCAGACAATAACAAATCATCTACATAAGAAATCAAATGTATTTCTGGTGGAAGCCGTTCTTTAAAAATTTGCAAATCATGCATTAATATCCTTGAAAACACAGAAGGACTCTCTGAAAGCCCCTGAGGGAGACGTGCCCAACAATAGCGCTTACCATCAAAGGTAAAGGCTGTATAAGGACGTGACTTTGGATGTAATGGAATAGTATAGAATGCATTTTTCAAATCAATGACAGTCAAATAAGATCCTAAAGGGACCTCATTCAGGATTGTTACAGGATTTGCAACTACAGGATAATCAGACTGAATTAATTTATTCAAACCCCTCAAATCATGCACTATTCTGTATGAGTCATCTGATTTCTGTATGGGAAACAAAGGAGTATTCCAGGCAGATGAACATTCTTCTAGAATCCCTTCTTTTACTAATTCTTCAATTATAGGAATACTTCCTGCTATAGCTGCTGGCTTCAATGGATATTGTGCTATTTTCGGTCCGACACCTTCTTTTAACATTTCAATTTGTATAGAATCTACAGTTTTAACTTTGCCATATTTCTTCCATAATTCTTCTGGTACATGGTCCAATACATACTTCATTATTTCCTCTTTCTTAGAGGGTAAATTCTCCCTAGGAGGTGGTAATCCTATTCAAAATGTAGTATCTAGTGTTTGACCCAGAACACCCATATCATCTTGAACACTCAATAATATTGAGTGCACAAATGATGGAGGCTTACTTGTCTGTTCTCCTGTTCGTAACGACGTCCATAGACAAGTTTCCAGAACTCCCTGCCTTTCATCCCACTGGCATGGTAATTCTGGTTCAAACACAATTGTGGCTTCCAATTTATGCAGTGCATCTCTTCCTAATAAATTCACTGGACATTCAGGCGCATATACCACTTGCATATGCAACCATTTTCCTTCAATTTGCAGAGATACATTTTCTAGCAAATATTTTTCATTTACCTGCCCTTCTATCCCCATGGTAGTAATACTCTCTTTTGAAAGTACTGCTCCTACAGGGATAAAATTTAACATAGTCATAGTGGCTCCAGTATCCACAATAAAATTATAATTATGTCCATTTACTTTAATTTGAAGGCATGGATCCCCCTTTTTACCTTTTGGAATTTTGAAAGAAATATACTGAGATAGTCAATCCTGTCTTCCAAATCCCTCTCCTGACACAGGTTCAGGTTCCCAGAATTGTGGCTGCTGCGCTGTCCAGGGTTGCCATCCTCCGGTTCTACCTTGTCCTCGTACACCCCTAAAATTTCCTCTTCCTTGTCCCCGCATTATACCACTTCCTCTAAATCTTCCTCGACTTACTGCTTCATTTCTACACTCATTCTTATAATGTCCCATCAATCCGCACTGCCAGCATCTCACTTGCGACCTTTCTGGATTCTTAGCCCTATTAATTTGAACCAGTTCCACAACTATGTCATTCTTTTCTTGGTTTTTTTTTTTTTGCTTGTTCCTCTTTAATTTGCATTGTCAAAACCCTTTTCTGCAGTTGCACTAATTCCTTATCCTGTTTACTTAGCTCATCTTCAGTTAATCTGCAATAGTGAGTGATATGGGACACTATCTCTGCCCAAGCCTTGTTTTCCAAACCAACTACAGCATCTAATCTGGCTTGTATATTTTTAGGTAAAGTAGTTTTCAACATCTGAAAAGCTACAGCTATCATTCCTTGTGCGAACACAGGCTCTCCTGTTTCTTTCTCCCAATTATCCTCAAACCGTTTTATAAACTCATAAATATCCATTCCTACTTTAAATTTGTGTGCAATTACCCTGTTCATATCTTTATGATCAGGATATAACATACGCATCGCATGCCAAATCTGGGGTCTAACTGCATTAAATGATGAACCATCGTGTGCAGAGTTAGTAATGTTTAAGGTTGGAAATCCTGCCTGTGTAAAAATTTGGCTAGCTTGACCCCCTAGACAAAGGTATAGCATCCGCTTAATATCCCCTATTGCTAGTGTATATCCTGCCGTTATTTGTTCAAATTTTGCTATCCAATTACTGGCTCCTCCTAACATAGAGGGTAACTGTTTCTTAATATTTTCCTGGTCCGTAAAAGACCAGGGTATATATGTAGTGGCTACACCTCCTCCTGTTAGGGGTTTATAAATCAGGGGTGCTTGTAAAATGGGTGATCCCTCATTTCTAAGCTCCTGAGATTTATTTACATTGCTTTGTTCATATTTCTCCCAAATTCTTAAACCCTTTTGCATATATGGGTAATCCCATTGTGGATCTCCTTTCCCATCCCGTATGCAAAATCGTGCTATATCTAATTTACTTGGATCTAAAGAACCATTTCTGGGCCATATCTCCATCTGTGCGCTGGATACTTCAGTCCAGCCAGCCAAATTATCACACCATGGGACCACATAGAGCCAGGAATTTTCCTGCTGCGCTACATAATCCCTAGGTATCATAGCCTGGCTTACATAAGCAGCTGCACCTCTATCCTGAACTCCCGTTGTTGATAAGTCTTCTACCCACTTATGTAACACATCTGTCTGTTCTTCTAAATTCTGCAGGGCTTTCATAGTTAAATCTGATTGACGTGTCTGAAGCCCTTTTAGCTTCCCCGTTACAGGGTTTTTAGGTTTTCGAACAATCACCTCCTCTTCTGCATCTGCATTTGTGGATGTCTCAGAATCTGTCTCTACGGGTTTCATGTGTAAGACTCCAGATACATAGACCCAGTCTTTAGTCTGGCTATCTGATGTTGGTGCCGTGGGTATGGAGGTTTGATAGGGGGGTCTTTTCTTTAGCTACATTTAAAGGTGTATAACCAATTGCTACTTCAGGAGTACTCGTAAGAAGTGGATATAAACTGCTTGTAACCTTCCCAGGCTCTAAATATGGTGGGGGCTCCAAACTCCCCCCTTGACCCGTAGAAATACCTGTATTTTTATCTTTAACAACTGGTGTTGGGGATCCTGGAGAATTCTCACATAATTCATCCCACAAGTGCCAGTATTCTAAATGTTTCTGCTGGGATTTTCCTTTCTTTGAATCTAAAATCCACATTCGCAAACAACATAAGTCTGACCATAATACAGACCCTTCTTTCGGCCATGTCCATGATTCAGTGTTAATTACTGCTTTTCTACACCATTTATCATGAAAATGCTGTATCTCATTAGATAACAATGGATTAGCTTTTTTTATTGCTTCTATCGGCAACATGACTATTCACAATTACTCTCAAACAAGTCCTAAATCACCTAAATACTTTCTCCTCTTAGCAAACAAAACACTTCAAAACCAAACACTTTAAGAAACAAACCCCAGGAGGTATTTACAAAACACACTGCCCTGGGCGCTCACAGCCAACCTTAACAGGACAGCTGTAAAACCAGAGAGGAAAAAACAGAGAGAGAAAGAAAGAAAGATCTGGCCAGAGAGACAGCAGAAATAAAGTCATAAAGCAAAACGAAGATACAATTTTTCTCTATACCCCCAAATCTTAACAAACTAAACATATAATACAATATCCCTAAACACTATGCCTATATACAAAGCATTAATTCCTCCTACGTCTGACTTTAAAATTTTTTTCTTTTTTTTTCAATTAGTATTATTAGTATACAAATAAACTATACATATAACTCACGGTATTCCGTAGCTTTAAAAAGGGCCCCCCAGTCTGTTACTCAAAGAACAGACATACCTTATGTTGCACTTCCAAAAGAAACCCAAAGGTTCAAAAAATGAAACCTAGAAACGCAAAGTACGCTGCGCTCCTGGCTGGCTCGCCAATTGATCAGGATAATTGCACACATGCGTACTTATAGCTTTCTAGGGTTGTAAAATGAAAATGGAAAAAAAATAATGATGCAAAATATTTTAATAAAATCCAAAATCTTATTTTTTATTAGATATCAATATTAGATCATAAGATTACTCAATTAATTGATTAGCAAATCAATTGAGTATCATTTGCATCAGAGAATTATTACAGAAGCCAAAAGCTGGCCTTGCTCATAAAAAATTCCAATGTTTTACCAGTTACACGTCCATATATATCCTATATGACGACATTCCTTCGTTACAATCCATCTGCAGTCTAATTGGTTCACATTATTTATTCCCATATAAGACTAGCTTCATATAGGCGTGTCACAAATTACATTCTTATATCTAAAAAAGTTATATTCTCACATTAAGCTTACATATTTTATAAAAAGAAGAAATACATAGACCAATATTATAATACACTTACAAAACTCCTCAGATTCTATATTCTTTCCTGTAAATGTCAGTGTTCTTTTCTATTCTGAGATCTCTGTCTCACAAAGACTGCACAAAGAAAAGATGGAAAGGAGCAGGTACCCCTCCCATCAAGGTTCTACGTAAAAAAGTTGCTCAAGGACAGAGGCCAAACACCATCTGTTGCCTTATCAGGATCTCTTCAGGATTTCAGATATATGAAAATCAAAATAACATATATTCCTATCTAATCTATATTGGTTGTTAACATATATTCCTATAGCTACCTAAGAAAATTTCTATTATGTAATTTTTCCTAACTTTCTGATACTTAACTTTGGATCAATTCATACCATGATACACATGTGGTTTAGATTTGTCCTTAGCAAACTCAAGTCATGGTAAACCAGGGTCCCCTGGTATGTGGATACCAGGTCAAAAGCCAACTCTTGTCTGCCTACATTTCCCTGAGGATTGGCCTAGTTCAGGCTGGTCACTCTAACACAAAGAAACTCTATAAGAAACCTAATCTGGAGTACATTTGATATGGTAGTCATCAATCACAAAAATGTCTTAGCTTGCCTCCCTATATCCGTCAAGCACATGACATATATCAAATCCATATGGTAACTTAAAGTCCCTGTTTTTAAACTTTTTGTATTTCTGATCATTTTATTCCAGATTATCCAATTTTCATTTATTAATTTATAGCTACTAATCCACATTCTCACTTGCTCTTGGATCAGGCCTTATCTGTCAACAGTTTTCCTTTTCTTTCTAGCTAGTAAATCCTGATGCAATGTGAGAAAGTGTAATAGCTGAATTTTTTTATTTCATGTTGGCTCACTGTTACCTGCCCAGACAAACTAAGCTGGCCCTACTCAGAACTACTTAAGGCATAGGACCAGGTCCTTACTGATCACCTCTGACATTTTGTTCCTGGTCCGAAGTTCCTGGCATCGCAGAAGTTCTGTTACCTTATGCAAGACAGCAGCGAGCCAGTGGAGAAACAGGTTTTTTTAAACTGTTATTTCGTTAGTGTGTACACTAAAGCTTTTTTTTATATAGACACTTTATATTTTGGCCAATGCCTTAGGGACTTTGCAATGTAATCACTAACTGATCCCACATATGATCACTAATTACTGAGAATAAATTTATTTATTTAAAAATGTATTACACACAACCATCCAACAATTTTGAGCAAGTTACAATCTAACATACGTAATTAAAACAATGTCACACATTATGAAAACTACAAAAAACAAAAGGGAACAAGCCTGAAGAATATTTAATACCTTATTTAACTCAGATGGTGCTCAGAATCCACGGATGGAGTAGAAAAAACTCAGGATGGGGAACAAACCCCTAAAGAGATTTTTTCATAGAATCTATCATTGCACCAACTAGTGTATTAGAAAGGTGATTAAAAGTGCTTCATTCTGTTTTGCATGTCCATAACATAGGTAAGTATTCAATGATTCAAAAAGATATGTTTTCAAAAAGTACAAGCAAACTTAACTTCAAAGTCCATACAGCGATGGTCCGGCAGGGTTCTGATGCGTTTCGCCGAGAAGGCTTCTTCAGAGAACCCGCTGTGCTGTGTGCAATTCAAAATTAAATGCTTCCTGGTTCAAAGGAAGAAGTCTTTCATTTCCTGTGACTTCTTCCTTTGAACCAGGAAGCATTTAATTTTCTTCCTTTGAACCAGGAAGCATTTAATTTTGAATTGCACACAGCACAGCGGGTTCTCTGAAGAAGCCTTCTCGGCGAAACGCATCAGAACCCTGCCGGACCATCGCTGTATGGACTTTGAAGTTAAGTTTGCTTGCACTTTTTGAAAACACATATTTTTGAATCATTGAATACTTACCTATGTTATGGACATGCAAAACAGAATGAAGAACTTTTAATCACCTTTCTAACACACTAGTTGGTGCAATGATAGATTCTATGAAAAAATCTCTTTAGGGGTTTGTTCCCCATCCTGAGTTTTTTCTACTCCATCCGTGGATTCTGAGCACCATCTGAGTTAAATAAGGTATTAAATACTTCTTCAGGCTTGTTCCCTTTTGTTTTTTGTGGTTGTCAACGTTTGGAACAATCTGGTTGATATAACTTTTCCCAGTTGTTTGCTTTGGGTACACATTATGAAAAGACATAAAAAAAATAATTTCATAAACTATAACAAAGAATAATATTCTTCAAAACAGTCATTTACTGGGGGGGCGCTGGTGAGCACCGACTGGGATGGCAGCAGGGTAACGGAGCTCCAGCCCTATAATTTAATCTCTCGAGAAAAACATTGCTTTTCTTTAACAATTTTTGAGCGCGCTGTCAACGAATTGCGGCTTAAACATGACTAGCACCAAACCGAGCAAAAGGAAGAATGCTGAACCGTCTTCTCCGCAAAAAGCTGGTGAAGATAAAGCGGAAGACAGTTCGGGGGCCTCCATATTGGAAGAGCTACGCTCAATTAGGAACTTAATACTTGATACAAAGCAAGACATCACAGATATTAAATCCGAACTCACCACCCTACGGGAAGAATTCACCACTGTTAAAGCCCGTACCGAAGCTTTGGAAGTCAAAGTACAATCCTCTGAGGACTCTATTAAACTCCTCTTCAAGCAGTCCTCCCGCATAGCACAACTGGAACTTGCGCTTGAAGCGGAAAAAAAACCGGGCTAAAAAGAACAGCTTCCGGCTGCTTGGTCTACCTGAAGGCAGGGAAGCATGCAATCTTCCGGATTTTCTGGCTGCCCTGTTGCCTGAACTACTCAAGCTATCACCCGATATGAAGCTCGATATCGACATGGCATTTCGGGTCCCACAGCACGTGGCGCGACCAAGTAAATTCCCGCACCCGATTGTGGTAACATTACTCCGGCAGGCGCAAGTACAGCTCCTTCTACAGAGGGCGAGAACGTATGCGCCGGTGATCTTTGAAGGATCCAAGCTAATTTTAGTCCCCGATCTCTCAAAGGAGACTGCAAAGAAGAGAAAGCAGCTTTTGGCCTTCCACCCTAAACTAAACACCATGGGCGCCAAACATGGCCTCCTCTACCCAGCAAGAATGCGGGTCATGCTCAACAATGCAATGAAGGATTTTACAAATCCAGCTGACCTCGCTGACTACATAGAAAACCTGCTCCCGACGGCGATTGACAAAACCTGAATGTATATAAGGTTGACTCCTAACTTCGGGTTCAAGACCAATCGTTCATTTGAACTTCCAGCACCAATCTTCCTCGTTCTTGTTCCCTATGTTGCTGGTCTGTCGTTGACTGTTGTGAGGCTCATGAGCCTATAATGGATTTTCAATCTTGGTAATATAACTTAGCAATGTTTTTCAAGCAATTTTCTCTAGCTGATTGCTCTGTTCCCTTACTCCCTGTTTCTTGTTTGCCTACCCATGGAATCTTTCTGTTGCATTATAGTTAGTCACGTTTTTTCTGTTGCAAGCATTTTTTTCCCCCTTTCATGTTATACAGGCAATGTTAAGTCAAATGGATTATTGTGTCTGATTCTTTGTCCTCTGTGTTTGTGCAGTTTTTTGTTTAGTATTGTACTTGGTTTCTACGCTCATCCTTATTCTGTCTCTTTTTTTTTGTTTGTACTGTTTGTTCAAACAGCATGCAGCCTATTACAACTGGAAATTGATTCTCTTAAAATTGCTACTAATGCATATATCACTGGACTACTTTTCAGACTATATGTTCCTGTCTGTCTCAAATGCTGTATTGACATCTATTTTGTTAACAAACAACTCAGTTGTACTATTTATCAGTCCAATATATGCCAGGGCTGGAGCTGGTGCAGGTTAATGTTATTGCATGGTATTTGTCATGTATTACAAATTAGTCCTGCTGTTCTATGTTGTTTGTACTCTTGCCTCAGCATCTTGGAAGCGGTAATAGGGACATCATTGCAATTCTGTATGATGTATGTGAATATGTCTTCTTACCATGTTCCTTTGCGATCTGGAAGTTTGCTTATTTTTCATATTAACTATCCTAAAGAACATATTGCATTTGTTATATGCATTGCATCTTTACTACGCTGCGGTGTTTGTGGTTCTGTGTCTCCACTGCATATTTGTGCTAACATACTATCGTATATATTCTCATGCTTTGTGGGTCTACATGTACTTTGTACATTATATCAATGGATTGAGTTCTGCTATATTATTGATGTTAATAACTCTATTCATCTATACTGCCTAGTATATGAATGCATAATATCTTATTATATATTTACCCTTACAACTATGTCTGAAACATACCTAGGGTTTTCTAAAGGTGATGGCTTTGTCTTCCATTATGTATCTTATCCTATTGCCTAGTAATGTCACTAACTTACTTTTCTTTAAATGTGAAATTTATTTATTTAGATTTATATCCCGTCCTCCCAGTAGCTCAGAACGGTCTACAAGTAAACATACACAATGGAAGTAATTAGACAAATAAGATGTACAATAGGTTTAAATGCTTGAACATACAAGACTGTGCAGTATTTATCAGAGTACAAACAATTTCTCAGTGTACAGACAATTTATCAGAGTACAGACTAAGAGAGGACTATACTGAAATTTAGGGAGAAGTTAAACAGGGGAGAGAAGAGAGAGGTAGGGTTTAAGGGGGGGTGTAGACTGAGGGAGACCTTTAGTTGAAGAGGAGGGTCTTTACCATTTTACGGAATGTCAATAAAGAGTTCTGTTGCCTGAGTTGAGGGGGGAGTTGATTCCAGAGATGTGGAATGAAGTTGCTGTAGGATCGTTTGCGGGCAGTTTCTGAGAGGAGGGACCTTCCAGGGGGAATGCATAGGCGTATTTCCGATTTTGAGCGGAGGGTGCGAGTGGGGTGTAGATGGGAAGCTTGGATTTTATGTAGGAGGGGGTGGTGGCATAAATTCTCTTGTGGGCTACTGCTAGGGCCTTGAAATCACAGTGCTGGCTAATTGGGAGCCAGTGTTCAGTGCGGAGTGCTGGGGAGACGGGATCATGGTAGTTGAGGTTGTGTAGGAGGCGGATAGCTGCATTTTGGATACTTTGGAGGCGTTTGAGATTATTTTTGGTTAGTCCATTAAATAGGGAGTTACAGTAATCCATTCTGGAGAGGACATATGCGTAGAGGAGTTGGGCGAGGTCAGGTGTGGAGATGTAGGGTTTGATCCTTTTCAGTTGGTGGAGGTAGTAGAAGGAGGTGGAGATTACTTGGAATATGTGGGCAGATAGGGATAGGTGTCCATCTAAGGTTACTCCTAGGCTGCCTGATCTGTTGCCGTTAGTAGAGTGGAGTCCCATGCTAGGGTAGGACGTGTGAATTTGGTGCTTTTTTTCCTGATCCATAAGAGTTCTGTTTTAGAGGCGTTTAGTTGAAGTTTGTTGTTTGACATCCAAGTTTTCATATCAGAGAGGCAATGTTGGAGGTTAGTAATTTGGGACGATCGGTTCTCGCCTAGTGGGAGGAGCAGCTGGATGTCATCTGCATAAGAGTGGATATTAATGCTATATTTCTGCGCTATATCAATGATAGGCCTGATGTAGAGGTTGAATAGGAGGGGGGATAGAAGGGCGCCTTGAGGAACACCATATTTGATAGGCTTGGGGCGAGATTTGTGTGTTCCTAGTAGGACAGTCTGGGTCCTTTGATGGAGGAAGGAGGTGATCCATTGGAGGGCTGTGTCCTTGATTCCGAGGTCATAGAGTCTGGATGTGAGGAGGTGGTGGTCGACTGTGTCAAAGGCAGCGCTGAGGTCAAGTAGGACTAGTAGGGAATCACTGCCTTTGTCGAGTATTGCCCAGCTGTCATCAATGATATCAAGGAGTACTGACTCTGTGCTGTGGCCTTTTCGGAAGCCGGACTGGGCAGGGGATAGAGCAGCTTGTTCTTCAATGAAAGGGTGAAGTCGGTGGAGCACAATTCGTTCAAGGAGTTTGGAGACAAATGGGAGGTTGGAGACTGGGCGATAGTTGCCGGGTTCGTTAGGATCAAGGGTGGGGTTTTTGAGAGTGGGCTTGATGATAGCTGACTTCCAGCTGAGGGGCACAGTCCCAGTGGTTAGAGAGGTGTTAATGACGGGGAGGATGGATTCTGCCATGGCGTCTTCTGTGGACAGCAGGAGGCTGGATGGGCAGGGATCGAGGATGGTGTTGGAGGGTTTGAGTTCTCTCAGGGTTTCGAGAACCTCGGCATGAGTGGCCGTATGAAATTGGGAGAGAGCGGCGGAGGGTGGGGTATTTGGAATTGGTTGGGGCTGAATAGGAATGGGTCTGGTGTTGGTGTCAAGATTATCTCGGATGGTTTGTACTTTGGACTGGAAGAAGTCCGAGAGAGTCTCGCTATCAAGTTCTGTTTGGTTGTTGTGGCTTTTTCTTTGGGTGCTGGTGAAGAGTTGGTTTGTGAGGGTGAACAATTGTTTGGATCTAGAAGGGGCTAGTTGTAGGAGGCGAGAGTAGTAGGTCTTTTTTGCTTCTAGGATGGCAGCTTTGTAGGTGATGGATATGTTATTCCAGTGGGCTTTGGTTTCTGAGCTCGGGTGTTTGACCCAGATCCTTTCTGCTTTCCTCAGCGATCGTTTTATGGATCGGAGGTCACTGGTGTACCAGGGAGCAGGTGCTTTGTTGGTGATTATTTGGGTTGTTTTTGTCTGGGCGAGGCTATTATAGAGGGATTGGATGTTGGAGTGCCATGCGGAGGCTGCCTGGTCAATGGAGTGGGGATGTTGGGTGCAGGTATCATTTAGGGTGCGAATGCCCGCGGCCATGGCTGGAGGACTGACTGAGTTAGGGAGTTGACGTAGGGTGGGAGGGTAGGGTCTTTACGCGGGGCTAGGGTAGTTTCGAGTGGGAGTTCGAATTCAATGAGGTGGTGGTCTGACCATGGGACTGGTGTGGTGGTATAAGTTGTTTGTTGGGGCTCTGCAGTTGGGCCACTGAGGGTGAAGAGCAGGTCTAAGATGTTGCCTGCTGAGTGCGTGGGGGTGGTTATAGCCTGATGAAATCCCAGGTCGGTGAGGGAGGAGAGGAAGTTGTCAATTTGTCCTGAGGTGTTGGGGTAGTCTGGGAAATTGAAATCTCCCAGGATGGTCACGCGTTTGTGTGAGAAGGATAGTTCAGTGATGAATTCGAGGAGGGTCTCTAGGGTATCTGCTGAGGAGCTATGGGTTCTGTAGAGGAGTATGAGGGCAATTTTGTGTTTGTGGCCTATGGTGAACGCAAGTGCTTTAATAACCCAATTAAAAGATCCAAAATACTTCAATATACTGCACATTATAAGCCGGATGTGGTCCTATATCAGGAAACCCATCTCAATGAATCTGAATCCAAAAAGATCTCTCCAAAATGGGCTTATCCGCCTTTGTTTTCGCCAGCGGTGGGCAAGAAAAATGGTGTCCTCACACTGATCCGACATCGACCAGATATCAAGATCATTTCCCACTACACCGATGATTGTGGCCGCTGGTCCAAGATTGAACTGTCTATTGGTAACGAGCGCTTTACTATCATTAATCTTTATGCCCCAAATGTAGATAAACCAGCTTTTTTTCATAAAATATCAGATGTGGTTACTTCTGCTGGGAATATCCCGTGTATAATTGGAGGAGATTTCAATCAAATACTGGACAAAAACTTAGACAGAAAATCTAAGTCTTCTTACCGTATTACTAAAACATGGCAAAGTATACAAGATTTAATGAGTCACCTGAAGTTATTCGATATTTGGAGAATTTTACACCCTGATGAACAAATGTACACTTTTTATTCTCCACCTCATGCTTCTTACTCGAGAATAGACTATTTTCTAGTTAGCTATTCATTAACTCAAAAAGTGAGTTTAGCTCAAGTCAACTCTATCTCGATATCTGATCATGCATCCATAATACTTACACTAACTGACCTGGGGTAGAAGCGTTCACCGGGTCTATGGAGATTTAATTCTTCTTTGCTGACTGATGATGATTTCTGTGTGACTATCAAGCAGCAGATTGCATCTTACTTTGAGTTTAACAAAACATCGGATACCTCTTGGCATATATAAGAGGCCCATATAAGAGGTCATATAATCTCATATACAGCCACCAAACATAAAGCTGATCGTGGTCGGCTACAACAATTGGAAACTAATATACAATTGGCGGAAAAGCTACATCAGGAAGACTTAAATAATCCTATTAAACTCTCTAATCTGCAGAAATTGAGACTTGACTATAATCTCCTTTTGAGCACGGAGGCTGCCAAAGAGCTCTTTCGGAACTCTACCACTTATTACTCGAGCATGAATAAATGCGGCCACCAACTTGCTGCTTATCTGAAACTGAGATCAGAAAAGACTTCAATTCCAGCAATTAAAGATGAGAATGGGGGCACAGTATTGAATACCATTGACATTTGTAAACAATTTCAGATGTTCTATCATGATCTTTATAAATCTGAACACCTTGACCAGGCTAGATTTGATTCTTTTTTGGATCGCTTGCCCCATCCATCCTTGAGTGTAGAAGAGACGTCTTCACTGACTGAACCGTTTACGCAGTTACAAGTGGAACAGGCTCTGAAAACAATGGCGAAACACAAAACACCTGGTCCTGATGGGTTGTCTGTGGAATTCTATCAGGCCTTCAGTGATGATATTCTTCCATTCTTGTCTCAATATTTTGGACAAATGGCTGATGTGGGAGTAGCATCTGGAATGTTTACGGAAGCACTCACTTTTTTTCTGCCTAAGTTGGGTAAGGACCCATTATATGTCCAAAATTACAGACCACTATCATTGATAAACGTTGATGCCAAAATCTATGCGAAACTGCTAGCAAATCGACTGAATTCGGTCCTTCCTACTATTATTCACCAAGATCAATGTGAATTTATGAAAAATAGGCTATCTAGTGACAACACCAGACTCTTTGCGCATGTTCTACTCCAAGCCCGTTATGCCAAAGATCCTATGGTAGCTATGGCGTTGGATGCCGAAAAAGCCTTTGACCGAGTAGAATGGTCATACCTTTTCCGTGTGATGTCTTGGTTTGGTCTGCCTGATAGATTTCTCCGAATGGTACAGGTGCTATACTCCAACCCAGCTTCCAAGATCCGAATAAATGGTATTTTTTCAGAGGAATTTCACCCATCCAGAGGTACACGGCAGGGCTGCCCTTTGTCGCCTCTCCTATTTAACATTGCATTAGAACCTCTTCTTATAGCCATCAGATCTTCGACTGATATCGTTGGTCTCCGATACGATGAAGTGGACATTAAACTATCGGCGTATGCAGATGACGTCATGATTTATGCCACCCTTCCCTCCATCCCGCACATATTACAATTAATAGACAGCTATGCACACATCTCTGGCTATAAACTCAACGCTTCCAAGACGGAGGTAATGCCACTATCTGGCACCCCATGTAGTGATCTTATAACCAACCTTGGATTGCAATATTCCTCTTCCCGTTTGAAATATTTAGGGGTTTATTTTGGTCCTTCTATAGAAGAAACACAACAGTATAATTAGGATTATATCATCAAAATGATCAAAGAAAATACATCATCATGGTCACCATTGAAACTAAGTTGGTGGGGCAGACTGGACTCCATCAAAATGGTCTTGGCTCCTAAAATAACATACGTACTATCTATGTTACCTTTTATGTTTTCCATAAAAACCTACAACAAGATAGAAGCGCTATTGTCTGCATTTCTATGGAATCACAAAACATCGCGCATTGCCTTAAAGAAGCTGAAAGCATTCAAATGTAATGGGGGTGTGAATTTCCCAAGTATGTATGACTATCATGTTGCTTTTCTAGCCAGACAAGGGTCGAAGTGGCTCTGTCCAGACTCAAATTCTCCTACCCCCATATGGCTCAATCTGGAACGTCAACTCTACAATGGCATGTTTTTACGATTTGCTTCCTTCCTTACATCTTCTCCTCAAATACGTAATAATATGATACTGACCTCTACAGCTGTGGCATTAACTGAATTGGACAAGACAGCGCCGGTCTCATGGAATTCTACTACTCTTTCACCCATTTGGCTAAACCCTCAGGTCAAAATTCAAGGCCAACGTGTAGAATGGAAATCATGGATCAAGCGTGGTATTTGGTCCATTTCACAAGTCCTGGAAGCGGGGAAATTATCCTCTTTTGCTGTTCTATCTTCCACATATGCTCTTCCATCAACTATGTTCTTTCAATGGTATCAGCTCCAACACTGTCTTCATACCTTCTTGAAGAGTATCCTTCTGACAACCGATACACCTACTATTCTGGAATGGTGTAGATTATTTGGTGGTATTAAGGGAGAAGCCTCTAGGTCAGGGGTGTCCAATGTCGGTCCTCGAGGGCCGCAATCCAGTCGGGTTTTTAGGATTTCCCCAATAAATATGCATGAGATCTATATACATGCACTGCTTTCAATGCATATTTATTGGGGAAATCCTAAAAACCCGACTGGATTGCGGCCCTCAAGGACCGACATTGGACACCCCTGCTCTAGGTGGTATAAATTGCTGAAAAGGTCTAAATACCATAGTCCTGAAGCATTGTATAGTATCTGGGCCCATGACACTTCTGTGCACCTATCCCCTACTGAATGGGAATCCTTTTGGCTTATGTCCTTTGATTCACTAAAGGCAGCTTCTATTAAACAAATGGTCCTTTTTCTGTACCATAGGGCATACTGGTCCCCGTACAGATTGTCTAAAGTCTCATCTACTGTTTCCAATTTGTGCTGGTCTTGCTCAGCTGATGTAGGTACACTAAATCATATGTTATTTTCCTGCAGTCTTTTGAAACCATATTGGACCAAAGTATGGTCTACCATATGTGACATTCTACCTAATACAGACACCCTTGATTATTCCATTATTATCCTAGGTGGTGTGGCTTTAACCTCGAAACTAGATAAAAGTGGTATTAAACTTTTACACTGCTTGTTGTTAATTGCATTCAAAACTATATTATCACACTGGAAAGACTTTTCAACTCTTAACTACCATGAATGGTGGAATACTGTTTGTTTATATGCGAAATATGAACAATCAATCGAAGAAAGAGACAACCTTTTGTTTTCCTCATACACAAAGATGTGGTCATACCTATTGTCTTATGCTGAATGCTTTCCTTAATACATAATTGTATGTATACACTCATGTGGTACAAAATTATGGTAACTTGCCTGCTTAACTACCTGTTTGTTTATTCTAATGCTTGTAACCTTGAAAACGTGATAGTTCTTCTTGTTTCTCTGTTAAACTTATTGTAAGGGGAGGCAAGATGGCGTCTGGAGCAGGACGCTGAGAGGAGCACTTCTCTCTTCTGGGGGAAAATTTCCTTTATTTCAACTTTAACGTTTATATTTCAATGCCTAAAAGAAGAGGGAAAACGAGGGGTATTCCTCTACCTACCTCGGGCTTCTCGACGCCGAGGCAAACTGTGATAACAGCTTTCACAGTTCCTCCTTCCATGTCGGGCGCCTCCGCTGCTGTGGAGAGGGAACTCCACAGCTTGGACAGCGAGATGTCTCTCTCGCTGAGCCCACGAGGACCGCATACCCCTCCCATCCCAGGAGAATCTTCGTCGCAGAGGAATTGGCAAGAGGGCTCCCCCGGAGTGTGGGGGGAGGCTCATTCACTCTCCGAAGTGAACCCGGAAGTGAAACACACAGCAGACACGCTGACTCCGATGTCGGAGAGTCAGCGTCCTGGGGGAGAGGAGCCATTGGTAACCAGCGTCGGGGAGGCTGTAGGAGTTCAGAATTCCATCGCAGGAGCAGGAGCCGTACCAAAGCCGGCCGGTATCCCCCTCCTCGGACCGTTGGTGAAACCACAGGCTGTTACCCTGGATTCTATCTGGACTGCGATAGAGAATTTGCACCTGGTATGTTCTAATTTTCTTACTACAACTCAGAATTCTACTTCCAGGATAAGTTCCCTAGAAACTATTACCCAGCAACACCAAGTGGACTTAAAAAAATTAGATAAAGAAACAACAGAGACTAAGAATTTAATTTCTAAACAAACAACAGATAAAATGATGATTTTGAGGAAGATTGAAAACCTGGAGAACCAGCAAAAGAATTTAAATTTGAGGATTCTTAATTTTCCGGTTGCCAAGTTTATGTCTCCTCAAGAACTGTTTAAGAACTTTATGTTGAATGTTTTAAATGTACCTGAAGTAAGTCTTCCTCCGATACAAAGAATTTATTACTTAAAACAAGTGCAGAAAGAAAAAGCTGTAGTGGATGAAAATGCTCAATTAGATGTTTCCGCTATTCTGCAATCTTCTGATATTGAAACTCAAGGAAGAACAACTTTATTGGTCTCGTTGGTATTTCTTCAAGACAAAGAGATGTTGCTTAGATTATATTTTAATTTAAAGCAGATTACATATTTGGGAGAAAGGGTATATATATTTCCTGATGTTTCGAGGTGGACACAATCTAGGAGGAAAGAATTTCTGCTATATAGACCAAAGGTGATTGCTTTGGGGGCAAGTTTTCAGTTGCGATTTCCTTGCAAATGTTTTATTTCCTATCAAGGAAGTAAATATATTTTCTTCGAACCTGCCCAATTAGGTTTTTTCCTTGAAGGTAAAGGTATCTCTACACAGTCCGAATGATAAAGGTTAATAATGCGGTTGATTTATTTTGGATAGGATAAGATCAGGCTGCTCTATTTCTTTATTTCTATTTTTCTTTTGTATATTTCCCCTTTCCCGAGGGGGTTTTTTATTTCATCTTGTCTCTTCTCTCCAGGTTGTGGACTGTATTATATGATTTATTTTGAATGTTTAAATTTCGATCCTTGGTTTGTATTATGACTAAGAGACAATATTTCTGTATTTCTTTAAACATCTTTATATATAGGATGTATTAAAATGATAAATAAAAAAAAAAAAAAAAAAAAAAAAAAAACTTATTGTATTTCTTTACTTGAAACTTCAATAAAACTTATTGAACTAAAAAAACCCAAAAAACAGTCATTTACCAATACAAACATACACAGCACAATAAAAAAAAGATTCACTTAAATAATTCCTACTCAACCATTTACCAAAACATTTCTTGAAAAGCAAAGTTTTAACCAATTTCCTATATTGAAGCAAACTGGCAGCATTCTTTATATCCAATGGTAATGCGTTCCATAACATTACACCTTGCACAGTTAATAAAGCATGCCGAATGCCAACTGTTTAATAGATGGAACCTCAATGCTGATCTTATCTTCAGATCGTAAAGCGTGATGAGGATGATGCAAGGGAAGCACTGAAGTCCCCATTCCTGCTATTAAACTGCGGTGGTTGGACAACACCAAAGCACTTTAATGTTAGCTGTATTTCAGAAAGATATTTCTAACCTCTTTAGCACTTTAATAGAGCTGTGTTATTTTTAAAGAAAGAGCCTGGGCTATGGTATTTTAACTTGTTTTGGAAAAACTATTTGTGCAATAAAAATATTTTATTGAATTTTACTGAAGCCTCAGGATCCCTGCTTGCTTATTGCCCCTAAGGGGTGGAACTGCTCATTCTGCTATCAACGCAGATTAGTTTTTTAAATGACTGTGGTGAGTTGGGTGGAAGTATGTTTTGATTCAGGGGAAACTGACCTACTACCTCCACTGAATCAGAGTGGCATTGAAACCTAGGGGGAGTTGCACAAGCAATGTCTGTCTGTCTCAATAGTAGACTATGGACTTTTCCTCCAGGAGCTTATCCAAACCTGTTTTAAACTGACCATTGAGAACATAGGGCAGTGTCCAAGGGCCCATAATAGTACAGAACCCACTCTCCCTCTAATCACTTTTGATAGGTAGTTAGGAGCCCATGACCCTTATTGCCCATGGTCCTAGATCACTATCAGTCTACCTCTGACTGAGATACTGCTTCTGCTGGGAGGTTCTTCCATATATCCACCCATTCACCTTACAATGATGAAAGGACTCCTTACTTCACTCTGGCTCTGAGGAAGTGTGTGGTATATGACTGGGTTCCCATAGGATCACTCCCTCACTGAGACTGAGCCACCTTAGAGTAGGTGAAGTTGCACCTGCTGAGTCAGAGGCCAGGGCTCAGGCAGGGAGTTGGTTAAATGCACTGAGATAGAACAGATTAGGGAGGCCCAAGTGCAGAGGTTTCTAAAGGTGTGGCAGCTGGACCTGAGGGGAGTACCAGACAGGAGAAGTAGCCAGAGCTACAGTATGTGTTTTCCTGGGGTGGGAAAAGATAAGCAATCAAGTCAGCCTCCAGGAGTTAATGATACATGGACAGAAGACTGCCAAGACAGAACAGAATCTTGCAGGGTATTCCTAAAATGTATAAGTTTGGGGTGAGCTCAGAAGTGATCTGAGAAGGCATTTGTTGCCACTGTATTTGAGCCTGGCTAGGAGCCAGCCCCATGATGAGTATTGACTATGATTGTATTGTGAGAGAGGAAACACCTCTACTTAAAGGATTAAGCCTGTGAAGCAGTAGAGCTGACTACAGCCTTTTAGGTGTACATAAACAAAGTATTTTTTCTTTTACCTATAACGTGTGTGTGCAGAAAACCACACTGGACTTGCACATAATACCTAATTTCAGATTTTCTAGTGTACTCTTTACATGGAAAAATGTTTTCCTCTGTTGCATTACTAAACACTCCTTATCATATAAGAACATAAGAAGTTGCCTCCACTGGGTCAGACCAGAGGTCCATCGCGCCCAGCGGTCTGCTCCTGCGGCGGCCCATCAGGCCTATGACCCGTGAAGTGGTCCCTGACTATTCCTATAACCTACCTCTACTTCTATCTCTACCCCTCAATCCCCTTATCCTTTAGGAACCTATCTAAACCTTCCTTGAACCCCTGTAGCGTGCTCTGGCCTATCACAACCTCTGGAAGCGCGTTCCATGTGTCCACCACCCTCTGGGTAAAAAAAGAACTTTCTAGCGTTTGTTCTAAACCTGTCCCCTTTCAATTTCTCCGATTGCCCCCTTGTACTTGTGGTTCCCCATAGTCTGAAGAATCTGTCCATGTCTACCATCTATATGCCCTTCAGGATTTTGAAGGTTTCTAACATGTCTCCTCTAAGTCTCCGCTTTTCCAGGAAGAATAGCCCCAGCATTTCCAACCTGTCAGCGTATGAAAAGTTTTCCATACCTTTTATCAGTTTAGTCGCTCTTCTCTGAACTCCCTCAAGTACTGCCATGTCCTTCTTGAGGTACGGCGACCAGTACTGGACATAGTACTCCAGATGTGGGCGCACCATTGCACGATACAGCGGCATGATGACTTCCTTCGTCCAGGTCGTGATACTCTTTTTAATGATACCCAACATTCTGTTCGCTTTCTTTGAGGCTGTCGCACACTGTGCTGATGCTTTCAATGTTGCGTCGACCATCACCCCCAGGTCTCTTTCAAGGTTGCTTACCCCTAGCAATGATCCCCCCATTTTGTAGCTGAACATCGGGTTCTTTTTCCCCACATGCATGACCTTGCATTTCCCTATGTTGAAGCTCATTTGCCACTTTTTGGCCCACTCTTTCAGTGTTGTTAGATCCTTTTGGAGATCTTCGCAGTCTTCTGTGGTTCTAACCCTGCTGCAGAGTTTGGTGTCATCCGCAAATTTAATAACCTCACATTTTGTTCCCACCTCCAGGTTGTTAATAAATATATTGAACTGCAGCAGTCCCAGCACCGACCCCTGTGGAATTCCGCTCGTGACCCATTGCCAGTCTGAGTAATGGCCTTTTACTCCAACCCTCTGTTTCCTGCTTGCCAGCCAGTGTTTGATCCATCGGTGGACATCCCCTTGCACCCCGTGGTTCCATAGCTTCTTAAGCAGCCGTTCGTGGGGTACCTTGTCGAAGGCTTTTTGGAAGTCAAGGTAAATGATGTCTATGGATTCCCCCTTATCCATTTGGCTGTTTATTCCCTCAAAGAAGTACAGTAAGTTCGTGAGGCACGACCTTCCCTTGCAGAAGCCGTGCTGGCTCGCCTTCAGCTGTCCATTGTTTTCTATGTGTTTGCAGATGCTGTCCTTAACCAGTGCTTCCATCATCTTTCCCGGAACCGAGGTCAAGCTCACCAGCCTGTAGTTTCCCGGGTCACTCCTTGATCCCTTCTTAAAGATGGGCGTGACATTTGCTATTTTCCAGTTCTCCGGGATCTCCCCAGTTTTTAAGGATAGGTTACATATTTGACGAAGTGTTTTCGCTATTTCGTTTCTCAGTTCTTTTAGTACCCTTGGGTGGATGCCGTCCGGACCTGGTGATTTGTCGCTCTTCAGTCTGTCTATCTGTCGGAGGACATCCTCTTGGCTTACCTCTAGTTGGACCAGCTTTTCATCCTGATCTCCACTTATGATCTCCTCGGGTTCTGGAATATTGGATGTGTCCTCTCTCGTGAAGACTGACGAGAAGAACTTGTTTAACCTGTCAGCTATCTCTTTTTCCTCCTTTACCACTCCCTTCTTGTCTCTATCATCCAATGGTCCCACTTCCTCCCTGGCCGGTTGCTTCCCCTTCACGTACCTGAAGAATGGTTTGAAGTTTCTTGCTTCTCCCGCCAGTCTCTCTTCATATTCTCTTTTTGCTTTCCTAACCACTCGGTGACATTCCTTTTGGTGTCTTTTGTGCTCCTTCTGGTTGTCCTTGGTTTGGCCCTTTTTCCATTTCCTGAACGATGTTTTCTTGTCCCTTATCGCCTTTTTCACTGCATTTGTTATCCACACCGGTTTTTTTTTCCGATTCTTTTTGCACCCTTTCCTAAACCTGGGGACGTACAGGTTCTGTGCTTTGTGTACCGTGTCCTTGAGTAGGGACCAGGCTTTTTCTACGGTCTCCATCTTCCCTGAGCTGCTGCTGAGTTTCTTTCCCACCATTTTCCTCATGGCCTCGTAATTCCCTTTTCTGAAATTGAGTGCTGTCGTTGTGGTTCTTTTCACCTTTGATGTTCCTATTGCTAGCTTGCACTGGATCATGTTGTGATCGCTGTTTCCTAGTGGTGCTAGTATTACCACCTCCTTTGCGGGTCCACCTAGCCCGTTGAGGATTAGGTCGAGAGTGGTATCTCCTCGTATTGGTTCTGTGACCAGTTGTTCCATGAAACAGTCCCTCATAGCCTCCAGGAATTTTGTTTCCCTCGTGCAGTTTGAGTGTCCAATACTCCAGTCTATTCCAGGGTAGTTGAAATCCCCCATCACCACCACACTTCCGCTTTTGAAAACCTGCTTCAATTCAACCTCCAGGTCCTGGTCATTTGCTTCTGATTGTCCTGGCAGGCGATAGTACAGTCCCAATTTTATGTCTGCTCCATTTCCTCCTGGTAGCTTAACCCACAGTGATTCCAAGCCGTCCGCCCTTACTGTTGTTTCCATCCTAGTTGAAGGAATGGAGTTCTTTATATATAGCGCTATTCCTCCACCCTCCTCCTGTGGTATGTCTGTTTCGTCCTCATCCTCCTCCTGTGGTGTGTCTATCTCGTCCTCAGCCTGCTTCCCCATTTTTGGATGTCCCTCTGGCTCCTGCTGTTCTCTCTTCTTCCTGCTCTTTAGTTTCGTTTGTTCCTTGGGCCCCTGTATTGCATCTTTGGGTCATTTTTCCAAAAATTCCCACTCAGTCTCGAGCCCTCTTTTACATGTTCCCGGTTTGATACTCTTGTCCGATGTGTCGATGTCAGATCGACTATCGGCTTTCCCCTTCTCCTCAGTTTAAAGCCATGTCAATGCCGTTCTGGACGTTGTGTGCCAGCATCATTGTTCCAGCCATGCTCAGGTGCAGTCCGTCCTTCTTGTAGAGCTTGTTTTTCCCCAAAAAAGTTGTCCAGTTCCGTACAAAGTGGAAACCTTCCTCTTCGCACCATCTCCTCAGCCAACCGTTTATTGCTTGCAGCTCGGTCTGCCTCCTTGCATCCGCCCTCGGTACTGGAAGGATCTCTGAGAAGGCTATCTTCCTTGTCCTCAGCTTCAGTTTCCTCCCCAGGATCTTGAACTGCTCAGTTAGTGTAGTCCCATTGTAGTTCCTTCTGCTGACATTGTTGGTTCCAACGTGGATTATCACTGCTGTCTCCTCCGTCTCAGCTCCTTCCAGGATTCTCTCGATTCTGTCGGTGATGTCCTTCGTTCTTGCCCCCGGGAGACATGTCACTAATCGGTCTTCTCTCCCTCCTGCTATGTGACTGTCCATTTCTCTCAGGATTGAGTCTCCCACTACGATTGCAGATTTCCCCTTCTTCAGCTTCCTCTTTGGTCTCAGATCTGTATCAGTGACGCGGTCTGCTAATCCACCCTCCGGGTTCTGGTGGGTCTCCGCCTCCTCTGCCTGCTCGTATCCTCCGCAAGGTCCTTCTCCCCTGGCGTCTGGTGGATTGTGTCCTCCATATATTGGTTCCTGTCCCCCGGCATCTGGTGGATTCTGTCCTCCATCTGTTGGTTCCCTTCTAAATTGCTGGTGATCCTGTGCCTCCACCATACTGCAGGCCTCCTCGATGAATCTCTCGAGCTCTCTAACTTGCTCCTTGATGTGGCTCTCTCTGGTGGTATCCTCAGTTGCCCAGCACAGTTCCGTTAGCCCCTTCCCTTTTAAGGGGGAGCTCTGGGTCTACTGCCGGTGATGTCAGGAGGTGGGCGGAGCTAACTCTCGCCTCAGCCCCTCACCCTCTGGCTCGTCTCCAGCTCCTTCCCTTCTGCCTCCACGTGTCTCCTCTTTCCTGCCTTCTGCTTCTCTCCTCAGCCCTCTCCTCCTCTGCCTGCCCCGATCTCAGAACAAGCTGAAGACAAGCTGATCTGCGATCCTTAGCCCCTCCCCTTTTAAGGGGGAGCTCCGGGTCTGCTGCCGGTGATGTCAGGGGGTGGGTGGAGCTAACTCTCACCTCAGCCCCTCACCCTCTGGCTCATCTGCTGCTCCTTCCCTTCTGCCTCCACGTGTCTCCTCTTTCCTGCCTTCTACTTCTCTCCTCAGCCCTCTCCTCCTCTGCCTGCCCCGATCTCAGAACAAGCTGAAGACAAGCTGATCTGCAATCCTTAGCCCCTCCCCTTTTAAGGAGGAGCCCCGGGTCTGCTGCCTGTGATGTCAGGGGGTGGGCGGAGCTAACTCTCACCTCAGCCCCTCACCCTCTGGCTCGTCTCCTGCTCCTTCCCTTCTGCCTCCACGTGTCTCCTCTTTCCTGCCTTCTGCTTCTCTCCTCAGCCTTCTCCTCCTCTGCCTGCCCTGATCTCAGATCTAGATGTGTCCTTCATCTAGCAGCTGTTGAGATTTCTCACCTTAACCACAATCATTAAAGCTCCCAATAAAAAATACTAGCAAGAACGTTTTATTGCAATTATAAAACCAACCCTCTTATAAAGATCCTACATTGGTTTCAAATTACAGGCCTATTTCTTTGACTAAGTTATTGGCTTTACGCTTGGCCAATGCTCTCCCTTATATTATTGGTATGCACCAAACGGGGTTCGTTGCTCAGAGACATTCTTCTAATAACATCAGATTGGCTTTTCACATGTTAAATCTAACAAAAACTATGGAAGATCCGGCTTTCTCTGTATCCTTGGATGCAGAGAAGGCCTTTGATTGTGTGGAATGGACCTTCATGTATCAAGCAATGGATTGGTTTGGTATTGGTTTTGGATTTATACAAATGATTCAAACTTGTATAGTTCCCCTTATGCGAGATTATATATTAATAATAATTTTTCTGAACGTTTTTGACTTAGAAGGGGAGTTAGACAAGGGTGTGCATTATCTCCTTTGCTTTTTGACATTGTATTGGAACCCTTGCAATTGGCTATTCAACAGGCAAGGGAAATTCAGGGTATTCCTTATGCAGGTCGGGAATACAAGGTCTCTGCTTATGCAGATGACATATTGCTTTATTTGAGGAATCCTGAAACCACCATTCCGCATTTACTGGATCTGATTGATAGATTTGGAAAATTCTCTGGTTACAAAATAAACTGGAGCAAATCAGAGGTTCTTCCACTAAGGGCTCCTTTCACAAAGCCGCGCAAGGGCCTTAACGCGCGGAATAGCATACGCTAAATTGCCAAATGCGCTAGCCACTACCGCCTCCTTTTGAGCAGGTGGTGGATTTACGGCTAGCGTGCGCTATAGCGCACGCTAATCCGGTGAGTGCATTAAAACCACTAGAGCGGCTTTGTAAAAGGAGGCCTAAATGTATATTGTACAAAAGGATTATTTGATACATTCCCTTTTCTTTGGAAGGACAAGGGTATAAAATACTTAGGTATTTGGATTAAAAGTACACTGTAAGAAACTATGAAAGTAAATGAAAAATCTTTATTGCTGAAGGTCACAGCATTGGAGCCCATTACATCTGTCTTGGGGGGGGGGGGGAGAGTCCAAACAGTTAAGATGATGATTCTGCCTGTGGTTTGTTACCAAATGGAAATGTTACCATTGTTTTTTCAGGGCTCCTTTTACAAAAAATTAAATAGTATTCTGACAAAATGTATTTGGCTGGGGAAAGCAGCAACAATTGCCTTAGTATCTTTACAAAAGCCAATTGTGGAGGGTGGGGTAAGTTTCCCAAATTTTTATAGGTACCATCAAGCCTATATAATGCGTCAGGGTATGTACTGGATCCTCCCTGAGCTCATGGAAAATCTCCCAAACTGGTTAAGGTTGGAATGGCAACTCATGTCTCCTCTGCGATTAGGTCATGTTCTAAGTATCAAGTTACTTAGATTGTATAAGGACAATAGAATTTTACTAGACACGTGGCAAACTTTAAAGTATATCAATAATTTAACAACTATTCCAATCCATAAATCCACATGTCAGGTCCTCTGGCTGAACTCCAGGATTCAAATTGTTGGGTTTAAGGTCATCTGGAAACACTGGATGAAGGCAGGTATACATACTTTGCATGATGTTATATCACATGGTAAGCTGCTTGACTTTTCATGATTGCAACACAAATTTGGTCTTAACACAAAATTATAGATGATTGCAGTTGAAGCAGGATACTCAATTATATGTTCAGGAATAATTAATTGCCCCAAGTGCACTAAACTGCAAACAGATAGGAGCTAATGTGCACCCAGGTGATTATAACACACACTTTCTAACACTTCTCAGTGCTCAGAGAAAGCACAGTTACTTACTGTAACAGGTGGTATCCAGGGACAGCAGGCAGCTATTCTCACATATGGGTGACGTCATCAGCGGAGCCCGGTTGCGGAAGCTTGCAAGCATATTTGCTTGAAGAAACTCGAAGTTTCGAGTCGACCGCACTGCGCATGCGCGAGTGCCTTCCCGTCCAGCATAGGGCACGTCTCCTCAGTTCAGATAGCTAGCAGAGAAGCCAACCAGGGGAGGTGGGTGGGTTGTGAGAATAGCTGCTTGCTGTCCCTGGATAACACCTGTTACTTTAAGTAACTGTGCTTTATCCTTGGTCAAGCAGGCAGCCTATTCTCACATATGGGTGAACTCCAAGCTAACCAGAATGAGATGGTGGGAGCGTTGGCAATGTAGGAGAATAAATTTTGTAATACAGTTTGGCCAAACTGTCCATCCCGTCTGGAGAAAACATCCAGACAATAGTGAGAAGTGAAAGTATGAACCGAGGACCAAGTAGCAGCCTTGCAAATTTCCTCAATAGGTGTAGATCTGAGGAAAGTTACTGAAGCTGCCATTGCTCTGACTTTATGGGCTGTGACTCTACTGTGTAGGGGTTAATCTAGCCTGGGCATAGCAGAATGAGATACAAGCAGCCATCCAGTTGGAGATGGTATGCTTAGAGATCAGATGTCCCAATTTGTTTGGATCGAAGGAAACAAAAAGTTGAGGAGCAGTTCTGTGTGGTTTGGTGCGTTCCAAATAGAAGGCCAAAGCATGTTTACAGTCCAGAGTTTGAAGAGCTACTTCTCCAGGATGAGAATGAAACTTTGAAAAGAACACTGGAAGAACAATGGATTGGTTGAGATGAAATTCCAATACCACTTTAGGGAGGAATTTAGGATGAGTACGAAGAACCACTTTGTCATGATGGAACACCGTGAAAGGTGGATCAGCAACTAAAGCTTGCAGCTTACTGACTCTTCGAGCAGAAATGAGGGCAATGAGAAACACCACTTTCCAAGTGAGATACTTCAGATGAGCCTGGTCAATGGAGGCTTTATCAGTTGAGCAAGGACACCAGTGAGGTCCCAAACCACAGGAGGCGGTTTGAGAGGAGGATTGACATTGAAAAGTCCTTTAATGAATCTGGAAACCACCGGATGAGCAGAGAGGGGTTTCCCTTCGATAGGCTGATGGAAAGCTGCAATTGCACTGAGATGGACTCGGATTGATGTAAACTTGAGGCCAGAAGTCAATAAGTGCAAAACATAATCCAAAACAGAAGATAAGGAGGAATGTTGGGGCTCCTTATCATGAGAAAAACACTACGTAGAAAATCTAGTCCATTTTTGGTTGTAGCATTGTCTAGTGGTAGGTTTCCTAGAAGCCTCTAAAAACGTCTCTGACAGGTTGAGAAAACTGCAGAGGAGTCATGTTGAGAGGTACCAAGCTGTCAGGTGTAGAGACTGCAGGTTGGGATGAAGGAGAGATCCTTGGCTCTGTGTAAGCAGAGAAGGAAAAACTGGTAGAAGGTAAGGTTCCCTGCTGCTGAGTTGAAGTAGAAGGGAGTACCAAGGTTGTCTCGGCCACCGAAGAGCAATCAGAATCATGGTGGCATGAGCGTTCTGTAGCTTGACCAGAGTCTTGAGAATGAGATGGAATGGAGGGAATGCATAGAGGAAGAAATTTGTCCATTCCAGAAGAAAAGCATCTGCCTTGAGGCGATGAGGAGAGTATATCCTGGAGCAGAACTGAGGCAGTTTATAGCTGTGGGGAGTTGCAAAGAGATCTATCAGAGGCGTTCCCCACTGTCAAAAAAATGTGATGAACTGGCAAGGAATGGAGTGTCCATTCATGAGGTTGGAGAAGACGACTCAAGTTGTCCGCTAAGCAATTTTTCACCTCTTGGATGTAGACAGCTTTGAGGAAGGTGTTGTAGCGGGTTGCCGAGTCCCAAATCGTCAGAGCTTCTTGACAATGGGAGGCAGATCCCGTTCCTCCCTGTTTGTTGACAGAATACATGGCGACTTGGTTGTCCGTCAGAATGAGGACTACCTGGTCGTGAAGAAGATGTTGAAAAGCATGGAGAGCTTTGAGGATCACTCTGAGTTTCAACAGATTGATATGACACTGACAATTCGTACTGGTCCAATGGCCTTGAGTACGGAGAACATCGAGATGAGCTCCCCAAGCATAGGTCGAAGAATCTGTCATGAGGACCTTCTGATGGGGGGGCGTTTGGAAAAGCAAGCCATTGGAGAGATTGGAAGAGAGCATCCACCAACGGAGAGACTGCTTTAATGAAGGAGTGACTGTTATGTGTTGAGAATGTGGGTCGCAAACCAGCGTCCAGTGAGATGCCAGGGACCACTGAGGAATTCTGAGTTGAAGTCTGGCAAAAGGAGTCATGTGTACTGTGGAGGCCTTGTGACCTAGGAGTACCATCATGTGTCTCGCTGAGATGGAAGAGCAGGAAGACACTGCATGACAGAGTTGAAGGAGAGCTTCCAGATGTTGTGGAAGGAATGCTCTGAGTTGGACAGTATCCAGAATAGCTCCAATGAATTATAGATTCTGTGAGGGCTGAAGTTGGGATTTGGGAAAGTTGATTTCGAATCCCAAACTTTGTAGGAGCCAAGTAGTCCGTTGGGTCGCTACAATAACCTCCTGAGATGTTGAATCTTTGATGAGCCAGTGGTCGAGGTAGGAAAATACCTGAAGACCATGGTTCCTCAGAGCTGCTGCTACCACTACAAGGCATTTGGTGAACACCCTGGGATATGAAGCCAGGCTGAAGGGCAGCACTCTGTATTGGAAATGCAGATTCCCCACCCGAAATCTGAGGTATTGATGGGAGGCCGGATGAATGGGAATATGAGTGTAGGCTTCCTTGAGATCCAGAGAGCATAACCAGTCGTTGTGCTCGAGAAGGGGATAAAGGGATGCCAGGGACAACATTCAAAATTTTTCTTTGACCAAAAAAGGTTGAGGGCCCTGAGATTCAGAATGGGCCGCAGATCGCCCATCTTCTTCGGAACAAGGAAGTAACGGCAGTAAAACCCCTTGTTCTGTTGTTCCAAAGGAACTGGCTCGATAGCATGGAGACGAAGCAGAGCTTGAGCTTCCTGAAAGAAGAAGGGCAGTCTGGGATGGACTGGAAAGATATTCTCTTGGAGAAAGGTCTGGAGCAACCCGAGTGAAATGAAGAGAGTATCCTTCCCTGATGATGGTGAGCACCCAGAGGTCAGATGTAATTTTCGTCCATCAGTGGTAAAAAAGATGGAGACGACATCCTATAGGGGGAAAGGCAGAGTCAGAATGGTGGAGGTTATGCTCTGTTTTAAACAGTCAAAAAGGCTGAGTAGCCTTAGGTGCAGCAAAAGGTTGAGGTTTTTGATGCTTCTGAGGCTGCTGTTTCTTAAGAGGAGGGCGACTGTAAGGAGCCGTCCTTGGAGCAAAACACCTCCGATAGATAGGAGAAGGGTGTTTAGGTTTGGCAGGAGCTGGCTTTGGCTTAGGTCTGACAATAGAAGCAAAGGAGTTTTCATGGTCAGACAATTTCTTGGTTGCTGCCTCGATAGATTCGTCAAAGAGCTCATTGCCTGCACAAGGAATATTAGCCAATCGATCCTGAAGATTAGGGTCCATGTCAATGGTACGAAGTCAGGCTAGGTGACGCATGGCTACAGAGCAAGCCGCTGCCCGGGCAGACAACTCAAAGGCATCATAGGATGACTGGAGGAGATGTAATCGGAGTTGTGATTACGAAGCTATGATTTCTTGAAACTCAAAGTACTTTTGAGTATCCAAAGAAGTCAAGAATTTTGGTAAGAGAGTGATGAGGAACTCAAAATAAGTAATAAAATGAAAATTATAATTGAGGACTTTAGAGGACATCATGGCATTTTGATAGATGCGACGTCCGAATTTGTCCATAGTTTTCCCTTCCCTTCCAGGAGGAACAGTAGCATAAACCTTGGAAGGATGGGACCTCTTTAAAGAGGACTCGACAAGCAGGGATTGATGAGATAACTGTGAGTTGTCAAACCCTTTGCGATGTACAGTTTTATACCTAGAGTCTAATTTGTCTGGAATAGCCGGTATAGTATAAGGGTTCTCCAGGCATCGGCCAAAAGTCTGAGACAAAAGCTTGTAAAGAGGAAGCTTAAGTGACTCTGCCGGAGGTTGAGGGAGATGCATGACTTCAAGGTACTCCTTAGAGTATTTGGAACCAGCATCTAATTGAAAATCCAAGTCAACAGCCATCTGACGAAGAAAAGATGAGAAAGATAGCTGATCCGCCAATGCTTTGCCTCGAGAAGGACTCAAAGTCGTCGAGGTAGCCTGGGTCAAAGATGAAGCTTCATAAGAACATAAGAAATGCCTCCGCTGGGTCAGACCTGAGGTCCATCGCGCCCAGCAGTCCGCTCACGCGGCGGTCCATCAGGTCCAGGACCTGTGCAGTAATCTTTTATCTATACCCCTCTATCCCCTTTTCCAGCAGGAAATTGTCCAATCCTTCGGCATGAAAAAAGGCATCAAAAGAATATGGAGACTTGGACAAAGTAATCGAAACCGCTGCATCCTTAAGGTGTGGAAGTGGAGACCTCGATCGAGGAGTTGGTGGTCTAGTCGAAGTAGGAGTAGATCCAGGCTTAGTGGAAGAAGGACGTTCTTTAGAAGAAGAACTATGCCTGGAAGTATGTCTCGATGAAGGCCTCGATCTTCGGTGAGAACGATGCTTGGAAGAAGATCTCGAAGAACGAGGAGACTTCGCCTCGGAGACAGAAGCAGCTGATGCCACCAAAGAATGGATAGGACTGGAGGCTGTAGAGCGAAGCTCCAGAGGCTTAATGGAGGAACCTCGATGCACTCCCAAAGACTCTGCTCCTTGTTTCTGCTACAAATCCATCCTTGGCTCGACCCCCCTTTACTTAGTACCCCATTTATCCTAAACCGCCCATCCAAACTCACACGTAGAACCCACCTGTTTAGCTACCCTACCCTAAGGACCTGCCATTACAAAAGATATCTAAATAGAACTCTTGCCTTCCAAGCTGGTCATCACAATAACTGGCTGGCCCACATCATCTCATGCTCTTCATCCTACTTAAACTTCAGGAAACTACTAAAAACTAATCTTTTCACCCGATTCATACCCTAAGACCCTATGCCCACCCTGGTCCTCTATCTCTATATGTCCTTTACGCAGATTGTCTTGACCTTCTTCACTGTACCATTTCATTGCCATAATTGTACCCATCTTTCTTTCTGTTTGTACCATTTTTTCTCTCTGTTGTACCATTTTTTTTTCTCTACCACCTAATTTTATCTGATTGTAACATTGTACCATTTTCGCTGATTGTCCAGCCCTTCTTCGTTGTAAACCGCCTAGAACTACTATGGCTTTGGCGGTATATAAGAAATAAAATTATTATTATTATTATTATTATTGTATAGAGTGTGAGGATTCCTGCCGAGGCACTTTCAAAGATTCTGCTCCTTGCTTCATGTGCTTAGATACCAGAACAGACACTCGCAGAGACTCTGCTCCCTGCAAAGAGTGTGTAATCTCAGACTGAGGCAAAGGAAGCAGCTTGACCTCGCGGGAGTCTGCTGAATGCCCAGGCTGGATGAGAGGAAGAAGCTTCAATCCCATATTAGTAAGGAATTTAATGAATTGCTTCTCCAACATGGTCTGGAAGGAAGCCGGCAAGGATGGATCCGTGTCTGAAACCGAACCACCTGCTTTGGCTGGAGGTTCCACCGAGGCAGTGTAAATGTGCTTCGACTTGGAAGTCTTAGGCACTTTAAGCACCACCGCTGGAACTTTCTGCTGAGCTATCTGCCCTGAGGAAACAGGGGAAGATACAGCAGATGTCGTTGAAGAGAGAGCCGCTGCAAACGATGAAGGTCTGATGAGGCTTGAGGTGGAAGCAGTGGAAGCAGGAGGAGTCTCGGTCGAAGGTGATGCCGAGGTCAACTTCAAAGTCGAGGGATTAGAGGAAGAATCCATCCAGAAGAGCTTCTCCACCAAAATACAACGATGCTTGAGGGTTCGAGATTGAAGAGTAGCACAGCGCTCGCACGACTTCGGTTGATGTTCCGGCCCAAGGCACTTGAGGCACCGACAGTGTGGGTCTGTAAGGGAAATCGCACGCTGGTACTGGCTACACTTCTTGAAGCCCGTGACAGGCCAGGACATAGAAGGAAAAAACAGCTGCCACAAAATCGAAGCCCTTAGGCCAGCGGACTCAAACACACGGCCCACGGGCCGCATGCAGCTCTCCAGGTGCTATTTTGCGGCCCGCGGTCTGAACGCAATGATCAACTGCTCGCTTGCTGTAGTTGATTGTTGAAGCTGTGGCCGGCGACGGCTCCTTGCGACATCCACACCAGCATTTCTCTTCCCCCTTCCCTTCCTTGTGGAGCAGCAGCATGTCTGGCCGGCTCCCTTGCTCAGTTGATCGCTCCATTCAAAGCCGCGGGTGGCAGTTCCTCGCCACCCTGATGTCACAACATCAGAGAGGCTTCTGACGCAGGTGCGGATCTCGCAAGGAGCCGCCACCCACGGCTTTGAACGGAGCGATCAACTGAGCAAGGGAGCCAGCCAGACATGCTGCTGCTCCACAAGGAAGGGAACGGAAGGTGAGGGGAAAGAGAAATGCTTCTGCTGCATAGGAAGGGGGACCCTAGGGAAATGCTGCTGCTGCTGCACAGGGAAAGGGAGAGGGAGGGAAGGGGAAAGAGAAATGCCTCTGCTGCACAGGAAAGGGGGAAGGGAAATGCTGCTTCTGTTGCTGCTGCACCCAATTGGGGAAAGAGAGGGAAGGAAGGAGAAGGAAGACAAGGGAGAGGAGAGGAACAAGAGATGCCAAGTTCATGGGAGGGAGGGAGAGATGCCATGGTATGGGGGAGGGAAGGAGACATGCCAGACCAGGGGAAAGGAAGGAAGGAGGGAGGGAGAGAAAGGAAGGAAAGAGGTGTCAGATCATGGAAATAGGACGGAAGAAGAGAGAGATAGGAAGGGAAGGGAAGACATGGAAATGTAGATTTTGAAAAGAAAGCAGAAAAATTGAATATTAAGTTAATGCCAAAGATGGATGCAATGCAGAAAGTGAAGACGGAGAGAAAAACAGTCAAAGGACAAGAAGGCCCTGGAAACATAGTTAAAAGCATAGAAAAATAAAGTTACCAGCCAACAAAGGTAGGGAAAATGAATTTATTTTCAATATAGTTATTGAAATGTGTCAGTTTTGAGAAAGAAAAGATATTAAACTTTAAATGAGAGGGCTGCAGAAAAAATAGTTAATGTCTTATTAAAGAAACTCTTTATAGTTTATAGTTTATATATATATCTTTCCTTTTAACTGTTAAAGGAAAGTTTTATAAACTATAAAGAGTTTTACCTCATGCAAAATTGTCATTTTTTTAATAAGACATTAACTATTTTTTTCTGCGGCCCTCCAAGTACCTACAAATCCAAAATGTGGCCCCACAAAGGGTTTGAGTTTGAGACCACTGCCTTAGGCTGTGACTGGGCAGCCTGCCTCGGCAGATGGACGGAAGTAGTGAAAAAAAAATTATTTTTTTTTTAAAACTAGAAATAAAAGAAATAAAGTAAGAACAGCGATTCGTGAAGAAAAAAATACAAACCGCGGTTCAGAGAAGGCCCGAAGTAACGAAGTTAAACACAGAGAGTCAAAGGTGCAGAAAACTGAGAACTGAGGAGACGTGCCCTACGCTGAGCAGGAAGGCACTTGCGAATGCGCGGTGCGGTCGACTCGAAACTTCGAGTTTCTTCAAGCAAGTATGCTTGCGAGCTTCCGCATCCGGGCTCCGCTGATGACGTCACCCATATGTGAGAATAGGCTGCATGCTTGTCCTAGGATAACCGTTTTTAGTTTATGAGATTGCTGGGTAAGCAAAAAATTTTTTCCCCACTATTGATACGGCTCAATTCTCAATCATTGCACTGGTCCCTGTAGTATCTATAAGTATAATACTCTCTCACTTTTTTTGACCTTTTAAATTACTTTTTGTCTTTTTAAATGCTCAACTTCAAAATAGACGTGGATGGGCATAATCGAAAGGGACGTCTAAGTCAGTTTATGTCCATCTCGCAAGTCATCCAAAGTTAAAAAGAGTTTAAGACACATTTTCGAAGATACGTCCAACTTTTTTTTCGTTTCGAAAATTGTCTAATTATATGTCCTGCCGATCTGATCGTCCAAGCCACTAAATTGTCCATCTTTATACCACATTTTCGTCCAACTTTCCGTCCAAGTCCAAAACGCCTAGAACAAGCCCTGTTGGACGTGGGAGGGGTCTGCAAAGTGATGGACTGCACACCCAGACATGCTACCTAAACAGTGGGGTACCTTACAGGGCAGAGCTGTGAACTTCACAAAAAGGGTGCCATGGCTTCTCCTCCCTACAGCTCCCTTATAGGTTACGGTGAGCCCCCCAAACCACCTCCAGAATCCCCTAGACCCACTTATCTACCACCCCAATAGCCCTTATGGCTGCAGTAGCCACTTATATGCTAGTACAAAAAGGTTTTGGGGGTGTATAGGGGAAAGCACATGTTTCAATATCAATGCAGTGATTACAAGGGCTTATGGGCATGGGTCCATCTCTCTATGGGTCCCTAACCCACCCCCAAGACGGTTTAAGACACCTCTGTGCAGCACGACTAGGCTTTCCTATGCCAGGCGGCCAGGTGATGATGGTCTGGAGGCAGAATTTTAAAGTTACGAATTAAAATTTTTATGGGGGGGGGTTGGTGATCACTGGAGTAGTGTGTGGAGGTCTGTTTTATGTGTTTGGAGTGCTTATCTGGTGACTTTAGGTGGGTTTGTGTGACTTAGACCATGTTTTACATGGTCTAAGTCACAACATCCAAGTTCCGTCGATCGTGGGCTGTATAACTTTCGGTTATACATGCTGTACGACTAAGTCTAAGCCGGCCCCACGTCCCGCCCAACTCCCGCCCTCGACATGCCTCCTGAAACGCCCCGTTTAGCTTTGGTCGTTCAGCGGCACTATGAAGGCCTAGGTCGTTTAGAAATACATCCAAAACCCGTTTTTATTATTGGCACTTGGGACATTTTTGAGAAATGTTCGTCCAAGTGCCGACTTAGGCCGGTTTTTGGACGTTTTTCTCTTTTGATTATGAGCCCCTTAGCTTTTAATGCAGGGGTTCAACGGGTTCTGACGCATTTCGCTATGCTGCCTCAGAAAACCCGCATCAATACGAACTTAATTCTGCCCCCACCATGTCTGCAAAACATAAAAACAACACAAACAGTATACCCAATGTTCTAACTAATTTCTCTCTACTATTCTTATATAAAATTCTAGCACACGCTGACACACAGTATCTGTTTTTAATTCAATCACTCTTGCTAAGATGCTAACCCTACAAACTCCACCCCTTTTATACAACATCCACCCAACCAGGATGCGACCCATCTAAACTCCACCTCCTGCCCTCCTGATAGGTCAATGCTCCTCACAGAATGTCAATCACAAACACTGAAAGTAATTTTAAAGAAAAAAACCACCAACCTGGACCACCCTGGTTAAATCATGATCCCAAGAAAGCTCGCCATGGGTTCGACTGTCTGCCATCTAAAAATCCATTCCTGCTTCCTCCTCCACAGTCTGACTACCAAATTACCTCCCCGGGTAGGCACTAAAGGCTTCAAATCCTGTAAGGAATGACTTTGCCTCACCCAATGATTAACTAAGGGGCACCCTCTTCACCCCTTCTAATTTTATTTAAATGTTCATAGAATGCACTGTATATCCAATGCAAAATAAAGGGCATGAGCACTAAATCAAATATACTATTCCTTGCGTGTTGCAATTTGTTAGCCCAGTCAAATTATGCTGATAATGTAAACAAGAATGGCAAACCTGAGATGTCACCAAGGCATGAGAACATACAGAACATGACCCACATCGTTTATGGCTGCCCTATATGTCTTGTTCCTCAGGTGGTTATGATTTATTATGCTTAAGTACAATTGTTGGGTATAAGGGGGGAGAGGGATATTTGATGCGAGTTAAACTTTGATGGTATATTAAGTGATGTTAAAGTATAAAATGATTGTATCTTATGTTACATTTATTGAAAACCAACCCTCTTATTTAATTTGACATTTCATAGGAAGTAGATAACTCAGGGATTTGCTGCAGGCATGAAGGGCAGGAGTACAGCAGAACTGTCGTAAGAAAATCTGGACTGTATTCTGATGACATGGAGTTAGGTCCAAACTGGATGAGATGGACCAAAAAGGAATATCAAAACAGACAATTTCTAGCTGGACTCCTGAGAAGAGTTCAGGTGCACATACTGAACACATGAAAGCATGCACATGAAGGGGTTGCATAGACACGAGTCTTAAATTTGTGAGAAGGGTGCTATAGAAGAGGTCAACTCAAGGCTGCTCTTTTAGGTTTATGGATATTACTTTATATGAAAGAACAGGATGGTGAGTTCCTAGAGTTGTATTTCCTTTGACTTGTATGTCGCCTTGAACCTTTTATAGAGCGACTCATAAATACTAGATTAGATTAGATTATTAGCACTGCTGCTGTCAAGGTCAGACTTGTGCTAATTCACAGTCCCTTTGTGTGTGGTTACGTTCTTCACATAGTAGTTGCCTTGCTTGTTCTTTCAACTTTTTCCTTAGGTCTCATTTCTGTCCTTTCCATTTCACCCCCTACCTTGGGGAACAAACACAGTTGGTACTCTAGAAAACTGAGGCTGTAGGGCAGCTCATGACATTATTTGTGACCATCTTTAGGAAATGGTGACTAGAGTCTCAGATCCAGAATGTGGAGAATGGCTAATTTTTCATGTCATGGGTTCATAAGCAGTCTGAAAAAGTTAGGAGTACATGTTGACCTTCTCTAACTTTTTTATTTTTTCACGTACAAAGTTGGGGATTGGATTGTTGCTTTAACAAATTCATTTTTTTCTTTTGACTTTACACATCTTCTCCCAGACATAGTCACATTTGGTCCAACCCTCTGCATCCAGAAATAATTCACTGGCCCTATAGCATGCCAGAGGTCTTCAGCGAGGCCTGTACATATTTGTTTTTCAGGGTACCCACAATACATATTCATCAAATGTATTTGCATATATGATTCCCAGAACCAGACTTTGTTCCTTTCATCTAGCTGCCCCTTATGCCTGGAATAATTGCCTGAGTTTGTCCGTCACACTCCTTCCCTTACCTTGTTTAAAAGCAGACTAAATCCCATCTTTTTGATATAGTCTTCAATCCATAACCCTACTCCCCACTGCCCTAGCCAGTAGATTAACCATTCCCCTTAACTGTATCCACGATATTCTGTTTGTCTATCTTGTCTGTTTAGATTGTACGCTCCTTCAAGCAGGGACTGTCTTCTTTGTGACTCTGTATAGCACTGCGTATGTCTAGTAGCGTTATAGAAATAATTAATAGTAGTAGTAGAATAAAGCTAATGTATACAGCTTGATCACCCTGAAAAATCAAACCTGTTTCTGACCCTTGAGGATAGGAATTCAGAACCTCTGGTCTCTCCTGCTTTTACAAAAATGTCAAATGACAGAGATTCCACTGCGATATAAAACAATGTCTGATTCATGGTATTGTGCGTGTGAATCTGATTGGTCATGTGAAGGAAGCTATGAAACATTTCCAAACATGGCCACCCCAGGGAGAGGAGTTTTGTAAAATTTTGTAAAAGCAGGAGAGACCAGAGGTTCTGAATTCCTATTCTCAAGGGTTGGAAACAAGTCTGCTTACTTAGTGTTGTGTAATAACAGAATATTGCACTCATTGGCTACAGTACAGTATTTCTCAAGCACATGTGGATGGTGGTAGCACATATCCCAGCTCCACTAACAATTTCATTTCTGAATTCATCCTGAAAAAATCTTTAAGCAGTTATTACACAACACTAAGTAAGCAGGATATCCACAGTAACTAAACAAACAGAAGGTGGAAAGCTTTCAGACACCCCCCCAAACACAAAGACCTTGCCAGTTGGATATAAGCCTGTTTACTGCCTGCTCCAGCCAAAGAGAATATGAAGAGAGGCTAGCCAGGGAAGCACGAAATTTCAGACCATTCTTCAGATATGTCAGCTTTTAATTTTTCTATCTGCTTGTGTATGTCTTCGAGGCTTACTTCCATGGATGTTAATTTTCTGCTTGGTCTCCTTTGAAGATTTGTTCAGGTTCCGGTATATTAGATGTGTCCTCTTTTGTAAATACTGACGAAAAGAACATGTTTAGTCTTTCCGCCACTTCTTTCTCCTCCTTCACCACTCCCTTCCGATCTCTGTCATCCAGCGGTCCCTAGCAGGCTGCTTTGACATATCTGAAGAATGGTCTGAAATTTCATGCTTCCCTGGCTAGCCTCTCTTCATATTCTCTTTTTGCTTTTCTAACCACAAGGTGACATTCTTTTTGATATTTCCTGTGTTCTTTCCAGTTCTCTTCGGTTTTGCCCTTTTTCCATTTCTTGAAAGAATTCTTCTTACCCCCTATCGCTTTTTTCACTTCTTTAGTTATCCACGACGGGTCTTTTATTCGGCTCTTTTTGCACCCTTTTCTGAATCTGGGGATATACAGATTTTGTGCCTCGCTCACCGTGTCCTTGAATAAAGACCAGGCTTGCTCTACAGTCTGCCATTTCTTTGAGCTGTTCCTAAGTTTCTTCCTTACCATTACTCTCATCGCTTCTTAATTTCCTTTCTTAAAGTTAAAAGTTGTCGCTGTGGTTCTCTTTCCCTTCGGTATTCCTACTTCAACTTTGAACTTGATCATATTGTGATCGCTGTTTCCCAACGGTCCCACTATTTCCACTTCCTTTGCAGGTCATTTAGGATTAGATCCAGAGTGGCATTCCCTCTCGTCAGTTCTCTGACAAGCTGATCCATGAAGCAGTCCTGAATAGCCTCCAGGAATCTGGTCTCCCTAGCGCATTTTGAGCTTCCAAGACTCCAGTCTATCCCAGGATAGTTGAAGTCTCCCATAATAATCGTGTTACCGCTTTTGCATTCTCGTTTCATCTCGGCTTCCATTTCTTCATCGGTAGCTTCGGTTTGCCCAGGTGGACGATAGTACAGGCCCAATTTTATCTTGGGCCCTTTCCTTCCCGGTATTTTAACCCATAGCGATTCCAATTTGTTGGTCATCGCTGCTGTGTCCAGTCTGGTCGAGTGTATGCTTTCTTTTATGTATAGGGCTATTCCTCCTCCTTTCTGACCTGACCTAATCTAATCCTTAGGTTTGTATACCGCATCATCTCCACGTTCGTAGAGCTCAGCGCGGTTTACAGTGGAAGAAATAGGAAGGAACTACAAACAGAGGGTTAGAGGTAGAAGTGTGAAGAAAATTTAGAGGACTTGGGATGCCAAGTTATAAGAGTTTCCTTGATTCCTAAATTGGAGGGAGATTTACATTTTTGTGAAAAGCCAGGTTTTCAAATGTTTGCGGAAAACTTGGAGGGAGCTCAAGTTCCAAAGAGGGGAGGTAAGGTTGTTCCAGAGCTCAGTGATTTTGAAGTGGAGGGTGGTCCCTAGATTTCCTGTGTGGGATATGCCTTTTAGCGAGGGGAAGGATAGTTTTAATTTGTGGGAGGACCTGGTGATATTAGGGTTTGAGGAATTCCAAGAAAGAGGGATAAGGGGAGGGAGGATACCATGTAGGATTTTGAAAGCTAAACAAGCGCATTTATAGTGGACCCTGGCGATAATCGGAAGCCAGTGGAGCTTGGCCAGGAGCGAGGAGACATTTACTTTTAGCGAAGATGAGCTTGGCCGTGGCATTTTGAATCCGTTGGAGTCTGTGGAGGTTTTTCTTAGTTAGGCTTAAGTAGATAGAGTTGAATAGTCCAATCTGGAAAGGATGATAGATTGGACAAGGAGGGTAAAATATTTTTGATGGAAGCAGGATCTAACTTTCCTCAGCATGTGAAGGCTGAAAAAGCATTTTTTTACCATGGATTGGAGGTGGTCATTGAAGGACAATGTGTCTTCGCGATAGAGTTTGTACCCCAGCAGTGCTATGTCCCATTTGTTTTCTTCATTCCACCATGTTTCTGAGACCCCAATGATGTCTAGGTTCTCAGTTTTGGTCATGACTTCTAATTCCCCCATTTTGTTCCTTAGACTCCTTGCATTAGTATATATGCAATTTAAGTCCTGGTATTTTATCTTCATTTCCTTTCCCTGTGCTTCGATCTTTATTTTCTTCCCCTGTGCTACAATCCTCTTATCCTCCTCTTCTGGGTCAGTCAATTCCTGTGTTTTGCCCGTTGTTTCTTCCCAGCATTTTTCCCACTTAGTATCTTCACAGGATACCTTCTTCCGAATCGTCAACACTTGGTCGGCTGTCGGCTTTCCCCTTCTTTTTAGTTTAAAGCCTGTTCTATTCCTCTCCTGACGTTGTTTGCTAGAAGTCTAGTTCCCGTCGCGCTCAGGTGCAGTCCATCTCTCCTGAAGAGCTTGTTCTTGCCCTAAAACGTTGTCCAATTCCTCACGAAGTTGAACCCCTCCTCCTCACACTATCTCCTCATCCATGCATTTATTGATTGTAGTTCCGCCTGCCTCTTCACATCTACCCTCGGTACTGGCAGGATCTCTGAAAACGCTATCTTCTGAGTCCTCATCTTCAATTTCCTTCCCAGAATCTTGAACTATTCTATCAGTGCACTTCTACTGTAGTCCCTCCTGCTGACATCATTTGTCCCGATGTGGATCATTAATGTAGTCTCTTCCGTCTCTGCTCCTTCTAGGATCTTTCCAATTTTGTCCACGATGTCTTTTGTTCTCGCTCCTGGGGGGCAGGTCACCAGTCGATCCTCTCTCCCACCTGCTATGTGGCTGTCTACATGCCTAAGGATTGAGTCTCCCACTAGGATTGCAGACTTTCCCTTCTTCAATTTTTGCTCCGGTCGCAGGTCTATGTCCTCTGTGTGCTTCGCTGCTTTTTCTTCTATGTCCTTGGTGTGCTTAGCTGCTGCTTCTTCTGGGCATCGACTGGACCATTCCTCCCCTTCCTGCGGGATTCCTCTATGGGTTTCTTCCTTGGAGTCATCTTCCACTTGTTCTCCCATCCATGTTGGTGTGTCTTCACCTTTCCTCTGATGTTCGTGTTCTTCCACTCTCCTCCTGTAGGCCTCCTCAATTAATTCCTCGAGTTCTCTGACTTCTTCCTCAATGTGTCTCCCTCTCATGAAGTCCTCTGCTGTCCTGAGTGGGTCTTCTGTGATGTAAAGTCCTTCCAGTTCATGTATCCTGTCCTTCAGTTGCCTGACTTCCCTCTTCAAGCTTTTCAGCTCCTGACACCGACTGCATACATATGACTGCCTCTCCAAGGGGAGGTAGTCATACATATGACAGACTGTGCAGAACACTGGAAAGCTCATCTTCTGGATTCCCTCTGCTTCCATTGCTGTCCGCCTTTTTGTAGTACTCTCTTTTATCTCACTGGTTCCTTTTTGCTTATGTATGTGCCCTCTGTTGCTGCTTTGTTTTTGCTTTTATATACTTGTTTGACAATTTAGCTGTGTTATTTGTTGGCTTCTTTACCTTGATTGCCCTTCCTTGGTGTCCTTGGGTGTGTTGACTCGGCCCTTCTTGAGTCCCTTCACAAAAGCGCTCTTGCTAAGGCCTCTGGCCCCTCCCCTTTTAAGGGGGAGCTTCGTTGGTCGACGTCGGGGGTGGGCGGAGCTAGCTCTTGCCGACTCCCCCTGTAGTCTCCTGCCTCTGCTTCCCTTTTTCCCTTGTTTCTCTCTTTGTTTTCTGCTTCCCTCTCCTTCTGCTTCTGTCTCCTACTTTCCCCTTGCTCCTGCTTGCCTGCCCAAGCTCTCACTGACTCCGCTCGTTGGCCCCTCCCATTTTAAGGGGGAGCTTCGTTGGTCGACATCAGGGGTGGGCGGAGCTAAAGTATTCAAAGGAGTAACAGAGGACAGCCTCGCCATGGTAGAAGTGGGCTTGGACCAGATATACTACCAGATCGACAAACTCAAAAGTGACAAATCCCCTGGACCGGATGGAATTCACCCGAGAGTCTTAAAAGAACTGAAGGCTGAAATCGGAGAACTATTGCAAAAACTTGCCAACCTGTCAATTAGAACTGGACAGATACCGGATGACTGGAAAATAGCGAACTTCACGCCAATTTTCAAAAAAGGATCAAGAGGAGAACCGGGCAACTATAGACTGGTGAGCCTAACGTCTGTCCCTGGAAAGATGGCTGAAGCACTGATTAAGGATAGCATTGTCCGGCACTTGGAAAAATAAGACCTGATGAAAGCCAGTCAACATGGCTTCATTAAAGGGAAATCATGTTTGACAAATTTACTTCAATTTTTTGAGACCGTGAACAAACAAATCGATAGTGGGGAACCGGTGGACATAATATACTTGGACTTCCAGAAAGCGTTCGACAAGGTTCCACATGATAGACTTCTCAGGAAACTACAAAGCCATAGAACAGAGGGAGATATACAAAGATGGATAGGCAAATGGCTGCAGAACAGAAAGCAGAGAGTGGGCATGGGAAGTTCTCAGACTGGGAGAAAGTGACTAGCGGTGTACCCCAGGGCTTGGTACTTGGGCCCATTTTATTTAATATTTTCATCAATGACCTAGAAGAAGGAACATTCAGTGAGATCATCAAGTTTGCAGATGTCACAAAGCTATGCCGGGCAATCAGATCGCAGGTTAGTGAGGAACTCCAAAATGACTTATGTCAGTTAGAGAAATGGGCGGAGAAATGGCAGATGAAGTTTAATGTGCAAAAGTGCAAAGTAATGCATTTAGGCGGAAAGAACAAGGAACATGAATATAGAATGTCAGGTGCGACTCTGGGTAAAAGCAAACAGGAAAAGGACCTGGGTGTACTGATAGATAGGACACTGAAACCGTCAGCACAATGTGCGCCGGCGGCAATGAAAGCAAATAGAAAGTTAGGCATGATAAAAAAGGGAATCACGAGTAGAGCGGAGAAAGTTATAATGCCGCTATATAGAGCAATGGTCAGACCACATTTGGAATACTGTGTCCAACATTGGTCTCCCAACCTAAGGAAGGATATAAAACTGATGGAGAGGGTGCAGAGACGAGCAACAAAGCTAGTAAAAGGTATGGAGAACTTGGAATTAGAGAGTTGCGCGGGGACAGAAATCCCACCCATCCCCACCCGTCCCCACCCGTCCCCGCCAAAATCCCACCCATCCCCACCCATCCCCGTGAGGAATCCCTCCGTCCCCACCCGTCCCCGTGAGGAATCCCTCTGTCCCCACCCGTCCCCGCGAGGAATCCCCTCCGTCCCCACCCGTCCCCGCGAGGAATCCCCTCCGTCCCCACCCGTCCCCGTGAGGAATCCCCTCCATCACCATCCTTCCCTATAAACTTCAGAAATAGTTATTTTATTTAATTATGCTACTGAATTAAAGGCTCTGGTAGAGACCCATTTACAAATAAGCAAAGAGACTTTATTAATTTGGAAATATTAATTGGGAAGAATACATACTTTGTAAATGGATTTCTACCAGAACCTCTAATGTAAATATAAAATATAAATACTCAGCTGATGAGAACCCACAAACTGTCAGCTGAGGACTTCCTTTGCAGTTGGCCGGGGGTCCCTTTTGCCAAGCTTGGCAGGCAGCAGTAGCGTCCCTGAGTCACAGATGCTGGCACCTCAGTGGCTCATGGATGCTGCCAGCGACTGCTGCGCTTGGTGGAGAGGAGTTCTGGCCATCTCTAGAGGAGGTCCTCTGCTGGCGGTGCTTGGGGATCCCCACCAGTCACAGCAAGGGTCAACAAGTACTTCAACACTGTAGAAATAAAACCAGAAATGCATTTCCTTTTCTTTTGAACACAAAACAAAGACATCTGCCATATACATTTCCCAAAGCTAACATATTTTAGTCAATAAATTCCGTTTTTTACCTTCGTTGTCTGGAGACTTATTTTTCCATAAAGTTGGTCCCAGTTTCTTTTTTCCGCTTTCCCATCTTCTGTAAATTCTTCTGTTGCTGTCCATTGGTTCCCCCTACCATGGTACAGCATTTATCTCTTTCTCATCTTTCGTGCCTGCCCACCAACCCCATGCCCAACATTTCTCCTTCTATCACCCCTCTCCAACACTATGCCACATCTCTCCCTCCATTCCCTTCACCACTGTCCAATATTCCTCCCTCTTGCATCCCTTTCAATCTGTCCCATTGTTCCCTTGCCACATTTCTCACTCTCATCTTTTTCTTCCCTATCACATTCTGTACCTTCCTCCCTACGACCAAAAATTCTCCTCTTTCTTCCATTTGCCGTGTGTGTGCCGTGAGGGAGGTCTGGTGCCCCAGAGTAAGAGCAGGGGTGCCCACACTTTATGGGCTTGCGAGCTACTTTATAATGACTAAGTCAAAATGATCTACCAACAATAAAATTTTAAAAAAACACAAAGCACAATGAAAGGCAGAGAAAATATTAATTATTCATATTTCGGGTTTTTTCAAAGAGGTCACGGCAGATGACTCTATGCAATGTCACCTCGGTAACAAAATACAAAAATAGACAAATACACCCCCTCCCTTTTTACTAAACCACAATAGTAGGTTTTAGCACAGGGAGTTACGCTGAATGCCTCGCGCTGCTCTCAATGCTCATAGGCTCCCTGCGCTAAAAAACGATATTGCGGTTTAGTAAAAGGGAGCCATAGTGCAAAATATAGACAGCAGATATAAATTCTCAAAACCGACACATTTTGATCACTAAATTGAAAATAAAATCATTTTTCCTACCTTTGCTGTTTGGTGATTTCATGAGTCTCTGGTTGCACTTTCTTCTTCTGACTGTGCATCCAATCTTTCTTCCTTTCTTTCAGCCTCCTTTATGTTTCCTCTCCTCCAGACCTCATTCTCTCCCCCAACTTTTTCTTTCTGTCTCCCTGTTCCCCCTTCTTTCTGTCTCCCTGTCTGCCCCCTTTCTTTCTTTCTCCGTGCCCTCCCCCAAGCCACTCGGTTTGCTGCCACCGCCATCAGGGAATAGACCCCAAGCCACCGCTGTCCCAAGCTTTCCCTGCAGAAGCATCACGCTGACCAGCATTCCGCTCCCTGACGTCAATTCTGACGTAGGAGAGGAAGTTCCGGGCCAACAAGGCATTTCTCCTCATTCCATCCAGGCTGAGTGCCATCTCTCCTTGATCCAGCATTTCCCTTCTGTGTTTGTCAGAATTACCATTCCACCTATTTTCCAGCATCACCCTTCTTTGTGTCCATCTCACCTATATCCCTATCTCACCACTTTTTCAGAATCTTCATTTGTCTCTGTCCTTGTCTTTAACCCATGTTCACCATTTGCCCTTTCAATGTCTTTATCTCCCCCCACACACTTTTTCAGCATTACTTCTATGTCTCTATTTCACCTCCTCTTCATGTCCCCTCTGTATCTCTATCCTTATTCAGTAGGTCCTGCTTACTCTTTCTCTTCTTTGTGTCACTATCTCCATTTTCAGCTTTCCCCCCTTTTCCTTTGTTACTGCACCCGGTAGCCAGAATCTTTCCACCCTCCCTCTACTCCGGCCCAGCCCAGTATGAAATATTTCCTTTTGTTTCCCTCCCCTCTCTCTCTCTCTCTTCTCCTCCCTCACCCACGAGTCCTGCATCTGGCCCTCTCCCTTCTACCTGCACCTGGCAACACCACCCTGCTCCGCGGCTCTCTTCAGCAACTCGTCAGCAGCGGTGATCAAGACAAGCTGCCGACATCGAGGCCTTCCCTCTACGAGTCCCGCCTTTGTGGAAAAAGGAAGTTGAAACAAGCGGGACTCGCAGAGGGTAAGCCCGACGTCAGAAGCTTGTGTCGATCGCTGCTGCTGAGTTGCCGAAGAGAGCCACGGAGCAGGGGGTGTGGCCGGAAGCAGGTAGAAGGGAGAGGGAGATAGGAAGGCTGTAGAAGCTCCGGAGCATGACACCGACCCCGGCCAGGATGATTTCTTTTTCAGGCGTGCAGCTTACAAGTCCGGTGTCGCGGCGGGAAATAGCCATGCTGAGCAGTGAGCTCAGCACGTACACAGATGAAAGCCTTGCTTGCTGATTGGTCCGGCGGCACGGCGGGGCGGGGCCGCCGGACCAATCAGCAAGCAAGGCTTTCATCTGTGTACGTGCTGAGCTCACTGCTCAGCATGGCTATTTCCCACCGCGACGCCGGACTTGTAAGCTGCATGCCTGCATCGCCAGAATTTAGGTAGGCTGTTTTCATCCCCGTGGGAGTCCCGTGGGCCAGGGGGCATCCCCGTGGGAGTCCCGTGGGTCAGGGGGGCATCCCCGTGGGAGTCCCGTGGGTCAGGGGGCATCCCCGTGGGAGTCCCGTGGGCCAGGGGGGGAACCCCGCGGGACCCCCGCGATCCCCGTTCCCGTGCAGACCTCTACTTGGAATACAAGGAACGACTTAAGAGACAAAATAGAGCAAGAAAAACAATTATTTACAATGTCCAATGTGACACGGACAAGAGGACATGGACTGAAGCTAAGGGGGGGACAAGTCCAGGACAAATAACAGGAAGTTCTGTTTCACGCAACGAGTGGTGGACACCTGGAATGCTCTCCCAGAGGAGGTTATTGTGGATTCCACCGTTCTAGGATTTAAAACAAACTAGATGCACATCTCCTTATGAGAGGCATAGAGGGGTATGGATAATTTAATTTACACCAGGTGTACACCTGGCAGAGCCTCTGCATGTGCGTATCGCCGGACTTGATGGACCAAAGTCTGATCCGGTGATGGCAGTTCTTATGTTCTTAAGCAATTTGGCCTTTTCTTTATCAGCTTCTACATATTCTTTCCCTTCACCTTTGAGCCTCACAATGCCACTTTTGCACTTCTTCCTATCACTAATATATCTAAAAAATGTCTTGTCTCCCCGTTTTACCGCCAGACTCAGAATTAAGTTTGGTTGTATATGTTATAAAATCTTACATCCAAGTTTTATTTAAAAATTTGATAAAAACGCTTGTACAGTTTCACCTGATTATCTTGTGGATCACAACGCCCAAGATGAAATTGTAATTTGTTTGCTTTTCCATCGGTAAAGGATCATTTATACAAGAGCTATTTTCAGTGACTCCTGTCTTTTCAGGCAGCTTTTTGTGATAAAAGTTTGTAAATCTATTAGCTCTGTCTCTTACCAGCAATTCAGTAAATTATTGAAAACCTACTTATTTAAGAAATTTTTGTAATTTCTAGGTCATTTGTTTTTATTGTCACTGTTTCAATTTTCTTTTGTAAATCACATAGAATTCCTAAGGTACTGCGGTGCCCGGTATATAAATACATTTTTATGTTATGTTTATGTTATAGGCTGCAGGGAAAAGCAGGGCTGAAGGTTGGTATCTCATAACCTATTGGTCCTGTCTTCTCTGCAGCTTATTGGCTGTCTGGTCCTGTCTTCTCTGCAGCTTATTGGCTGTCTGAGGAATAACCTAACAGCACAGAAGTAGGAATACCCTAACAACTGAGGCATACCCTAACAGATACAGTGTAGGTAAGGGGTTGTCAGGGGAATAGAGGCTGAAGGAAGAGATATGAAATTTAAAAGCGAGAATAGAGCTGACGTGAACAAAAGCAGGGGGAGGCATGGATAGTGATACAAAGATAACTGCAGCCCATTGGTCAGACATTCATAAGGAAGCTTAGCCATCTAATAGGCTGCAGGGAACAGCAGAACTTAAGGCTGATACAGTGAAACCTTGGATTGTGAATTTGTGAGTAACTTGGTGTGCGAGTATTTCGCAAGATGAGCAAAACATTTTATTAAATTTTAACTTGATAAAGGAGCGAGGTCTTGCAATACGAGTACTTACAGTATATGCGCACATCATCACAACTGAGCCGATGGTTCTTGTACTTGTAGGGATGGGACACAGCGAACACACACACAGGATACGAGTTGGGAAGGAGGCGTTGCCAGTGGCTAGCTCCGAGCCCCTTTTATTATGCTTCTATGCTCATGACATCATAGTAACTCCCTCGATTACATGTCTAATGATTGGTGGATACAAAGTCACATGCATTTTACATTGTGTCATCCTCAACTCTGCACGTAGGCAATGCCTGATTAACATATAGACAAAACCTGAGTCTCTGCAGGTATCCAAGGCCTGTCAGCTGATGTCCTTTCCAAATAAGGACTAGTTAAATTAAGATAAGGATGAATTTGTGACAGGTAAGGGGGAGAGAGGGAATGATTCAGCATTCTTTCACAGGGGCTATGAAATCAGTGTGCTGATCTCACCCTGATTCAGAATGGTGTCCCTTCAGGTTCTTTTGTATTTTTGGGTTGTGGAACGAATCGTCTGAGTTTGATGCAGGGATAAATTTGTCCCTGTGGGATCTATATCTATTCCTATCCCATCACTTCAAGTTCTTTCCCAGTCCCTGTCAGCTCTGTCCTCATCTGCAGAAGCCTCAAACACTTTAAAATCATGTGTTCAGGCTTGTGCAGATGAGAGGACAGAGCTGGCAGGGATGGGGCAGAGAAAGAATTCATGGGGGGGGGCAGGATGGAGATAGATCCCGCGAGGACAGGGACAAATTTGGCCCCTTGTCATTCTATACTTATAGCCTATTGGCTTTGTCTTCACTGCAGCTTACTGATAATCACTAACCCCACTTTCCCCAGAGAAGCTCGATCTTCCAAGTACTTAATACCGTATGCATTTAGTTGTAATAATTAATTGCATCACATCACCACTAAGGATTCTGCAATAGGAATAATCACTTTTCCCATTCCATGCCCCATCTAATCCCGGCTCAGCTGTGCATTTTTTTTTAGTAAATCACATGTCCCAATTCTAATTTTTGGACTTGGTAGCAAGAGATACTTGCGTCTCCGCTTGTTTAAAAAGTGGCTTATAAAATTTAAATATAAAGAGAGAAAGACTTGCAGTTTTAACCACATCCCTACTCTCGAGCTGCTCAGCCGACTGCAATCGATTAGCATGCTTGAATTTTGTTGGGAACTGGAAGCCACGCCTTGATTTTCAGGCGGCGGCTGCACTTTGCTCTCCCATCCTCTCCCCTCTTCACCAGGCCCAGCTCATTGGCTCGCCGGGCTCCCAGTTGAACCAATCAGCGAACAGCAGCAGTAGCTTAATGGGTAGCACAGGGCAGACTGATCCGGGCAGGGTAGAGTTCTCGGGGCTGGGAGCAGCGCGCGCTGGCTGTGTGATTCTCTGCATTTTCTGCGGCAGGTAAGTCTTGACGTTTCTGCACCCCTTCGATCCTATGTTTACATTTTCTTCTGGTCGGAGACCGCCACAAAAAGAAGAGATGGGGCAGCGGCTCGGTGCTTCTCAACCACATGTGACAGAGTCCCGGAACTTTTAAGCGAAAAAAAAGAAGGGGGAAACAACTTTATTGTTGGTCCTGTAAGCATCATCCTCGTTCCAGCTAAAGAGGAGAAAAAAAGTGAGGCCAATAATGTAGAAGGATAACTAACATTGATGAATCTCTCTCCATTGATGTCCTCACTTTTTTCTCCCCCTTGTTTAGTTCCATGAGGCGGATATCTCCTTATTCTTTATCACTCTCCTATCCAGAGATAAAAGATTGCCGTTCAACCGTCGATTCCTGCCTAGCACCACTATCCAAAATGCTTCCCAGATTTAGGGAGTAGATTAATAATTGCTAATATATGCTTCCTCCGAGGAAAGGATGAACCTGGGATCTCCTTGATTCCTGAGATATGCCACTGAGAATGCCACAATGCCACATGCTGGTACCTCAGAATGCAGAGCTCTCTCTCTCTGCACAATTTAGAGCAGCAGTACTGGTTGGTTTCTTCAGTTGGTCATCTTATATTGGTTCTTTGGATCTCCTTTCCTTTTTATCTTAACATAAAGTATTAAGAATAGCCATACTGGCTCAGCTGCATGGTCTGTCCAGCCCAGTATCTGCTTCCAACAGTTGCCAATCAGATACCTGGCAGTAGAGAAAGACATGGGGACAAATTTTTCCCTGTCACGGCAGGAACTCAATTTCCCTATCCCATCCTTGTAAGCTCTACCTTAACCGCATAAGCCTCAAACTCTTATGATTTTAAAGAGTTTGAGGTTTGTGCAGATGAGGATGAGGCTTGCAGGAATGGGGCAGGGGCAGGAAAAGAACTCGCCGGGATGTCATTCTCTACCTGGCAGGAATCCCAAGTACCCTAATAGCAAGATTCCAAGCTACCAGTCCTAGGAATAAGGTCCCTGCCTCACCCTCTTCTGGGATACACCTGTTCACCGCATGTCCCTTTCCCTATTTGCCGTTGTGACTTGGTTACTTTTCCTTTCACATGTAAAAAAAAACCAACAAAAAAAACCAACCACAAAGTCACTTGGTGAGGAGTACCGGCTTTCCACAGCGGTTTTCATCCTCAAGAGCTTGAGCTCCCTTGCTTCTGCCAGCATATGTTCCCGCTCCTTCGGTTGCCCTTCGTTGTTGATGTCGGGTGAGTGTTTCTTTCCTTTCGCGGGGTCCGGTTTTCGGTGCAGTAGCGTTTTGGGCTCCTGCAGGTGCTGGCAAGGGGCTTGGTTGAGCGGTCTGACCCAGCTCCGCCGTAATTCAGGCGCTCAGACGGGCTGTCTTCGCTCCTCTATAGAGAGCTCCGGCGGGAGAGGTATGTGGACTTTTCCCGCACGGGTGAGCGGCGGCCGCTTTTTCCCTTAGGTGTTGGCAGTCATTTTGGTTTGCCTGCAACGGCCGCATGGAGCACGTTTGGTCCGCTGTTCACTGAGGTGTTCAGGCAGCTTTCCGATATAGTGTTCCTGCCGGGTTGCTGTGGCAGTTCGCCTTTCTCGGCGTACTCGATGTTTAGTAGTCGGGACGCTGGATCGGGTGCTCTAGGGAGCCGACGGTCTTCAAGTCTTCTCTGCTGGTAGTTCGTCTTCGGCGCGCTGCAGTGGTGGTTGTGCCTATTCACCCTGAACACGCCGCATAGTTTTCCTGTCATATAGCTGGTTTTCTTCCTCGGTGGGTAATTGCTTCCACTGTTTATACCCTCCCTGTATTTTATACCAGGATGGAAGTTTGATTTTGACTTTTATTATTCTTCTTCACTGTTTTGAAAGCGAGGGTGATATATTTCCTTATCCCAGGACAAGCAGGCAGCATATTCTCACATGTGGGTGACGTCATCCATGGAGCCCCGATGCGGACAGCTTTTCAAGCAAACTTGATTGAAGATTTCAAGTTTGCTAGTGCTGCACCACGCATGTGTGTGCCTTCCTGATCCACTAGAGGGCGCATCCCCTCCTCATGGTCTTCAGTTCTTAGTTTTCCGAGGAGCCAGAAAGCCCTGTCTCTTTTCTCTGCGTTCTTATAAGTGCCTTTCTAGCACCGCAGCTTCTTTATTTTGTTAGGGAGTCGCTGTGCGTTTGTTGATTGATCTTGTATTTCTTTGTTTCAAAAAAAAAAAAAAAAAAAGGACTTTTTATTGTGTTTCTGCTGGTTCCACTGGCAGGCCCTTCTTGGGCCTCAGCCATGCGGCTAGGCCTCATTTGGCTGCAGCTGTATTTTCTTCTTCCCTGGCCTCTCTCTGGGCTCACCTCGTGTGAGCAGGATGGCCGGGACCCTTTTTCCTTCGTTGGAATCGGACTGAGTAGCTTCGATCCCCGGTAAGTCTTCTTTCTTTCTTTCTGTTCTTCTAGCTGCGTTACCTCGGTAATGCCACCGGCTGAGTCTCAGGCATTCCAGGCATCGAGTGCAGTCGTGCCCGCCTCTACGAGACCTTCGAAGCGTGCCTCCTTTCATGGGAATACTCATCTCGAGGTTGCCCTTTATGGAGCGCATTGCTGCACCTTTATTACCAGTTTCATTGGTACGGTGCCGACTTCTGAACCTCGATGTGCCTCGACGTCGACTGGAGCTTCGTGCCTCGACGTCGACTGAGGCTTCGTGCCTCGACATCAACTGAGGCTTCGTGCCTCGACGTCGACTGAGGCTTCGTGCCTCGCCGTCGACTGGGGCTTCGTGCCTCGCCGTCGACTGGGGCTTCGTGCCTCGCCGTCGACTGGGGCTTCGTGCCTCGCCGTCGACTGGGGCTTCGTGCCTCGCCGTCGACTGAGGCTTCGTGCCTCGACGTCGACTGGGGCTTCGTGCCTCGACGTCGACTGAGGCTTGGTGCCTCGATGTCGACTGGGGCTTCGTGCCTCGACGTCTACTGAGGCTTGGTGCCTCGACGTCGACTGCGGCTTGGTGCCTCGACGTCGACTGCGGCTTGGTGCCTCGACGTCGACTGTGGCTTGGTGCCTCACCGCCGCCTGACCGACCCTGTGCCTCGACGTAGGAGGCGGCTTGGTGCCTTGACATCGTCTAAGGCTTTGTGCTTCGACTTTCTGCCTCGATGTCGACTGGGGCTTGGTGTCTCAATGTCGACTGAGGCTGGGTGTCTCGACATCGACGGATGCTTTGTACCATCGACGTCGGCTGCGGCCGTGTGCTCCGCGTCACTTGACGCTTGTGCTTCGGCGGCGGCTGAGGCTTGTGCCTCGACTGAGGCTGGGGGCCTCATTGTCGGCTGGAGATCTGTGCCTCGTCGTTGCCGAGGCTTCGTGTCTCGCCGTCGACTGGAGCTTTGTGACTTGACGTCGCTTGGGGCTTTGCCCTTTGGTTGGCGGTGGCCTTGTGTCTCGATGTCGACTGTGGCTTGGTGCCGCAACGTCGCTGGGGGCTTTATATCTCGGCAGCGGCTGAGGCTTTGGGCCTCGGCGTCGACTGCAGGTTTGCGCCCCGTTATCGACGGGGGCTTAGTGTCTCGACGTCGTCTGGAGCTCTGTGCCTCGGCGTCTCCGGCTCCTGTTCGAAAGGGTTCCCCGCTTTCTCTTCGGTTCATTCCGGGCAGCCGTGACGGAATCTTGTAGTATGGAGTTTGGTTGCCTGGAGGAGACTCTCTCCCTGCTCCAGCTCTATTGCTCCTGCCATGCGTTATCTCGCATGGCGCAGAGTGTGGCTGAGGATCCGAACCTCCAGGATCATCTCGCCACTTTTACTTGCGTGAGTTCTGCGCTTCTTGAGGCCTCTCTTGCGGTAGCCACTAACCGCCTCTCAGAACGCGACCGGTCTTTCGCCTATCGGGACGCCTTCAGCTGAATCCCGTCTGTCTTGGTGGTTTGGACTCCTTCTCCGGAGGGGCCCTCTGGATACCTTTCTTGTGTTCTCGGCCTCCTTCGCAGCAGCCGTAATAGCTGCAGCAGCGCCGGGTTATGGTCCAGTCACCGGCTTCGGCGACTCCTGGCCATCTTTTTGACTATTCTCGCATAGCCTCCAGGCTGCTCTCCTTCTGGGATTCCTCCCCTCCCTTCGGGAGGGGTGTCTCCGTGTCTACGCACCGGGAATATAGCCTCGCTTCTGTCGGTTGGGCATTCCCATCCTCCCATCTGCGTCTGGTCCAGGCCCTTCGTGACCTGCACTAGTTCTAGTCCGGGAGTGGTTCAGACTCTGCCCTCCCCAGTCTCGGGAGTCCGTCGGGGCGGACCTGGACCCAGTTTGTCTGCGCTCCTTCTTGTCTCGGCCTCAGGGGGTGGCCCTTGTTTGTTTATGCCGGAAGGTGGCCCCTCTGGCCTCGGTCCGCCTCCGGTCTTTTCTGCCTCGGCAGGCCGCCTGTCTGCGCTTGAGTCAGCTGGTGTCTCCGCAGTCTTCGGCCTCGGCCGAGCTGATGCTGATCCTTTTGGGATCATGGGTCTCCACGGTTCATGTCCCGATGTTCGCCTGGTTTCATCTTCGTGTTCCCCGCTGGACCCGAGCATCTCAGTGGTGGCAGGATCGGGATCCCGCTTCCAAGCACATTGTGGTGCCTCCCTCCTTGACACGCTTGTTTCGTTGGTGTGCCACCTCTTCGTATCCCCGCATCAGAAGGTTCTGCCGATGGACTCCTCGGCATAGGCTTAGGGGTGCGCCTCGACGGCCTTCGGACTCAGGGTCTTTGGTCGGGTGCGGGCCGTCGCAGCCGCATCAATCTGCTGGAGCTCCGGGCCATTTATAATGCCGGGGTGGATTTTCGTTATTGGTTGCAAGATTGCGGGGTACTGGTGCGTCCCGACATCCCGGTGGCGATGTATTCTGTGACCAAGCCAGGGTGTACAGGTTCCCTGTTACTTTGCAGGGGAGCCCTTCGTCATTGGCAGGGGGCGTTACACCACTACTTATTTCTTTGGGCGGTGTATTTCCGGGGCGAGCAGCATTGTCTGGTGGACACGTTGAGTCGCCCTTCTCGGCCGCATGAATGGTCGCTCCATTCTCAGACTCTGCGGCATGTGGTTGTTCGGTGGGGAACCCCACAGGTAGTTCTGTTCGCTTCGCCCCTCACTCACTGGTTGCCTCGATATTGCTCGAGGATGTTCTCCCGGGTTCGCAGGTGGATGCTTTCCTTCTCGATTGGATGGGCAGGTTCCTCTATGCGTTCCCTCCCTTTACTCTGATTCTCAGATCTTTGATGCACCTCCTGTCGGACTGCGCCACCATGATCTTGCTGGCTTCTCTGTGGCCCTGACAGCTGTGGTTCTCCCTGCTCCTTCAGCGTGTCAGGGAGCCTCTGCTTCTACCTATGTTCCCTTCTCTGCTGTCTCAGTGTTGAGGTTTCTGTTGCCTCCCAATCTGCAGTCTCTACACTTATCAGCTTGGTTCCTCGCAACGTGCCTCCCTCCTTCTGTTTCTCTCAGTCGGTGGGGATATTCTCGAGGCTTCTCGTATGGGCTCCACTCGGCAATGCTTTTCCCAGAAATGCTCCTGATTTGCTGCGTGGTGTGCTGAGCACTGCATGGATCCACTCTCTGCCTCCTTCCCTTCAGTGCTGGATTTTCTGTTCCACTTGTCTCGGTCTGGTCTCAAATCGACATCTATCCGAGTCCACCTCTGTGCGATTGCTGCCTTTCCTTGGCCGCTGGATGGGAAGCTGCTCTCCGTCCATCCGACGGTTTCCCGCTTTCTGAAGGGTCTCTTCAATGTTCATCCTCCGCTCAAGCCCCCTCCGGTGGTTTGGGATCTTAGGGTGGTCCTGGCTCAATTGGTGAAACCTCCGTTTGAACCCATTGATAACGCTCTTTTGATCTGTGTCACCTGGCGGGTGGTATTCCTGGTTGGTCTCATGTCTGTTCGTAGAGTCCGTGAGCTGCAACCTCTGGTTGCGGACCCGTCTTCTGCTGTATTTTATCAGGACGCAGTGGTCCTGCGTACTCATTACAAGTTCTTGCCCAAGAAGGTTTCGGACTTTCATCTCAATCGTTCCATTGTTCTTCCGGTCTTTTTTCCGAAGCCCCACTCTCATCCTGGCGTGGTGGCGCTTCATACGATTGACTGTAAGAGGGCGTTGGCTTTTTATCTTCAACGCACTCAGTCTCATCGGACGGTTCCTCAATTGTTTTTGTCCTTCGACCCTACTCGGGTGGGACGCCCTGTTTCCCAGCGCACCTCGTCCAACTGGTTGGCTTCTGGTTTGCTACGCTCAGGCTGGTCTCGCGCTGCATGGTCGAGTCCCGGGACATAGAGTCCGAGCGATGGCGGCTTCTGTAGCTTTTCTCAGGTCAACGCCTATCGAGGAGATTTGCAAGGCTGCCACTTGGTCTTCGGTTCATTCTTTCACCTCCCACTACTGTCTGGATACTCTGTCCAGGAGCGACGGCCGGTTTGGCCAGTCGGTTTTGCGTAATCTGTTTTCTTGAATTGCCAACTTCCCTCCGTCCCTTTTTGGTTAGCTTGGAGGTCACCCACATGTGAGAATATGCTGCCTGCTTGTCCTGGGATAAAGCACAGTTACTTACCGTAACAGGTGTTATCCAGGGACAGCAGGCAGATATTCTCACAACCCACCCGCCTCTCCAAGGTTGGCTTCTTTGCTAGCTATCTAAACTGAAGACCATGAGGAGGGGATGCGCCCTCTAGTGGATCAGGAAGGCACGCACATGCGTGGTGCAGCACTAGCAAACTTGAAATCTTCAATCAAGTTTGCTTGAAAAGCTGTCCGCATCGGGGCTCCATGGATGACATCACCCACATGTGAGAATATCTGCCTGCTGTCCCTGGATAACACCTCTTACGGTAAGTAACTGTGCTTTTCTCCTGTGGGGGTCAGGTGCCGTTTCCAAGTCTCTGTGTGTGGGTTCACCGGTGGCTGGGGATATTTCTTTGTGGGCATGGCCTCCTGCGTGTTCTGCCCTTTTGCTGCGCCGCTCCACTCCTTTTTGGTGGTGGGCTGTGTGAGCCTGTGGCTGATTTTTTATGGTAATGTGGGTATCATAGTATGGTCAGGGACCTGCTATAATGCAGGTCTTATGGGAAGATCTTTGCCTGGTCTGGCCTTGGTTGGCCCGCTTTCTATTGGTTTTGGCGGTTGAAGTGGGCTGATAGCAGTAAGTGGCTGAGTTGTCCTGGTGTGGGGTGCATTAGTAGGGGCGCCATTTGGTGTAGGTTACGGTGCCCGGGACCGCAGTGCCGTGTCTTTCCGCTAAATGTGTTGCGGTGCTCGGTTTGCTGGTTTGCCTTTTTCTGTTAACATGGTCATTGGGTCGGTTTCCACCTGTGGTTGCTATATTTCAGGGCTTTCTACCTAGCGCATCTCTGGCTGCTTCTGGGGACATGGCTATTTCACTGTCCTTGCGGTTGTTGGCAGGGCTGCCTTGTTCAAGTGCGGGGTATATGGCTTCCTCTTACTGGCGCAACACTTGTCGCTTGACGCGGGCGAGGCTGCTTGTGCCTATGCTATGGGTTGGGCCTTCTCTTTGGTGTTTGTTGCTTGTGGCACTGTTAGGGGGGTCCTATGTTTTTCCTCTTTTCTTTCAGTCGCGTAGTCCTTGGGGAATGTGGAAGCCTTTGTCCACATTTATTTGGGGCACGCTGAGGTCCTGTTTCTGCAGTTGCGCCCGCTTAGATTCTGTTTTACGTTGTGGGAGCTCGCATTTCATATCTATGGCTCTCGGCGCCTTGCCGTATACTCTCCCCTTTAGTCTTTTTCACATGATTGACGGTGTCTCATTTGCCTATGGGCTTCTTTATGTTTCTAGCCTATTTTCCTTTGGGTCTTGGGGTGGTGCACGAGATGTCCCTGTGTGCTGGTTTCATGTTCTCTATTTTTAGCATTTCACCCTTTCTCTGGAGGCTTCTATATGGACTTTTGGGTTCTAGAACCTTTTCAGGCTAGCCTATCAGCTTGTCATAGCTATATCACGGCCTCCAGCTGTAGACATGCTAGTATACCGAAGTCGCCTAACTGAATGGGCGGTTGATCTGGCCGCCTGGCACAGGAGGGGTGACTCCGTGGCGAGACTAGACCCTGTCATCATGGGAGAGGGGACATTGAAGGTACCTGTTTCAGTGTACCCTCGTACAACTCTATGCCTCGTTTGCATGTTGCCCCAACGATTTCAACTTCTTTGCTGGGCGCCGCTAGGCTTTGGGGTGTTCTGTCTCCCTCCTCTTCCTTATGATACAAAAAAAAATAAAAAAATATATATATATATATATATACAGTGGTATCTTGGATTACGAGCATAATCCGTTCCAGGAGCATGCTCGTTTATCAAAGCGAGTTTTCCCATAGGAAATAATGGAAACTCGCTTTGATACGTTCCCACTCCCCCACCCTCCCCGAGGCCAGGGCGCTGCTCCCCCCCCCCCGCTCGCAAAGTCGTCCCCCCCACGTGATTCGGCACCCCCCGTGAGAACAGGCACCCCCCGCCCGACCAACTTTAACTCACCCCCCCCGTCTGGCACGAGAACCACTCCCCCTGGCTCGCAAAGGCCCCCCCCCGCTCGAATCGGCACCCCCCCGCGAGAACAGGAACCCCCGCCCGACAAACTTTAACTCACCTCCCCTTTGGCACCGGCATGCAGCCCACAAGTGCCGGTGCCGGTGCCGCTTGAAGATCTTCTTCTTCCCAGTCTCTGCCGGCTTTGAGCATGCATCTGCGCATGCTCAAGCCCTTCTTTTTTTTTGTCTTTTTTATTTATTTATTTATTTATAAGTTTTCACATTATTTAACAAGCATATCATCTTGTACAGAAAGTGTAATTAAGATAACATAATATTAAAATTACTTTCCATCCAGAAAATAAATCAAATTATAATAGGAAATTATTTCTCTACTTAATCACACACTAGTCCTCAAAATTAGGATCCATGATTAAAGAATAGAAGTGATTGAACTGTCAATAATAAACAAGAAAGCTCATTATCTGATGCTGAAATAGAGCTAAATTATTACTTAGACGTAGATATTATTCCATTTCAAGGCGCTTAGTGGAGAGGAAAGCCGTCAAGTGAGCCGGTTCAAAGAACACATATTTTAAAGTACGATACCTCACTACACATTTGCAAGGATATCTGAGGAAAAATAAACCTCCAATTTGAGTCACACCTGGTTTCAATAATAGAAATTCCCTTCTTCTCTTTTGAGTCTCCTAGAGACATCAGGAAAAATTTGGATATGGAAACCCAGGAAGTCTCTGGATCTATTTTTTAAAGAAAAGTTTAAGGATCCAATCTTTGTCTGGAGCCAAAGCCACAGACAATAAGAGAGTGGCTGAGATAGCCACTTCTCTATCTGATTGTTCCAATAAAGCGGAAACGTCCAGGGAACTTTCCTGAGGTTTCCCAACACCTTCTTTCTTCTGAGAATCCTGAGTCTTTGTAGGTAAATAATACACTCTTGACAAATGTGGTAAAGAGTTCTCAGGAATTTTAATTATTTCCAGAAAGTAACGCTTTCACTTGGGGAAATTGACGGAACCCTTGGAAAGTTAATTACCGTATTTTCACTCATATACCGCGCACCCGTGTAAAACGCGCACACGGGTATAGCGCGCGGGAAACTGTAATTTATGTAAAGAAATTTTTATATACCACGCACACCCGTATACCGCGCATGCCGCCCCGATTCTCCCGTCGCCGCCCGACTCTTCTCTGGCCGCCCCGACTCTCCTTTCGCCCGCCCCGACTCTCCTCTGGCTGCCCCGACTCTCCTTTCGCCCTCCCCGACTCTTCTTTCGCCCGCCCCGACTCTTCTTTCGCCCGCCCCGACTCTCCTCTCCCCCTTGAAGTCCTGTCCCCACCCTGAAAGCCTGATGCCCCCCCAACGTCCGATTCACCCCCCCGCAGGACCGCTTGCACCCCCGCCCCGAAGGACCGCTCGCACTTGCACCTGCACCCCCACCCTGAAGGACCGCTCGCACCCCCACAGCCTCCCCACCCTCCCCCCCATCATGGAGAAGCTGCCTACCATTGTCTTGCTGCTTCCTCTGCCGGCGGTCCCGCCCTTCTCTGAGCCCTGCGTCTGCGCTGCTTCCTCTTCCGGCGGTTCCGCCCTTTCTCTGACGTCAGATGCAGATCTTATGAGGAGGCCTGTGCCAACAAAGTTGATACTAGCCACTGAAATATCAGGCTACTAACTGGCACTTCTGAAGACCGAGCAGAGAAAAGAAAAACTTTACATATGATACCTTCCTTTATTCTACAGCACAGAGAAGAGGAGAAGAGCGTCTCAGCAACAATACATCAGATATGAAATGTTTGTCCTGCCAGAGGTGTTGTTATAAAACGAGCACAAGCTAGGATAGCACAGTTACTTACCACATTGAAAGACCAGAAAGAAGAAATAAAAACTTTGAAAGAGGATATTATATTATTGAAATCAGATATGCAAGAAGAAAAGAAGGACATAAATATGATTGGAAGCCATCATGATTTACTTGTAAAGGATAATTTGATTATAAGGAGAAAATTGGAAGTACTTGAAAACAATAGTCGTATTAATAATTTACGCTTACCGTATTTTCACGCATATAACGCACGCGTTATACACGATTTTACAAACCGAGTATAACCATGCGCGTTATATTCGTGAGCGCGTTGTACAAATTTTTTTTTACATAGTTCCCCCCCCCACCCACCCCCGACGTCCGATTCACCCCGCAGGACCGCTCGCACCCCCACCCCTTAGAGTCCAGACAATGGTGGGAATGTTCCTGGATCTTCGTGCCATAGTCAGTTCCGGATGAAGACTTGGGCAGATACTCCATATACTTAAAAGTGCCAAAGAAAGGCTCAAATGACTGGAGACCAATTTTGGACCTCAAGTCTGTCAATGCTGAGCTGAAAGGACTGTGCTTCTTCATGAATACCATTTGGTCATTGCATTGGTGGCACTTGGGGAATTTCTTGCTCCCCTTGATTTGACAAAGGCCTATCTCTACATTCCTATTTTTCTGGCTCACAGGAGGTACTTGTGGTTATCCCAGGACAAGCAGGCAGCATATTCTCAGGTATGGGTGACATCACCGATGGAGCCCTGTTACGGACCACTTTAAAAGTGCATCGTCACTTTAAGTTTTTAGAAAGTTCGCAACAGCCCGAACTGCGCATGCGCGAGTGCCTTCCCACCTGACGTGATCGCGCGGTCCCTCAGTTTCTTAGTTTCCATGGAGCTGAGAAGATGCATTTTTTTCAACAGCCGTTGAAATCTTTTTTCTGCTGCCTCCCTACTCTTGCAGATTTCTGACTGTTTAGTCAGTTTTTGTTTATTAGTTGATTGTTTAAAAAAAAAAAAAAAAAAGAAGTAAAAATTTTTACTTTTTCCCTTTTGTGGGTTCAGCCTACTCTTCCTCCTTGGCCTCGGACTTTGATTTTGCCGAAGCCATGTTTCCTTCAATGTTCAGTCCGCAAATGGGATTTAAAAAGTGTGGACTTTGTGCTCGCCCCATTTCAGTAACTGATCCACACTGCTGGTGTCTCCAGTGCTTGAGACCCGAGCACCATCCAGACACTTGTTACCACTGCTTGTCACTTCAAAAGAGGATTCTTAAGAACCGCTTCATCCATCAGCAATTCCTTTTCAGCGCTGGCATGGAAGGAGACTCAACATCAGTCTTTGCATCGGCGGCGCTGTCCAAGTCGACACCGCAACTCTCGACATCGGGAGAGCCATCTTCGGTGTCGCATGCAGTGGTTAAGATGGCTAAGAAGCCTTCCACCCCCTCAGGTCCTCAGGTCACGGCAGCAATTATTCAATTCCTGACGACCTCAAGGAAACCCAAAAAGCGCTCGCTCCAATTTCAGTGAGTGCCTTGACATCAGCCTCCTCATTCCTGGAGCATAGAGCCATACCAAAGGTACTGGCCTAAAAGCCAACAATACCGGTGCTTACTCTAAAGCAGCAGATTAAAGAATTGCTGCAAGAGAAATTAAGGGAGCAGTTTTAAATGCTCATGCCGACTCAATCCATGTCGACATTGACTCCTCCAGTGCTGGTCCGGTCTGAGCCCTCGACACCGGTTGCACCTGCCCAAGAGTCTCCATTGGTTGCACCACTTCTGGTTAAGGAACTAACACTAAAGGCTCATCGTCGCCGATCGTCTTCCATACAAATGTCATCTGGGATGATGTCAGTGCGGTCCGGAAAGACACTACGGATGTCAAAGCATCTGGAGCCTTTGGCACCATCTGCTCGACACCGACCCCAAACTACTAGAGATTCAGATCTGGGGGGGGATTCTGAACAAGAACCTCTACTCTGAAGATGAGGGTTCTTCAGAAGATGATTCTACGTGACATTCTTCTCAGGAGACTCCTTTACCATCTGAAAAATCATCTTTTGCCAAGTTTCTCAGGGAGATGTCTGAAACATTATCCATCCCCTTAGAGGCTGATTCTAAAAAATCTAAACAATTCCTGAATGCTTGGACTATGATCAGCCACCCAGGAACTCCTCAAACTTCCCCTTCATGATATCCTACGGGAAACTTTTTATAAAAACTTGGAAAACCCACTTACCATCCCAATGGCTCCATGCAAGGTAGACTCACTTTATAGAGTGGTTCCTATTCCAGGTTTTGATAAACCACAGCTCCCACATGAGTCTCTTCTGGTGGAGTCTACATTAAAGAAATCTTCAGGGGCTAGTGTTTTTGTGCCTCTGTACCCCCTGGCAGAGAGGGCAAGGCTATGGACCGGTTTGGCAAACACCTATATAAGGAATACACTGAACTCATAAAAGCAGACCAAATCTGGACTTCATTCACTAACCTTTCCATTCCTGATACCAATAAACTAATATCAAAGCTAGCCTTACAAAGCAGTCCCCTAGACCAGTGTTTTTCAACCTTTTTACACCCATGGACCGGCAGAAATAAAAGAATTATTTTTTGGACCGGCAAACTACTAGGACTAAAATTTAAAAACCCTGTTTCCGCCCCATCTCGGCGAGCTCGTTCACCTCAGTAACTATAGAAAAATAGACAAATATAGTGCAAAATATGGACAGCAGATATAAATTCTCAAAACTGACACGTTTTGATCACTAAATTGAAAATAAAATCATTTTTCCTACCTTTGCTGTCTGGTGATTTCATGAGTCTCTGGTTGTGTGTCCTTCTGTCTGTGTATCCTTTCTTTCATTTCTTTCTTTCTGCACTCAGGCCCAAGAATTGTCCCTTTCTATTCCCTCCCTCTTTTCTTCCTATGTCTTTAGTGCCCCCGGTGCCTCCTTCCCATGTCTTTAGTGCCCCCAGTGCTTCCTTCCCATGTCTTTAGTGCCCTCAGTGCCTCCTTCCCATGTCCTTAGTGCACCTTCCTGTCTTTAGTGCCCCCAGTGCCTCCTTCCCATGTCCTTAGTGCCCCTTCCTGACTTTAGTGCCTCCAGTGCATCCGTCCCATGTCTTTAGTGCCCCCAGTGCCTCCTTCCTATGTCCCTCTCAATGCCTTCCACACTTTGTCCCACCCCCACCCCAAAGCCATCCTGCCTGCCTGTCTACCTCCCTCCCTGGCCAAAGCCAGCCTGCTTGCCTGCCTACCTCCTTCCCTACCTGTCACGCAAAAAAAAAAAAAAAGCCTCCCTCCTTCCTTCCTCTGGGTCGGCTGCTATCTTACCGCCCTGCTGCTTCTACTGCTAAAGCCGACAGGAAGTCTTCTTTCCGACGTCAATTCTGACGTCTGAGAGGACGTTCTGGGCCAGCCAGGCAGTGATTGACTGGCCCAGAACGTCCTCTACGACATCAGAATTGACATCGGTAAGAAGACTTCCTGTCGGCTTTAGCACCAGCAGCAGGGCGGTAAGATAGCAGCCAACCTGGGGAAAGGAAGGAGGGAGGCTTTTTTTTTTTTTGCGCGACAGGTAGGGACAGGGTCTGAAAACGGGACCTATGGTCACCTTAATCTTGCCGGCCCTATGCGGACCGACAGAAATTTTCTGCAGACCGGCAGTTGAAGAATAGTGCCCTATACAGCTGTCCTCCATACCTTTTTTCAGCAGCTCCACATCATATCATTAACTGGCTCATCAACCTACTAAATAGTTCCCTAAACCAAGGGCACCTACCCAAAGAAATGGGTAAAATAGCCTTAACCCCTATACCGAACAGTCCAAGCAGACCTCTCCATAGCATCTAACTACAGACAGATTGGTGGCATTCCGATCCTCACTAAAATCCTTGAATCCCATGTCAGGAAGTAGCTAGCCTTATACATGGAGCAACACTCCTGCCTTCATATTTCCCAATACGGCTTCCAAAAACTCAGCACCGAGCTCCTCATCATCACTCTAATCACTAAAATCAAACAGTTGCTAAGCTCGGGTCATCAGGCAATATTACTCCAATTTGATATCTCTGCAGCCTTCGACTCAGTGGACCACCAACTACTCCTACCCAAACTCTCGGAAATTGAAATAACGGGGACTTTACCGAAATGGTTTGCCAACTTCCTACAAAATCGCGAATACATGGTCAAAAAGCAAGAAGTATACTCCAACCCTTGGAAGGCATTCTGTGGTGTCCCACAAGGCTCCCCATTATCCCCAATCCTATTCAACTTATTCATGAGCTTGCTGGGACACATCAAAATGGAAGATGAAACTATACTATCCTACGCCGATGACATCCTCCTCTTCATCCTCATAACCAATAACCATCCTAATGCCAAAAAAATCTCAAACAATATAGATAAAATCCAAACCTGGGCAGCGAACAAGTTGAAACTGAACGCCACCAAGACCAAAGCCAACAGAATGTCATATCCAACCTTACTCTTTCATCAAGCATCACTCCCACAATGGAAAAATCCATCAAGGTACTAGGCTGCATCTTAGACGACACTCTCACAATGCAACCTCAAATCTCTAACCTTTGGAAAAAGACCATCTACACTATGCGTCAACTGCGACTCACAAGACCATACTTCCAACTACATCACTTTGCTCTGATCGTTCAGATGATGGTCTTACCTCAACTGGACTACTGCAACTCCGCCTACCTTGGCATCAACACCACTCTTATCAACAAACTGCAGCTCATCCAGAACACAGCCGTTAGACTAATCTACAAATATGATTCAATCACAACCTTCATCAGAAAACTACATTGACTCCCAATATCATCCCGAATAATTTTCAAAATGTCGTGTATCCTAAACCAGATTCTATACGGAAACTCAGCAGCCCCTCTCATCCAATTATTCCCTACTGCTTGGTCGACATCAAAAAGAATCCTTACAGAATCCAACTAAACTTGCCATCCAGAAAACACCTTCACTCTATGCTAACTTATCTGGGTGTAAAATCCTGGAATGACCTACCAGAAGCAATCAGGAAAAAGACAAACTACACCACATTCAGAAAAAATCTGAAGACCCACCTCTTTGACAATTAACTGTTTCAACTTCTGTATAGCACCCCTACTTCTAGATCCCTCCTCTTCTCCATGCCCCCATCCCCTATTACTTCCCACTTCTTCTTTGAACTGTCGCCTTGAGCTTGTAGAGGTTTGTGCGACTCACAAATGGAAGATTATATTAGATCAAAATGCCATGTTGGCCAACTGGTCTGGTAAGTATACTTTCCATTTCTCCTTCTATATGAAGCATCTCGTGAATCAAGTAGCCACATTCCAAAAATACCTTTTGGAATATAAACTCCCTGCTTTCCAACATTTCATTTCTGACTTGCTCCAGCTCCGCAAATATATGGTTAGATCCACCTAGGACACCTTTGAGCTTACCTCTCGTGTGGCAGCAATGTCAGTTGCTATGAGATGTCTAGCCTGGCTTCGGGTGTCTGAGCTAGACATTAACCATCAAGACAGGCTAACGAATGCACCTTGTTTGGGGGACGAGTTTTTTTTTTAAGTTCCAATCTGTTTATTGAAAAATATCACAAGTACAAAAAACATTCATTAACTTGTACAATTCACAAAAGCCAAGGTGAAAATGTAATACAGTGTAGAAAACATATCAGATAATCATAAGCAATGTATATATTATATATTAAGATAATCATAGAGAATGAACATAAACGTCAATGGGTTTCCAAAGAGTTTGGGTTGATTGTCTCTGACGATGTGGCATTTTTTCAGCTGAATATTGTTCAAAACGTTTATATAAGCATAAGGAGTGCCACCAGAAGGTAAAATTCAGTCACGAAGCTGACTTCCAATTTTGAAGCACGTGCTGAATACCAACTGAAATCATGATGTCAATCAGCTTCTCTTTGCAGAGACTAGTTTAAAGCATGGGTGTAGAGAACGCTTAATAATAATGTCAAAGGAGAGATCAGCAGTGCAATTAGTAATCTGACATATGAAGGACCAAATCTGTGTCCAAAATGGTTGGATATGAGGACATGAGAATAGCATGTGGCTAAGCGTCCCTTGAGATTGCAGACAATGCCAACAAGAATCATCAGAGGTAAGGTTCGCTTTTTTCTTCTTATAAAGAGTCCATACCGCTCTCCACATTACAAAAAGTAGTGATTGAGACATACTAGCTGATAACAAGGGTCTGTTAATTTTAGACCATAATTGACACCAATCTTTATCTGTCAATGAGCAATCAAAATCATTGGACCATTTATCTACAATAGCCGGGGAGGGTTTATAACAAAAATCTCTTAAGATCTTATAATAAAATGACATAGCCTTCCCTAGATCAATAGTCATGGTACTCCACATTGAGAGGGACGAGGTATCAGATAAGTGTATAGTGGAAAGAAGAGAGGATAAAATTGACCATTGATGTTTCTTGGCTGATAGAGATGGAAAGGTTGCGCAGAAATTGGAAAAGGGCAATAATTCAGATCCATTAAATAAGGACCGCACTTTCCTCACACCTGCATCTTTCCATTTCTTCTGGTTTAAACATCGTTTGTTTATTTTCAGTGAAGTATTATTCCAGAGAGTCATATCCACGACCTGCTGCCGGCCCTCAAAATACCTGAATCAGCCACCCATCTTCCAGTTTTTCAAGCCGACGCAACTCCGCTTCACAAAATGCTGGAACTGAAGAAATTCTACTTACACAATCTGCTGGCTCACCACTAACAGACACGGACAACACCAGCTCAGCAACTGAATCCTGTAACTTCCAGGTACCACTACCAATTCACGCCGCTAAACTCCTAGGACAAATTAGCCCAACCCAGACCCAAAAATTATTTCCCACCACCACAAAAAAAACCAACCACCTGCCTCCCTCCAATTCCCAAAATGACTATCCCGCAAAAAACCTCACAAACTTTTCCTCCAATTATCCTTACCCCCCTTTCAGCCAATCATATTTCATTCTTCCCCCATACCCTAACAACCCAATAAACAACTAATCTCCTTTTCCCCTCTCTCGTCTAATCCCTCTGGATCTTACTCCGTCTCCTATCACCTACCCCCCTCCCCCGCTCTCCTCAATTAATCCCTAACCTCATACGATGACAAGCTAATGTTATTGTCCCACCAGTCTAAACTAGTGGGACCCTTTTATTCAAAGAGCTTATAGAAACCTATAGCAAGGAAATTTCTAAAAAGCTAACAACTATTACTTTGTTTTAACCGATTACAGCATGAATGACTATCTAAGTAACCTCATTATGCCAATATAAAAGGTACAGATCAACAACATTAATCAAGAACCATAAATTTGATGCAGATGATTACTATTTCATTACATTACATTAGTGATTTTTATTCCGCCATTACCTTGCGGTTCAAGGCGGATTACAGAAGAGGATTTCAGAATTACAGAAGAGGGTTTCTGGACATGTTCAAAGGTGTTACAGAGTAGAGCAGGTTGCTTCAGAGCAGGGGTCTCAAAGTCCCTCCTTGAAGGCCACAATCCAGTCGGGCTTTCAGGATTTCCCCAATGCATATGCATGAATCTATGTGCATGCACTGCTTTCAATGCATATTCATTGGGGAAATCCTGAAAACCCGACTGGATTGCAGCTCTCAAGGAGGGACTTTGAGATCCCTGCTTCAGAGGATTGAAATGTTTCATACGGTGTTAGTTAGTCTTCATAGATTTTTTGAATAGCAGGGTTGTTATTTCTTTTCTGCAAGTTTTATAGTCTGGGGTCGTGATTAATAGATTGGAGAGTTGGTGGTCTAGTTTTGCTGCCTGTGTGGCTAGTAGGCCATCGTACAGTTTTTTCCATTTGATGTCTCTGATTGGAGGGTATGTGAATGGTGGCTGGGTTCTCCTGTGTCTAGTTGTGGTAGTTTGGATTAGGTAGTTGTTCAAGTAGGCTGGGCTGTCACCATTTATGGATTTAAATAATAGACAGTAGAATTTAAATAGTATTCTTGCTTGAATTGGGAGCCAGTGTGAGTCGAAGTATGCCTCGGTGATGTAGTCGTGTTTTCTTAGTGAATAGATTAGTCTCAGGGTTGTGTTTTGTACTGTTTGTTGCTGTTTTATCATTGTTGCAGGGCAGGTGAGATATAGGATGTTGCAGTAATCAAGGAGATCTAGGACTAGGGACTGGACCATGAGCTGGAATTGTTTTCTGTTGAAGAATTTTCAAACTTGCCTTAGGTTTCTCATGACCGCAAATCATTTCTGCATTGCTTTCTTGATTTGTGGTTGCATGGTGCAGCATCTGTCTATCATCATTCTCAGAAGTTTTAAAGTGGATTGAATGGGTTATGTGATTGAGTTTATTACTAGGTTTGTTATGGTTGGGGTTTTATTTTTTTTCGAGAAGTATGAATTTTGTTTTGTCTGGGTTGTTTTTGTTTGAGGTCTTTCATCCATGTTACCACTGTTTCTAGTTCTGTGTAGTGTGTCTGTCATGGTGGGCGTTGGCTGATCAAAAGGAAGGAGAATGGTGATGTCGTCTGCATAGCTATAGGAGGTTAAGCTTGCTGGCTCCTCCCTCAGATTACATCAGCTTGCATAGAACAGGCCAGAATTCCCACCATGTTATTTCACCATATCACAATGTTTTTAATAGAAAATAGCGAATAACATGAAAAAGTTATTAGCAAAAACAATGGATGATCTGGCCTTTTCTGTTTCTTTGGATGCAGAGAAGGCCTTTGATCGTGTAGAATGGACTTTCATGTATCAAGCAGTAGATTGGTTTGGAATAGGATCTGGATTTATTCAAATGATTCAAACCTTTTAAAGTTTCCCTTCTGCCAGATTATATATTAATAATACATTTTCAGAGCGTTATTGTCTGAAGAGGGGAGTTAGGCAAGGATGTCCCTTATCTGCTTTGCTTTTTGTTAATTTGTTTTGGAACCCTTGTTGTTGGTCATTCAGCAGGCAAAGGAGATACAGGGAATTCCATATGCAGGTCGAGAATATAAGGTTTCAGCTTATGCAGATGATATTTTGCTTCATTTGAAGAATCCTGAGTCTATCATCCCGCATTTACTGGAATTGATTGATTTGGCAAATTTTCTGGAAACAAAATAGATTTTCTGGATACAAAACAAATCAGAGGGTCTTCCATTAAATGTGCATTGTGTAAAAGGTTTAATTGATCCATTCCTTTGGAAGGAAGAGGGAATAAAATATTTGGGTATTATGATTCAAAGGACTTTGGCAAATACAATAACAGTAAATGAAAAGTCTTTATTGCTGAAAGTCAAAAAAATGTGTGAGCATTGGAACCACTACAACTTTCTTGGTGGGGGAGAGTCCAAACCATCAAAATGATAATTTTGCCTATGGTTTGTTACCAAATAAGTATGCTACCGGTTTATTTTCAAAATTCCTTTTATAAAAAATTAAATGGGATTCTTACAAAATGTATTTGGTTGGGTAAAACTGCTAGAATAGCTTTAGTATCTTTACAAAAATCACAATTGGCAGGGGGGGTAAATTTTCCAAATTTTTATAGGTATCATCAAGCCTTCATTTTGCATCAGGGTATGTATTGGATCCTTCCTGAACTCATGGAGAATCTGCCGGATTGTCTGATCTTAGAGAGTCATCTCATGTTCCCATTATGTTTGAGTTTCCTTCATTTCCTTACTTAATGTCTTTTTCTTCTAATTTAATCTTATTACTTAGCTACTTAGCTTCGAGGTTAGCTCTCAAATGTTCGCTATCATAGTTTTCACCCACAAAGGTCGAGAGATAGCTTACCTATCAGCCAATTTTTACGTATTAGACGAATTTGTTCATCTTTAGAAGAATTCAAAAAGCAAGCAAAGATTATGAAAGAGAAATTTTACCAACGGGGTTATCCCAAAACAGTCATTCGTCAGGCCTATATTCGGGCAAAATTCACCCAACGTGATTTATTATTGAATTACCATGAGGAAAGGGAAAATACTGGTTGGTTCTTTGTTCAAAAATACACCCCCCCTTTCCCATAAAATCAATAAGTTCATACGAAAACATTGGCATGTAGCTAAGATGGCCTTAACAGATTTTCCAGAGATGCCATTGTTTTCCTATAAACACACTAAGAATATAGGTGCGATGGTGAAACATAAGGAACGAGATATGGGAGTTATGAGGGGGACACATAACTCATGTGCCAGATGCCAGTGGTGTGTGTTGAATACGACGGGGGATGTGTGGTGTCATCCTAACACAGGAAAAAGGTATTTTTCATCATCTAGGACGACCTGTGACTCCACAAATGTGATCTACCTCATACAATGTCCCTGTGACAAAATATATGTGGGACGTACAATTCATTCCATTAAAGTTCGCTTGAATGAACACAAATCGAGGGTGTGTACTGATCGTGATACAGCGCTGCTAGTAAAACACTGGCAGCAAGCAGGACATTTGTGGTCCAGTATTAGATGGCGCATTATTGATTCAATATCTGCTGGGTGGGAGGGTGATAATATCAAAAAAGCTTTGGCAATGAAAGAACAGAGATGGATTTTCCAGCTGAAATCATTAGAGCCAGTAGGGTTCAATGAGGAAATAGAATGGTTTTCTATTATCTAAATAATAGGTCTGTCAGTGCTGATAGCATGAATAGGTTGCCTAGCAACAGATTAGCTTACTGACTAACGAGGAGCCTGCAGTAGTTTTGTATTTTCCAGCTTTATTCATTAGAACTAGCAGTGCTCTCCACGATCTGAACAATAGTTCTGAAGTATAGTGCCTGGGCCAATCAGGCCTTAGATTTAGTGGGGATGGGCAGACCCGCTATGTCTAAGGCTTCTAGAGGCTGAGCCAATCAGGCCTTAGGCTTCGCGGGATGGGCCGGGAAGGGGCGGGCCCACCTCATTTCGACGAGGCGGGTCTGCCGGCTGGATGGTACTAAGACCCGGCCGGCCGGCCAACAATTAAAGATTAGTTTTGGGGGAAGGTTAGTTGGGGGGGAAGTTAGGGGTGGTCATTGGCGGCTGTTAGCGTGGGGGAAGAGCTGTTAGCTTGGGGGGGCGTCCGGAGGGGTGGTGTCATCCGACAGGAGGGATTGGGCACCCACCTGCCGGTGATTGGTAGTGTCGGGGGGAGCATCTTCCTGCAGGAAGGATTGGGCACCCTCCTGCCGGTGATCGGTAGTGTCGGGGGGGGAGGGCGGCGTTCCGGCAGGAGGGGTTGGGCACCCTCCTGCCGGCAATCAGACAGGCAGCCACTATACTTATCGCGTCAAGGAGATCCCTTGCCGTGATAAGTGTAGTGGCTGCGTCTACTTTAACCCGATTCTGTAACCGGCGTCTGTAACATGGACGCCGGTTACAGAAAAGGGGTTAGTGTAGGCCCGTTTCTGTATTGGTCGCCCCTCCTGGGCCATCCTATACAGAATCTGGGCCTAAATGTGTACTATTTTTATTAGTTAATTATTATTATTATTTTCCAATGCTCAATATGACTTCCTTTTTAAGGTTTGACACTTGTGCCAGAATATTTTTACTAAATTTAAGAAGTATTTGCCCTCTTTCAAATGGTATGGAGGTTAAAAAAAGGGAAAGGCGTTAATGAAGTCATTAGGTTCAATCTAGCCATTTATTTCTGCATGAATTTAAACAACTAAAAAAAGAGATAAATATAGCTCATCCAGTCATACAAGAAATGACTCTACAGCAGGGGTGCCCACACTTTTTGGGCTTGCAAGCAGTGGCGTACTAAGGGGGAGGCGGGGGGGGGGGGGGGGTCCGCCCCGGATGCATGCCCCAAGCAATAGAGAAGGCTTTAAACTGAAGGACAGGGGAAAGCCGACAGTCGACCACCGGTCGATGGCACGGACAACAGGATGCCCCGACGTAGGAACAAAGGACTACTACTCATACACAAGAGAGGTCGACCTCACAGCCAACAAAGGAGAACAAGCAGGAAGGGACAACTCAGACACAGGAGGGGATGACCACACAGCAAACATGGGAGATAACACAGGAGCAGTAAAGGATACCGTAAATGAAACTGTAAGGACAGCCAAGAGTAGAAGGTCCAAAAAGGTAACACGAAGGGAACTTAGATGTATGTATACAAATGCTAGAAGTCTAGGAAACAAAATGGGAGAACTAGAGACGATAGCAAGACATGAGAACATGGATATCATTGGCATAACAGAAACATGGTGGAATGAAGAAAACAAATGGGACACAGTACTACAGGGATACAAACTATATAGAAGGGATCGAGAAGGGCAGAAAGGTGGAGGTATTGCCCTATATGTTAAGGAAGAAATAGATTCTGTTGAAATGATTACAACAGAAAGGAAAGAGAAGCTGGAGTCCCTCTGGATCAAAATTCCTGGTCACAATGGCGCAGATACAAAAATTGGCCTTTACTATCGTCCCCCAGGACAGGCGGAGGTCACTGACTCACAAATGATGGAGGAAATCAAACAAGTATGCAAGACAGGCAATGTTGTTATATTGGGAGACTTCAATTTCCCAGGAATAGACTGGAAACTAGGAGCCTCCAACTGCGGCAAGGAGGCCAAATTCCTGGAGGTGCTAGGGGATTGCTTCCTGGAGCAAATGGTAAAAGAGCCGACAAGAGGCGACGCCACCTTGGACTTGGTCCTAAATGGTCTCACCGGACCGATAACAGAAGTAGAAGTCATGGTTCCACTGGGAACGAGTGATCACAATGTAATCAACTTTAAACTTGACATCGGGAAAGGGAAACATGCCAAAACCTTAACCACCACCTTAAACTTTAAAAAGGGTAAATATGATTGCATGAGAGCCATGGTAACAAAACGACTCGAGAAGATGGTGGACAAACTTGAAACAGTAGATCAGGCATGGTGCCTATTGAAAAATACTATTGCAGAAGCACAAGATCTCTACATTCCGAGGATTTCCAAAGATTGGAGAACTAAAGGCAAAGGAGAACCGGCATGGCTTACCATACAGGTGAAGGAAGCCATAAAAGAAAAGAAGGACTCTTTCAAAAAATGGAAATGCACGAAGACAACCGAAGCCTGGGACAAACATAAAGATGAACAGAAGAAATGTCACAAGGCGGTGAGGGATGCAAAACAGGACTATGAGGAAAAAATAGCCCGGGAGGCCAAAAACTTCAAGCCCTTCTTTAGATACGTGAAAGGGAAAAAACCTGCAAAAGAGGCAGTGGGACCCCTGGACGACAAGGGAAGAAAAGGGTACATCAAGGAAGATAAACAAATCGCAGACAAACTAAATTCCTTCTTTGCGTCCGTCTTTACGAAGGAGGACACCTCAACAATACCTGAAGCGGAGAAACTGTTTACAGGAGAAATAGAGGACAGCCTCACCACAGTTGAAGTGAACTTAGATCAGATATACTACCAGATCAACAAACTTAAAAGTGACAAATCCCCTGGACCGGATGAAATTCACCCGAGAGTCTTGAAGGAATTGAAGGTTGAAATCGGAGAGTTATTGCAAAAACTTGCAAACCTGTCAATCAGAACTGGTCAGATACCAGACGACTGGAGGAAAGCGAACGTCACGCCAATTTTCAAAAAAGGATCGAGAGGAGAACCGGGCAACTATAGACCTGTGAATCTTACGTCTGTCCCCGGCAAGATGATTGAATCACTGATCAAGGATAGCATAGTTCAGCACTTGGACATACACGACTTGATGAAACCCAGTCAACATGGATTCAGGAAAGGGAAATCATGTTTGACGAATTTACTCCAATTCTTTGAGACCGTGAACAAGCAAATTGATAGTGGAAAGCCGGTGGACATAATATACTTGGACTTCCAGAAAGCATTTGACAAAGTTCCACACGAAAGACTTCTCAGGAAACTACAAAGCCATGGCATAGAGGGAGATATACAAAGATGGATAGGCAAATGGCTGGATAACAGGAAGCAGAGAGTGGGCATTAATGGGAAGTTCTCCGACTGGGAGAAAGTGACTAGTGGTGTACCCCAGGGCTCGGTACTTGGGCCGATCCTTTTTAATATTTATATCAATGACCTGGAAAACGGAACATCCAGTGAGATCATCAAGTTTGCAGACGACACAAAACTCTGCCGGGCAATCAGATCGCAGGAGGACAGTGAGGAACTCCAGAGCGATTTGTGTCGGTTAGAAAAATGGGCGGAGAAATGGCAGATGAAGTTCAACGTGGAGAAATGCAAGGTAATGCATTTAGGCAGTAAAAATAAGGAATACGAGTACAGAATGTCAGGTGCAACTCTGGGAAAAAGTGAACAAGAAAGGGATCTGGGTGTACTGATAGATAGGACCCTGAAGCCGTCGGCACAATGCGCGGCAGCGGCAAAGAAGGCAAATAGAATGTTGGGCATGATAAAGAAAGGAATCTCGAGTAGATCGGAGAAAGTTATAATGCCGCTTTATAGGGCAATGGTCAGACCCCACTTGGAATACTGCGTCCAACATTGGTCTCCCTACCTAAAGAAGGATATAAAACTGCTGGAGAGGGTGCAGAGACTAGCGACTAAACTGGTGAAGGGTATGGAGAAACTTGAATATGAGGATCGACTTAAAACACTGGGATTGTTCTCCCTTGAGAAGAGGAGACTGCGTGGGGATATGATCGAGACCTTCAAAATACTGAAAGGAATCGACAAAATAGAGCAGAGATTATTTACATTGTCCAATTTGACACGGACAAGAGGACATGAAATGAAGCTAAGGGGGGACAAGTTCAGGACTAATATCAGGAAGTTCTGCTTCACACAGAGAGTGGTTGACATCTGGAATACTCTCCCAGGGGAGATTATTGCGGAATCGACAGTCCTAGGCTTCAAAAGCAAACTAGATGCATATCTCCTTGAGAGAGGCATATAAAGATATGGTTGGCTATAAAATAAGCCAGGTGTATACCTGGCAGGGCCTCCGCGTGTGCGGATCGCCGGACTTGATGGACCGAAGGTCTGATCCGGAGATGGCGCTTCTTATGTTCTTATGTAACTTTATTTTTGACCTTGCTCAGACGCTGGAACTGAGAGGTCTGAGCTACCAAGGATTATTTGGGACTTACCTGTTTGGACCTGCCAAGAAGGTGTGGACTATGTTTTAAAAGCCCAGTTTTTTTTTTTCTTTTAAGCTGCAAGGCTAATTTCTGACAATGTGGTACATAAGCCAATAAAGTGAGACACAAGTTGCTAACCGAACTTGCTTAATCCTGACTAATTGTTTTTGTTTCTTATTGAAAGCCAGCAGGACCTCCAACTTCTCTTGGAGGCATGCAGGAATTGGCCATGGCTGTGCGGTGAACAGGGGCCTAAGCCTGAGCCCGTCACCGGCAACGCCACACTACATCTCACGCGACCCGCGGCTGCGTCGGAAGCCTTTTCTCTGACGTCGTGATGTCAGAGGAAACGCTTCCAACGTAGCCGCGGGTCGCGCGAGGAGCCAACACCCGCGGCTTTGAGCAGGGGAGCCGGACAGAAGCTGTAGAACCGCCGGAGTGAGCACCCGCCGACACTTTTGTTTACTGCCGCTGCTGCTGGTTAAGGAAAGCAGCAGCAGCTTTGAGCAGGGGAGCCGGACAGAAATGCCGGGACAATTCCCTTCTATTCCTAGATCACACCGATTCCTCCCCCCTCCCCCCCCCGACCTCCAGTTCTGTACTTTGAATGTCCTCTTGCGCCTTTCGCAATCTGGAAGTTACTTCGGCTAGGACAGTCTCGAGTGATTGAGCCATTCTGGGCAAACATTTGCTGCAAATCACAAATGTCCCTATCTTGGAGGATCGTGTGCTGGCAGATTTATTAACTAGATAGGATCAGAGTCAGCAGAGGCAGGGTAATGGTTTCTTCTTACACTAGTTCTGGCACACACAACTCTCTATGGCAGTTGTAAATGGATTCAGATCAGACGGTAGAGATATCAACTGTGGTGTTCTGGCCTCTTATTATATTTAGCTGGAGTCCATGATGATTTGGACCCGCTCATACAATCTAAACATTTCCTGAGCTTTCTTCCCTTTCCTCACTGCAGCTTGAGTGGAAGGTACCACTGGTTAAGATTATAAATCTTATTTCCCCAGTTTTCTGCTAAGGTAGAAATCCCTTATTCAAAGTTAGCAAGGAGTTTGCCTTGATGTTTAATTGGTCCTACAAACTGAATCTGAATACATTTCACAGGTCTAGGAGGAGAAAGTGCAACCTCCTTAAGGGGAAAATAAATACCTTGACTATACCAGATTGTCTGAAATGAGGAAGAAAAACGTGAGTGGAAGAGAAAAGAGAAAGTAATAGCGGGGAAGACAGAAAGCTAGATTGGAACAGAACCAGTACTTTTGTTATTCCTCATATGCAGTGGCGTACCAAGGGGGGCGCGGTCCGCCCTGGGTGCACGCCTTATGGGGGGTGCACAGCTGGCCAGGACCGGGTCGTCCTACTGTGCAACAGTACCTTCACCTCCGCACGGCTGCCGGTGGATCCCCTCTGACTTACTTGCTCTGAAGCAGAGTCAGAAGCCGTGCGGAGGTGCAGGAAGGTCCCGCGATGTCTCGTCTGCTGGCTCTGCTCCAAAAGAAGTAAGTTATGTCGGAGGGGGTGGACCCGGCAGACGCAGTCATCGCGGGACTTTGCTGCAACTCCCTGAATCTGCCAGTTCCACCCCCTCCGACATAACTTACTTCTTCTGGAGCAGAGCCGGCGATGAGTCATCGCGGGACCTTCCAGCATGCGGCTGCTGACTTCGCTCCAGAGCAAGTATGTCAGAATGGGGTGGACCGGCAGCTATAGTCATCATGGGAAAGGAGCAGGACTGCTGGAATGGAAAAGTGGTGGAGGGAAAGAAAGGGGGCAGATGCTGATTGAAGAGGGGTGGATGGAGAGAGAAAGGGCAGACATTGGATGGTAGTGAGGAGGGTAGAGGGGGAGCCTATGCTGGATGGAAGTGCAGATGGGAAAGATAAGGGAGCAAATGCAGGAAGGAAATGGGAGGAGAGAAAGAGGGGAGCACATGCTGGATGGAAGTGGACAGAGAGAGGAGATGGTACTAGATGGAAGGGGTAGAGAAAGAGGGCACATGATGGAAGGAGGGGATAAATAAAAGGAAGTCACATGCTGGGGGAAAAGGATTGAGTTAGGGAAAAACTGGAGGGGTGAGGGAAAGAGGTGACGAGCTGTAGGTAGATAGTAAAAAAGGAAATTGATGAGAGGGTAGTAAGAACGTAATCTAGACAGATGCAGAAAATAAATTGAAAAGGAAAATGAGGGAAAAAAGGGAAAGGGATTGCAGAGGAGAGGTGTGGGAGAGGGAAGAAGAGGAGAGAGATGCCATACCAATGGGGGTTAAAGGAGAGATGGAAGGGGGAGGCATACAGTTTCTGGAAGGGGCATAGAAGGAGAGAAGATGCCATATAGGGGCAGAGAGACGGCAAACAGTGGATGGAAGGAAGAGAGCAACAAGAAGTTGAGGAAAGCAGAAACCACAGAAGACGAAGGTAGAAAAAAAAATTTATATTTATTTATTGCTTTAGGAGACATGTGTCACTGTTTCTGTGGTGTTGCATTGTATGCAGAGTCCAGCTTCTTGCTGGTTCATTTTAACCTTTGTGTATGTATTTTTATTTTATCCCCCCTCTTACAAAACTGTGGAGCGTTTTTTAGCGCCAGCCGTGGTGGTAGCAGCTCTGATGCCCAGAATTCTATGAGCGTCAGATCTGTTATCACCGTGGCTAAAATCCACACTACAGTTTTGTAAAAGAGGGAAGGGTTAGTTTGTGATGACATATTCCATACTAGACAAAGGTATTTTCTGTGTTCTGTGTGTTCGAAAGACATGGTTTTCTGTTAGGATTGACGGTGTAGGATTGATCTGTGCTGGTCTGGCTTGTTTAGTTTTACAATGGATGTATTGATGTACTGCTCACTGCATATATAAGATGCTGCCTTTTCCTAGGTACTCGTGTGACATGTGGCTTGTTACAAAAAATCATGTTTTTCGTACAGATGGGGGGGGGGGGGGTGCCAAAAAATGAAGGGCCCTGGGTATCACATATGCTAGGTACGCCACTGCTTGCGAGCTATTTTAAAATGACCAAGTCAAAATGATCTACCAACAATAAAATTTAAAAAAAACACAAAGCACACTGTATGTAGAGAAAATGTTAATTATCTATATATATAAAATCGGATGTATATATGTATGTGCCGCGATCACGCAAAAACGGCTTGACCGATTTGAACGAAACTTGGTATGCAGATCCCTCACTACTCGGGATGATATGTTCTGGGGGTCTCGCGGCCCACCTGCACACGTGGGCGGAGCTACAAACAGAAAATCATATTTCACCCATTCATGTCAATGGAAAAAATGTAAAAACTGCCTCCGCAAAACCGGCTTGCCCGATTTGAACGAAACTTGGTATGCGGATCCCTCACTACCTGGGGTGATATGTTCTGGGGGTCTCACGGCCCACCTGCACATGTGGGCGGAGCTACAAACATAAAATCAGATTTCACCCATTCATATCAATGGAAAAAATGTAAAACAGCTGCCAACGCAAAAACGGCTTGCCCGATTTGAACGAAACTTGGTATGCAGATCCCTCTCTACCTGGGGTGATATGTTCTGGGGGTATCGCGGCCAACCTGCACACCTGGGCGGAGCTACAAACAGAAAATCATATTTCACCCATTCATGTCAATGGAAAAAAATGTAAAAACTGCCTCCGCAAAACCGGCTTGCCCGATTTGAACGAAACTTGGTATGCGGATCCCTCACTACCTGGGGTGATATGTTCTGGGGGTCTCACGGCCCACCTGCACATGTGGGCGGAGCTACAAACATAAAATCAGATTTCACCCATTCATATCAATGGAAAAAATGTAAAACAGCTGCCAACGCAAAAACGGCTTGCCCGATTTGAACGAAACTTGGTATGCAGATCCCTCACTACCTGGGGTGATATGTTCTGGGGGTATCGCGGCCAACCTGCACACCTGGGCGGAGCTACAAACAGAAAATCAGATTTCACCCATTCATGTCAATGGAAAAAATGTAAAAAGCTGTGGGACCGATTTGAACTAAACTTGGTATGCTGATCCTTCACTACCTGGGGTGATATGTTCTGGGGGTCTCGCAGCCCACCTGCACACATGGGCGGAGCTAAAAACAGAAAATCAGATTTCACCCATTCATGTCAATGGAAAAAAATGTAAAAAACTGCCATTCTCACAGTAATTCCAACTACCTGGGGTGATATGTTCTGGGGGTCTCGCGGCCCACCTGCACACGTGGGCGGAGCTACAAACAGAACATCAGATTTCACCCATTCATGTCACTGGAAAAAATGTAAAAAGCTGCCATTCTCACTGTGACCAATTTGGACGAAACTTGGTATGCAGATCCCTCACTACATGGGTTGTTATGTTCTGGGGGTCTCGCGGCCCACCTGCACACGTGGGCGGAGCTACAAACAGAAAATCAGATTTCACCCATTCATGTCAATGGAAAAAATGGAAAAAGCTGCCATTCTCACAGTAATTCAAAAACGGCTTGACCGATTTGAACGAAACTTGGTATGCAGATCCCTCACTACCTGGGGTGATATGTTCTGGGGGTCTTGCGGCCCACTTGAACACGTGGGCGGAGCTACAAACAGAAAATCACATTTCACCCATTCATGTCAATTGAAAAAATGTAAAAAGATGCCATTCTCACATTAATTCAAAAACGGCTTGACCGATTTGAACGAAACTTGGTATGCAGATCCCTCACTACCTGGGGTGATATGTTCTGGGGGTCTCGCGGCCCACCTGCACACATGGGCGGAGCTACAAACAGAAAATCAGATTTCACCCATTCATGTCAATGGAAAAAAATGTAAAAAGCTGCCATTCTCACTGTGACCAATTTGGACGAAACTTGGTATGCAGATCCCTCACTACCTGGGTTGTTATGTTCTGGGGGTCTCGCGGCCCACTTGCACACGTGGGCGGAGCTACAAACAGAAAATCAGATTTCACCCATTCATGTCAATGGAAAAAATGGAAAAAGCTGCCATTCTCACAGTAATTCAAAAACGGCTTGACCGATTTGAACGAAACTTGGTATGCAGATCCCTCACTACCTGGGGTGATATGTTCTGGGGGTCTCGCGGCCCACCTGAACACGTGGGCGGAGCTACAAGCAGAAAATCGGATTTCACCCATTCATGTCAATGGAAAAAATGTAAAAAGATGCCATTCTCACAGTAATTCAAAAACGGCTTGACCGATTTGAACAAAACTTGGTATGCAGATCCCTCACTACCTGGGGTGATATGTTCTTGGGGTCTCGCGGCCCACCTGCACATGTGGGCGGAGCTACAAACAGAAAATCAGATTTCACCCATTCAAGTCAATGGAAAAAATGTAAAAAGCTGTGGGACCGATTTGAACGAAAATTGGTATGCAGATCTCTCACTACCAGGGGTGATATGTTCTGGGGGTCTCGCGGCCCACCTGCACACGTGGGCGGAGCTACAAACAGAAAATCAGATTTCACCCATTCAAGTCAATGGAAAAAATGTAAAAAGCTGTGGGACCGATTTGAACGAAACTTGGTATGCAGATCCCTCACTACCTGGGGTGATATGTTCTGGGGGTCTCGCGGCCCACCTGCACACGTGGGCGGAGCTATAAACAGAAAATCACATTTCACCCATTCATGTCAATGGAAAAAATGTAAAAAGATGCCATTCTCACATTAATTCAAAAACGGCTTGACCGATTTGAACGAAACTTGGTATGCAGATCCCTCACTACCTGGGGTGATATGTTCTGGGGGTCTTCCGGCCCACCTGCACACGTTGGCCGAGCTACAAGCAGAAAATCGGATTTCACCCATTCATGTCAATGGAAAAAATGTAATAAGCTGTGGGACCGATTTGAACGAAACTTGGTATGCAGATCCCTCACTACCTGGGGTGATATGTTCTTGGGGTCTCGCAGCCCACCTGCACACGTGGGCGGAGCTACAAACAAAATCAGATTTCACCCATTCAAGTCAATGGAAAAAATGTAAAAAGCTGTGGGACCGATTTGAACGAAACTTGGTATGCAGATCCCTCACTACCTGGGGTGATATGTTCTGGGGGTCTCGCGGCCCACCTGCACACGTGGGCGGAGCTACAAACAGAAAATCACATTTCATCCATTCATGTCAATGGAAAAAATGTAAAAAGATGCCATTCTCACATTAATTCAAAAACGGCTTGACCGATTTGAACGAAACTTGGTATGCAGATCCCTCACTACCTGGGGTGATATGTTCTGGGGGTCTTCCGGCCCACCTGAACACGTTGGCCGAGCTACAAGCAGAAAATCGGATTTCACCCATTCATGTCAATGGAAAAAATGTAATAAGCTGTGGGACCGATTTGAACGAAACTTGGTATGCAGATCCCTCACTACCTGGGGTGATATGTTCTTGGGGTCTCGCAGCCCACCTGCACACGTGGGCGGAGCTACAAACAGAAAATCAGATTTCACCCATTCAAGTCAATGGAAAAAATGTAAAAAGCTGTGGGACCGATTTGAACGAAAATTGGTATGCAGATCCCTCACTACCGGGGGTGATATGTTCTTGGGGTCTCGCAGCCCACCTGCACACGTGGGCGGAGCTACAAACAGAAAATCAGATTTCACCCATTCAAGTCAATGGAAAAAATGTAAAAAGCTGTCGGACCGATTTGAACGAAACTTGGTATGCAGATCCCTCACTACCTGGGGTGATATGTTCTGGGGGTCTCGCGGCCCACCTGCACACGTGAGAAGGGTGGGTTCACCCAATAATGTATATGTTCTTGCTCCTGGAGGTGAAACTAAAAATGTTGTTTATAATCAAGTTTTGTGTTAGTTGTATTGTATTCATTTTGTCAAATATTTCACATTATAATTTGAATATTGTACTTTTTATAAAGTAAAAAAATATTTTCATTCACCACTATAAAGTATCTTTATTTGAATCCATTTACAGTGTTATTGCTATAATTAAATACCCGTGCAACGCCGGGCCATCTGCTAGTCATTTATATTCCGTGGGTTTTCAAAGAGGTCATGGCAGACGATTCTATGCAATGTCACCTCAGGAACAACTATACAAAAATAGACAAATATATCCCCTCCCTTTTTACTAAATCGCAAAAGAGGTTTTTAGCGCAGGGAGATGCGCTGAATGCCCTGCGCTGCTCTCGATGCTCATAGGCGCCCTGCGCTAAAAACCGCTATTTCGGTTTAGTAAAAGGGGGCCATAGTGCAAAATATAGACAGCAGATATAAATTCTCAAAACAGACACATTTTGATTCTTTATTGATTTTTAATCAAAAACAGTGTCATACAAATGAAAGAACAAAAGATATTCCATATATTACACTATTACCTATAGAGGTAACATAAATATCATTCAATAATTTCATTTTCCTGCATATAATAATATCATAATATATCCTAATATACAATACAAATTACCCAAATATCACTATCAATAAAAAAAAGACACATTTTGATCACTAAACTGAAAATAAAATCATTTTTCCTACCTTTTTGTCTGGTGATTTCATGAGTCTCTGGTTGCACTTCCTTCTTCTGACTGTAAATCCAATATTTTTTTTCTTTCTGCCTCTCCCCTTTTCTTTCTGTCTCTTTTTCTCTCTCCCCCCCCCTGCCTGCCTGTCTTTCTCTCTCCCCCTGCTCCCTCAAGCCATCCTGCCGATTTCTCCACTTCCCCGATTCTTTCCCTACCCCCTAAGCCACCACGCCGATTTCTCCATGCTGCTTCCACGAGCCAGGCCAGGCACGTACAAGCGCTGGACTCACAAGACTTCACCTCTGACGTCAATTCTAACGTCGGAGAGGAATTTCCAGGCCAGCCAGGCAGCGATTGGCTGGCCCAGAACTTCCTCTCTGATATCAGAATTGACGTTGGAGGTGAAGTCTTGTGAGTCCGGCGCTTGTATGCGCCTGGCCTAGCTCAGGGAGGCAGGAAGAAAAAGATTGCAAAGGCAATGCGCTCGACTCACATTGCCTTTGCGATCTACTGGTCGATCGCACTCGACCATTTGGGCACCCCTGCTGTTATGGTATCCTCTCCTGACCTGAGGAAAGGGGTTTAGTCCCCCCAAAACTGGTTATTTCCATTTCCATTTCCTTATTTCCATTTCCTATTTATAAACTTTAATCAATAGATACAATACTACTTGATTCTACGTAATGCAACAAAAAAAATTTTTCTACCTTTTGTCGTTTCTGCTTTAATCATCTTCTCTTCACTCTCTTCTTTCTATTCAGCATTTGTCCTCGCTCCCTTCTATGCAACATCTATCCTCTGTTTGCCCCTTCCACCCAGCCTCTGCCCTCTCTCTCTCTACCCCTTCCATCTACTGTCTACCCTCTCTGTGCCCCTTGCATCCACTGTCCACCAGTGTTCCCTCTAAGCGGGCGGGTGTTGTGAGCAAACTTTTTTCACCGTGAGCCAAAAATATCGGGCGCCAGCAAGTTATGAGCCAACTCGCCCGATTCTCCTCTCGCCGCCCTGCCATCTGCCGTACGCCTCTTCCGATCGTGCGCTGTGACGAGAAACGTGTGCGCTGCGATGTAATATTTTGTGCGCCAGCGCACGCCAGCGCAGCTTAGCGGGAACACTGGTTCAAATGGTTTTATTTATTTCCCCAAATTTATTTTTGTTATACGCATTGAAAATATTTGATATTGCGTTTAAATCAAAATCTCAATAAACTTGAAACGAGTGCCCGTGAGATTGTGGGAGGGTTAAATACTCAAAACTTAGAAGTTTTTGCTACGCCAGCTTTCTGGTATCTTTACATACAGTGGCGTACCTAGCATATGTAACATCCGGGGCCCATCATTTTTTGGCACCCCCCCCCATCTGTAAGAAAAACATGATTTTTAGTAACAAACCACACGTCACACATGAGTACCTAGGAAAAGGCAGCATCTTACATATTGCAGTGAGCAGTACATCAATACACCCATTGTAAAACTAAACAAGCCAGACCAGCACAGATCAATCCTACACCGTCAATCCTAACAGAAAACCATGTCTTTCGAACACACAGAACACAGAAAACACCTTCGCCTAGTAAGGAATATGTAATCACAAACTAACCCCTCCCTCTTTTACAAAACTGTAGTGTGGATTTTAGCTACGGAGGTAACAGCTCTGATGCTCATAAAATTCTGAGCATCAGAGCTGCTACCACCAAGGCTGGTGCTAAAAACGCTTCACAGTTTTGTAAAAGGGGGGATAAAATAAAAATACATAGACAAAGGTTAAATTGAACCAGCAAGAAGCTGGACTCTGCATACAATGCTTCACAGAAACAGTGACACATGTCTCCTAAAGCAATAAATAAATAGAAATTTTTTTCTACCTTTGTCTTCTGTGGTTTCTCCTTTCCTCATCTTCTTGTAACTCTCTTCCTTCCATTCACTGTCTGCCGTCTCTCTTCCCCTATATGGCATCTTCTCTCCTTCTATGCCCCTTCCAGAAACTGTATGCCTCCCCCTTCCATCTCTCCTTTCACCCCATTGGTCTGGCATCTCTCTCCTCGCCTTCCCTCTCCCACACCTCTCCTCATAGTCTGGTATCTCCCCTTCCCTGATTCTCTGGCATCTCTCTCCTTTCCTTTTCTTCCATCTTTCGTTCCCCCTCCATGCTCTCACATCTCCCCCTTCCTTTTCCCTTAGACTGGCATACCTTCCTCCTATGCTCCAAGCCCTGGCATCTCCTTTAATTCCCTCCCTCATCTTCCTTCTCCCTCCAGCTGGGTACCGCAACACTCTTCCCTGCAGCTCTGCACTTCCCCACAATTGCCATGCTTCGGTTCCTCTTCTTCCTTCCTTCCTCCCCCCCCCCCCCGCGGGACCCTGCGGCACCATCAACTCTTACTCCCTCTAATGTCGGCCCTGCAGCTCCAGACTTCCTCGCACCTTCTCCCCTCCCCCTTTGGATCGCTATTATTTTAAATGTTATAGCCGCGGAGCTGTATCCATCAGTGGAGATGTCTAACCTCGGCCTGCCCCGGAACTCTTACTGCAGCAGCCGCCCGTCTAGGCAGGAACAGGAAGTCACTGTTGCAGTAAGAGTTCCGGGGCAGGCCGAGGTTAGACATCTCCACTGATGGATACAGCTCCGCGGCTATAACATTTAAAATAATAGCGATACAAAGGGGGAGGGGAGAAGGTGCGAGGAAGTCTGGAGCTGCAGGGCCGACATTAGAGGGAGTAAGAGTTGATGGTGCCGCAGGGTCCCGCGGGGGGGGGGGGGGGGAAGGAAGGAAGAAGAGGAACCGAAGCATGGCAATTGTGGGGGGGGGGGGGGGAAGGAAGGAAGAAGAGGAACCGAAGCATGGCAATTGTGGGGAAGTGCAATCCCCCCAATGCGTCCCCTTACCTTACCTCCCCTTACCTTTGCGACGCGTGTGTGCGCTGTGAAGAGAAACTTTGCGCTGCGATGTAATATTTTGTGCGCGCGCGCAGGCCAGCGCACCTTAGCGGGAACACTGCGTGTCCACCCTCTCTGCCCTTTCCATCCAGTGTCCGCCCGCTCTCTGTTCCATATGGCATCTTCCCTCTTTCTATGTCCCTTCAACAAACTATATCCTGTGCCCTTTCTCTCCTTTGTACATGATTCATTTCAGCTTCACCCCCTCCCCTATGCTCTGGCATCTCTCTCTTCTCCTTTCCTTCCTCCTTCCCACTCCACCCCATGATCTGGCATCTCTATCTCCTTCCCTTCTCTCCCTCCATGCCCTTGGATCTCCATCCTCCCCCTCCCCGCATATGCGCTGACATCTATCCCCCCTCCATAGTCTGGTAGCTCCTTTCCTTTCCCTCCCATGGTCTTGGCATCTCTTGCCTCTCCTCTCCCTTCTCTGGTCTTCCTTCTCCATCTCTCCCCAATTGGGTGCTGCTGCAGCAGCACTTCTCTTCCCCCCCAATTGGGTGCAGCAGAAGCTTTTCTCTCCCTCCCCCATTGAGTGCACCAGATTTTCTCTTCCCCCTCCCCCAAAAAAATTGGGTGCAGCAGCAGCAACATTTCTCTTCCCTTCCCCCTCCCCCCCAAAAATGGGTGCAGCAGCAGAACATTTCTCTGCCCCCTCCCCTCCCCCATTCGTTGCAGCAGCATTTCTCTTCCCCCCTCCCAATTGGGTGCAGCAGCATGTCTCCCCCCATTGGGTACAGCAGCATTTCTCTTCCCTCTCCCCCATTGGGTACAGCAGCAGCATCATCAGCATTTCTCTCCCCCCCCTCCAATTGGGTACAGCAGAAGCAGCAGTATTTCTCTTCACCCTCCCCCCATTGGGTATAGCAGCATCAGCATCATCATTTCTCTTCCCCCTCTCCCTCTAATTTGGTACAGCAGCATTTCTCCTCCCATTCACCCCACCTCCACCCCGGTCTCACACACCCGGCAGATTTGCGACAGACAAAGGCAAGTTTCCTTTCATCGCTGACCTATCTCCCAAAGGTCAGCGACAGAGGGAAGCTTACAACTTGCTGCTCTTGCTTACTTCGCGCTTTCCTCGTTGCCGGGTCCTGCCTTCATGGAAACAGAAAGTAGGCAGGACCCGGCAGCAAGAAAGGCCTGAGGTAAGCAAGAGCAAATAAACTTCCCTCCATGGCTGGCCTATCTCCCGCATGCTCCTGGGCTCTTAAGGTACCATTGTCTGTGACGGCTTCTCTTCATTACCCCCCCCCCCCCCCCCGGATGTGACTTCCGGTTTCGGAGGGAAGAGAAGGGAAGCTGGGTTCAAATTGCTTGCTGGGTTTTGTTTAGTCAGGCAGGAGTCTTTCGGCGGCTCTTCAGCTGCGCGTTAAGCAGTGGCGGCAGCAGGATTCGCAGATGACAGCCGGGCTGGCATCTAAATTTGCTGGGCGGAGCGCCCGGCTAAAAAGCGCTGGGGAGAACACTGTCCTCGATGAACTTCTCTAATTCCCGAACTTCTTCCTCAATGGTTTCCTCTGTCTTGAAGTTTTCTGCCTCTCTGTCTTTCTCCTCCACTGCTCGAAGTGCTTCTAGTTCCAGTATTCTGCCTTCCAGGAGTCAGACTTGTTTCTTCAGGCCCTCCAGTTCCTCGCACCGTGCATACATAAGACCGCCTCCCAGAGGGGAGGTAGTCATACATATGGCAAACGGTGCAGAAAACTGGGTAGCTCAACATCCTGCTTCTGTCTGCTGCTTCCATTGCTGTCCTCTCGCCGGACTGCTGTCTGAAGTGGCTTCTCCCTGTTTCCTTATGTAGCGTCCTTGGTGTTAGGTCCTTCTCCTGATTTTAAACCTGCTACCCTTACTTGCTTGTTGCTTGTGTGTCCTCTATGTCTGCTGTGGTTGCCCTCTGCTTTTCTTTGCAGTGACTCATCCCTTCTTAAGGCCCTTTGCAAAGGCACTCCCGCTAAGGCGAGTGCCTTTAACGCTTGCGTTTGATGCGCGCCGAACAGCTGAGTGCCGTTGGCCCCTCCTCTTTTAAGGAGGAGCTCCTGTGGATGACATCTGGGATGGGCGGAGCTACCTCTTGCCGATGCCCCTTGCTCTCTCCTGCCTCTTCTTCCCCTCTCCTCAGCTTCTCTCCTTCTGCTTCTCATTTTCTGCTCCATTGGTCCCTCCCTTTTTAAGGAGGAGCTCCGTTGGATGACATCAGGGGGTGGGCGGAACTATCTCTCGCCAATGCCCCATGTTCCCTCTCCTGTGCTTTTCTCTCCTTCTGCTTCTCTCTCCTTCTGTTTCTCCTTTCATGCTTGCCTGCCAGAGCTGATGTTAGACAGCAAGCGTGAACTAGGACCTAAAAGAGAGGAAAAGACTCTTTTATTTATTTTGTTTACATCACAGAGCAGGCGTGGGGTTGGAGAGGTCCCTTTTATTAAGGTGCACATTTAGCACACGCTAAATCGGTTAGCGTACTTTAATAAAAGGACCCCTAAGTATCTTAATAAAAAAATAGGCCCACAACTTAGCCTATGTTTTAGATTTCGGCCCCTCATGTGATTGAGTTTGACACCCCTGGCCTAGATGGTCACATATATCATTCTCATTCTGTATATCACCATGTTTTTATATTTTTAACTTTTGTGGTCACTTGGTACTGATAGTACATAGACGGCCCCAGCGAGAAAGCTGTGAAGCAGTCTGTGAATGCTGCTGGCCCGACGCTCCTCTCCAGCAAGGTATTTATGGTTGCGGTCGGCGGGAGATCAGTTGGGAAGGAAGGATGGAGGGTCAGCAGGGGTTCGGCGGTGGGGGGGAAAGCATGGCTGCCTATGACTAGGGCTTATTTTAAGGGGTAGGGGTTATATTAAAACTTACATCGAAAATCATGTTAGGGCTTATTTTCGGGGTAGGTCTTATTTTCGGGGAAACACAGATATATATGTTCTTTAGCATATATATCCACTCTCCAGACCAGCATAGGTTAATCTTACAAGCGGGTATCTCATCATGACCAGCAGGTGGAGACTGAGTCTCCAGCAGGTGTGGTGAGCTATACCCATCTCCCTTGGTAGGGCTGTTGGAATTTGTTTAGGAATTTTTGTCCTTTTTTTGCCAGACTGAGCTTGGGTTGACCCTGTTTGGGGGTCTGTCTGACTTTAGGGGTGTCAAAACTGGAAGGTCGCAAGCTGGGTCCCTCCCCCCATTTCCTCTACCTCTCCAACATTTTTCTAGTGGTGCCTCAACAGTAAGCTTTACCCCCTGGTTGTAAGCCATATTGTTTAGAGAGCCAGTGGAGTATGTACTGTGAAAAAAAAATCCTGAGGTAGTACTGTTTCTTAAGGATTGCTTTTCCTTTAAATATGCTGTAAATTACTGTATTTTTCAACTAACTGGCACTTTTCTTCTAGCAACGTCACGTATGGAGCAATTGAGCACTTCTCAGGGGAAGAGGTGCATAATTTGGTCCAGACGCGAAGCACTCGTGGCCAGCCTGAAAACAGCTGTTCGGGCCGGTGCGGTAATGGAGCCTCGTCGGCAGCGGCTGCAGGTGTCCAGGGCTCCCCGCCGCTAGTGCCTTGCAAGTCAGCAGGGAGCAATGGGGAAGCCCGGTCTTCCCCCACCATCCACAGAGGGGATTCCCTCTCAGTTGTTTCTTTAACAGCTGATGCCGGCTCGCCTGCTTTAGCGGCTGGGACAGTTCAGGCTTCCTAGCCACTACAGGCCCTGGAGGGTTTATTTTTGGTGGGAACTTCACCATTTTTGCACAATAAATCCTCCATTTGCTCTGCCACCTCAGGTGATCTTCCTCTTCTTGGAAAAACAGGGGCAGGTTTCAGCTGGGAACCTTGCTCAGGCAGGCAGTCCCATGGGGCCGCTGATTTATTTTTTAATTTATGCAGAGCTTATTTTCAGGCGGCTGAGGGTTTTGCAGTTGGCCTGGGGGTTTTGGGGAAGGTTGTGCCTCCCGCACCCTCTGCGGCTTTGCCCCATCTACTACTTTCACATCCCCTCCTCATAGAAACATAGAAGATGACGGCAGATAAGGCCATAGCCCATCAGGTCTGCCCACTCTACTGACCCACCCCCAAGTCTACTATCCTAGGGATCCCACTCCTGGTGACAGGTTCTCTCCTCTCTCATCCAAGCACCCGCGGGTGGCATGGGACGAAGACTTGTGGTCTGAGGAGCGTGCAGATCAGGATGAGGACCTGGACCCTTGCGGGGACCTCCAGGATCCTCTTGAGACGGTCGCTGGTAGCGTGGGCCTCGTTTTTTCTGCACATTGCGAAGAAGCATCCACGGTGTGCATTTTTCACAGAGACGAGCTCCTAGTTTTGATTCAGCAGGTCTCGGTTTTAAGTTATGAGAAGTCGCCACCTGAGACCTCGTGGGTGTGGAACCCCCTTCTTCAGGGGATCCGCCCAGCGTCCCACTCTTTTCCTATGCATCAGGATATTTGGGATATTGTTCTGGCGCAGTGGAATACGCCGGAGGAGCAGTTTCGGTTTTCACGCTCCATGGCTCGTTTGTATCCCGTCCCGGAGGTGGATAGGGCTACCTTGAAGTCGCCAGTGGTAGATGCGGTGGTCTCCGCTATTCCAAAGCGTTACACTGTGCCCATAGAGGGCGAATCTGCCTTACGTGATTCTGAGGAGCGTAAATTGGAGGCTCTCCTTAAACAGAATTTTAATGTCTCTGCCTTGGGAGTCCAGGCGGCTATTTGTAGGGAGCTCGTGGCTCGCGCCATGTTTTGGTGGGCCGAGCGTATTCTTGACCATGAGTCTGATGATTGGTCCTTGGTGGATCAAGAGGTCGCGAAGATTGAAATGGCGGCCTTGTTCCTCTTTGACACCCTCTTTGACTTGGTGCGGTCCTCTGCCAAGTCTTTGGCTTTTGGGTGGCCGCGCATTGTACCTTGTGGCTTCACGCATGGTCGGCAGTTGCGACATCCAAGACTAAACTCACAAACTTTCCCTTTCGAGGGTCTTTTTTGTTTGGAGAGGATTTAGATAAGTTGGTTCAGCCTTTGACAGACTCTAAGGTGCCCCACCTGACTGAGGACCATGCCCGCCAGGCAGTTAGAGGAGGCACTGCTAGGGGGCGACTGCGGGATTTCTGTAGGTTTCGCCCTGGGCGTGGGGCTGCGACCTTCCCATCTTCTGGGATTTCCCAGGGGACGTTTCTTTCAGCGCATATAGTCATTTCGGGGAGCCCGTCGGTGGGCTGGAAATCCTCTTGCCGCTTCTCATGCAGCCCGTCCTGCCCAATGACTCCTTGCTGGCGCCCCCTCTGGTTTCAGTGGTTGCCCGGCTACCCGAGTTTTTCTCACAAATGATCAGAGATCAAGTCCGATCAGTGGGTCCTGGAGCTGATTCGGGACGGTTATGCTGTACAGTTTTCCTGTTCCTTGACAGATCATTTTCTAGCTTCTCCTTGTCATGCCAAGTGGAAGAAGCAGGCTTTTTGCCAGACTCTGCAAAGATTGATAGATCTCAGAGCTGTGGTTCCAGTGCCCCCTCAGGAGTCTGGCATCAGCAGGTATTTGATTTACTTTGTGATGCCCAAGAAAGAGGGGACTTTTCAGCCCATCTTAGATTTGAAGGGGGTCAACAGGGCTCTCAGAGTTCCGTCTTTTCACATGGAGACACTGCGATCAGTGATTCTGGCGGTTTAGCCGGGGGAGTATCTAACCTCTCTTGACCTGACGGAGACCTACTTGCACATTCTAATCCGGCCCTCTCATCAGTGCTTCCTTCGTTTTGCGATCTTGGGCCAGCACTTTCCGTTCTTTTTGCTCCCTTTTGGTCTGGCCACGGCTCCCTGGATGTTCACCAAGGTAACCCGGCAGCCTTGTGGACAGAGGGCATTCTGGTGCATCCTTACCTGGAAGACTGGTTGATTCGTGCAAAGTCCTGCCAGGAGAACTCGGCTCGGATGGTGGAGTTCCAGTAGTCGCTGGGCTGGGTTGTCAACCTTGCCAAGAGCCGGTTGGCCCCCTCGCAGCACCTGGAGTATCTTGGGGTTGTATTCAACATTTCCTTGGGGAAGATCTTTCTCTCAGAGGCCGGGATAAGCAAATTACAATCTCAGTTTCGCCTGCTTATTGCGTCTCCAGTATCCTTGGGTGCAGGATTTCCTCCAAGTCTTGGGGTCAATGGAGGCTTCCCTCGACATGGTGAGGTGGGCTTGGGCCCACATGCGTCCTCTTCAGTATTCTCTGCTTCGGAGGTGATCACCCCAGAGCTTCAGTCTAGATCACCCTGTTCCTCTGAGTGACTTGGCTTGCTGCAGTCTTCGTTGGTGGCTCCAGGCCTCCCATCTTGTTCAAGGGATGAGTCTGAATCAGCCCCACTGGATGGTGCTTCTCACGGATGCCAGCCTTCTCGGTTGGGGAGCTCAGTGTCTAGGTCACTCAGCTCAGGGCACCTGGTCCATGGAGGAGGCGTCCTGGTCAATCAGTGTTCTGAAGACCAGAGCCATCCATCTGACACTGTTAGCCTTCCATTCCTTCTTGACGGGCAAGTCAGTCCGGGTTCAGTCAGACAATTCCATGGTGGTGGCCTATGTCAATTGTCAGGGGGGCACCAAAAGCACTCAGGTGGCAGAGGAGGCGGCTCTGCTCATGGTCTGGGCAAAGTTGCATCTTCAGGACATCTCGACCTCCCACATAGCCAGAGTGGAGAATGTTCAAGCGGACTTCCTCAGTTTTCACGTGTTGGCCAGCCGAAGGGAGACTGTAGGAGCTGTGCCTAATCCTGAGCACATGGTAGAACAGTCCTGAGCACATGGCAGAACAGTGAGCGGAGCAGAGAGTGTGTTAGCAGGAAGGAGCGTAGAGAGGAGCAGAGAAGGCGGTGCTAGCAGGGGAAGAGGTGAGAGCTAACTCCGCCCACCCCGATGTCACCAGCCAAACTCCCCCATATAAGGGGACGAGCCAACGGCGCGCGGCGAAGACGAGCGGCAAAGGTGCTCGCCTTAGCGAGAGCGCCTTTGCGAAGAGCCTTAAGAAGAGCCTAATCTTTACCCTATTCTTTAAATTTTATTCTAAACTTTCACCCTAACCCACAGGCAGACACCCTCTCAAGTACCCTAATCTTTCAAACTCTCTCTCTGATCTTTCAATCTCTCACTCTGACTCACAGACAGATATTTCTTCTAACTCTCTAACTTACTCACTATCAGGTAGACCTCAGCTACAACTTGGTTATGGCAGGGAGAACAAGAAGCGCCATGTATGCAATCAAGACCAACTGTCCGGTAACTGGGGGGGACCCAGGGGGCGACCACGGTATGCGTGCAGAAGGAGGAGGACCCAGGACTGTGGACAGAGGTCTCCGTGCAGACCGAGATCATCCCCTCCCCCTGTTCTCCACAGTCTCTACACAGACAGAGGAGTCCCCACAGGGACTTAGCAATCACGGGGTATGGAGGGCTATGTATGTTAATGCACACAGTTTAGGCACTAAGATTCTGGAATTAGAGACCGAAATAATGAATGCCGACCTTGACGTGGTGGCAATATCCGAAACTCTCATGGGTGGGATATGGCTATACCGGGATACAACTTATTTCGTCAGGACAGAGAGGGAAAGTCAGGGGGAGGGGTGGCACTGTACATTAAAGAAGACATCAAAACTACCAGAATCACAGATGTCAAGTACACCGGGGAATCCCTCTCGGTGAACCTGGCCAGAGGCAGTGAAAAATGCCTGTATCTTGGTGTAGTATATAGACCTCCAAGACAACTGGAAGACAAAGACTCCGAATTAATTGAAGACATAGAGAATATCACTCTACGGGAAGACGCTGTTCTGCTAGGGGACTTCAACATGCCTGACATAGATTGAAACTCATACTCAGCAACAACCAGCGGCAGCAGGAGACTGTTAACATCCATAAAGGGAGCACGACTCAAACAAATGGTATTGGAACCCACTAGGTCCCAGGCGATCCTGGACCTGGTACTCACCAACGGGGATAGCGTCTCGAAGATCTCGGTAGGAGATACGCTAGCCTCCAGCGATCACAACATGGTGTGGTTCTACCTCAGGAAAGGTTTCCCTAGATCATACATGAAAACAAAAGTACTGAACTTCCGAGGCACTGACTTCGAACGCATGGGAGATTTCATCCACCGGACACTGCAGAACCAAGCTACTACCAATGATGTGGAAGCTATGTGGTCATCCCTGAAATCTACCATACATGAAGCGACAAGCCTCTACATTAAATCAGTACACAAACGGCGGAGAAACAACAAACTCCAATGGTACTCCGCAGAAATCTCACACCTCGTCAAGGAGAAGAAAAAAGCATTTATTTCCTACAAATGAACGGAGACTAGGGAAGCTAAACTAGAACATAGGGCGAGGTCTGCAGCGGTCAAAACGGCAGTCAGGGAGGCCAAACTTCGAGTGGAAGAGACTCTGGCAAAGAACATGAAGAAAGGGGACAAATCCTTCTTCAGGTATATTAGTGATAGGAAAAAGAACACAGATGGGATAGTACGCCTTAGAAAACCAGATGGGAACTGCGCAGAATCAGATTCCGATAAAGCAGAACTACTGAATGAATACTTCTGCTCGGTCTTCACCTGCGAGGCACCGGGGCACGGTCTGCAGTTGCAGGCAAGGCCCAGTGTGGAAGACCCGTTTCAGAATTTCGAGTTCACACCTTGCAACGTCTACAACGAACTGGCAAGACTCAAGGTGAACAAAGCCATGGGACCGGACAATCTACACCCCAGGGTGCTCAGTGAGCTGTGTGATGTCCTGTCAGAACCGCTATCAGGACTCTTCAATCTCTCCCTAAATTCGGGGAGAGTCCCCATAGACTGGAAAACAGCTAACGTCGTTCCACCGCACAAAAAGGGTTGCAGGGCAGAGGCTGCAAACTACAGACTGGTGAGTCTCACATCAATAGTATGCAAACTCATGGAAACACTAATCAAACGTAAATTAGACGCAATCTTGGATGAGGAGAATCTACGGGATCCCAGTCAACACGGATTCACCAAGGGTAGGTCCTGACAATCCAATCTCATCAGCTTCTTTGACTGGGTAACAAAACAGTTAGACTTGGGAGAATCCGCGGACGTTGTATACCTAGACTTCAGCAAAGCTTTCGATAGTGTCCCGCATCGCAGGCTGTTGAGCAAGATGAAATCAATTGGGCTGGGAGAAACACTAACTACATGGGTCAATGACTGGCTGAGTGGCAGACTTCAGAGGGTGGTAGTTAATGGTACCTTCTCTAAAACATCAGAGGTGACCAGTGGAGTACCACAGGGCTCAGTCTTGGGCCCGCTCCTTTTCAACATATTCATAGGTGATCTAACTCAGGAGCTTCAAGGTAAGGTAACGTTATTCGCTGACGACGCCAAACTATGCAATATAGTGAGAGATGGCAATTCACCCGATAGTATGACACAGGACCTACATTTGTTGGAGCTTTGGTCCTCGACCTGGCAGCTGGGCTTCAACGCTAAGAAATGCAAGATCATGCACCTCGGCAGCAGAAATCCGTGCAGAACTTACACCTTGAATGGTGGAGGACCCAGGAGATCAGGAAATCAGATCATCTTTTTGTCCTTCTAGCAGGTCCTCGTAGGGGGGATGGCGCTTCCAAGTCTACCATTGCACGCTGGATCAAGGAGACTATTGCTTCCACTTATCTTCTTCAGAAAAAGACTTTTCCAGAATTTCTCAAAGCTCATTCCACTCGGGGTCAGGCAGCTTTTTGGGCTGAGTCTTTACTGGTGCCTCCAATGGATATTTGTAAGGTGGTGGTCTGGTCTTCTCTACATTCCTTTGTCAGACGCTACTGGGTGGACGTTCAGGCGTGTCGGGACGCGGTGTTTGGTGAGCGTGTTCTGGTGTCGGCCCTTCGGGGGTCCCACCCATGATGGGGACTGCTTTGTTACGTCCCACTTGTAAGATTAACCTATGCTGCTCTGGAGAGTTTCTAAAGATGGAGAAATTAGGTTCTTACCTGCTAATTTACTTTCTTTTAGCCTCTCCAGACCAGTATAGGACCCCACCCTGTCTAATATCGTGTTCTTGTGGGCAGATTTTCATTTTTTGGTCGGTTTCTAGTATTTTTCTAGGGCCGGGAAGATTAAGAATAGGGGCTATGGCTTGGCTGGTGTAGCTGGTGAGCTGTGGGGACCTTTGCTATTTGCATTTGTTCCTTTGCATTTTCCAAAAGGGTTCGTTTTTATTGGTTGATACTCCTGTTCAGAGTCCTGTTTGTTTTCTATATATATAGTTCTTAGTTCTGCTTGGCTATTCGGCAGACTGAGGTAATTAGGGAGGGGTCACATGATATGTACAGTTCCAAATTTTTGTCTCAGTCTTCATCTCCTGGTCATGATGAGATATATACCCGCTTGTAAGATTAACCTATGCTGGTCTGGAGAGGCTAAAAGAAAGTAAATTAGCAGGTAAGAACCTAATTTCTCCTTTTTATAAATACACTTTATTTTACAAGCTTATATAATATACATTTTATATTTACATAAGAACATAAGAACATAAGAAGTTGCCTCCACTGGGTCAGACCAGAGGTCCATCCTGCCCAGCGGTCCGCTCCCGCGGCGGCCCATCAGGTCCGCGACCTGTGAAGTGGTTTCTGACCATTTCTTTAACCTACCTCAAGTTCTATCTGTACCCCTCTATCCCCTTTTCCTTCAGGAACCTATCCAAACCCTCCTTGAACCTCTGTATGTTTTCATTTATGGTTTGTTGACCATATGACCCCTGAGGAAGGCTCTTTGTAGCCGAAACATGCCCCATGTTGGGTCTCATTAACAAAGAGTCATTTTTTTTTTATTATTATTATTATTATCTTTATTAGCAATTGCAAAGGGAACATACAACCAGGATCACAACAAGCAGAACAAACAGATCAGGCATAGATACCAACTCTAGGAACCCATGACAGCTAAAGAGTCACAAAACAATAAAGTTTTAATATAAGAACAAAACTTTGGAACAGAGACCCTCTTTATAGACTCTTAGTACTCTTGATGACCAAAATTGAAATATCTCTGAGATTCCACTATTTGTTTCTTTGTTTCTATTTGTAGTTTATATGGAGATCCTTTTTTTTTTTTTTTGCTTGGATTCATTTCTGTAGGTGGAAAGCATTTCTTTTGCCCTCATTCTCTGTCCTTTTACTTATTCCATTTTTTAAATTCTATTTCAGATATAAAAGATAAGCTGCAGAAGATAAGATGAAATTCTCAAACTTCACCAGATCCTGTATCACTTTTTCCTGTGGTCTCCTAGTGGGATTCTGCTTGACTTTTCAATTCCTGAATGGTGTCTTTGAGGTTTTTCCTAAGCAATTGGTAGGCCTGATAAAATATGATGCAAAGGATATTCAATGGATAAAGCAGAAATTAGAACTGTTTAACAAGACCCATCCCCACCACTCAGGTTAGTGTACACTGCTACTAGATAAGTTTGTCAAAAACTACTGACATGGTACATACTTAGAATACACTCATTATTTACTGGCCGTATAAAGCATGTACATGCTACAGGATAAAAGCTTAATTCTTAAACATAGGCCAGTCTTGCAGAGTTCACAGTGCACCAACACACTCTTTTGCTTCAGGGGAGGCTGATATGGTTATGATTTTGCCCCTGTTAACACTTGTGGATGTGCAATTTATGATTTTTCAAGGAAAATTAGAATTAGAAATCCATTTTGCATGGAGAGTCAAATAGTAAGGGGACATGTTCTGGGTTGGGACTAGAGAGGACCTGAAATCTGTACCTCCAACAGCAATTACCGAAGGGGAAGAAACGTCCATGTTTAGAAAGAAGTTCATCCTCATTTAGACCTGTTTCAGGAATGTCCAGGTTACAGAAAGGTGCCCTGAGCAGCTGTCCACTAGAGGGTTTAAGGCAGTCTCTTGCAAACTTACAAGCCGCGGCATACTAAACTGGGGGCCGCAACTCGAGGGCACCTGGACATCGCCACAATGACAAAACACGCATGCATAAAGTCATCACATCTGTGTGTCCACGGATGCCCTCTAGACGGGACCCTGAGCCGCCAATGGGGTTGCTGAAAAAGAAGAGGAATAGAGAGGAGGAAAGGTGCCAGGGAGGACGAGAGGTGCTGGTGGCAGCCAACTGCCTATAGGATGTGCCTCTCACCGCGAGAGACATGTCCTGTAGGCAGTCAGCTGGCGCTGGCACCTCTCCTCCTCCCTGGCGTTTCATGGCACACCTGAACTCTTGTGAGGTATCATGCCTTAATCCAGTGTATCACAAACTGTGTTCCGGTTTGTGATACACTGGATTAAGGCATGATATCTCCTTAATCCTCCAGTGGTCACTGTCTCTTTCTCTCTCCCCTGAAAGTAAAACAGGAAGGGGATACCACAGTTGATGACTGCTTTAGGTATTATAGGCATTCTTAGTAGAGCAGGAAGTGGGTCTGAGGAGTAGCCTAGTGGTTAATGCAGAGGACAGTAACCCTCCAGTAAGTACTGTACCTAAATATATCCACCAATTCCCACTATTATTGAAACTCTATTAATTTAATTTTCAGACTTTTATTCTTTTGCTATACACTTATATAATAATAAATTAATGCACAATACCATACACAATATCATTCATCCTACATTTAAAATTGAAATCAAAACCCTCCCATTCCTTTCAATCATCCCAAAGTTCATCCATTCACTATATAAGTCCTCCTGTAGATCTCTGTGCAAAACTTTGCCTTTTTATTCAACCACAATCTTCCGGTCTCAAGTTCATGAATACTGTTCCAGATTCAGTGTTTTATCCGTATTCCTCTTCAAAAGCAATATGATCAATTCAGCTTTCAGCTCGAGATAGTTCTATGTTTTGCAATCAATGCGTCTTCAGGAGCTGAAGTCGGGAGGGTCTCCTCCTAAAAACACAACATAAACAATATCATTACCCTTCCACCCACATTTTTAGCCTTCATATTATCTTCATATTATATTGCTTTGAAGAGGAATATGGATAAAACACTGAATCTGGAACAGTATTCATGAACTCGAGACCGGAAAATTATAGTTGACTAAAAAGGCAAAGTTTTGCACAGAGATATACAGGAGGACTTATATAGTGAATGGATGAACTTTGGGATGATTGAAAGGAACGGGAGGGTTTCGATTTCAATTTTAAAAGTAGGATGTATGGTATTGTGCATTCATTTATTATTATATAAGTGTATAGCAAAAGAATAAAAGTTTGAAAATTAAATTAATAGTTTCAATAATATCGGGAATTGGTAGATATATATGTTGTGTATATATAACGCTATTTAAATGATATAATAAGCTCTGTGCTTGTTGATTGGTGTACCTAAATAGATAAGATACCTGCAATCCTGAAAGTACTGAAGTGGTGTACACTCAGGTAAAGTGGGCATTTTTCTGTTTTTGGAGGGCTCACAGTTACAAAAACAAGTTGTAGTGGGATTTGACCTGGGTCTCTTGATTTCTAGTCCACTACACTAACCTCTGCCCTGCATGGATGTCTTTATCATGTTTGAAAATACACGTCAGATGGACATCCCTATTCAAACTTGGATATCCTTTTGAAAATGCTCCTCCACATGTGCTAAGAGGTTCTTGTCTACTGACAGTTACCAGATGCCTGTTTGTAGGAGATTAGATCAACTTTGATTGATTTTAGCATCTGCTGTTGACCTGGCACAATTGATTCTTCTAAAAGGTACAGTCTACAGTTTCCATATAATTCTTCAAATTCTCATTTTCAGGAGAAGACAGCAGCATTGGAGATGAACTCTATAATAAAGTTCGAATCCTTTGTTGGATTATGACTGGGCCCCAAAACCTGGAAACTAGAGCCAAACATGTGAAGGCCACTTGGACTCGACATTGTAACATTGTCCTTTTTATGAGTTCTGTCGATGATAAGAACTTTCCTACTATTAACACGAGGACCAAGGAAGGCCGAGACCAGCTCACTTGCAAGGCCATCAGTGCCTTTAATTATGTGTATGAGCATCATCGGGAGGAAGCCGACTGGTTCCTGAAAGCTGATGATGATTCATATATAATAGTAGATAATATGAGGTGGTTGCTGTCCAACTACACACCTGACCAACCCATCTACTTTGGCAGGTACTTCAAACCGACCTACATGCAAGGGGGATCAGGTTATGTTCTCAGCAAGGAGGCTTTAAAACGTTTTATGAGGAATTATAACCATAAAGTATGCACTCACAACTCCGAAAGTGAGGACGTGATCATTAGTCATATCCTGAATAATATTGGAGTTAAAGCTGGAGACTCAAGGGACACAGAGTTAAGAGGCACATTCCATCCACATCCACTTGAACACCACTTCACAAGTCATGTCATTAAGAGCTATTGGTACTGGAATTACAACATTTACCCATTTGTAGAGGTAGGTAAATGTGTACTCTCCTACAGCATATTTAGTGGCATGTTATCTACTTAAAGGTGTGACAAGCCATCTATCAGAGCTAGTTACTTTGTGGTCTATTCTTAAATCAGAGCATTTAGAAGCACTATTGTTTCTCCTTAGTTTTAGGGCAGGGGTGCACAAAAGGTCGATTGCGAAGGCAACGTGAGTCAATCCAATTGCCTTCGCGTTCTACTTGCTTCCCGACTCAGAAGCGCCGAGCCGACCAACTTTCCCCACCCGACGTCAATTCTGACGTCGGAGAGGAAGTTCCGGGCCAGCCAAATGCTGCCTGGCTGGCCCAGAACTTCCTCTCCGACTTCAGAAATGACGTTGGGGAGAGGAAATCTGGTCGGACTGACGCTTCTGAGTTGGGAAGCAGGGAGAGCATGGGGCGGTGGTGGTTTGGAGGCTTGTTCCCCAATGGCGGCGGCAGTGGCTTGGGAGCAGGCAGGGAGATAGAAAGAAGGGAAAATTACACTGCCAAATGGCTGGGTAAAATTTGAGCTCCATCGGGGCTTGAATTAAAAAGTGCTTTAAAAGCTTCCTGAGCCTGGTTTAACTCCTACTTACCGACGTGGTGGAGGGGGGAGTGTATGGCGAGTTGCCGGCGCCTGGAGAAGTTTCGATTTAATGAATCGATGAGCGGGAAAAGGTCGGTAAAGACTCCGGCATCGCCTGCCGGGAAAATAAAGATGGCGCAGTCCCTAGGACAGACACAGCAGTTCCCGACCTCGGAGGTGCCGGCTGATAGTACATCGGCACTGCAATTGAAGCTGGAGAAATGGTTTCAGGACCTCAAGGCTGAAATGCAAGGGGTCAGGGAGGATGTTAAAACGGCGATGGCGGATCTCAGAGTGGAGATTGGGGACTTAGGAGTTCGGGTTGAGGCCTCGGAACAACATGTTTCCCGCTTGGAGGTGACAGTGGAAGAAACAAAGACTGGTCTGGCGTAGCATGTGAAAGAGTTGGCTGATTTACAGGCGCAAGTGGAAGACCTGGAAAACAGGTCTAGAAGGAGAAATTTGCAATTTAAAGGCATACCGGAGGAGGAGCGTCACAAGGACTGTACCGCGGTGGTGCAAGACTTTTGCAGTCAGCTGTTGGGGCCGGAGATGCAAATGGATGCTGGAGCCATTGTACTATTGCGGGCTCATCGTGGCCTGGGAGCTGGGTGGCCGAGCACGCCTAAGGATATTATTGCCTGCTTTGGAGATTACTTGGTAAAAGAAAAAATACTGCAGGCAGCTCGGAGGCGACCGCAATTTCAATGGCATGAAATCATCGTAGGGGTCTTTCAGGACTTGGCTTTATCCACCTTGCAAAAACGAAGGGCCTTCCACGATGTAACTCAAATGTTGAGAGCGGAAGGGCCATAGATACCGTTGGCTGTTCCCGTTTGGTATCTGGATGACTGTGAATGGCAAGTCTAGGAGAGTAGACACTGTGGGAGATGCCTGGTTGGCCCTGAAGGACTTAGGCTGTAACAACTTGCCTGCGGTATCAATGGCGGTGACCCCTACGAAGGGAGGCAGACCGGCAGAGTCCTGGCACACGGTCACCCGCGCCACTAAGAGACTGATCCAGCAGGAGACCTGAGAGTTGGACAGTGATATGGGGAACTCGCTCTTGCAGACCTGGAGCCTGGCGGTGTAGCTCCCATCTTCATTTGAGAACTTTGGACTTTGAGGATTTGGTTGTGGGGTGAGGATTTGGTTGTGGGGTTGGAATTGAATGGGAGGATGGATGAGTGTGAGTCCAATGGATGTAGAGGGGAGGTAGAATGAGGGCTAGGGGCATGAGTGATTCAGGGGAATGTATGGGGTGAGTATGATTGATGCACATAGGAGATACCTTTTGGGATGTTGGGTATGTATGGGGCAGTCATGAGTGTTGTTGAGAGATCCATGGGTAGGAGTAAAGGGACACTACTCTGACTGGAAAGGGGTCACGAGTGGTGTCCCGCAGGGGTCAGTGCTGGGACAGCTGCTGTTCAATATATTTATTAATGATCTGGAAACAGGGACGAAGTGCAAAGTTATCAAGTTCGCGGATGACACAAAACTCTCCAGCAGGGTCAGAACTGTTGAGGAATGCAAAGAACTGCAGAGCGACCTGAACAAACTGAGTGAGTGGGCAAAAAGATGGCAGATGAGCTTCAATGTGGAGAAATGTAAGGTCTTGCACATAGGGAAGGAGAACCCCATGTACATCTATATGATGGGAGGGAGGGTACTGGGGGAAGGCAATCTAGAAAAAGACCTGGGGGTATTGGTGGATAAAACAATGAAGCCGGCGGCACAATGTGCAGCGGCCTCAAAGAAAGCGAACAGAATGTTGGGCATTATCAAAAACGGTATCACTACCAGAATGAAGGAAGTTATCCTGCCACTGTATCGAGCAATGGTGCACCCATATCTGGAGTACTGTGTCCAATACTGGTCGCCATACGTAAGAAGGACATGGTGATACTCGAGAGGGTCCAGAGGAGAGCAACAAGGATGATAAAGGGCATGGAGAACCTTTCATATGCTGAAAGGTTGGACAAGCTGGGGCTCTTTACCCTGGAAAAGCGGACACTGAGAAGGGACATGATAGAGACTTATAAAATCAAGAAAGGCATAGAGAAGGTGGAGAGGGACAGATTCTTTAGACTAGCGGGGACAACAAAAACAAGAGGTCATTCAGAAAAACTGAGAGGAGACAGATTCAAAACGAATGCAAGGATGTTTTTCTTCACTCACGGGTGGTGGACACCTGGAATGCGCTTCCAGGAGAGGTGATAGGACAGAGTACAATACTGGGGTTCAAAAAGGGACTGGATGACTTCCTGGATGCGAAGGGGATTGCAGGGTACAGATAGAGGGTTACTTACAGGACATTAGGCGAATAGGGTATGAACGTTTTAGGTTAGAAGCACTTACAGGCCATGGACCTGGGGGGCCACCGTGGGAGCGGACTGCTGGGCACAATGAACCCCTGGTCTGACCCGGCAGGGGCATTGCTTATGTTCTTATGTATGGGATTTTGGGTGTGGGAGTTATTATCCTGATGTGGTGAAATGTGCTCTGATGGGAAGGCTGGGGTGTCAAATGCCTTTTGGGGGAAGCTTCATCTTTTCTCATTGGCTGGTCTGGCATTTGCTAGGTAGACGATTGTGGGGGGGGGCAGTTGGGGAAAACTACAAGTTCTAGGGGGGGAGGAATAAGGGGATTGGTACAGATGGGGCATTACTCAGGATCAGGATTACTCATAGAATGTAAATGGGGTTAACAGTCCTGGGAAACGGAATATTGTTTTCAGGGAAATGAAGAGATTGGGTTGGGATATTTGTATGCTACAGGAGACACATTTGAGGCCTAGGGATGCAGCTTTATTGCAGCATCCGGCCTACGAACAGGTAAGGACACATCAAGGACTGCATGTTAACAAAAAAAGGGGGGGATAGCCATTCTAGTCAGAAGGGGATTGGGATTGGTTGTTAACCAGGTCTATTGAGACTTTCTGGAGCGATGTTTAGGTTTGAAAGGATCCTTACAAGGGCAACGGGTGACTTTAGTAAATATATATGGCCCCAATATAGATCAGGTGACGTTTTATAGAGGTTTGAAGGATGAGCTGTTGTTGTTTAATCAGGGGTAGTGTTTGTGGATGGAGATTTTAATGTGATACCAGATGGGAGAATGGATCATTCCAAAGGGGGTAGGGGATCTGGCAGGGGCATCTCCAAGATATTCCGGGCATTTATGGGCACCTTGGGGTTGGTGGATTGCTGGTGCCTCCTCCATGGCACTTAATGTAATTATACCCATTACTCTCAAGCTCAAAATACTTATACATGCCTAGAGGGGATCTGGGCTTCCTGGAATCAGTGGAGTAAGATTAGGGAGGCTGAGATTGGAGGGATCGAAATTTCGGATCCTGCCCCGATATCGGTGGATTGTCAGGGAGTGGTGCAGGGGGTTGGTACCCGGTACTGGAGGCTTAATGAATCATTGCTTCAATCTAATGAGGTGGTGCCAGAGGTGCTTCAAACTATAGCTACCTATTTGGAGTTTAATGATACAGGGGAGGTGTTTGATGGCATTTTATGGGATGCGTTGAAAACGGTGTTGAGAGGTATTTTTATTAAATGGGGAGCCAGATTTAAACGGAGTAGAGCGTGAGTGCAGTTGGGTTTACGTGAAAAATTGATTGCTTTGGAATTGGCTCATAAGACCTCGCCGGACCCCCAGATTTTAGTGCAACTGCGCCAAATCAGGGGAGAGCTGATGCAGCTTTAGATGGAAGATTATAATTATGTGTGGGAGTGGTTCCAGTCCTGTCTCTATGAACATAGTAACAAATGCAATGCTCAATTAGCTCGTTATATTAAAATCAAACAAGCTCGGGCTACTATTGCTCATATAAGAGACAGGGGTGGGACTCTCCGGGTCACTGATGCGGATATAGGTACCTCCTTTTTGGATTTCTATAGAAGTTTATATAGTCCGGGGGGGCAGGGGAGGAGGGAGCAGTGGAGGATTTCTTGGACAGGGTAGAACTGCCAGTTCTGTTGGTGGAAGATCAAACACAGCTGAATGAACCGGTAACCTTGAGGGAGGTTCTGGAGGTTATTCAAGGAGCCAAGCCGGGAAAATCACCGGGTTTAGATGGTTATACGAGTCATTTCTATAAGAAGTTTGGGGATCAGGTGGGACCTTTATTGGTCCGCTTAATTAATGGGGTTCAGCAGAGGGACCTTTTGCCTTGCACAATAGGAGAAGCAGGAATTGCGATTTTATTGAAACCAGGTAGAGACCCAGCTTTATGCGGGTCGTTTAGACCCATTTCCTTGTTGAATGTAGATGGAAAAATTATTGCAAAAGTGTTGGCTCTTTGATTGGGTAAGCTGCTTCCTAAAGTGATACATATGGATTAATCTGGGTTTATTCAACAAAGACAAGTAAGGGATAATATAAGGCGTACTTTGCATTTGATGTGGAGGGTGAAACAGGAGCAAGACCCGGTTGCGTTAATGGCGGTAGACGCAGAGAAAGCCTTTGATCGGGTTTCTTGGGATTTTTTATGGGCAGTAATGCAGAAAATGGGAATAGAGGGACCATTTAGTGAGTGGGTTCGAGCCCTGTATTATGTTCCTAGAGTGTGTCTCAAAATTAATCAATTTTATACTGACTTTTTTTCCATCGCGAGGGGCACTAGACAGGGGTGTCCTTTGTCCCCACTGCTTTTTGCACTCTCCATAGAGCCCCTGGCGATCTTGATAAGGAGTCATCCGCAATTACAAGGCATTAGGGTGGGAGAGATGGAACACCGCAGAGCATTATTCGCTGACGATATCCTTCTATATTTGAAAGACCCAGAACGTACAATACCACATTTGCTCAGTATTTTTGAGGATTATGGGAAGGCGTCTGGTTTTAAGATCAACCTAGATAAGACTGAACTGATGGATCTCACCCTGGGAGAAGATAGAGCTCAAGCACTTCAGAGCGAATTCTTGTTTAAGTGGGTTACTAAGAACCTTCGGTACCTGTGTATTTATTTACCTCGGGCCTTGACTGGTTTGTATGAGGCTAATTATGACCCTATCATCCGTCAGATCCGGCAGGATCTGTAGTGATGGCAAGGGCTCTGGATCTCTTGGAGTGGCCGTATTGCTGTTATACAGATGAATATTTTACCCAGGTTATTATTTCTGTTCCAGACTTTGCCAATTCCCATACCAACCCGGACGTTTACATTGCTTCAAGCGGAATTTCGGAATTTTATCTGGCAGAATAGAGCGTCTAGACTTTCCCAGTGGGTGATGTGGTTGGATCAAGCTAAGGGGGAAAAGGGGGTTCCCAACCTCAGTTGGTATTATCAGGCGGCGCAGTTGCGAATGTTATTGGAGTGGGATCTGGGGATTTCACAAGTGGGGAGTTCAGTGGAGCAGTGTATTATATCCCGGGGACGGTTGACGGCTAAACTCTGGTCCTCCCAGACTGTCCCACAATGGGAGTTGGAGACAGATAACCCTTATATTTTACACCTGGTTAAACTGTGGGTTAGAACTAAACTAGATTGTAATAAAGGGCGGGTTATTTCCACTTTAGCTTCCTTGTGGGAGGAACCCCAATTTGGAGTGAGGAAAACTAATCCTGTTTTGGGGCATTGGGGACACATAGGGCTAATTCAATTTCAGGACTTTTTGAAACAGGGGACCATGATATCTTTTGAGGCCTTACAACATTACCCGGGGGTGAGCGCAGGGGACTATTTGGCCTATTTTCAAGTGAAACACTTTGTGGTAGTCAATGGTTGGGATAAGGTTTCCTTAGTTGAGGCTGAACAACTAGAACACTTATGGGACCAATTGCAGAAAGTGCCCAAGCCTATCTCCATAATTAATCAATATTTAAGGGGAAGGGTGATTCTGCATCTTGGTTTTCGGAGTCAATTGAAGAGAGACTTACAATGTTCTTTAACATCTAAAGATTGGGAGACTGTGGGGAGGTGGGTAGAGCATCCACTTGTGCTTTAATTCAGTAGAATGCCTTTAAGGTATTGAGTAGATGGTATTATACTCCGGAGCATCTCCATAAGATGTATCCTACATTGTCGGCTACCTGTTGGCGATGTCATGCTGCTGTGGGTACTTTCCTACATATCTGGTGGGAGTGTCCGGTATTGGTGCCTTGCTGGCAGGATGTGACGAGATCTTTGTCACTACTGTTGGGGGTTCCGGTTCCTGTTACTCCCTGCCTCCTGGGAATGTCCAATATCTGTGAGACTGCTTGGCAAACTCAAGTTCTGCACATGGGGTTGACGCATTTAAATGCCTCATTGCTGCTTATTGGAAACAGTCCCTGGCACCTACTAGGGCTGAGTGGAAAGTGAAACTCTCTTTGATGGGGAAAATGGAATTGTATGTGGCCAAACAAAGGAGATATTATTTGCAATCTATGAAAACATGGGTTGTTGTTACCCAGAAATTGAATTTGTAGACAGTTACGGACTTGCTTGATCCTGTGGTTTGTCCTTTGCAGTGGGGGGGGGGGATGTATCGGGGGGATGTAGACAATGTTGTAGTTTTGCACTGTTTTCCGTAGGCATTGGATTTTGTATTAGTGTGATTGCTGTTTTCTTGTATTATACGGATTGTTTTATGGATTGAAAACCAATAAAAATTTCAAATTCAAAAAAGAATGGAAAAAGAAAGAAAGGGGGGACAGGAATACAGAAAGAAAGGGGAGGGAGGCTTGGAGAGAGGAAGAAAAAGTTGGCAGAGGGAATGAGGTCTGGAAGCATACAGCAGGTTGAAAGAAGGGAAGAAATATTGGATGCACAGTCAGAAGAATAAAGTGCAACCAGAGGCTCATGAAATCACCAGACAACAAGGTAGGAAAAATTATTTTATTTTCAATTTAATGATTAAAATGTGTCCATTTAGAGAACTTATATCTGCTGTCTATATTTTGCACTATGGCCCCTTTTTACTAAACCGCAATAGTGGTTTTCAGTGTAGAGAACCTATGAGCATTGAGAGCAGCGCAGGGCATTCAGCACAGCTCCCTGTGCTAAAAACCGCTATCACGGTTTAGTAAAAAGGGAGGGGTATATTTGTCTATTTTTGTATAGTTGTTACTGAGGTGACATAGTAACATAGTAGATGACGGCAGATAAAGACCCGAATGGTCCATCCAGTCTGCCCAACCTGATTCAATTTAAAACATTTTTTTATTTTTATTTTTTTTTTATTTTTCTTCTTAGCTATTTCTGGGCAAGAATCCAAAGCATAAAGTCATCTGTCTTGACCTCTTTGAAAACTCGCGGAATATACACTTCCCCCTTCCATTCGCGGTTTCCACACTCGCAGTTTCACAAATTTGCAATTTTTTTTTGGGGGGGAACCCATATTTTATCACATTCCTGCCTCTCTCCAGCCTTCCTGCCAGCATCCCAGCCTTACCTGGTGGTCTAGCAGGCTTTCGGGGCAGGAGCAATCTTCCTACGCTCCTGCCTCGTGTAGATCGCCAATAGGAAATGGCTGCCGTGAGCTCCCACCGTAGTCTCGAGAGAGCTGTATATTTTAACATACAATAGACAGTCTGTGTTCAGCAGAGCTTGCAATCTAATTTAGACAGGACATTTCAGGGTTGGGGAGGTTATAGTAGGTATAGGTATCTGACAGTAGAAGGGTTGGGGAGATTATAGTGAGTATAGGTATCTGACAGCAGTGATGGGGAGTTAAGAGTTGAAAGCAGTTTCAAAAAAAGTGGGCCTTTAGCTTGGGTTTGAGCACTGCCAGGGACAGAGCACTACGTCTTGATTTAGGCAACCTGTTTCAGGCATACGGCGCCGCAAGATAGAAGAGGCAGTCTGGAGTTGGCAGTGGAAGAGAAGGGTACAGATAAGAGGGGCTTGCCCGATGAGTGGAGATCACGGGGAGGAGCATAGGGGGAGATGAGTGAGGAGAGATATTGGTGGGCTTCAAAGCGAATGCACTTGTAGGTCAGCAAGAGGAGTTTAAACTGTATTTGTAAATGGACGGGGAGCCAATGAAGAGACTTGAGGAGAGGGCTAATGTGAGAATAGTGCCTATGGATTCAGATCTCAGGTATCAATATTCTACAGGGGCTGCACCCTTTTTCTCTGCCATGAGACATACTTCGAGGGGTCCCCCGTCGCCTTCGACTCAACGGGATCTCCCCTCTTCTGCTTCAATGTCCTTTACTCAGTTTTTAGCCAAATGAGTAAAGATCTTAACATCACCTTGCAGTCTGATTCAACATACTCTAAGGAGTATATGGAAGAACTGGGTAAACCTCATCCTCGTACGGATTCATTAAAATTACCCATAAATGACATTCTCACTCAAGCTTTCAAAAGAAATCTTGCTACACCATATTCCGTTCCTGCTGTGCCAGCGAAACTGTAATCTCGATATCAAATGGCTCACTGTAAGGGATTAGAAAAGTCTCAACTATCCCATCAATCTTTTCTGGTTGGGTCTTCCAATCCAGCCAAGGTCTATGCCACAGTCCCACCTGGCCGAGAGGAAAAGGCCATGGATAAATTTGGCTGACGCCTGTATCAAATTCTATGATGACAAATAGAATTTTAAACTACAACTTTGTCTTTACATCATATCTCAAATATTGGGTCAATTCTATGCCCCCTTTTTTCAAATATCTTCCAGAGCATCACCTGACAGAGTTCCAGCATATGCATTCCACTCTGGGACAACTTCGCATACATATGGTCCAGGCTGCATATGATGCTTTAGAGATGTCTTCCAGGGCCACTGCTTTCTCGGTGGCGATACGCCATCTCGCCTGGCTCCACACCATGGATATGGACCCAAAACTACAAGACAGCATCCCAGCAATGAATTGTTTGATGACTCTATTGAGACAATTACAAAGCACTTGTCTGAGCATGAGGTCCATCATCAGATCAAACCCGTACTCTTCCACACAAAGGCGTTTCCCTCAGAAGGAAGCACCTGATTCAAGGCCGCCTCTTAAGAAACAGCAGCCTCAACAGCAGCAATGGCAGCAGCGTAAACCTCAGACTCCTGATGCACCTAAGCTTTCTCAGTCTTTATAACCATCTCACAGAGAGCATAACCTTACTCGTTCTACCTCTCTCATCTCTTTTTTCCATAGGGGCTCATTTCCATCATTTCTACCAAGGATGGGACCTCAATCTCATCTGGGAAAGCCTCTCTCTGCACTTCCTTCCAATTACAAAAGAGTATCCTTTCAATCTTTCCGGACCACCCTTCTTCTTCATGAAGCTTAAGCTCTGCTTTATCTCCATGTCATCGAGGAGATTCCTCTGGAACAGCAGAACACGGGGTTTTACTCCTGTTACTTCCTTGTCCTGAAGAAGATGGGGGATATGCGACTTATCCTGGACAAATTCCTTGTCAAAGATTACTTTTGAATGCTGTTTATAGCATCATTGTATCCTTTTCTGGATCAAACCGATTGGTTCTGCTCCCTGGATCTCAGAGGCTTACCCATTTCTATTCGGCCAGCCTCTTACAAGCTCCTCAGATTTCGGGTGGGAAATCATCATTTTCAGTACAGAGTGCTGTTTTTTGGCCTAAATCACACTTCTTCAACCGTCGGTCCGCAGACCGGTGCCGGTCCGCAAAAAAATCTTGCCGATCCGCGAAGGATTCAGGTCCCCGCCGCAGCAAAAAGTGCCGGCGTCAGCTGATGTGCAACTTCCTGTTGCCGTCGCTATGCCGGCACTCCTGCCTTCCACCACCGACTCCTGCCGCGTATGTCTCCTGCTCCAGCCTTTGTCTCCGCACCCCAAACAAGCAGCGGCAGCTCTGTGTGCTTTTAACTTCGGCACACAGCTGCCCCTAAGCAGCGTGGTTTCATGAGGCAGCCTCGGGGCCTTTGGTAGGCCGGCCCACATCGCATCATCGAAACGGTACGGCCTACCAAAGGCCCCGAGGCTGCCTCATGAAACCGCGGCTAAAATACTGCTTAGGGGCAGCTGTGTGCCAAAGTTAAAAGCACACAGAGCTGCCGCAAGCCTACATAGAGGAAACATTTGCTGGAGGAGGAAGGAGGTAAGGGAGAAGTGGTACTCCTGGACAAGGGAGGGGAAGGGGCTACTGCTGACAGGGGAGAAGGGAAGGGGATGAGAATTACTGTTGGATAAGGGGAGAAGGAAAGGGAGAAGGGGTACTCCTGGACAAGGGAGGGGAAGGGCTACTGCTGACAGGGGAGAAGGGAAGAGAGTTACTGTTTGATAAGGGGAGGAAGAAAAGGAAAAGGTTCTGCTGGACAGGGAAGGAGGAACATTGGAAGGAAACAGCTGGCAGGGAGATTAGAGGAGGGGAAGGAGTCAGGATGGAATGGAGAGATCAGATGAGGGAAAGGGGAGAGACAGAGGAATGACAAAGTAGAGAGAGATTGATGCTGGGAAGGGGGGTCAGATGAAAAATAAGGAAAGAGGGACAAAGATGCTAGATCTGGTGTAAGAGAGAGGGGCACAGAAAGAACGCAATACCATATGGGAGGGGGTGGGGTAGAGGGCAGACAGTGGATGGAAGAGGCAGATGCTGGATTGAAGAGACAGAGGGCAGACAGAGGATGGAAGAGAGTGAAAAGACGATGAAAGCAGAAACAAGAGACGACAAAAGGTAGAAAAAAATAATTTTATTTCTGTCTTGTGATTAGAATATATCAGATTTAAAATATGTATCCTGCTAGAGCTGATGTTAGACATAACTGGGGAGTGCAAAGCCCAGGCAGTGCGTCTTTCGCTTCCAGCTGGCTTAGGGCTCTCTCTGACCAGGAGGCAGTTGCCCTAGTTGCACTCCCCCTAACACCATTCCTGCCATGTGTGACTTCTGTATTCTGTTAGCATGATATTTGTGTAGCATTCTGTAATAATTTGGCTTATTCAGTTTTCTTGATAGTAAAGGGGATATATGTGAAGGGGAGGGGAGACGGGGATTTTGTTGATCCTTGCCCTGTATTATTTATATTTATAAAATGACAATTGTACAAAATATTGTTTCTTTTTATACTTTAATAAAATATGTTCAATATAAAATCATAACTATTTGAGGTTTGTGCGGATGGGATCAGATGGTTAACGGGACCGAGCTTGCTGGGACAGGGCGGCAATGGGGTTTTTAAAAATTTCAGTCTTATTAGTTTGCCGCTCCACGAAATAATTATTTTATTTCCGCCGGTCCATAGGTGTAAAAAGGTTGAAGAACACTGGCCTAGATCATCTTCCAGAGTTTTCACCAAGTGCCTGGTAGTGGTGGCAGCAGCTCTGCGCAGCCATGGTCTCCAAGTATTCCCATACTTGGACGACTGGCTCATCAACAATTCAACATCTCGGGGGGTTCTTGTAGCGACCCAACAGATTATTTGGTTCTTCCAACAATTGGGATTAAAAAACTTTCCAGAATCCCAACTCCAACCCTCTCAAAATCCTGCAGTTCATCGGAGCTGTTCTGTGCAACTCAGAGCATTCCTTCCTCAGCAGCGTGAGGATGCTGTCATTCAAATTTGTCACAAAGTGTCATCCCTCACTTCACTTTCAGCAAGACACATGATGGTTCTCCTAGGTCACATGGTCTCTACAGTTTACATGACTCCTTTTGCCAGACTTCACCTACAAATTCCTCAGTGGACCCTGGCATCTCAATAGGCACAGGCTTTAGACCCACTCTCTCAGCACATTACAGTGACTCCTTCGTTGAGACAGTCTCTCCACTGGTGGATGCTCTCTTCCAATTTCTCCAGAGGTTTACTGTTTCAAATGCCCCCTCATCAAAAGGTCCTCACGACAGATTCCTCAACCTATGCATGGGGGGGGGTGCTCATCTCGATGGTCTCCGTACTCAAGGCCATTAGGCCAACACATAAGAAGAAGAAGTAAGAAGAAGTTGCCTCCGCTGAGGCAGACCAGAGGTCCATCTTGCCCAGCGGTCCGCACCCGCGGCGGCCCTTCAGGCCTAGTTGCCTGAACAGTGTCCCTGACTAATTATGTAATTGTCTCTAGTCCTCTAATCCTATCCCTATAACCTACCTCTACTCCTATCTGTACCCCTCAATCCCTTTGTCCTCCAGATCATCAGTGTAACATGAATCTGTTGGAACTCAGAGCGATCTTCAATACTCTCAAAGCTGATCAGCATCTTCTCCTCATTCGGACAGACAATCAAGTAACCATGTACTACATCAACAAGCAGGGAGGAACAGGATCTCTCCCTCTCTGCCAGGAAGCTCAAAAGGTATGGAATTGGGCAATCCTTCACAACACCTTTCTAAAAGCGGTCTATATGTAAGGAGAGAAAAACTGTCTGGCGGACAAATTGAGTCATCTTCTGCAACCTCACGAATGGACACTCAATTCCTTGCCTCTCCATCATATTTTTTCTCAATGGGGGACTCCTCAGATAGATCTATTTGCTTCTCCCCACTACAAACTGCCTCAATTCTGCTCCAGGATATACTCTCCTCATCACCTTGAGGCAGATGCTTTTCTTCTGGAATGGACGAATCAGTTTCTGTATGCATCTCCTCCATTTCCTCTCATTCTTAAGACACTTGTCAAACTCAAACACGAACATGCCACCATGATTCTGATGCTCCTCGGTGGCCCAGACAAACATGGTTCTCCCTTCTGCTTCAACTCAGCAACAGGGAGCCACTACTTCTACCAGTGTTTCCCTCTCTGCTTACACAGAATCAGGGGTCTCTACTTCATCCCAACCTGCAGTCTAAACACCTGACAGCTTGGTACCTCTGAACCTAACTGCCACTCTACAGTTTTCTCAATCTGTCAAAGACATTTTAGAGGCTTCTCAGAAGCCTACCACTAGACAATGTAACAACCAGAAATAGACTAGGTTTTCTGCTTGGTGCACCATTCATCACAAGGAGCCTCAATCTACTTCCTTGTTTTCAGTTTTGGATTACCTGCTGCATTTATCTCAATCAGGCCTCAAATCCACATCTATTCGAGTTCATCTCAGTGCAATTGCTGCTTTCCATCAGCCTATAGAAGGGAAACCTCTTTCTGCTCATCCTGTGGTTTCCAGATTTATGAAAGGACTTTTCACAGTGGTTTGGGATCTCAGTGTTGTTCTTGCTCAATTGACGAAGCCTCCCTTTGAACCAAGGGCTTTGCCTCATCTCAAATGTCTCATTTGGAAAGTGGTTTTTCTCATTGCTCTCACATCTGCTTGCAGAGTCAGTGAGGTACAAGCTTTAGTAGCGGACCCACCTTTCACAGTATTTCATCATGACAAGATGGTCCTCCGTACTCATCCTAAATTCTTACCTAATGTGGTTTCAGAATTTTATCTCAACCAATCCATTGTACTGCCAGTGTTTTTTCCAAAGCCTCATTCTCATCCTGGAGAAACAGCTCTTCATACTCTGGACTATAACCATGATGTGGCTTTACTAGCAACTTGCTAAGCCACACACATCTTCTCCTCATCTTTTTGTCTCCTTCAATCCAAACAAGTTGGGACACCCAGACATCATCTCCAACTTGTCATCAGTAGCTTTCCTTAGATCTACTCCTATTGAGGAAATCTGCAAAGCTGCCACTTGGTCCTCGGTTCATATTTTTACCTCTCATTATTGTCTGGATTCTTTTTCCAGATGGGATGGCCATTTCAGCCAGGCAGTTTTACAAAATTTATTCTCCTAAATTGCAAACACTCCCACCATCCATTTCTGGTTAGCTTGGAGGTCACCCACATGTGAGAATATGCTGCCTGCTTGTCCTGGGGTACAGTGTAACAGCAACATTGAACAAGCTAAGTTGCTTAAACCTTTATAGGGGAAATTAATTATGGAGGTAGCTGCGGGATTTGGGATTTCGGAAAGCGGGCAGAGTGAGGAGAATAGAGGGCTGAGAAGCGGAGCAGACAGAGACAGGTGACCGGAGAGCGGAGCGGACAGAGAAAGGGGCTTAAAGCGGTCAGAGAGAGGAGACTGAGAGCGGAGTGGACAGAGACCGGAGAGCGGAGCGGACAGAGAGAGGGGGTTAAAGCGGTCAGAGAGAGGAGACTGAAAGCGGAGCGGACAGAGACTGGAGACTGAGGGCTGAGAGCGGACAGAGACAGGAGACCGGAGAGCGGAGCTGAAAGCAGGGGAGGAGAGCCAAGGGGCGGAACTAGACAAAGCGGAGCCGAGGGGAAGAGGCGAGAGATAGCTCCACCCACCCACCCGACATCACCAGCCGAACTCCCCCATAAAAGGGGAGGAGCCAACGGCGCCGATCACAGTTATTGCAGCGAGGGGAAGCTAGGAGGTGCTGTGCTGAACTGCAACTCAAAGCACGTGGCAGGCAGTGGAGGAAGCTGCGGGATTTGGGATTTCGGAAAGCGGGCAGAGTGAGGAGAATAGAGGGCTGAGAAGCGGAGCAGACAGAGACAGGTGACCGGAGAGCGGAGCGGATAGAGAGAGGGGCTTAAAGCGGTCAGAGAGAGGAGACTGAGAGCGGAGTGGACAAAGAGCAGAGCGGACAGAGAGAGGGGGTTAAAGCGGTCAGAGAGAGGAGACTGAAAGCGGAGCGGACAGAGACCAGAGACTGAGGGCTGAGAGCGGACAGAGATAGGAGACCAGAGAGCAGAGCTGAAAGCAGGGGAGGAGAGCCAAGGGGCGGAACTAGACAAAGCGGAGCTGAGGGGAAGAGGCGAGAGATAGCTCCTCCCACCCCCCCGACGTCACCAGCCGAACTCCCCCATAAAAGGGGAGGAGCCAACGGCGCGCAGCCGTTCAGCGCGCGGCGAAGGTGAGTGGCAAAGGCGCTCGAGCGCCTTTGCGAAGGAGCCTTGAGAAGGAGCCAGGAGCCCAGGCAGCCCAGCAGCAATATCTAACTTCTATAAAATAAACCACAGGTAGTTCTTCTCTACTCATTTCTCTCTTCTCTCTCTACTCTTACAGCTAGCTGCGTGCCAGGCGCCACCCATACACACCGTGGGACATAGGAAAGAGAAAGTAGTAATGGAGACTGTAGGATCCCAGCAGAGCTACCCAGTATACTGCATCGAATGTCATATGTATGACTACCTCCCCTCCGGGAGGCGGGCGTACATATGCAATCGATGCCAGGAACTGGATAGCTTGAAGAAGGAGGTCGGGAGACTGCAGGTTCGAGTACAGGAACTGGAGGGACTCTGCACCATAGAGGAACAGTGCTGGGCAACTGAAGACACCACCAGAGAGAACCACATCACAGAACAAGTTAGAGAGCTCGAGAAGTTCATTGAGGAGGCCTGCAGGATGGTGGAGGCACAGGACCACCAGCCCATCAGGAGAGAACCAGCAGTTGGACGACAGAATCCACCAGACGCCATAGGAGTAGGACCTTGCGGAGAATTTGGACAGGCAGATGAGGTGGAGACCCAACAGAGCCCGGAGGAAGGACTAGCGGACTGCGCCACAGACACAGACCTAAGACCAGAGAGACAGTTGAGGAAGGGGAGATCTGCTATCATAGTGGGAGACTCAATCCTGAGAGGAGTGGACAGTCACATAGCCGGAGGGAGAGAGGACCGACTAGTGACATGTTTCCCGGGGGCAAGAACGAAAGACGTCATCGACAGAATTGAGAGGATCCTGGAGGGGTCCGAGACAGAGGAGACAGCTGTGGTAATCCATGTTGGAACCAACAACATCAGCAGGAGGAACTACAACAGGACTGCACTAACTGATCAGTTCAGGATCCTGGGGAGGAAATTGAAACTGAGGGCAAGGAAGATAGCCTTCTCAGAGATCCTGCCAGTACCGAGAGCGGACGCAAGGAGGCAGAGTGAACTACAAGCAATTAACAGTTGGCTGAGGAGATGGTGCGAAGAGAAGGGTTTCTTTTTTGTTCGGAACTGGATAACCTTCTTGGGGAAGAATAAGCTCTACAGGAGAGATGGACTGCACCTGAGCACAACTGGGACGAGGATGCCGGCACGCAACGTCCAGAACGTCATAGATTTGGCTTTAAACTGAAGAAGAGGGGAAAGCCGACAGTCGATCTGACACAGAGAACAAAAGTATCAAATAAGGATACTGAGCAAGGACATTGTAAAAGAGGGCTTGGGACTGAGTGGGAATTTTTGGAAAAAGGACATAAGGACGCAATGCAGGGGCCAGGACACTGAGCAAAGACATTGTAAAAGAGGGCTCGGGACTGAGTGGGAATTTTTGGAAAAAGGACCTAAGGACGCAATGCAGGGGCCCAGGACCAAGGATATTGAGCAAGGACACTGTAAAAGAGGGCTCAGGGCTGAGTGGAAATTTTTAGAAAAGGGACCTAAGGACGAAATGCAGGGGCCTAGGGCACAAATGAAACTGGCAAGCATGATTAACAGAGAACAACAGGAACCAGAGGGGCAACCAAACATGGGGAAGCAGGCTGAGGATGAAACAGACACACCACAGAAGGAGGATGACCGAGACGAGGCTTGGGGACTGGCAACTCACGAGGGGGTCGCAAGGAGCACCAAACCACGAGGAAAACCAGTAGAAAAGGCAAACAACCGGGACTTACATTGCCTATACACTAATGCTAGGAGCCTAAGGGCCAAAATGGGAGAGCTGGAAGTCATAGCCAGCAAGAAGGGCCTGGACATAATTGGAGTCACAGAAACGTGGTGGACTGATGACAACAAATGGGATGTGGCTATACCAGGGTACAAACTCTACAGGAGGGACAGGTCACACAAAAAGGGTGGAGGAATAGCGCTATATATAAAAGACTCCATACCTTCAACCAGGATGGAAACAACAGTAAGGGCGGATGGCTTGGAATCACTATGGGTTAAGCTACCGGGAGGAACTGGAGCAGACATTAAATTGGGTCTGTACTATTGCCCACCTGGACAAACGGAAGAAATCGACCAGGATCTGGAGACTGAACTGAGGCAGGTATGCAAAAACGGAAGTGTAGTGGTGATGGGGGACTTCAATTACCCGGGAATAGACTGGAGTATCGGGCACTCAAACTGCATGAGGGAGACCAAATTCCTGGAGGTCATGAGGGACTGCTTCATGGAACAACTGGTCGCGGAACCAACACGGGGAGATGCCACTCTTGACCTAATCTTCAGCGGACTAGGGGGACCCGCAAAGGAGGTGGCAGTACTAGCCCCACTAGGAAACAACGATCACAACACGATCCAGTGCAGGTTAGAAATTGGATCATCAAAGGTGAAAAGAACTACAACGACAGCACTCAACTTCAAAAAAGGGAATTATGATGCCATGAGGAAAATGGTGGGAAAGAAACTCAACGGCAACGCAAGGAAGATGGAGTCCATAGAAAAAGCCTGGACCCTACTCAAGGGCACGGTGCTCGAAGCACAGAACCTGTGCGTCCCCAAGTTCAGGAAAGGGTGCAAAAAAAATAGAACAAAAAACCCAGTGTGGATAACAAATGCAGTGAAAAAGGCGATAAGTGACAAGAAAGCATCGTTCAAAAAATGGAAAAAGGACCAAACAAAAGACAACCAAAAGGAGCATAATAAACACCAAAGGGAGTGTCACCGAGTGGTTAGGAAAGCAAAAAGAGAATATGAAGAGAGACTGGCGGGGGAAGCAACAAACTTCAAATCATTCTTCAGGTACGTTAAGGGGAAGCAACCAGCAAGGGAGGAAATGGGACCTTTGGATGACGGAGGCAGAAAGGGAGTGGTAAAAGAGGAAAAGGAGATAGCTGACAGGTTAAACGAGTTCTTCACGTCAGTTTTCACGAGGAAGGACACAACCAACATTCCGGAATCCGAAGAGATCGTAAAAGGAGATCAGGATGATAATTTGGTCCAACTAGAGGTGAGCCAGGTGGATGTCCTCAGGCAGATAGACAGGCTAAAGAGCGACAAATCGCCAGGTCCGGACGGCATTCACCCAAGGGTACTCAAGGAACTAAGGAACAAAATAGCTGAGCCACTTCGACAAATATGCAACCTATCCTTAAAAACTGGAGAGATTCCGGAGGACTGGAAAATAGCAAATGTCACGCCCATCTTCAAGAAAGGCTCAAGGGGAGACCCAGGAAACTACAGGCTGGTGAGCTTGACCTCGATCCCGGGGAAGATGATGAAAGCGCTGATTAAAGACAGCATCTGGGAGCACATCGAAAACAATGGGCAGCTAAGATCGAGTCAGCATGGTTTCTGCAAGGGCAGGTCATGCCTCACGAACTTATTATACTTCTTTGAGGGGGTAAACAGCCAGGTGGATAAAGGGGAATCCATAGACATCATTTACCTTGACTTCCAAAAAGCCTTCGACAAGGTACCACACGAAAGACTGCTAAGGAAGCTATGGAACCACGTGGTGCAAGGGGAGGTCCACCGATGGATCAAAAACTGGCTGGCAGGCAGGAAACAGAGGGTTGGAATAAAGGGCCATTATTCAGACTGGCAATGGGTCACTAGCGGAGTTCCGCAGGGGTCGGTGCTGGGACCGCTCCTGTTTAATATATTTATTAACAACCAAGAGGCGGGAACAAAATGTGAGGTTATTAAATTTGCGGATGACACCAAACTATACAGCAGGGTCATAACCATGGATGACTGCGAAGATCTCCAAAAAGATCTGACAACACTGGAAGAATGGGCCAAAAAGTGGCAAATGAGCTTCAACATAGGGAAATGCAAGGTCATGCATGTAGGGAAAAAGAACCCGATGTTCACTTACAAGATGGGGGGACAACCGCTAGGGGTAAGCAACCTTGAAAGAGACCTGGGAGTGATGGTAGACGCAACACTGAAGGCGTCGGCGCAGTGCGCCACAGCCTCAAGGAAAGCAAACAAAATGTTGGGTATCATTAAGAAGGGTATCACAACCAGGACGAAGGAAGTCTTCCTGCCACTGTATCGTGCAATGGTGCGCCTGCATCTGGAGTACTGTGTCCAGTACTGGTCGCCGTACCTCAAGAAGGACATGGCAGTACTTGAGGGAGTCCAGAGAAGAGCAACTAAGCTAATAAAGGGTATGGAAAATCTCTCATATACCGACAGACTGAAAAAGTTGGGGCTGTTCTCCCTGGAGAAGCGGAGACTTAGAGGAGACATGATAGAAACCTTCAAGATCATGAAGGGCATAGAAAAAGTAGACAGGGACAGATTTTTCAAATTATGGGGAACCACAAGTACAAGGGGGCACTCAAAGAAATTGAAAGGGGAAAGATTTAGAACAAAAGCCAAGAAGTTCTTTTTCACCCAGAGGGTGGTGGATACATGGAACGCGCTTCCGGAGGCTGTGATAGGCAGGAGCACGCTACAGGGCTTCAAAGAAGGCTTGGATAGGTACCTGGAGGACAAAGGGATTGAGGGGTACAGATAGGAGTAGAGGTAGGCTATAGGGATAGGAGTAGAGGTAGGTTATAGGGATAGGAATAGAGGCAAGTTATAAAATTAATCAGGGACCAGTGCTCAGGTAATAGGCCTGATGGGCCGCCGCGGGAGCAGACCGCTGGGCGAGATGGACCTCTGGTCTGCCTCAGCGGAGGCAACTTCTTATGTTCTTAATTATAAAATGAATTGCTAATGAATTAGAAGATAAATTTTATTCTATTTAATTAATTTATTGGATTGCCAGCACAAATTAAATAAAATGAATAGTTAAGAAATATAAATATAAAAAACCAAAAGTATAAAAGAGTAAAAAAAAGATCATGATATATAGACTCAAATAATACACAATTGGGTGAGCCAGTGAAGAGTGCTGCCACACTGTGCTGTATCAGACAGGTGGCGTTCTGAGATTCCCCATGTGTGCCTCAACTGAGTCTTATAAGTGGTTGGATGCAAGATATAAGTTGATGAATTGAAGACTTAAGTGATTTTTTAGTATAATTTCTAGTGCCTATTTCAAGTGTGATGTGTTGGGATAAAGCACAATTACTTACCATAACAGGTGTTATCCAGGCACAGCAGGCAGATATTCTCACAACCCACCCACTTTCCCTGGTTGGCTTCTTAGCTAGCTATCTGAACTGAGGAGACGCTGTAGCGTGGTCGTCTCTTGGGGCATAGCAGCGACCGGCACACAACCACTAGATAGCCCTGTCATGCTTCCCCAAGAGGGAGGAAGTACCTGTGGTGGAGAGCTTGCCTTGTGGATAAGTCAGAATGGCACCACACCACACAAATTTATTAATCATCCAAACTTGGCAAAAGGAATCTAAAAACATCAGCGAACCAAACAATAATGCAACACTCACCAGCCTGGTCTGTTTAATTTCTAAGCATTCAGCTTATGTCCCAGGTAAGTCCTATTAAACACTGGCCTCAATAGAATAAAGCATTAGTCCAGTCACAAGTAGTCCTTGGGCCAAACACAAAACTGCATCTTTGCAATGTTGTAGCTCTTCTCTCCTTTGCAGGGATTAAGGAGCAGAAGGTTGGTGGATTTGCCAAAGTTGTACCTTGCCAAAGCAAAATACAAAAATAGACCCACAAAAACCCACCACATAGATGTTGTGCAATCCTGCCCCAACCTTCAGGGTTTTTCAACTCTTAAGAAGGACATTGTTAGTGTTGCTTACTGCAACCAAGCCTCAGCTTGCAGCAGCCATCTTGGCTTTAAAAAAAAACCCTTCCAAAAAAGCAGAATAAATTACTAGCATACTTCCTTCTTCTAGAATACACAGAAAATTCACTTCTCCAGCAAATTCACTTTATCCAAAGCATAACAGCAGTTAAATAATTGTCCCAGCAGTCAAACAGCCTAAAACCCAAAAAGTCCAGAAGAAGAAAACTTTTCAAAAACAAGCACACAATCCAATTAGCTTACTTCCATTTCTTCAGGAAGCACAAACTCTGGCAAAGCACTCCAGTTTATCTCCTCTAGTTCCTGGTTTATCTGGGCTGTTTCCTCTGTCTCTGGGTTCAGCATTTCCACGTCTTCTGGCTCTTGAAAAGGTGGTGGATCTTTCAACATGAGAGCTTCCTTAGACTGCCCTCTCCTCTGAGACAGCCAGCTTTATCAATGGGCTTTATCAAGGTTACCACTCCCTCTCAGTATTATTCAGCCATCATTGCGTCAAAACGTTTTGATGGCAGGGCAATATTGTAGGTGTGTGCCAGGCCCTAAGGGACGGCTACGCTACAGTATCAACATGGGATCCAAGAGAAAAAGAACAAAGAACCGGTGTGGCTCACTGTAGAGGTGAAGGAAGCAATCAGAGACAAGAAAACTTTGCTTAAGGAATGGAAAAGGTCAAAACGGACGAAAACTGGAACAAGCACAAACATCAACGCAGGTGCCATAAGACGGTAAAAGGGGCCATAAGAGACTACGAGGAAAAAATAGCCAAGGAGGCAAAGAACTTCAAGCCGTTCTTTCGATATATTAAGGGGAAACGATCCGCGAAGGAAGCGGTGGGACCGTTGGATGACCAAGGAATAATGGAAGCGCTAAAGGAGGACAAAGCAATCGCCGAAAAACTGAACACATTTTTTGCGTCTGTATTTACCGAAGAAGATTTAGACAGCATACTAGAACCCATCAGGCTATATGCTGGAAACGAAGACGGAAAGCTGACAGGATTGACGGTCAATCTAGAGGAGGTGTGTAGGCAGATTGATAAGCTTAAGAGCGATAAATCCCCAGGACCAGATAGCATCCATCCGAGGGCCATCAAGGAACTGAAAGGGACCATAGCTGAACTGCTTCAACTAATAGCCAATCTGTCGAGCAAATCAGGAAAGATTCCAGAAGACTGGAAGGTGGCAAATGTTACGCTGATCTTCAAGAAAGGTTCAAAGGGAGATTCAGGAAACTACAAATCGGTGAGTCTGACTTCAGTACTGGGAAAGATGGTAGAGTGGCTGATAAAGGACTGCATCATTGATCACCTTGACGGACACAGGCTGATGAGGACCAGTCAGCATGGTTTTTGCAAAGGCAGATTGTGTTTGACGAACTTGCTGCACTTCTTTGAGGGAGTAAACAGACAGATAGACAAGGGCGACCCTGTCGACATTGTATATCTGGATTTTCAGAAGGCATTTGACAAGGTTCCACATGAACTTCGGAAAATTGCGAGCCATGGAATCGAGGGTGAAATACTCACGTGGATTAAAAACTAACTGGAGCATAGGAAACAGAGAGTGGGGGGTAAATGGACAATACTCGGACTGGAAGAATGCAACCAGTGGGGTGCAGCAGGGCTCGGTGCTTGGACCCTTGCTCTTCAACATAAATGATCTGGACATTGAAACGACGAGTGAGGTGATTAAATTTGCGGACGATACGAAGTTATTCAGAGTAATGAAGACGCAGGGGGATTGTGAAGATCTGCAACTTGACATAATCAGGCTCGAGGAATGGGCATCAACATAGCAGATGAGGTTCAACGTGGATAAGTGTAACATTATGCATGTAGGTAACAAAAATCTCATGTACAAATACATGATGTTCAGGGCAGTACTTGGAGAGACCTCCCAGGAAAGAGACTTGGGAGTTCTGATTGACAAGTCGATGAAGCTGTCCATGCAATGTGCGGCGGCAGCGAAAAGGGCGAACAGAATGCTAGGAATGATAAAGAAGGGGATCACGAACAAATTGGGCAAGAATCCAAAGCTTTACCCGGTACTGTGCTTGGGTTCCAACTGCCGAAATCTCTTTTAAGACTTACTCCAGCCCATCTATACCCTCCCAGCCACTGAAGCCCTCCCCAGCCCATCCTCCACCAAACGGCCATACACCGACATAGACCGTGCAAGTCTGCCCAGTAACTGGCCTAGTTCAATATTTAATATTATTTTCTGATTCTAAATCTTCTGTGTTCATCCCACGCTTCTTTGAACTCAGTCACAGTTTTACTCTCCACCACCTCTCTCGGGAGCGCATTCCAGGCATCCACTACCCTCTCCGTAAAGTAGAATTTCCTAACATTGTCCCTGAATCTACCACCCCTCAACCTCAAATTATGTCCTCTGGTTTTACCATTTTCCTTTCTCTGGAAAAGATTTTGTTCTACGTTAATACCCTTCAAGTATTTGAACGTCTGAATCATATCTCCCCTGTCTCTCCTTTCCTCTAGGGTATACATATTCAGGGCTTCCAGTCTCTCCTCATACGTCTTCTGGCGCAAGCCTCCTATCATTTTCGTCGCCCTCCTCTGGACCGCCTCAAGTCTTCTTACGTCTTTCGCCAGATACGGTCTCCAAAACTGAACACAATACTCCAAGTGGGGCCTCACCAATGACCTGTACAGGGGCATCAACACCTTCTTCCTTCTACTGACTACGCCTCTCTTTATACAGCCCAGCATCCTTCTGGCAGCAGCCACTGCCTTGTCACACTGTTTTTTCGCCTTTAGATCTTCGGACACTATCACCCCAAGGTCCCTCTCCCCGTCCGTGCATATCAGCTTCTCTCCTCCCAGCATATACGGTTCCTTCCTATTATTAATCCCCAAATGCATTACTCTGCATTTCTTTGCATTGAATTTTAGTTGCCAGGCATTAGACCATTCCTCTAACTTTTGCAGATCCTTTTTCATATTTTCCACTCCCTCTTCGGTGTCTACTCTGTTACAAATCTTGGTATCATCTGCAAAAAGGCACACTTTTCCTTCTAACCCTTCAGCAATGTCACTCACATACATATTGAACAGGATTGGCCCCAGCACTGAACCCTGAGGGACTCCACTAGTCACCTTTCCTTCCTTTGAGCGACTTCCATTAACCACCACCCTCTGGCGTCTGTCCGACAGCCAATTTCTGACCCAGTTCACCACTTTGGGTCCTAACTTCAGCCCTTCAAGGTTGTTCAACAGCCTCCTATGAGGAACTGTATCAAAGGCTTTGCTGAAATCCAAGTAAATTACATCTAGCATATGTCCTCGATCCAGCTCTCTGGTCACCCAATCAAAAAATTCAATCAGGTTCGTTTGGCATGATTTACCTTTTGTAAAACCATGTTGCCTCGGATCCTGTAACCCATTAGATTCAAGGAAGTACACTATCCTTTCTTTCAGCAACACTTCCATTATTTTTCCAACAACTGAAGTGAGGCTCACCGGCCTGTAGTTTCCTGCTTCATCCCTGTGACCACTTTTATGAATAGGGACCACATCCGCTCTCCTCCAATCCCCAGGAATCACTCCCGTCTCCAGAGATTTGTTAAACAAATCTTTAATAGGACTCACCAGAACCTCTCTGAGCTCCCTTAGTATCCTGGGATGGATCCCGTCTGGTCCCATCGCTTTGTCCACCTTCAGTTTTTCAAGTTGCTCATAAACACCCTCCTCCATGAACGGCGCAGAATCTACTCCATTTTCTCGTGTAACTTTGCCAGACAATCTCGGTCCTTCTCCAGGATTTTCTTCTGTGAACACAGAACAGAAGTATTTATTTAGCACATTTGCTTTCTCCTCATCACTCTCCACATATTTGTTCCTAGCATCTTTTAGCCTAGCAATTCCATTTTTTATCTTCCTCCTTTCACTAATATATCTGAAAAAAAATTTATCTCCCTTTTTTACATTTTTAGCCATTTGTTCTTCCGCCTGTGCCTTCGCCAAACGTATCTCTCTCTTGGCTTCTTTCAGTTTCACCCTATAGTCCTTTCTGCTCTCCTCTTCTTGGGTTTTTATATATTTCATGAATGCCAACTCTTTCACCTTTATTTTCTCAGCCACTAGGTTGGAGAACCATATCGGCTTCCTTTTTCTCTTGTTTTTATTGATTTTCTTCACATAAAGGTCCGTAGCCATTTTTATCGCTCCTTTTAGCTTAGACCACTGTCTTTCCACTTCTCTTATGTCCTCCCATCCTAACAGCTCTTTCTTCAGGTACTTTCCCATTGCATTAAAGTCTGTACGTTTGAAATCTAGGACTTTAAGTATCGTGTGGCTGCTCTCCACTTTAGCCGTTATATCAAACCAAACCGTTTGATGATCGCTACTTCCCAGGTGAGCACCCACTCGAACATTAGAGATACTCTCTCCATTTGTGAGGACCAGATCCAATATCGCTTTTTCCCTTGTGGGTTCCGTCACCATTTGTCTGAGCAGAGCCTCTTGAAAGGCATCCACAATCTCCCTACTTCTTTCCGATTCCGCAGTCAAAGAAAAGGATCCAATCCTGCGGAGCCAGACTGCAGCTTCAAAGAGAAACTCAGGTGGATCTGTGAAGCCAGCCTGCTGTGTGCCACCTTCTGGAAGTGCCCGGAGATCCTATCATGGAGTTTGCTAGCCGGTGACTCCACAGTCACAGGTTTCTAGCACAGGCTGAGTGTGCCTGGACAGAAACTCACCTAGATTTCAGGGCGCAGACTGGCTTTCCCGCCCTGACCGCATGGTAGAGGATCTATGGGGGCAGAGGTTGGGTTCAGTCTTTGGCTGGCTGGCAGACCAAAGATCTTTATTCCTGGGCATTTGAAGTTGCTCTGGGGCAGAAAAGTCCTTGTTTCTCCATTCAGCTGCTGAAAAATGCTGACATGTCCAGGAGTATGGACAGCTTTTCAAAACCTGGCACTTTGTCTGGGTTTTGAAAAGCTTCCAGCTAGCAGCAGCTTTGGGATGGCATCTCCACATGTGTGGATGCTACGCAGTGACATCACATGCATGTATGTGATGTCATGATGTCACACCAGTGCATTCGCAGATGCTCTCCCGACAAATGAACAGGTTGAGGGGGTAGGCACTGGGGGCAGGGCTGGAACAGGGCATGACTCGGGCGTAACGGGGTGGGGTTGGGCGGGTTTGGCCATGGATCTGGATTTTCATTCCAGAAAATCTGGTAACCCTATTTGGGGGTGGCTTGGAAAATGTTTTTAAACCCATTTTTCACAGTTTCTGTAGGTAGGATTCAGGTCCCTCACCCCACCTCCCCAGACCCCAAATCGCTATTTTTTTTCTTTTCGGATGTTTGTTATTTTTGTCGGTTTTGGCATGAATTCATGGCAGGGGCCATTTTGGATTTTAAAATCAATCTTTTTTTCTAACTTTAAATTCTGCCTCAAAAACTCCTTGATTTGATTCAAAATCGATTGGGATGGACTCCCCAGCTCCTAATTTATTGTATTTGGAAATTGCGCCAGATGGGTGCTGGATCAGCAAATTTGAAACACTTGCCGTAGCGTGCCAGAGGAGGGCACTGGAGCTTCAGACTTCGCCTCCTTCATGTCCTCTTGGGCTGGGGAGCTAGCCTAGGTCCATTCATTCTGAAGAAAATCTCACCCAGGGCCATTCTGGAGTCTGGCAACTCTTATGACGCACAGCATGTACCTCAACAGTGTCCTGCCATGGTTGCAGAGTGCACAAAATAGGGGCAAATGAACTCAAGGTATTTGCACTTGAGTGATTAGAAAAGATTCACAAGAAACCAATGAAGTAATCACTCCTATACTGATTCCAACATCAACAATTTCAATATTGCATATAATTATTGGTAGCTTTAGTGCTCAGAATCATAGAGATGATAGCAGGGACACAATGCCTCGACGTTACCGTCTCACCACTCAGTCGTTGCATCTTCAAGCACCATTTATAAATAGTATGAATGTTAATTGGTCAACTTAGGTGCCAGAAAGGCAAACTACTTATTCTTCTTTAAATAGTTAGTTGAAAACAAAAAACTTATCTTATAATTTGCAGGTGTCAGATTCTGACGTGACACATTTCGTATCTGCTTCAGGGAACCCACAAAGTTGTGGATAATTTTTACTTATGAGCGGTGTAGACTCTGAAATTTGAAAAATAAACGAATACTTTATTAATACAAAAACTCGTTAAAATCAAACTACTTATACTAAAATTATCTGTAGGCTGTTGGGAGGCACTCACCACTGAATGAAGCTCTTTTCAATAATCGAGCTCAATGTTTGTGCTTCCTCCTTTCGTGTCAACCGGCACTAGAACGCTGTGGGGAGCTTTAAAGAGTCAAGCGCATGACCATATGATCACGTCCAAAAGATGGAGAAGTGCGTGGTGACGTCAATGTGCCCAATAGGAAAAGAGAGCTGCTTCAAGTGGGAAGTTTAAAAATGCCACTATACTAATTTGACTACTAAACACAACCTTCAAAAAAAGGACATCAGGAATGATGAGGACTCAAGTTATAAAAAAGCCCACCATTCAATTTCACTATTAAGTCCGTTAGGATGTAAAGTGCCTGAAGGGGTATATACGTCTTGTAAGTCTATTCCATTCCTGCTTGTGTAACATATAAAACACTGCTAGAACAGTTTGTATTTGCCAAGAAACCACAAGGTCATTTTCTCTTTGTGTTCTGAGCTCTGTGTCTTACATCCTGTAGCTGGCTAATTTTGCCAAGGTCATTCCTCCTCATGTACTGATCCCCACATCCTGTGCTTTAGAGAGATAAGACCTTAGATAGAAACTCCCCCCCTTATGTTTGCTACCTCTTTCTAGTTGCTTTTATGTATCCTGTTACCATATTTGGTCTTTCCTACAGTCATATGCTGAAAAAACTGACCCATGTAAATGCTATAAATATGTATGCAGTACTCAGAATAAAGGGACATCTCCTTGGACATGACGTAGTTTGTTCTTTCTAAGTAGGTGCCCCAGATGCATCTGCACCAGAGACGACAGAGTGTGTGTGAGGCAGTATTAGGACCAGAACCTTTTCAACTGGGGGCTCGTCCGGGATTGGAGATGGTACCGGTACCAGTGAGTATGAATTTCTGAATCACTGGTCTCTGTCCTCTTCCAAACCCTTATATGTTATTGAGGCTTTTGGCAAGTCTCTCATGGAGTTTTGGCAACTCCTGTTACCTAATTAAGGCTTTTGGAAAGCAGTACTTTTGAGTGGCCACAAGTTCTTTTGGGAAGAACTAAATTATTAATAGAGATGCCTGCCGTGCTCTGTCATCTGTGGGGAAAAAGCTTTGTGCATGCGCTTAGTCTATTTACCGCTTAGAAGATAAGGTTCAAAGAGTATAACATTTCTATTGCATTGTATATTATTGTGTCTTGCTTATAAGGTAAGGTAAGCGAGACTTGTGTCTTACTACATTGTATTTTGTTATGGGTCATAAAGGCCCTAAGGATCCTCCCCCTCCTAGGAAAAATGAGACTTGTAAAGCTTATGTTGCCCGTGTGTATGACACTCTCCCTCCAGCTCACTTACATACAGCTCCTGTGTCACCAGTCCTCCCCCGTATACTTTGCACTGCCTATAAGTTTACCACTGAGGCAGGAAATACTGTAATGTGGAATGCATTGCCAGCAGAGCTCGATAGCTGTTTTCAGTCTAGATCCTGTTTCTTGACTCCATCTTGAACGTGAAATAGTCTGACCCTGACTCATATTTTGAGTCCCTCCTTCAGCTGCTACCCTCTGCTTTGAAGGAAACTTCTGTCACTTCTTGTGCTGTGTTTCCATGTCTTTTGACTGCCCACCCTATGATCTCTGTTGATCAGTTTTCAGTAGTGATTTGATCTGTGCTGGCTCATATAAAAAAAATTCCGTTTTACAGGCTCTCTCTTGTGCGGAGCAGGCTGCTTTTCTCACTGACCATCTGGCTGTCTGCCAGAAAGATTAGCAAGTTGTAAATTCTCACTGTGCTCCTCTGGACGCTAGTCACTGACCTCAAGGAATGTGATTCTGGTTTACTCTTTCTGACTTAAAGCAACATTCCTCTTGATTTGCAATCTGAATTAGACAGAGCAAAAGCACTTTTGGCTGCCAGACCAGCTCCTGTCAGAACTTACTTACATTATCGGGGTCCGCGCATGAATGCTGAACCTTCTATGGGAATTAATGGGATTCTGACTAAATCCTACCGTACTACACCCCTGTCTGTAGCCCACCCAGATACAGGCTATACTTTATTCCAGCACTCTTTTCTCATTATTCCTCACTGCCCTGTCAGCCTTCTTGGTCGAGATCTTTTCTTCCTTTGCCTCATTCAGCTCACTACAAATGATGCAGGAGGCTTGCATGTTTTTTTCCCCATCATTTATGTCCATTTGTCCTCCGTCCACGCCTTTGCCCCTCCCCTTAGACTCCCCAATCTGGGCTTCTGCTGATTTTGGTAGTTCCCATTGCATCCATTGTCCCTGACGTTCCGTCCCTCCTCTCCTCCATTCCACCTGCAGCCACCACTTTTTACTCAGCCCCTTTTTGCCTTTACCTTCCAGCAACAGCAGTATACTTGGTGTAGAATGCCCCAGGGCTATGTTGACTCCCCTATGATGTTCTCCATTGTCCTTCGGGCTACTCTGCAGCCATGGACCGCCCCTCATGGTTCTGTCCTCATCCAGTATGTGGATGACCTCCTTCTATATTCCATAACTCAGGAGACCTGTCAGGCTGATAGTTTGGACTTTTTCAATGGTTGTCTGTGTGTGGGCACAAGGTGTCACAAAAGAAACTGCAATGGTGTAAATCTGAGGTGGAATACCTGGGTTTTGTCCTGTCTCATGGTCAGAGGAAAATTAGCACTTCTCACATTGCTGTTGTCCTGGGTCTGCCCTGCCCAGCTACCAAGAAAGACTTGCTTACTTTTCTTGGTATGATTGGTTACTGCCGCCAATGGATCCCTTATTGTTCCTTCTATGACCAGATTCTGAGATAGACCCTGGGTCCTGAAATGACTGATTTTATCAGATGGACTAAAGAAATGTTAGATGCTTTTGGACATTTGAAATGTGCTTTGGTTTCTAGCCCGGGCCAGGGTTTTCCTGATTATGATCAAATGTTTCACCTATTTACTCGAGACAATTGTACAACCATGGCGGGAGTCCTGGCACAAGATCATGGTGGTAAATTACACCCTGTTGCCTTTTTTAAAGTCACTTCTGTTGAAGTACAGGGCCTGCCTGCCTGCTTGAGAGCCCTGGCTGCATGTGCTATGGTGGTAGAGATGGCCGCTCCTCTGACCCTTGGTCTTTGGACCCCCCTCCCTCCCTTGTTCTCCTTCCTCTTCTTTCCCCTCCTGCTTTTCCCCCTTCCTCTATTTTTTCCCAACTTCAATCCTTTGTTACCCCTTCTGGAACCGGTGCCCAAAGCCGCCCTTCGGACGGACTTTGCTGCAAAGACGGGAAACCCTGTATACCAGTCACTAGCTCTCCTTTATTCATTGCTCAATATCATGTCATATCATGGCATTGGTCATCGCAGTGCTTACTCGACATTTCAACTTCTTGCCAGAGATTTTTTCATTCTTGATCTTCATTCTGTATAAGCCTCTGGCTTGGTTTCTGGACTCCGGCAAGTCGCTGGCAACAGAGTTCAGGGCCTGCAATATTCTGCAGTGCCTCTTGGTCTTTGGGATACCCCCCGTGAGGTCTGCTCAGCTGGTAAGTCCCTCCTTTTTATGGCCTTCTCTTTGGCTGCCAACTCCAGACTCTGTCCCGTCTGCCTTGCTGCTCTATATGCTTGGAACAAGCTGACCGAATTCCTACGGTGAGCTCCATATCTAGGAGTGCTCAAGGCCCAATTAAAAACCCACCTCTTTGAGAGTGCTTTTGACTCCTTACTCCTCTAACATTGTGTTCTGCATCCCCCAACCCTATATGTCAGGTCTGTCTGTCCAAGTTAGATTGGAAGCTCTTCCGAGCAGGGACCGTCTATAAATGTCAACATGTACAGCGCTGCGTACACCTTTCAGCTCTTTAGAAGTGATAAATAGTAGTAGTAGAATTAGTAGGGTACAAAGCAGAGCTGATCAAGTCAGGAGGAAGTAGGCAGCAAAGATGTTTAGGAAGGGGAAGTGGAGCTGTGCATTGGGAGTAAAAAAAAAGCAAGGAGAAAATAGGATAAGAAGGCACAATAAGATAAAAAGGGGTGAGGAAAATGTGAGGGTGGTCTGTGTGAGATGAGGAACGGTTAAGATGGAGTGGGAGAGTAGGGATGGCATGGATTGGCTAGGCTGGACTGGAAAGGATGGTGTGAGTGTGATATAGATGTGCTGTGGAGCAGAAGGGAAGAAAAGAGGTGGGGTAAACTGATGGAGCTGAGTTAGGGAGAAAGAGATTGGAGGGACATTCAGTGCTTCTCAGCTCTTCTTTTGGCCACACGTCTCCCAATGTGTCCATTCTGCTATGATCTACATTTATATATTGCCTAGCCATTTGTGCCCATGACCCCTGACATACTTTGTGTTTCTTTTTACAGAAATGGTAAGGTGTGCTGAATTGAGCACCCCTTAGTAATTTTGAAAAGTTGGCTCCTATAGATTGTGATATCATAAGGCATTGACAAAGATGGTCAGCTATTGATAGAGATCTGTGAGTGGAGTGGAGTAGAAAGGTAGATGTGAATCGCTTGTTTACTCTTTCCCAAAATACTAGGACTAGGGGGCTTGCGATGAAGTTACTAAGTAGTAGATTTAAAACAAACTAGAGAAAATATTTCTTCAAACAACGTGTAATTAAACTCTGGAATTCGTTACCGGAGAATGTGGTGAAATCAGTTAGCTTTGCGCGATTTAAAAAAGGCTTGGATAATGTCCTAAAAGAGACGTCCTTAGACAATAATTGAGATGGCTTGGGGAAATCCATTGCCTATTCCTAGGATAAACAGCATAAAATGTTTTACTTCTTGGGATCTAGCTAGGAACTTGGAACCTGGGTTGGCCACTGTTGGATCTTTGATCCGTCCCAGTATGGCAACTCCTATGTTCTTATGTGAAAGTCCTAAAGCAGTCATGAACTTGATTGTTTTCTATGTATCAAAAGCTTCTAGTGGTCACATGATCCTATCTGACTTTGGATATGTGAAGTGTGCTGCTCTCCGACTAATCTTTGGAATTCTTTATTCTGCAGGGACCCCAGTGCTGCTCAGACTTGGCGATATCCTATCACCACATGAACGCTCAAGGAATGTACTTGTTGGAATATTTAGCATACCACATCCGAGCATATGGCTATCAGTACCGGTACCAGCCTGCACTGTCTGAAAATGCCCAGAAACTGCCAGTATTTAATAAAACAACAAGTGACAAGACAAAAAGAGCGCCTATAACAAAGCGAGAGAAAACCAATGAGACACTTGTAGAGGACAAGGGGGGAAAATAGTGAAAAAAACCAAGGGAAATATTTTCATGCCAGTAGTTCTAGGGTAGGGTGTATGGGATGGTGGTGTCTTAATTTTTCTATAGGGCTCCTATGGTTCCTGGAATTGAAGTGTAAGTGATTTTCTCAGGTGGCCCTTTTGCATCCAGATTGGCTTTCTCACTTCTTCAGCTCTTGTAAGAAGACAGAAGCAAAGACAGACCCATCAGCAGATAGACAATAAATGCTGCCATCTCTGTTGGATTTCTTGTGTGTCCCAGACAGAGGAAGGGTAAGGGAGGGCTTGTGTCTTAATGAAGGGATGTAGGCCTGGCCTGAGAATTCCATCTCCTCCCAAATACTTTAAAATGCTGTTCTGTGTTTGTGATTTATAAAATGACAGTTGTACAGAATATTGTTTCTTTAATAAAATGATTCCATATAAAATCATAACTATTTGAGTCTTCTACGGATGGGATCAGACAGAGTTTGCGGGGATGGGATGGATAGAGTTTGCGGAAACGGGGACAAACTGTGTCCCTGTGTCATTCTGTAGGTGTCATTTTAACTAATATGAATATCATAAAATATATTACATTTTCAGGCTCATAGTCAAAAAACATAGATGTCCAAAAAGCATCCTAAATTGGCATCCTAAATTGGAACACCTCGCTAAGACATCCAAGTGCCAATAATCAAAACCGTCTTTATGTACGTCTAGCGAGGTGTTCCAGCCTCTCTATGTCCAGAGCACGAGATGGGCATGGTGGAGGCGTGTTATGTTCGGGCTTTGGGCAGTCTCAAGGGCATGTTAGACATGAATGTTTTGCAGTGATCAAACATTCTGCAAGACATCCTAGAAAGAACTTATATAGAACTAGACCTGTTTTAGAAGGGTCTAAATGCCACAAAGGTGCCCAAACTGACCGGATAACCACTGCATGCATCAAGGTAAGACTCCCCCAGTGCTCACTGATCCCCTTCCACCAAACAAAAATAAGAACAAAAGGTACATACCTGTCTCTAAAACAGCAGGTTCTGGTATGGGGAAGCCTAGTAGAGCTGCACACAGGTGTCATAAGTAGCCTGGTGAGTGGGCTAGTGAACTTCACATAATGGGTGCCAAAAGTACATCTCATCATAACCCTCCGTTACTGACACAGCTGGCTTTAAAAACTGTGCTACAGTTTTATAAAGAGAATAAATTAACTTGTCTTTTTTATTTGATATTTCTGGGCCATAGACTGTAAAGCCCATCTGGTACTGTCCTAGGTTCTAACTGCTGGAGTTGCTGTCCAAGCATACGCCAGCCTATCCAACCATCAGTGGAGTAGTAGGGGGGGTGCGGTCTGCCCTGGGCACCATCTTGGTGGGAGCACCCCTCCTCCTTTCTACCACACACCCCCCCCCCCCGCTCCTTCCCAGTCCTCTCCTCACCACTTGCGTGCCTTTACTTCCCTTCCACCATACCTTAGTTCTTCGCTGTGTGAGTAGCATCTTCAACCTGCTTTCCCACGCCTAGGAAATGACATCAGAGGGAGAGCCGACATCGACGCGGGCAGCAAATTGATGAAGCTGCTTGCACCAGGAAAGTTAAAGAGATATGGGGGAAGGAATAATAATAATAATAATTTATTTCTTATATACCGCTATACCGTGAAGTTCGAAGCGGTTTACAATAAAGATACATTTTGACAGTACATGGGTACAAACGGTTTACAATAAAGATACGTTTAGTCAGTACATGGGATGCAAGTGGTTTACTATAAAGATGCGTTTTGTCAGTGCATGGGATACAGGTGGGTTACAATAAAGATACATGGTGGGGCAGGAAGGGTGGAGAAGAGAGCAGAGGAGGGGTACCACCACTCTGGGCACCTCTCATTCACGCTACGCCACTGCCATCCATCTTGTTATTTACAGAATACCTACTGTAAAGTCTGGCCAGTAACGTCATGTTCCAAGTTACTGGAGTCCTCAATGCCCTCCCAAACTCATCCTTCACCGACTCACAATATATAGAACACAGACCATGCAAGTCTGCCAGTACCAGTCTTAACTAGATAATGAATGGTAATAAAATATTCATTATAGCAACTGAGAGTCGGGAAACACTTTCTTTATCAAGTACTCTCACAGCCTGGAATCATTTCCAGGTGTGTGTGATAAAATTCTCTGTATTTCTTTGCATTTTTCATTGGCAACTCAGTTTCCTCAGAAGTAAGAGAAAGCTGAATTTTGTTAAATCCTGAGTTAGTTGCACCTTATATTTTAAATCCATTGATGGCAAGAGTTTGCTACATTCAAATTTGTCATTCATACAAGGATTGCACTGTGGGACTTGATGTGGCCCTTTGGCTCAAATGAACCTGGGGATGGCAGTCTATTAAAAATGGACAGATGTGATGAAATATAAAATAGCCACTACGCTGTCTTCTCATCACTTTGGATTTTACTAGTGAGGGAATATATCTTGATAAGACAGGGACTTAATCCAAGAAAAGGCTTTATGAGTGGCTATATAAAATTACAATTGGATAAGCCAAAACATAAACCAGATAAGACAAATATGAGATAATATATTGATCTAAATATGTGTTTTGTGCTGAGGTAACTGGAAACAGGAGTAGGCCTTCTCTCAGGACCCTAAAATTAATTGATAGCTTTGTTGAAGGACAAGAGAAGATAACCCAGGTTGTAGCTTGGTTCCATTGTTTCAATGTGTGCCCAGTCTGGTCTCCGGAGACCTGTGGCAGATAAGGTTTGGCTTTTGACCTGGTTGCTATAAAGATGGACTTCTTACTACAGAGATTACATTCCAGGGGAGGGGGTTTCCTCTCCTTTTTTGCAGGGTAAAGTTAGACATGCTAATTGGGGGGCGTGGCTTGGAAGCGCTGCTGGTTGGTCGGGTAAATTTGAAGCTCCACATATCCAGGCACCTTTTCAACAATTTTTCAACCTAAAAAGTATTTTTATTAGGAAATTTCTTTCATATCTGATAACAGATGATGGCTGGATCAAAACAAACTAAATTAGAGGTGGCTTTTGTCTCAGGAGGAAAAAGCAAGCATTTAAAACAGGATCAGTTTACTCCCTCCAAGATTCCGTTGCCTGAAACTGAAGGGGAAATTGACTTAATGGATTTGATGGCAGAGCTGAGAGCTATAAAGCTGATTACAACAAGCAATGCTAAACAGCTAGTAGCTATAAGAGAGGAAGTTTCCAGTTTAACAAAACAAATGACTGGCTAATAACAAGTTGGATCAGCTGGAAAATCATGTAGTGAATTTAAAGGAGGACCAGACACGCTGTAAGAAGGACTGCAAGATGATTAATGAAATGGCAAAGCAGCTAGAAAATTTTGAGAATAGATCACGTAAAAATAATGTACGTGTTCTTGGATTGGCAGAAGGTTTGGAAGGAAAGGATGCTATTTCATTTTTGCAAGAGGTAATTCCTAAATTACTTCCAATGTCATTAAAGGTCCCTTTAGAGATAGAAAGGGCACATAGAATCTCATATAGAGATTCAAACAGTAACTCGGGTCCCAGGCCATTGATATTCAGTGTTTTAAGATTTCAGCATGCCTTAGAAATCCTCCGATTAGCAAAGGAAAACAGGAACTTGAAGTATAAGGATTCAAAACTGCTGTTTGTTCCGGATTATGTTAGTGCAACGGCAAATAGGAGGAAGCAGTTTTTATCCCTAAGGTCGGATTTACAGCAAATTGGGGCAAAATATGGCTTTCTGTATCCTCCCCTTATGAGGGTTACGCATGCAAATAATACAGTGCAGTACGAGGATCCTGTGAAGTTAAGAGAATATATCTCTCAACAAGCGCAGCCTAGGTCCTAAAAGTTTTTCATTTTTCTGCCTTTACATCCTATGAGCTTATTGAATACAGGGAGATTTTGGTGTTAATCTAATTCAAATGGTATAAACAACACAAGGATAACAAATGTCCATACATATAGTGGAAAAGGAAGAAAGAAATCAAAAAGGGGGAAAAGATGGCACATATAACATAAATAGAATGTTGTACTACTTGATAACATTTGAACAGCATGATGGCAGTTGGAATATTAGCAACTTACAATGGTTTCTTCTAAAAGAATGTGTGTTTGACAGCTCTGATGGACTTGAGGAATGTGAAACACGTCAGAGTGAAGAAGGATCACAGATACAGTTGGACCGGAAAGGGTGGTTGTGTGCGATGCAACAGGAAGTAAAGTGAGGTTTCTCTGTGCAAAAGGAAGTGCATCTGTTCACGGATGAAAACGAGGCTTGAATCTCCCGGTTTTACAGTTATGCTAGAAATCCAATGATAAGGGTTTAGGAGCCTTTGTCAGAAGACCGCTGCCATAGAAGTTAATCTAATTGCTGGTTATCAGTTAGTAAATTACTGTATGGATAATCTTAAAGAAAAGTGGAGAAAAGTTCAACTTGGAAGCTTATTTTATGAATTAAATGAGGGATTTCATCAGTTGAGACCTTTTTTCATTTCTGACTTTATAGTTGTTTGTAGTTTTTAAAATATAATTGAATTGATGAACAATATACTCGGAAACCCCATTTGAGAGTTATTTGCTATTGTTTTAAGTTTAAAGGAGATAGTAAGTAATTGAGCTAATATAAGATTAAGGAGGAGTGCATGTATGTTGTACTATTTAGAAATGATAACAGGTTAGTGTGGTATTTGTGAATTGGCTGAGGCTTTGAAAGAATGGTTTGATTGTGAGTATATTATGGGAACTAAATTATCTTATGTTTAGTTTTCTCAGCACAAATAATAAATATACCTACTAATTAATAAGGGAGTTAATGTGAGTGTTAATGGGATTAATAAGGAATAGTTATAGTAGGGTATGATGGATTGGGATTTTATGGGGTGAATGTGTAGTGAAGGAATGTATGTTGAATGATAAAAGTAAAGGTATTTTTATGGTTCACTAACAAATTAAATAAAGATGAGTCCGAATAGCTTTTAAAATAGATGAAATATGTCTGTAAGGATGGGTCAATAGGCAGATAGATAATGAATTCCTTAGGGTGTTTGCTTTCATAATGAAATTGTATGAATTACATAGAGACGTTTAAGTATACTTAATTAAAAGAAATTGATGAAAGAATGTTAAGATATGTCCAGAGTAAGAGATAAGTTTACAGCTTTTCTTAAAATGACTTGAATATTTAGATTTGTTTAAATTTGTTTTATGTCATATGGATAAACTACAAGTATCAGTCAGCTATACCACAGTGCTGTGAACAAGGCTGCCCTGTGAACTTCTAAAAGCTAAGTTACTCAGCATTTCATATTCTGCTCTTTTCACTGTTTTTCAGCATATATCTGCTTAATTTCTCTTCTCCCTGTTTCTTACTTTAAAAAACACAAAAAAACAAACCCTTCTCTTTCTTCTGTTAAATCTTATTTCCTCTTCCTCTTCATAAGAATAAGGGTAAGACTTATATTAACTCTAATTAAATCCTGGTGTCTGTGGCACAGGGTGACTAAAGTAGGGAAAATCCTGTTATAAATCCTGTGTTTTAGGGTAGCCACTGATTTGGTATAGAGCCTGCATTTCTGTTTAAAATCCTGTGTTTTAGGCTAGCCACTGATTTGGTATAGAGCCTGCATTTCTGTTTAAATCCTGTGTTTTAGGGTGGTATAATAATAGTAATAACAGTTTATATACCGCAATACTGTGAAGTTCTTTGCGGTTTACAAAAGATTAAGCAAAGGTACAAATTGATTGACTTTAAGAGGGTGGAAGAAAGAAAATTAATAGGACAGGAAATCCATTGTTGAGGAGAAAGTGATCAATAGGACAAGTTAATCGCTATTGAGGGGAGAGAGATGAGTGGATCAGTTGTCTAGATGCTTTAGGAACAGGTGTGTTTTTAGACGTTTCCTAAATTCCTCGTAAGTAGTGGGCGAAAGCAATTGTTCTAGGTCTTTACCCCACGATGCTGCCTGGTGTGAGAGAAGGTATTCATGGTGTTTTTTCAGTTTACAACCTCTCACTGGGGGGGAAACAAAGTTGGAATGTGAGCTTTTCTTGTGTCTGTTGGCTGAGAAGGAGAAAAGGTCAGTTATGTATTTAGGGGCAAGTCCGTGTAGTGCTTTAAAGCAGAAGCAGGCGAATTTAAACTTTACGAGTGCCTCCATCGGCAGCCAATGCAACTGCCGGTAGTAAGGTGTCATGTGGTCAAATTTCTTTAGCCCAAAGTTCAGTCTGACTGCTGCATTTTGCATCAATTGTAAACGTTGCATATTCTTTTGGGAAATTGCCAAATAGGCAATGTTACAGTAGTCAAGTAGACTTAGTACGAGGGATTGGACCAGGGTTCTGAATGCCGATGTATTGAAATAAGCTTTAATGGATCTGAGTTTCCAGAAAATAAAGAATCCCTTTCTGATTAAGGAGTCCACCTGGTCTTTCATGGTTAGGCATTGATCCAGAGTTACACCTAGTATCTTTATGGTGGGCTGGATAGGGTAACTAAGTTTATTGATACATAGTGGTATTTTGGTGTCAAGCGGATGTGGTGAAGCAATGAAGAATGTCGTTTTTTCTGAATTAAGTTTGAGCCTAAAGTTTGTCATCCATTGCTCCATCACATTTATGGCTTCTGAAGCTTTGGGAATAGTTTCAGAGACAGAATCAGCGAATGGGATGATAATCGTAAAGTCATCTGCATAACTAAATAGTTTTATCCCCAGCTGGGATAGTTGCGTGCCCAGTGAGGACATGTAGAGGTTGAAAAGCAATGGGGATAGTGGAGACCCTTGTGGCACACCGGATGGATTGCTCCAGGTGTCGGAAAGCTCATAATTAAAACGTACCTGATAGGTGCGGGATATAAGGAAGCCACGGAACCAGTTCAACACCTCATCCCTGATACCAATAGCGTCTAGGCATTGTAGCAGTTTCCCGTGGTCTACCAGATCAAAGGCTGAACTCAAATCGAATTGCATGACCAGGGCATTGAGGCCCTTGCTAAACAGTAGGCGCAGATTGTCTAAGATAGCCGCAATTACTGTCTCCGTACTGAATAACGGTCTAAAACCAGATTGATTTTCATGTAGGAGAGAGAATTGATTAAGATAATCCATCAGTTGGGTGTGTACCAATCCCTCCATGATTTTTACAACAAACGGAATGGATGCTACTGGTCTGTAGTTGGATATCAGGGCTGAAGATTCTTTATGATTTTTTAGAATTGGGGTTATTATTATGTGACCATTATTAGAGAGGAACTTCCCATTTTTTAGGTTGTGGGCCAAGTATTGCATCAGCGATAGTTTAAATTCTAATGGTGCCGCTTTCATGATTTCTGGGGGGCATGAGTCCAGAACGCAATAGGATCTAGAGTATTTGTTATATAGTCTGGTGTAATTATTCCATTCTAAATCTTGAAAGGAGCTCCAGATCATGTCTGCTGGTATATCATTTCCTTGGGTGTTAGCTATTTAATGATCACTAGGGTTGTTTGTTGAACAGTGGATTCTAAGGTTTTTAATTTTTGAATCGAAGTGCAGTGCTGTCATTTGCAGAGGATAGCTTAATGTTGTGTGTGGGTGTGGTGTAGTGAGTGGTGTCAAATAAATTTGTGATCAGGTTGAATAGCTCTTTTGTATTGATTCCTTGTGAACCATTGCAAAATGAGTTGATTTTAGTGGAGTAGAATGCTTTACGTTTGTCTTTTATCATTTGTTTGTAGATTTTTATGTTAGCTCTCCATTTGTTACAGTCTGCTAGTTCTCCTGTTTTTTTCCAAGTTCTTTCCAGTCGTCTAGCTAGTTGTTTCATTTTTAGAAGTTCGGTGTCGAACCATTTGTTATATTTATTTGCATTGCTTTTGCTATTACGTATAGGGGCGATTTTATCTACAATGGATGTGCTGGTTGTCATCCAGTGATCCCAGAAATCGATTCCTTCTTCTATCTCTGTTTGCAATTCGTATTGTGACCAGTATACTTTTGGATTAATATAGCCTCTTGTGTGATGTTCTCTTTTTATCATTGGGCGTGTTTTAGATTTATAATAAGAACAGATTAGCTTGAAATAATAAGTAAAATGGTCAGACCAGATATCATGACACCAGGTGCCTTTAAGTAGAAAGATGACAGGGTCTGGGATGTCCTTTGTGGACATGGCTACCACATCTAACTAATGGCCTTTTTCATGTATTTGTGTGGGTAGAGGGAGGTTTTAATTGAGTAGGGATAGAAAGTTTTTAAACTCTTTCGCGTTTGTGTTGTACTCTTCATCTAGGTGTATGTTTATGTCTCCTGTGATGATATTGTAAGAAGGACCGATTGAATTGTGTAGGACAAATGCACAGAAGTTTTCTTTGGCTTTTGGCCAGCTTTTTGACAGTTGCTAATTTTACAGGCTAAAATTTCTAGTTGGTCGTTCATTTTGAAATCCAATAGTTCGAACTCAAATCCTTCTTTAAGAATAATTGCTAATCCTCCTTTTTTTTTTCCCGCGCGGTTTAGCGTAAGGCTTTTGAAGTTGTCTGGTAGGAGATCAATTATTATTGGATCATCTTCCGATAGTAGTTAGAAAAAGGCAGGCTATTTGTTTGTTGATGATCCAATCATTAATTAGGAAAGCTTTATTCCTGACAGATCTAGTATTAAGGTATGCACAGGGAACAGATGTGGGTGTGATAGGTTCGGTTTTGATGGGTTTTACTTGCCTTATTCTTTTTTTAAGGGTTTGTTGATGTCTTCTTTTATTTGAGATAGCATTAATGTGATTTGTTATGTTTTCTTGTGGGTTAGTGATGTGTAAAATTGATAGATCCGGGTAGTTGATTGATTGTAATTGTGGGTAGAGTGAGTTAATGTCTTTGATGTTGCCAAGTAGAGAATGACACGGGGAGCGATCCCCGCAGGGAGCCGCGGTGTGGCTGCGGTTTGGCTGCGGGCTATGGAGACTCCATAGCCAAATCGCCGCAGACACGGGGACAAAAGTTTTCACCGCCCGCAAAAACGGTGAAAAGATTTGTCCCCGCAGGCAAATGTACCCCCTTCTATGTACCGCTATTTACCTTGTCTTCACCGTGAGTCTTTGGTTCGGGACCGGGTGTCAGATTTTTTCCAGTGGCCATGTTTGTCTCCGCCATGTGGTCTGTCTCCTCAACTCTCTACCCGACTTGCACGTTGCCGCATTGACTCCGCCCCCTAATATACAGGCTCTTCATTGGTCAGTTCTTTTTGCTCAAAGAAGAAGACCAATCGCTACTGCCACACCTGATATTTAATGGGTTGTAGTGCAGCAGTAGCGATTGGATTTCGGAGCCGAGCCCAGGATTTGAATTTTGTTTGCAGTTGCTGCCTCGATTGGATTCACTCGTTTCACTGGGAGGAGCTGAAAGCCTGAAAACTTCGTTAGGTACAAGTAAGTGTTCTCCCCAGCTGATTTAGATGACCGCCCAGCTAATCCTGCTGCTGCCGCCGATGCTCCTTCCCGGGCTAACTTGCCGCCGAAAATTTTGTTTCATGCCTGCCTTTTTTTGCCAGCATGCTTTTACTTGCTTTGGGCCTTCCTCGTTGCTGGATCCTGCCTACTTTCTGTTTCCGCGAAGGCAGGACCCGGCAGTGAGGAAGGCCCGAAACAAGTAAAAGCAGCAAGTTGTAAGCTTCCCTCCGCGCCAGGGCTCTATCGTATGCATGCCGGCTTCCCTTCTCTTCCCCCCCCCCCCCGGGACGCTACTTCTGGTTTCGGAGGGAAGAGAAGGGAAGCCAGCACGCACACGATAGAGCCCCGGAGGGAAGCTTACAATTTGCTGCTTTTACTTGCTTTGGGCCTTCCTCGCTGCCGGGTCCTGCCTTCGCGGAAACAGAAAGAAGGCAGGTCTCGGCAACGAGGAAGGCCCGAAGCAAGTAAAAGCAGCAAGTGTAGTGGTATACCATTTGAGAAAAAAAAAAACGCACGGACGTTGGACCTGATTCTGCTTGCTCTCGCCACGGACACGGACCGACACGGACCTCAGATTTTTAAGGCGGTACGGGTTTAGATCCGCGAGGTCCGTCAGGTCCGTGTTTTACCCCTTCCCCAACCTTGGTGCTTGTTGTGGTCAGCCAGGAAGAATGAAATCAAAAAAGTTAGAGTTTAGTCAAGCTGTGATTTGAACTTTATAGGCTTTTTTTTTTTTCATCCTTTAACTGGCAGGCAGAAGAATGCTCCATTTATTAATCTTGCAAAGTCTGATACAGGAAAAGCTAGAAGTGCATCAGGATTTAAGGAGCTTGGGGTGTGCAAATCTACTTAATGCAGAGATTACGGTAAAACAAAATCACTTTTCTATTTCACTGCAGCTCTATGAGGTTCTTTTGCCCTTAGCTATAGTCAAATGATGGATAGGAATATGTTTATTTCATTTAAGTTAAGGGAAAACAATATTTTTTCTGAGTATCCTTTAAATAATGGTTCACAAATTAATTCAGCCTGTTTTAAGGCTGGGTTTTGTTTTTCATATTATTGCTTCTATTTTTATAATTCTTAAAAAATAAGGGGCAATTCTCCAAGTGGGTTCTTCCTCGTAGGCACCCTGAGACTGTACAGGGAACGCCTATTCTATAGCAGTAAATGGGCTCCCAGGTTCAATTACAGAATGGTAGCATATAGCCTTAGATTCAGGCGCCTTACAGTTAAAGCAGCCATAGAGCATGTCCACTTGTGGGAGAAATGATTTTATTTCCAGAGATTGTGGATGATTTGTTGTTCATCCACGGGTTAAAAAATAAGGACAATTAAAAGTACAGGTTGTGTTTTGTTTTTGTATAGTTAACTAAGTTGTAAAGAATGTTTCCTTTATACGTTAATAAAGATAAGTATATAAAATCATATCTGTTTGAGGCTTTTATGCATGCTGCGGTGACGGTGACGGGGCGGTGAATGGGATGGCGGTGGTGGTGACGGGGCGGTGAAAGGGATGGCGGTGACGGGGCGGTGAAGGGAATGGCGGTGACGGGGCGGTGCAGAGGATAGTTGGCCGGGGACGGGGCGGTGACGGGGACAAATTTTTTCCCCGTGTCATTCTCTATGCGGTACCACTACCAGCACGGGGGAGGGGGGGGAGAGGAAAGTGAGAGAGGCCGCAGGGAGGACAAAACACTGGAACCAAGAAGGGGGATGTGGGTGGGAAGGAAAGGGGAGAGTGAGAGATACCCGACCCAGGGAGAGTGATGCAGGCACCCAGAGCTAATCGGTGAAAGTTGGGGGTTTGTCCCAAGTATCTTTTACCGGGTGCCTATGATCCATGTCCAAATTACCCCTCAAAGGTAAAAGAGGAGTAATTTGAGGATTGACGTGTATTTGTTTACAACTTTTAGCACTTTTTAAAACAAGTCTTTAGCCTTTCTTAATGCTACTAGTTAATTTGTGCATTGTTATTGTGGTAGGGAGATGATGTCCATTACAAATTCTTACTGCTTCCATTTATCCACAGAAGGTGTGCTTTTTGATATATGTAAATCCTGTAATTGATAGGATTAAGCCTGAGGTACACACTGTGTGGTGAGTCAGTATTATGGTATATTAAATTTATTTGTTTATATAGGTGAATCCTCTTTAAATAATCAATCTGCTACAGAATATATATTTTATACTATTACCAAACATTTTTCATATGTAGCAACCTGTGAGCTGAAACTGGTCATGCCAGATTTTTATTGTTATGCTATACTGTAGATACTCCCCCCCGCCCCCGCACAATAAAATGTATTTAAATACTATATTCCACATATCCAAAACTGAGCTGCTCCTTCTCCTCCGTTCTCCATCGGTAAATAATACTGTCATTGTCCCAGCCTCCCCCTGCGTCATCGCCCCAGACCCTTCCTGCCGACCCTCCCACCACAAGAAGGCCGACAAACCTCCCTCACGGCAGAGGGAATCACCAGCAGAAGGCTGCGAACTGCAAAGCAGCCTGTTTAGAGCGCTGTGGCTGCTGACGAGTGCTGGAGGGAGTTTTGTCGGTCATCTCGCAGTGGGATGGTTGGCGGGGTTTGCATGGGTGGGAGAGCTAAATGTTCCTTTTCAGTGGGGCCCTGGCTGCCATGTCGGGGGCCCCTCTGAAAAGGAACATTTTGGCTACGGGGAGAGAAGCGGTCTATCCTGGGTGCTCCAAGATCTGACATTTTTTAACTTCTTCAGGCAGCAACAATGTTTACAATTAGCTGCTGATGCCGGCTTCAGACCTTCCTCTCTGCTGAGTCCTGCTTACTTCCTATTTCCATGAAGGCAGGACCCGACAGAGAAGAAGGCCTGAAGCCGGCAACAGCAGCAAATTGTGAATGCTGCTGCTGCCCGAAGAAGTTCATGACACCAGGCCTTGGAGCACCCACTTAGGGGCTGCAGTGCCGACCAGGGACGAGGTGACAGAAGGAGGAAAGGGAGCAAAGGGGTAGTGAATTGCTGCACCCAACTAGAGGGAAAGGAAGGAATGAAAGGAGATGCCAGGGCTTGGAGGGAAGGGAGGAAGAGATGTCAGGTCATGGAGGGAAGAGAGGGAGGGAAGGAGGAAGAGAAGCCAGGGGGGCCCAGTATACTTGTGTGCCTAGGGGCCCTCGAAGAATTAATCCTATCCTATTTCTATATAGCATCACCAAAATTCACCCCTTCCTCTCTGAGCACACTACCCGGGCCGTTGTCCATATTCTTGTAACCTCACGCTTAGATTACTGCACAAATCTAAACAGGTTCTAGGTGATTTGAAAAGGAAAAGGGTAAACTGGGCAAGAGGGGAAGTAAGGAGGAAACCGATCATACTAAGCAAAAGAACAGGTGCGTATGGTGATCCTATATAATTAATTGTCAGAGAGAAGAGTTTTCAGTTTTTACTGGAATTGGGCGTGGTTGGCTTCTGTTTATAATGTCTCTGTGAGATCATTCCAGATTTTGACTCCCAGGAAGGTGAACAAGAATTGGAACATTATTCTGTAGTTGAGATTTTTTGTTGAGGGGAGGTTCAGTTGAATCCTGCTATGTAGTCTGCAACAGAAACATAGAAACATAGAAAGATAATGGCAGAAAAGGGCCACAGCCCATCAAGTCTGCCCACTCTATTGACCCACCCCATTGAGTCTGAGTGCTAGTGACCTAGTTCCTTAACTTGACCCTCGTAGGGATCCCACGTGGATGTCCCATTTATTCTTAAAATCAAGCACGCTGGTGGCCTTGATCACCTGCACCGGAAGTTTGTTCCAGTGATCTACCACCATTTCCGTGAAGAAATACTTCCTGGTGTCACCACTAAATTTCCCCCCTCTGAGTTTGAGCGGGTGCCCCCTTGTGACTGAGGGTCCCTTGGGAAAGAATATATCGTTTTCCACCTCGACACGACCTGTGATGTACTTAAATGTCTCAATCATGTCACCCCTTTCTCTGCGCTCCTCCAGGGTATAGAGCTGCAGTGTGCAAAACTCTGCTACATGACTCATCTTCTACCAACCTCGCTACACTTGCGTCACCCCTCTCCTTAAATCACTTCACTGGCACCCTATCTCCCTTCGCATATAGTTCAAGCTCCTATTGCTGCCCCTCAATATCTTTCCTCTCTTCTCTTTCCTTATACACCTCCCAGAGAACTCCATTCCTCAGATAAGCTGCTCTTAGCTGTACCCTTCTCTTCCACTGCCAATTCCAGGCTTCGTTCCTTTCATCTAGTTTTTCCCTATGCTTGTAATAAATTACCGAAGTTTGTCCGCCAAGCCCCTTCCCTGCCCTTGTTTAAAAGCAGACTGAAAACCCACTTTTTTGATATAGCCTTTAATCCATAACCCTATTCCCCACTGCCCTAGCCAGCAGATTAACCGTTCCCTTTAACCGTATCCATGACATCCTGTTTGTCTGTCTTATAGGTTTAGATTGTAAGCTCTTTTGAGCAGGGACTGTCTTCTTTGTGACTGTACAGCACTATGTGAATCTGGAGTGCTATTGAAATAATTAATAGTAGTAGTAAGATGCATTAGAGAATGACACGGTGGCGGTTTACCCGCGGCTACTGCGTTTAGCCGCGGGTAACCCGCCAAAAACGGGGAATGAAAATTAGCAGCCTCTGCGGGGACGGGGACAAGGCCATCACCGCCCCGTGGAGCGGTGAATGGTCTTGTCACCGCAGTGAGGCATAAAGGATCGTGCGGTCCCCGCAGCGCCCACCCGCACATCGGCTCGATCGTTTAACCAGCTTCCTCTCTCCACCTCACCTTAGTTTGCCGGCTTTCTTTTTCGGCGACCGGAACGCTTTCAAAAGAACCGCGCACGCGCGGCTGCTCAGTATTCAATCTTCTGCTCTGACCCAACCGGAAACAGGAAGTTGCAGCAGAGCAAAAGATTGAACTTTGAGCAGCCGCGCATGCGTGGCTCTTTAAAAGCGTGCCGGTCGCCGAAAAAGAAAACTGGCAAACTAAGGAGAGCTGGAGAGCAGTAGCGTACCAAGGGGGGGGGGGGCGGGAGGGGCGAAAAAGGTAATGGCGCCAGGCCTTGGAGCACCGAGGCAGACCGCTTCTCCCCCCTCCCAGCCGAACCCCCGCTGACCCTCCAACTCCCCCCCTGAACCTTTCCGACCCTCCCAGCAAAAGCAGCAAACCTCCCTCCAGTAGCGTCGGCTTTCTCCTCCCTCTGCCGCATCACTGATGACGTCATCAGTGACGCGGCAGAGGGAGGAGAAAGCTGCGAAGGAGGTTTACTGCTCTCGCTGGGAGGGTCGGAAAGGTTCACGGGGGGATAGGAGGGTCAGCGGGGGTTCGGCTGGGAGGGGGGAGAAGCGGTCTGCCTCGGTACTCCATTACCTTCTTCGGGCAGCAGCAGCGTTTACAATTCGCTGCTGTTGCCGGCTTCAGGCCTTGTTCTCTGCCGGGTCCTGCCTACTTCCTGTTTTCATGAAGACAGGACCTGACAGAGAGGAAGGCCTGAAGCGGGCAACAGCAGTGAATTGTGAATGTTGCTGCTGCCCGATGAAGTTCAGGACATCGGGGAAGGTGCAGGGAAAAATCGGCTGCTGGCTTGGGGGTGAGGGTAGGGAAAGAATCATGGAAGTGGAGAAATTGGCACGATGGCTTTGTGGGGGCTAGGGGGAGAGAGAAAGAAAGGAAAAAATAAAGAGGGGGGCAGGGGGAGAGAGAAAGAAAGACAGAAATAAAGAGGGGTCAGGGGGAGAGAGAAAGAAAGGCAGAAAGAAAGAGGGGGACCAAGGGGAGAGAGAAAGAAAGGCAGAAATAAAGAGGGGGTCAAGAGGGAGAGAAAGAAAGGCAGGAAGAAAGAGGAGGGCGAGGGGGAGAGAGAAATAAAGAGGGAGGCCAGGGGAAGAGAGAAAGAAAGGCAGAAATAAAGAGGGGGGCCAGAGGGAGAGAGAAAGAAAGGCAGAAATAAAGAGGGGGTCAAGGGGAGAGAGAAAGAAAGAGGGGGACCAGGGGGAGAGAGAAAGAAAGGCAGAAATAAAGAGGGGGTCAAGGGGGAGAGAAAGAAAGGCAGAAAGAAAGAGGAGGGCCAGGGGGAGAGAGAAATAAAGAGGGAGGCCAGGGGGAAAGAGAAAGAAAGGCAGAAATAAAGAGGGGGCCAGGGGGAGAGAGAAAGAAAGGCAGAAATAAAGAGGGGAGCCAGGGGGAGAGAGAAAGAAAGAGGGGGGGGGGCAGGAGAAGAAAAAAGAAGGATCAGAAGAAGGACCAGAGACTCATGAAATCACCAGACAAAAAGGTAGGAAAAATGATTTTATTTTCAACTTAGTGATCAAAATGTGTCCGTTTTGAGAATTTATATCTGCTGTCTATATTTTGCACTATGGCCCCCTTTTACTAAAACGCAATAGCGGTTTTTAGCGCAGGGAGCCTATGAGCGTCGAGAGCAGCATGGGGCATTCAGCGCAGCTCCCTGCACTAAAAACCGCTATCGCAGTTTAGTAAAAAGGGAGGGGGAATATTTGTCTATTTTTGTATAGTTGTTACTGAGGTGACATTGCATAAAGTCATCTGCCTTGACCTCTTTGAAAACCCGCGGAATATAAATGATAATTAACATTTTCTCTGCGTACAGCATGCTTTGTGTTTTTAAAATTTTATTGTTGGTAGATCATTTTGATTTGGCCACAAAGGTAAGGGGGAGGGAGGGAGGGGAGCTGCTGAAAGACATCTAGTAATCCTTGCAGGCTTGACTGTGCAGGGAATTATTTTTGTAAAATCATGTTTTGTTATGTGACTGGCATTATCTAGACTTTAATTTCTATGAATGAATAGAATGAAAATGATATAAAATTACTTGCTTGTGGGGACCGCGTGTTCCGGCTCATGGAACGGAGGGGGTGAAAGGGAAAAAGTTTCTCTTCCTTGGAAATAGATTCTGAAGTGACCTCATCAAAGAAGACCAGCACCAAATGTACAAGAAATCCCTTAAACAATGTCAAAAGAGCCCAAAATAGAAAACTGCTACTGCCTTGAGACTCCATTATTGAAGGAATCAACTTGAAATCATAGAAGAGACAGGAAAAGGTTAAATGCCTCATGGAATCCTCAGGTACAAAACACAAACCAAATTGTGAATGAAATCAGAGCAGACAGTAAGAATTATAAAATTGATGTCATTATCCATCTGGAAAAAAAGGCGTACTAGAAATAATGCCTCAGCAATACAATTTTCAGAAGTTCTATTTGCTCATGGTAAGAGAGAAGAGAGACTGCTAGTGATGGTGGGGGGGCTGATAGAAGATACGAAAGAAGGGTGGTAGAAAGGAACAGATGGTAAAGGAGGGAGGGAAGGGTGGTGGTGGAAAGGAATAGAACAGACATTGAAAGAGGGTAGAGAGGAACAGACCCTGAAAGGAAATGTGGAAGGCAGAGTGGGGAGAAGACACTGGAAGGGAAGAAGACAGATGCCAGACTATGGGGGAGCGGAGGGAAGAAGATGGGTGCTAGACGGGGACGGTGACGGGGCGGTGAATGGGATGGCAGTGGCGGTGACGGGGCGGTGAAAGGGATGACAGTGACGGTGACGGGGCGGTGAAGGGAACGGCGGTGACGGGGCGGTGCAGAGGATGGTGGGCCGGGGACGGTGCAGTGACGGGGACAGATTTTTTCCCCGTGTCATTCTCTAAGATGCATCTTCCTTCTTTACCTTCTCAGTTCTGTAATTACAAAAGATACCTTTTGTAGCTACAATAAATGACACCAGATGAAGACATTAACTTATTAGGCACTTGAGATTTGTTGGACAAAGGATAAACAATTGGATATAACATATATTGAAATAACAGAGCAGATAGAAATGGCAGTTTCATGGCACAACAGTATATGTCAATACGAGCAGTACCATATAGTACTATAGAGTTAAGAAGGATACAAATTTTACAGGGAACAAACTGTATTCTAGAACTTTTATAGACAGAAAGGCATGATGGGAATGAGTATAGCAGTGGGGGTTTAACACCATCCACATGACCAGGATGATAAAACAGGTTATGAAATGCTAATGAAGATTAGAAGGACACTAAGGCCCGGATTCTATAAATGGCGCTGGGATCAAAAACGGTGACGATTGCGTGTCAATCACACAACAGTGTCGTTTATAGAATCATGGCTATTTCACAGATAGGGACTGGAAATGTAGGCCAGGGTTTTCAAGGTGTAATTTCTGGTGCCTATCTGTGATGAGAATCGAGGTGCCTACCAAAGCCTAAGGGTACTTCCGGCGTTAACCACACCTATTTTACCCTTAGGCACCAGTAGGCGCCTCTGTAGTCATGGTTCTGGTGCTGTTTGTGGAGGCACCGTTTTAAAATGTTTTAAATGACTGTTTAATTACTTTTAAGCAGCACGATCAATTATTGCATTGATTAAAGCAGGGGTGCCCACACTTTTTTGACTCGCAAGCTACTTTTAAAATGACCAAGTCAAAATGATCTACCAACAATAAAATTAAAAACACAACGCACACTGTACGCATAGAATTGTTAATTATCATTCCTATTCCGGGGTTTTTTCAAAGAGGTCAAAGCAGATGACTCTATGCACTGTCACCTCAGTAACAACCATACAAAAATATACAAATACCCACCCCCCTCCCTTTTTACTAAACCACAATAGCAGTTTTTAATGCAGGGAGCTGCGCTGAATGCCCAGCGCTGCTCTCGACGCTCATAGGCTCCCTGCGCTAAAAACCACTATTGCGGTTTAGTAAAAGGGGACCATATTGTAAAATATAGACAGCAGATATAAATTCAGACACATTTTGATCACTAAATTTAAAATAAAATCATTTTTCCTACCTTGTCTGGTGATTTCATGAGTCTCTGGTTGCACTTTCTTCTTCTGACTGTGCATCCAATCTTTCTTCCCTTCTTTCAGCCTGTATGCTTCCTCTCCTTCAGACCTCATTCCCTCCCCCAACTTTTTCTTCCTCTCTCCCTGACCTTTCTTTCTTTCACTCTTCATGCCCCCTTTCTTTTTTTCTGTTTCTCTTTTTTCCTTCTGTCTGCCTGCCTGCCCCCTTTCTTTCTTTCTCCTTGCCCTTCCCCAAGCCACTGCCCCTGCCATCGGAGAACAGGACCCAAACCGCCACCAATGAATAACAGGCCCCAAAGCCCCCGCCGCCGCCCCATGCTCTCCCTGCTTCGGGCCGACCAGCATTCCTCTCCCCGACATCAATTCTGCCGTCGGAGAGGAAGTTCCGCCCAGCCAGGCAGCGATTGGCTGGCCCGAACTTCCTCTCCGAAGGCAGAATTGACGTCGGGGAGAGGAAGACTGATCGGCCCGATAGATCGCCAAGGCAAAGTGAGTCCTGGGTGATCAACTCACTTTGCCTTGGTGAGCTACCTGTCGATCGCGATCGACCTATTGGGCACCCCTGGATTAAAGGCAATTATACCAATTGAGTTAGGTGGCTCCTGCTCTCTTCGTCAGGATCCACTCTGTACTTTCTAGTGACCCAGATTATTGACCAATGCTTCATGGATTTTGGAACTGGCCCAGTGTGGCAGCTCTTAGGTTTATAAGTACATATCCATGCAATGGGCCTAGTCCAAAGTAATTTTTCAGTGTTTAGGGATTCGGAAATCCATCCTTGTTTTTCCTTTTTAAGAGCCAGTAATACTCAAAATAGCTTCCCATACAAGCAATGAATTTCTAACTTCAAGCCCTTTTTTAGATATATAAAAGGGAAGAAACCAGCAAGAGAGGCAGTAGGCCCTCTCGACGACCAAGGGAGAAAAGGGTGCATTAAAGAAGACAAACAGATTGCTGACAGATTGTTAAATTCATTCTTTGCCTCTGTCTTCACCGATGAGGACACTACAACAATGCCAGAAACAGGGAGGATATTCAACGGAGAAATAGAGGAAAGCCTCACCATAGTAAATGTGGATTTGGACAAGATATACTATCAGATTGACAAACTAAAAAGTTTCAAATCCCCCTGGACCGGATGGAATTCCCCCGAGAGTATTAAAGGAGCTTAAGGTTGAAATTGGAGAACTATTACAAACCCTAGCTAACATGTCAATTAGAACCGGGCAAATACCAGATGACTGGAAGATAGTGAATGTCATCCCAATCTTCAAAAAAGGATCGAGAGGAGAACCGGGTAACTATAGATCTGTGAGTCTTATGTCAGTTCCTGGGAATATGGTTGAAGCACTAATTAAAGATAGCATAGTGCAACACCTGGAAAATCACGACCTAATGAGAGCTAGTCAACACAGCTTCAGGAAGGGGAAGTCATATTTGACGAATTTACTTCAATTTTATGAGAAGATGAACAAACAAATCGATAGCGGAGACCCGGTGGATATAATTTACTTGGACTTCCAGAAAGCGTTCGACAAGGTCCCGCACGCAAGGCTTATGAGGAAACTACTAAGTCACAGAATAGAAGGAGACGTACTCAGATGGATCGGCAAATGGCTAGAGAACAGAATGCAGAGGGTAAGCATAAATGGGAAATTCTCAGACTGGGAGAAGGTGACTAGCGGCGTGCCCCAGGGCTCGGTTCTTGGGCCCATCTTGTTCAATATCTTTATAAATGACTTGGAAGAGGAAACAACAAGCAATATAATCAAGTTTGCAGATGACACAAAACTATGTCGGGCAGTTGGCTCTCAAAGGGACTGCGAGGATCTTCAGAAGGATCTGAACCAGCTGGAGAAGTGGGCGGAAAAGTGGCAGATGAATTTTAACATAGACAAATGCAAGGTGATGTACCTGGGTAGGAAAAACAAGGAACATGAATATAGAATGTTAGGAGTAACATTGGGCAAAAGCGAACAAGAAAGGGACTTTGGGGTACTGATAAACAGGAACCTGAAGCAGTCGACTCAATGTGCAGCGGCGGCAAAGAAAGCAAACAGGATGTTGAGCATAATAAAGAAGGGGATCACGAGTAGATCGGAGGCCGTCATAATGCCACTTTACAGAGCAATGGTCAGACCACACTTGGAATACTGTGTCCAACACTGGTCTCCATACCTAAAGAAAGATATAACCCTGCTGGAGAGGGTGCAGAGGCGAGCCACGAAACTACTAAAAGGTATGGAGAATTTGAGCTACAAAGAATGCCTCGGAAAACTAGGACTGTTCACCCTTGAAAAGAGGAGACTGCGAGGGTGCAGGCGACTGGAAACTTCTAAAGTTTCTACAAGCAAGTATGCTTGTGAGACGTCCGCATCGGGGCTCCGTTGGATGACGTCACCCACTAATGAGAATACCTGCCTGCTTGTCCTGGGATAAACATCATTATTCACTTTCTCAAATGTGACACGGACAAGAGGTCATGGACTGAAACTGAGGGGCAGCAGGTCCAGCACAAATGTCAGGAAATTCTGTTTTGCACAGAGAGTGGTGGACACTTGAAATGCTCTCCTGGAAGAGGTTGTGACGGAGACTACCATTCTGGGATTCAAGCGCAAGTTGGATGCACACCTTCTTGCAAATCACATTGAGGGATACGGGAAATCAAGGTCTCCAACAGGGAGCACCTACTTGGCCTCCGCGTGTGCGGGTCGCCGGACTAGATGGACCTAGGGTCTGATCCGGTGAAGGTGTTTCTTATGTTCTTAACTCTTAATGATTTTATCATAGAATTTTTTGCAGCTGCATAATCTTCCAATTCAGATTTTTCTAAAACAGAAAATGGTGTAAAGCTGTGAAGATGAGCGCATTTCTTTCCTGCCTCTGTCTTATGAAATCACTCCTACAGCTCCTGGTTCTTGTTTGGCCTCATCCATTTGTTTGAGCTCCCTGTCATTACCCCCTTCCAGCAGTACCACTGACCCAGAAATTGGGTACCTATCCTTCAGTCGGTAGGGCCACCAAATGCCACATCCTGTTCCTCTCACAAGCTGTTCCTAGCACTCTAAATGAATGTCTGCATAGAAGATACCAGAATAGGATGACATTAGATCCTTGGGTTCTGCAGAATTGACCAGAGGACAGATGGCCTCTAATATGGGATCAATAAAAACAGAGATGAACTATGAGGTTAATGGGAAAGAGCCCCTCAGGCTCGCTCAGGACCCTGAGGACAGCTCTTCAGCCGGTCTGCGTGGCTGCTGGTAATGGGCCCATTCCCGTCAGGTAAACAGTGCACATTTCTTCCAGCATAAGATTTGTCTAAGCTATGACCAGCCCTCTTCTGCCATTAATTGCACCCCTCTTACCATCACACCTGCATGCACAAAATCCCCTGCAACCTCCCATGTGTTAAAATGATTTTTATATCCTTCACATTTCAAAGAAATGCCATCAAAATGGTGTACATAAAATAGTGGAGAAATAAATAGATTCAAACACAAAACTGGATTTTTAATTTTATTAATCATAACCATGTTCTATACCATGGGTAGGCAATTCCGGTCCTCGAGAGCCAGAGCCAGGTCAGGTTTTCAGGATATCCACAATGAATATGTATGAGATGCATTTGACATGCACTGCCTCCTTGAGATGCAAATCTATCTCATGCATATTTATTGTGGATATCCTGAAAACCTGACCTGGCTCCAGCTCTCGAGGACTGGAATTGCCTACCCCGGGTTATATACTATACCAAGTTCTTCCCACTGAGCTTTCTAATAATTCTTGCTTTGTGACAATGGAAAACTGAGCATGCAGCTCTGTGGACCACCGTGTGCACTGACACAGCATTGTGCACAAAAGAAGGGGGAGACTGCAGAAAAGATATACATGATGCAGGCTTTTATTCAGTTAATAGAACAAAGTATAGTGTACGGCAGCAGAAAATCAACATATACCCTTAATAAGTAAGGAACCAACACGGTCCGCGTTTCAATTAAAACATCTTCCTCGGGGGTCCGGAGAAACCTGTGATCGGAAAAGAGAGCCAAAGGTAAGTATAAGATATGGTAAAACCCTGTGAAGCAGAAGCGGCATCTGCAGCTCTCTTTCCTCGGGCACCTTCTGCCCTTACAGCACCTGCGACAGAAAGGGAAAGACTGCACACTGAGGGTACCCTCTGAGCGCGGAGTATTGCGTGCATTGCTTATGATCGTTTGCCTTCCTGCACCACGCGTACTAGTTCTTGGTCAGTGTACGGGATTGTGCACACCGATGGTGCTTTGAGACTGCAAATTGATGGGGGGTGCGGGAGGTGCGGTCTTCCCAAGGGCGCGGCACCTCTTTGCCTCCTCTGCTCCATTCCTTGCCGAACACGCACCCACCCCCCCTTGGCTTCCCCCCCCCGTACCTTTTTTACTTCCCTGGCGCGAGGTTGCTGCCCGCGTCAGCATCGGCACTCCTGGGAAGTGACTTCAAAGGGCGAGCTGAGAAGTTGGAAAGGGAAGGGGGCGCGCAGGCGGCAGGGGGAGCGGGGGAGGTGCGCCACTCACCCATACTATGCCCCTGATAGTGACTGATGTGCCCTGTAACTGTGGAGCGCTGTGCAGCCAGATGTGCTCTGTGACCGTGGGAGTGAGTACATTGGATGATGTCCTGTGTCTGTGACTGCGACATAAGTTTATGTGTATTGTTCATTTGATATCTCGCCAATGCAGAAGGGCTAGGCGGCTTACAATGCAAAAACAAAGGACAGAGGAAAGGAACGCCATTAAATTATAGTAAAGTCATAAAAATAGAAAGAAAGAAAGCATAGTAGCAGTCCAAAAAGGTAGAGAATCGCGTCCGTGTCAGTTCAGAGCAGGCCTTTGAGACTTCAATGACAATCAGCGAGCATATCAAGAGCAGCCATACGAAGTGCAGGCCAATAGATCTCTCAGACTTCAATATAGGATCAGGAACAGGATCATAGGCAGCCGGCAACTGTATCACAGGTCGGGACCGCCCAAGCACAGATCCCTCCGATTGCCGCAGGGCCCTCCAGACAAGTTGGTTGGCTCTGAGACAGACCGACTACGCCAGGGGTGTCCAATGTCGGTCCTCGAGGGCCGCAGTCCAGTCGGATTTTCAGGATTTCCCCAATGAATATACATGAGGTCTATTTGCATGCACTGCTTTCATTGTATGCTAATAGATCTCATGCATATTCATTGGGGAAATCCTGAAAACCCGATTGGATTGCGGCCCTCGAGGACTGACATTGGACACCCCTGGACTACGCCATCCTCTACCGCTAAATGTCTGATGTCCTCAGGGGCCGTCTCTTCCGTTGATACGCATACTGTGCACTGGTGGAGCATTGCGGCCTTAGAGCACTGTGCATACGGTACACCGATGTTTGAGTTCAGGACAAAAAGTGCTCCAACAAAGCTGCACCGACAATTGTGTGCTGGGTCGAATGCCCGCCGCCAACTGAAGTCGTTATTACCGTTCCCATTAGTGCTGTAAAGGGGTTTTTTTGGGGGGAGGACCCCCCCAGTACACTGAGAAATACTTGCGCTCATGTTGAGGGGGGGTGTGGGGGTTCCCCCCCACACCACCCATCAGAACAGAAGAGCCGGTGTTTGGGAGAAGAGTGGGACTTTTCGGTGCATGATGTCATTGCGCCATGTCCATGCATGCGTAGATGCCGTCTGGGGGGGAGGGGGTGGAACAGGATGGGAAAGAAGCAGAACTGGGTGGGCTTGGGGGTGTGGCCATGGGTCCGGATTTTCCCAAAGGAAAATCTGGTAACCCTAAGTGCCTAATGGCAGGTGCTTTTTATAGAATCAGGGCCTATCAGTAAACACTGTGCAATCTTTTTGGAAGAATGCAAATACTTTTAGATAAGTGTGCGCTAGTGCTGCCCGATTCAGGAAAAAAAATTTTGATTCGATTCGATTCAGCCTACTGAATTGATTTTCCAATTCGATTCGATTCGATTTTCCTGCCCAATTGGGTGGTTTTTTCAAATATTCTGGTGGGTTTATTTTATAGCCTCTTCACCCCCTTTGCCTTCTCCTAACCACACTGGCGCTGTGGTGTAAACAAAATAAACAAACAAAAAAGACTTTTCCTCTCTCTCTGTTAAATCCTAGCTCACGTTTGCAGTCTAACACCAGCTCTGGCAGGATGCATGTTTCAAATCTGACATATTGTAATTACAAAATGGAAAATAAAATTATTTTTTCTACCTTTTGTTGTCTGGTCATTATTCAAATCTTGTTTGTCCCAGGCTCTGGTTGTCTTCTGATAACTTGCTTGCCAGGGTCTTCTTCTTTCTCCGTTCTAACCATCCATCTGCCATTTCTGTCCTCCCCTTCCGTTTTCCTTCCCTCCTCTGCAGGTCTGACATCTTTCTATTTTTTTCATCTCCATCCACAGATCCACCTTTTCTTAACTACCCTTTCATCCAGCATCTCTCCCTCCTTCCCCACCACCATCTCTCCCTTTCTTTTCCCAACTACCCTTCTATCCAGTATCTCTATCCCCCCTCCACACCATACCTTGTGTCCAACTTCTCTCCCTTTCTGTTCCTTCCCTCCCTAAATCCCATTGTCCATCATCTCTCTCCTCTATTTTTAGACCTATTATTTCTTCCCCCCCAAAGTCCGGCATATCACATCTCTTTGAACCCCCCTTCCCACCATCCGTGTACTTCTACAGCAGGGCCCCCTCCCCTGAAGGACTGTTTCCCCCCCCCCCCCCCCGGAAGGACTGGCTCAAGTTAGGATAACCGCTGCATAAAAAATAAAATTACTTGCTATTAGTTTTCAAGGACCAATCATGTCAAAGAATGATGCTTATCTGGGTGGTTGTATCCTTATGCACACAGACGGACTTTTGTCAGCGCGACATACATCTCATCTATTCTAGTGTATACTTATGAAGGGAATTTTAAAAAATAAAGTAAAATTCTGGAATCTCTTTTGGCACACCCGGAATCTTTGGGGCATACCACTGTGCCTTGGTACACAGTTTGAGAGACACTGATGTAAACACAGGAAAATAAAAAATAAAAAAATTGAGGGGGCTGCACACCCTCTTAGATGTAGATAAATGAACACATGCAAGTCCATAGTCTGTTATTGAGACAAAGATGGGGGAAATCACTGCTTGCCCTAAATCGGTAGCAGGGAATGTTGCTACTATTTGGAGTTTTGTCAGGTACTAGTCACCTGGATTGGCCACCTTGAAGATGGGATACTGGGCTAGATGGGCCATTGGTCTGACCCAGTAAGGCTTTTCATATGTTCTTATGTGTCATCAGTTCTTCTTGTGCAATACTGCCATCTTCTGGACATCACTAAAAAAGCAGAACTTTTGGGAAAGCTAAATTGTGCTGAAAATCAAAAACTAAGTTTAGGACGGGAATAAAATTGTATTAGTGTCAGATGTCTTTGATTTCAGTTCCATATGCAGTGGAGAGCTATTAAAAAAAAAACTCCCTCCTAGCAAAGGCAGGTGTGTAATATGCCACAGTATGATATGTTGTTTTTCTGAACTCACTAAGCAGGTCATGTTAGAAGCTTTACACAGCAATTCTATATGCAAATGGCAGCATTTACATGTTTGGATTTGTGTGCACTTGTATGAGGGGCCATTAAAAAATTCTCAACCTAACCAACAAAATCGGAGCGGTCTCCATCAAGGGCTATATACACTTAGTCCGGTGATTTTCCACATTTTTCATTCCATCGGAAAAATACGGAACAAAAAAAAGTGGAAAATTGCTGGCCCAACTTTGTTGGTTGGGTTGAGAACTTTTCAACAGCCCCTCACAGTTGTCAATCTTAGAATGTGTCTATTTACATGTTGAATTACTGTGGAATGCATGAATTAAAGGGAACTTGCTCTTGGAGGACCTACAATATATGCATATACCTCATTTTATGATGGGAATATGCTACAGATGGGCAGCCACATCTTTGGCTCTTGTCAATTTCCCATGTCATTTCTGGGAATGTGTGTTTTATTCATTTTCGTTGGGCCATTTCGTCATCATAGGAACAGTGCCATGGATTATGTACCCCTTTGAAAACATGTGCACTTTTTCCAAAGAATGTAGATTTTTTTTTTAGAATAGTGTGAACTTTTTTCCCCCCGCACATGAATTGGTTTGAATGGATGTGCTATTGGAAAAACAGAGTGGGGGGGGGGGGGGGGAAGAGGGGAAGGGATTTCATATACTTATCTTTCTATGGTTTCAGTCAAAACATTTTACATTTACTATATACAGGTACTTTTTCATAGCCTGAGTTCATAACCCAAGATTTAGTACCTGGGTGATAGAGGGTTATGCAACTTGCCTTCCGTCACAAGTAGAGAATGACATGGTGACAAAATTCATCACCGTTCCCGTCCCCGTGGATAACCGCAGTAAACCATCTTCATGTCATTCTTTAAGGAGAGAGGGAAGAATCAGAGTATGAATGGCCACAACCACTGACCCGCAAGCTTTGCTTTGAAAAATGCTGGTGTAGAAGGACTGAGGCTGAAATAGACACTAAAAAATGACATGGGATTATTTCCCGTGGTTATCCGCGGGGACGGGAACGGTGATGAATTTTGTCACCGTGTCATTCTCTAGTCACAAGCAGCTGCAGTGGGAATCAGACACTGTTTATCAGGCCGATGCACTAATCATTGGATTGGGTGCACCATTGTTGGCAAACAGTTTTAATATGGAAGAAAGAGCGGCATAGTGGTTAGAGCTACAGTCTCAGCACCCTGAGGTTGTACCGTGTTTCCCTGAAAATAAGACAGCGTCTTATATTAATTTTAGGCCCAAAAAAACACACTAGGTCTTATTTTCGGGGTATGTACATGATCATCTCTCCCTTCCTCTCCTTCACCCCAGTTCTTCCTCTTTCCTTTTTCTCCCCCATATGTGCAGCATTTTTCCTCCCCTCCCTCTCTCCCTCCCAAGCAGCATGCGAGGATGCCCCTTTCCCATGCGATTTTGACAGGAAGCTTTTCAAAACCCTGACAAAGTGCTGGGTTTTGAAAAGCCGTCCGGACCTCTGGACATGTCCTCAAAAAGGAGTACATGTCCGGGGAAATCCGGACGTCTGGTAACCCTACACTACCTCATAGAGTAGCCTAGTGGTTAGTGCACCAGCCTGAGAACCCCACTGCAGTTCCTTGTGGCTCTGGACAAACCCTCCATTGCCCCAGGTACAAAATAAGGACCAGTATATAATATGTATGAAAACTGCTTTGATTGCAACCACAGAAAGGTAGTACACTTTTCCCTCCGTATTCGCAGCGCATGCAGGCGAAACATAGCCGCGAATATGGAAAAAGCTTGAATAACTTTTTATATGTTGTTTGCGGTTTTGTGTATACACCATCGTTTTTACTATCGAAACCGCAAATAACTTTTCAACTGTTATTCGCGGTTTTTTGAAAAAAGCCACTATTATTACTATTTGTGGTGGTGGAAGGGGGAGAAAAGCTTGCAAGACCGAGGAGAATGATGATGCACCCATTCCCAAGCCCTATTTTCATATATCCTTTCCCCTTAAATGTACAAGGCAACTTGAAAATTAAATTGGAACTATACGGGGAGCATGGTTTGTTAGCACAGCAAAAAAACATAACTATCCCCCCCCCCAACCCTAAGTCTGAAAGGATGAAGGATGATCAGGAAGTGATGAAAGTTCCAGAAGAAATGTTCAAAGATGTGAAATTTTACCTGGTGGGAGACATCGATCCTCAGGTATTGCACGGGCAGGTGGGAGTGGAGGACATGGTTGGGATATTTCTGCTTCTGCGTTACTCTTGACGGGGGGGGGGGGGGGGCCTCAGGAAACTGTACTGTTTCCTGAGCCTTTTGCTTGTCATTTTCAGCTGTTCTGAGAACGTGGCGCAGAGTGCGTGAGGCGGGTCCTTGTGTGCTGAGGGGGGGAGGGGATGGCAGGGCCCCACCGCTTGCACCCGCTATCCACAGTGACTGACCTGGGTGTCTGCCTGTGTTGGAGTTGCTGGGAAGCAGCGGTTATGAGGGTGAAAGATTTTAAGGAACTTTACTCATGATGTAATTTTGGGGGGGCGGAGTCAGCATCTGAAAAATCGCAAATAAGCGATACCGCGAGTGCAAAAACTGCGAATACGGAGGGAGAAATGTATATCAAATCGCAACCCCTATCCCAGTGCATTGCAAACTGTGTGCTGCGGCCAGATTCTGGGTGTGCCGCGAGATGCTGGTGAGGAGAGGTGCCCTCGCCAGCTAGCTGCTTACGGGACGTCCTTTAGGCAATCAGCCAGCATCTCTCATCCTTTCCGTACCTCTCCTCCTTCAGCACCCCCACACCTGGAGGGCCTCACATGCGCGTGATGCCATCATGCCGATGTCCGCACATTTCCGGATGCCCTCCAGCCACGGCCCTCAGCTTAGTGTGCCATGGCCTTAAAACGTTTGCGGGACACTGCCCTGCCCCTATGCATCTGTACACGTAGACAGCTATTCTGTGCACAAATATTGGGCTTGCAAAAGTTGTATGCACAGAAAAGCATGCCTTCCCAGTGACCAACCTAGAGAATTCCAGCACACATGCAGGTATTGATTTGTGTGCTGCTGCTAGTGTACACGTGTGTGCTTATGTGACCCATCCTAGTGTATAGTTTTTGCACTGGTCTCTTAGCATACTACTTGATAACCGCATTGAGGAACAAAACTTTGGCATTATTCTTGCATTAGGAAGCCATCTGCTATGTAAAAGCACATGGCTCTAAGGTTTCTGCACTGGCCTCTAGCTGGGTTATTTCAGTCTCTACCTGCTGTCATCTACTGTGTTATTATGTTAATTAAAATCCGACTATGTGTCCTGAGTGAAATTTTTAGTCTTCTGCTGTGAAAGTGTTGTACTGTAGCTGCCATATACTATAACAAGTTTCTTCTTTCTCTGCTTTTCAAAAGCATAATACTGGCAGATTGTAAAAGGGGTGGGGGTGGGGGGGATCTGGGGATCGCTTATGTGATTGTGAAGTACCTACGCTCAGTTTACCAGCCCTTTCCAGAAGAGCTGAGCTCATTGTCTGCATTCCAAGAACTGGAAGGACTTTGCACGGCTACTGGCAGATGACCAGCTTCCTTTCTCCCATTCCCCATAGCGGATTGAGCACATGACTAAGCATAAAACATCATAGCTCCAGCACCAGAAAATTCCAGGCTGTAGAGACTATGATGAACCCAGCCAGGTTTTCCGAATATCCACAAGGAATATTCATGAGAGATTTGCATGCTTGTCCTCCACTGCATACAGATCTCTCTCATAAACGGAAGTGATGTCAGAGGAAGAGCCAACGCTGGTACGAGCAGCAGGTTGGGGTTGCTCACGCTGGGAAGGGGCGCAGGTGCACAAGGCAGGAGGGGACAGGGAAGATGCGGATGGGGTGGGGGAGGGGCTCCTCTCTCCCTCACTACGCCACTGATTTGCCTTATTGGGTTTTAGCTCTACTTTTGTTTACACTTATACGTTGTTGGAGAATGCAATAAAATTAATTTATACTATGCATAAGACCAGTCTCAGTCTCCCAATTACCTTTTTGTTTTGAACATATTGTTGTTGTTAGGTGCCATCGACTCGAGTTCAAGTCCTAGTGACTTGATCTCATCAAGTTGATGTGGCAGAATGCAGAAGTAGATTGCCGGGCCTTTCGTCGGCGCAGTATGAATTCGATGTTGTCGCATCAAATGCGATCTTCCACCTCCAACACTGTCCATATCTGCTGCTACCCAGATGGGTGGTACATCATTAGTCTGACATCTCCGCTGAAATCTGTCCACCTTGGGAGGCCCTGCTGGCAGTGGGACTGCCGACGGCATAGCTTTCAGCTTCACAGGTGCGCGCAAGCCCTAGGAGGCACGACAAGCTCATGTACCATGACTGGCATTGCACCCCCGTCTTTTATTAATTATCAACTTTTAAGCCTGCCATTAGGGGGTCCTTATTAGTCTATATATGTTTGCATTTTGGCCACAGACCTTAAATAGTCTATTCACCATCCTCCGGGATATTCCTACACTGAGGTCAACTAAATTAGAATCATCTATGATGCACACAATACTGGTCCGGCTCGTCCTATAAGCTTCTGTCGTTGTACATACCTTGATCCACTCTTTCTACGTATACACGTGCATGGTGTACATTTTATGACACTTAATAAAAAATAAATACTGAAGTGGAGGAAGGAGTCAGAGAGCAAAGGACAAAGAGAAAGGTGAAAGGAGCGAGTTAAACAGAGAGCTCCTGCTGCTGGCTTGTGAAAGGGCAATGTCCCCTCCCAGGAAGTCCTCCTAACTTGAGAAGGAGCAGAATCTCACTGCAGTCTGATGCCTCCCAGCACTGCTGACTCAGGCCCGTCTGCATTAATGCATCTGCACTGCAGTTCTGCTTCTCCTCTCCCAGTCCCTAAATATACGCATGCTGTCATCTCAGCCACAAGAAGTATAAGCTTATAAATTGCCCCTTTCAGTTCAAATAGGTCTCATTTAACTATTTAATGCATTTTTTTGTTTTAGGAATCATATACAGTATTATTATAAGGAGAGGTGGCTTATGGCTAGCCTCCAGGCTCCATGCACCCTTCCTCCAGTTAGGATAATACAGTCACAATTTACCCTCCTGAAAACATGCAGTCATTGTCTTGCTTTTCTGGGAGGGGGTAGGGATGAGAACTACGTGTCCCTGTCTGCAATGGGGTGAAACCAGAACTGGCTCAGCCTGTCATAACAAAACAAACAAACAAACAAAAAAAGTGTCCAGCTCCTCTACCCAGATCTGTCAAATCCACTTGGGATAGGGTACAGAAACTGGAGCTATAGTGCTCAGGGATGCATGGATGACCTGATGCCATTGTCCTTCCCTAGGAAAAATGGGGGTGAGGGGTGAGAGAATTCCTCTCACCCTCTCCCCTTTTCAGCTCTAGGGCAGGACAGTTGTCCTTGCAGCCAGGCAATTGGCTGGAGAAAGTCAAGAGCAGATTCTGAGCTGCCAGGAAGTGGGCTGCTGGTGAGGGGTTACAAGAGGGCAAGCCAGGTGGCTCATCCACCTTTCCTTGTCCCCACCCACCTTTGACTCACTCTGTAACTGGGTGGTTGGGTAGAGGCCCAAAACGTTTGGGCTGCAGGCTGGAGGGAAGAGCCGCACCGATCAGGGTATCAGCCTGGCTGGCCGAGGGCTGACATCCAGAACTTATAATTTCAGAAGCGTGGCTCAACAACTGACTGGATGTATAAACCTATAAATCTGCAATCGTGTATCCTAAATGTTGTTGGTGTTGTCTGTGTGTGTGCATTATTAGAGGGTACAAAGGGGCGTGGAGGGAGCTAATGATTACCCAGTTTACAGAGAAAGTGAGCTGACCACTGTGCAGCAACTGACCCCCCTACCACTCTGTAAAATTCACTAACCAAAATCCTTTGTTTTCTTTTTTGCTTGCATAAAGGTATAAGTAAGCAGGACAAAAATAAAAATCAATACCTAAAATAAAAAATTAATTACTGAAGATGCTAATAAGGGTGTAAATGTTGAAACTTAACGTAATAGGACAGCTGTTATAAATCTGTATTAGAATCAAGTCCCTGCTTTAAAGCCTCTAATGACAATGGATCCAATAGGGTAATATATAGGATTTAATTTCCTGACAGAAAGAGTAGAAGACAGTGTCAACAGGGCAGGATTAATTCTTCGAGGGCCCCTAGGCATCCAAGTACACTGGGCCCCTCTGGCCCTGCCCCAACCATGCCCCGCCCATGTATCACCCCCATTTATCTGTTTTCTTATTTACTTCTTTATTTTCACTTGTATTTCTTTTTTCTTTTCTTTTTTTAATTCAAAACAAAGAATAGCATACCAGTGCACAGTTTTTCTTCTATGCAATCCCCAAACATCTCTGAACAAATCCCCCTTCCTTCTCTTCCCACCTACTTACCCTTTCCATGCATATATAAAAGTGTTCAAATATTTGTAAAGCAGTAATACTATCTGAAACATAAGTCTATATTAATAACCAAGTTTACAAAGCCTCTCAACTGCCTCTGTATCAACCAACTGTAACCCATATGTATGCATAAACAACCAAATCTAACTCCTATAGTATATTCCACTCCATGTATGTTAACTTGTAACGAAACAACAAAGCAAGCAGTCCACCAAAGAATCCAACGTGGAACAAAAGAAGATCGGCAGACAATAAGGAGATTCAAATCAGGTGCTCCCAAGAACCATATGCCCGATGCCTTTAGCCAAACAAAGCTAGTCAACGCTAACAGAAAACCATATCTTTCATACACACAGAATAATAATAACTTTATTTTTCTATACCTCCATAATCAAATACCCTCACCCAATATGGAATAAGTAATCACAAACTAAAAATAGAAATATGTAGATAAAGGTTAAACTGAACCACCAAGAAGCCAAACTACATACAGTGAAAAACCACAAAAACAATGTCATATAGCCCCCTAATACTCTTCAAAATATACATATAGCAGATGTACATTTGAAGAAACTGACAAACAATCACCAGTTTACAAATTAACAAATAGAAATAAAACAAAAATTGAAAATAAGAATATACCATTTTATTGGACTAATTCCTTTTTCAATTAACTTTCAGAGGCCATAGCCTCCTTCTTCAGGTCAATATAGTATACTGCTGTTACATTATACTGTCCTGACCTGAGAAAGGGGGTTTTGGTCTCTAAAAGTTAGTAAAAAAAAATATATAAAAATTAGTCCAATAAAAAGATTACCTTATATTCTAAATCAACAAAAAATCTTTTTTCTATCTTTTGTCATTTCTGCTTTAATCATCTTCATGGAAATAGTATCTGGCTGTGGTTCCCAGTGCCTTCAGCATCTCTCTTTTTGTCCTTGGTTGGGGACAGCAGCAGCAGCGCCGCTGTCCTGTCCTTCACGTGTCCCAAGGGAGGCCATCCTTCCCTTTCTCGCTCTCTCTCACTCCCCTCCCCCGGGCTACCTGTTGGTGGCTTCCTCTGACCGGCGCGCCTACCGGAAACGTGAAGTTACACCGGAGGGTGGGCAGGGCAATTGGATGCACTGGCTCGAGCCTGCCATGAGGTTTGTCTCGCCTTCTGAGCCACGAGTGAGGTTGGGACTCGGTGGCCTAACATTGGCTAACGGCTGCGGAGAGACGAGGAGCACGAGGTAGTTAACCAGAAAAAACGAAGAGAGAAGCCGCGGGACCTTTCCTCTTGCCTGCATCGCTCTTCCTATAAGCTCCGCCGGTCTCAGTCCTGCCTCTCAAAAACAGGAAGTCACTTTAGAGGGGGGCGGGATCAAGATCGGCAGAGCCTATAGCGATGCAGGCAAGAGAAAAAGTCCCACGGCTTCTGTCTTCGTTTTAGCTGTACCGTAGCCGAAGGCAGGGCTGATGGCAGCTAAGTGAGCTGCCTGGATCGCGGGGCCCCCTTGAGCTGTGGGGCCTAGGGCAGCCGATCTGTTTGCCACCTCCTAATGCCAGCCCTGGGGCCCTCTTGACTATTTCGGGCCCTAGGCATGTGCCTCTTGGGCCTATCCTTTAATCCGGCCCCGAGTGTCAACAACTTTTTATCCCCTGGATTCTCCCAGGTACTATTTCTTTATGTACGAGGGGTCACTGAAAAGTTCTCAGCCCATCCAAGAAGGGAATGATGTGGAACTATGAAACTTACAAGTTATTCCACACTTTTCATTTCATTTCATAACATTGAAATGAAAAGTGTCAAGAAAAGTGTGGAATAACTTGTATGCTTCATGGCTCCACATCATTCTCTTCTTGGTTGGTCTGAGAACTTTTCAGCGGCCCCTTGTATTGTGATGTCATAATGCCTCATTCTACCAACGCCTAAGAGCCAACCTCACTGGTGATGTCACAATGGCTTGGTTTCCCTATATTTGTGCCCATTTACTAGATGCATTTGCCTCATTGAAATGAAGTGTCAAAAGAAGTGTGGAATAATTTGCAAGTTTCATGGCTCTACGTCATTCTCTTCTTGGTTGGGCTGAGACGTACAGTATAGAAAAACTATTTATTTATTTATTTTTATTTCATCAATTTTCTACATACATAGTAGAAGGCTAGCAACAAGGTTACAAATTCACATGTATGGCAGCAGTATCCTTGGCAAGCCCGAGGCTATGGAACTCAATGAAAAGGACACTAACCCCCTCTTCTACGAAACTGTGATAGCAGTTTCTAGCGAGGGGAGCCATGCTGAATGGTCCACGCTGCTCCTGACGCTCATGGGAACTCAATGAGTGTCAGGAGCAGCGCGGGCCATTCAACGCAGCTCTCTGCGCTAGAAACTGCTATATTTAAAGGAAGCAGATTTTAATATGTATTGATGAATGAATGAATGGAGTTTGTTTTATTTTATGTATGTAATAATTTGTTACCCACTTAGTAGATAAGTGAGATAGAAATTTTTAAAATTAATTCATTAATTAAATAAATAACTTTTCACCAGCCCCTCGTACTTCTAGTTTTGATGGTATTTTGCCATTTCCACGATTTCTGTTAAGAATGACCTATGCAGGTGTGCAATCAATAAAAAATACATAACCATTCATCTACCCAAAAAAATCAAACCCCAGAATCAATAAAAGATATGCATAGACACAGGGATGTGCTTTGAAAACATTTTTGGTTGTTATGTTATGGAATACAGGTTTTTCTATTCTGCCATTACCTAATTAGTTCTAGGACAGATAACAAAAGCAGAAATACCAGACTAACTTGTCTGAGAATTACAAAATTAGACAAGAAAACCTTATACTACAATAATTGAACCCAAATAAATTCAGTCATGTTGAAAACAAAAAAAATATATTTTTTTAAAGTTTCCTGAATCAAAGGTAATGCCCACAAAAACATAGTCCCAATAGAAGTTGGTTGAAAGAAGAGCGACCAAGATGATAAAGGGGATGGAATGCCTCTCGTATGAGGAAAGGATAAAAAGGTTAGGGCTCTTCAGCTTGGAAAAGAGACAGCTAAGGGGAGATATGATTGAAGTCTACAAAATTCTGAGTGGAGTAGAACGGGTATAAGTGGATTGATTTTCCCTAAGTCAAAAATTACAAAGAGTAGGGGACACTCAATGAAGTTACAGGGAAATACTTTTAAAACCAATAGGAGGAAATATTTTTTCACTCAGAGAATAGTTAAGCTCTGGAATGTGTTGCCAGAGGTTGTGGTAAGAGCGGATAGTGTAGCTGGTTTTAAGAAAGATTTGAACAATTTCCTGGAGGAAAAGTCCATAGTCTGTTATTGAGAAAGACATGGGGAAACCACTGCTTGCCCTGTATCGTAGCATGAAATGTTGCTACTCTTTGGGTTTTGGCCAGGTACTAATGGTCTGGATTGAGCTACTGGATATGATGGACCATTGGTCTGACCCAGTATTGAATGGACAAGGAAAATTGTCGAATGGATTTTACTTTTTAACTGTAGAAATTTCAATTGGAAAGAGTTTCTCATTTAATACTTAGAGAGAGGATTTTGCAATAAGGATGCTAGATTAATCAGATTACTAAGAACGTTACCTGCTAAGATCTTAAAAACTAACTCCTAGTTTAAATTTTAGTCTAGCTTCCAAAGGTAACCAATGAAGTTTGTTATAATAAGGTTGTAAGTACTCGATTTTCCATAAGCTAAATATTAGTCTTACAGTGAATTTTGAACCAATAGCAATCGATTGATAAGAGATTTTTAGAACACATTATTAGTATTAAATTACAATAATCTATTCTGGACAGAAACAAAGACTGCAATAAAATCCTAAAAGGTTCAATCTCAAAATATTTCCTTATGGATCTCAATTTTCTCATTATCAGATAACATTTTTGACCATATATTGTACATGGTGACACAGGAACAAATTATTACCTACCTGAATCGGTAGCATGGAATATTGCTACTCTTTGGGTTTTGACCAGGTATTAGAGACCTGGATTGGCCACCATGAGAACGGGCTACTGGACTTGATGGACCATTGGTTTGACCCAATAAGGCTAGTCCAGGGGTAGGCAATTCCAGTCCTTGAGAGCCGGAGCCAGGTCAAGTTTTCAGGATATCCACAATAAATATGCATGAGATAGGCAGTGCATGCAAATCCATCTCATACATATTCATTGTAGATATCCTGAAAACCTGACCTGGCTCTGGTGCTGACTCTTGAGGACCGGAATTGCCTACCCCTGGGCTAGTCTTATGTTCTTATTTCTACTCCCAAAATTCTCAAATATAATGCCAAAGGAAAATTATTCCTATAGACAGAAATGGTTGTAACATATCTTGAATCCTTTTGGGGACTTAACCACAGATTTTGTTTTATTTTTGTTCAGTTTAAGTTGCTGTATGGAAATCCAATTTTCAATACTATTAAAGCAAATCTTTATATTGGAAATATCTACTAAGAATAAAGATACTGGCAATATCACTGTAATATCATGAGCATATGTTGAATCCCCCCATGATCCAAAGTAATACCTAAAGATTGCATAAGTATGTTAAATAGCGAGGGAGAGAGTGGGGAACCTTTTGGTACTGCACTCAGAGGACACCAACTATCTAAACATTTGTTGTCCTTTTCTACAATATAATGCCATTCAATGAAAAACCTCTGGAATCACGATAAAACTGAACCATATATGCCAAAATGATTAAGAATCTCCACCATTCAATCAAAATCTACTAAATCAAAAGCACTGCTTAGATTGAACTGAATCACAATGACACAATGTCCCATACACATTCATTCCTTTCCACATGCAATCAATGCAGAGACCATCCTCTATAATAAAACCCTAAGCGCACTCGCACACTTAGGAGACTGTGATCCCTGACAGTGTGCTGTGTCCTTCCATGGCCGTATTCTATTTGTGGCGCGCAGTGGCTTGAGGCGCATGCACCGGCTTGCACCAGCTGTCGATGCATGCAGTCATTTAAGCGGCAGTGGTGGTTTCACTCCTGATAGCTGGCGCCTAGAGGAACGGCTGGAGGGTTTCGTGCGGGTGCAGCGAAATGTCCCATGCTGGTAAAAATTTCCTGCTGGAAGGGGTGCTGCTGGACACGGGGTAGGTAAAAGGAAGGGAGGTCTACTGCTGGACAGGGGGATCAGGTAAGGGGTGTTGCTGGACAGGGGGGGAGGTCAAAGTTAGGGAGAAGGCCTACTGCTGGACAGGGGGTAGGTACAAGGAAGGGAGAAGGTCTACTGCTGGACAGGGGGATCAGGTAAGGAGTGCTGCTGGACAAAGGGGGAGGTCAAAGTTAGGGAGAAGGCCTACTGCTGAACAGGGGGAGCAGGGAAGAGGTGCTGCTGGATAGGAGGAAGTAAAACAAAGGGAGAAGGCCTGCTGCTGGACAGGGGGAGCAGGGAAGAGGTGCTGCTGGACACGGGGGAGGTATAAGGAAGGGAGAAGAGCTACTGTTAGACAGGGGGAGCAGGAAAGGGGTGGTGGTGGATAGCCGAGGAAAGAGAGAGACAGAAAGAAAGAAACATAGACAGACAGCGGCCAAGGAGAAAGAGAGAGAGAGAGAGAAAAAGAAAGAAAGACAGACAGATAGAAAGCGGCCAAGGAGAGAGAGAAAACAAGAAAGAAAGACAGACACACACATCTATTCTAGCACCCGTTAATGTAACGGGCCTTAAAGACTAGTAGAAACATAAAAAAATGAAGATAGATAAAGACCATATGGCCTATCTAGTCTGCCTAACCATTACCATCTACTATCCCTTCCTCTGCCTTAGAGATCCAACGTACTTGTCCCAAGCTTTCTTGGATTTAGATACACCTTTTGGGACAAATTCTGTAAAGGACTTCTGAAAGTTAGGCGTCCAGCGGGAGAATGCTGGGCGTAATTCTATAATGCATAGATGTACTATAGAGAATCGCACTCAGCGTTGTTAAGCTAGTCTGGATGTGTCTAAATAGTTAGATTTCCTTTACAGAATCAACTTTTAGGCGTCACAAAGACATCTTCATACCGTCTATAACGTTATTGTGTTTTAGTGTTATGACATCATTAGAATGGTGATTTTATGCTGTTACTCATTAAAAATGTATGTAGTGAAATACTGGCACCATTACAGTATTATATTTTATTTATTTATCTTTTAATCCTTTTTTTTTTTTTAAATTTCTCTTCTGTTATAGCGAACAGTGAGGGATTTGAACCAACAATGTCAGGGTACGAAAGCTGTAGCTCTAACCACTGTGCCACACAGTCAGCCAATAAAACCCCTGTCAATTCTAAAACTAGGTCTTTTGGGTTTTAGTTCTGGAGGTTCTGGAGGTGAACAAGGCTTTTATTTTTGAGCTAAACAGGACTCCAGGTTGATATTAAGGTCAAAATATGTTTAATAATGCATTACTCAAGCAAAAAAAAATATATTGCATACTAAACCTCATTTCCAAAAGGCTAAGAAAAGAAAAAGAGATATACTACTCACAATGGCTGTGCTTCAGAGCAAGTGGACGTGTCTGATGCACAAATCTTGACATCATCAATATGCACCTAGATGACAGTGTCACTAAAAAATAGGAATATGTGCTGGGGTATCTAACCATACTTGGGATTTGAACCCATGATCTTCGGAAGATGGAAGCAGGGTCTTTAACTACTAACCAACAGACGCTTTCTTTTAAACAGGGGTTCGTGCTATGTAAGATGATACCTTAGGAGATCATAACTATCTCAGGGTAAAAATAAGTTTCCCTCTGGACCCTGGAAAGGGCAGAGTGCAAATGTAAATGACAAAGTCCACAATCCATACTCTCTTATGAGACCAAAAAGAAGCTAGGTACTAGGGGGGGGGATTTGAACCCATGACCTGTAGAAGATGGAAGAAGTGCCTTTAATCACTGAGCCACTTGCTCTGAAACACAGCCATTGTGAGTAGTGTATCTCTTTTTCTTTTCTTAACCTTTTGGAAATGAGGTTTAGTATGCAATATACAGCATATATATATATTTCATGTGCTTTGCTTGAGTAATGCATTATTACACATCTTTTTCTATTACTGTATTATCAAATAGGAGTCCTCTTTACCCCCAAAATAGAAGTTTAGTAAGCAATATATATATTTGTTTCATGTGCTTTGCTTATGTAATACATTATTAAACACTAGTGTTTAAGCCCTTTACATTAATGGGTGTCTGTCTTTCTTTCTTTCTGTCTCTCTCCCTGCCTGCTGTCTTTCTGTGTGTCTGTCTTTCGTTCTAATGCGCTGCCTGCCTGCCTGTCTTTCTGTCTCTCCATGGCCCCCTTCTGTCTCCCCTCCCTCAAAGCAAACCAATATTGCTCCCAGGCCCCCTTTCCCTCAACATCCCATCCACTTCCCTGTGCAGCAGTAGCAGCATTTCCCTCCCACCCTTCCCTGTGCAGCAGCAGCATTTCCTGCCCTTCCCTGTGCAGCAGCAGCAGAATTTCCCCCCCCCCCACACACATACACTACCCTGTGCAGCAGCAGCATTTCCCGGCCTTCCCTGTGCAGAAGCAGCATTTCCCGGCCTTCCTTGTGCAGAAGCAGCATTTCCCCCACACACACACACTTCCCTGTGCAGCAGCAGCATTTCCCCCACACACACACACTTCCCTGTGCAGCAGCAGCATTTTCCGGCCTTCCCTGTGCAGCAGCAGTATTTCCCGCCACCCCTTCCCAGCCACCGCGTTTAAATTCTGTGAAAAGCGCTGCACTGCGCTACCGCTGGCTTTGGCGTCTTCTATCCACTGCGGCCAACCCTAGCAGAAACAGGAAGTAGTCAGAGAGGGCAGGCCACAGTGGACAGAAGATGGCAAGGCCAGCGTTAGCACGGTGCAGCGCTTTTCTCTGATTTTAAAAGCGGGTGAGCCAGCGAGAAGGAGGAGGCTTTGGCGGTGGTGGTTTTGGCGGTGAGTGAGGGTGGGAGGGGGGAGTCACTGGCTGTGCTGTGTTTCTCCACTTTGTCTGGCCGCTGCATATGCACTCCTGCTGGCCACGGACCTACTGATCACAGATCAGAGATCACGGAAGCACGTAGGTAAGTGCGCATGTGCGGCTAGGGTTTTATTATATAGGATAGTTTGACCTTTATATCAAACAGGAGTCCTCTTTAGCCCAAAAATTAAAGCTCTGTTCACCTATATGTGGACGCCTCTGGCACTGACACCTAACTCATGTCCACCTAACTCGCGTCTACCTAGCGCCCAGCTCACACTCAAAAGTAGACCTGTTTTTTTGCAACACCTACATTTTAGGCTTTAGGTAGGTGCGTTAGCACGCTCAGCAGCATGAGATTCTGTAAAAGGACATCTATACCAAAGCCACGCCCATGCTTATCCTGTTAGGCATGACTTTTTCCCGATGTATGTCCATAGAATTGTGGACGTCTATCTTGAGAATCGCGTCCAGCATTTGGACGTCTAAGTTCCAATTAATGCTTGTTAAAGTCATTAATTGAGCTTATTATCCACTTTATGTGGATGCCTAAGTAGATGGATGTCCATGTTGTGGACGCCTAAAGTTAGACATCCTTTACAGAATTTGCCCCCTTGTCTCCACCAGGAGGCAGTTCCAAGCATTTACCTCTTTCCTTGAAAAAGTATTTTCTAAAGTTACTTCTGAATCTATCCCCTTTCACCTTCATTCTATGCCCCCCTCATTTCAGTTTCCTTTCAATTGAAAGACTCGCTTTATCTGCATTTATGCCACATAGTTATTTAAATGTCTCTATCAAATCTCCCCTCTCTCGCCTTTCCTCCAAAGTATACAGATTGAGATCTTTGAAGAAGATCACTGTCCTTTTAGTTGCTTTCTTCTGGATAGACTCCATCTTGTTTATATCTTATTTAAAGATGTGGTCTCCAGAATTGTACACAATATTCTAAATGAGGTCTCACCAGAGTCTTATACAGGGGCATCAATACCTTCTTTTTCCTACTGGGCATACCTCTTCTTATGCACCCTAGCATCCTTCTAGCTTTCACCATTGCATTTCCTACCTTTTGGCCACCTTAAGATCATCACATAATATCATACCCAAGTCCCGCTCCTTGCATTTCTTAGCATTGAAAACTGCCAAATTCTGGACCATTCCTCAAACTTTGTTAGGTCCTTCCTCATGTAATCCACACCATCAGTTTACTAATAAAACAAAGATGCCCCAAGTGCATATCCCTTACAGACATATTGGAAACTCCCTCACTTAAAACATCTACTCTCTGCAAGCTTTATTACTCTCTCACTTTCAGTGTTGTAGACACACAAACCCCATCCCCCACATCAACCTATTTTTTCATCTACCCTCTTACTAAGGGCCGCTGCAGAAAACCTGCATTAGAGACATGCATTGATGCTTAGGAGGGGAATTCTATAAATGACCCTCAAAAACGGGCATTGGAAAAGTTCAGTGCTATTCTGTAAAGGGCATGCTTATCACTGGTTTCCATGTCAAACTCTGAGTGCCAGAGTTCCGCCTGCTAAAATCTGGTGCCCAGTTTGGGCATGGAGGCCCATTATTCTATGGAGACACTGAAGAAAAAGCCGAAAGGGAAACTTCATGACGGAAACACCAGAGCAAACAAAAGAGTCAAGGCAGAGATGTCCACAGCCAAAGTCCGGATCAACCAAAACAGTCTTTATTGATGCCAGCAAATGTAGGTGCCAAAGCAATTGATGACAGCAAATGTAGAATCGACACTGACAGTGTTTCGGCTAAAATAGCCTTTGTCAAGAGTCTATTTTGTAATAGTCTGGTGATCAAATGTGTGTACTTGTATCTTCAGTGGTTTCTGTACTCAGCTGTTTATCTTTGTTCAACATTTTCAGTATTTTCACCAACTTGTTGACGCTTTGGCACCTACATTGGCTGTAATAGAAACATGATGGCAGATAAAGCCCAAATGGCCCATCTAGTCTGCCCATCTGCAGTAACCATTAACTCTTTCTCTCTCTGAGAGATTCCACGTGCCTATCCCAGGCCCTTTTGAATTCAGACACAGTCTCTGTCTCCACCACCTCTTCTGGGATACTGTTCCATGCATCTTCCACCCTTTCTGTAAAAAGGTATTTCCTTAGATTACTCCGGAGCCTATCACTTCTTAACTTCATCCTATGCTCTCTCATTGCAGAGTTTCCTTTCAAATTAAAAGAGACTCGACCCATGTGCATTTACATTACGTAGGTATTTAAATGTCTCTATCATATCTCCCCTCTCCCGCCTTTCCTCCAAAGTATACAGATTGAGATCTTTAAGTCTGTCCCCATACACCTTATGATGAAGCCCCCATTTCATTTTAGTAGCCTTCCTCTGGACTGACTCTATCCTTTTTATATCTTTTTGAGCATTGTACACAATATTCTAAATGAGGTCTCACCAAAGCCTTTTACAGGGGCATCAATACCTCCTTTTTCCTACTAGCCATACCTCTTCCTATGCAACTTAGCATCCTTCTAGCTTTCACCGTCACCTTTTCAACCTGTTTGACCACCTTAAGATCATTACATGCAATCACACCCAAGTCCCACTCTTCTGTCGTGCACATAAGCTCTTCACTCCCTAATCTGTACCATTCTCTCAGGTTTTTACAGCCCAAATGCATGACTGTTTTGGTTGATCCAGACTTTGGCAATGGACATCTCTGCCTTACAACTCTTTTGTTGGCCCATTATTCTATAACACAAGAGTGCAACTTTTTGGAACACCCATGACCCCCCCATGGCCATATAGCCTTTGGGGTTGCACCTATAAAAATCATTCCGGCTGTGTGTCAATCACACTTAGGCACCGTTTACAGAATTGCGGCTACATTTTAGGCGAGGCTACTTTTCAGGAACCTAAGCTTTTGGAGAATCATGCTTTGCGGTGCCTAAGTCATGTTCTGCCCATAGAAATGCTCACATAGACATTAAGCGCTGCTAAGTGTGATTCTCCAAAAGCTTTTATAGAATTGAATAAGCGCCTATCCTCCAATTAAAATTTCTTTTTAGCAATTATTGAGCCTATTAAGGGTATTTTGCCAATTAAGTACCTAAATGCCCTTACCTTTGGGCGCCCTTTAGAGAATCTGACCCTCAGTGTTATAGAATAGTGTACGGCCAGAGGCACATGCAAATTCTAATTGGTGCCAATTAATGTCAATAATTGACTATTAGTATCCAGTGATCAATGATTAACAGTTCATTAGTCAATTAATCTGTGCATGCATCTCACCAGTGTACTCCATACTGGGAGCCATAAATAGAAGCTGGGGGTTCGCGCAAGGCTTCCCACTTCCTAATACAAGAGCAAGGTTTTGCTCCCCCTAAAGCAGGGGTGTCAAAATCCCTCCTCCAGGGCCACAATCCAGTCAGGTTTTCAGGATTTCCCCAATGAATATGCATGAGATCTGTTAGCAAACAATGAAATCAGTTCATGCAAATAGATGTCAAACATATTGATTGGGGAAATCCTGAAAACCCGACTGGATTGCAGTCCTTGAGGAGGGCCATTGACACCCCTGCCATAAAGTAAGCAAATTGTATACATATAGCCCTGGCGCAATAATGTGCACTAACATGAGTGTAAACTAGCAGCAGCTATATCTTGCACACAAGTTGGCACCTGGAATTGTGTGCACATATGTCTGTATGGGTTGGAATGCTATTCTGTGCATACAATTTTTTTGATACCAATTTATGTGCAGAATAACATTTCAGCAGATGTACTGATACATGAATACAAATGTACAGTGGCGTAAGGGTGAGCAGCGCTCTGGGCGGTGGCACCCCTCTCCGTCCCTCTGCCGCATGCGCTCCTCCTTCCCCTGTACCTTTTTAACTTCTCCGGTGTGAGCAGCATGCCCACGTTGGTGTCAGCTCGCATTTTGACATCACTTCCTAGGCGCGAGTCCCAGAAATGACAGAGCGCTGATGCTGACACGGGCAGGAACCTCGCCCTGGGGCAGTAAAAAAAAGGGAAGGCAAGGGGCATGCAGCAAGGAGAGGAGCGGGGGTTGGGAGTGGGGTGGAGAGGAGGAGGGGTGTTACGCCCTTAGGAAGACTGCGCCCACCCTGCACTCCCCTTATTACACCACTGCAAATACAGATTTCAATATGACTTTTTGTGCTCAGTTCTCTGAACACAGGCAATTCTCAAAAGACCAGCACTTTTCTTTTTGTACAAACAGCCCCCCCCCCCAATCTTTATAGAACCCAGAAGAAAGAGGCATGAAATCCTTACTAACGCTGACCACAGAATGAGCTAAGGGCTCCTGTTACAAAACCATGGTAGCGATTCCTCTGCGGCACACGCACCAAAGCCTGTTCAATTCCTATGGGCTTCGGTGCATTTGTTGCAGGAGAATTGCTATGGTAGCTTTGTAAAAGGGACCCTAACTTTATGCCTCCTCAAAACCTGCAATAAAGCCCGGGGGGGGGGGTGTCTTTGAATTCTGAATTGTTCTTGGCTTTAACAAGTACTGAATTAAGACAACATTGAGCCGTTGATAAGGAAAAACTTTTTAAATACTTCAAAAATATTAGAAAAAATTAGAGGATTTTTGGACTAACGAATGACATATGTTATGCCCCTTTTAAGAACTGCTTTGCAGCAGAGATGAGTGTTTCGGGGGTCCTTTTCCTCTAAATAAATGTAGGCAGGGAGAGAGAGAGAAAATAATGGTGAGAAATACTGTAGTAAACTAGATGTGAACTCTTATCATCTAACCCAGTTGTTTTGTCTGGTCAGCTGATGCGCAAAATTAATCTTTGCATAGTGCACCCACACAATTGCACACTACTGCTGAGCTAATCAGTTTGTACAGCCTAGCACAACCAAGCATATCGGCCCCCAACAGTTTTGTTCCAATCTAATTTCCATAGGCGTGGGGCCATCATTTTAAAAAGTCTATAGTGTTGGATTTCCTCTACTTTATCAACAAGAAATGGATGACTCTATTGCCAGGGCTGAGATGGGAGTTGAAGGGTTAGAAGAGGAAGTGGCTGCCTGGGCTTCCTGTCTAAAGGATGGGGGTGGGGCTCCATCACCAGGGGGGGAGGGGGCATTGAATGATTGCACAAGACTCTGCTCCTATCACTTTACTGGCCAGCAGCCTAATCTTAGGCGACAGAAAAAAAAAGCTCTCTGTGCCTGCTCCAGCGTCTCTCCCCTTTCAAGCATTGTACAGGAGCAGAGAGAGGGGTGAGTCTGGGGCAAACAGAGCACAAAGCAGAGCAAAGAAGAGTCCCTTCTTCCTTAATCTAATAATTCTGGCCTCTTATTTTTTCCATTTCTTCCAGTCTGTAGGGAATAGAATGAGAAGGGAAGAAGCCGGACAATAGAGCAAAAAAGAATTCAAATTGTGTCTGCATGCTTCTAATTTATGGTCACTTATTCTACATTTGATGAGGGTGTGTGCTCTGGTGTGACCGAGGCAAGATATTCTGCTAGCAGATAGTTCCTCTGTTTTGGGTTTCTCAGATGATGTTTTAGGGCTTGATAGAGTTGCCTATTCATATACAATTGTTGCTGATCAAGTTTTGGGAGAGGAAGTTACTATTGTTTAAATACTGTAGGTCAGGGCCACATTTCAAGCGGGGGCATATATAGGAAAGGGAGGAACTGGTTCTCTGCTGCTCTCCAAATTGTCCCTGCCCACATCCCCCTCACCTTTTGCTGCTTCTCCTGTATAGTGGCTGCTCCCCAAACAGCAGCTCCTATACCAAAATTCAGTTTAGGGTCTGTAAGCACTCCCATACTGTCAGGTGTTCCACCCCCTCCCCTCCCATGGCTTCCTGTTACCATACAAACCTGTGTGACCGGGGAGAGGGACACAGGATCTGTTGGTGTGGGAGTCTCACAAGACCCATGCAGAATCCTGATGGTGCGGTCTGTGGCCAGTGGGATTAGAGCAGAGTGGTAGAAAACAGGGAAATTTGGTTCAAATCCCACTGCTAAATCTAACAGTCCCCTTCCTTCAGGCCCAGAGTGAGGGATACCAATGGCCGCCCTAGACACTCTAGCTTTATCAAAATTTGGCACCAGACAGAGGCAGTTGTATATGTCTAAATCCAGGCCTGGGCAGGGTACTGGGGAGGAATTGAAGGTGGGATCTAAGGCAAAGAGTGAAGGGGGGGATAGAATAAGGACGATACAGGGGAAGGACTGGACAAGAATAGAAAGGAAAAGAGAGGAGGACAGTGCTGCAGCCAGGATAGCTGTTAATGGAAAAAGTGTTCTGTGGGAAGGATACCCACTCGGGATTATTTAATTCTGAATAACTGCCCTGGATGCATTGCAGACACTTATTATTAATGAAAACCTCGCTAAGCATTTAGTTGTTGATTTCAAAATGTGTCGTGATGACTGTCACTTTTGTTTGCTGCTAGTTCTAGGCCCCTCCTGTGATGTTTATGTATGTCATATCTGCGTGTATGGAATTACTTGAGAGCACCTAGTATCGCTAGATGTGCCCGTCCATCATAGTATGTGTTGTAGGGCATACATGTGAATATGCAACTGTTGGAATTATACTAGTGCTCATAATAAAGCTCTTTTGAAAACAGAATTCCAAAATCTGATTTTTTTTTTTTTTTTTTAAAGTGATCTCAACAGGCCCCTATCCCACAATTTTAAAGGCACAAAGAGTCAAAATAAGCAGCAAGACAACACACTGAAGACCCCTTTACTTTGTACTGTAAAAAGAGTAAACTTTATTTTTATTTTTCTTATTCTTTTGGCTTATACTGTAGTAATAATGTCTTTGAAGATCAGTGGCAGCCACCATGCGCTTTCTAAGAGTACGCTACTGATCTTCATTACTGGGTCTTTTACATAGTTTATAATTCATTGCAATTAAAAAAAGAAAATAGAACAATTTAAGTGTGGCTTTTCTGTATCATCCTTTTCTTTTTGAGGGGACTATCAAGTTTCCTTCTGCTCCTTTGGGCTTCCAACTCAATGATAACCAGCCTCAGCTGGGCTACAGTAAGTTACAGTAAGCTTTCATTTGCAACTACATAGGCCCTGACATCCCATTTTATTAATCCCTTGCCCCCATCTATCCTGACTTTGGCCACTAGGTGTCATCACTGTGCAATGGTGCACTCTCTACTGGCCCAAGGAGCAGAAGTTAGGCTTGAGAATAACCTTGCCTTCCACATGGCAGTGTACAATGGGGATGCACTGTAAATTCATTTGAAACAACATAGGAAATGTTATTTCATATCGCTTTTGACCCAACACAATAGGATAAAAACCCAGATATTTTCCCTGTGTCAAGTACACACTATCAATAGGCATACTCTTGAACAGTGTGTGCTCTTGATCAACAGTGCATGCTATAAATGACATTGCCTCTTTAAAAATCCCTAAAAACTAAAGAAAATAAGAAGTCCAATAAAAGACACAGGAAACTTGACAAAGTAAACATTTTGGTCTGCACACCCCTGGTGTACATACAGCACTGCCACCGAGCCAACAGGTCAGTCCCTTGGTCATATTTTGTTTCAGAAATTATCCCATTCCTTTAAGCCAAGCTGATTCTGAGTTTTTAATCTACACTTTTATTGGATAATGAAGGCGAATATCCACAGGGGGATTAAAACAAAAAGCCAACAAAATAAATGTCTAACAAAAGAGAGAGACAACATTGCTAATGTTTGCTCTCATGGCTTGGATTTACAACTCTTGCAAAGAGTAGCCCATGAAATTGTGAGTTAGAGGAAGGCTACCTGGAATTTTTCCAAGGCACAAACCTTTTTTTCATTTTTTTTTTTTTTGCCTTTGGCTACAGGTTTGAGTTGGCACTGGATTCTTTTGCACATTGGCTACCACATTAAGGAACCTTCATACCAACCCAGAGCAAAGTCCTCTCCAAAAGGCATCACTGGCAGGAACATTAAGGCTGCTGCTCCTCCCTCTGAGAGCTTTGAGGACTTCTTGCTATGTTAGGGATATGCAGCCACCCCTGAACTCCTTCCCTTGCCCTGCACAGTGCACACCCTCCAGGGAAAACACACATATGCGAGACAGTAGTTCTCAATGCAGTAGAACTGTGTAAACTGCTGGTGACAAATTTCTCCCGGGAACCCTTTCCTGAAGTGAAAACAAGATCTTACAGGTACGTAGGTGGGTTATAGATGAACAGTAGAAAGGGGATATCGTCACAGACAGGTTACAGTTAAAACAGACAGGAAGGGTAACTGCTCCTACAGACAATTAAGACAAATAACAGACAAGCAGAAAGAAAATGCTGGTAGATAAGAGTACTTAACAGATAACTGTGCATAGAGAGGTGAGAGAGAGGAAGAATGAGAGCTGGCTAAAACTAAGGATGTAAAGACTAGGAAAAAGAATGGAACCAAAGCAAAATTTGAATATCATTTTTGCACTTCAAAAAAGGTGAGGAGTGTTACCTGCACAGAGTGACAAGTATAACCTTAAAGGCATAGAGAGGTGTTACCTGCGTGCAGCAGCAAGCATGACTCTGGCCACTTTACTGGGCAAATTAGATGGACCATACTGGTCACTACCTGCTGTCTTTTACTGGTACTATGTTACTATATTATAAATTGCAAAAATCAAGCACCTGGGTCAGAAACAAAATTTCACTTAAAGACCAGAAAATAAAACCTACATACCGTAGATGTTTGAATGGTTAGCATGATAAATCTGAACCCTGAGGTACAATTGTTACCACACTGTGAGCTGTCTGAATTGGCTATGGAGAGATTCTTAGCTATTTATTCACGTTAGCATCACCAGTTATGTCCCCTCTCAGCTAAGCCCATGAGCAAATCGCTCATAAATTTTAGGATCATCGCTCACAGATTTTACATGGTCACCCACAAAAATACTTGGAAATCTGGAAAATTGTTGGTTTTTAGAACTTGTTGCTTACATGAAAAGTGTTGTTTGTTTGTGTTTTTAAGAACTTGTTGCTCACATGAGGAAAGATTTGCACGTACCCAGCCAATCCTTATAGGGCTCATCGATCACCAGGCCTTAGTCACTGCACAGAAATTTCAACAAGACAGCCCCCGCTGAAAACCTTACAAGTAGGACGTTTAGCCCAGTTCTTGCATAGAAGTGGTCATCTTTTATTGCACATCAGAATAAGAAAACAGAAATTTTAACGACCATTTGCAATAAAGCTCTTTTTTTTTTTTTTTCTCTGCCTGTCTTGGGATGTACATTGGCTCAAAGCATCTAAAATGTAAAAAATAAACAAATAGTTTCGGATAATTTAAAAAATAAAATCTAAAACATGACAATGGCAGAAGCCAGAAGCCATTCTATTAAATTTCTTGGTGTGTTTCCTTGTTTTCCTAGGGATTTTTAAAAATGTATTTACAAACAAAGAAAGCATGCCGCTAAAAGAAAATTATATATATTACACTATTTATAATATTCTCTTAAAAAGTTCAAATACTTTTCAACATAAACATTTTTGTGCTGTTTACAATGTAGCCTGTACATATGTATGTCACGCCTCACCTTTATTATTTATATATCATATCCTAACAAGAACTGGAAGGCAGAGGCAAGGGTCTAACAAGGTAGAAATGGCTCCTTATTCTGGTACAGTACAACAGTCCCACTGCTATTATCACATGGCACAGAGGTCAGGGGGCTTGATGCTTTCAATTGAACGTGAAATGACCATTACCTGGGCTGGAAAAGTGTGCAGCCAAAGTTTCTTTTTGTATGTGTGTTTCTATACACACAAATACCCATGTATATACAGAGACCCATGGACTAGCCTCCAAGTGGAGCTGACGGGGCAAAAACAGCATCAGAATTTTAGAGGTCATAGGACACATAAAGAGTAGCCTTAACAGAGGATGAGGGATGGTGAAGACTGAAGATGAGCTAGGGTCTGTGGTGCTGTAGCAGGGAGATATACTAGACAGGCTCAATGGTCATTCAGTCTACAGTTATATTTCTACAATTCTTTTACTTACTGCAATTGGTAATGGCACAGTGAGCTTCAGGCCTCCTCGTTCCTAAGATCTAGCCTTCTAGGCTCTGGTAAAACAAGTTTGAATTTAGCCAGCAAATCTCTTAAACAGCTGAGAAGGGGCATCAGAATTTCTTTTAGGTAAGGGGGGGGAGGGGGGGCAAAGAAAGTAAGCCCTGCCCTTCCTCTCTCAAGATCCCTAATTACCGAAGCCGGTTGGGATAGACAGTTGATTGGGCCATGACCTTTGAGGCTCACCCCATTTAACTGCCTATAGAGTGATGGGTCATAAAAGACCGTTTATTTAACCCCCTTCCACCTTGACAATTTCATTTGGCTTCAGAACATTAACCCCTCCCCCCCTCAATTTTACAAAGCCACAATAGTGACTGCCGCTGCGGTAACTTCCCTGAAGCCCATACAGATTTAAAGGGCTTCAGGGGTTTTGCTGTGCAGCTTTGTAAAAAGGGAAGAGGGGGTTAGTTTGGCGTTCTATCAGATTCATACTGGCCCAAGGAGCCAGTATGATATATAGTTTTCAAGTTTTACTAAATTTAAGCCTTTGAAAATATGGCCTAATATCAGGCCCTAAAAAGCTGCCCTACTCTGTGCCACTTATAAGCAATGCTGGGCATAATTGGCCCTGGACATGTCTGAGATCCCTAAGAAAGCTTTGCTTTATTAGATTCAGAAATGTCAGATAAGAGGGAAATAAGGATGTACAGCTTTGGTAAATTAAACTTCTGCTAGATCTTTAGGAAACCTTCTTGCTGTTGACTGATGCAAGAACAGCCTGGGATCTGTTCAAGTGCCTCACGCATGGGCAACAAAATCCAGCTTATAGACCTCCTAGGGCACACCCTTTCTTTCTTAACGTAGAGGGGAAATGACAAGAACAATGTCCGTTTTGTTTTTACCCCTCTCCAAACTAGCAGAGAGAAAACGGAACAGGGCTAGTTCTTAAGAATCTCAAAGTGGAGGGGAGGGACTGCATGGATGACAAAAAAGGTCACCCTTGCCAACCAGAAAATGATCCACATTAAAGCTGTGATTTGGTTTACCCCCCCACAAATGAACCACAGCAGCCCTTTAGCTCTCATCAGTGCCCCAAGCAATGATCCCATGGCAAAGTAATGGTGAACAGGAAATAGCACAGAGACAAGAATGCCCTAAGCCAGAACTGCACTTTGTACGATATACCCCCTCGTGCCCCAGCATTCACAGAGAGCGATTTTTGTACTCTCCCTTGTGCCCTGTGAGGCCGCACTGCTCGCACAGCCTTCAGGTCGGCCTTGCATGGAGATGCAAGGAAACCCATGCTGTGTTTAACAGTTTGATTTCTTAGCGATACTGTACCACAAGTTAGGCATTCTTGAGATTTATCATCTCCTTTAAGAAGACCCAAAGCAGCTTTCTGTTTGCTACATGTGCAGTGACTGCACAGAAAGTATTTACTAGATATCTAGATATACACCCATCATTGTCCTGTCCTACCCAATTTCCTTTAGGGAGAATGTACAAAAGATTTAGGAACTGGTAAGCAGGGTCATATTAGGATTTGAAATTTTTGGTCTCCAAATAGAGTGGACAGTAGTTCAGTGGAGTGCCACAGACTATATGGCTTGTGTGTGGCCCTGGGCTGGAGTAATTAGTGCCTTGTTGGCTATGGTTCTTCATGCATGGTTCCTGATCAGAGCATGCCAACATGCAAATTATTTCTATGCATTGAACGAGCAAAACTTTTTTTCTGGGTTTTTTGTTTTTTTTTTTACTTTTTTTTTATTTTTGTAAATCGGCCTGAGCAAGTCCCCACACCCCATCCCCTTCAGCCCTCCCAAATTAATTATAATAATAGTTTTCTGATTTCTCCTATTTTCTTACACCATGTGATGCCCATGTAGAAAATTCCTATGCAAATATATAACCAAATAAACTATGACAAGTGACATGGGCTAAATGTTAAGCTATTGTTTTTTCTTTCAGGATTCTTTTTTTTTTTGTCATTTAACTAATATAACAATGCAAACACCATTTTGCACAAACAAACCACCCCTTAAATTGGTATTTTCTGTTTTGTTTCAGGAATCAACAAGGAAAAAGTCAAATCACTGGGAAGCTTTGAAAATATATACTGATCCTAGCAGCGAGTTTCCTTTGTTTTGTTTTCCCCTAAATTGCATTGACTGATGTGGCACATGCAGTAACCACCTGCCCTTCACCAGTGCCCCCCAAATAACACCAACCCCCCCAAACATTACCAATATAAAAATGAATTGTTCATTACTGGGGGCTCCTTTACAGTCCTTTACAAACAGGTGGTAGGGCACTGCATTTGATGCAACACTGTTACACAGTAAGCTACGTTTGGTATAGATCTTCTGCTGTCTTCACAGCACCTCTGCGCTGATATCCATGTGAAGTCTGTAAACAATCTTGTTCAGCCTGCACACATGGTTTGTTTCAGTTTTTAACACTTGGATTCCCTGACATCTCTAGGCTTTCTTTCCCTCACCTGCTTCTCCTGGTCGGGCTTGGTCACGCTATCATAAGAAGGCAGGGAGGCAGTAGATGGAGTGCTCTCCTTTTTGTCTTGGTGGGCACCTCCATTCTCTAGCTTGTTGGGCTGCCTGTACACAAAGCCCCGCTCAGCCAGGTGGCGTCTGTAAGCCCGCTGGATAATGATGGCTGAAACTTCCTCCTGCTTGCGCCGCAGGGTGGTGGTTATAGGTTCGTAGGACACTTTGGAAGGGTTGGACGCCACAAATCTCTCTTCCATCTGCTGGCGCAGCATGTCTAGCTCCCCACTCTCACCCAAGACACGCTTGGTGAAGGCAAAGAGAATGTCCAAGCAATGAATGCGGCCACCACTCACCATGGGCAGGTCCATGGCAATGAGTTCAATAGTGTTGGGTTTAGGGACCCGAAGTGGATGCTCCAGGGCATCTGCAAAGTCTGAGAGCTTGGAGTACTCAATGAACTGGGTAGCATCTGGGTCAAACTTCTCCCAGATCTCATAGAACGTCTCAAAGTCGTCCTCACTCAGTGGCTCAGCACTCTCCTCTGTGGCCACACTAAAGTTCTCCAGAATTATGGCAATATACATGTTTACCACAATAAGGAAGGAGATAATGATGTAGCTGACAAAGAAAAAGATGCCCATCGAGGGATTGCCACAATCACCTTTCACATTGCTCCCCGGGTTCTCCTTCTCCATGTCGCAGTCTGGCGGTCGGTTTAGGATGGGCAGTAGCAGCCCATCCCAGCCGGCTGATGTAGTGATCTGAAAAAGACATATCATGCTGTTGCCGAAGGTTTCAAAGTTGAACATGTCATCAATCCCACCCTCTTTCTTCACATAGGCAAAGTTGGACATCCCAAACATGGAGAAGATAAACATGACCAGGAAGAGCAGCAGGCCAATGTTGAATAAGGCAGGCAAGGACATCATTAAGGCAAAAAGCAGGGTGCGGATTCCTTTGGCTCCCTTGATAAGACGCAGGACACGACCAATGCGGGCCAAGCGAATGACTCGGAACAGCGTAGGTGACACAAAGTATTTCTCAATGAGATCGGACAAGCACAGACCTAGGCAGGAGAACAATGCATGACATTGTGGTTAGATAGGAAAAAAACACATTTACTCAGTGAATGCAAATGGTTGAGCCCCTAGCTCTATAAGCTATGAACATGAATTTAGCCAAACCTGTTCTTTCATAGGCACTATATTTTTGAAGTTTTAAAAAAAACAACTCTTTGTTAAATTTATTTCCAAGGTATTTACCTGGATGCAAGGGTATTACTACTTTTGAAATGCTGCACTATACAACTTCTTTTTAAGCTAAAATTTGTCTTTAATCTCCAGGATGGTTCCAAAAGATCTGAAATACGAGGGATCTTCAAAATATTTCCACACTTTTATCATTTTAAACACTATTTATTAAATATCTTAAAAGCAAATTACATCAGTACCTGCAAGGTAAGCCGTTTGCCTGACTAGTCACATGATATTCTATGACACGCCCTCTTAACACTTCTTCTGCCCCAACCATTTCCCGCAAAAATATGAAAGTGTAGAAACCTTTTGAAGAACCCTTGTAGATGAGTTCCCCTATAATGATCTATATTGCTACATGATTTCCAGGATTACTAGGAGCATCCTCAGTTCTCGCCCTGTAGAAGACATCATAGTTTGATCAAAAACCAGACACATTTTTACATGTCCTTGGCTCCTAACAATTTTTAGATTTCCATCTATTTTGGCAAAGATTAGCAGGTAAGTCCCTGGAATTTACCATATTTCAGTTTGCTTTTTTTCCAGAATGATTGAAGTACGGTATATCTCCGGAACAATTTGTGTTAGGAATTAATGATCCTTAGCTTCCCAGTGGAGTTGGACAATTTGTAGGACACACATTATTGTTTTAAAACTGCTGTTAAAAAACAGTGCCCAAAATAGTTCCCCCCGGGATGGATTAATGAATAGGCCCAGTAGGCATGTGCCTAGGGTCTGAAACTGTTAGGGGGGGCCGCTGAAGGAGGATGACTCACCTTGCCATTTTTTTAAACAGCAACGGCTCCCCCCCCCAATCGGCATCGACGGCAATGGCTCCCTCCTGGCATCAACGGTAATGGGCCCCCCTTCGATGGCAACGTGGCCGGCTCTGTTACAGGAAGGTCCCGCAATGACTGCGTCTGCTGGTCCATCCCCCTCTGACGTCACTTTCTTGCTCTGGAAGAAGTGACGTCGGAGGGGGATGGACCGGCAGATGCAGTCATCGAAGGACCTTCCTGTAACAGATCGGGCTGCGCTGCCGTTAATGTGGGAGGGGGCCCCCGTTGGCATCAGCTGTTCTAATTCTGCTTTCAGGCTGCCTTTTGCAAAGGAGCTCAGAGGGCAGAGCCGGCAGCTGCAATGTTTGGAGGGGGAGAGAGAAAGGAGCATGGAAAGGTAGTGGAGGGAGAGAAAAGGGGCAGGGTGGTATGAAAGGGTTGGATGAGGAGAATCTACGGGATCCCCGACAACATGGATTTACTAAGGGGAGATCCTGCCAATCCAACCTGATCAGCTTCTTTGACTGGGTAACGGGGAAGCTGGATATTGGGGAGTCCCTGGACATCGTGTACCTGGACTTTAGCAAAGCATTTGATAGCGTACCACACCGCAGGTTACTGAGCAAGATGAGTTCTATAGGATTAGGTGACACATTGACGAAATGGGTTGGGAGCTGGCTTGGAGGTAGGCTCCAAAGGGTGGTGGTGAACGGCACCCCCTCCGAAATGACAGAGGTGATTAGTGGAGTACCACAGGGCTCAGTCTTGGGCCCAATCCTATTCAACATCTTTATAAGAGACTTGGCAGAAGGGCTTCGAGGTAAAATAACATTATTCGCCGATGACGCCAAACTGAGTAATGTAGTGGGCAAATGCACAACAGACGAAGATTCAGTGCCCGACAACATGATGCACGACCTACTCCTACTGGAGCGATGGTCTAGGACATGGCAACTCAACTTCAATGCCAAAAAATGCAAAGTTATGCACCTGGGCAGCCAGAATCCATGCAAGTCTTATACCCTTAATGGCGAGATCCTAGCAAAAACGGTAGCAGAACGAGACTTGGGGGTAATCATCAGTGAGGACATGAAGTCTGCCAATCAAGTGGAGCAGGCTTCGTCCAAGGCAAGACAAATCATGGGCTGCATACGAAGGGGTTTCGTCAGTCGTAAGGCGGAAGTCATTATGCCATTGTATAGATCCATGGTGAGGCCCCACCTGGAATACTGTGTGCAATTCTGGAGGCCGCATTATCGCAAGGATGTGCTGAGACTGGAGTCGGTGCAAAGAATGGCCACCCGGATGGTCTCGGGACTCAAGGATCTACCATACGAAAAACGGCTTGACAAATTACAGCTATACTCGCTCGAGGAGCGCAGAGAGAGGGGGGACATGATCGAGACGTTCAAGTATCTTACGGGCCACATCGAGGCGGAGGAAGATATCTTCTTTTTCAAGGGTCCCACGACAACAAGAGGGCATCCGTTGAAAATCAGGGGCGGGAAACTACGAGGTGACACCAGGAAATTCTTTTTCACTGAAAGAGTGGTTGATCGCTGGAATAGTCTTCCACTACAGGTGATTGAGGCCAGCAGCGTGCCTGATTTTAAGGCCAAATGGGATCGGCACATGGGATCTATTCACAGGGCAAAGGTAGGGGAGGGACATTAAGGTGGGCAGACTAGATGGGCCGTGGGCCCTTATCTGCCGTCTATTTCTATGTTTCTATGTTTCTATGTGAGAAGGATGGTATGGAAGGGTGGTGGAGGAAGAGAAAGGGGGCAGGGTGGTATGGAAGGGTGGTGGGAAGGATGGTATGGAAGGGCGGTGGGGCAGCGTGGTATGGAAGGGTGATGGAAAACTGCAACAATTTTTCCAATACTAAAGGATCATAAATCCAGTCTTGATGATGCCTCAAACTATCGCCCCATCGCTAATATTCCATTCTTAGTTAAACTAACAGAAAGATTAGTATTTGATCAGCTATCAGACTTTGTCAAATCAACCAATGTACTACACCCAAACCAGATAGGATTCAGGAAAAACCATAATACAGAGTATTCATTGATTGGACTGATTACAAATATACATTATCACCTTGATCACCATAAATCCGTCATCCTCTTTTCATTAGATCTATCAGCAGCATTTGATACAATCGATCATGCTTTACTTCTAGATAGATTAAAATCTATAGGTGTCTGTGACTAAATACTAGAATGGTTCACCTCATTTCTTTCCAATCGTTCATCCTTAGTCAGTTTCAATAACATGACATCAAAGGCCTATACACTCACTTATGGCATTCCCCAAGGATCCATTCTTTCCCCATTATTGTTTAATATTTTTCTATCACCCCTATTAAGCATATGTCAATCGATTGGCTTTACCACGTATACATATGCTGAGGACATTCAACTTTCATATCCCCTAAATACAGAGAATACAGAAGAAATAATTGAGATCAACAAAACTTGAGACAATTAAAGACTGGCTTAATACCAACAGGCTAGCTCTAAATATACAAAAAACAAAAGCATTGCTTTTCCCGTGGAAAAAGGAAATAAGTTTGAGTATCCCTTTTACTCTAAATAACATTCATCTGGATTTAGTAACTTCATTAAGAATACTAGGTGTCATCATTGATGATAAGCTCTCTTATCATGAACACATAAGTAATACCGTCAAATGTTGTTTCTATAGATTACGCATGATTCACTCAATCTCTAAATTTCTTGAGCCAAAATCAATAAACATTTTAATCCATTCCCTAGTCATTGCTAAACTTGATTACTGTAACTCATTAATAAACATCACACAAAAGGAAAAAAAAGCGTCTTCAAATAATACAAAATATAGCTGTCAAACTTATTCATAATGGTAATAAATATGACCATGTTATCCCATTTCTGATCAATTCACACTGGCTTCCAATAAATCACCTTATCACTTTTAAAATATTACTTTTAGTGTTTAAAACTTTATCTTCCAATGAACCACAATTTATCAATAGAATGCTTATTCCTTATAATACACCACGTTCCCTTCGATGTACTGTCCAAAAGCTCTTAGCAGTTCCTTCTTTGAAAGTCATCGGAACCAGAAGACATGACATGTTTTCGGTGATGGCCCCCCCAACTTTGGAATACTTTGCCCCAATACATTAAAGAGGAAAAGGATCTCAGCCATTTTAAAAATAATTAAAAAAGCTTCCTTTTTAAAGATGCTTTTAATCTTTAAATTATCCTTAAATGCTAAAGTAGTTACCTTCCAGGTTTATACTATTCCCTCCCTAATGTTTTTTCCATGGTTCTGTTTTCATTTTAAAGCATTGAATTGTAACTTTACCCCTCCACTCCTTGTGTATTAATCAGTTTGTAAACTTGTCGGTCCAACCTATTATTATTAATTTTAAATAGTATGTCTAAATGTATATTTATTTTATTCTGCTGTAACTCGCTTAGTAATTTGAATAGGCGATTTATCAAATCAAAATAAACCTTGAAACCTTGATGGAGGGAGAGAAAGGGGGCAGATGCTGATGGAATTGGTGTGCAAGGAAAGGGAAGAGAGACATAAGGGGGAAGGATACTGGATGCAATTGGGTTGGAAGGAAAGAAAGGGGGCAGATGCTGATAGAAGTGGGGGGAAGGTAGAGGATTGAGTGAAATGCCAGCCCACTGGGGTGTGGGAGAGGGAAGGGAAGGAAAAGACAGGAGAGAGATGCCAGACCATTGAAGGAGGGAAGGGAAGAAGATGGATGCCACACCAATGGGGGTGGAGGAGAGATAGAAGGGAGAGGCAGACAATTTCTGGAAGAGGCATAGAAAGAGAGGAGATGCCATATGGAAGAGGCAGAGAGAGGGCAGACAGTGGATGGAGGGAAGAGAATGATGAGAAAATGAGGAAAGCAGAAACCAGACAACAAAGGTAGAAAAAGCACAGTTACCGTAACAGGTGTTATCCAGGGACAGCAGGCAGCTATTCTCACATATGGGTGATGTCACCAACGGAGCCCCGATATGGAAGCCTCGCAAGCAGACTTGCTTGTAGAAACTAGAAGTTTTGAGTCAGCCGCACCGCGCATGCGTGAGTGCCTTCCCACCTAGCACAGGGCGCGTCTCCTCAGTTCAGATAGCTAGCAGAGAACCCAACCAGGAGAGGTGGGTAAGTATTAAAAAATTTATTCTCCTAAACTGCCAACACTCCCACCATCCCATTCTGGTTAGCTTGGAGGTCACCCATATGTGAGAATAGCTGCCTGCTGTCCCTGGATAACACCTGTTACAATAAGTAACTGTGCTTTATTCCAGGACAAGCAGGCAGCCTATTCTCACATATGGGTGACCTCCAAGATAACCAGAATGGGATGGTGGGAGTGTTGGCAGTTTAGGAGAATAAATTTTGTAATACTGTCTGGCCAAAATGGCCATCCCGTCTGGAGAAAACATCCAGACAATAGTGAGAAGTGAAAGTATGAACCGAGGACCAAGTAGCAGCCTTGCAAATTTCCTCAATAGGTGTAGATCTGAGGAAAGCTACTGAAGCTGCCATTGCTCTGACCTTATGGGCTGTAACTCTACTCTGTAGGGGTAATCCAGCCTGTGCATAGCAGAAGGAGATACAAGCAGCCATCTAGTTGGAGATGGTACGCTTAGAGAAAAGATGTCCCAACTTATTTGGATCGAAGGAGACAAAAAGTTGAGGAGCAGTTCTGTGTGGTTTGGTGTGTTCCAAATAGAAGGCCAAAGCACGTTTACAGTCCAGAGTATGAAGAGCTGAATCTCCAGGATGAGAATGAGGCTTTGGAAAGAACACTGGAAGAACAATGGATTGGTTGAGATGAAATTCCGAAACCACTTTAGGGAGAAATTTAGGATGAGTACGTAGAACCACCTTGTCATGATGGAACACAGTGAAAGATGGATCAGCAACTAAAGCTTGCAGCTCACTGACTCTTCGAGCAGAAGTGAGAGCAATGAGAAACACCACTTTCCAAGTGAGATACTTCAGATGAGCCGTAGACATTGGTTCAAATGGAGGCTTTATCAATTGAGCAAGAACAACACTGAGGTCCCAAACCACTGGAGGCGGTTTGAGAGGAGGTTTGACATTGAAAAATGCTTTCATGAATCTGGAAACCACCGGATGAACAGAAAGGGGTTTTCCATCAATAGGCTGATGGAAAGCAGCAATTGCACTGAGATGGATTCGGATCGATGTAGATTTGAGGCCAGAGGTGGATAAGTGCAAAAGGTAATAATAATAATAATAATAATTTTATTCTTATATACCGCCATACCTTTCGAGTTCTAGGCGGTTCACAGCAATTACATTAGGATCCGCATTGACATGCCGATTTACAACAATTTATTAGATTAATAACACAATTTAGCCGAACTTGGCTGAAGCAGGAGGGAGTGGGTAGAAGAGAGGGAAGAAAGCGTTTAGGAAGGTGGGGGAGGGTCGAACTTGGGGCAGGTAATGCTGGCAGGGGGCAGTTACGGGTCTTGTTTGTTGAATAGGTAAGGTAGTCTAAAACAGAAGATAAGAAGGAATGTTGAGGCTCTTTATCGTGAGAAAAACACCACGTAGAAAATCTAGTCCATTTTTGGTGATAGCATTGTCTAGTGGTAGGTTTCCTAGAAGCCTCTAAAATGTCTCTTCCAGATTGAGAAAACTGAAGAGGAGTTATGTTGAGAGGTACCAAGCTGTCAGGTATAGAGACTGCAGGTTGGGATGAAGTAGAGATCCCTGACTGTGTAAGCAGAGATGGAAAAACTGGTAGAAGGTATGGCTCCCTGCTGCTGAGTTGATGTAGAAGGGAGTACCAAGATTGTCTCGGCCACCGAGGAGCAATCAGAATCATGGTAGCATGTTCGTTCTTTAACTTGACAAGAGTCTTGAGAATGAGAGGGAATGGAGGGAATGCATACAGGAAGAGATTCGTCCATTCCAGAAAAAAAGCATCTGCCTCAAGGCGATGAGGAGAATAGATCCTGGAGCAGAACTGAGCCAGTTTGTGGTTGTAGGGAGCTGCAAAGAGATCTATCTGAGGAATTTCCCACTGTGAAAAAATGTGATGAAGAGGTGAGGAATGGAGCATCCATTCGTGAGGTTGCAGAAGACGACTCAAGTTGTCCGCAAGCAATTATTCGCCCCTTGGATGTAGACAGCTTTGAGGAAGGTATTGAGGCGGATTGCCCAGTCCCAAACCTTCAGAGCTTCTTGACAAAGAGTGGAAGATCCCGTCCCTCCCTGTTTGTTGACATAATACATGGCGACTTGGTTGTCTGTCCGAATGAGGACTACATGGTCGTGAAGAAGATGTTGAAAAGCTTTGTGAGCATTGAAGATCGCTCTGAGTTTCAACAGATTGATGTGACACTGATGATCCGTACTGGTCCAGTGGCCTTGAGTACGGAGGCCTTCGAGATGAGCGTCTCAAGCGTAGGTCGAGGAATTTGTGAGGACCTTCTGATTAGGGCGCGTTTGAAACAGCAAGCCTCTGGAGAAATTGGAAGAGAGCATCCACCAGCGGAGAGACTGTCTTTTTGAAGGAGTGACTGCAATGTGTTGAGAAAGTGGATCGCAAACCTGCATCCACTGAGATGCCAGGGTCCACTGAGGAATTCTGAGATGAAGTCTGGCAAAAGGAGTCACATGTACTGTGGAGGCCATGTGACCCAAGAGTACCATCATGTGTCTCGCTGATATGGAGGCGTAGGAAGACACTGTATGACAGAGCTGAAGGAGGACTTCCAGACGTTGTTGCGGAAGGAATGCTCTGAGTTGGATAGTATCCAGAACAGCTCTGAATTGTAGATTCTGAGAGGGTTGAAGTTGGGATTTGGGAAAATTGATTTCGAATCCCAAACTCTGCAGGAACCACGTAGTCCGTTGGGTCGCTACAATAACCCCTTGAGATGTTGAATCTTTGATGAGCCAGTAGTCCAGGTAGGGAAATACCTGAAGACCATGGTTTGTGAGAGCTGCAGCTACCACTACCAGGCACTTGGTGAACACTCTGGGAGATGAAGCCAGGCCAAAGGGCAGCACTCTGTATTGATAATGCAGATACCCCACCTGAAATCTGAGATATTGGCGGGAGACCGGATGAATGGGAATATGAGTATAAGCCCCTTTGAGATCCAAAGAGCATAACCAGTTGTTCTGATCTAGGAGGGGATAAAGGGATGCCAGGAATAACATGCAAAATTTTTCTTTGACTAAAAATTTGTTGAGAGCCCTGAGATCCAGAATGGGCTGCAGATCGCCTGTCTTCTTCAGAACACGGAAGTAACGGGAGTAAAACCCCCTGTTCTGCTGTTCCAAAGGAACTGGTTCGATGGCATGGAGATGAGGCAGAGCTTGAGCTTCCTGAAGAAGGGCGGTCTGGGATGGACTGGAAGGATACTCTCTTGGAGGAAGCTCTGGTGGAACCTGAGTGAAATGAAGAGAGTATCCTTCCCTGATGATTAATAGTACCCAGAGGTCGGATGTGATTGTCTCCCATCGGTGGTAAAAATGATGGAGATGACCTCCAATAGGGGGAAGATAGGACAGAGACAGAATGGTGGAGTCAAAAAGGCTGCGTAGCCTTAGGTGCAGCAGAAGGTTGAGGTTTCTGATTCTGCTGTTTCTTAAGAGGAGGGCGAGTGTAAGGAGCAAAACGCCTCTGATAAATAGGAGGGCGTGCAGGCTTGGCAGGAGCTGGCTTTGGCTTAGGTCTGACAATAGAAGCAAAAGATTTTTCATGCTCAGACAATTTCTTGGTGGCTGCCTCAATAGATTCATTGAAGAGATCATTGCCTGCACAAGGAATATTAGCCAAGCGGTCCTGAAGATTAGGATCCATGTCAATTGTACGAAGCTAAGCAAGGCGGCGCATTGCTACAGAACAAGCAGCCACCCTAGCAGACAACCAAAAGGCATCGTAAGAAGACTGAAGTAGATGTAATCTGAGTTGTGATAGAGAAGCTATAACTTCTTGAAATTCAAAGTGCTTTTGAGTATCTAAATAACTGATAAATTTAAGCAAAAGAGCAATGAGGAACTCAAAATAAGTTATAAAATGAAAATTGTAATTAAGGACTTTAGAGGACATCATGGCATTTTGATAGATGCGACGTCCAAATTTGTCCATAGTTTTCCCTTCCCTTCCAGGAGGAACGGTAGCATAAACCTTGGAAGGATAGGACCTCTTCAAGGATGACTCCACAAGGAGAGATTGGTGAGATAATTGTGAATTCTCAAATCCTTTGCAATGGAGAGTTTTATATCTGGAGTCCAATTTGCCTGGAACAGCTGGAATTGCCTAAGGAGTCTCCAGGCATTTGGTAAAAGTCTGAGACAAAAGCTTGTGAAGAGGAAGGTTAAATGACTCTGCCGGAGGTTGTGGAAGATGCATGACTTTGAGATACTCCTTAGAGTATTTGGAACCAGCATCCAATTGAAGGTCCAAGTCTATAGCCATCTGACAAAGAAAAGATGAGAAAGATAGCTGATCTGCCAATGCCTTGCCTCGAGAAGGACTCGACGTCGTTGAGGCAGCCTGGGTCGAAGATGAAGCTTCGGCTGGAAAAAAGGCATCAAAAGAATAGGGAGACTTAGACGAAGCAATCAAAGCCACTGAGTCCTCGAGGTTTGGAAGTGGAGACCTCGATCGAATCGGTGGTCTAGTAGAACTGGAAGGTGTAGATCGAGGCTTAGTTGAAGAAGGACGCTCTTTGGAAGAAAAGCTATGCCTGGAAGTATGCCTCGATGAAGACCTCAAATATCGGTGAGAACGGTGCTTGGAAGCAGATCTCGAAGTTTGAGAAGACTTCGCCCCGGAGATGGAAGCAGTCGATGGCACCAAGGAATGGATGGGGCTGGAAGCTGTGGATCGAAGCTCCAGAGGCTTGATGAAGGAACCTCGATGTACCCCCAAAGACTCTGCTCCTTGTATGGAGTGTGAGGATTCCTGTCGAGGAGCTGGCAAAGAATCTGCTCCTTGCTTTACGTGCATAGATGCCAGACCAGACACTCGCAAAGACTCTGCTCCCTGCATAGAGTGTGTAGTCTCAGTCTGAGGCATAGGAAGAGGCTCAACCTCGCGGGAGTCTGCAGGATGCCCAGGCTGGATTAGAGTAACAAGCTTCAGTCCCATATTGGTGAGGAACTGAATGAATTGCTGCTCTAACATGGTCTGGAAAGAAGCCGGCAAGGATGGATCCGCGTCTGAAACTGGACCACCTGCTTTGCCTGGAGGTTCCACAGAGGCAGTGGAAATGTGCTTCGACTTGGAAGTCTTAGGCACCTTAAGCACCACTGCTGGAACTTTCTGCTGAGCTATCTGACCTGAGTATACAGGGGAAGATACAGCAGACGTCGTCGAGGAAAGAGCCACTGCAAACGAAGAAGGTCTGATGAGACTCGAGGTCAAAGCATTGGAGGCAGGAGGAACCTCGGTCGAAGGTGAGACCGAGGTCGGCTTCGGAGTCGAGGAAGTGGTTGAATCCATCCCAAAGAGCTTCTCCACTGAAAGCAGACGACGTTTAAGAGCTCGAGGTTGAAGAATAGCACAGCGCTCGCACGACTTTGGGTGATGGTCTGGCCCAAGGCACTTACTTTGTGGGTCCGTAAGAGAAATTGCATGCTGACACTGGCTACACTTCTTGAAGCCTGTTGTTGTCTGGGACATAGGAGGAAAAACAGCCGCTGCAAGGTCAAAGCCTCTGGACTGCAGCCAAGCGGCCTGCCCCGGCAGCCGAATGGAAGAAATAAAATTTTTTTTTTAAACGAAAAATAAAATAAATACAGTGATTCGTGAAGAAAATAACACAATCCGCGGTGATAGAAGGCATAAAGTAAGTAAGTTGAATGCAGAGAGTCACAGATGGACTTCTCGACTCTGCGGAAAACAGAACTGAGGAGACGTGCCCTGTGCTGGGTGGGAAGGCACTCGCGCATGCGCGGTGTGGCTTACTTGAAACTTCTAGTTTCTACAAGCAAGTCTGCTTGTGAGGCTTCCGCATCGGGGCTCTGTTGGTGACGTCACCCATATGTGAGAATAGGCTGCCTGCTTGTCCTGGGATAAAGATTTCTATTTGTTTTATTTATTTTTGCCTTAGGATAAGATATTATTGTAGCTGTGTTGATAATCGTTTATTAATAGAAAATGGAAATAAGATGATACTGTTTATTGAACTAATTTAAATAGATTTTATACTAATTCAGAGACCATAACTCCTTTCCTCAGGTCAGGGCAGGGATACTGTAACAGCAGTATAATTTACTGATCTGAAGAAAGAGGTTTTAACCTCTGAAAGCTAAGTGAGAAATGTATTAGTTCAATAAAATGATGGGCACTAAATTTTCTTCCCACCATACCCCATGCCTCCTACCCATATACAAAATATAAATTGGTGGGCTTCCCAAAGCCCTGCCAGCTGAAGATCTCTTCATCTAGGAAGGAAGGGGAGTTTTGTTCAGAGATGTTTGAAGGTTGCATAGAAGAGAAACTGTACACTGGCACTGGTATGGTAATCTTTGTTGTTTGTTTTGAATTTTAAAATAAAAGAAATAAAGTGTAAACAAAGAAGTAAATAAGAAAATGGGGCTGGGCATGGTGGGATGGGACAAGGGGCCCAGTGTACTTGTGTGCCTAGTGGCCCTTGACAAATTAATCCTGCCCTGCCCCCCTTCAATATCCAAAGGAGAGCAACGAAACTGGTAAGAGGGCTGGAACACTGCCCATACGCCGAGAGGTTGGATAGGCTGGGGCTCTTCTCTCTGGAAAAGAGGAGGCTCAGGGGAGATATGATAGAGACCTTCAAGATCATGAGGGGCATAGAGAGGGTGGATAGGGACAGATTCTTCAGGCTGAAGGGGTCAACAGGCACGAGGGGGCATTCGGAGAAACTGAAGGGAGATAGGTTCAGAACAAATGCAAGGAAGTTTTTTTTCACCCAAAGGGTCGTGGACACTTGGAATGCGCTACCGGAGGAAGTGATCAGGCAGAGTACGGTACAAGGGTTCAAACAGGGATTGGACGGATTCCTGAGGGATAAGGGGATCGTGGGATACTGAGAGAGGTTCTGGGATGTAACACAGGTATAGAAAGCTAACCAGGAAATAAGTATAGAAATCCAACCAGGTCGTGGATGTGCAAGACCGGAGGGTTAGGACTTCGATGGGAAGATAGGACTCAATGGGAAACCAAGGTGGCAAGGGGGCCCCTTCTGGTGACTCAGACAGGCCGTGACCTGTTCGGGCCACCGCGGGAGCGGACTGCTGGGCGGGATGGACCTATGGTCTGACCCGGCGGAGGCACTGCTTATGTTCTTATGTTCTTATTGAACTAGCCAGGATCAGCTCCTCGCTGGTTAAATAGCATATCGGTGCCTAACTGCAGATATTCAGCAAGAGATAACCAGCTATCTCCCGCTGAATATCCCAGTTAATGGTTAGGCGCTAACCATCTATATTATGGATATTCAGCGCCAAACCAGGCAAGTTTAGTGGTCAAAATAGGCCACCTAAATAGTAGACCTATCTTTGACTGCTAAACATTTAACCAGCCAGCACTGAATATCAGCTGAACCGGCTAAGTTGTCACAGCCAAACGTGAAACCGGATATTTAATGCCAGTTACTGGAAACAGCCGGGCACTGAATATATGGGCTCAGCGCCAACCGCAGGACTTTGGCGGGCTGTCTCCCATTGTCTGAATATTGGCCCCAGTGTAATTCTTCTATTGAGAAGATGACTGTAAAGATATCACCAACCATATTCAGCACCCAAAACTAGAAAGGGATTGTGAATCCTGGTCAATGAGTGCTGCAAACAGGTTTGTTTTTGATTCAACAAGATTAATTTTCATAATGATTCATTCTTAAAATCAGACCTGTTTGTAGCAGTAGATGTCTGGATTTCAGTGTCCCTAATGTAGGACAATATTTCAGTGTACCAGACAACCAACTAATTCCCAACTAAATTTTATTTAGAGGTGGGGGTTTTTTTTTTGCATTTTTTATTTTTTTATCTTTTTCTCTAAAGCTTCTCCTTATACTCTGCATCATGTTCCAATCAGAGATCCAAAGATGGCCATCTTTTTTCCCCACTGTTTCGTATTCATCTTCTAGATACAGGCTAAGAGCTAAAGCACACTCTCCTATTGTCAGAACTTCAGGACTATGAATCTGTTGAGTGGTTCATAAATGACCATTTGAAAAGCAAAATGTCTCCAAAGGGCAAAATGATGAGTTCTTAAAAGTGCTGCAGGAAAGGTCAGAAGATATTTCAACAACCAGTGGGGAATATAAAGAAGCCTCACACAAATTTTAGATTTTTATCCATAAATTCTGCTATAAAAAGCTGTTGCTGCTTTACATCTCAAAATAAAAAGTAGAGTTACTAGGATTTGGTGCCTGATTTAGTAAAGCAATAGTTCTCAACCCAATCCTCATGGCACACCCCTGAATATGCATGAGATGGATTTGCATGTGCTGCCTCCTTGATATGCAAATTTATTTTATGCATATTCATTGAGGCAGTGATGTAGTAAGGGTCCCCCCGTGTCCTCCTCTCTGCCCCTGGTACTTCTCCGCCACTCCCCCCACTCCTTCCACGCCGCCACGCCACACTTGCGCCCTCCCTTCCTACCCCCATACCTCTTTAAATCATCGCCAGCTTCTCTGTACTGCTGCTTGTGCTGGCATTGGCTTTCCCTCTGATGTCACTTCCTGGCCCTGTGACCCAGAACTGATTTCAGAGGGAGTCAGGCTGGTGTGAGCAGCTGACTAGAGTAGTTGCTCACGCTGGTAAACATTTTAAAGAGGTAAGGGGAGCAGGGAAGGGAGGACGCGAGCGTTGCGTGGGGGTGGGTGGGGAGGTGGGAGAGATACTGGCACTCTCAAGATGACACCCGAGGTGGTCCACTCCCCCCCCCTTTTACTAAGCCACTGCATTGAGGGTATCCTGAAAACTTGACCGGTTAGATGTATCCTGAGGACCGAGTTGAGAACCACTATAATAGGGGTTACTTTAAGCATGTCATAGTTTGGACCTGAGGATTGAATTGACTGACACTGACATAATAAACTTCTTATCTCACAATTACTAGGGCTTCTCTGCCCCAGGCCAGCAAGGGCAAAAATTGTGACCAACTGAAAGCCTATAAAATAAATAGGTGAGTTGCATCCCAGTTCCCAAAAGACTGTTCACTCCATAGGAGCAAAATCACCCTGAAGCTTCAGCAGGGATGGTCAAGAATGTATCAACAAGGAGAAATGAAATCTCTCTTCCTTGAGAGGTGGTCCATTTAGATCCATGTACCATGAGTCTCCTGAACCTAGGGGCCAAAGATTATATCTACACTCCCCCAACACACATATCACCTTCTGTATTCCCTGTTCCTCCAAAATAGCTATCCTTTTAGAGGGGTGAAGATGCAATAGGGCCTTGATTGCATAAATGGCTCAAAAGCCCTGATATCAGTGCTTTTGAGTGCTCTGCGAGTGTCACTCCTCAGGCTGGCACCCAGGAGCCTTAGACCCACTTTTCCCACTTGGTAGGCCACTGTTCAGATCACAGTTGAGGTAGAGTGATACTGGAACCCCCGTGTGCAAGGAAAAGCTTGCACTGGCCTTGGTTGTATCTACCCTGGGAAGAAATAAAGAGCATCGAATTCCAGGCCCTGCTTATCTGGGACCTTTCACTGGCAATGACGTCATGAGGCAGAGGGATGGAACTGCGGATTTCTCTTTCTTTCACTCACCTACAATAGAAAGAATCACAACCACAAAGTCAAAAATGTTCCATCCAATGGTGAAGTAATAATGCCTGAGCGCAAAGAGCTTTAGCACACACTCTGAAGTGAAGAGGACTATGAACACCACATTAATCCAATAGAGGACATCTTCCACACGTTTACTTTGGTCATCCGTCTCCACCATCATGGTGACCATATTGAGACAGATGAGGATCATGATGCTGATGTCGAAAACCTGTTGGGTGATGAAGTCAAACACGATTCCTTGCAACTGATTCTGGATGGGGAATAAAAAAAAACAAAAGCATAAATACTCAGTAAACAAGAATACACAAAGACCCTATGCACTAATGTGTTACCTAAGCACAAAGACTATGGTCATTCTTAACACAAATCAATAGGAAAAGAATCCTTGAGTTTGACTTTTTCCCTATGTCATCAACTGTGCAATAGTTGCACCCTATAATGCAAATAATGCATCCTATACTCAACAATGCATACTCTCATAGGTACACTATTGAGGATGCTACCCAAGAAACACACACACTCACACACACTATTAAGACAAACCCGAATAAAACAAAACAAAAACCAATATAGATGTTTGAAGTAAGATGGTTCCCGAACACCGAGCTGTAAGAAGAGAGGGAACCATGGCTCACATGGCCACTGAGGCATGATGAAAATCATGGTGGCTTGATCTTGGCGAAGTCTGAGTAGAGTTTTCTCAACTAGAGGTATTGGAGGGAATGCAAGGAGCAACCGTTGTCTCCAGTCTAGGAGAAAGGCGTCCAACTTCAGATGTGTGGAAGTGTAGAGTCTCTAGCAGTAGAGTGGAAGTTTCTGTTTTGTGTGGGGGAAGCTCAGGGGTCCCCCAATCCAAGCAGATCTGCCACAGGAGGGTTATATTGAAAGACTACACATGAGGTTGAAGGAGTCTACTTAGCTTGTCCACTAAAACATTTTGTTTCCCTGCCAGATAACCTGCATTGAGCAGAATGTTGCAAGCAACTGCCCAGTTCCATATTTGTATTGCTTCTTGTCAGAGTGGGTGAGACCCCATGCCTCTTTGTTTGTTCAAATAGAAATGGTGACTTGATTGTTGGTGCAGATGAGAACTACTTGATTCTGCAGGTGATCCTGGAAGGTATGAAGGGTGCTGGAAATTGCAGAGTTCTAGGAAATTGATGTGGAGAATTTTCTCATAATGAGTCCAGATGCCTTGGGTATGTAGGCTGTTGAGGTGGGCTCCCCAGCCTACCATGGTTAGCAGCTTCTGGTGGGGATGAGGCTGGAAGAGAAGGTCTCTGGAGAGATTGGATAGAAGCATCCACTAGTGGAGGGACTAGTGAAGTTCTGAGATCACTTGTATTGGTTGAGAAAGAGACCAGGTAGCTTGAGTCCACTGAGTAAAGAGTCCATTGATGTACTCTGAGGTGTAGACATGTGAATGGAGTGACATAAACAGTCGACACCATGTGACCTAGAAGTTGTAATATGTGATGTGCAGTAATGTATGGTAGGGAGAAGAATTTCTGGCATAGGTGGATAAGATTGTTAACTCTCTGTTGAAGTAGAAAAGCTTGAGCTAGCGCTGTATCCAAAAGAACTCCTATGAACTCCAAGATTTCAGTTGGTTGGAGATATGATGTCTAGTAGTTGACTGCAAAACCCAGTAGTTCTAATATATGAACTGTAGAACTGATGGCATGCTGAACTTGCTGCAATGATGAAGCCTTGATTAGCCACTCATCTAGATAAGGAAATACATTAAACTCACATGAGAGAAAGATTGCAGCCATCACTACCATTTTGTGAAAACTCTTAGTGCTGATGTTAGGCCAAATGGCAAAACCTTGTAATGGAAATGGCATGAACCCACTCAAAAGTGAAAATACTTCCTGTAGGTAGGTAAGATGGGAATGTGAGTGCATGCTTCTTTGAAGTCTACAGAGCAGAGTCAATCATTCTTCTCCAATAATGGTGAGTGTTCTCTCAGAGAGACCATGCAAAACTTCTCCTTCATTAAGTATTTGTTGAGAGCATGGAGGTCTAGAATTGAGCAGAGATCTCCGATCTTTTGTAGTATCAGGAAATACTTGGAGCAGAAATCTCGGCTCCTCTCTTGCAAAGGAACTTGTTTTATTGCATTGAGCTGGAGAAGAACTGAGAGCTCTTGGTGAAGGAGGATCTTCTGGAGGGAGTTGAAAAGACACTGTCTTGGAGGTTGGAATGGAGGCTTTTATAATAATTGTAGGGCATAACCCTGGGATACCACCTAGAAAAACCATTGGTCTGATGTTATGAGGGTCCAGTGATGGTAGAAGTGACAGTCTGCCTCCTATAAGAAGATCTGAAAGGGGAGAGAGAGACATTGGCAATGCTTTCTGGAAGGGAGTCAAAAGGACTGTTGCTGCTTGGATTGTGGCTGAGATTGAGTCTTTTGTTGTCTCTGCTGTCTAGGACATCTTTGAGTTGATGGACGAGATGATGTAGATGGTTGATTATAACAATGCTTGGACAAATAGTAAGAGCGTCTAGAAGTACTAGAATATTGTCGTGATGATTGCGTTTGTGAAGCTTCTATCTTAGACAAAGTTGTCATGCAATCATTATGTTTCTTGATTTTCTCTGTACCTTCTTCAATGTGATCACCAAAAAGATCATCCCCTATACATGGAATATTGGATGTTGGTGTCCAAATCTGAAATTCAGAGCCAAGCTTGCCTGTGAATTACTAAGGACACTGCTGAAGTCCAGGATCAAAAGCATCAAATATGGATCTGATCATATACTTTCTGGTCTCCAACAAATTCTTGACCAGATGTTGGAAAGGTTTGAACTGGTCTGATGAAAGATGTTGCTTAAAGTTTGGCAATTGTTTAATTAAAGACTTAAAATGAAAGGTCATGTAAAAATTGTAACTCAGTATTCTATTAGCTAGCATTGTTGCTTGGAATACCTGCCTTCCAAACTTGTCTAAGGTTCTGCCTTCTCTGCCTGGTGGTATACTGGCATATGTATGAGCTGTTCGCTGGTTTCAGGGCTGACTCAACTACTAGAGATTGGTGTTGAAGTTGAGGCCTGTCAAATTCAGGACAAGTCTGGATTCTGTATAAAGAATCCAATTTATGTGAAGCCATTAGGATAGATAGCAGGGTTTCCAAGTTTATTAGAGATTTGATTAAATGCCTATTAAATACTATGGGGGGTTCATAATAAAAAAAAACGTCTAAAAAGTGTCCTAAATGGCTACTTGGACGATCAAAAAGCCTGATCGTCCAAGTACCCATAACCAAAGCTGTTTTTTAGACGTATCTAAAAACAGCTTAGGTCTTTCCCCTGCCTCTAAACATACAGAGAGAAAAGAGGTGTGTTTAGAGGAGGGGAAAGGACGGGCAGTGGGCGGGAGGTGGGCCGACCTACACCTAGGCGTACAACACATATAACCAAAACAGTTGACAGGTTGCCCAGTCGGCACTTAGACCTTTTTGACTTAGACGAAGTCAAACCAGGTCTAAGTGCCGAAAAAGGGGCTGCGGAGCCGATGGCCACTGGCGCAATCAGTTCAGCGGCCCGGCAACCTTCCCACCGCAACCATCACGGCAGGAGAGATGCCCAATCTCTCCTGCCGCGATACATCACCCCCCCTCGACGTCGGGGCAAGAGGGAGTCCAAGCCCTCCTGCCCCCAACACAATCCCCCTCCCCCCAATGCCTCCCCCCCAGAACCCCCGATCGCCCCCCACCGGCCCGTGACGCCCCCGGCCAACCACACAACCCCTCCACCCCCCTTCCCCGTACCTTTAATGTTGGCCAGACGGACGGATGCCAAGCCCGCCCGTCCGGCAGGCCAGCCGGGTCCAGAATGGGGCCAGATTGGCCCAGGCAGCAGAAACCCCGCCCACAGGTGTGGCTTGAGGCACCTGGGCCAATCAGAATAGGCCCAGGAGCCTTAGGCCCCTCCTGTGGGCGGGGCCTTAGGCAGATGGGCCCAACCCGGCCCATATGCCTAAGGGGGGTTTGGGGTGGATTCTGTAACCGGTGTTGTTTTTGACAGATACCGGTTACAGAATCCAGCTTTTAGGCGAAGGACTGGCTCCTCCTTCGCCTAAAAGCCCTTCTGTTGGACATTTGGGGCTTAGGCATTTTTTTGGTTCATTATGGCCAAAAAGTGTAGACATCGTGGGGGTGTACTTTTAGACGTAGTGGTGATCTGGGCGTTTAGTAGAGGCAGGCCATAATCAAAACAAGGACGTTTGTTTTTGGACACTTTCCCTGCTTCTGCTTTGAATATTTAAGGACTTAGGCCAAAAAGGGACTTAGACGGCTTTTTTGATTATGCCCCTCCACGCGTTTTACAGCAATAAAAATAAGGAAGAAGTTTTTAAAGAGGGCTTCTTTCATGAGTTTGTGTAGTGGCAATTTGATGCAATCTTTAGGCCACTTTTCATAGTCCAAGGCCTCCATGAGCTCTTTATGAGGCTCCTCTTCAGATTCCATGATAATAGTGAGTGTTTGTACCATCTGTCTAATACAGTTTGTACAGACTTTCAGATAGAGACCTGTGTCAAGGAAGAGGTGGTGAAATATCCAATGGTATCTCATAGGAATCATCCAAAGAAAATTCTGGAAAATCATAAGAAGAGCATGGTGCCAAATCCGAGTCAAAGTCCTTGATGCCAGCTCTTCTGGAAATAGAGTGTCAAGAAGTGGTTGGTGAGCTGAACTCTCAGGATGATGATGCATGTGTTGAGTGTCTTTTTGATGTGGAAGTTTGACATCAAGGCATCTGAGATCGATGCCTTGAAGGATTCTGAGGATGATGCTCAGACTGTGCTGAGGCTGGGAGTGATGATGCAAGAGCTTGCACAGGATGCGACTGCAGTAACTCAGCCAGTTCTTGCTGCAGATGCGCTCAAAGCTGATCTTGCAGTGATAGTGTTGGAACCGATATTGGCAAGGGTACAATAGGAGCTTGTTGAGTTGAGTGTCGAGGCATTAGGACTTCAATGCTGAGGCATGCCTCTGAGACACCAATTGTCGACGCTTGGAGTGTTTCGAAGGAGTAGATGCCTGAGATGATTCTGATGCACGTCTAGTAGAGGAGACATGTTTATGCTTCTTAGTTCACTTACAAGGCTCCCCTAATGCCAGTAGCGCTGAAGATGAGGGAATGGAGTGAGTCATTGATGTAGCTGGTGCCAGTGTCAATATTGCAGTTGAGCATCGGGGTCAGAGGGCTAGATGCACTAAAGCCTCTGATTGTCTAAGGATCATCACTAAACCGGTTTGATCGGTTTAGCGACCGATCATATTTGCCAACCCGATGCACAAAACGGCTCACTGTGTGTTTTTCTGCACGATTGCTCATTTTCTGATCCAGCCATGCAAATAATGTTGTTAATATTAAAACACCATGCAAAGCAGCTGACCGATCGATGCAGAAAAAATAGTGATCACCTTTAGCAATCCGAAAAAAACGACAGATCTGCTTGGGGGGGGGGGTTCATTTTTTTCTATGGGCACAGATGTTGTGTATGTATAACTACTCTGCATCCCTCCTGTAACCATGGTTTGCTGCCTGAACAGCCTGAGGAAGAGCACAGCATTAGTTTTATGTTTATGTTTTATTAAAACTTGATATTCCACATATTTTATTAATATGTTTTTTATATGATTATGGAATATATGGTAGGGAGGGGTGGGAAGGGGGAGGGATAAAAATTTATGTACTGTACAAATGATAGAATGTTAAATGATATATTTATTGTTAATGTGATTGAATATATATATATATACATTTAATGTAATTTTGAAAATGAATAATGAATTTTAAAAAAACAAAAAACTTGATATTCCGCTTGTTTTTATGACATGTCCAAGAGGTTTACGAATATCTAATATGTTTTCTAATGCTTGTGCTCTCCTTTCCCAGCCTCTGCTGTTCCCACTGGCCAGCCTCATGACACACAACTACTGGACTAGAAATGAGACTAGCCCCCAAACAGTTCTCATCTGCACTTCGACCAATACTGTATATCCTATATGCCTAAGTTCCAAGTTTCCAAGTTAATTTATAGTTTAATATACCGACCATCTACGTGTATCTGACCGGTTTACAATGCTAAAAGTATAAAAATAAATGAATAATGGGTCAAATAAAAATTGTACAATAAAAAGAGTAAGACAATGTGAGAGGAGTAGGGGGAGAGTAGGGGGAGAGGAAAGTTAATAATTACATCATCAAAAATAAAAGGAGTTAATAAAACGTGCAATGGGGGGTTGCTTCAGAGAAGCGGATCTTTATATGGAGTGTACTGCCATTTAAAAAAAAGGTTCTTATTTTGTACTATGGAATGCATCTTGGAATAAAAAGGTTTTGAGTTTAGTTTTGAATTTATTGAGATAATTTTTGTGGTGGAGATGAGATGGCACAGCATTCCAGAGTGTGGGAGCTGTGACAGAAAAGATTGTATTTCTAGTGTAATAGAGTTCTTTGATTGGAGGAATGGTCAGTAAGTTTTGGTCTGCTCATCTGAATGCCCTAGATGAGGAGTAGGGAATAATGTGTATTTTAAGCCAGATTCTGTTTGTGATATATAATAAGTTAATTAAGCTAGTATTAAAATACTACTATTAAGTAGGCTTATTATTGCAAGAGCTTCCAACCTGACACTATTTCAATAGAAGGGTACATTGAAAACCTTTCATGACCTGACCTAGTACCGCCCTCTTTCATCAATTTTTTTAAGATCTTCCCCTCTCCCCTCTCAATTAAAAAAAAAGCCCAACATAAAGAAATGCAAAAACTTTGCTAGAGCTCAAGATGAATAACATATTTCCAATTTTCAATGCTCCCAAAAGCGTGTGCCATTTCAGTAGCCACCACCATCTCCCATATGCATACAGCATGGAGGGTTGTAAATGACATCACCAATATTAGTGAGACAGACCTTGACCCCTGAAATTGACCCACTGATCTAGGATTAAGATTGGCAAATGTTTAGAGGGGAGAAAATAGTACTGAAATTTGGAGCACAACAGTCAGCAGGAAACCCTCCTCCCCAATATTAGAATTTCTCACCTATCTAATGGAAAAGAGCTTACCAAAGTACATAATCTCTCAATCTCTCTCTATCTATACATACACACAAATAAATATTACAGTAAAAGACACATTGCCATTAATCCCCCTCAAAATACTCCCGCTCTCTTCGAACACACTCATACACCCATATATGCATGTATAAAACACACACAGGAGAGAAAGGCATAATACAGCAAATAGAATCCATCTTGTATTGGCGAACAAAGGCAGCATCTTGAACATTCTCCAGGTGCAGGCAGATATTTCTTATAAGGCTGCGAATGACATTACTTGCATTACATTTCACCCTCAGGTCTAGACTAAATTCATCACATTACTGTGGATTACAGATATCTTATGGAAACATACTTCTAGTCTGAATTCTACCTCTGTGACTTAATCACCTTCCCTAGCAGATACGTACAACAGGCCTGGGAATTGGTTTCTGGGGTTTCTTGGAACCTAATTTTTTCATGGCGTTATAGTACTTCTTCTGTTCTTCGGTCATGAAGATATCTTGTCCTCCAAAGTAAAGGGGAAGAAAAACATAATTGGTTATAATCATCATATCACGCTACTCTGCACGAGTTGAACTGGCTGCCTGTCAAAAATCAGACTGCGTTCAAATGTTGACAGATACTGTATATCTGAGTGCTTAAGCAGAGGAAATATTTGGTGATATTTTGTTAATGTTATCCACCCAGACAACTCTTTGGTCCTTACTGCAAGCGCTCTTGGTGGAAACCTTGTTAGGACTAGCAAAACTGGTATCCAGCAAGAAAGAAGCTTTCAGGCAGCTATTTCAGCCCACTTTGGAATTTCAACTAGCTTGAGAAACGAGTGAACTACCTGCCTATTTAACTTTCTGGAAAAAAATAAAGAGAAAATTCCAGTTGTAATAAAAATAGTTTAATTCTGTTGATCTATTCTACTACTATTCTATAGCACTACCATACGTACAGAGTCACAAAGACAACAGTCCCTGTTCGAAAGAGCTTGCAATCTAAACAGACACAACAGACAAACAGGATGTCATGGATACATTTAAGGGGAAATCTGGTGGCTGGATTGGAGAGCAGTGGGGAGAAGGGTTATGGATTGAAGGTTATATAAAAAAGGTGGGCTTTCTATGGCCTTTCAATTCTTTCTGAGTGTCCGTGAACTTGGATTTGTGTTTTATTATTGTTATAAAAATATATATAACCCTTTGGATAATAGCCAATACTATCCAAGAAGTAATAATGATGAAATCCAATTGTTATGTCATGATGTATTGTTGACTTTAGCTTTATAATCTTCCACTTTGAGCTCACTGGTGATACAGCAGACTATCAAAATGAAACGGATAATAAATTAGGGGTGGTGTTTACCAATCATAGCTGCCTAGGATGGAAAAATGCCTGTGCACTTTTCATCCCTTTCCTCCATGCATGCCTCCACTCTCTTTCCTCGTAACCTCTCAATCCCCATGTCCCATGTCTCTTGAAGTGGCAGAACTGTCCTGGGTGGCTCTGGACTCTGCTCTTATCAGGAGGCAGTTGCAGTCTGTCCACTGAGGGATCAGTGCAGAAGCAGTGTTAGAGCCATAAACTGACACCTACTGTGTTTCCACGAAAATAAGACCTACCCTGAAAATAAGCCCTAGCATGATTTTCAGGGTAGGTCTTAATATAAGCTCTACCCCCGAAAATAAGCCCTAGTTGCTGGCAGCAGCAGTGCCCCCCCCCCCCCCTCAGCCCTTCCATCTCTCCCACCCATCCAAAACCCGACCGCGAGACCAAAATATAGTACCTTATAACAAACTGCATCGTCGGCAGCACAGCCCCTATCGCTTCTTTTTCACGCCCGGGCATTCCTCTGCTGCGTTGCTGATGACGTCAACACCACTCTAGTCCACAAACTGCAGCTTATCCAGAACACAGTTGTTAGACTAATTTTCAATTTAAAGAAATACGATTCGATCTCAGTCTTCTTCAAACAATTTGCACTGGCTACCCATCCCATCGCAGATATACTTCAAAATATCATGCATCTTACACCATATAATCCATGGAAACTCAGCCACCCCCTCATCCTACTATTCTCAATGGCCTAGTCCACCTCCAGGAGAATCATTAACAGAATTCTTGGTCCTTCTCGGTACAGATGAAATTGAATGAATCAAAAACAAAATTACTCTGGCTCGGCCCAAAATTAGAACACCTGTCCACCCTCTTCGCACTACCCTCAGGTGCTGCCCTGCAGCTTGAGTTCTCAAGCAAGGTCCTTGGCATCATTATCGATTCTTCTCTCTCCCTCAATGACCACCTCAACTCCTTGGCTAAATCATGCTTTTTCAGCCTCCACATGCTGAGGAAAGTAAGATCCTATTTTCGCCAACAACATTTCGCCGTCCTTGTCCAATCCATCATCCTCTCCAAATTAGACTACTGCAATGCCATCTACTTAAGCCTGTCAAAAAAGTCTTCAAAGACTCCAGCTAATCCAGAATACTGCAGCCAAGTTGATCTTTGCAAAACGCAAGTCTGACCATGTCTCCCTACTCCTAGCCAAACTTCACTGGCTCCCAGTGATTTCCAGAATCCATTTCAAATGCTCCTGCCTGTCTTTTAAGATCATTCAAGGCATCCTTCCTCCCTTAATCCCACTATCTTATAACTCCTCAAGTCCTGACTCTACCAGACCCGCCCAAAGGTATAAATTATCCTTCCCCTCTCTACACGGTATTCGCTATGCAGGCAAACTGGGAAAATCCCTTCTCTTCAGAATTACAGGTCTTTGGAACGCCCTTACTACCCCGCTGTGGAACCTGGGCTCCCTCCAATTATTTCGCAAGCAACTTAAAACCTGGCTTTTCACTAAAATGTAATTCTATCCCCCTTTACTCTTCTCTTCTATATATAAGTTCATGTAAACCTTTTTTTTCCTTCTCTTCCTATATTTTAAGTTCTTGTAAACCATGCCGAGCTCCACAACATCCGTGGAGATGATGCGGTATATAAACTTAAGGTTTAGTTTAGTTTAGAATTCAACTAAATCTGCCTTCCACAAAAAATCTCCATTACAGGCGAGCGTTCCACTTCATGTTTACATTCATGGGCATAAAAACTTGGAACGACCTACCAGAAGTGATCAGAAAAGAAACTAGTCACACCTTATTCAGGAAGAAGTGGAAAACTTTCCTCTTTGACAACTGAACCTACAAGCTTCTCTCAAAAAAGAAACTAGCCATACCTCTATTCCGGAAGAAGCCGAAAACTCTTCCCTTCGACAACTGAACCTATGCGCTTCCCTCTTCTCCTCTCCCTCAATTTTAGCCCTCCCTTTAGTCCTCCCTCTGACCCCTCTCTCTGTAGTCGCCTAGAGCCTGCATAGGTATGAGCGATACACAAATGGAAGATTAGATTAGATTAGGTCGACATGCTCAGAGTAAAGAGAAGAAGCAGGCAAGAAATCCTCACTGATGCTGACTACAGAACAAGCTAACCTTGTATACCTCCTCAGACCTTGCATTAAAGCCATGGAGGCCAGTGGCATAGCAAGGGGGAGCAGACCACCCCGGGCACCTTCTTTGTGGGGGCACTGACATCTCTTCACCCCCCTCAGGCCACGCTCGCACCCTCCCTTCCCCGCCCCTGTACCTCTTTAAATCTTCACCAGTGCAACTATTTTAGCCAGCTGCTTGTGCCAGCCTGGCGCCCTCTGAAATCGGGTCACGGGGCCAGGCAGTGATGTCAGAGAGAAAGCCAACACTGGCATGAGCTGCAGGCTAGAAAAGCTGCTCATGGTGAAGATGAAAAGAGGTATGGAGGTCATAAGGGAGGGCACAAGTGTGGTGTGGAAGGAGCAGGGAGTGAATGGCGTGGAAGGAGCATGGGGGCAGAGAGGAGGGTGCAGTACGAGTGCCACCACCCCGGATGCCTCCGACCCTCACTATACCACTGATGGGGGCTGATATTCAGCTGGCACTGGGCAGCAAGCTGTTCACCTGAGACCGACGCTCAACCTGGATGTTCAAAGTCAACCTGTCTGCAGCGACCGGCGTTGAATATCTAGTTTTATTTTTAGCCATAACAAATTAATTAGTTATGCAAATATTTGGCATTAACCAGTTAAGTGTTCAGTGGCTAAAGATAGGTTTACTATATGCGGTCTATTTTAGTCACTAAACTTAGCCGGTTAGGCACTAAAATATCTGCGATATAGCCAGTTAGCAGGAGATCGCTGACCATCTCCCTCTGAACATCTGTGGTTAGGCACCAACTCCGGCCAGTTGAATAGTTTTGAATATTGGAGGATGGTGTTTAGTTCAGCCGTTTGGTCTTTTGCACACTTCTTTGCATCTGTGCTGAATAATTAATAGCTTCATAAGCATGGATTTAAATACTTATGGTGTCTGTGCAAGACTTTACTCATAAGAGCCCATGAACAAACGCCATGCTTACAAAATTCTGCACTAAATCCGAGCTAACTGGTATGCAAAGTCGTGCGCACTTTATTGCATCAACCCATTTGTAGTAACTGCAAGTCAGCATATTTTCATATTCCCTGCAGCGGCATCTCCTCCTCTTGCTTAGGTTTCCTCTCCAAATAGGAAATTAATAACATTAGAAATTCTTTGACAAAACAGAAGCCTAATATCGAGCAAGATCATACTATCACAAATTTGTCATATTCAACATGCTCCCACTTCAACTTGCCCAGTCTTAACGAATTAGAATTGATATTAAAATCCATTAATATTAAGAGCTCAAATGCAGATTCTTATCCTCCATTTATTTTAAAAAAATATTTTGAAATTTTTGGTCCTTACGTCCTAAAATTAATAAATGAAAGTCTAAAACAAAGTATTATGCCTAAATCTTGGAAATCTTCTATTATTCGCCCTATCATTAAAGATCATAAGATTAGTTCAGAAAAAGTTTCAAATTATAGGCCAATAGCTAATCTCCCATTTATGGCAAAACTGACGGAAAAAATTGTGTTTAACCAAATTTCAGAATTTATTGAAAAAAACCAATGTTCTTCATCCAAATCAAACAGGATTTCGACAATATCATAGCACAGAACATTCATTAATAGGAATGACTTCATCAATACATTATTTTTTGGATCATCACCAATCAGTTTTATTAATATCTATAGACCTTTCCGCTGCCTTTGACACCATAGACCATCATATTTTATTAGAAAGACTGCAATCAATCGGCATTACCGATCAAGTATTATCATGGTTTAAATCTTATTTTACAGATCGTACATCCACAGTTGCTTTTAATAATGTTAATTCTGAAAGCTCATTATCCACCTATGGTATTCCTCAAGGATCTATTTTGTCACCATTACTTTTTAATATTTTTCTCGCACCTTTAATGACAGTCTGTCAATCTATAGGATTTCATGTTTATGCATATGCAGACGATATTCAACTTCTGCATCCTTTAGATCCCAATAAAGCATCAGACATCATATTAATTAATAATAAACTGGAACAAATCCATCAATGGCTAGATACAAATAGGTTAGCTCTTAATATTGAAAAAACAAAAACATTACTTTTTCCATGGAAAGAAACTCCTAAAATCAGTGCACCCATCACAATAAAAAATATTCCTTTACAAGTAGTCAATAGTATTAAAATCCTAGGAGTTATATTTGACAGCAAATTAACCTTTCATGAGCACATAGGCAGTATTGTCAAATCCTCATTCTATAGACTCCGCCAAATTCGTTCCTTGTCACAATATCTATGTTCTAAATCATTAAATATTCTTATACATTCATTAATAATTTCCAAATTGGATTATTGCAATGCACTTTTTAAGGGAATTGCACAAAATGAAATAAGACGGTTACAAATAATACAAAATACTGCCATTAAATTAATAACAAAAAAGAAAAAATTTGATCACGTGACACCGCTTCTTAAGAACGCCCACTGGCTTCCAGTAACCCATAGAATAACATATAAAATATGTCTACTGACTTTTAAAGCAATGTTTTTTAAAACTCCTGCTTTTATCTATAAAACACTGATTCCCTATTCCATAAATAGAGTTTTGCGATCTAACGAACAGCATTTACTGTCAATTCCATCTCTTAAAATTATAAATACTAGAAGACAATTTATCTTTTCTGTTACTGCTCCACAAATGTGGAACTCCTTGCCAATCTACCTAAGAAAAGAGCATGATATTGATAAATTCAAGATTAATTTAAAAACGTTCCTTTTCAAAGACGCTTTTGATTAATAACTTATAATCTGGAACACAATGATTCAATATTTAAAGAAAATAAATTCCTACCTTATGTTTTTACCCAACCTTCTTTTAATTATATTTTGTAGTTCTTATCCCTTTTTTCCCTATACTCATGTCATGTCATGTTTTTTGTCTCTTTTACATTTATTTTAACGATTATGTATAACTAATGTTTTAATTTTATGTTTTTAAGATTGTAATATTAACTAATTCTATTTATATATATGTATGTTCATCGCTTTGAAAAAAGACAAAGCGATTAATCAAAAATTTTAATAAACTTGAACTTGAATCTAATCCAAGGATGGGCTGTCATAATGACTATTACTATACACTGGCTTAATGACAGATTGCAAGGACTAATCGCCGCAGAGCTCAGGGCCATTTTGGTGCAGCTCCACCACTCTGACACATAAAATTTGAATGGGAGGAGTTAGATAACCAGGTGTAGGGGGCAGAGGATATGGAAAGAGAGGGGAGACAAGCAGGTGAGTAAAGGGAAAGAGAGTGATAAATACAGTAGATTTTCAAAATTCTGCAGCAATTATGTGGCACATTTACATAAATTTCTATATTCCTATGTGTCTAGATATTATGGTACTTATTTTAGATGTGCTAGTCTTGCAGTATTACCACTAGGGGCAAACATGATCCCCAGCGTTAGTACTGCGACAATACCATTAGGGGTGCCATTTTGTCTGAAGGCACCAGCAAGGGCAGGAGTAACTGCGAATCGCTCTTAACTATGGCCTCAGTAGACCACTAGATCTTTTCAAGAGGACCACAGGGGTCTGGTGGGAGGGTGCTCTTTTGGGGATTGGGGTTGTGATTGGCTGGAGGGGGAGGTTTGTATTCAAGTACCCAAGATGATATTTGGAATGATCAAATATTGGAGTATTAAATGCTAACTACAAGCTTAACCCAACTTAAAAATTGAGGGTGGAGGTAGTTCATATGGATAGTAATCCTTTAATGGAAACACAAGTAAATATGATGGTTAGAAGTGCTATGCTTCTATTGAGGAAACAACATACTCTTGTTTTATCCCAGTTAGATTACCACAGTATTGTGTAGTCAGGTTGTCATAAGTACCTATTCAAAAAGTTACAAACAATACAAAATACAGCTGCCTGTTTAATTTTTTCATCTCATAAAGTTGATAGGGTTATATCTTTGTTCGCAGATCTTTATGGCTACCTATAGCGGCCAGAATAAACTTTAAACTATGCATAATCTTCAACATTTTTTATGGTAAGACCCCACTATATGCTGTATATCTAAACTGATGTTACCTTACCCATCAAGGGGAATCATCTCACATGTAATACTGTGCTACTAAATTTTCCAGATTCAAAAATGTTTAGATCTAAACAACTATTGGCATTATTTTTTCCCATTAAATCTAATCTCGCCCCAGAACATTCTTACTAATAAATCTTCCTTTTCTTAAAAATATTTTTAATTTTTATGCTGTTAGTACTCAGAAAAGGCAGCCTTCTCAGCAGCAAGTGCTCATTTTCTGGGAAAAGATTTAATATGAAATATACCTAGGGCTCCTTTTACTAAGCTGTGATAGCGGTTTTAGCGCGTGCTTTCCACACGCTAAATTGCCGCACACACTAGACACTAATGCCAGCATTGAGCTGGCATTAGTTCTAGCTACGTAGCGCAGGTTTAGCGCATGCGGCAATTCTGCGTGCGCTAAAAACGCTATCGCAGCTTAGTAAAAGGAGCACCTAGAATTGTACATACATATCTCCCTAAAGTTTGGAAATTATTTTTTTTCCGATCAGGAAGCTGTATGTTGGAACTCTCTATCAGCTCTACCAACCAATTAAGACTATTGGATAAAATTATTGTATTGTACTCTTGTGATTTATTAGTTGACATTTACAGAGAAGAAATTGCTTAATTATGTAGATTTTATGATATGGTTTGTTTTTATCTTATGTATGTTTTAATTGATGTAAACCGTATAAAAAAAGTT